>NC_139779.1:7461908-8661908 GCF_965231275.1 Zosterops lateralis | reverse complement strand
CAAAGCCAGCAGAGCAGGGTGTTTGTGTAAAGCCTCTCCTGCCTCTGGAGAACTGGAGCTTTGTGCCCCAGCAGTGTGGGTTGGCCTTTCCCAGTCCTCCTTCCCAGGCTGATCTCCTCTCCCTGGATCTTTGTCTGCCCTGGTAGGAGTGGTGCAGGGAGAATGCCAATGAGCAGGAGATGAACCTCAAAGAGCTGGGTTTGGATTTGCCTCCAGAGCTCTTTGATCACAGGCTGAGCTCTTTATCCCCTGCAGCATTCCTTGGGGGAAGGCTGCCCAGAGGTGAGCAATGATTAAAAGGAAACGTTCCTGCTCCTGTGACAACCTCGGCTTCATCAGAGCAGGTATCAACATCTACCAAAAGCTGTTTTTAATGTCTCAGTCAGTTTAGTTTGACTTTTTTGGCAGGATTTCAGGGTCACTTGTCACTTTGCCCCATCATGACCATTCTTTCATTCATTTTAAAGAAAGATTTTCCCTTTGGAAGATCCTTTTCAGTGTTTGGTTCCCTTCTGTCAAGCTCTTGGCTTGCTGTAGGGTAGGCAATAATTAAATCAAGAAACACAACTGTGTTTTCACCCAGCAAACTTGTTTAACTAAAGAAGATTCATAAAGAAAACTGTGTTTCTGTGGAAATCTTTGTCTCCCAAGTCTCATTCTGGAGTCTGAAGAACGCCTGCTGTTGCCTAAGAAACACCCAGGACAATTAAATGCAGAGGCATTGCTGAGGAGCTGGGATGTCACTCTGCCTTTGGTCTTCCTCTGCTTATCTGAGAAGGGTTTGCTCCATGCAACTCATTGTAATTCTGGGAACTCTGCTCCTGCTCTGTGTCTAATCTGTTGTGGATGTGGGGAGGGGGTGGGGAGGCTCCTTCTGTCCTTGCCCCACATGGATTTATTGTAGGGGAAGCTGCAGACTTGAATTAAGTTGTTGGAAGTGGTTTAAGGACTTCTGCTTGCTTTCCACAGTTGCTGTGTTAAGAGGAGGTGTCTTGTCGAGATGAAACATGGCAGGGAAACAACATCTGTGTCCCTGTGCTCCTTGGAGAGCTGGGAGTCACCTGGAACACCCCTTCCCTCAGAGCTGCCCCAGCCCTGCTCCATGGGTGTCCCTCTCTCCAGCTCTGGTGTGTCCATGGACCGTGAACCTGCTGCTGGCCAGGGATGGTACAGCAAACCTGGGAGCTCCTGCTTTTGTCCTGCTCTGGAGTCTGTGTGAGCAGAGACCCAGCCTCAAACCCTGCCTGAGTTAAGGAATGATTCCTGAAACCAGGGAGATGATCACAAGGGTCTGGGTTTAACCATCCTGGCTGTGGAGTGCAAAGACACCAGGTCACAGCACTGCTTCAGAGACAGGAATGTGCTCACAAGTATCTGCTGAGAGAGCAAAAACATTTATTGAGACTATTTAACCGAGGCTCATTTTAAGTTCATTTCTTTCCAAAGCAAATGGGAAGAAAACTCCCAAGTGCTGTTTAAGAACAGGGCTCATTTCTGAGCACCTGTAAATCTTGGCACAGAGTGGGGCTGGGGAGTTTCCCTTGAACTGTTAGAGGCATTTGCTGTGTTCTGGAGGCCACTTTTGCTTATTTGCCCACACACACAGGTTAGGATGTGCTCTCTGAGCCTGGGGATGCTCTGCTCTGCTGTTTTCTCTTCCCAGCAGCAGTGACTGAAGGATGGATTTTCAGGCAGTGGGAATCCCTGGCCGTGCACAGCTGGGCGGTGGCAGCCCTGGGTTTGCCCTGTGGATTTTCCCTGTGCCTGGCTGGAAGCGCTGCCCTGTGACCTCTGCTGACCCCTTGTCTCTCTCTGCCCTTGGTGCTGCAGGTGCAAAGAGCTGAAATACGGGAAGGACCTGCCCCAGATCTCCATCATCTTCATCTTTGTGAACGAGGCGCTGTCGGTGATCCTGCGCTCGGTGCACAGCGCCGTCAACCACACCCCGGCACCCCTGCTTAAGGAGATCATCCTGGTAGACGACAACAGCGACGAGGGTGAGCAGCCCTGGCAGCTCCCGGCTCCTCCAGGAGGGGATGGATTGCTGGGAATCTCCTGGAGGGCTCCTGGGGCACGGGTACATGGGGTGAGGGGCTGGGTGTGCTGCTGGCACAAAGTTCTCTGCAGCTTCTCTGGTGAAGAGCAGGATCAAAGCACAGTTAAATCTGAGAGAGTTGTTGTTTGAAAATGTAGCTGAGAGCTGGAGGGTAAGGGAAACCAGAGATCCATCTGACCTTTCCCTTCAGTACCATCCAGGAGCTCTGGTTTCAGGGTATCCTTGTTTCTGATAACAACTTTGGTTGTTGCAGAGATGCACCTCTAAATATTTGCCACAACAAGAGCCTGGAGCCCAGAGGGTTTTCTGCTCTGGCACCTCCCAGGAGTGTTCACTGAGATATCCTCTCTGTGTGTGCCTCAGTTTCCCTGTTGTGAAATACCATCCCAGGTTTATAGATGGTGAGTGCTCTGCAGGCACCCTCGTTCCCTGAGTTCTGGTTTTGGAACAGGGAAGAGGAGGAAATAATCCCAGCCCATTTGTCTAGGTCAGACCCTGCCACAGCCTGGAGGGGATGTTTGGTTTCCTACATTACACATGAGCATCCTTTGGGCCAACCTGCTCTCAGTCATTGTCATTCCTTCCCTTCTGCCTTTTGATAACACAGAACTGCAGGAAGCACTTTCAGCCTCAAATTCTTCCAAGGTCTTTTTTTTCTCCCAATATCCACCTGGACAATGTAACCAGGGCAGTTAAAATCCTCATGAAGGACAGCAAATAGTTAAGTGACTTTTGTTTACTGCCTTCTTCAGTTGTGCTGTGTTTTCATCCTTTTAATGTTATTTGAAAAGAATTAATCAAGGAGTGCCGTGGATGCTGTGATTGGAGGGGAGAGCAGGGCAGGGTGCAGGATGTGGAGAGCTCATTTCCAGAGGGAGCTGAGAGGTTGCTCTGTCTGTGAGGAGAGGAGCTGGTGCACAGCGAGCTGTTCAGGCTGTAAAAATAGGCACTCAAACACCACAGTAATGAGCACCACAGAAAGCTGATGAGTTCTAATTACCAGTAAAAGAATCAGGAGAGCAGCTCCTCAGCTAGTGGGAGCCACAGCAGCTCCAGGGCAGAAGCTTGGATGGTGTCCATGGTGTCTGTGGGGTTTCAGAGCTGGCACCATTTGGCTGGTGAAGGGGAAGTGCAGGTGAGGTCTGCTGGGGTATCTCACAGTGCCCAGGACTTGGAGGGCTTCAAATACCAGAATGAGAGGCTCCTTCTCCAAATTTTATCCTATTAATGGGCAAAGAGAAGAACTCTTTCAAAGAGAAGCCATTGGTGATAATCACTGAGCTTCTCCCAACATTGCTGTGCACAAAGGATGTATTTCTGAACAGCCTCTTCCTCATTCAGTGGGAGGCTGAGGGTGAGCCAGCTGCTCTGGAGACACTGGAAAGACACAGAATAGTGAAACAAATCCTTCCAAAAGCCTCTTGCATAGGCCGGGCAGTGAGGATCGAGGTGGAATCCCTGTACCCACTGTGGGGTTGCAGGGCACCCCTGGGTTCTGTCAGTGCTGGGGCTGGGGGATGGCAGGGCAGGCTGAGGGTGCCCAAAGCTTGGACTGTGTTCAAGCACTTCCAGCTCTGGGGTTTCACAGAATCCCAGAATGGTTTGGGGTGGGAGGGACCTCAAAGCCCATCCAGTGCCACCCCTGCCATGGCAGGGACACCTTCCCCTGTCCCAGGCTGCTCCAAGCCCCATCCAGCCTGGCCTTGGACACTGCCAGGGTTGTGCTGGAGTGTTGTACAGCACCAGGGAGGGAGAGGCAGGGAAATGACCCCAGCTGATGGACAAGTTCAAACATCCTGGGCACAAATCCCAGTCTCCTGGCACACCTAGGCTGCAGCCCACCTCGAGGATGCTTTAGTTGGAATCAGGAGTGTCCACTGTCCCTCATGGTGGCCCAGGGCTGTGCTGAGGGTTCGACATCCTTGTAGAGTTCTGTCCTCAGAAACATTGAGATGGAGAGTGAGGTGGGGACCAAGGTGGTGCCATCAGCTGGGAGGGTGAGTTAATAATGCCAGTGTTCTGCTGCTGAGGCTTTGCAGACCTCACGACAAATGAGATTTTTAAGGAGGGATTTGAAGGAAGATAATGAGGTAACTTGGCAGATGTTTATGAAGAGCTCCTCCCAAGCGTGTAATAATCTACTTTTCTCGTGTAAAAGAAATGATACAAACCAGAACCTATCTCTGGGACCATGTGCTCCCTCTCAGCATCCTCGAGGAGCTGCAGTGACAGCCAGGAATTATTAATGGCAATAACATTGTCACAGAGTTCCCACTAATGGTAGGCAATAATTTTGATCAGCAATAGCACCAGCGCAGGGCTGATGCTTTGGATATTGCAAACAAAGTCATCATAATAAATAGATCTGGCTTCTACAGGAAAATAATTACAGGAAAATAGTTCCTCATGAGCTCTCAGATTTAGAGATGAGTCCTGGAGGATCCAGCAGAGGATGGGGTATGTGGGTGTGACTTTGGGGGCTGTGATTGAACAAGACAAGGAATTTCTTCAGCCTCTGTGGGAGCAGCTGTGTGGGAATGAGGGGCACTTTCTGTGGGGATGTGGCTGTATCCCAGTGTCGTGGTTTGAAAGCAAAACAAGTGAGAGGCTCCAAGTCAGAAATATAATTTAATAAGAAAAAAGGTAAAAAAGGTAAAAATCAAATAAATGCGACAACACAAAGGACCACTGACAGAGTCAGAATACACCCTGAGCAGGATGGTGGGAGCAGTCCAGGTGAGGGGCTCTTCCTGAAGCAGTGATCCCACAGAAAGGTCTGGGAGCTCTGCTCCTCTGGGAATCCAGTGGCTCAGGGCTGCTTGTCCTGTCCCAAATCCCAGATTATATCCAGGTGGGAATGCTTGGCTCCTCCCCCTGGGCGGAGCATCTCCCAATGGGATGAGGAGTGTGAAGTGGGTCCTTGGTGGCCCATTACACAGAGAGAGCTCCTGGAGGGAGTTACCTGTGAGTCCTGGGCAAGGGGTTAATGGGCCATTAGCAGAAAAGGCAGGGGCTTGGGAAAACACTGCCCCACCTGGTTTCAAAAGTTCATGAAGATGGTGATAGAATAAATACTTTGTGTACATCCTACACTGCAACCTAGGACACCCAGGAAAAGCTTTTGGGGGCTCAGCTGTGTGAGCTGAGGGAAGGTTGACTCCAGGGAGCAGTGCCCAGGCTCAGAGCTGTGCTGTCCCCTGGGTTACCAGCAGCAGCTTTGGGGAACTTGCTGAAGGCTCAGGACAGTCCCTGGCTGGGGTTTGTGTGGGTTTTGTCAGGGGGGAAGAGGAACCACAGCAAATCTGGGTAACTGAAGAACAAAGGGCCGAATATTAACAGAGATTTCCAAATCAAGATTTAAGATCGGCCCCAGGGGTAGAGGCAAGAGCCACCTGCCGTGCCCACCTGGCTCTGGGCCCTGCAGGTAGAGCTGTGACACAGCCAGGAGCAAAGCCTGGTGCTGCTGTGAGGTTTTCAGGCTGGAACAAAGAGCTTCTGAAGCCTCATTAGACACTCCCCGCTCTCAGCTTTGTTGTACAACAGCACGGCACAACACAAAAGTGTGCAGTGAGAGATTAAAGTTAATGAACACCGGCATTCTGATGCTTTATGTTTGAGCTGTAAATAGATAAAAGATGCCAATGTATTGTAACGGGAAAAAAAAAAAATCCCTCCTTGAAGGAGAAAGCTTGGGGAGTTGTAGTTTGAACCCCCTTCTCCCTTGAGCTGCACATTACACTTCATAAAGACTCTTTTGGAGGCTGCTTTTGTTTGTGCTTGTTGCAGGGCTGTAATTCCAAAGGCAGTGTGCAGGTTGTGTTTGGGAGTGATAACGAGGTTCCAGGGCTGGTGGAGGATGCAGCCATGTGCCCCTGAGATGCTGTGTTATCTCCCAGCTGCACACTTTGTCTGAGTCTGTTGCTTAATCATCACCTGCTTTTTTTGGGTTTTTTCTTAGTTGTTGTTGTGTCGTTTAGCGTTTTTAATCTGGGATAACATCTCTTTGAAAAGCAAACCTCTCGGAATAAAGGAAACCCTTTGGATAAAAGGCTGCTTAAAGGAGCTGGCTACACCCAGGGAGACATGCTCAGGGTTGTAATTTGCCTCGGCGTTGCACATTCCCGGGGCTCCAGGGATCCCTTTCGTGTTTTGCTCATTCCGGCAGCACCCGTGCCTCATTCTCCCAGGAGCTGTCTGGGTGTTTGTGCTCAGAGGGGAATTGGAAAGAGCTGAATCTCATCCCAGCCTGTCCCAGTGCTGAATATTGCAGCCTGAGGATGGGGTGTTTAACTGGAGCTCTGTGGAGGAGAGCAGCAGAGCAGCACAGGGTGGGATTGTTGGGGTGTCTGTGCAGGACAGGAGTTGAGATCCATGATCCCAACCCTTCCAGCCCGGGGTATTCTGTGATTCTCTTTGGGTTTTGCTGAACCAAATGACCAAAGGCTTGGGCTGCATGCCCTGACTGGGACCAGCTTGCTCTGTGAGAACTCATTCATCCCCCTGCTCCCCATGGCACAGTTTCCTTTTGTCCATCTGCAGAGACTCCCCTGGCTCTGAGTATCCCTGAAAAATGTTCACATTCATTTATTGCCTTTTGAAGGAGCTGCTTTAATATTTTCCTGCAGAAATCCCAGCCCTGATGGCTTTGGAGTTTCAGGCAGGTAAGAATATGGGACAAGGATGGCTGGGGTCTCCCATGGCACTGGAGCACTGCCAGCCCTGACCCCTCTGGTGTTTCTGATAACACCTTGGCGTCTGTAGGCTTTTCCCACCCAGCTGAGCCTGGCAAACACACGGATGTTTTCTTTAGGGGTGTGGAGGAGGTGTGGTCCTCTCCCAAGGACCACCTGGCCAGTGCTGCACAGGGAATTCCCTGCTCTTGGTAACTCCTTGAGTTTCTCTGGTGCTGCTGGTCCTTTGCTCCTTTCTCTGTGTGGCTACAGGCAGTTCCCACCTTTAGTTCTGGGGGCTCCCACAGGGTGTGGAGAGGTTTGGGCAGGATTTGGGGTGAGAATGGAGCAGTGGATGTTTCTGTGCCTGCAGCTGGGCTGATGTCCATGGTAGGGTTACTTTCCTTGGCATCAGGTGGTTCCATTCCCCTGGCAGTCTCATTTCCCAGCTCCTGTAGGTGACAAAATAGTTTGTAATAGATAACATAAGTCATTGGAGCTGGCAGCTGGGGTTTTTAATGGAGCAACAGGTCCACTGGATTTGAGTTCCTTGGACTTGCCCATCAGGGAAGATCAATAGGGACAGCTGGAGAACAAAAGGCAGGATTGAAATTGAACCTTTTGGCATTTTCAGGAATGTTTCTCTCTGCAAATCCTGCCAGGAAGCAGCTCGTGCAACAGCAGAGATCAAACCCTCCCAGACTGCATCCTGAATAACCAGGGATGCTGGGGGTGTGCTCTGGGGGAGGCTGCAGTTGTCTTCCTCAGAGGATGCCTGAGTGTTTGTGAGGAGAGCCATGGGGTACAGGAGGGAAAGGAGACTCCAGGCTGCAGGGCAGTGTTGGATTGGAGTGAATTCCTGCTTGTGCAGCCCCTGTGGATCCTCCACTGGAATCCTCTGCAGGCCTGAAGGAATGCTCCTCTGGTTAGGGAGGATGAGGAGAGCTGGGGGCCACTGCTCCGCTCCCATCCTGGCTCTTGATCTCCTTTACACCCACAGTCTCAGTTTTGGAACACCAGGCTGGTTATCCTGGCTCAGGATCTCGTGGGTGTTCTCACTGTCAGTCCTGTAAAGCACCACCATGGCCTGTGCAGGGCAGGGTGGGAATGGCAGCGAGTTCCCTGAGCTGGAGATGCTCTGTCCCTGCTGTAGCTTGTGTGGAGTCCTGGGAGGAGCAGATCCAGGGGTCAGGCTGCCCCTGTGTGTGACAGCTGCTCTCTGCTGCTGTCCCCTAGTGCCAGTCACAAACTCCTGGCCTTCTATTCCAGGTCTCCAACCTTCCTGGGGTAGCTGGGACCTGCTGGGAAGGTGCATCAGCTGGGGAGGAAACGTTTCCTGAGCTGATGGGACAGGGGAACAGCTTCAAGGTCAGCAGCAGCTCTGCAGCTCCTGAGGCTGGAGCTGGGTGTTCCAACAGCACAGGGCACTCAGTGACTGCTGACTGAGGGAAACATGGGGTAAAGTCAGGGATAACTTCACTTGACTTGGATTGGGATGAGATTTGTGAGTCAGTGATGGTTTCCAGAGGTTTGGGCACATCTGGGCCCACAGGATCAGCATCCCCAGGAGCAGAGGAGCTGTGCCAGTGCAGCTGTGCAGACACGGGTTCCCACTGATGCTTCTCCACACAGCCACATCAGCCCTGCTCATTGACAAGGGGGGACCTGGGCCAGGGCTCACAGGGTTCTTGAGCAGGAGTTTCTCAGAGAATTCAATTGTCCAAGGCCAGGTTGGACAGGGCTTGGAGCACCCTGGGCTGTGGAGGGTGTCCCTGCTCATGGCAGGGAGTGAAAGGAGATGAACTTTATCCCAAACTATTGTGGGATTCCCAGAGACTGGCATTTCAGCTTTGTTACCCAGCACTGGATGTTCCACTCCTGCACTTCTGGGTGCTCTGGGAAATGAAATACAGAGCCCAGCCCTTCTGAGTGCCAGGGATGTGTCTCAGTGTCAGAACAGTGCTGTGCTCTGTGTCCTGTCCTCCCAGAGCTGCAGGACAGCTTGGAAGGGTGAGGCTGGCCCAGCTCAGGGCAGAGCTGCAGCCATCCTCTCCTTTAGGGCTGCTCAGGCATGGAAGAAGTGTCAGCTCTCCCCAAAAGCCGTGTGCTGTGCCAGAATGGAGCAGAGGCAGGGAGCAAAGCTGGAAATCTATGGGAGGCTGTGCAGGAAACCCTTAGTGGAGAGATGATAGAAGCTTACACCAGGCCAGCATGTAATGAGCACCATGAACATGTACCAGGTCCTGAGGGTTGGCCTGAAACTTCTCAGAATGGCTTAGTAAAAATTGCCAGAGGGCTCTTCAGGTGTGTTTTGTAAAGCAAAGGTTTTAATAAAACAGAAAGTAACAAACACTACAGAAACTAAACGAAGGCAAGCCCTTGACACCTGCCTAAAACACCCCAAAAAGCCCTGAGCACCTCTGTGCTCCTTGAGTACTTCATGTTCTAGAAGGACTTTTGGTTTGCTGTCCAATAGGAATGAGCTACATTTGGGAAAAAGAGCCACAGAGACCAACAGGTGCCTTTGTCCTGGGCCAATTACAGTGAGGGAAGAACAGAAAGCTCTGGTGCTTCTTCCTTAAAATTCAGGGGTGTAACTGACCCCCCTTTTCCACCTTTGGAAACATTTGTTTGGGTGTGGAAATGCCCTGCTACAGAGACAGGGCCTAGAAGTGCATTTCCCAATGCTGGGCAGTGCTCCTGTCTCTGGAGTCCCATGGGGACATCTGTGTCCCCTGCTGGGCAGGGCAGGGCCCATGTGGGAAATGGATTTGCAGGGAATTCTTCAAGCCTGACAGAAGGCTCACATAATGTGCATCTGTAGGCAAACCTTGAGATAAGAAATGCTGACTTAGAAATGCCATGGAATAGGACAGACATTGTTGAGAGAGAAATGGAAGTAGAAACAAGTTTCAAAGGATGGCCTTGCAAATAGACTGGATACTTTGGAGAAATACAACTATGAAAGATGCATTGTAGTAGAACCCATGAGGGGTGATTTTAGATAATTGGCTTTAAGGCATTGTGTGGCAAAAGCTGCTAGGCCAAGAAACTCCTATAATGGATTGGAATTAGGAAATAGTTTGGCTTCTGATTGTGATGGTGTGAATTACAACATCTGTACTGTCCCACCCTTTACATGAGACTGAAAATGAAATAGAAGTTTTTAAAACACCTCTCAGTTGCCCCATCTCTAGGTCAGAACAGGCCCTGCCCTCTGCCAGGGAACAGGAGCTGAATGGTGCCAACCTTGGGCACCTTGCACAGCCCCAGTGCCATTCCACAGGTGCTCTCTGGCCCCTGCTGGCAGCCAGGGCACACAGAGGAGTGGCTGTGGCTGCTGGGGACACTCTGAGGAGCTTCTGTCACACAGCAGGATGGGCACAGGGGTGTCTCAGGGCTGACCCTGGGCTGCCTGTGATCTGGGACATTACAACTCCTCACTCTGCTTTGAGCTGCTCAGACAATTCCCCGGGGGAGTTCTCACATTCTCCTTCTGCTGAAATTCCACCTCCAATGTGAAAGTTGTTTTGATGACTCTGTGGTGCCGTGGTCTGCTGCATTGATGACTTTACCTGCTGCCAAAGCCACGTGAGATGCCAGTGCTGTGCTTGTGGGGCTTCATCTGTCAAAAAAATTGGTGTCTTTGTCTCCTTAAAACCATTTGGGAGAGTTGTTGTCTCCATAAAATCCTGGTTTTGCTCTGAGTGGCTCAGCATGAAATGGAAGTTGCTGAGTTATGGATGTGTGTGATGCAGATGCTTTGAATTGAGGAAGGGGCTCATTTGCTTTATTCTTTTTATTCCCACTTCAGCATAAAAGAGAAAGGAGACTTTGGGGAAATGGAGATGTGAGGGGAAGCATCCCAGAAAGGCAGTGTGGAGAAAGCACATTTGCTGTGCCTGGAAGGAGGCGTGGCAGGGAAGGGAACAGATAATCCTTTTCCTTTGAAGATTTCAGAGCAGATGAGAGTTGCTGTTTACTCCTTTGCTCTCCATTGTGTGTTTCCTTCATGAGGGATCCCACGTGTCCTCGTGTGTCTCGAGGATTTCACCATGTGGATGATTAATGGTGACTTTTTTTCCCCTCTTTATTTTTTGTCCTGGAGAGAGAGTGAGTGCAGTGAAGGGTAGTCGACTATAATTTGAGGTCATGGATCATATCTTAATTTTCTGCTGTCCTGAAGCCTCGAAGGGATGAAAGATATTCTCAGGAACTGCTTTCAAAGTGTTGAGAGTTTGTGTTGGTGCCCAGTGGCTTTGCTGAGCTTTCAGAGCTCCTCTCTCCAGCAGACCTTTGTGCATTGAGCTGGTGCAACAGGCACTGAAAGGACTGAGGCTTCTCTGGCAGAGAACTGGCACTTTTCCAAAGGGCTGGAAAAAACACACTCGTGTTTATCCTTTGTTGTAAACTTCCATCTGCTCCCACCTTCAAAGCCCTCTGTGTCTTTTATGCTCAAATCTTGTACTCTGGAGGATTTCTGTGCTGGTGGTGGCTGAGGTCCCTGAGGGTCTCAGGCACTGCACACACAGGCCTGGACAACAGAGGGAAATGAGCAGTGAAGACAAGATACGTGGTGGGAGGATCTTCTGAACAAAGCCAGAATCCCTTTCATCTCCTCATAAAAGCAAGGGGAATTTCAACTTTTCTGGTGGCAAAACAAACAGCAAGTGCCAAGGCTGTAGTGGTGAGACTGAGTGAAGAGGGCAGTGAAGCTCACACGTGGTTTTGATGTAGTTTGAGTCATTTTGGGTGGGTTTTTCAGCATTTCCAGCAGTGCATTCAGCTCAAACCTCCATCAGGAGTTCAGAGTGCTGCTGTTTGCTGTCCATGGGTCTTTCTAACTTGGTGTTGCAGTTCCATTTCCTTTAGTGCAGAGGAGTGTAAGTGTCCCCTCACTGCCCTTGGCCTCGAGGTGTCCCCTGGGCTCCTCACTGGCCCCCAGCAGCGTTCTGGGCCACCTGAACCTCTCTTGTGTGGGCTGTGCTCGGTCCATCCTGTGCAGATCAGCCCTGCTCCACCCCAGGGGATCGTGTCCCTCCCAGTGTGTGCAGAGGTGTCAGCCCCACTGCTCCTGCTCCAGTCCCTGCCCAGGCTGGGTGTGTTCCAGGGGAGGGCTGTGTCCCTGTCCCACGGCTGTGTGTCCTTGTCCCCAGAGGAGCTGAAGGCACCGCTGGAGGAGTACGTCAACAAGCGCTACCCGGGGCTGGTGAAGGTGGTGAGGAACCAGAGGAGGGAAGGGCTGATCCGGGCCCGCATCGAGGGCTGGAAAGCTGCCACGGGCCAGGTCACCGGCTTCTTTGATGCCCACGTGGAGTTCACTGCTGGCTGGTAGGTGCTCAGGGGCTTGGGGGTGGGGGATTGACCAGGGGAACATCCACGACGTGGGTCTGAGAGATTTCAGCCTGCTGGCAGCTGCTAACTTTATCCCAAGGAAAAATGTCTCTAGAAAGTTTTTTCCCAAAGCAGTCTTGGCAAACAACTCTCTCAAAACAATCTTTCTCCAGGTGGTGTTTGCTGTTTCTCCAGTTTAACAAATGGCATTAGAGAGGTGTCATTCCTATTCACCAATCACATTAAGTCTGTATAGGAAAACCTTATAAAAGGTAGCAAGAATTAAACAATAAAAGACTTTTTCTGTGCTCTTTGCCTTCTGAAATATTTGGAGACTTTCATGTCCTAGAGCAACACATGGTTTTGTAGGGATGTGTCCCTACAGAATGACACACAAGTCCTCTGGCTTGGTGATCTCTTGGCTTGGTGATCCTTTTCCAGGATTCCCTCTGGATTCCTCTGGCTTGGTGACCCTTCTCCAGGATTCCCTCTGGATTCCTTCTGGATTGAATGGCACAATGGGAACGTACAAGGAAAACCTCTCCTTGCCCTTGATCCGTGTATTCCTTCTCTATTCCTTCCCTTTGTGCGTGCATTCTCCCTGCTCCCTGTTTGTATTTTTCAGGATGATTTCCCATTCCCTTAGCCTTAAGTAATTCCTGCAAGTTTAAGAAAGCCCAGGCAGTAAGGGAATGAAGGAGAAAGCGTTTCCCACTTCTGTGGCCTTTGCTGGATCCCAGAGGGGAAGGCTCAGATGCTTTAAATTCATTTGTTTCCTCTGCTGCTGGGAATAGGAGCAGAGGTGCAGAAGCAGGAAAAAGTGTTTCATAAGGATTTTTTTTCAGAGGGATTCAAAACATTTGAGCTCAAGTCGCTGAAGTTTGAATCTATGTCATGACAGGAGCCTGAAAGGGATTTTTTTTCCTTTAACCAAGAGTAAAAAAATGGTCCATGTTTAGAAAAGTGGAGATGGAAGAAGCTAAACTTGTGTTGAATTTGAACACAGTAACAGCCACAAAAAAACCTATTTGCAGCTGTTAAAGGCAGAGTTCTGCACAACTATTGAATCCTTTCTAATGACAGTGCAGCTGAAGGGGGTATTTTAGGAGCTGTTTGTTATGCTGGGATCTGTATTCCCAGCTGAACATTCCTCTCTCTGGTCACCAAATCCTCACACCTGATTCACTGAGGAGCTCCCACTGACTGAGCTCTTGAAGCTCTTTTTTGGGGATAGAGAGGAGACCTTTCTGCAGTGTGGGCTTGACTCTCCCTGCTGGTACTGGGGGCACTGGGAGTACCAGTTCCCCCACATTCCCCCTGCTGTGGGCAGACTGACCCTCAGTGGCTCTGGAGCTGCAGAGGTGATGCTGAGCACATCCCCTGCTCTGAACACACCCCAGAGATGAATTTTTTTAGCTATAGGGTCATCAAACTGCCAAGGAAAAAAAAGACCTTTCAAAGAGTTCTGCTTTCAGGATGCACCCTCTTCTGCCCAGGGTTTTGGGATCTGGGGGAAGTCTGGACTAGTTTGAGTGTGGTTTGACCAAGCACACCCTCCCTGGCCTTGCCTTATGGAAGGGGAGGTTTCCAGCCTGTGGACCAGGTTTTTATCCAACACAAGAAGGACATGGACCTGTTGGACTGGGTCCAGAGGAGGAACATGAAGGGCTGGAGCAGTTCTGCTGTGAGCACAGGCTGAGTTGGAGTTGTTCAGCTGGAGAGGAGAAGGCTCTGGAGTGGATTCCAGTACCAAAAGGAGGCCCCAAGAAATCTGGAGAGGGGATGGGGACAAGGGCCTGGAGGGGCAAGACACAGGAATGGATTCCCAGTGCCAGAGGGCAGGGCTGGATGGGATACCGGGGAGGAATTGAGTGGAAGCTGCAGTGCACTGACCTCTCTGCTGTGCTTTTGCCCTTCCCCAGGGCAGAGCCGGTGCTGTCCCGGATCCAGGAGAACAGGAAGAGGGTGATCCTGCCCTCCATCGACAACATCAAACAGGACAACTTCGAGGTGCAGCGCTACGAGAACTCAGCCCACGGCTACAGCTGGGAGCTGTGGTGTATGTACATCAGCCCCCCCAAGGACTGGTGGGACGCCGGGGACCCCTCCCTCCCCATCAGGTACGGCCGGGCTGGGGGCACAGTGACCAGGGCTGGGGACACAGTGACCAAGGCTGGGGGCACAGTGACCAGGGCACACAGTGACCAGGGCTGGGGGCACAGTGACCAGGGCTGGGGGCACAGTGACCAAGGCTGGGGGACACAGTGACCAGGGCTGGGGGACACAGTGACCAGGGCTGGGGGACACAGTGACCAGGGCTGGGGGCACACTGACCAGGGCTGGGGGACACAGTGACCAGGGCTGGGGGCTACAGTGACCAGGGCACACAGTGACCAGGGCTGGGGGACACAGTGACCAGGGCTGGGGGCACAGTGACCAGGGCACACAGTGACCAGGGCTGAGGGACACAGTCACCAGGGCTGGGGACATTCACTGACCAGGGCACACAGTGACCAGGGCTGGGGGACACAGTGACCAGGGCAAACAGTGACCAGGGCACCCACTGACCAGGGCTGGGCACCCACTGACCAGGGCATCCACTGACCAGAGCTGGGGCACCCACTGACCAGGGCTGGGGAGATTCACTGACCAGGGCACTCACTGACCAGGACACCCACTGACCAGGGCTGGGGGCACCCACTGGCCAGGGCACTCACTGACCAGGGCATCCACTGACCAGGAGACCCACTGACCAGGGCTGGGGACATTCACTGACCAGGGCACCCACTGACCAGGGCTGGGGACATTCACTGACCAGGGCACCCACTGACCAGGGCTGGGGACATTCACTGACCAGGAGACCCACTGACCGGGGCTGGGGACATTCACTGACCAGGGCACCCACTGACCAGGGCTGGGCACCCACTGACCAGCACTGGGGGCAGGGGGTCATCCAGCTGCTGAGGGAGCCTGTGGGAGAGCTGGAGAGGGACAAACAGCACCCTGGAGTGACAGGGGAATAGGGAATGGCTTCAGACAGAGCACGGTTAGGTGGGACACTAGAAGGAACTGTTCCCTGTGAGGGTGGGAAGGCCCTGGATCCCTGGCAGTGCCCAAGGCCAGGTTGGACACTGGGGCTTGGAGCAGCCTGGGACAGTGGAAGGTGTCCCTGCCCGTGGCAGGGGCGGCACTGGATGGGCTTTAAGGTCCCTTCCAATCCAAACCATTCCAAGGTTCTATGAAAATGCAGGAGAGGAAGTGAGGAAGCCACCTTGGAGAGGCAGGGGCAATGTCATAACCCCCACCAGCTCTGGGACATGAGCCAGGGAGGGTTTGGAGGGGTGCAGGGATTTGGAAAAGGCTGTTGGTAACAATCCCACTGGGGAGGTGCAGGACCTGTGGAGATTTCTGCAGACTTGTGCTAAGGTGCAGGTGACAAAGTGGCTTTGCCTCAGTTGCAGTGTTCAGTTTGTGCAAACCATGAGGAATGAGGAGGTTGTTCCCATGGGATGGATGGAGTGTGGATCCATGAAACACAGCACTGTGTTCTCTTGAATGGAAAGTCCCTCTCCTCCCAGGGCAAGCTTTGGAAAAATGTGTCTCAGGCTGTTGGAACACTCCAGCTGAAGGGTTGGCAGCTCTGAAATGTGCTTCTGCTCTGCCAGGCTTCAGGGATGGGATGAGCCCAAAACAAGAGCAGGAGGGGAGGGAAGAGCTGGCTGTGGATGGGAGCTGGGGCTGTGTGCACAGCTCAGTGGTTTTCCCTCACAGCCTCCAGAGATCACAGTGAGGCTCTGATCAGGGGTGGTGTCTGGCCAGGTGGGTTGGATCCCCCTGGATCCTGACATGGTTTGTCTGGTTTGCCTTGTCCTCAGGCACAGAGCAGCTGCAAGTGTGCAGATCCCTGCCTGCTGGGAATCCTGAGCCCAAACAGCTCTGCTTTGGTCACTGACATAATCCCTGGAAGCTGAAATTATGTCTGTTCCCATTCACACAGAGACTTGTTATTCCTTTGGCTTTCTTGTCCTGGGCAGCACATCCTGCCCTCAGTGGAGGGATTAGTTTAGTTTGGAGTCAGTTTATTCTGGACAGGAGTCAGGGCTTTGACAAATAAACAGTTATTTTAACCAAATTCCGGCTGCTGGACTTGTTAAAGGAGAGCTGGGCCATGCAGAAGGCAAAGCTGAGGAATCCAAAAGCCTTTGCAGGTGAGGTGTGAGCAGTGTGGTGCTGGCAGCTCCTGCTGGAGCCTCTGGAGGGTGATAAAAGTGGATCAACACTGCTGGGATAAACCTCTCTCAGCCAGTAAATATAAAAGTGAAGAAAGAACAAACTCTTTTATTAAACTAAAGTGGTGCCATTGGGAGATGCGGGAAAGCTTTGGCACAGGGAGTGTCCCCTGTGATTGTGGCACCACCCTGGGAGCTTGCTGGGCTCCAAAACCTGTCACTTGAGGTGACTGAGGCAACTGGAGCCCCCAATATGACATTTAAAGATCTGGCAACACCTTCTGCTGTGTTGTGCTCACAGAATGGGGTTTGAATCAGTGCCCTTAGGGGGTGGCTCAGGACAGGCTGGGGCAGAGCCACGTGCGGAGGGGCAGCCTTGGTTTGGGGAAGGTGTTTGATGGCAGGAGAGGTGGGGAGGCTGAGAGTGGTGAGCTGAGCAGGTTCTGAGCTGGGAAAACTCCTGTGGGGAGCTGGAGGGTTGAGTGATTATGAAGAGATGCAGTGGGGAGGTCAGGACCTACACCAGGAGGATTTTGGTTCTTTAGGATGTCTTTCCTCAGGCTCCCCAGTATGAACCACTTTAGGGGTGTCTTGGTTTGGAAAGACAGGTGTCTGCCAGGGAAAGCTGGAGCCTCCCTTGGAATGGAGAATGTAAACCCCCTCCCTGCAATCATTATAATTTTGAAATTAGGGGGCTCTCAGGCAAAGATACGGGAATAGAAATAACAGTTCTTTACTAGGAATATTAAAAAATACAAATGTAGTAGTACAAAAAAACATACAAACAAACAAATCCTGGAAACACTGAGAGAGTCAGAACATGACCTGACACCCTGTTGGTCAGGGTGTTAGGAGCAGTCCAAATAAACCCTCCTGTAGTGATAGATGTGGTTCTGTTGGAGCAGAGATGATCCTGTAGAAGGGTGGAGTTTCCTCTGAAGGTCCAGTGGTGCTGAGATGGGTCAGGTCTCCCTCTGGGAATCCAGTGCAAACAGCCTGTGCTGCTGTTCTGAATGCCAGGTTTGATCCAGGTGGGAATGCTGGGCTCCTCCCCCTGGGTGGAGCATCTCCCCATGGGCTGATGGAATTGTATCAGCCCTGCAGTGAGCCTGGATGGAGCAGAGATCCCCTGGAGGGAGGAGGGGTCCTGGAAGGGATAAAGAAAACCCCTCCCCAGCGGGTTTCAACAGCTGGCAATAGAACACACACTGCTGGTTACATATTGCAACCCAAGACAAGGGGTCACCCATGAGCCAGGAGTAAATGGTGTCCCAGGGATGTTGGGCACTTCCACACAACTCCACATCCCACAGCACATTTCTCCTCTTTGCTTTGGTGCTGAGAACCAGATGTGCTGCCTGGAGAAGGGATCTTCTGCTGCTCTGCAGCTGAAGAATTGAAGGGTTTGCTCGGGGAGTTGGCTCCTGCTGGCCAGCAGGTCCTGTTGGATTGTTCTGGTGCTTGTTTTATCTTAAAAAATAAAAAAATGTAGGGATGGTGCTAAAATCTGGGCAGGACATTGACCATCACATCTCTGCATTTCAGGTGATTGCAAACACTAGCAGAGGAGCTGGGAGCTGGGAGAGGTTTTTATCTGGGGTTCCTACAATCTTTGTGCAACCCTTACATCCTTTTTGGAGACAGCCCTGGAGCGGGGGATGCCCCATTATCCCAAGGCATCCACAGGCAGGGAATTCCAGGGATCTGCCTGTTCAGCTGTGAGCACTGCTGAGTGGAAGGAACATGAAAAAGAGATCAGAGCAGGGTTCTGGAGACACCTGGACTTTGGTAAAGGCATCTGAAATGTGGATTCTGCTGCTGAGGCCCCAAGGTTTGAGGGAGCCAGGGGGAAGGACACAGCCCTGAGACACCCAGGAACCTCCCAGCTATGTTAAATATGAAACCACTGAAATAACATTGCTAGCAAGCACTGGGGGAGGAATTAGGAGGAAGATAAATGGGCAGTGTCCCCAGCAGGAAGCTAATGACACGTGCTGTCCCATTGTGTACCCACACACGGGCCAGAAATAATGACTGCAGTTATTTCTTTGTCACATAATGCTCTGAAAATCCTGCACTTTGTAGCAATGTTTGCATGGAAGGGATGCCAGTGCAGTGCTCCATGTAATTATGCATGGGATTAGAGGAAATTTGGAAATTATAGCATACAGAGGTACATTAGGTTTTAGGAGATATTTTAGGATAAAAGGGTGGGAGTGAAGTAAAGCAGTTTATTCCCTATTTTTGGGTTTACTTTTGGTGCATGATGCCTGTGGCAGCCCCAGGAGGAATTTTCTGCCCACTAGAGCTGCTCCAGCCCCGTGAGCCCAGAGGTGAGCAAATACATTCAATGGGGACTGGAGACAGAATATGGGAATGGTTTGGGGCAATTTTCTCTCCTGGCTAATTCCCAGATATGATTATCCAGACAGAGCGCTGATGACCTCTTTGAAATGAAATTCATCTAAAATATGGCCCAGTCTCAAACTGGCTCCAGGCTCCTGCTTTATCCAGTAATATCCTGCAAGAAATGGCCTCCCTTAATCCCTGGAGCAATGCTGCTGTAATACCTGGGGTCTGCAATACATCTGCTGTTGTATATTTGTCACATTAACATTTAAAATGCTGATACACCAAAGATCCCCCCAGTGTCAGCACTGGCTGGGCCTGGTTTCACAGCCAGGCTTCCCTGCCAGACTCTGCCTGCCTCTGTCAGGAGATAAAATTGTGATTACAGGGTCATGGATCATGTCTGAATTAGCTCTGCCAGAAAGGAAGAAAATGACATTTTAAATGGCCATCACAGAGATCCTGATCTCCACCAGAGTGGGCTCCTGCAGAGCTGGTGGGATTTCCTGGTGCTGAGGTGTGTTAGGAGGGGATCTGTGCCTGCATTCCATGCCTGGGTGGGCTTTGCTGTGGAGATGTAGCCAGGATTTACCCAGGTATTAATGACAGGCATTGATCACAGTTTGCTGAGGGTCCAGGAAACCTGTGAGGCCGTGAAAAATGGAAGAAATCTGATACTTTCAGAGCCCTATGGGAAATCCAATCCTGTGGAGTGCTGTGAAACACCAGATTGATGGCCTGTTCTTGGGGTATCCCACAGTGGGCTCCAGCTTTTTAGCATCTTCAGGAATGATTTATTTCCCACTGACAGAACATGAGCTTTTTTTTGAGGTTCATTGAGATCTGGAGCCTGTTGTTTCCCTGGTGTGAACCCCAGAGCCAGCACCTCCTCCTGCCTGACCTGCTTTGGTTGTGTCACATCAGCATCGGTCAAAAAGCTGCTGAAATCTGGGAGATTGTGGCTCCATGTGCTGATGGTGCTTCAGTGGCAGCCCCAGGATTTGTAGTTACAGGTGTGAGGTACTGGTGGCTCCAGGGCTCTGGTCCCGGAAAACAAGGAAATGCCCTCCTGCCCCTGGGTCTCCCCCAGGAGCCACGGGAGCAAATACTGAACAGCCCTGAGGGACACTGAGCATGGAAATGGGGCTGGACTTGAGGGTCCTGGAGAGCTTTTCCAGCCTCAAAGACTGTGTGATTTCAGTGACAGCAGCACCCAGGCACCCAAGTTCCAGCCTTCACAACTCCTGCCAGTACAGAAGTGTGTCCACCAGGTCCCCAGCAACCCCCAGTGTGAGATGCCACATCTGCTCCTTTTCTGGACCCTTCAGGGGTGGTGACTCCAGCACCACCCTGCAGAGATTGGATTATTTACAATATAATGAATTTCCCGACTTTCTCTTTGCATTTTCCACACGTGGCTGTGCAGAGCAGTGGAGGCAGGGGCTGAATGGCCCCCTCAGAGAGCAACCCCCACTGGAGGGGGCCTCAGGTGGCTCCAGAGATGACAGGAAGCCTCTTTCTGAGCCTGCCAGGCATGGATGCAGCTGGGGGGCAGCTTTTAGGTTAAACTGGACTTCGGGCAGGGCTACGCTGCAGATGTTTTATGTGGCACTTTATCTTTATTGGTGCTGCAAGACAAAAGCTCATTTAATTAGAATTAAGATCATTGTGAGGAGGAAATGGAGTTTGAGAGTTATGGATTGTGAAAGAATAGAAGGGCTGATGGGTTTAGGGGTTTTTATAAAGATGAAAATAATGTTCATTAACCCACCCAATTACCTGCTGTCTCAGCCACACAAATGTTAATGAATTTGCTCCTTTAGCGTACCCAGGAAAGAGCAAACTTCATCCCAGGTGTGGGGATGGTGCAGGAGTGCAGATGGGAAAAACAGAGGGGGGTTAGGTTATTGAATATGGCCCAGGAGTGAAGGTTCTGCTGCTAACAAGATATTTGTGTCTAATTAAAGTGTTCCTCAGTCAGAGCTCAGGTGGTGCTGAGCTGACCCTCTCTGGTGGCTGTGCTTTCATTTGGAGTAGGACTTCAGGGATTTGTGGTGGGATCGTTATTATATTTATTTATTAGTTCCAGAATCCACAAACTATTGATTTTTCCATGGGGCTTCCTGCAGCCATCACCTCACGATGGTGTTCCAAAGCCCAAAGCCTCAGTGCTTGCTTTATTTTAATTAAATAAATGCTTTTTCTTTCCTCTTTTAGTCAAACCTCTGAGGCTTCTTTCAGGCCACTGTAACAGCCTGAAACTTCTGTGCACACAGGATTTGCACAAACTCTGAAGTAGCCAGAGGAATAGAGCTCTCGGAAATAACCTCTACTGCCATAAAATGCTGGAAGAGGATCTCCATGCCTGGCACAAGGTGTTCCTGTAGCACATCCCCACCCTTGCAGGGTTACCAAGGTGCACATCAGACCCTCAATAACAGATTTAGACAGACTCTTATAAATAATTTCACCACCACTGGGGTGCTCAAGGTAGCAGGAGGCAGCTCAGGGATGTTGCAAATTGTTGAACACAGGTGTGAGGAAAAGGCAGAATTTTAAGGATATTTCCTGGGTTTCCGTTGGTTTGTTTTGAAAAAAACTTTGAGGCATTTGTACAAAATGCTACATGTTTGTTTTAAATTGTTTTTTTTTTGCTTTAACATCTCCAGACTGCAGGAAGATTCCTGATTCTGGGTGAAGATGGTTTGAAATGTTCTCACTCTTCTGGCATTTGGAAGTTGAGAGGAAGATTTCCATAGGAGTCAAATGTGGGGTGGTGAACTGAGAATTTGGTTTTGGAAACCTCACATGGAATGTGTGAGAAGATGCTGGAGTCAGGTGTTTGCTTAGAGGGATGGGATGGGATGGGATGTGTGGGAATGTCCCAACAGCTTTAGAAGGTCCATGGAGCTCTTCAATGGCTTCAGATAAAACTTAAATCAAACAGATAAAATTTAAATCCAGCAGAAAGATAAATTGTTGGCAGTGGTGATCCTCCCCAGGCTCTGGTGCTGCTCTCCTTGAGCAGGTCAAGGAGCCCAAAGCTCTGTGATAGCCACTCAAATGCTTTATCTTCCTTCAAGTCTGGTTCTCCTCCATCCCTGCACTGCCTGCAGTTCCATGTCAAGGCTCAATCATTTCCAGCAAAATCCCTGGAGCCCTAAAAGGACTTTGGGCCAGACCTTGGTCCAGCATGGGAACAACATGGATTTGTCCAAAGCCAGGCTGGACAGGGCCCAGAGCAGCCTGGGGTAGTGCAAGGTGTCCCTGCCCATGGCACTGGATGGATTTCAAGTCCCTTCCCACCCAAATCCTTCTGGGATTCTGTGGCTCTTCCCCAGACAAGGTTTGGTTGGTGCTTCTGGGAAGAGCTGCTGCAAAAATCTCGTTGTGCAAACACCTCGACAAATCAGACCCATCCGTCCCTGGCTCCTGGAGACTTCCAGGGATGTGAAGCTGAAACATGAGTTTTGGTCACTCCTGGATAATGAAGGTTTCTGAAAACTAGAAAAAAAAATAACAGAGGAATCACAAAATCACAGAATATTTTGGGTTGGAAGGGACCTTAAAGCTCATCTCATTCACCCCCCCTGCCATGGACACCTTCCACTATCCCAGGATGCTCCAAGCCCTGTCCAACCTGGCCTTGTAGAGAAGAAACTGAGGGATTTTTTTGTTGTTTAATTAGTGTCAGTCTTGTTTGGGCTCAGGATGTAGAAGAGGGAAGATTTAGGTCAGAATCATGACCTCAATAACTTTGTCATCCATCTTCAGATTAAATTAAAACCATCAAGTGCTTTATCAGCTTCTAAAGTACCCCAGCAAGAACCTCTTCAGTGTTCTCAGTTTGAGTTTTCCTTTTAGTGCTGAGGGTTTTTTGGGCATGATTTGAGGCCATATAGTAAAAATTTTAATTGACTTTTTCGATTTTTATGTTAACAGTACTGGGAGGAGTGATCCTCAACTGGCTGCACAAAGTGACTTTCACTCCCTGGTGTGCTAATTTGAAGCTCTTAAACTTCCCAGAGATTCCCTGTGGTGTGAGAAAGCTGCCATGGACATGTTGGAGCTCAGGTCGCTGCTGTTGGGTCTCTTTATGAGGAATTCTTCATCTGCTGGTTTTTAATGCCACCTAATTTAGTGCCAAGTGTAAAAGAGGCTCTGCAATAATTTGTGATGGTGTCAGGTTTTACAAGATGAGCAGATTGATGTCACTGCCTGGAGAGCCTCAGCTGAGGGTGCACCTGAGGTTGTGCACCTGGAGCTGGCTGGCAGCAGCCCATGGATGAGCCAGCTCTCCCTGGATGTCAGTGCTGGATCTCATTTCTGCTCTCTGTATTTCTGGAAGATTCTCCTCAGGATTGGCTGCATCCAGAGCAGAAGATCCAAACCTTGCTGGAACCTGGCAAGGTCCCCTGCAAGGCCCAGGGTTTGGGAGAGGGCCCAAAGCTGTGTGATTCTTCTGTGAATTAGGGAAAAGCTTTTGGATCTGTGTTTGTGGAGCTTCCCAGTGTCAGGGCAGAGGTGTCCTCAGCGCCACCATGGTGCTGTCACAGGGACACAGCAGAGGGACCTGCATGGGCTCGTGCTTGGCTGCTTTGGCCAAGTGACCTGGAAAAAGCAGTGTTTGAGTCCTCTTTGGGTGGGACACTGGGGCATGGAGTGGGATTTGGGTTCAGTATTAAATACCTGCCCCAGAGAAGGCTGTGCCTTTCCTGGAGTGGGGGAGATCCATCCTTGGGTGGAGATGGGACCCCCTGGAGCCCTGCCCAGCCTTGGGTGGCACTTGTCACCAAAACCTTTCCCTGCTTTGGCTGAGAAGGGGCTGTCTGGAGTCAGGAAGGTAATCTCAGGGTTCCTTGGCTGTTTCAGTGATTCCCGGATGAAGACAAACACAGGCAGTCTTTCTCTGCTTTTTGATGATTGATGGGGCAAATGCCATCACTGTTCTGGGAATCATGGGACACTTTAGAACGGTTTTATGGGTGGGATTGTCATGCTCTGCTCTGGGGCAGTTTGGGGCAGTGTAGGACAGATCCAAAGTTACCTGAGACCATCCAAAGGAGGGACAGGGAGATGGTGAAGGGCCTGGAGGGATGGGCTTGTTGGGGTGTCTGTGCAGGGCCAGGAGTTGGATCGATGATCCTGCAGGTCCCTTCCAGGTCAGCATATTTGGTGGTTCTACAAAACCATCATTCTTGGCCAAATCAAAAGTGTTACTCCCTAAAATTAAAACTTAAAGTCCTCCTTCAAGCACCAGTTAAGCCCAGCTTCTCCCTGAAGGGCCTTGAAAACTGGGCAGGGACATTGAGCCTCTGGCTTGTCCCTTCAGGAGAACAGAATTACAGGCAAGGGAGCAAATTCTCCTTCCTGAAGGGAGCCGGAGTTTATTGGTAGAAAATGTTCATGTAATCCATTTTTATGAAGAAAACCACACTGGCCATACTGGAAGCGCTTGCTTTTGTATCTTTAGAGCTTTGCATAAGAGAATTATTTTGATTAAAATGAAAAGAAAAATTATGCTCCTGGTTGAAAAAATAAAAAATACTCACACTGACAGAACTTTAATCTGAGCCCAAGTCATAAAAACAGCCTTTATTGATGTCAAAGTTGCTTTAGAAATGGAAAGAGTAAACAGGATTTGGCCTTTAATTTGTGAAGGGTTTTGATTTTTCAGAGGCATTAAAGAGACAGAAAAGATGGGTATTGAATTATTTAACAATTGCTAGGAAAATTAAGCTTCAGAGAGCCTGTTTTCACTGCAATAATCTTATTAATGAAAACAAAACAATCTGGGGCAGCACCAATATTGGGAGCTCATACCCTGCTGCCTGAATTGTTTCCGAGTGGTCCATGAAGTGATTTTGGAAGTCAAAGCCAAGCTGAGCCTTTTCTGTGGTCTGTTCACACTTCCCAGGAGAAAGCTGCTGTTGATGGATTATCCAAACATATTTTCCCTCTAAATCCAAGGCAGAGGGGAAAAATATGTGAGGACGAGTTGGGGGAATTTGGCTCTTTGAATTTATTCTTTCATTGGCAGATGGCTTTTAAGTGATTTATTGGCCAAAACCAATCCATTTTCATTAGAAAGCAAGTTTTTAATGACTTTTGGGGTGGAGACTGAAAACAAAGAAGTGATAATGGAGCCGATGGGCCGGGTGACACAGCACAGCAGCCCTTCATCAAACAGAGTGTTTGAGAGCCAGTGCTGGGGGCGATGATTTCCTTTCATGTGCGCTTTAATTCACTGTCCTTTGCAGCCAGTGGTGCATAAACAGGCCTAGATTGAATTAAAGGAAAAATGGATCCTCGCTCTCATCCTCAGCAATCAGTGCTGGATGGCCTGGGAGCTCCCAGCTGGCCCAGACCTGCTGCTCTGTCCTGGAGAGTCTGAGCTGAATCCTCCTGAGGTTCCACCCTGGAATGCTCTCCTGGTGCTCCTGGAGAGTCTGGAGCAGTCACCAGGGCTGGGAGCAGGGGCTTGGCAAACCCAGCCAGCCACAGCCCCCTCCCTTCATCCCGGGGATCCAGCACAGCTCTGGGAATGTGCACATGGGGAATCTGAGGGAGAGCAGTTGGCAAAGTCCTGATGGTCCCTGAGACACCCCTGCAGAACTGTCCCAGCCCTGGGCCCAGCACAGGAGGAACCTGGAGCTGCTGGAGGAGTCAGAGGAGGCTCCAGGATGAGCAGAGGGATGGAGCAGCTCTGCTGGGGGGAAAGGCTGGGAGAGCTGGGAATGTTCAGCCTGGAGAGGAGAAGCTTTGGGGTGACCTCAGTGTGACCTTGCAGGGCCTGAAGGAGCTTTGGGAGACCTGGAGAGGGACTGGGGACAAGGGATGGAGGGACAGGAGGCAGGTGCCATCAAACTGAGAGTGACTTTAGATAGGATGTGAGGGTGGGCAGGCCCTGGCACAGGGTGCCCAGAGCAGCTGTGGCTGCCCCTGGATCCCTGGTAGTGCCCAAGGCCAGGCTGGACATTGGGGCTTGGAGCCCCTGGGACAGTGGAAGGAGTGGAACAAGATAATCTTTCAGGTTCCTCCAAACTCAAACCATTCTGTGATTCCATGACACTGTGGGTGCATCTGCTCTTTCCCCTCCTCCCCTTTGGGGATGAACAACTCCAAAGTTGGAATTTGCTGCTCTCTGCACCCACCCTGGCCCTTGATGGAGTCAGTGCTGGGCTCCTGCAAAGCACAATGTGAACACTGGGGACTGCACTGCTGCTAGGGGATTTTTGGCATTCATATGGAAGTGAAATCACTCAGGAATGTGTTTTAGTTGCTGGTTTTTGGGGCTCATGATCCTGTCAGTGCCTGGAAGTGATGTACTTGGGGCTGGCTCTGGGCTGCCCAGCCACAGGAGCACATTTGTAGGAGCTTTACAGGTGAGCATCAACCCTGCTCACCCTGAAGGGCTTGGCGAGGTGCTGGACCATCCCTGCTCCCACCTTCCCCACCAGGAACCCCTCAGCTTTGCCTCAGGGCTGTGAGCCCTGCCTGGAGAGGCCGTGAGGTGGAGGGAGAATCCTCATAGCTGATGACAATTTCTGGGCTCTCCAAACCAGAAACCCTGAGTGCTTCCAGTGCTGAGAGGATCTCGGCAAAGTCTGTTCCAGGGGAGCTGGAGGCTGGAGCAGCTCTGGTCAAGGCTGTGCCCTGACAGCTGAGGCAGCTCTGTGCCCCTGTGGGTCCTGTGGTGTTTAATGAACACCGTGCTCACATCCCTGGTGCCTTGTAGCTGCTCTGCTGCTCACAAAACGAGCAGGTCCTTGCTAATGAGCACTCGGGTTGGGGTTGTTCTGAGCTGGGTCTGACTCATGCTGGATTTGCTGTTATTAATGCCTGGGCACACTCAGCTCTGCTGGAGGACACAGAGCTGCTTGAGTCTGGCACAGGGAGCACAGAAATTGGGGATCTGTGAGGGGGGCTGGGTCTGCTCCAGGCTCATCTGCCCCAGGGAGAGCAGCCCTTTAGAGCTCTGCAGCCCATCCCCTCCCTTCTTTAGGCCTGGTTTAAATTTGCAGGTGTTGGGGCATTAGCCCTGGTGTGGCATGGCCTTAACCCAGCACAGCTCTCAGCCCTGGCTGGACACCAGCCTGCTGTGTCCTTCCCCTTCCTTTCTGCACTCTCTGTGCTTTCCCTGTAGGAAAAAGCACTTTGGGAGGGGAAAAGAAAAAGACATGAAATTTTTAGGTGACTATCTGTCAGCATTTTGTGTGCTGCCATAAGACCTCAGAGCTCTGGAGCTGCAGCAAGCTGGTCTGAATGGGAGAGCTGGGCTGAGGAGGAGGGTTTAGTGCTGGGAAGATCCCATGGTTCTGGCTGCTTCTTTTTTAGGGGAAAGTTCTGCTTTTTCCTATTGCAATGACAGAACTTTAGGTGTGGGAGGTCAGCTAAAGCAGGCTGCCAGGGAATTGTGAATTCCTCATGGTACAAACTCCATGCAGGCAGAACTAAAAACCTGGAGATCTGCAGGCTCCAGGGAAGGTGCCACATCAGATTTTGAAACTGTGGCAGTCCTGAGTGGGACTGCAGTTGAACCATTAAATGTGTCAAGAACATTTGCTGCCAAAACAGAGGCAGAAGCAAAAGCTGGCACTGAGAAGGGGTTTGGGGATGCAGCTCGATGTATTTTTTTCCAAGTTTGGAGGAATTGGGAAGCTCCATGTTGGGCTGTGTGCACTAGAAGGGACAATAAGGTAGATTGGGATGGAGTAGTTGATGCAGGAAAATTAGAGTGTTAAAAACTACTCTTTCCTGCATGTGTTGGCATTTCCCAGAAGGATCAAATTGTTGGTTCTTCCACTATCCCAGAGTGCTCCAGGCCCTGTCCAGCCTGGCCTTAGATGTGTCCAGGGATCCAGGGGCATTCACGGCTTCTCTGCACACCCTGTGCCAGGGCCTCCCCACGCTCACAGGGAAGGATTTATTCCCTGTCTTTAACCTAAATTTCTCCTCTGGCAGTTTGTACCCATTCCCCTTGTCCATCCCTGCAGTCCCTGATGCAGGGTTCCTCTCTGGCTTTCCTGTGGCCCCTCAAGACCCTGGGAGGTGCTGGGAGCTCTCCACACATCCTGCTCTTCCCCAGGGTGAACAATCCCATTTTTCCCAGCCTGTGTCCATGGACAGGTGCTCCAGTCCCCCCGTTAACCTCATACAGCCCCTCCCAAGTCTCCCTGTCCTCCCCAGGGAACTGGGATGTCTCAGTGCTTTTCCTGCTCCTTCTTGGTAAGGGAAAGGGATGGGAACACTTCCTGAGAGCTGTATCAGCCCCGTGTTTAGGCTTATCTCTCTGCTTCAGTTGACAGCTGTGTGGGTATCATCTCCAAAGCAGAAAATAAACAAACTCCAGGAGCTCTCAGCTCTGTATTTTCTCTCTGTCCGTAGGCAGCTGCATTTGTATGTGGGCAGTCATGGCTTTGTCACTTTTCTGAGAGGGAACAAAATGAAAAATCTGTGGTTTTTTTTAGATGACAAAGTCTGCTGAGGCTCTTTCCCTTCCTGAGTGAATTTCAGGATCTAAGTCTGTCTAATTCACAAGATATTTTGTTGCAAAGCTGTCTGTCCACTGGTCAACAAATGTCTGGTGTCCACTACAATATTCTTGCTGGAAGAAAACGTGTTTGGAAGAAGAGAGAAGCACATGAGGTGCAGTGTTAAGGGTGGGGAGCTGAGCTCTGGCTGAAGATGCTCTAAAAATAAAGTGGGAAGGAAGGAGAGGAGAGATTCCAGTTCCTTTTGGAACAGGAATGAGGAGATGGGGGAAGCAGATGGCTGCTTTGCTGGATTGTTCCATCGCACTTGGGGATGGGGAGTTGCAGTTATTTCCAGGAAAAAAACCACTTGAGAGTTTGTGGGAACAGGGATACTGCAGTTTTATTGTATCCTACTAACAGGATTAGCAGTTTTTGGAGCTGTGGCACCAGGCTGGTTCCCCTTCACATCTCCTATCGAAAGGGGCTCTCAACACTGCCCAAGATTCCCAGGGAGGCTTTGACACAAACCAAGGGCTGTGCAGCCCTAGCAGTGCTCAGGGCTCACAGCAGAGCCACATTTTCCATTTTAGTATGGGAGACAATGTAGTTTGAGAGCTCTTTTCCAGGGAGCAGTGCTTCCCTCGGCCAAGCTGGCCATAAATCAGCCCAAATTCCCTGTGTGCCTGCAGAAGTGGCTTCGTTTCAGCTGGGAGGGAGAATTTGCTTCTCTTGCAGTAGTTTCTTTTTCAGCTTCTGTGAAATAGGCTTTAATATAGAAATAAACCATCAGACCATTACTAAATTAAAAATAAGCATAGAAGCAGACAGAGCTGCCAAGCTAAGGTTAAACTTGGAGCAGGAGATCAGATTATGGTTTCATCAGTCTTTCCTCCCACTCTTTGCTTAATTTGGTACTTAAAAGAACCTAATAAGCATTGCAGAGCTCTGTACACCCAGCTGCTTTGGAGAGCAGTCTCCTGGTCCTCATTTTCTTATTTTGGGTCACACACATCACTGCACTGATGTGCTGGAGCTGTACTTGTAGATGCCACAATTTATTGGGATGCAGCAGGATTACACTTGCTCGGAGCAGAGATTAGCATCAAGTTTACCTACCCTCCCTGTGAGGAAAAAGGAGCATTTCCAGTCCACTGCAGGTTTGGGTTGGCTTTGTTTACTCTCAGACCTGACCCCAGCTCACTTTTGAAGAGTCTTGGAGCAACAGCATCATCAGGAGGAAAAGTGACCATCACTGACAGGCAGCTGGGAACTTCCCAGGAACAGGCTGGCAAAGGGATGGAGGGGCTGAGGCTGCCAGGGATTGACAGAAATGTGCCCAGGGCAGGGGAGGGGCTGGCAGAGAGCAGCTGTGGCTGCCCCTGGATCCCTGACAGTGCCCAAGGCCAGGCTGGATGGGCTTGGAGCAGCCTGGGACAGGGGAAGGTGTCCCTGCCCATGGCAGGGGTGGAATTGATCAGCTTTAATGTCCCTCCCAATCCAAACCATTCTGAGGTTCTGTGTTTCATTCCCAGTCCGAGACACCTGAGCTGGTGTTTGGAGCAGCCTTGAATTTCACAAACCCTTTGTCCCTTTCAAAGCCTCGTTTTTAATTCCTCTTCCCCTCCATTCCCAGCATTTCAAGGAATGGGATGATATTTTCATCCTGTTTTTCCTCTGTATTTTACTGAAAGTTCAGCACGGCAAAATCCTTGAGCACGTTCCTGACTTGGAGAGCTGAAAGGAATCTCTGAATGGTGCTGGATGTGATCCACACGATCCAGCCAGGACTTGGCTGAGTCCTGGCCACTGTTTGCAATGTTCTGTACAGGTCTTTTTTGCTCTTTGTTTTCCATAATCTCCATCAGTTGTGTGATGCCATTGCTAAACAAATGAGATGATAATTAGCATAGCAACTTCAGAGGAAGTTGATTTTCCGTCTGTAATAGGGATGATGATAATTAAACATGCATGACCTCATTGGGTTGAATAGGAATCAATTAAAATTAAAGCTTGTTGGGATTTCTTTTTCTCTTGTGAAATTTTTCAGAGAAAGCAAGAACAACATAACATGTTCTAATGAAAGGAAATTGGGCTGATTTGCACCATCAATATTATAAAAAAGTCAGGAGATTTTTCAGGAATGGAGAATTGGATGGTACCTCCTTTGCCCTGCCCCAGCCGTGTGTAAATGCCCATTTTGATGAAGTTTATAATTTGGAAGAATGAAGTTTAGAACTTTCCAGCTGTTTCTAACACTGTTTAGAAAAACTCAGATCAAACATGTGGAAATGCTTCCCCAGTTTGTGTCCAGAGAGGCTCTTTGGCCAGCAGGACACATAAATTAGTTTTGTAACGTGTCTTAATTCCCTGTGCATGAGTGAACATTGCACTGGAGCAGCTCCTTTTAGAGGGAAATGATTCATGATTGGAGAGGTGGAATGACAGAGGGTTAAAGTTGGAAGCCCAAGTCTGAGAGGCCCCTGTGGAGGGCAGGTGGGAAAGTCTGGGGTTAAATTCCTTCTTTTTGCCATTTCTTTCCAAAATAACATGTCAGTGTTGCCTCAGCAGTTGCAGCCAAGCTTGGCCAGGGCCTCTGGATTTGGGTTTTGGGAGAGGTGTGAAACCTCTCAACCTGCAGGTTGGTTCAGGTCAGAGCAGGGGCCTGAAGAATGGGAAACCAAAGCTTGGGGAGTCCCAGCTCCATGTTCTGCATTTTGGGATTTGCTTCCAGACCTTTGCTTGGAGCTCTTCTGGTCTGTGGGATTCATCAGAGGTGGGAAGGGGTTGGAAGCAAAATCCACTCCCAGTCTCTGTGGTGAGGCTGCACAGGGATCCTCCGGATTCAGTTGCTGCTTCCCATTCCTGATGTCCTGGATGAGCACCCTGAACAAGACACTGCACCTGTTTGCTCTGGGATGGTGCTGCCTTTGGAAAGGGCCTTTGAGGGAACAGCCTCAGGCTGGGCCAGGGGGGGCTCAGCATGGACAGGAATCAGGAGGAATTTCCCCATGGAAAGGGTGGTCAGGCCTTGGCAGGAGCTGCCTGGGGAGGTTTGGAGTGCCCATCCCTGGAGGTGCCCAAGGAAGGACTTGACATGGCACTCAGCATTCTGGGCTGGGGTCAAGGTGGGGATTGGGCACAGGGTGGGCTCCATGGTCTGGGAGGGCTTTTCCAACTTCAGTGACTCTGTGATTTTCTCATATTTCCCCCTTCCCTGGCAGAAAAGCCAATAAATCTCACATCCAGTCAGAGTGAAACAAATGCTGAAATCCCTCTTTTTTCTCCTTGGAAAGTTTTGTTTCTTCACCATCCTCAGCCACTGGTGTCACGGAGGGTGTGGTGACATTTCTGTGTGGTGGGAGGTGGTGGCTTAAATTCTAAATGTAGCCTCTGGTTCCTGTTGGGATTTGACACTTTCTTACACCTGTGATGGGGCCAGTTCTGATCCAGTCTAAGATTGCCCCATATCTGATAAATGACATAACACAAGCTCGTGTCTCTGCAGGTGACACTCAAACCATGGCATGAGACCTGAGCACACAAAATACGTGACAAAATACTGCCATGGCTTTAGTTTGAGCATATCCACTAAACTTCCATGTTTTCCACATGGACTTTTTCATCTGCCACGAGCATCTTTGTGAACATGGAGAAGTGTTCCCAAGGAGAGATGCAAGATGCATCTCTGAGAGCTTAAACCAGCAAATCCTGGCTTTATTTAGTTTTCATCTCATCCTGGCTTTGCCTCATTTACCTTCTGTTTCTGCAAGATGGGGCAGTCAGAAGGGAGAGTGATGGGTTCATTTTCTCTATCCTCATAGGCTTCACTGAAAACACAGAAAGTTCTGTCCACAGGCATCAGCTAAAAGGAGTTTCTGGGGCTGCAGGAGTCCCCCCAGCTGAGTTCAGATGAAGGCAGCACAAAAGGCTCAGTCCCTGATGTGAACATTCTGCTGCCTTTCCACGTGCCAGTGGAATTCTTTCCTCCTGCATTTGGCCTTGGAGCTGCACAGAAGGCAGCTCCTGCCAGTGGCTTTCCAAGAGGGAAGAATTCTGCCAAGCCTCCTTCAGGCACTTTCTACCCAGTGGTTTTTATCACACCCCATGGAGTTGTTCACTGAATGCCCTGGGCTGGGATCCAGCCAGGACAGAATATCCTGAGCTGGAAGGGACTCAGGAGGATCATCAAAGTCCAGCTGCACTGGGCAGCCCCAAGAATCCCAGCCCGTGACTGAGTGTTGTCCAACCTGTGCTGTTTTCTGAGCCTGTGCACTGTTCTGTGGGGAAAGGGGGTTAATGGGAATTCACAAGGGTACTTCACTGCCTCTCTGCTCCCCATCAGGTGGAGCTCTTAGGGATCCCTGTGGGAGAGGGATTTATCCCGGAGCAGCTCCTCCCTCAGTCCCTGGGGGTTCAGTATCTGCTGCCACCCCACAGGTGTGGGCAGGGTCCCTCTGCCAAGGAGGGGGTCCTGGGGGTTCAACACAGCTCCCACAGGTTCTTTGGACTGACAGCAGGAAAAACCCATCTTTTGGTTATGTCCATGCATATGCTGTTGCCATCAGGTGTGATCCCTTTTTGGTGGCCTCTGGGGTGGAAAAGACAAGAGCTGAGTCCACAGGAGATTTGCTGTGCCAGGGGTTAGGAGAGGTTAGAGAGAAGCAGGGACTAGGCCAGGCCTGAAGGGAGCACAACAGGTCACTGGTGCCAGGTCCCTGCTCAGGCAGGGCCATCCCAGAGCACAGGGCACAGGATTGTGTCCAGAGGGCTCTGGAATATCCCCGCTGAGGAGACTCCAGCCCCTCCCTGGGCAGCCTGTTGAGGGCTGGGCACTGCCCAGGGCAGAAGTTGTGCCTCCTGTGCAGGGGGAATTGCTGGGCTCAGTCCCTGCCCTGCTCTGCTGGGCACTGTTGAACTCCTGAGCTGCTGGGGCCTCACTGCAGGAGCTGTGCCCCATGAGGAAGGCTCAACATCCCACAGCATTTTCCTGGGCAGAGGAAGCTAAACTTGTCCATTTGATGTGGGATTTAGAAAACAATGAGTTTCATGAGGGCTGAGATCTGTGCTGGGCTGGAGGATCAGAAGAGCTGAAACGAGGACCTGGTGCTGTTCATGAGGACAGATCTGGGAGAGGAGTTCTCTCTTCTGCCTCTTGATTGCCCTGTCAAGGCCAGGGCCAAACAGGCAGGATGCAAGTGAGTGCTGCTTCCCAAGATGCTGCTCTAATTAGAGCAGTCCCTGAACCTCATGCAGACTTAGTGTAGTATCAATTCAGGTTAAATTGGGAAACTGAGCAGAAAATTGCTGTCTGGTGTTTGGAGTGGTTTCTGCATCTTAATATTATCTGATATTGTATCATTATGTACTGATGCAAAATGCCAACAAGTAATGGCAGAGCCCTGCAAGTAATGACACCGGGATGGGAGAGCAGGAAATAGTGAGAGAAATTTAATTTCTTATGCAGTTTCATGAAATAAAGTCAACTCAGGTACACACTTGTTCAGATTAAATATAATGATCTGTGTCTGCAGCCCAAGTCTGCCGGGAATGCACATCCAGGGGCTGAGGATGGAGGGGGGAGAGTTGCCATGGAAATACAGCCAATGTCACACTTGCAGCCTTGCAAATGGCTCATGTGTCATGGCTCATTTTCCAGGAGAAGCGGGGAAAACTGGGAATTTAGGGAAAACATCTTTAAGTGTCTGCAGCAAGGCAGGGCTGGGACTGTGCAGGGACAAGTGTTGGGAGTGCTGAGTGTTTGTGAGATGAAGGAGCCCAAAGCACCCCTGGGCTGCTTGATCCCTTCTCCTTCCTCCTGCTGGGGCAGCACAGCTGCAACACCCCTGGGCTGGCTGGGCTTCCCCTGCCTCCCCTCCGGGGACTGCACAGGGCAACAGCTTTCCCTCACTTTGCTCCTTCCAGGCCTTTGGCAGCCCAATTCCTGCACTTGCCTGTTCATTCTGAGTTGGCTGAACTGTGCCAGATGATCCAGAGTTATTGCTTGATCTGTCCTGTAACTGGCAATTCAGTTGCTGGATCTTGTGGGGACTAACACAGCTCCTGCTTTAAAATTGGATGAAGTGCTCAAGGGTATTTTTCTTATTTTGTTCTGATTTTGGGGGGAATAATGGTTTTGCTGTGCAAAAATAAATGAGGCTGCTAGACAAACAGCTTGGGTTGTTAGAGCCTCTCTAAAAGTAATGATGGTGTAATTCAGGCCTCTGAAATAAGAAGCAAACAATAAATAAATGATTAACCTGTCTTTAGAGTATTGAAATCTGTATGTATTTTAAGGCTGTAGTGGGTAAATAGGAGCAAATGAGTGTTTGAACAGGCAATAGAGGAATGACAGGAGTATCAGGGAACCAGAATCCACAGGAATTCCCAGCTCAAGACCTGCCCAGCTCCTGCCAGGTCCAGTTCTCTCTGTTTCTGGTATCAGTTTCCCTGTGGCATTGGTGTAACAGCCCAGGGTGAGGTGAGTTTGGAGGTGTGAACTGTTCTTTAGAGAGCACAGCCATTTCTGTATGGAGAGGAATGGAGGAGCTGGACAGTTCCTCCCTGGTGCCGCTGTGCACAGAGGGGTGCTGAGGGAGAAATTGGGCTGTTTGGTTGGAATGGGACTCAGTTCTCAGCTGCACGAGGCCTCCAGTGAGCATTTCACAGAGCAGCTGTCCTGGGGCTGAGCTCTGCAGAGCCCCAGGGTCCCTGGCACAGCCCATGGGTGCTCCTGCTGCACAAGGGCAGGGAGGCAGAGGGGGGCACAGAGGGGAGAATGCACATCCTCCCTCTTCCTCCAGTTTCCCCTTCCCTCCCCTGTCTTCCACTCCAAGCAACTTTTCACCTTCAGCACCCAGAGGTGAAGAGTGGCTCAAATTGGGGTGTAAATCTCAGGTCCCTTCACTGTGGCAGCAAAGCTCTGAGGAGCTGCCAGACCCCCCCTTGGTGTGAACAGGGTGAGCAGGGCAGGTGTCCCAGAGCCGCAGCTCCAAGGAGACTTTATTCTCTAAAGCAAGGTGATGCTCCTTAAAATTAAGTGTCATTTCTCTCTTCTTGCTGATATATTTCCTTGAGCAGCAGAGAAAGGCTGCAGAGGAAAATTGAGTGGAGCTCCTGCCGAATTCAAACACACTGTAGTGATAAATATGGTTGTGAATAAACCTCCTTGTAGTCACAAATCAATTAATCTTTTTTTTCCCTGTGTGCTCCATCCTTAGGATTTACTTTCTCATTGAGCTTTCCTAGCTCATGCACTACCTAATTCTTCACCTGGATAAATAACTCGTGGCATTTTTATTCCACAGCAAACCGGCATTATCTTTCTTGCTGTGTACAAGCAAAAGGAATTTTATTTATTTGTTTCTTTATTTTCCCCAGAGCAAACTCTGTGAGTTGGGGGTTGGAATAAAGCAGAGTTCAGGGGTTGGTGAGGAGCAGCTCTGCCATGTTTCCAGGAGTGTTTTTACAACACTCTCAGGGACAGGGGAGGATTGTTGGGGTGTGCAGGACCAGGAGCTGGCCTGGGTGATCCTTGTGGGGCTTTTCCAGCCCAGGATACTCTGATTCCATGAGCAGCCTCAGAAGGGAAGGGTTCTTCTCCATCAGTTTACTGGAGCCCTTTGGTGTGCCAGGCCCCCTTGGCTGAGGGTGCAGTGTGGATTTTTAGGGAAGGGCTGTCCCACAGTTTGGCTGGGATGGAGGGCAGAGCTGTGTCCTGCTCTTGTCCTGCTCAGAGCCAGCCTAAAGCCCTGCAGGGAGCTGAGCTCAGGGCTGGAGTGAGCAGGGGCAGAGCAGAACCTTTCCACCTTGTGTGGCAGGAACTCTTTCTTCAGCCTTCTGCTTCTCTGGGGGTGAGGTGAAAATAGAGATTAAAGACCAAGCACGTTGAGTGTGAACCTCCCACATGCTCAGTGGCACCTGGAGCTGCAGCACATCCTCAGCCTGGGCTGCCCTGAGGGACGGAGACTCTGAGGAGAGCTCAGAGGGGGTGGCTGAGTGTCAGAGTTTTGGGCAGGGGCTGGAGCAGGGCAAAGCTGACCTGGGAACATCAGGAATTGAACTGGAATGGGAGAACTGCTGGGTGTAAAAAGAGCAGCAGAGCTGGGGAAGGGTCCCCATCCCACCCCATCCCACCCCATCCCACCCCACCCCATCCCACCCCACCCCACCCCATCCCACCCCACCCCACCCCATCCCACCCCACCCCACCCCATCCCATCCCATCCCATCCCATCCCATCCCATCCCATCCCACCCCACCCCACCCCACCCCACCCCACCCCACCCCACCCCATCCCATCCCATCCCACCCCATCCCACCCCACCCCACCCCATCCCATCCCATCCCATCCCATCCCATCCCATCCCATCCCATCCCATCCCATCCCATCCCATCCCATCGCATCCCATCCCATCCCATCCCATCCCTGCTGAGATCTGTAACAGCTCTGCCTCTGCTCCCTGCAAACAGGGGGGGAAAGTATAAGAAATAATCCATGGTCTTGTACTTCTGAGTAAACTTAAAAAACTCATTCCAGAGGTCTCATTGAGAGATGTAGACATTACTGACTGACTTCTTTAGGGCTTCTGCAGAATGAACTTCTCAGCTCTTTTCTGTTGTCTTTAATGTGTGAGAGGTGGGATGTTGATCATCCTCATCCCACAGCCTAAAAATGGAGTGGCCATTGGGTTCTTCCTCACCCAGGTGATGAAGGATGTTACACAGAAAGGGCAGCAAAGGAGAAGCTTTGGGAGTGCTCTGAGACTCTGGACAATGGTAATGGATGGGAAAGAATTTATATCCTGAATTATGAACCCCCTTTGTGTTGCCAGTGGGGTTTGCCTCACAGAAATGTTTCTTAGAAGGCAGGGCACAGGAGCAGGAAGCTGGAAGTCAGCTTGCAGAGGCCCCACGAGCTTTCCTTTCATCCCTTCTAGATGTGAAATATTGACTCAAGTTCTGAAATCCTGAGGAATGGATATTTAAAACCTCTGAGGAGCTCTCCTGCTCTGAAAGGTTGTCTCTCATTAGCATCCCATTTAGGATGCTCCCTGAGAAGAGGAATCTTCCCTGTGTATCAGCACACAGGGCCATTAAATGCACTGCTTGGTTTGTGTCTTTCAGAAGGAGATTTTTTTTTTTCTTTGCCTGGTTCTGTCTGGGAGAGAAAAAAAGACAAAGGAGTATTAATTGTTTGCAAATGCTCTTTCAAAAGGCATGGAAAGAGTGAACTCCTGGAAGGGGTTTTGTGCAAGGTTTGGGGTTTCCCACCACAGGATCTGGGCTTTAACCAGCAGGTGAGAAAAGCCTTTTGCTGCCTGTAGATGTGACAGGGAACAAGGTGGGACTGGGGTGAGGCAGAAGGATGCCAGGGGGTGGCTGGGTGCCTGCTCTGTCTTGGAGAAGTGTCCTGCTACCAGGATATCCTCTACCAGCACTGGGAGCCACCAGGCTCAGATAAATTCATAGCAGTGAGGAACTGTCTGAAAATGACAAAGTTTGCCAGCTGCAAACATCAGTTACAGCCAGCAGCAAAGGGAAGCCAGGAGCAGATGGTTAATAAAGCATCCTGGCAGCTCTACAAGTTACCAGTTTAATTTACTGGTGGCAATGGCAGGCCTTGGTTATCAGCTTGGCCAAGGGAGGCTCCTTTTGGTCCACACGATCCAACTCCTCATCCTCCTTTTCTTGCTTTTTTGCCCTGGGAGGGAGGAGAGTGTTCAGCATTAACACATTCCTTCCTTGACCCGTTGATACTATGGTGGATGTTTTGTCTCCCTTTGTATTACAGGATTTCTCATCAAGGTCCCAAAAGATAGAGCAGCCACGTGTGGAATCCACACAGGAGCAATCCATGGTGCAAAGACCTTGGGGTGGGAACAGCTGGAGAAAGGTGCTCCCAGATTCTCCCGGGTGAAATGAGGTGTCAGAGGGCACCCAAGGCCACAGAGGGCAGGGCTGCAGCCAGGCTGTGCCCTGGGAGCCAAACTCCAATTCCCAGCCTCTCTCAGCACATTCCTGTCTGTACCTGCCTCCTTTAGGCTCAGCTGGTGTGAGGGCTGGGCTGAGCCCTCAGTCAGTGAGGAACAGAAGACAAATGATCCCACTGGGAAAAGCCTGTTGTGTTACAAGACATCCCCTGGGAAAGCTGCCAGGGGTGGAGGTGTGACCCACAAACCTTCCTGGCACACCCAGAGCAGCACCTTCAGTGTCCTAAAACCTGAACAAGCCCAGGGAGTGATGAGGAGGGCCCAGGAACCCCCAGACCTGCAGGGAGGGGTGCCCTGGTGACCCCCAGCCGTGCAGGGGACTCGGTGGCACAGCAGGACCCTGCTGGCTCTGGCAGGGCACTGACAGCAGCAGGAGGACTCTGATGTTTAATGCACGAGGCTGGCTTTGTGACAGCCCTGTCACTACAGAGCCAGGTCTCTGGGGCCCAGTGTCACCAGGCAGCTGCAGGGAGCCCTCAGGGGCTGCAGCAGAGCTCAGCCCTGGCTGCTGCTGAAGAGAAGCTGCAGTGTCCCAGGTGGGACAGTTCTCTGAAGGGACCTGGGCCTGCTCCTGCAGGGCCTCCAGGGATGCTGGATGTTGATGTTTCCCACCTTTTGCCCCTGAGACACCAAGAGAGTCCAGGTGTGGAGAGATTTCAAGTTGTGGAAATGTATAAAGAGTTTCTACTGATTTCAACCAAATCAGGGGCTGATGGGACAAGGCACAAGGGCAGCCTGGCTTTGGAAAGAGGGAGAACAGCAATACTGTCTCCCCAGAAAGTCAGTCTTTGGGAAGGCTCTGGAATAGCTGTACTTACCAACAGCAGGGCTGTGCTGCTGTATGCCCATAACAGCTCCAAAACTCTGGCACAAACACAAATGTCTGCTGGGTGGACACAGCTTTGAGCAGCTAGGAAGGGCTTGGGAGGATGGAGTGAATGTGGCAGGGGACATATCTGGGACTCCTCCATGGCCCTAAGGACAGGGAGGCCTGGGTGGCCTCACTGCCACCATTGGGAGCTCTTGAACAGGAAGAGCACCTGAGCTGCAGGGCTGGGCAGGGGCTTGGTGAGTGTGGTGTGCCAGGGACCAGCCCCAGGGGCACTGAGAGCAGGGAGGACACCTGAAAATCCAGGTTACTGCCCAGCTCTCTCCAGGTGTTTTGGTGGGAAAGGTTCCTGGGGCATTGCTGACAATAACTGGGTGAGCAGCTGAGGCAATTTGTAGTGGTAACACCTTATTAATTTGGAGCTTCCCCTGCTGTATTTGGGAAGTAAATGGGATGGATTTCAGAGCCATTTTCTTCAGAACAGTCAGAGAAAGGAGAGATCTGCCCCAAATCGATGAGGTTGAGAATTGTGGGTGTCCAGGTCACCTTTGGAGATTGGATTTTGGTTCTGAGGACCTCTAAGCATTGCTGAGTGATTTGCTGCAGTGAAGAGTTGAGGTTTTGGGATTCAATTACTCTTCCTCATGAGCCAAAACTTCACAAACTCTCTGTAACTGTCACTCAGTGTCAATGGAAACATTTACAGGAAATGAACTTCCCAATGGTCAACTGCTTCTGCCCCCAAAGTTCCAGCAGAATCCCTTGGGTTTCTTACTGGGATCAATCTGTTCTCGTCCAACATCACCCTGCTCAAGATTGAGCCTTGAGGAGAGATGGGGAGACAGTGGTGTTGCAAATGCAGGTTACAAGGAGAAGGAGAGTTAAACTCTCCTACAGCTGAGCTTGAACTCTGCTGGACATGAGGTGCTGAGCATCCTCATCACCCACAAGATTCAGCTCTGGGATCTGTTTCTAAAACCTTGCTGGTGCTAAGCACCTTGCAGGATCTGCCCCTTTGTGCAGGAAAAAGGAACAGACAAATACTGGCATATTTATCCGCTGAATTTTCAGCAGGAAAATGGATGAGTTTGGAATTACTCACCATATGTTCCCCTTTGGGCATCAGGCTCTGCACTCTCTGCCTGGCTGCTGGGGACTGGAGTGATGGAGCAGGGGAGGATCTCAGGCCTGGCTGCCACAGCCTTCCTCCTTTGCTCAGCAGCTTTGAAACACCAATATTTAATGCAGTGTCTTCCTTTCCTTCTGCTGCAACTCCCCCAGGACTTTTCTACCCACTGTGCACTCAGCATGTTCTGCTCCCCATCACATATGGCACACAGAATTTTCCCTATATTAAAACCCTAACTCAGGGTTATTTGATGCTCAGGGAAGGTCAGGGAATATTTGATGCTCCAAAAAACATAGCAGTGATATTAAAATCAGGAAAATATGGGGGCCACTGGAAGGGAGGGGCATTCCACCCAGGAAATAATAAAGGGATGTGTCTGTAGCATGTCCTGCTGTGTCTGTGAGTAAGGGCTGGATGGAGCTCTTTGGGGAGCTGAGCATTTAATCAGGGTAACTTTGGAACTCTGGCTTTGGGAGAAGGAGGGCAGAGCTTGGCTGTGTCCTTGCAGGTGTGGGGCTGTTGGCAGCTGTGTGTCCCTGAGGCCATGCCCTCCCCAGGCCCTGTTCCCACAGCCTTCCCTCCTGCAACTCAGGGGCCTCTGCTGACCCCAGTGCCCTGGGCTGGGCCTGCCCTCCCATCCCAGTCCCTCTGGAGGGCACCTGCTGCTCCTGGAGTGGCCATGGAGAAACCACCTGGGTGTTACCAGCCACAGGCTGCTCTGGGGTCCTCAGGGACTGAGAGCAGTGCAGGGGTGAGGACATCCACACAGTGTCCCTGCAGGGAGTGTGGGCAGTGCTGGCCTGGGGGTGAGACCAGCTCAGTTCCGGGAATGAGCCCAGCTCTGTCCTGAGAATGAGCCCAGCTCTGTCCCGAGGATGAGCCCAGCTCTGTCCCGGGGATGAGCCCAGCTCTGTCCTGAGAATGAGCCCAGCTCTGTCCTGAGAATGAGCCCAGCTCTGTCCCGGGAATGAGCCCAGCTCTGTCCCGAGGATGAGCCCAGCTCTGTCCCGGGGATGAGCCCAGCTCTGTCCTGAGAATGAGCCCAGCTCTGTCCTGAGAATGAGCCCAGCTCTGTCCCGAGGATGAGCCCAGCTCTGTCCTGAGAATGAGCCCAGCTCTGTCCCGGGGATGAGCCCAGCTCTGTCCCGGGGATGAGCCCAGCTCTGTCCTGAGAATGAGCCCAGCTCTGTCCTGAGAATGAGCCCAGCTCTGTCCCGGGAATGAGCCCAGCTCTGTCCCGAGGATGAGCCCAGCTCTGTCCTGAGAATGAGCCCAGCTCTGTCCTGAGAATGAGCCCAGCTCTGTCCCGGGAATGAGCCCAGCTCTGTCCCGAGGATGAGCCCAGCTCTGTCCTGAGAATGAGCCCAGCTCTGTCCTGAGAATGAGCCCAGCTCTGTCCCGAGGATGAGCCCAGCTCTGTCCCGGGGATGAGCCCAGCTCTGTCCCGGGGATGAGCCCAGCTCTGTCTTGGGCATGAGCCCAGCTCTGTCCTGCAGGGGCCCCTGGGCCCTGCCCTGCTCTGCCAGCCCATTGGAGGATCCCTGCCATGCTCTGTCAGTGAGGGCAAAGGGAAGTTCTTCAGGGTTCATCTCCATGTCCAGTGAATGCTGCCCTGAACCAGAAGGCTCCCAAGACATGAGATCTGAGATCTGCTCACTCCCATCACTGTCATCCCTGCTGAGGCTGCTCACTGCAGGCAGGGCAGCCAGCAGAGCTGAGTGCCCTGTGTGTGCCCCAGAGCTGTGCCCAGCAGCTGTGGCAGCCCCCAGGCAGGGGATGTGGGGCACACACAGCACAGGGCTCCCTGCTTTCCTTGGGAAGGCTGCTGGGATTTGCAGGTTAAATGTCTGCACTGAGCAGCTTTACTTGGTCCTGTTGAATAATCTTTTGTGTTAATGCTGGGGCAGGAATCTGCTGTGCCTCAGTGTGGCCCTGTGGTGACAAGGGAACAGGAGACTGTTCTCTGAAGATGTAGTGAATTTATTGTGCTGTGGATCCAGCCTGCTTGGGATGTGGATTGCAGTACAGATGAATTATTTTTTAAAATTTGCTTCTTTACTCTTGAGGTCTTGAATTTGTATCACTTTAAACCAGCACAGGGGAGCTGTTGCTGCTGTGCTGCTGCACAGGGAATGGTGTCAGAGGAAAGCAGAGCTGAGGTGTGATGGGGATGGCATCACCCGTGGCATTAATGTCATCTCTGGAGCTGAATTTCACAGAGTGCTGGAATGGTTTGGGTGGAAGGGACCTTAAAGCCCATCTTGTTCCATGGGCAGGGACACCTCCCACTGTCCCAGGCTGCCCCAAGCCCCAGTGTCCAACCTGGCCTTGGGCACTGCCAGGGATCCAGGGGCAGCCACAGCTGCTCTGGGCACCCTGTGCCAGGGCCTGCCCACCCTCCCAGGGAACAATTCCTCCCCAATATCCAAATCTCCTCATGCTGATCCCCAGCTCCTGGGTTCTGTTCAGTTCAGTCCCAGTGGAGCAGCACGGGGCTCTCGTGGGGCTGGGAATGTCAGAAGGCACAATTTGGCTGCTGGGTTTTGCCTGAAATGTTGTATCAAGGCAAGGTCCTTTCCAAGAAAACAGTACTGGCAAACACACTGGATCTGTCTCTCAGTTGAGATGTTGAATGTTTTGATTGTCAGGGTATCCATGGCACTGCATGAAACATTTAATATGAAAATAAACCAGGAAATTAGTTACCTAAATTATAAGAATAACCTGTGTTCTGTGGCAGTGCTTCCCCACCACTCCTTATATTTCCTGCTATTTTTCTGTATTTTCTTTGTTGCTTGGGAATACACAACTGAGACATTGGAATTTCCTGGCAGTTTTCACGTTCCATAATAATTCCAAAGATTTTAAATCCCTTTCCTGAGCCTGGGAGATGCAGTGCAGATGTGGAACAGCGAACTGAGGGAGTGCACTCAGCTCCTGCAGGGAGTTATTGTTCACGAGAGCCATTCTCACTGTCTCAAACCTGTATAAATTTTATTAATAGAGGTATTAGAAATTGTATTGCCTTTCTTATCCTCTTTGGTTGATGCAAACAACTTTTACACCACCAGTTTAATATTTCTGAAGTACTGCACTAAAGTGCTTTCTATGTTTGTACAAATGAAAATAATCTTCTTTTAAAAATTAAATTGAAGCTGTCTGGTTGCTTTGTGAAGCTGATCCCTCTATGCTGCTCATGCCCATAATGAATTGTTCTCTACACTGGGGTTAAAAATAACCCAGCCCAAAGGCAGTGCCCTCCAACCCCACTTCTTAATTTGTGCCAAGCCATTATTGTGGGAGAGCCCCAAGCAGGTACCTGTGCTGTGGGTGACCTTGGGGACAGGACTCCCTGCTTTGGGCAAGTGCATTTTAGCGTCCCTGGATTGCTGCTCCTGAAATGGCAGCTTTGAAGCCTGCCGGTATCACCAAGCCAGCTGTTCAGTTCTCAGTGGCTTTTGTCAGGGATTTTAGTTTCCATCCTTCTTTGGTGGGAAGGATATGCCCATGTCTTTGTGAAGCTGAATGGAGATCAGGCATTGATGTCAACAATGAAACAAAAGTGTCACTTTAGGGATTTTTGTGGGGGGTTAATCTAATCAAAGTTTTCAAAACAGTTAAGAAGTTAAGAAAAAAATCATTAAGAGAAAATATTTAAGAAGGCTGCAGGAGAAACAGCCAAAGGGTTGTGGTGGTCTTGCAGTGGGTAAAATAAACCCAAACTGGTGGATAAAGAGCTGAGAAGGGGTTTGTGATGTTCCTGGATCATGATTCTCACAGAGCCAGCCGAGCTCATGGCACAAGCACAGCCCTGTGTGTCCCTGTAACATAAAATAAAATAAAATAAAATAAAATAAAATAAAATAAAATAAAATAAAATAAAATAAACCCAAACTGGTGGATAAAGAGCTGAGAAGGGGGTTGTGATGTCCTGGATCATGATTCTCACAGAGCCAGCAGAGCTCATGGCAGAAGCACAGCCCTGTGTGTCCCTGTCTCTGTGCTTGGGCTCTCAGTGGAGTTTGTCCCTCAGGACAGAGACGGCTGCAGTGGCTTTTTCTCCCACAGCCTGACCCTCTTTCAGCTCTAAACCATTTGCCCTCTCAGAGCAGAGTCTTTTTAACTGTTTACATTGTCCAAGTGAGTGGCTGATAACCCCGTGGGAAATCCCAAAGCAGCTGGTGCTGAATATTGAGGCAGTTCAGCCTGGGGAAGAGCAGGATGTGCAGAGACCTCCCAGCACCTCCCAGGCTCTGGAGGGGACACAGGGAAGGCACAGAGGGAACCTGCATCAGGAACTGGAGGGACAGGACACAGGGAATGGGGTCAAACTGCCAGAGGGAATTGAGATCAGATATGGGAAGAAATTGTTCCCTGTGAGGGAGGGGAGGCCCTGGCACAGAGAAGCTGTGGCTGCCCCTGGATCTCTGTAAGGCCTGGTTGGACCAGAACCCTTTTCCCAGCTGATTGCAAAACCCTTTCTCCTCTTGAGCCCAGATTTTCCATTGATTGGAGAGGGATGGGTGAGGTTTAGGGCTGGGTGGCTGATTGTTGTGAGAGCTCTGCTGAGGGCAGAGCTCCCTGGCCTGCTTGTTTTCACACATCTCTGAGTTCCAGCTCCTGCACACCTTCCAGCCAGCACAGAAAGTCACCTTGTCCCCTCTCCCTTGGGAGCAGAGCTTCCAATCCAGCAGTGGGATGAGGCCCTGAGCCTCCTTCAGGCCTGGATGCATTTCAGCCTGTGAAGAAACCCAGGAGTGCTGCAGCTTGGCAAAGCTTGTGCTCAGAGAGGTCAGAGATGTTCCCCTTTGGATCGATGCTGTGGCTGCTCCACAGGCTGGGAATCAGCTGGAGCCAGCAGCCATCCCTCAGAGGTGTCCTGCTGCATCCAGGGCAGGGTGGAAGGTGTCCTTCTGCATCCAAGTGCTGCCCACGCTGGAAAACAGGGAAATTATCAAACCAAACAAGGGTTTAAGATTAACTCTACAAGAATAATTAGGATGTTAAATTCACGCAGTTCTCACTACAGAGCTACACAACGTTTTCCCATTAAGGAATTACTCACTCTCGCAGGTTTTTTCCAGAGCAGTAGGATGAAAATTTGCTGCTCTGGAGTCCAAATTGGTGGATCTGGGGGCAGTGATGGGTCGCTACCTCTCCTCCTGCATGCTGGGATCCATCCTGGGAGAGGATGTGTTGTTTTTCCAGTCAAAATGGTCCAAATCAAATGCAAAGGATGAGTTGGAACAAGTGTGAGCAGGAAAAGAGTCTCATTCTAACATGCAGGGCACGGAGCCTGGGATGGGAAGAGGAAGCACACAAGGCTGTTAGCCAGGCCACCAGCCTCTTTCTCTTCAGTTTAGTTTCAGCTTCCCTTAAAATTCCTGCTGTTTATCCACTTTGCCCACACGGGAGCCAGAAGCTTTCCTGCTCGTTTCTGTCAAATTAAATTAATGGGGAGAAAAAACAACCACACAGATGCTCCAAATCCCAGGCTGGAACTGCAGAGTTTTGGCTCTTGCATCTGACTCTCAGATGTGGTTCAATAGCAACTCTGGAGGCACTTGGGGCACTCAGAAAAGGCAAAAGAGCAGTAATTTTTGTGTTTAAAAGGAGAGCTGAATTTTTCAGCCAGCCCTGAAAGGTGAGCTGTGGAGTCTGGGATGTGGAGGTGTGTGCATGTGTGATGGGCTGATGTCCTGTGGCAGTGCACAGGGGTTTTCCAATGCCTGCACTGGCCAGGTGAGCTTTTCTGCTAAAATAATTGTATATAAAAAAAAAAAAAAACTGGGAAGCTTCTGGGAATGTGAGGGAGGTGCCTCCCCCACCTGCAGCTCCCAGCAAAGCACCTGGTAGGGGCAGGGATGGAAACCCAGCAGGTGGCCCAGAGCCCTGTGTGTGCTTTGGAGATTTGACTCTTTTGGGACAGTTTGATGTTTCTAACATCACTCAATGTCATCTCCTCCTTTGCAGCCAGCACAGGACCTGAAGAGCAGCTCCAGATCCAGTGGCCTCAGTCACAAATGCACTGGGGTGAGCTTGTGCAGCCACCCAAGGGCAGAACCTGTGGACGCAGATCCCAGTTTTGTGCAGGGACTAAGGAAGGCAGGGAGTGCAGCAGCCAACTGCTTTTACCTTCTGCTCACTGCCCTGCCAAGGACCATGATTTGAGGGAGATGAAATGAATTTGTGGCTTTAACTAGGTCTAAGAACCCAGATTGTCCTTCTGTAAATGGCTTTGATTTGGCTTTTTATGAACAGCTCAGACCTGCTCCTGTCACCTCTCCAATGGCCTTTCCTTTCCTCTTTCCTTTCCCCTTCCCTTCCCGTTTCCAGGAATGCTCCAGATCAAGGGCTGGAATCTCATTGTGACCATCAGTGGTGCCCTGGGCATGGATTTTCTTTGTCTCCTAAAAGCTGCTGGAGGGTGGGAGGAGTTCCCAAACCTCCAGGCAGAAGGCAGCAGATTTGTTTATCAGTGATAATTAGAATGAGGTGGTTTAGCCTCAGTGGAACCAGCTCTGGAGCAGGAGAAGAGTGGAATGTATAAAATGAGGGACGTGAAGCTGTGGGAGTTCAATGCCAAGGATGTGTTTAGGGTTTTGCTGAGAGAAGATCAGGAGTAAGCACTGATCCTATGGAAAATATGTATTTTGGGAGTCTTTCACATCTTCTAATTGCAAACATTGCTTTAGGTGCTGTTTGCAGGATTAGGACCAAAGCTGGTCAGACTGTTTCTAAACGCTGAGGGACAGAGAGCTCTGGGATACCAGCACTGGATGAGTTTTGAGGTCCTTCCACCCCAAACCAGTCTGGGACTCTGTGATGGTTCAGGCTTATTGATAAGAGCAAAGTTTTGGTTTGGTTTTTCCCCAGTCTGGGAGATTTTGCCCCAGGACAGGTTATTTCAGTGCCTTTGCTGCCCTTCAGTGCTGCCCAGCTGCAGGCAGGGAGCAACAATTTCAGGGAATGTGAACCTGGGCAGGGTTTTGTTCTCTTGTATTTTTTAAAACTGCCAGGCAAGATTCTCTAAGATGCATCACAAGCCCTCAATTTGGGGTTTAATGATTCTCTTAATTCCCAGTGAATTCCTCAGTGAGAGCCTGCCAGCCACAATTTGGTGTCACCTGTGAAAATGTCAGAGTCACCTCTCAGAGCAGTGGGACTGGGATGAGGAGGTTGTGCAGCTCAGCAGCAGCACTGAAGTGCTCAGATGTGTTTCAGGTGGGGATTAGGAACCTTTCCATGGCAGCCCTTGTCCCAGGGAGGTTATGTACACGTTTATCCCACAGCTCAAGGAGGGTTTGGGGCTGTCTTCAATCCCTCCTTAACATTTCCACCTCCTGCCCCAGCATCTGGCACCCAGGTGTTGCAGCTTCTCCTGGGCTCTTCCCTGCTCTGCCTCAGGCTGTTAAATCAGCACCTTTTTTTCTGATTAAAATTCCTGATTAAAGCTGAAGTGGAGTGAAAGTGCTCCTGGCTCTTTTGGCAGGTGGTGCTTTGTAGGAAAAGGGCACAGAGGGCAGAGTTGTTCCTCCCTGGAGTAAAGCCAGCAGCAGGTCCTGGCACAGGACTGGAGTTTTTGTCTTTCCTTCCCATTGCTGCTTTTCCACAAGCAGGAAGTCTCTGCAAAGACACAGCATAAATGCAGTTTAGGTTTGTCCAAGAATCAGAGGGCAGTTGGATTGGAATTCTTGGAGCATGTCCTGAGGGAATGAACTCACTGGTTTGGTTCCCCAGCCTTTGGATGTGCAGGGCTCGGCAGATGCTCCCCTGGCAAAGGTTCCCTGCTAAGCCAAGTTCTTTTAGGGCTTCAGACACTGACATCCCCTCCCTGCAGTCCTTCCCAGCCTGTGGATTCCATCAGTCTGGATTTGTTAGAGGCTGCAGCCTGTTGGAGCTGTGCCAGGGCAAACTGCAGGTCCTTTCCCTCTGGAATCTGACACTGCTCCACTTTGAGGCAAAACACAAGGAAGACTCAGCCCCTTGGCCACAGCACTCGTGGAGTGTGAGACAGATCCCTCCTGAGCCAGATGGGAATGGTGGAGCCCTTGGGATTCCCTGTGCCAGGGTGTCACCCTGCCCTAGGAGTTGGGAGCAGCTCCCTCTGCTCCCAGCTGCACTTTATCCATCAGGATACAGACTCTCCCTGCAGAGTTGGGAGGCCTGGCTGAGTGACAGGCAGCTCCCTCCTGTGCCTGTGCATTGGGGAACCAGAATTCCCTTGTCCCACCCTCCCAGTCCTGGAGTTTTGTTGCCAACTGGTTGTGGCTTGCAGGAAAGCCCTGCAGACACAGGAATGACCTGTGAATTCGCAGGAATTCCTGCTGCTTGCTTTGTGCAGCAGGGAATGAGGTTCTGCTCCTTGGGATGGCACTGGATGGGGAGAGGGCCCTGTTTCCTGCATTTCTTCTGCTCCCTGACTGCTGACATCAAACAAGCTCCTGCCATGTGCAGTGTAGAATTAAATCCTGGCTCTCAGGTGCAGTTCTTCCTGGGCTGATGCCACCTGGGCTCAGGGCTGAGCCCCTTCATCCCAACTTTCAGGTGCCAGAGGGCAGGAGCTGCCTGGGGATGGCCCCTGGCTGCTCAGCCTGTGAGCCAAACACATTTTTTTTAAGTTTTTCCTTACACATTTCATAGAGGAAGGTGAACTCCTGGCACCCAGGAGCTTGCTGAGGGTTTTGCTAATGACTTTGAGTAGGTCTTGAATCCAAGTCTTCACTGGGAGAGGAGGCTCCAGAGGGTGGAACCCCTCTGCTCTGGAGCCAGGCTGGGAGAGATGGGGGTGCTCAGGATAGGATGAGAAGGTTTTGGAGACCTCAGAGCCCCTTCCAGGGCCTAAAGGGGCTCCTGGAGAGCTGGACTGAGGACAAGGGATGGAGGGACAGGACACAGGGAATGGCTTCCCACTGCCAGAGGGCAGGGATGGATGGGATATTGGGCAGGAATTGTTCCCTGGGAGGGTGGGCAGGCCCTGGCACAGGGTGCCCAGAGCAGCTGTGGCTGCCCCTGGATCCCTGGCAGTGCCCAAGGCCAGGCTGGACACTGGGGCTTGGAGCACCTGGGACAGTGGAAGGTGTCCCTGCCCGTGGCAGGGGCTTGAAGGAGGTCATCTCTAAAGTCCCTTTAATACCAAGCCATTCTGGGATTCTGTGATTTAACAAAAATCATTGCGTTTTGCATTTGGTGATGTAAAATCTCCACAAACAACAAGCCAAAGCAAAATATAAAAGGAACACCAGCACCTCCCCACTCAAAAAAAGAATGCACAAGCAACTGTCTCAGAGGGGTCTCATGGTGAGTGTGCCTCATCCCAGGAGAAGTCAGTCAAGGCTGTGCTAGTGCTCAGGGTTTGAAGTCAGGAGCTGATCTCCAGCACTTTCCTGTGCTCAGCATTGCTCCACTCTGCCTTTTCAGAGAGCTCTTGCATCACTTTGTGCTTCCCAGCGTGTGCAGCTGTGAGAGGAAACACAGATTTCCATGGGTCTGTTGGTGTTATCAGTGTCCCTGGGATGGGATTTCAGCTTTGGCAGCTGTTGGTTCTGAGTTGCCTGACCCTTAAACAAGCAGTTGGGATAAATCTCTCTGCAAACATCAGCCTCCGTTTGTGGTTGGGTGGATCTGCACTGATCCAGGTGGAGGTGAATCCAAACCATCCTCTCCACCCCTGAGCTCCCTTACCTGGCAATCATCTTTACCAAGCTTGCATTTCCATTTCACTGCACTTTTCCCCATTTTCATTTTGCTTTTCCATCAGCTTCACTCGGTGTTTTAAACAAAACAAACCCCAGCGCTGAGCAATGAGAGTGACATTTGCTGTTAAAGGCTGCAGGCACAGGATGGATCTGCTGTGTTTCCCAGGAATTCTGCTGCTGTGCCAGGGATGCGTGGAGGGGCACATAAAGCTGCAATAGCTGCAATCAAGGAGGTGTCACAATTAATGCATTTACTCAGCTCCTCCAGGTGCTTACGGGGCTGTTTCGCTGCTCCCTCATTTCCCAGGGAGTGGAGCTGCTCCAGCTGTCAATAACCATTCCTCACACTCCGTGATGGGGATGGAAATCACTCACCTAAACTCTGTCTGCAGGAGTATCCCTGGAATTCCCAAGGACCTGAGGCTCCTGAATCCTTCCCAGCCATTGCAGGGATGTGTCAGAGAGCACCGGGGGCTGTGCAAACCCCACTGCTGGTGGCATCACCCACCACGAGCTTCCAGCAGTGCCTGGAATGTATAGCTGAGGGGGGATTGCTGTTTAGAAGCTGCTGCTGAGGGTTCGAAGGGAGCTGGGACCAGTGGGGGAGTTGTGGTTGTACTGGAGGTTTGAATGTGACCCCAAAATCACCCCAAAGTCACCCTGTGGTGGCAGAGGGGCTCTGGGGCTGCTCCCCCAGCTCAACCTCAGCCTTTCCCTGCTCTGCTGTTCCTGCTGTTTCCTTGGAGCTGACAGGGACTTGTGCTCTGTTCTACCTGTCAAGGGAATTACTTCTCAACTCAGCTTTGTGGCAGGCCACAGTTCCCTGGGTGTGTTTGTCCCCAGATGCACAGCTCAGGTTTGTAGCGTCTTTGTTCCAGGCAATGATTTGCCCAGGGAGATTTCTCTCCTGATTTCTGCAGTTTGGCTTGAAGGTTCAGAGATTAAAAATGGTGTTTCAGCTGTAAACAGAGCAGGTTTGTTCTGCAGAGATGCTCACCTGAGCCCATCTTCACCTTTAAAAGTCAATTTATTGTAGTTTCTTTCATCTGCTGTCACTTGGAGCAAGTGTAGGAGCTGCAGGAGTGTTTTGGTGGAAGATAGGTCAGAAATCACTGCCTAAGTCCCAGTTTGGGTACCAAGCTCAGGCTCAGGGTGTTAATCCTGATCCTTCAGTGCTTTAACCAGGGCATGGTTGTTTTTGTGCCTGAGACAAAGAGAACTTTGTTCACCTGTGAAATTTGCTCATTGTGATTTTTATGCTCAGTGGAAAGGAAGAACATGACTCAAACTCAGCTGCTTGGCTGCCCTTGAGAAAAAATATATTCATGTTAAAAACAGCAAAGTAAATAACACGTCCCTGTTAAGTGCCTGATAGTTATACATATTACATCCCAGAGTAATTATCATTTAATTAGCACTCTGGCAACAGTGGAAGGAGATGGAGTTACAGTGCAGTTCTTGCTGAAGGGTCGTGTTCCTGATGAGGAATTCCTGCATTCCTGGAAGGGCCCTTCAGGGAGTGTGAGCAGCAGCAGGAGTCAAAACCCCCAGGGCGGCAGACATCCCAGACCTGCAGAGTTCCCTTTGCTTTGGCCACAAGGAATGAGGCTCCCCCCTAAAAGGCAGTGGGAGTGGATTTAGGGTTAGATTTGGGATTAGATGAGCACCTGCAGTCTTGGCCACACAAACTCTGGCCACTCTCTCATCTGGGGATTTCTAAGGCCCCTTTTCTCTTTGCCTTTTCCTGCACTTAATTTTGTTGTCAGTCAGGCTGTAAGTGCCAAGTGCTAAAGAAATCAGTGTTATTCCTCTTTGAATATTTTTATATTCAATACAAATATCTATTTCCCTTTTATTCCACCTGATCTTTAGGGTTTGGGGTGGAGAGGTTGAAATGAGATGGTCTGCAAGGCTCCAACCCAAACCATCCTCTGAATTTAAAGGCCATGAAATCTTTCCCCTTCACAGAGGTGAAATCTCAGCATCCATGTGCTGTCATTGGGGGTTTTGAAGTGGTGAAAACCCAAATCCTTAAATCTGGGATTTCTGATCAGACTTGATTGTGTGAGGAGCTGTGGAGGGTGCTGTGAGTGTGAAATCCCAGGATCTGCTGAGGCCTCTCCTGCTCTGCTCCCAGCTGCCAGTGAGCTGGATTTCAGAGGCTGCCAATTAGCACAAATGAGATTTTAAACTACTTCTGGGGGAACTTGGAAGGCACTGGCTGACTTTGCCCTGGGGAGTTGTGCATCCGTGCCGTGGAATAAACAGATGAGCTCTGCACAGGCAAACACTGCTGGTTTAACCGAGATTCCCGTGGGATTGAAGCCCCCAGGAGCTCTGAGGAGGTGCTGGAGCCTGGGCTGAGGTACCGATGGTCCCTGCTGGGGGTTCATAAAGGGCTGTGCTCTCCTTCCCTGCCCCATTCCAGAGCAGCTTTCCTGAGCAGGGACCCACAGGTGGGCACTCCTGGATTTCCTCACCCCTCGCCTCAGGTTAAAATTGCAAATTGTTTGCTTTCATCAGAACTTTCTCTCCTGTTGGTGACCACACTTTAACTGATGGGAGAGCAGCAAACATCCCTGTCCCTGCTGGAGCCCAGGCTCAGCTCAGCTCCTGGGCTGCTCACAGGATGTGCTGGAGCATTTTTGTGCAGGGAAAACAGCGATTTCCAGTTCTGCTCTGAGGATCACACCTTTAGGGGACCAGCCATAGAGGGAAAATAAAGCCAGGCTACCCAGATCCTGAGCCTTCCTGACTCCTCATCTCTGCTGATCTGGGCTCCCTTTGTGTTCTGCCTTGATTTGCAGTGGCTTTCCAGGCAAGAGAAGTGTTTTTCTTGTATCTTTTATGCATTTTTCAGTGGCTTCCAGTATGAGCCAGTGCACAAATGAAAACCTTCCTCTGCTTTATCTCAGCCTCAAGCTTGGCCTCTCCTATGGGAGTGTCCCTAATAAATCACAGTGAGTGATCACAATTATTTCCCAATTCTGCCTTTGTGGATAAATGGGTCCTGTTAAGGGTGAAATCCCCGGCATGCAGATGTTTACAGATGTGTGTAGGGACTGTGGGAAGGAGTCTCAGCCCCCTGAGCTCTGGGGAGGCACCTGGACACATCCCTGTGTGCCAGAGGGGCCCCCAGGTGTGAAGCAGGGGGCATCCATGAGTGTCCCCAGCAGCAGCTCTGGAGGCACCAGGAAATCAGCTCAAAGGAGGAGCCCTCTCCCAAGCACATCCCAGGGGAGAATCCTGCCATTGCAGCTATTTCCTCTATTTCTCAACAGCACCAAGTCCCATTTGAAGGTAATTACCAAAATAACTTTGGCCAAGGTGGCTTCTCTGGGGTTTGTACTCTGGGACTTGGAGTGCTGCCCCTGTGTGACAGAGAGCATAGGAGCACCATTGGAGATGTCACCTAGAGTTATTTCCAGTGATGGAGAACAGCCCCAAGCACCTTCTGCACGTTCTCGTGGCCCTGAGCAGGGCTCATCCCAGCTCAGGACTCTCGGCCTGGAAGGGTTTTCCAGGTTTTGTGAGGTCCCAGCAGGGTGGGTGTGGGAGCTGGATGGGCTCCTGCTGTGGGAATGGTATCAGCCTCATCCTTGGGCTGGAGTTTGACCTCAGGTGACAAAACACAGAGAGGTGGGGACAACTGCTCCCTGCACATGAGCATTATGGCAGCCTCGAGCAGCACATCCATCTGGGGACTCCTGTACAAAGTGCCTGGGGCATGAAGGAGGTGTCCAGGCACCCAGGGACCTTCAGTGCTGGGGCATCCTTGGGGTTTGAGAACACACCAGGAAGGAAAAGGCTTTTAGGCAGTGGCTGAGGCAGCAGTTTCATCCTGGAGGGGAAGTTTTGTGGTTGAGCTTGGACAAGGAAATGGAAATCAGCAGTGGTTCCCAGGCTGTGTCACAGGGGGGGCACCAGCTTCTGATGCTGCTCTAGCAGGGGGTTGGCAGCAAGGCTGGGAAACAGCAAACCCAATCAGAAAATTGTTAAACCACAGTGCTTTTCTCACCAGAGACTGAGGGGTCTGGCACCCATAGCAATATCAGCAGTGAATTCAGAGCTCCAATGGGGAAAGCACTAAACTGTTTTAGAAATGGTTTTTCTCAAGAGCATCCATGTGTTAAACTCACCTGACAGAGGAGGAAACAGAGCTACAAAGGAGTTAAATGCTTTTTCTGAAGTCCCAGAGCAGGCAGAGAGAACAGTGACAAAGTCAAATGTGTGTTCAGCAAGGTCACAGGCATGGGTAGATGGAAGAGGTATTTTTAAAAATCCAGTTTTCCCAGCCTCTTTGCCATTAGAGTTTAAGTGGTATTAATTTCCAGTAAATTCACCAAAGCCATTCAATCCAGCATCTCTTTTATGTGGTATCTCTTATTTTTAATTTGTTTCACAGGTTCTGTGGTACTTAGCAACAGCAGGGAAATAAACCCATTGGAAACAGACAATTAACCAAGGGCACTGGGGCAGGGAAACCGGAATTGTTCAAGAAACAACTCTTGGAGATGCTGCCCTGGGGATGAGATTAAGGAACGGATGCTGCTGGGGACTAAAATGCCATTCCTTCATGGGCGTTTGCTTACATTTCTGGGAAAGACATCCAGCTTTGTCTATTCCCCTGGCAGTGAAGGGGAGCTGGGAGTGTGGCTCTTCTCAGCTCCTGCTTTGCACAGAGGTGTCCCACAGGAATGTGTGATTCCCCTTTGGAGATGTGCTTTGTGTGTGACAGTAGATCTGGAGCTTTTGCCATCAGGCTCCTGCCTGGGCAGTGCCAGCAGCCTCCTGCCCTGGCCTCGGACACTTGGCCTTTCCTGCAGAAATCCAGGGGCTGAGGTCACTTCCAAAGCAAACCCGACCCCATGGAATCCACCCTGCCTGCCTGGTGGGATTGGGGTTGGGGTTGGGAGCAGCTGGGGTGGGCTAAGGAAGGGTTGGGATGGAGGCACCATGTGCTTGGGGCTGGGAGGAGCTGGGATGGGGCTGAGATGGGGCCACCAAATGTTTGGGGTTGGGAAGAGCTGGGAAGGGGTAAGGAAGGGGTGAGATGGGAGCACCATGTTTGGGATGGGGTGAGGAAGGGGTGAGATGGGAGCACCACGTTTGGGATGGGGTGAGATGGGAGCACCACATGTTTGGGGTTGTGGCTGAGGAGCCCATGGGGAGAAGGCTGAGAGGGACAGAGCCAGTCAAGGAGGTTCTGCCTCATCCTCACCCTCTCTGTTGCCTGCTGGGCATGGCCCAGCCCTCTCTGAGGACAGTGAGTGGGATGAAGCTGAGGAGGCAATGGGCAGGTGGGGCAGGGTCTGTCTCAGGATCTGTCTGCTCTGCCTGACCCCCATTTCCCTGTGCAGGGATTTCTCTCATCTCACTGCAATCTCATTTCAGGGAATGGGCTCACTCCAGGTCAGGCTCTGCAGGGCAGTTCCCAAGGGAGTGGATGGTCACTGGAAACCAGACCTGCTGCTTTCCAGTGACTTTTTAATTCCTCCAGTTCCCCTTCTCCCCCATTTCTCTGAGGGGCAGGCTCTGGTTATCCCTGTTTGATGATCAAAGGGGTCAATCTTTAATGTCCCATCGTTGTATTAGATTTCCACCCAAACATTCCCTTGTCTAAACCTGTGTTGCTAATCCCAGACTTTAATATTTATTTATTTATTTATTCTCTGAGCACAGAGGATACAGCACTGAGTTGTTTCTTTTGCAGGCAGGTCCTTAATCTTGCCTCTGGCCAAGAGAAAATCCAGTGTTTTATCACAGAGTGTCACACGAAAATAAAGGTGGTGTTCTTCCCTTCCCTGCTGTCGTCAGAGAAATCATTGCTAGGCCACTAATTAAAGCCACAGGCCTTAATTTGATAATTTACCTGACATTTTCTGCATATTGTGAGTTGGTTGAATTTCAGCCCTGGAGCTCAGAGGCTCCCAGAGTTTCCTGCTGAGATGCTGGACCCCACCAGTGAGCCCCAGCTGGGCCGTGGAGGTGCAGAGAGGCAGCAGGAGTGGGAAATCTCCAAGTGGAAAATGGGATTGTTGCCATGAGCCCACCTGGAGCCCTGCACAGGTCTGGTGTCCCCAGCATGGGGAGCACATGGAGCTGTTGGGGCAAGGCCACAGGAGGCTGTGAAGTTGATAAAGGGACTGGAGCTCCTCCCCTATGGAGTTGGGCTGGGAAATTTTGGATTGTCCAGCCTGGAGAAGAGGAGGTTGTGTGGAGAGCTCCCAGCACTTCCCAGTGTCCAGAGGGGCCATGGGGAAGCCAGAGAGGGACCCTGCACAGAACTGGAGGGACAGGACAAGGGGAATAGGGTCAAACTGCCAGAGGGCAGGGAGAGGTGGGATATTGGGAAGGAATCCTTCCCTCTGAGGGTGGGGAGGCCCTGGCACAGGTTATTCCATGGATTCCCCATCCCTGGCACAGGTTATTCCATGGATTCTCCATCCCTGGCAGTGCCCAAGGCCAGGCTGGATGGGGCTTGGAGCAGCCTGGGACAATGGAAGGGCTCCCTGTCCCTGTGGATGAGTTTTAAGGTCTTTCCAGCCTAAGCCATTCCATGGCTCCATTACTGCAGGATGAGTGAATTCAGTGTGTTGAATGAGGAATGGCAAGGCTGGGAGAGGGACAAAGAACTTCCTTCTGGGCAGGGACAGGACTGCCCCCAAATGCTCCAAGTGTGGGGCAGTGCCTTGTGGTGTGGAAGGTGAGCAACTCCATGATCCAAGTTTATTAGAACCAGCAGCAGTTTAACAGGAATTGGACACCTTGGAAGTTCTTCCAGTCTGTTCTCAGCCTCTTGCAGTCAATGGTAAACCCACTAATTATTTTTTTAATATCTTTTTTCTACATATTTTATAACCTGCTCTTTAGTGTAAAATTGGAAGCCAAATCCAATTGTGGAGGAAAATTAATTTCCTTGAATTGAAGGAGTAATCTCCTTGAGACTTTTTAATCATTTGATGATAACTGTGAACTAAAGAAAGGAAGACCATTAAAATAACTTAATAGAGCAGGATAAACGTTTTTCCCTGTATCTCCTTCATCTTTATTTAGAGATCCATGAGGAGGATATTTCATAAAATCTGCTCTTCTTGACCTTTCTTCACTTGTTCTTACAGAAGAACCAACCAAAAGAATGGCAAGGAAGTAACACTGTGGAGTTCTGGGTACAAACCCAACAATTCTGCTCAACATCTCTGCTCTTCCTGCCAAATTCTGCTTTTCCTTTCTCATTAAAGGGAGAAAAGCTATCGGGACAAATAAAAATGCATTTGGCTGAGCTGGGTGATTTTTAAAAACAAGCTCTGTTAATGCTTTTAATTAAGGGGCAGAGGAACAAGAGGTTTTATCAGCTCTTTGTCTGCAGGCCATTATTTCGTTGGGGATGAGCAATCCATTATTGTCAGCGGCCACCTTTTTGAGGGATTTACTCCCAAATCAAATGGTGTTTTTATTTAAATTGTTGAGCGCTGCTTGATTCCTCATTTATTTAATGTGGATGCATTGTTACAGAGGAGAATGGAGCACTTCACTGGATTGCCTGAGGGACCAGGAGCTTTTCCTCTGGAGCTTCCCAGTGTCCTGGGCTGGAACGGCACGTGCAGAACAATGGGGAAGGGGAAAACCTGAAGGTTAAATTGCTAAATCCCAATTAGGCTGTTTCCAAGAGAATTTTGGGAAGGATTGATGGCTCTGTGCTTTATGAAGTCATGTTATGGAGTCTCAGGAAGGAATTGTTCCCTGGGAGGGTGGGCAGGCCCTGGCACAGCTGTGGCTGCCCCTGGATCCCTGGCAGTGCCCAAGGCCAGGCTGGACACTGGGGCTTGGAGCAGCCTGGGACAGTGGGACACCTCCTACATGGCAGGGGTGGCACTGGATGGGCTTTTGGCCTTTCAACTCAACCCATTCCATGATTTATAAGTAAGAGTGAAAGGGCTCTCAGGGTACAGCTCCTGCTCATGGATCCTGAGCTGTTCCCAATCCAGAAAACCTCATTTACCTGATTGAGGGTTCCCACTGACCCACATTACTGGGTCCAAAATGCAGTTTCCTTTGTCTGAAACTTTCTCCTGGATTCTTTTTCTGGCTTTTACCTCTTCTCTGAGTGTCTCTAACAGGTCGTGACAGGAGAAGTCAGAGGTTTCCACACCTATTCCCAATGGAGGAGATGAACTGGGTTGTTCATACTCCGGATAAAACCAGAGCAATTTTCCCTTCTGTTAAATTCCAGGAGGTAATCAAGGATAATGAAACTATTAGATTTGGCATCTGTAAGGTGGTTATCATTTCAGAAGGAATTGTTTCTGTTAATGGCAGTTAACTTGCTACAAATAAAGCAAGAGAATTGAAATCTTAAGTACCAGAGTGGCAGCAAACCATGAAACATTATCCTGCTCCGTGGAAGGAAGGCTGAGCCAGCTGTCAGGGAAGAAATCTATTGGAAAAACCCTCTGATGGATTCCAATTGGAACTAATTTAACGTGGCAGCAGCATCCAGCTCTTCTACTTTCTATTAGAAATATTAAAATGTCTATAAATAATAATATTAAAGCAGGCAGAAGCTTTCATCCAAGGAGCTCATGGTTTTCATCAGGATGAGTTTGGTGGCTGTTGGTGGAGCTGAGGTGTGAAATCCTTGGAATAACTGAGATGCCCTGAGGAGCCCAGGAGCTCCTCTGGCACATTTGGGCACTGTGTGAGGTTGGGTTGGAGAACTGGAGTGCCTTGCTGTGTGTGAGCCAGGTCTGGGGAATTCAGGGCTGTTCTCCACCTCTGCAGGCCACACCTGCTCAGTCCAGCCTTGGATGTGCTCCACAGCATGGACAGGGCTGGAATGGGCTTTGAGCCAGGGTTTGGGGGCTGCTGTTACAACACAGGATCCCACTGCCCCATTGCCCCCCTCAAGAGCAGCTTCCCTCTGGAGAACAGGCATTCCAGAGGGTGTGGGATTTCTATGGGCTCACAGAGATGATGGGCATCCCATCCCCTGTTCAGAGCTCAGAAAGGCTGGGCAGGGCAGTCCTGGAGCTCCCAAAAGAATTGGACTCTGGCTGGACCTTGCTGTAAAATTCACTGGCACTTCCCTGCTGGACTGAGTGGATCCCTGGGTTTCTTCTTTACAGCATGGCTTCAAAGAGCAGCAGTCAAATGGGAGAACGCTTTTTCTATTTTTGTTTCAGCACAGAGATTGTCCCAGGGGCAAACTCTGCACACACCATGACAGTAGCAGCTGAGTGTCCCTGAGCAGCACAAGCAGAACCACTCGGGATTGTTCAGTGCTGGGCTCTGGGCAAAGTGCAATTTCATGGAGAGGGTCAGAAGGGCTAAGCACTCAAAAAAATCCTCTGAAATGTGATCTCAGAGTGAGTGAATCAGAACTGCATCCTCATCTCAGGGCAGCTGTAGCAGCTGGAGAGCTGGTCCAGGGGTTTGCGAGTAATGAGAGTCATTAGTAAACACAACCATCTATAATGTCCTTAAAATTGCACAGTTATTACAAATTAACCCCTGGCACTGTGTTTGTCCTCCCTCCTTGTGCTATTCCATTGATGCTCCCAGTTTTCTGTGTTATTTCCCTGCCCAGCCCCTGTTCCTGGCTGCTCCTGCAGCTGAGAGCTCTGAGCTGGAGGGCACGAGGTGCAGGATGGATGTGACAACTTGATCCCTAACCCAGAGCCCTGCTGATACTGGGGGAACTGGCAGATGACCCCACAGATGCTTCTGCAAATGGTTTTTAAAGGATTTGCTTCTACAAATTTGCAGTGAGCTTGTTGCTGGTGGTGATGGCTCCTTTTCCAAAACACTTATTCCTGGAATACCCTAAAAATACCCATCCTAAAGTCTACTCCATTCTGCTCGAAGTAAGAGAAGGGAGAGGCCATTGTATTTCCTTCATTTATGGGCAGAGGTTGTGCCCTTGCCCACAGACACCCCGAGGTATTTCCAGCAAAGCACGGCCTGAGAGCTCCTCCACAATTTCACTCCAGAAACCCCTTCTCCAGTCTGTACAGACTGAAATGAGCTTGGATTTTGGACAGTGTAGAGAGTGGTTTCCCACAGGGGAAGAGGAAAACCCCTGGTTGAGTCCCTTGGAAACACCTTTCTAAGTCCAGAAAGCAAGGGGTTTACTCACATGCTCCCTCAGTTCAAGCATGCAAGTCCTTGCTAGAAGATTCCTCATTCTTTGTGTTCCCATAGGTTGATTTTTGGTGCAGGAATTTTAATGTTCCTAATCGTTCTCACTTATTGTTCCCTTCCCTCAGACCCCACCTTAACTCCTCCCCACACCAGGAGGCAGAAATACCCATCTGATCAAGGATCCTGCTTTTTGCCTTTTGCCTTTGGCTTTTGGTGTTTGGTCCTGTGTTACTGCTTTTTTACAGTTTGCTCCCTATATAGTGGACACCTTCTTGGTTTTTTGGCATTATTAAATTCTGTTAGTGGACAGCTGGATCAAGGCTGCCTCTCTCAATCAAGTCACAATTGGGGCAGAGTGTTGGGTTATACCCTTTTCTGACACAGAGATGGGGCAACTGAGAGGTGTTTTAAAAACTTTTATTCCATTTTCAGTCCCATGTGAAGGGTGGGACAATATAGATGTTATAATTCATGTCATCATAATCAGAAGCCAAACTATTTCCTATTTACAATACATTATAAGCATTTCTTGGCCTAGCAGCTTTTGCCACACAATGCTGTTGATGTCTTAAAGCAAATCATCTAAAACTACTTCTCATGGGTCCTACTACAGTGCACCTTTCATAGTTGTATTTCTCCAAAGTATCCAGTCTATTTGCAAGGCCATCCTTTAAAACTTGTTTCTAGTTCCATTTCTTTCTCAACAATGTCTGTCCTATTCCATGGCATTTCTAAGTCAGCATTTCTTATCTCAAGGTTTGCCTACAGATGCACATTATGTGAGCCTTCTGTCAGGGCTTTGGGAATTCTCTATAAGTCCATTTCCCACAGCAGAGTCCTGAGGAGCCTCAAAGGGCTCTCCTGGGGAAACTCAAAGGGGTCCAGTCATCTGGGCTCGAAGCCCCGGGAGTTTCAGCACAGTTTATTGCAGCAGTCAAACAGTGTCTTCCAAGGCACATTGCCATGAAATCTGTGCTGGTGTCCGGTGCAAGTTTTATCAGCTGGCTCTCTCACCAGTCACAATATGGAGGGTACAGCCTTTACCTTTGATGTCTGGTGGGTCTGAACCTCAGACAGAAACATGGTTATAGTGTGGAAGAAGGAGGACTCTGATGTGGGAAGCAGAGAGGTTTATTCAACCCCAAAACCCACCTGAAGAGTGAGGCTCAGGGGCTCAGGTTGCCCATTAAGTACCAGAGGCATCTCCTGGGCAAGGAGATACCCAGAACCAATTCCAGGGAAGAGGGGAGTGACCGAGAACAGGGGACAGTTGGCAGGGCCATCTATGGACAGAAAGGGGAGTGGGGGACTTGATACCTGGCTGAGTCACCCTGAAGCCTCACTAGAACTTTTCAGGCTTAGGGCATGGTGGCAGTGATTGACAAGATCCATCACCAGGGAAAGGCCACAGGGAATTGGGGATGGGGGATGTAGGGATAAACCATTACAAAACTAATAACAAAACATACAGAACTTTGGAAAACCCCAAAATGCACACCACAACAGAAATGTTTGTGCTGAGCAGTGGTGGGAGGCAGCAGGGATAACCTAACCATGCTCTCCTGTGGCTCTCTCCGTGCAGGACCCCGGCCATGATCGGCTGCTCCTTTGTGGTCAACAGGAAATTCTTCGGGGAGATCGGGCTGCTGGACCCCGGCATGGACGTGTACGGAGGGGAGAACATCGAGCTGGGCATCAAGGTTTGTGTCACCTCACGGTGTTGTCAGGGACCCAAAGCTTTCACTGAGTGTGCCCCGGACAGCTCCTGGAATCCTTCAGGGGAGCTGGGAGGTGGTGGCACTCACAGCATTTTAATTTCACTTCAAGGGAGAAAAATTACTTGGTTTTAGGGATGAGTTTAATTTTTTTCCTTGGATTCCAATCTGTGTGATCTGATGCAAAAAGCTGCTGAAATGAAATGGCATTTCCAGCTTGAACCTGGCTGTGTTGTCACAGTGCTGCTGGAAGTTACAGGGATCTTAAATACCAGGGAAAACACAGTCGGGTGAACAGTGTATGGGGGTGCTGGGACTCCTGTGAGTGTCTCAAGAAGACACAAAGCCTGCAGATATTTTCCAGGCATTTAGCATCTGCAAATAAAACATGCTCACGAGCACAAAACCTGCTTTGAACAGTGAAACTCTGCAAGCCAGGATTTCAGAGCTGCCTCAGTGCGTCCCCCCTGACAACATCCCTTGATTACTGTGTACAATATTAGATCTGGCTTAGTGATTCAAGTGTTTACACACACTGAAGTGATTCATAAGTGATGAATTCCATGTTCAGAGTAACCTGGGATGGCAGAGTCTGTGGAGATTCTCCCAGGCATGGTTTGGAGTACGACACTTGAGCATTAACGAGCTGATAGAGGGAGGCTGGAGACTTCTAACTGGAAAATTGCATTGATTGTGATGTTGTAAAAATGAAAAATCATTGTTCAGCTCAGAGATTTACCAGAGGATATTTGCTTTGCTGGCAAGGCGCAGGAAACTTAGGGAATCTATTGTTGTTGGGTATGGGGAGCAATAATCTCACTTAAACAAGGGAGTGGAAATTAAAGGCTTTCAATGTGCCACAGAGCTCCTCTCCTTGTGAAGTAATTACTGCTCATCCTGCAGTGGGGCTGGAGAGATCCCTCCCCAAACCCAGCTCCTCTCCTGGCCCTCCTGCTTTGTTGGGATTTGGGATTTTTGGTCTCATTGTGGAGGTGCTCTTTGCACAATAGTTCAGGTCATTTGCTTAGTTTGAGGGGATTTCACTGAAGATTGGCTTCTTAACTAGAAAAATCGGATGGATGTCACAGAGAAAGTGGTGAGCATTTGTCCTGGTTTTTGTTGTTGTTGTTGTTGTTGTTGTTGTTTTTCATGTGCTGAATTTTTTAGAAAGGCCAACAAGCATCCTTTTGGAAAAAAAACCACCTTCTCTTCTCCAGGTGACTTTCCCAATCTTGAGTTCCTTAGCCATACATTTTCACACTCATGCTGTGTGTTCTGGTCAAGGTTTTTGAACTACTGGTGGTTTTGAGAGCCAAAATACTTAGGAATCTGCCTTGTGAGACAGCACAGAAAGTAGAATTTTAAAGATTCTTGAGCTCCAAAAATCTTTTTGTGGGTGTTTTGCTGTTTTGCCTGATAAGTGGCTGTCTGGAGTCCCAAAAGTAACTTGGGGATTCCTTGGTTGTTTCAGTGATTCCTGGATGAAAATAAGTGCAGGAAGTGTTTCTTTTTGATGATGGTGCAAATTCCATCATTCTTCTGAGAATCCTGGGACACTTTTTGGATGTTTTATGGATGTAATTGGCCCTCTCTGCTCTGCACTGGTGCAGCCTCACCTCAAATCCTGGCAGCAGTCTTGGCACCAGAATATCTGAAAAATCTAAAGCCAGAACTGCCCAAGGAACAAAAACAAAGTCATAGGCTCATTGAGGCTACAAGAAGGACATGGGAAATTTGCAGTGTTTCAGGCAAAAGCACAAGCTAACCCTGTTATGGGAAATCAAATCGAGGAATCTGAATAACAAATTGAAATAAAGAATTGAGAAGGTTGGGCTGGACTAACCTGGAAGGACCAAAGCCATGTAAAAGAGTCCTGTTTCATTAATGTGCTTCAGGGTGGGGAGTCCCCATCCCTGAGGGGTTTAACTGTGGGGATGTGGCACTTGGGGACATGGTGCTGGTGGCACTAGTGGCCTTGGCAGTGCTGGGGCATGGTTGAAATAAAAGATCTCAGAGAAGTTTTCCAACCTAAAGAATTTCATGATTCTGTAAGTGCTGTAAAATGAGCTGTACTGTGCCTGTTGTGGGGAAATACCTGGCCCTTATGTTTCTTTCAGCTGCTGAGTTCAGGAAGTAAAATGAGAAAAGTCCTGCAGGAGTGTCTTAACCCCCCCCCTAAAAACCCCTAAAACCCCATCCCTGTTAGTCCTGTTCACTGGGTGGCTCTGGGCTCCTGCCTGTGCCCTCTGGGACTGGGTGCTGTGTCCCCTTGTCCTGGCCCAGCTCAGCCCTCTCTGAACAAGCTTTGGGCCAAGTCTTTAACCCTTTCCTGTTCTAGAGGAGTTTCTGCTCTGATTTCATGAGCCTGGTGCCCAATTCTCATGGCTTAAAAGTGCTGCTGCTGCGGGTCCCCAGCAGCTCCAAGTGGGAATTTTGGCACAGAGACTTCGTTCCCCATCCCTGCTCCTCCTGCTGGAAAGTTTTCATTTATTTTGGAGCTGTTTGTGGCGCTGGGTTTCAGTGAGTGTGACTAAGTGAGGAGGCTGGCTGTGCTCTGTGCCTGCCTTGTGCTCTGCAGGGAGGCTAAATGGCTTTTCATGGTTAGTCACAGACATTCCCTATAGATGCTCCATAAAATTGTGTGTATCTGTTGGAATAAAGATGCCAAAGTCTGTGCCATGGCTGCTGCTGCAGTTTCAAAGTCTGGGATGGGCTGCAAGGTTGTTTCCAGAGTATTTTGTGCTTGTGTCATGCATTGCTAATTAAAGTTATTTGAGTTGTCTTTTCGAGATTAATTTAATCAATAGGGATATTATTACTACTTTGATGGTATCATTTGTACAAATTGTCACTTGAAGAAAGCAATTAACTGAGAATGCTTATTAGCTGATCCATTCCACACCTTATTTGTGCAGTAGGAATCGATTATTGGATTCATTAAGTCAAGCACAATTCAGGGATCCCTTTGAGGTTTAACCACTGACTTGAGCTGCTTTTACTGCTGCTGTTAAATTGGCTGAGGGTCAGCTTGTATTTCCAGAAGAAAAGCCTGACATCTCCCTTTAATATCCCAGACCTTCATCCCCCAGACTTGTCCTCTGAATCCAACAAGGTAGATTACTGGTGCTGCCAGGCCAGGGGATTTATGTGCATGGAGTGGCATTCCCATGGCATGGGAGTCATGGAATCATGGAATGGTTGGGTTGGGAGGGAGGTTTCAAACCATCTCATCCCACAGGAAGGGACACCTTCCCCTGTCCCAGGCTGCTCCAAGCCCCAGTGTCCAGCCTGGCCTTGGGCACTGCCAGGGATCCAGGGGCAGCCACAGCTGCTCTGGGCACCCTGTGCCAGGGCCTGCCCACCCTCCCAGGGAACAATTCCTGCCCAATATCCCATCCAGCCCTCCCTCTGGCAGTGGGAAGCCATTCCCTGTGTCCTGACACTCCATCCCTTCTCCAAGGTCTCTCTCCATCTTTCCTGTGCCTCCCTCAGGTCCTGTAAAGCCACAGAGAGGTCACCCTAAAGCTTCTCCTCTCCAGCCTGAGCAATCCCAATTTTCCCAGCCTTTCCTGAGTGCTCCATGTGGAGCTTTAAAAATAAAAGGGTACAACAAGGCCATATTGTTGTTAGAGGGGGATTTTAGCAATCAGAGCCTCCTCCTGCAGCTGTTGAGGACAGAAGTGACATCAATCCTCCCAGGGGTACCCCGGCTCTGTCCCCTCAATTTCAGAAACCCTCAAAAGAGATTTAGTGATGGGACACATCTCCAGCCATGGAGCATGGTTTGTTGCCATGAGTGTGATTATTCACATGCTGAAATATTGAGAGGATCAGGCAAAAGAATAAAAGGAGAACTGTCCAAAAGGTGTTTAAATTCCACACAGGAACCTAATTCTCCACATCCAGAGAATCAAATCCTTCTCTTCCATAAAGTTATGTTGTGTCTTCCTGTTCAGAAACAAACACTGAAGATGTTCAGAGCAAACATCTTTCAGCATCTGTGAGGCCTGAGGTGAGGGCTGGGCAGCCTGGACCTCGTGGGATCAGAGGAAGGATGGCAGAGCTGCCAGCTGGGAGAAAGATGCTTCGATTTTATTTTTATTTTTTGGGGGGGCCTCTGATTTTGTAAAAATAAATACACTGCAAGCACTGACTAGCCTTCCCAGCCTCACTGGGAACAGACTCCATGTGGCTTTGTATGGAATTGTCATGGAGAGTGGTGGGTGGGAGTGTAATGGGGGGCACACAGATTCCATTGTTGGATGGAGCTTTGGCTGGGTTTGTGCTTGCGTGGGACTTACATCTGAAAAATAGTCAGTGCCTGTCACCAAGATGGAAAAAGCATCCTTGGTTAGGGTGGAATTTGGTTTTTATAATGTCACATTTTGGCTCTGCCACATGTCCGTGGAAACGCTGGGATTTTGATCATCCTCCAATGTCTCTGTCTCCTTCTCAGTGCTTCTGATGAATGAATTACAGTCAGGGAGCTGACAGCAGCCTGCACCCCAAATCCCTGCTTAAGCACCCTGTCCATCAGTGCCTGGTGGGAATCCCAGTGTTCCCAGGGACTGTCACCTCTCCTGGCACACCCAGGGCTGCAGGATGTGGAGATTGTGGGATCCAGGAGTTGGGGATGGTGCATTGTTTGGAAACCTGGAGGCTGAAAAGCTGTAATTTTTTCCTGATTAATTTATCAGGCTTTCAGGGTTCACAGGAGTCAGGGATGAGTCCAGGTCCTTGTGGGCCTTTTCCCCACCTGGCTTGGAGGAGACTGAATTAGCCATGGAATGACTCGTGCTGCAGGGAATGGATTTTCTGGGAATTGTGGGAACAAACCAACTCAGATCTCTGGGGGATTGCCTTGGGGGAGCACAAGCAGAGTTTACTGCAGCTGTCTGCAGGGTCTGTTTGTGGTTGCTGCAGGAGGTGTGGGCACACCTGGCTGCAGGCAGGGAGGAAATGTGCCCTGGGGCAGCTGAGGGCTTTGGGGTAGAATTCCCAGTGGTTTCATTCTCTGGGGACTGTGTGCTGTTCAAAGAGCTGCCCTTTGACATCCCTGAGGGGCTGAGATCTTCCCACAATCAGTCAGATGGAGATGAAGCAGAGCCAGTGGAGGGGGTGCTCAATGGGGCTGTTGGCAGGGGGGAATCACAGAATCCTGGAATGGTTTGGATTGGAAGGGACCTTTAGAATCATCTGATCCCACCCCTGCCATGGCAGGGACACCTCCCACTGTCCCAGGCTGCTCCAAGCCCCAATGTCCAGCCTGGCCTTGGGCATTGCCAGGGATCCAGGGGTAGCCACAGCTGCTCTGGGAATTCCATCACAAACCCTCCCCACCCTCCCAGCCAGGAATTCCTTCCCAATATCCCATCCATCCCTGTCCTCTGGCAGTGGGAAGCCATTCCCTGTGTCCTGTCCCTCCATCCCTTGTCCCCAGTCCCTCTCCAGCTCCCCTGGAGCTCCTTTAGGCCCTGAAGGGGCTCTGAGCTCTCCCTGGAGTTTCTCCTCTCCAGGTGAGCAGCCCCAGCTCTCCCAGCCTGGCTCCAGCCCTGGAGCAGCTCCAGGGCTTCCTCAGGACTTCCTCCATGTCCTTCCTGTGCTGGGACTCCAGAGCTGCACCCACTTCAGCAGGATGTGAAACTCTGTGCTCATCTCTCAGGGAAAGAAATGTTGGAGTTAAAGCAAGATGTGGAAAGAGCAACAGGGAAACCACTAAAACCCAGAGAAATTTTATTTCTCAGCCATGGGAGTTGCATCTGATCTGTGGGATGGGGCTGTGTGGGGGTGGATCCATCTCCAGGCACAAGGAGCTCGGAGGAGCTACCCCAGACCTGCTGATGTCTTGCAGGACCTTGGAGACTCCAGCAGTTCAGCAAATACCTAAAAAAAAACATCAAAAGAGGTTGAAACAATGAAACAAAAAAAACCCCACAACCCAAACTTGCCAGTGATATAAACTCAGAACCAGTATTTTATAAGTATTTTATCTGACAGACACCAAAATCCAGATAGAAATTAGGGCTTAAGGATGTTTCCAAATAAAAATCAAGTTAATTTGGAGGGAAATAGGACTAGGGTAGGACTGACCTTGGGAAAGCTCTTAGAAATACCAATACATCAGGAATACACAACCTCCATCTGTTTACTTGTACCTGTACCCCTGTTAGAGGAGATTTTGCTCTTCAGGGTGATTGTGGCGTGGTTGGAAGAAATATTTCCACCCCTGAACAATATCCAATCACTGCCTGCATTTATTTTAAGAGCAGGAATCAGCACAAGTGTGAGTTCAGCTCTGAGGTTTGGCATTTGAGCTGTCAGCTCAGGATTTACAGTGGGTGCTCGAGGGTGCTTCAGCTGAAGCTCTGCTCTTGTTTTCTAAACTGGTAAAATGCTTTTCATCCCAACCTTCTCCACAGGGATGGAGCTGTGTTTGGATTGTTCCTGAGCAGGAGGTGCTGGGGTTGTGGCTGTCCCTCCTTGGGAAGGGGGTGGCAGGAGGCTCCCAGCTCACTTCCCTCCTGATGCCAGAGGATTTGTCATCCCTGTTGTCTGCTGGCAGATGGGGCAGGTAGAGCAGGGAGAAAGGACTGAAATCTTCACCCCAGCTGGTTCTCCTCTTGTCCTTGACAAGTTGATTATTATGCTGGGAAGACTCTGATCATCTTTGCTGGGAAATGTGATGGCTCTGCCCGTGCAATAACCATGTGAGAGTCACTGGTGGGTGAAGAAATCCATTTCGGGACTCAGCCATGCCTTGTTGTCACTTGAAACTCTGGCAGGTGTCAACTTTTTACTGATTTTCATGGGATCAGTGCCTCTGGCAGGCAATGGCTGGGATTTCTCAGGGCTTGGTTTAACACTGGGCCATGGTCAGAGCCCATCCAGGGGCCTGGATGGTGGAATGCAGATGTGGAGAACAGGAGCAGCATCACTGGGGCTGTTGGGCTGTGGGGAGTGAGGACACAGGGCTGGGCAGGTTCATGGATTTGGCCAAGTTTGCTTTCTTTGTGCCCTTCACCAGGGGGTTTCAGAAACCCTGGGGTGCTCCTGCCGTGCTCAGCTTTGGTCTGACTCTGCTCCTCCTCAAAGGACTCATCCATGTTGCTCTTTACACTCCATTTTGGTGAGGTTTGGATTCCCCCTGCTGTAGGATTTGGCTCTCACTGACTGTCCACTGAGGCTGCTCCAGGAACTCCTCAGGCAGGTGCTCCCACCCCTGCCCACACCCAGCCTGGGGACACCAGACACACCTCCAGTGTCCCCAGGACAGCTGGGTTTTGATTTTCCATCCCACACTGTTTTTCTTGGGCCTGAGTTCCATCACTTTAACTTCTCCTGGGCTTCCAGCTCTCCACCCTCTGTGGGGAAAGAGGTGGCAAAGGAGGCACTGAGTCTGCATTGAGTGCTACATGTTCCTTGGACACCTCCAGGGATGGGGACTCCAAACCTCCCTGGGCAGTTCCAGTGCCTGACAGCCCTTTCCAGGAATAAATTCCTCATGATGTCCAAGCTGGGCCTCCCCTGGTGCAGCTTGAGGCTCTGTCCCTTGTTCCCTGAGAGCAGAGGCTCTGTGGCAGGGCTCACTGGGATGCTCAGGAATCCTTGCATCCCCAGGGATCCCTCAGTGCTGCCCTGTCCAGGACTTGTCCCCAGGCACTCCTTTCTGATGTGGGGAGGATTCAGGGAGTTCCCTGCAGCAGGATCTGGCGTGCAGGGTGCCAGCAGGGAAATAAATCATTGAAATTCCATCCTGCAAGGCACACTGCTCCCCTTCTTTATTGGCCCCCTGGGTTCTGGGCCAGCCCTTCCTGTCCCCATTGCCTGGGCCATGGGCACATTTCCAGCCCTGAGATCTCATTACTGTGGGGGTGATACATGGGCTGGAGCAGCCCTGGCCCCCCCAGTGCCTGCAGGCTGCAATTTGGTCAGGAATTGTGGAGCTGCAGCAATGTTAGGCCTTCTGGAAGCTGTTTTATAGCAGCTCTCCCTGGAGGACAACTGTCCTCCAAAGTATTCCTGGGTGCCTGGATCAGGCTCTGGAATCTGCTCTCCCTCTTTCCTGTGCAAGGTGAGCATCAGCACATTTGCTCTGTGCATGTGCTGCAGTGTCTGGGCTATAAATTAACCCATAAACCAGAAAAACCAGGCTTGTCTCTCCCTAAAATCCAGCTCCCAGAAAAACTGAACTTCGTCTTCTGACAAAAAAAAAAACCACTCTTGGGAAATGCCAAGGAAAATGTGACACCAAGAAATGAGGCTCATAATGAACCGAGGTGAGGAATGAGGAGTTTTTTCATCCCATTATATTCCTAAAGCCTTTGGAAAGCTCCCTGCCTGTCAGGACTGCAAAGCAAAGGGATTTTTTGTGGTTTTATCTGTCTTTTCTTACAAGAAGCCTCACTTGTGATGCACCTGCTGGGCCTGTGGGACACACAGGTCCCTTCCCACCTCAGCCAGAGACATAAAGTTGATTTTATCCCTCTTTTGGTGTCTGGTGACTCAGGCAGGGCAGGAGCAGCCCTGTCCCACTGAGTGTTGGCTTTTTCCAGACTCTCCTCATTGACTGCAGATGCCCCCTAAACTCGAGGATTATTACTGGTAAGATGTAATCAATGCTGTTACACTCTTGTGACTTTCAACCCAAAACCTCAGAGTTTAAAATTCCCAAGCAGCTTTTGGTGTGTTTGGGGTCTCTGTGAGGCTTTGCTGTTGTCCTCTCTCAAGAACTTTGAGGTCAAAACTTGTTCATTTTTACAATCAACCCCATTTTCCACGAGCCCTGGCTGCAGTCGAGGCTCTCAGAGCTGGTTAAGCTGCATTTCCTTCTCATCTGAACTCCTCCTGGACAGGGAATGCAGCTGGAAGGCAGCTGACAGCCTGATGGGATGGCAGGGAACAGACTGACAGCATTTCCCTGCCCACATCCATCCCAGCCCTGCAGAGTCAGCAGGAAGCTGCAGTGACAATAACAGAGTTTGTGACCCAACATTGCCCAGCCCTGGAGGAGGCAGCTGCACTCCCGGGTTCAGGGAGACCTTTCTGCACTTCCTCCTGCCTCCTCCCCCATCCCATGTGGCTGCAGGACCCAGCATCTCCTCCTGCATCCCCCTTGGACACCCAAATCCCTTGGATACCCCAATCCTTGTTTTGGGGATCACTTGAGAGCCCTGTGTTTGGTGTCAGCCCAGGGCCAGGCTGGGTGGATGGTGCCATTCCCAGCCCCCAGGATTCCCCAAATCCCAGTGTTTGTGTCCAGTCCCTGCTCCTGCCCTTTGCCTGTGCTGTGCCTGGGCCTGCTCCCTGCTGTCACCAGCTGCACGTGTGGAGGGCACAGCAGGGATGTCACAGGGATGTGCACAGCTCTGGCTGCAGGTCCTGCCTGCCTCCAGGGCTTTGGGAAAGGCTCTGGAAGATCCCTGTGGGATTGTGCCATGTCCAGCCTGTGGCTCCCTCTGATCCACACAAATCCTTGAGCTCCATGTGCCTGGTGTGTTTTGTGTGCCTGAAGCTCATTTGGGATAGGAATTGCTGCACCTCCTGGGTGTAGGAAAGGTGTTGGCATCCCTGGCAATGCTCAGGAGCAGCAGCTCCTTTGGTCCTCTCAGATTCACTGGCTCCCTTTTCCCACAGCTTTCCCAGTACTGGCAGTTCTGAGGGACTGCAACAAGGAGGAGAAAATTCCCAGCCAAATTCAGTGGGAGCTCATCATTTCTCTCCTCCAGCCATCCTGGAAAATCTCCCCTTCCCTTCCATGAGCAGGCAGAGGTGGCACTGAGCATGTGTCCCTTGATGTGACACCACTGAGCCTTGCCCTGAGCAGCCCTGAGATAACAGGGGGAACAACTGGACAGGATTTACATTTCCCTGTGCATTTATCCCTGTCTGGAGTGTCCTTGTGATCCCCATGGAGCTCTGGGGGGCTCTTTCTGAGCAGCATTCCCAGTCAGAGCTCCCTGGGAAGGGAATTCCCTCCCAGCAGTGAATGTTCTGCCTTCTCTGAGGTGATTCATTATTCACAGCCAGACTGCTGGCTCAGAGATGATCTGATGGCTCTGATGCACCTCTGCCTAAGGCCTGAGAGGTGTTCAACCCCCTTTATCCCTCTCCTGACTCCAGGGTTTCCTCAGCAGTCCCTCAGCAGGGAAGATGCTGCTGCTCGACCTCCTCAGCAGCCTCGTCCTGCTGGAGCTCACCTCCTATCCTGCCTCAAATTCCAGAAGGATTCAATGAGTGACTCAGCCTTCCTTCTGCCACTAAGGCACTGGATGTCATGGAACTGAAGGATCTATTGGGGTTTTTCTGCTCTAGGATTGGAGCAGCATTTCCTGTCTCTCCCTGAGCTGCTTGGAAGCTGCTGGTGCAGGAAGCAGATCAGAAAATGAAATGGAATTAAATTGCACCTCTCACTGCCCAGGCTGGGATCCAGCAGAGCAATTAACTTCCAACCACCTGGGCAGCCCTTTTAATTTTGGTGGTACTATTTCACCTGCTTAAGTGCAGTTCTGGATCAGGACATCTGGAGCTGAACTTGAGCCATAAGGGTTAATATTTCCAGAATTAAATATTTCCTTTCAAAGGAAAGAAAGTGTTGTTCCTCATCCCTGCCCCTCCAAACAGTGCTTCCATTTGATGAGCTAATTAACTCATCTGGCTTTAAAATACAAGTACATCCTTCTTGGCTTTTGTCATGTGTCACCACCTTCTTGGGAGTTATTATGTCTTATTTACACAGAAAATACAGAAGGAGAGAAGTGAACCTGTTCAGTGCTTGAATTTATACACAAAGCCTCAGTACCAAACTCTTTATTTCATATTCATCTACGGACACAAAATATGTGTTAATTAACCAAAGTGCTGCTAGTGGGCATATGCAAATGAAGTGGCATCAATCAGGCCAGGATCACCTCTTTTTTTTTTTTTTTTTTTTTTTTTTTTTTTTTTTTTTTTTTTTTTAGGTGTTGGGGGTTTTTTGAGTTTTTCCTTTATTAAGAAATACAGCTTTGTGCTGACTGCAGTTCCTTAATATCAGATCTGTGCCTTGAAGCAAAGAGCCTCAGGATCTCCCAGCACTGCAGAACCCACTGGAAATGATGCAGCTGATAATGAAGATTTCCTGTGTAATCCCAGGGGGGACAGAACTGTCTGGATCTGCCTCAGGCACAGAGAACCCCAGTTTATTTTTCTAGGAGGGGTTTCATTCTGTCAAAGCAGCAGAGTTAAACTGAGGGAGACAATTAGGCATGAATTCACATTTGGACTTAATACATGGAACTTCAGATGGGAAATGGGAGTTGTGGGTGTGCAGCTCTGCTTTTCCAAGGCACAGGGTGCCAGCAGGACCCACAGGCTCTGCCCTGGAGGTGTGACAAGTGCTCAGAAGGGGATCCTTGTGTCCCCTCCCTGCTCCCTGGGTGCCACTGCCAGAGGGGATGCTCCTGGCACCTCAGCTTGGAAATTCCTCAGGTCTGTGCACATCCCTGTCCTGCACATCTCCAAGGCCAGGGCAGGGGGGTTCTGTCTTCAGGAGGAGCTTTGGCAGTGAGCAGGCTCAGGGCTGACCTGCATCCAGCATCTCCTTTATCTGATTGTACCTTTGGCATCATTCAAGCATTGATTGTGCTAAGAGCAGAGCAGTGGCTTTAGAATTGCTTGGTAGGATGCTTTTTGTTTCCTCCCAAAGGAAATATTGGGTATTAACTGATGAGCCAGGGCTGGAGGAACGTTCTGGAGCCTTTAATGTTTAGGAAAAGCTGGCAAAGACATTGTGAATGATGAAGAAACTTCTTGCTCTCTGGTCTTTTCCATCCCAAGATGTTGATCCCCCACCAAAGGGAGACAACTGTTGATTTTAACGTTTCAGGTGGCACAGGAAGGTTCCCAGTGTGAACCCAGCTGCTCTAGGTCCCTCTGTGCCTCCCCATTTTGTTCCTGAAGGTCTGGACAGAGGAAATTGATCCAAATCCTGGGACTAAACCATCCCTCTGTGATCTTCTGTGCTGTCAGGACACATTTTCCTCTTTCCAGTCCCCTGCAATCAGTGTGAGCTCTCCCAGAGTGAACCCAAACCCTCACCTGGGGCTCAGCTGTCACCCCCCATTAGGTTGGATTTGGTTGACTCTGCAGCTGTAGAGCTGCAATCAGAGTTTGCATCTGGAAGTTTGATGCCTTTCCTCACCTTCCTGAGATTTTGGGTTTAAATCCATCTCAGTGTACAGAATTACATCTGGTTTCTGTTTAGCATTTTGGCTTTGGCTATTCTGAAGCTCTGTGGGTCTGCAAGAAGCTCATGTTCCTTGATGGATTATTCCAGGATCAGGAACCTGGCCTTTGGCTGTGAACATTAAAACCCAGCACTCCTGTGGCTTTGGTTTGTGCTCAACCAGTTCCAGATCCTGTAACCTCTCACCAGCCTGGTGAACTCAGATTTTGGCAGGAATTGTTTTGTCCTTACCTGTGCTTGTTGCAGGGGCTGCTCAGAGGTGAGGAGTCCCAGGAGATGCCACAGGCTGTGGCCCTGGGGTTCCTGCTTTAATGGCCAGTACAGATGTCTTCATTCCACACTTGAAAAGAGCAGAGCTGGAAAAAAAATGCAGTTTTCTAATGTTCCCAGCAGCTTCTGCCCCAGGCTGCTCTGGCAAAGCCCCTGTGCCAGCCAGGCTCCTTCAGCCACAGCCAAATCCCATCAGAGCAGGGATGACTTTTCCGTGGCTTGGCTTTGCTCAGGGCTCTCCCAGCTCCTCCCTGGGCCAATCTGCTGCACCTGGGCTGCACCTCCTGGCCCAAGGTCTGTCTGCTGTGCTGGCTGGAGCTGCATCTCCACCTGCTTCTAAGGACATGGAGCAAAAGCTTCCTAATTCAGCTTACAAATGGTTCAGAAAGCAGACCCGGGTCCCTGTGGCTGGGGGTGTGTGGGTGGCAGGAGCAGCAGGAGCAGCAGACTCTTTCCAGCAGGGCACCTCACTGGTAATTTTTGCTGACAGCCCAAAATCAGCCAAGTGAACCATTTTAAAAGCCCTTCAGAACTGTTCACTTCCATCATTTGCTGCTTTTGTCAGGCACACAGAAGTGTGTCTTGCCTTGTCTTTTGTCTCATTTTTACAAGAGTTCTGTTGTCTATTTAGATTAAATTACAGGAGCAAACAGTTGTTCAGGGATTAGCACTGGGATGATCCGAGGAGAGCATTCAGGAGCAGGAACAGGCTGGTTACCTCAGCAAATAGACTTTTTTTTCCCCTGCTGTATAAGCTCAGGTGTAGCAGTTGAAGCTGCAGCCTGTGTGGGTGGGTCCCCAGTGGAAGGAGCAGCCCATGGAGGGGGTGTGTGCTGTCCCCAGGTGAGGTGAGGGAACAGGGCCAGGTTTGGATTCAGTTGTTTTGGAGTGTCTGGAGCAGGTTCTGCTGCTGTGCTGGGTGCCTGGTTTGAGGAGCTGGTGCCAGGGATGTGTCCCCAGCTGGGGCACAGGAGCCCCTGCCCTGGGGGAGGTGAGGATCCTGCTGGGAGCCACCTGGGCAGGAGCCACTTCCCTCGGGAGGGAAAAGCTTCTGACAGAAGGGGTGGGAGGTGTGGGATCTGTGTTGTCCCTTCCTCCAAAACCCTCTGGTGGAATTTCACAGCCCAAGCCAAGGAGCTTGGCCCTATGTCCTGCTTCAAAGCACCTCTTCCTTCTAAAATCTCTGTTACATTTAAATTTAAAATCATTTACAGCAGCTGTATCTTCATTTTTCGAGAGGGACACGTAGACACTGAATCCTCCTCCCCCGTTCCCACACCTTTATGTCCAATAAAATTGAGAAGTATCTTCCCAAAAATGAGCAGCCCAGGGAGTGTGAGCCTGGGCTGCCTGGCTTCATTTGCACCAGGGATAGCACTCGCTGTGTTTAATGGATTTGCTTGGCTTTCTGGGACACATTTAAAGGGGAAAATGTGTTTATTGGCATCAAATTTAGAAGACCTGTAACATTTAAGAGGGAGATATGTTTGAAAATGTGATATGAAATGGGGAATTGTCAGTTCTGCTGTCTTTGCAGAAGTTCTGGCAGTTTTACTGACCAGGTTTCTGTGGTGCAGATAGAATCTGAGCCCTGAAAAACTGAATGCATAATAAAATACCTATGGCATGCCATCATTTCTGGTTATGTTACTATAACTGGGGTGTATATCTAAAGGCAATCATCGCTGTAGAGGAGGGAGGATAACACAGAGCTTTAAATTTCATTAGACATTGAAACATCTGAAGGAGGAACTCTAATGGTTATATATAATAAACCTCTTTTTTTATCTTCCCATAAAATTGTATCTCTTTTCCTTTTTCCCCTCAAGTTGAGCTGCCTTGCAGTGTGCAGGGTTCTGAAATAAATCGATGATTAACTAAACAACAGGAATTCATAAACCTCCTTATTTTATAGCAACATTTAAGGCAGTGCACAGTGCCTGCTCCCCAAGCTGATCTACGCCCTCAGGTCCATTATCCGAGCTGCAGATAAATGAGGAGTTATATCTGCTGGAGGTTATGCTCAGGTAGTTCCCACCCTGCTGGTGTAAATCCAGGGGTTTATGGAAGGAGAAGAGCAATATTCTTTATAGTAACAAGGAAATGTGACCCAAGGCTGGAGATCTCAGGGGATGATGTTGCTCCTGCTGAGCTTTTCCCAGCACATCTTCAGGAAGTGCAAATAAGATTTCTTTTCCTGGGTTCCCATATTTCTATTCCAGTTAAAAGCAGGTCCTGGGCCTTGGGGCCAGCTGCTTTCATTACTGGAAAGCATCACAGGAAGGGAGAAAGGAAAGCGTTCTAAAGAAGCAGCTCCATTGTTGTCAGGGAAAGCATTTAGCTCCTGGCAAATCATGTAAATAGAGCAGACTGAAGAGTATCTGATCCTGGCAGCTGAAAGGCATGAAAAGCCATTGTACAAATGCTCTGGGTAGTCACCTGGAAGGGCTGAGGCTCTCAGAGCTGAGCAGGTTTCTGTTAGAATTGCTCCAGAGGTGGAGCTTTTGTGATGGTTGAGCCACGTTTGATGCAGGATCCTGCAAGCCCCACAGGTTTCCCTGCCTGTGTCCCTCCTGTGCCTTGTGAAACTCTGTCCCCTCCTCTGTGTGCAGGTGTCACCATGCAAACAGCATCAGAGTCAGGGACAGCAGAACCAGAAGCGATTCCAAGTTGGAAATGCTTCAGAGGAGGTGATGGAGGGGCACCAAAGGGCTCCTCATCGAGGAGGAAGTGCTCAGCACAGGGGCTGGAGGAGGGTGTGGGAAGGCTCTAAATCAGCAAAGAGAGGCTTTTCCCTGGGCCCTGCACTGGAAGCACAGAGGGGTTTGAAAACACCGAAGATGCTGCTTTGCTCTGTGTGTGGATACTTGGCTGCTGCTAAAAGTTCATTTGTTCAACAAGTTCCTGGGTTAATTACAGGATGAAAAGCCCACTGAAGGCTGTCAAATATAGAGAAGGTTGCCTCTGCCTCTGAATGTCACCCCCTCTCTGCCCAAGGCTGGAGTGAGCTCTGGGGTGGCAGAACTGGATGTTCCTCCTCTTCACCAGGCACCAGCTGTTGGCTACATCCAGCTCCACTTCCCTCTCAAAAACCTAGGCTTGGATTTGGCTGAAGGCAAAGAGACAACTCCTGGATTTGGCCTCTGCTCTGTCTCTTCCACCCCTGTTTTCACCCTCATTTTGCTGAGCAAAATGGTTGTGCTGGTTTTAGGTGTGCAATGCTCTGGGCTTGTCATTGAAGGCTCTCTCACAGATCTCACAGAGAAATCCTGGACAATTCTTGTGCTTTATAAGGAGAAGAAAGTTGGGCACGGAGTGATTCATCCTGCAGAAGTCTCTGTCCTGCCCTGGGAGTTTGGATGAAGGCTTGAGGATGATCCAGGGCTGGGGATGGCTGAGGAGAGATGGATCTCAGTCCTTGTTTCCCCTCTGCCTGGGTGGCCTCAGTTCACGGCTTCCAGTGTTACAGGACAGCTCCTGCAAGGCCAGGGAGCACAGGAGATGCACACAAGTTTACAGCAAGTGATTTCCAAGTTGTTTGTGCTCCCTGCCGCCAGCTAAATCCTGGGATGGAGGGAAGTGCTTGGCAGTGGGAAGGATTTCTTCTGACAGAGCAAATCAGCTCCAAATCTCCTTGCAGGAGAGGTTAAGCACAGCAGCCCCAGATCTGTCAAAACTGCACTCATTTCATCATCAAGGCAGACAGTGTTCTCTCTTCTGCAGTGAGGAGTGTGGTATTTGTTAACCCTTTAGCCCCTTCCTTTGGCAGTCCCTGCCCTTTAATCACCTGTTAATCAGATTAGTGGGCCTGACTTCCTCCTCCTCACTGCCTTCCCTGCCAGCCCAGCTGAGCCAGTTAAAAGGCAGGATTGACAGATGCTACAGATTTTTCTATTTGATTTTTTTCCCTGCCGTTGCTCCTCATTTGACCCTTCCTTTGTGGCTGTCTCGCAGAGATGCTGGGAGATGGAATCTGTTTCCTTTTGCGGGTGCTGTGTTTGGCACCGGGGCCCTGCAGCGAGGCTGATGCAGCAGCACTTCCATTGACTCACTTCAGGGAGGTTTAGCTGGGCCATAAAAGCCTGGGCTGGGCTGAGAGCTGAGGCACAGAGGCTGCAGGGACCCCGAGGCAGCAGGGATGTGCTCTCTGCCTGGATGAGCCAGCTGACAGAGCAGGGTTCAAATCTCCGTCCTGAGCAGGGCCAGCAGTTGGACTGGATGGTCCTTGAGGGGCTCTTCCAGCTCAGGGTAACTCTTTGATTCTGTAAAATGCTTTTCTGGCACTGCTGTTATTGCCAGGATTTGTTCTTTCACATGAACAGCAGGTTAGAAAGAGGGTGAGCAGAATCGATGCAGCAGCAGAGCTCAGATAAAAAAAGTGACTGCAGGACACATTTACACTGCCAAGAAAAGCAGCTTTGAGTCTCCACCTCAGAAAAGATGTTTCTCTTCTAAGAGTGATTGAAATGCTGCTTTTGAAAAGGAGAAAGAAAAAGCATTGAGGATGCTTGAGGCACAGTGGAGCAGCTGGTGTGTCCCTGTCCCAGGGTCGGGGCCAGCACAGACACAACTGCACGGCCCCAGCAGGGACACGAAACATCTGGAGCAGCAGAGATGTCACCAGGGCTGGAGCCATCAGTGGGGGACAGACTTGGCCATGGCTGCTCTGCTCTGCAGCACTCCCAAACACGGGGAGAGCCACACCTCACACCCAGCAAAGCCCTTGTTTATCATTTCAGAGTCTGGCTTTCCAAAGCCCCACCAGCCTCTGCTGTAACTGATTCCTGAGCTGGCCTGTGCAGAACCAGGAGCTGGACTTGATCCTTGGGGTTCCTTCCCCCTCAGGATATTCTGTTCAGGGACCAGGCTCTGGCTCTGAGGAGGCACAGAGCCCTTGACGATTGTCCTGTTCAGGGCCTGCAAAGGTCTCACTCCCAGGCTGTCATTCACTATCTGCTTTCCCTGCTCTATCTCAGTTCCTTTGGAAGGCACTGCTGTTTAAGGGCAGCAAATGTTCTCCAGAACATGTACAAATATCAAACACATCTCCCCGTGTTTCCCCTTGTGCTTCCTGTTCGTTGCATGGGAGCTGCTGGTTCAGTCCTGGAGCTGTCCTGGCAGTTACATGATCATATCTTAAAGCAGATGTTTTTATTTTCCCATGAACATGTGCAGGGCAGCAAGTAACAACTAAAGGTACCAGAAAATGCCCATTTTTCTGCTCTCCTGCTTTTTGAATCAATCCGTAACAAATTCCCTTGGAGGCAGAAAGTGGCAACTCCTTGGTGTTTGCTAAGGAGAAATCTTAAAACATGAAATAGAGTCAACTCACCTGGATTTATGAGTCTTGCAAGCATAAAAAAGCAGTCTTTAGTCTGGCATTTTCCTGTTTCTCTTGGTTACCATCAGAGGAGGCAGAAATTTTCCCTTGGAATGGGATGTGGCAGTGCCTGTGGTAAATGGAGTGCTGGGATCTTTATTGGAATTTTTAAACATATATTATTATTGTTATTTTTGTTACTATTGGCACATCCTCAGAGTAGAATATTCCTGAATTTAAGGAACCACAAAACCCAAGTTTATTGCTGTTTGATGATGAAATAAGTGGTGGTGAAGTGATAATGAGCACAGTGTATCCCTGAGCATGGGAATGCAAAGCCTTGGGATGTGCCAGAAATCCTGGGAGCATCCAAACATGTTAATAGGCATCACTTCCAGGGCATCCAGCACCAGCCTCTTGGTTTTGCTCTGCTGTTCCCCTCTCTGGGTGATTGAACAGGCAGCAGAATGAGGGGCAGGCGTGTGGCTGTCCTGTATGATCCAGTGGGCTCATCCTTGTGGGAGTTCTCCTGGCATCCTGCTCATTATGGTATCAGTGTTCCAGTAAATGGAATTGTGTGAGTGATCCTTGCTCTGCTCCCAAGGACTTTGGGAGATGTAGGATTCTACCCCCTCACAATACAGCAAATGCTGCCCTTGCCTGAGGGGGTTTAGTGCAGGATTTGGAGATGTGTTTTCCCTGAGTGTGCCCTCAGTTTGTGTTTGGGTAATCTGCTGGTGTGGGAGGGAAAGCAGCAGTCCCAGTGGAGCTGGCCCTTCCTCATGGCTGTGGGATTGATGCTGGTGACAGCAATCACTCTTGGCACTGCTGTCACTCACAGCAGAGTCCCTTCCAAACCTGTCATCTGAATGCAAGCAGGGATTGAGCTCAGGCTTGGCACCTGCTGAGCTCTGCTGGTGCTTTACGAGGTTTTCCTGGGGTCTGTCCCCCCAGACTTGTGTTTCCCAGGATCTGGGCCTGCTCTCCATTCTCCCTGTGTCTCTGCAGCACCTGCTCCGGGTGCTCTGGGGGTGGCCAGAAGCCACTGGGGCTCTTGAGGCTGCTGGGCTGGGTTTGTGAAGGGATTTAATGCATGGCCTGCTGTCCCCCATGGGGCTGCCTGTCCCCACAGCTCCCTACAGCACAGGCACCCCATCCCCATGCTGGGGCTCCCTCCTGCTCAGAAGCACAGCTTGGGCAAGTGTTCTGAAATGAAAGAGAAAAGGTTTAATAGTTTATAATGGTTTAAATGCAGCTAATTTGTAGCTGACTTCAGCCTCAATCTCTGAATGAAATATTTGCATTATAGAGTGCCATGCATTACATATCCCTTGGTTAGAAAACAAAAAGAAATAGAAAATGGACAACTCAGCCCTCTCAGCCCTGCTGAATAAAAGCTAAGTATTTCAAAATTCTCTGAGTGATTCCAGGATAAAACCTTTGAAATTGCTGTCCTAGAAAGAAAAAATGCATGGTGAGAGAGCTGCAGGTGAGAGGGTTGTGTCAAGGGAGAGCCACGTGTGTCAGTGCCAGGAGATTTCATTCCCACAGCTGTGTGTGAGCCTGAACCAGCAAGGCTGCACCTTCAGGCAGGGTTTGCCCAGTCTGTAGCAGGTGTTTGGGGTGGGCAAAATCAATGCCACAGTGCCAAATCCTCCCTGGCTGAATGTGGCTTGCACCAGCTCATCATTCCTATCACCAGATAAAATATGCTGCAATAATCAATATTGCCTCTTCATTTAAAAGTGGCATGAAAAAATCACCTCCCTCCCTGGCCCTGCTCCAACCTGGAAAAGTCTGAAGGAGAGCAGAGCCTTGGTGCCTTTGTCCATCCTTGTTAACCCAAGAGCCAGGAGAGCATCACCAAACTCCCTCAAACGAGGGCTTTTTACTAAGGAGGAACCTCAGGTGGCCTGTGTGACCTGGGAATGGCTGGACTGCATGGTGCCAAACACTGCAGTTATAAAATAATTCCAGGCGGGAAGTACAGCAATCCTGACACTGGGAAATGGGCAGGACGGGGCTTTCCTGAAACCCTGGCTGCTCTGGACAAGGTGGCTCCTGATGTTTTCCTGTAAAGTCTGCCTTATCTCCAGGGAAGGAAGATTTCTAATTGAGGAGCTGCATGCTGTGCCTTCACCCCCAGCTCTGATTTATGTCTGCTGCTGCTGGAATACATATTCATGACAGGTTTTGCATAGAGCTAAGCAAATTATTGTTGTGGAAATACATAGGGCAGGAATCCTTTCAGTTTGTTCCCTCCTGAAGTGTCTCTGGTGATTGGAATGAAAAGCAAAGCATTGGCTTTGGGTCTGCATCAGTCTGGGAGGAAAGGGGGCATTCCTTAGGGAGCAGTGCCTGGGAAAGGGATGTGGAGGATTCACAGATGCTGAGGGACCCTGTCATTTACACTTGGGTTTATTCCCTGATCACTCCTGTCTTCTGCGACATCCTTACATCATTACCAGAGAATTCTGGAACGGTTGGGCTTGGAGAGACCTTCAAGCTCGTCTCAGAGACACCTTCCACTGGTCCAGGCTGCTCCAATTTCCTGGCCTTGGACATTTCCAGGGATCCAGGGGCAGCCACAGCTTCTCTGGGCACCCTGTGCCATGGTCTGCGCATCCTCACAGGAAAGGATTTTTACCTGATAGCCAATTTAACTCTGTGCTCTTCCAGCTCTTTCTTTATCAGATCCATTGCTTGAGCTGGATAAACTGCTCCACATGAGCTGCTGGCCCAGCCTGGGAGTCACCAAGGATGAGTTACTGGGGTGTGGGGACCTTGCCCTGTCTGCCCACAAACACCAACCCCTTGTCCTTCCCCAGCACTGCCAGGTCGGGCAAATCCCAGAGCCCAGGGAGAGCTGGTGCTGATTTCTGATGGAATGTGAGCTTTCAGCATGCTGTGGAGATGAGATCTCCCATTCAATTAATACACTGTGAACTCCAAATAATTACTTGAAGGAGAAAAAGAGCTCCAGGTGATGGATTATGTCCACAGCTGAGTGTGTCCTGAATGAAGGCACGTCGGGACTGTTCCTCTCCTGGAGAGAAAATTCCTTTGAAAAAGCCTGTGCCTGGGTCTGTCTGTGCAAATCCAGCCTCCTTCCCTTTTCCACTTGAATTATAAAATGTTTCTGTTTGTTTTATACAAGCATTCAATTGGCTTTGATAAGGAACACGATGTTATTTACTGTGCTTTAGCCTTGTACTTTAATCTGTGTTTTAGCAGCAGAACAAATTAACTGCTTTCTCCATCTCCAGGCAGAGCTCTCTGGTCCAGAGCCAGCTGAGCCTCCCAACAAAGGATGCTTTTAGTGCCTGCGTCTTCCCGAGCTCCCATCTTTAGTGGATTATTTTATTATTCTGCCTCTGATTGGAGATCAAAAGTGGCTGTGTTTAAAGCTCTGTATTTACACTAAAGCAGCCTCAGCCCCCCGAGCTGCTGCAGCCTGGCTCTGCTCCATGGAGAGCACTCTGTGTTATTCCCAATCCTGGGCTTTGCCAGGGTCAGAGGGGTCTGGCACACCTGGAGTGAAGTGGCAAATGCTGCTCAGGGATTATTAATCCTGGGAATTAACAGATGGGGAGATTAAGAAGCTGGAGAAACCTCCTGACAGGAGATTGTCTTTTGTAGGGTGGCAGCAGGACCAGGGCAGGGATTGTCCCCTGTGCTGGGCACTGCTGTGGTCACCTGTGTCCAGTCCAGGGCCCTCAGGACAATGCAGACCCCGAGGGGCTGGAGCGTGTCCAGGGAAGGGAACAGAGCTGGGAAGGGGCTGCAGCCCCAGGAGCAGCTGAGGGAGCTGGGAAAGGGGCTCAGCCTGGAGAAAAGGAGGCTCAGAGGGGACCCTGTGGCTCTGCACAACTCCCTGACAGGAGGGGACAGCCGGGGGGGTCGGGCTCTGCTCCCAGGGAACAGGGACAGGAGGAGAGGGAATGGCATCAGGCTGGGCCAGGGGAGGCTCAGGGTGGATTTTGGGGAAATTTCTTCATTGAAAGGGTTGTTCAGCCCTGGCACATGAGGGAGTGGAGTCCCCATCCCTGGAGGGGTTTAACAGCCCTGTGGGTGTGTCACTTGGGGACATGGGGCAGTGGTGGCCTTGGCAGTGCTGGGAATGGTTGGACTCGATGATCTCCAAGAACTTTTCCAACTTCAAAGAAGCTGGGATTCATCATCCACTTCCCCATGCAAAGCTCTGTAAGTCTGGTGCTGCAAAGGCTGGAAAATCAGGGAAAGCCTCATCACTGGTGACCAAATCCTCTGTGGCTTTCCCTGAATGTGTTATCCCAACAATTTGGGGTGAAAGGGATGGGGAACTTCAGGCTGTTGTAGCTTTGGATGAATTTTTCTGAGCAGATCCTCCTAGAAGGAATTCCAGGTCTTAGTAAACAGCCACTTTCTTGTGGCCAACATTATCACAAAAAATATTATTTCCATGCTGGGAAGCTGCTTATCCAAACTTTGCCCAGCCTTGATTATATCTCATTTCTTTGGGAAGGATTTAAAAGAAAATCATGTTATAAATTCACTTGCATTTCCTCCCCCCGCTGCCTTCACACGAAAACACTAAAACCTCACATAAAATAAGTGGTTTTTCTCAGTCCTCAGTTACAAATCACTGGATTTCATGTGCTTTTCCACTTGCCTTGTTCAAATATAGATTGTGCCATGCATAGAAATGCAGAATTATTTAAGACTCAATAAAAATAAAGAGACTCTAAAGCTCTTAGGTTTTCCAGGTATTTGTGTCTTGAGGCTGAATTCAGGGGGAAACCACTGGCAACAGAAGTCACATTCCCTGCCCAAAAGGATCATTTGGACCTTACTGAAGCTTTCCAGAAGTCAGAATAAACATACTGCAAATTCTTATCCCCATTTTAGTTCCCATCCTGCATCTCAACTGTGACACTTGCCAGAGAGAAAATTCCTGAAATAAAACCAGATGCTGCAGGAATTGTGTGGAACAGTTTTACTGAGAAGAGAGGACATTTGGAATATTATTTTCCTGACTATGAAATGGAAATCATGTTTAGAAAATGAAGGGGTTTTCCTGTTTAAGAAGAAGGAAGGCACAGGGAGGCAGAGCTGTTGTGGTGCAGGTTCTGTGTGTGGCCCTGAATTGGCTGCAAAATTCTTTGGAAAAAAACCTGGAACTTTCTCTCTGTGGGAATGTTTTCACTGGTTTCACACAGCTGATGGAAAACCTGTGTTGCCGATAAATTACTTTCCTCAAAAGAAAATGTGGGAGAGGATTTTAGGGCACCTTGAACTCTTGTTTGAATGCCTTGGGATGATGCCAATGATTCCACAGCTCAGGATACAGGGAATTCTTGGTACTCCTTCCCTGCTTCCCACCACCAGTGCATAAGGGGCTGGATCCACCTGCCCTTCCCTCCCAAAGAGTTTCCAGCAGCTCCAGGTCTAATGAAGTTTCCTTTTTCCATGTAACAGCCCCCAAACCCCTCATGGATATGGAATATCTGGATCCAGCTGGATGAGGAGTTACCATAATGGATTGAAGGTGTCACCCACTTCTGTGCTCATTTCCTCTGCAAAAGCCACAAGTGCAAAGCTAGGAGAGCCTTTCCCACAGTTTTCCTTCAGCTTTGGTGGCTTTGGTGGCTTTGGCTTCTCAATCAGCCACCCTGGACACCTCCCACTGTCCCCAAATTCCACACAAACCCAGCACCAGGGAAAATGCTTCCCTGTAAAATTACCCCAAATTACCCCTGCAGAAATGGCTTTCCTGGAGTTTCCTGTTTACAGCCAAGTCTCAGCCTGGCACTGTGCTAATAGTTATAAGCAGAATTAATTAAAATATAATGCATGGCCTGGGAAATGAAACCCAGTTTCACCTCAGCTCTGGAGCCGAGTTATTCCGACATGAGCATGGTAGTAAGTGTTGGGAATTGTTGGGAATGCAGGTGAATATCCTGTAGGTTAAAGGGGGAATGAAGTGTTTTCTAATTTTATATGGAAAAACACATGAAGGATGGCAGGGGGGCAGCTGGTGCAGAATTAATCACTTCCCAACCCCTGTGGCTGGGCTTTGGGGACACTTGAATGGCTGCCTGCTTGATCAGGGAAAAGAAAGGGAATTTTGGGCAGCCTGCCCAGCACACAAAAAAGGTGTCATTAACTGCCTGCTACTGCCCAGTTTTTCCAAGTTAGTTTTCCTTAAAGACATTTATTGAAGCAATTATTTTCTATTTTTCCTTATGTAAAAGAATCCACAGGAAGAGCTGAAATGTTTGTGCTGTGCAATTGCCACTCATGATCTTTATGGACTTTAAACTAGTACAGAAAATTATTGACTTGTAACTCTGAGCTGGCTACAAGAATTTATTCTTTCCCAAGCAGCAGCCAAGGAGAAATCTTCTGGCTCTTTCTATTCCAATTTTTTCCATCATTTTGTTGTTACGGATCTGAACTCCTGTTGACTCCCAGGCTTGTTTTTGCCAGGAAAACAGGCACATCCTATTGGATCCCTGAGCTTGTGGAGAGGGGTGAGGAACAAAGGAAAGATGTGACCTTCTGTACCCCACTGAGCTCCCATCACTCAGTGCTGACTCCAGGGAGCAGCTGAGGGAGCTGGGAAAGGGGCTCAGCCTGGAGAAAAGGAGGCTCAGGGGGGACCCTGTGGCTCTGCACAACTCCCTGACAGGAGGGGACAGCCGGGGGGTCGGGCTCTCCTCCCAGGGAACAGAGACAGGAGGAGAGGAAACGGCCTCAGGCTGGGCCAGGGGAGGGTCAAGGTGGACACCAGGAGGAATTTCTCCATGGAAAGGGTGGTCAGGCACTGGAAGGGGCTTCCAAAAGTTTGGAGTGCCCATCCCTGGAGGTGCCCAAAGAAGGGCTGGAAGTGGCACTCAGGGCTCTGGGCTGGGGACAAGGTGGGATGGGGCACAGCTGGGACTGGATGTGCTGGAAGGGCTTTTCTAACCCCAGTGATCCTGAGATTCTGGGATTATCTCTGAAGTGGCAGGAGGTGCTGGAGTGCTGGAGGTGTGACCAAGGAAGGAGTTTAGATGACCCCACTCAGGTTTTGGTGATTCAAGTCCCAATTGTGCAGTGTCCCTAAAGCCACAAATGGCTGTGAGCTCTCCTTGCAGGTGGGGCTGCAGGGCTGGGGTTGGGTTTTCTGTAGTTTGTGATCACAGACTCCCAAAATCTTTTGGGTGGGAAGGGACCTTAAAGCCCATCTCATTCCATGCCCTGCCATGGGCAGGGACACCTTCCACTGTCCCAGGCTGCTCCACAGCCTGTCTAGCCTGGCCTTGGACACTCCAGGGATTCCAGTCACATTTCTGGTGGGATTGGTGATGTGCCTGAGTGTGCTCTTCCCTGACCCATCAGAGCAGCAGTGCTGCTCCAGCTCTGGCTGTGCTGCTGCTCCTCTGCTTTCCTGGCCTGGCTTTTGTTCAGAGGAACAAAAAGTGCTTCGTTCACCCTCTTCTTCCCTCCCTCCTGCACAGCAGATCAGAGCAGGGCTGGGCCCACAGGGTTCATGTTCTGTTCCTTAGAAAGAGTAAAGGAAAACTGGGACAGAGCTTTGGCCTCACACTGCCCTTGTCTCCCTTTAGCCAACATGCCCTAAGGATTTGTTGTGCTGGATGAAATAACATCTGAGTCCAATATCCTTTATCAGCTCTGTTTTCAGGATGACAGGGAGGGGATGTGTTGCAGCATGTTTTATTTTATCAATTTTGCTAAATGTGGCTCTTCTACAAGCTCTGAGGACTTGCCCAGGCTTTTGTCACCTTCAGCACTCAGTGTTGCCTTCCAAGGATGCCCTCAACATCTTGTGGTCTTTGCCCAAGAAAAATACTGAGATGGCTGTTCAAAAAGGAAAGCTGTTGGCTGGGTGATTCCACAGCTGTTTCATCACACACACACACACAGAGTGACTGAACTTCTAGCCCTGGTGCAGCTCTTTCAAGGAAAACATGCCCTGCAAAGTGGCCAAGAGACAAAGCTGAATTAGTCCTTGGTGTGCTGAGGGCATGGAAGGAGCCTGGAGGGATCCCTGTGGAGCGTGGCAGGAGAGAGGAGGCTGTGCAAATCCATGTCATAAATATTGGATATCTGAGATGTGGGGCCTGCCAGGGCCTTGGCAGTGACCCTGCCTCAGTGCTGCTGCCCAAGCTGGGGTTTTCTGGGAGCAACAGTTTCAAGATCTCTATTTCCAGGCAGTTCCAAAAATTTGAATGAAATTCTATGAGATTTTACATGTTTAAAGTATGAGCTTGGAACACTGTGGATGCTTCAGAGTTTAGTTCCAAACTAAATTGTGTTTGTTGCCTGCAGCAGAGGAGGGGTTGGGATTGTGCCCCTGTGCTCAGGGGAGGCCCCACCTGCACAGCTGCCCCAGCCCTGGGCCCAGCACAGGCAGCACCTGGAGCTGCTGGAGGAGCCAGCAGAGCAGAGGGATGGAGCAGCTCTGCTGGGAGGAAAGGCTGGGAGAGCTGGGAATGTTCACCTGGAGAAGGGTGTGGGTGTGTGCAAGGCCAGGCTGGACACTGGGGCTTGGAGCAGCCTGGGACAGTGAAGTGTCCCTGTCCCCTGCCCTTGATAGGAGTGGCACTGGACGGGCTTTAATGTCCCTTCCAGACCAAACCCCTCTGAGATTCCGTGAATTCCAACAATTTAAAGTGGGAACTTGTCAGTGGTGGCAGAAGCTGTGGATTCTTGGAGCCCAGCCCAGGGAAGGAGTTCACTTCCAGCTCTCCAGGGCACTCAGTATCAGCAAGACTGAGAAAAGGAAGGAGGGGCTCACCAGACTCTTAACACTGCTTGGAAGCACCAAATAAAATCAGTTTTGTGATCTGGGTGAAACATTTAATTCAACATCTCACATTATAAATGTGATTATAATAAAAATTTCACATTATAAATGTGATTATAATCAACATTTCACATTATAAAAAAGCCACTGACTAAAAGGACACTTTGATGAACAGCCTTGGCTCTGGCGATGTCTCGTAAGTGAAGCATAAGATCAATAAATAAACCCTGTCTGTCTGCTTTACTTTTTCTCTTACTATCACAGCTGATGAGTTTTAAGTGCAGGCAGCTCAAATAGGAGAGGACAGGACAGAGTTTGTCCCAGCAGTGCAGGAGGGGACCACAGTCCTCTTACTGAAATCAGGAATGTGTTTCCCAAGTCTGTATTGAAGTCAGAATGACTGGAGAAGAGGACAACATGACAAGCAGGACAGTAAAGAGGATTTAAATGGCTGAAGAGCAAGGGTTTAAAAAGCAAGGGAATAAATTCCAGACGTCCCCTGTCACAATGAAGGGGTTTGTCCTCAAGGTTGTTGAGATAATCCCATTTTTCCTCAGGGCCTCTGTAACCTCCCATCACTCTGCTTCCCACAGCCTTTCTGCTCCTCTCTCCTGTCACTTTGAAGCTTCCCCTGCTTTGAAAGCAGCTCCAGCATTTCCTACCCTTGGTTCCCTCCCAGTGGCTCTGACACGGGGAGATTGACAGTGGCCTTTATCTGAAAGCAGAGTATGAATTTTAGTCAATGGAGAATGAGGGCTGCTCTCAGATTTCATTTTGTTTTCTCAGCCTGGTTAATTGTGGGCAGGAATTGCTGTGCCTGTCTGGGCACAGTGCTACGAGGAGCTCCTTTCAGTGCCTTAATTGAATTCCTGTGTGCAGGGGACCGTTGGGATGCTGGGGATGCGGAGCCTGATGGTATCACACAGGGGGGGTTGAGCAGCCCTGCACCAGCAGCATTATACAGCAGTGCTGATATATCAGGTATAACTATTACTACAGATATTATTAAATATAGTTACTTCCCTGTAAAAGTCAGGGCTGCATTGTTTTTGGGGGAGAGAAATTGTGGCAGCCTTAACGACTGATTTAAATGCCATGAATTTCTTTGAGGATGAAGATTCCATGGACCAAGCCTTACACCAGCTGAAAATGCTGAAATTTGGGAGCCTGAAGCCAGAAATGCTGAAGCAGCATAATGTATTGTTTCCCTGGTTCCCTCCTGTTCACAGCTGTGATAAATTCAGAGGATGAATTGAACCCCAGCCTTTTCTCCTGCCTGATGAGATTCAGGTTTAACATCTCGGCCAGGTCCAGGCTTGCATTCATTCCAGGGATTTCATGAATTTCACCATCTTTGCTGCAAAGCACGGCTCCAAGGTGCAAAATTACTTTTCTGCAAAGTGAATTGTCAGTTTGAGCTTCCTGATTGGGAAAAAAGATCCATTTCCACGTCCCTTCTGAGCCTTTTGTAGGGAATTTGCCCATATGGCCGTGGTTCTGTGCAGTCTCCTGGGTGTGAGCAGGCACAGTCTTCAGCAGCACGGACTGGGGCTATAAATAAGCAAAGAGCAAGATTTTTTTTCTCCTTTTTTCCCCCCTGAATTCCTCCCATCCTTATTCTCTGCAGCACATGTAATATTCCACCTATTTCCTGGCACTGGAAAGGTCAGTCCTTTGCACAAACCAGCACTGGCCACCAGCCAGTGGCCTGGCTGTTCCAGGTTCCTTCTGGAATTCTGAACAACTATTTTATACTTTGATTCCCCATCTCTAAAATTGGAATGAGGAGTCTTTTTCTGTGCCTTTTTATGCAGCAGAGAATATATTTGGCCACAATGCTCTGCAAACCCAGCTCGCAGTGAATTGCCACTAATTCCAAGAATAAAAATCACGTTACCCTGAACGGATGGTCATGGAATCTCAGAATATCTTGATTTGGTGAGTTTAAAAGACACAGGAACAGTTCATAATTCATGAAGACCTTGGGTGTATTTTCATGGGCCTGAACTTTGGGCTTTGTTGAAAATGAGGGTTTTTTGAAGGACTCAGTAGCCAGTGCTGCACCAAAAGCCATCAGAGCCCATCACAGCCCTGGCTGTGCAGTGGTGGGAGCAGCTTCTGGGGGTATTCTCACCTGTTTGCCATTTACTGTTAAATATTCATGCTGTTATCAGACTGATACTGCAGGAAATCACGGAATCATGAAGGTTGGAAAAGACCTCCAGTGTTTAAATCCAACCTGAATCATATCACAAAGTCCTACACTTTTGAACAAGAACAGTTTTAAACATGACAAAATAGGCTTGAGCTGCTGTTCAGGTAGCTGGGAAGCCTTGGCAGGGCAAGAAACAAGGTAAAAACTCAACCCCTGAAGATCAGACCCTGGAGATTTTGCCTGACATGACTTTGCAGGGTGCTGGTGTGGCTGGGAGCCTGTGCTGCTCCATGGGCTGCCCATTAATTATGCAATAACTCATCCCAGGCTAATTAAGCAGCTCAGTTTGTATAAGAGGCATCAGGGAATTGGCTGCAGGGCCTTTGTTTGGAGAGCACAATGCAGTGTTTGGGTTGGGGCAGCCAACCGTTGTGATCCCATCACGAGCCCATTGTGGTCCCATTGTGACCCTGTTGTGATCCCGCTGTGCCCTCGGAGCGAAGCAGATCCAGGAATGTGTCTGGAGCCAGCGGGGTGGGCACAGGGTACCTGGCACCACCTTTCTGAGAAAATGCCAATTTTTAGTGAAGCACCTTGGAGAGGGAGAGGAAGTGCTTCTCTTCAAGGTGACACGGTGCCTTCTGGCCTAGATCTGCACCCAAATTCCTGATGTCCATCATCCACCCTTCCATCCCTACTGGGAGGTGTCCCTGCCCACAGCAGGGGCTGGAACTGGGTAAGCTTAAAGGTCCCTTCCATCCCAAACCACTCAAAGATTCTCTGATTCCTGGTGAATGTGGCTGTTCCTGGTGGGAACAGCTCCTCTCTTAAACAGCTTTAATAATCCTGAAATTTTGTCACTAATATGGGCTCAGGTTGCCTGGCTTCAGGCAGATCTTGAGGGGGCCAAGATGTCACAGTTCCGTGTTTTTTCCATTAAAAAACCTGTCAGAGAGGTGGAATTGGTCAGAAGTGGTCTCAGTCTGACTCATCTGAAAGGCAGAAGAAGCTCTTGGAGGGTGTGGAATTGCCAACAGTTGACAAGAGTTGGGCTGGTTTATCTGATTGCTTGGTCTGTTCATCTGGGGCTGTTTGGGGTGCAGTGGCAGGGGAAGAGAGCCCCATATGGGAGTAGCCAGGAGGAGGAAAGCTGAAACAGAAAGGTGGGATCAGAGCAGAGACTGACACTAGGACAGGGAAACGCAGCAGTCAGTGCAAACAGGAGAGGCTCTTGGTGACCATTAAATCTAATTAAACCGGACTTCTTTTGGCTCCAAGGGGTACCAGCAGAGATTTTAATGCTGTCCTGAGCCCTGGTGAGAAGCCATAGCCCTGCTGGAGTGTCTGCTGCTCTCCTGGCTGTCTCTGTGGGAGCAGCAGTGCTGTGTCTGCTGTGTTGTCTCTCACATGCGTCGTGGGCGTCGTGTGCAAATCACAGCTTGTTTACTTACCTTTCACAGCAACTTAGCATGAAGTGTGCCCACAAAAGGAATTAAAAACTTAGCAAGCAGGAAGGTAAATTTGTCCTTTCCAGGGAAGACATGGGGATGACTGGCAGTCCTCAGTGTGTACCTGCGTTGCATCTGGAAAATATTTTGACAGTTCAAGCTGAAAGCAGACTTTGGAGTTTGGATTTTTATTTTTTTTTTAAAGAACCACGGTGTGGAACACAGCTTTGATGCCTTAATGGAATCTAGAGAGCTCAATAATATGTTTCAGGTTTGGATAAAAGAGAGGTAAAATTGCTTCCAGCACTTTCTTCCTCAAGAAAAACAAAGCCCAAATCACCTCTCTGTGATGTCTCGTCTGTAGTAGTTTAGCAGTGTGATATCTAAGTGCAGCTTTGGTAGAGCTTGCTGGGACTTCTCAGCTCAGGAGGGAGATCCAAAAGGACTGGAACATGCTGTGAGTTACTTTATATTGACCTTTATTTGAAGTAAAGAACACAAACTGAAGCGAGGTCCACGTGGATGGGTCGATTTTCCTGGATCATCTGCCCGTGGCTCACTGGGACATGCAGGAAGTCAAGGAGAGGTGGCAGGACTCTGTGTGGGTGGAGAAGGAGCTCCTGACGTATAAAAAAGTGACATTCCAAAGGGGAAAGCAGAGTCAGATCCCTGAGGGAGAATCCAGGTATGTGAGGGTGGGATTGGGAAAGCCAAAGCCCACCTGGACTTGAAGCTGGTGGAAGGTGGAGGAGGAGCAGGGAAAGCATGGGGCTGCTGCTGGGTGGGGCTGGGCAGCTGGAGAAGGGTCAGGTCCCCACCTTCACCCGGGCAGGCTGCTCCTGGACAGCCCCAGTTTCCCAGCACGGCTGGATATGGCCAAAGGAGCTTTGTCATGGAGCTGAGATTTAACCTCCAACCCCCCCTCTGCTGTAGCTGCTAATTCCATATTCCCACAGGACTCCCAGGAAGAGGCCCCAGGAGCTCAGGCTGTGCATGGCACCTTTGTCATCCCAGCTCCAGGAGTTCCTCCATTCCCTCTCATCTCTCTTCCTGTGCTTGCCTCTCACCAATAGCTCTGGAGATTTTGGCCTCTTTTTTTAGCCTGCAGAGACCATTTCCCCCATCTCTTTATCTACTTTTTACCTGTACATCCTTATCCTTTTTGTGGAGACAGCCTCATCTGCAGGGACTGTGCTGCAGATAAGGAGCAGCAGTTCTGGGGGGGTTTAAGTTATTTGAAGATTAGGTGGGGATGGAAGCAGCCAGCTCCAGTTTATCTGCTGTTGCTCCTTGTTAATTGTCACTGGAGAGAAAAGGGGTTTTATGTTTCCAGTGATGGAGAGCTGATAACTTTCTTAATTTTACAATCTCACTCGTTCCAGTCTCATGACTCACATTGGAAAGGAAAAAATACTCGTCTAAAAGATGGTGAGATAGCAGCTAAACAGCTGCTTTCTCTGGGCCAGGCTTCTCTCCCTCATTCCCAGGACAGGATGAAGCCAAAGACACAGATTGTCCTGCCAGCCCGAGCACGGGGTGGGGACAGACCCCCCTCGAGGTGGCTCCTTGCTGACTCTTTCCCTCTTGTGTGGATGGAGCTGTGTCAGCAGCATCCCAGAATCCCTGAATGGTTTGGGTTGGAAGGGACCTTAAAAACCACCTTCTTTGGGCAGGGACACCTTCCACTGTCCAGGCTGCCCTGTCCAGGACACCTCCAGGGATCCAGGGGCAGCCACAGCTGCTCTGGGTGCCCTCCAGGGCCTCCCCACCTTCCCAGGGAAGGATTTCTCCCCAATATCTGATCCACTCCTCTGTCAGTTCAGTCGGTGCTCTGGAGAGGTTTGGGATGTGGTGTACTCATGCAGAGTTTTTCTGCTCCTTTTTTGTTCCCCTTTCTCTTCAGCTTTGGAAGTGGACACACTGCACCCAGGTCTTTCCTCCTCTTTTTTGGCTGCTGGTAAAAATTCTTGTTGGAAGGAGCTAAGGAATTTCTTCCTCCTTTTGTAGCTCTTTGCACTTAGTTATTTTTATGGAGGAGGAATAATGATTTGCAGATGGCAGAGCAGAGCCCTGTAAGAATGTGCCTTTCCCTGGAATGTGTCTTTTTACCGTGGGTTGAAGCCAACAGCTTTAAGAGTCGGAGGGAAATCACATGAGGCTGATCAGAGCCTGCCAGATTTGATCTGCCCAGCTCTGGATTTTTGATTCCTCCTTCACTTTGGTGCCTCTTGTCATGGAGAGTCTCAGGAAGTGCCCAGTGGTCCCTGGACCTGCCCTTCTCAGGGGTGTCAGTGGGTGCTGCCTGAGGGAACCCCCCAGCCATGTCAATAATGGATTCACAGCTCAACCTCTGAGATTTGGGGCTCATTATTCTGTTTTTCAAATCCTCTCAGCTCTCACCAGTTCTCACCAGTTCTTGCACTCCTCGAGTGAGTCACCGTTTGAGTTTTCAAAGATGTTTTCTTCCCGTGTTTCCCTGCAGGTTTCCTGCTGTTTTTATAGATTTGATTTGATGTTATGGTGTGGATGAGCTCAGAAACCTGTAATTGTTCAGCCAGCAGTGGCTGTGACAGTGTGACTGTCACAGTGACAGTGTCTGTGCAGTTTGGGGTTGTTCCTGCAGGTACCAACAGGGGTAGGACAGCCCTGGGCCTGCATTCCCAGCTCAGTTCCCTGGCTTTACCACAGGCAGAGTCTCTGCCGTGGCATCTGTTGAAACAGAGTTGTGTAGAAATTAGCTGTTTAGTCTTAATTAACCTAATTAGTGCAGGAGGGAGCTGGATGCTCCCCTGGGTGCAGCTCCAGCTGTGCCCATCCCTCTCCCTCCACAGCAGGGAGACCATCAGGGACCAGGGGCCTTTCCTGTGCACAGCCAAGGCAGACCAGATGAGCCTGGCTTAAACCCTGTCCCAACAAATCCCTGCTTTTGGAGGGGTTTGACTCTCCTGCTCCCACCTGCCTCCCAAGAAGGTCCTGCACAGGGCAGGACTCACATCCTTCCTCTCTGTGGATGTGTCCAGCCAGCAAGGACAAAAGCTTTTAATTTCTTTTTTTTTTTTTTTTTTTTTTTTTTAGATTAATCTGTTTATTCTGCTTAATAAGGACTTAACTACAGCTTGAGCTTCTCGCTGGTGACTGAATATTTTAGTCCTTATTCAGTGTCTGCTGAGGTTTGTAGGAATTTTGTATTGATTGTGATAGGCATTGCCTTAGGCCTAAAAAATGCTGCTCCCACCAGGCCCTCCCAGGAGTGCCTGCAGCATCCAGGGGTGGGGGGTGCCAAACCTGAGCTCTTCCTAAACAATCCCATGTGTGGATGAGCTCTGTGATATCCATCTCACCTCTCTGGAAATCTCCCTGTCTGGCCCCACAGCTGGGCTGTCTCTGGGGGTGGGAGGGACACAAGTGGAGGGACAGGTTTGGGTTGGAGGGAGCTTAAGGTCCATCCAGTGCCACCCCTGCCATGACAGGGACACCTTCCACTGTCCCAGGCTGCTCCAAGCCCCAGTGGCCTTGGACACTGCCAGGGATCCAGGGGCAGCCACAGCTGCTCTGGGAATTTCATCCCAGCCCCTCCCCACCCTCCCAGGGAACAATTCCTTCCCCATATCACATCCAACCCTGCCCTCTGCCTGTTAAAATTTCTCTCCAAAGTAGGAAGGGAAAATGAGAAAAAGAATGGTTTTCAGCTTTCTTTTCCTTTTTTTAGGTGTGAAAACTCTGAGGTTTGGGTTTCAATTAGAAAACAGAGAAAAGAAAAGCATTACCAGTATGAAAATTAAATACAACAATGGGGTTTGGGCAAAGCAAAGCACTTCTGAGAAAAACAGCAACTACAGTTTCATTGTCCTGGGTAATTGTTGCTGTCTTTTGGAAGGAGTTGAACACCCCTTAATTGTGGATTGCAGATGATGTGGGCTGTGACCCCTGACAATGCAGAAATTAATGCCTGCCTTCGAATCCCACGTTTGTTTAACAGCTACTATTAGTTCATTTTAAGGGATTTTACAGGTCTGGGACTAAGCCCAAGTCCCTGTGCCCATCACACGATGCCACTGGCAGCACCAGGGATTGCTGTGCTTTGTGCAGCAGGTGCGGGACCCAGCAAAGTCTGGTTTTAAGGCAGGTGGAGTGGAATCCTGGCTCTATCGTGCATGTGTGGAGCTGGGGAGAAGTTTAATCAGCTGGTGTGAGGCTGATTGCCACCATGGAGGGTTCATTGCTGGTGTGATTGTGGTGAGCAGCCTCCACAGTTAAAGCTCTGTGTGTCCTCCCAGTGCTCCCAGTAATCACTGCAGTGGGCAGACTGGACAAGCTCCAGGAGTGCAGTGCTTGTGCCTCTGTTCTGCTCTGGTGCCTTATCTGGGACTGGGGAGGATGAAAAGGAATTTCCAGATTGTATTTTCATGGAAATGGTGTTCCTGGAGCCTGGTGGGTTGGCTGGGCTGAGCCTTGTCCATGTGATTGCTGCTGGGACCTCTGTGCCAGCCCCATTCTCTCTCTCCAGGCTGGGCTTGGACTCCTGGCCAGCACAAGGCCCAGAACTGTTGTAATTCTCTGGAGGAATGGTTTCTCCCTCCTGACCCCCTGGACTCCCTCACCATATAGAGTGACCCTTCCTTCCTTCCCTGACCCCACTGGCTGTGGTCCAGCTATCTTTTTCCTGAGGAGGGGGCTATATAAGCCTTGCCCTTCCTTGTTCTGTCTTTCCCCCCTGGAATTTCAAAGAATAAACGCCTGGGACAAAGGTCCTGGGGGAAGGGCCTCTTCTGGTATCTTTTGTCTCATCCTTGGTATAATTCCCTCCAAAGCCTCCTAATAACTGAGCTGGCTAAAGCCCCTGGAGGCTTTATACACAGCACAAGGCTGGGGTTTAGGCAGAAGATCACCCCCAAACAAAAACTTTATGGAATCCTGGAGTCCTTTGGGTTTGAAGGCACCTTAAAGCTCACCCATGCCACCCCTCCCTGGGCAGGGACACCTTCCACTGTCCCAGGCTGCTCCAAGCCCCAGTGTCCAATCTGGCCTTGGGCACTGCCAGGGATCCAGGGGCAGCCACAGCTGCTCTGGGCACCCTGTGCCAGGGCCTGCCTACCCTCCCAGGGAACAATTCCTGCCCAATATCCCATCCAGCCCTGCCCTCTGGCAGTTCAAAGCACAAGGAGAAGTTTTTCCTGCCATTTTTTTCTGGAGCACGGGGATTGTGGGTCCCTGGGAGGCTGAGTCACAGCTCTGTGCTGGAGACATCTGTCTCAGCAGTAATTAGAGGAGATGAAACCCATCAGTGACAAGCTCTGTCCCAGCAGTTGGAGCTCAGATTCTCATTTCATGCTGCAGAAAGATGAGTAATTCTAAATAGCTCTGAAGACGTTTAAAAGCACCCAAACCATGACAGACAGCACAGAGCAAATGAGAACAAGGTGAGTTATTAAATGCCTGCTGAGCACACACAAAGCCCCATTATCCCTGAACACTGATACAGGAGCTGTGTGTATTGTACCTGTGCTCTGCTCCCCCGGGCTGGGGCAGCTTTGGGGACACCACGCCTGAGCCTTTCCTTTCCAGCAGCTCTGTGGGCTCTGAGCTGGGCTGGGAACAGAAGTTCAGCTGCTCTGTCCTGGTGCTTTCAGCAAGAAACTCTTCATTAAACATGCAGGAGAACCATTGTGTGGTGGAAGGAGCCTCAGACAGAAGGCTTGGAACACCCTGAAATTCCAGGAGGAGCAGGAGAACCCCAGCCTGCCCCTGGCAGTGAGGAAGATGTGAGTTCCAGGCAGGATTTATCCTGCTCCAGCAGGATGTGGATAACTGTGCTTGGCAGAGCTCCTTTCCAGGGGAGGTCAATGAGCAGCTTCCAGTTACACCAGAAGAGCTGAGAGGGGTTTCCAGCTCTGGAGCCTGGAAGGAGCAGCCTCTTTTGCACCTGAATGCAGCTTTTTAATTAAACACAAAGTTTTGCCAGCATTTTGTGCCAGGAGTGCCAGCCCAGGTGGGGCTGCCGATGGCATTGGCACTGCTGGGTTCAGGGGCTGGGATCATGCCCAGGGCTTTTGGAGCGCATGGAAGTGTTTCCATTTTTCTTTAGGGACTTGGCTCACACTTTCCAAGTGTAATTTGAAGTGTAGCCAGAATGTGGCCCAGGTCTCATTTTAAAGGGAATTTGGTTATGGGCTTTTCATTGCTTTAAGTCCTGCAGTGACTTTAAGGCTGCCTGGTGACTCACAGGGAAAATAAAATCAAATAAATAAAATAAAATAACCTTAATATGCTGGCATGACTTGCAAAATGTGAGCGGTGTTGGAGAAGCTCTTTTCCTGTGTGACTTTGCAGGCGCAAAGGGATGCACCAAAATCATCCCTGAGGCTGCAGCAATGAGCACTTTCTCGAGCAGAAAAATTTAGGGATAAATCTGGGTGCAATCCAAGTGGGATCTTCTGATTTTCTGCTTTGTTTCCATCTCTTTTGGTTTTGTGTGTTCACAGGAAATTTCTGTATTTGTTGTTTTATGCTTGTGCCAAGCCCAGCAATGCTGATGAATTAAGGATTAATAACAATTAGTGTTGAAATCTAAACAAATGAGCAAGGAATGAGTCATAATTTTGGTGTGACCTGAGGACACAGCACTGCTCATTGTCCCTTTTCTTCTGCCTTGTTCGCTTCCTACATTCTGCTTTCCAAATCTCATCATTTCTATTTGGGTTTGCAAATGTATTTCAGAAAAAAACCCTGAAAAGTTTCCAAAACTGAAGTTCAGAAATGTAGAGTTAATGAGGATGTTTGGTTGCACTAAATCTGAAATTTTGCTCCATTTCACTTTTATTATCAATTATTGAGAGTTTTGAACTTCCTGCAAACCCAGAAATGCAGACAGCCTCCATTTTGATGAGCTCTAAATGAGGCTCCATCCATTGTATTGAAATGCTCCATTTCCCTTTTGGCAGAGTTTCACTGAAATCACCAGTGAGTTCCAGATTTAAAGAAAATTCTAGATTTTTAAAGATAAAAGTTTTTAGATGCTTTTGACTCATGTCTGTTTTTCAGACATGGGAAGACTGAATCCACAGCAAATCCCTGACAGGGAAAAGTGCAAGACTACAGCAGGGATGTTCCTGTCCTTTGTTTTCAGGGTGCAGTGAGGTCTCACAGGTCAAGTCATGGAATTGTGGAGTCATGGGATGATGGAATCTCCTAAGTGGGAAGGGATCTACAGAGATCATTGATCCAGCCCCTGGCCCTGCACAGACGCATCAACAATCCCACCCTGGGCATCCCTGGGAGCTCTGGCATCCTCAGGCTGTGCCCATTCCCTGGGGAGCCTGGGTGTTGCACTACTGGACACACAAAGGATGAGGCAGATAGCAGAAGGTTAGGCAGGAAAGTTATATTTTAATGGTTTTGATTATATATATATACTTGTTACAGAAGACAAAAGATTGGCTACACAGGTTGCCACTTCTTTGACTTCGTTGGTGAACATCACCATCAATCATATTTCTCCTCCCAGAGGAGAAATATGTAAACAAAACAGTTAATTTTAAATATAGACATAGTTTACGTAAAACTGTGTGAGAATCTCCACTGCAGAGATTCAAACACTCAAAAGGAAAAAAAAACTTAAAACAACACCTGGGCAATGCCTGGCACCCTCTGGGGAAAGAACCTTTCCCAAAATCCAACCTAAACCTGCCCTGGCCCAGCCCTTCCTCTGGGTCTGAGCACACGTGGCTGTAAATCTGTGCCTGAGGACGTTTCCTGTGCTGCAGCTCTGGGCTTTGGAGCCTCTATGGCTGTTTGAAAGGAATCAAATAGAAGGAGCTGCTTCAGCAGGGAAGTTATTAGTGCTGGGTGCCCTTGAATGGCAAGGCTCGGATTTGGAGGAAAAAAGCTGAAATGAGACATTTTCCATTTTATGATTCTGTCTGTGGAGAAAGTCCTTTTAATCTCAATTTAATGAAAGTCGGCTCAAGACGTGTGAGTGACTGGGAGTGCTCAGGAGAGACAGGAGCAAAGCTTGAAGGGGGCTCAGAGCAAGATGAAATTCTCCCTGAATTGAGGCAGAATTTGGAAGGGGATGGGTGACCACCATCCTCCTGTTCAGAAGGACCTGATGCTTCATTTTTAATTTCATTATTCTTTGGGGGATTCCAAGCCCCATATATTATATTATATTAGAAGGGATTTCCATATACAAGATGACAAACATGGCAGAATGAATTAAACTGGTGACAGGGACATCAGGAGCTCCCACCTTTTCCAGCTTCTTAGACCAAAATACCAGGGCACAGCCTGGCCCTGTTGGCTGGTGTGAGGATGTCCTTCAGCCTCCTTCCCTTGTCCTTTTCCCACAGCCTTTCTCCTTGTGCAGAGGTGGGGTAGGCTGGGGGTGTGCAGAGCACCCACCATCCCCCTGGGGCAGGAGCCTCTTCTGGGCCTTGAATTGGTGCTTGTCCTTCATTGGTGCTTCACAAAAGCCTATCAAGAGCCCCACCCAGCCTTGCCCATCCCCAAGAGGTACCAGGTGACTTTCAAAGTATCAGTCCAGACAGGAATGTCCCCTCCATGGGCCTCACATGGAGAAATCTCTCAACAGCTTTGCGCCAGGAACTTGGCCAGGTGGGTGGGTGACATCATGAAGAGTTTTAGAGCTTTCTGAGGACATCATATCTGCTGGCAAAGCCACTGTGTCCCCATGAGGTGGGACAATCAGTCCAGGCTGTTGTCCCTGGGAAGGCTGTCCCTTGTCCCCTTGCTGGAGATGCCAGGAGCACTGGAGGAGCAGCAGTGCCCTGCTGGGTTTGTGTCCTGGCCCAGAACTCAGCACTTGTTGACTCTGGGTGTTGGTGTCACCAAGGAACTGCAGATGGGCTGGAGACTCCTTGAGTGAAGCCCTCAGTGGGGAGGCAGAGCCTGCCCAGACAGCCCAGGAGCTGCTAGGGGGCTGTGCCAGGGCTGGGGTGCCAGGGGTGCTGTGCCAGGGGTGCTGTACAGCTCCACCCACACCCCATGAGCTCCTGCTTATCCATTTTCCCCCATTTGTTCTTCCTCTGGAATATCTCCCCCCTGTTCCCTGGTATCTCACTGCCCACCCCCTCCCTCAGCTGCCCTCCAGGAGCTGCAGGGCACAAAGAGCTTCTGATGTGGGAGAATCCCAGAATTTCAGACTGGGTTTGTGTTGAGAGGGACCTGTAAACAACTTTCTTCCACCTCCTGTCATGGGCAGGGACACCTTCTACTATCCCAGGGTGCTCCAAACCCCTGTCCAGCCTGCCTTGAATTCCCTGGGTGAGGAATTAATGAAAAATCCATGTTTTTCCCTGGACTCTCTGCTCTCTGGCTCTAATTGAAGGAAAGGAGAGCAATTCTCCTCCTCAGCAGCCAGGCTTCCTTCTCTGCCTGCTCCTCAGCCCTCCCCAGTCCTGGAGCTGTTGGAAGGAGAAGGGCTGCAGGAAATGGCTTTCCCCAGGATACTGAGTCCACAACAGGATCTGTAATAGGCTGTAAGAATGGCTTTCCTGGAAATGTCTGATTAGAGAATAATCATTTTCCTCCTCCTGGTGGGAGGGGTTGAGGCTGTTTTCCAGGGAATGGCAATGGATTCTTTCTGTTAGAATCAAATCTCCGAGTGTGTGAGCTCCTGTGAATGTACCCAGAGAAATAAATGGAAACAGTCATTGTTTTTATCAACATGCTCCCTTGGGAAAAAAAATTCCATAGGAACTCTTTTATGACCCTGTAATAGAAATTTGGGTCAAATCTGATTGCGTGGTGGGGCTGGATCACTTCCACTGCTCTTATCCTTAATTGGGAGATCAAGGAGAAGAGGAGGCTGGGGAAAGATAAGGACTGGGCTGCTGTTATTAAAATGTAATCTTGAAATTAGCCAGTGCTGGTTGAGATTTAGTGCTGCTAACTGGGCTGGCAGGGCCTTTCCAGGGAGTCAAGGCGTTGTTACTCTGCAGAGGGATGTTTATTTATTATTTATATTTGTTTATTATTATTTGTTGAGGGACACATTAATTAGTGCTTTTTAAGAAGGGTTGTGTTATGGAAATAGAAATAATTTGATGTTGGTTGACCTTAAATAATGACTACTAAGTTGTGGACTTTGAACTGAAATTCTTAAAATTTGATATTTAGGGACACTTTCATACAGAAAAGAATGAAGGAAAGCCCAGCAGTATCCAAGGAGTAAACAGAATCCTGTCAGATAAATGCAGGAAAATTTCCCTGTCTGGTTTTCCCTCAATCTCTGTTCTGTATGTTTCACACAAAATAAGTAATATCAGGTCCTCAACTTTGTAAATAAATCAATGATGTGAGGCCGTGACCCCCGCAGAGGTGGTTTGGTTTGCTTTGATCCAAAGCCTCGGGAAGCAGCTCGTGCAGAAATGACTGTTTGCACCAATATCCAGCACAGTTTAATTCACTCCAGGGATTTGACTGCTCAGGAAAACAGGGCTTTTATTGCCTGTCAGGATTCCTTAAGGTTTATCCCTCTCACTTGGCAGTGTGCCTGTGCTGCTCAGCTCTCCCCATTCAGCTCCTCTGGTAGAACTTTATTGGAGGTCTTTGATCAGTAAAAGCAGAGGTTGAGCTTTAAAAGCCTCCAGCTTGTCACCAACCTTTGTTCTTTGAGAGCCCAAGCACAGCTCAGTCCTTGTGTGCTGTTTGCTACATGACCAAAAGGAATTTGTTTCTGATTAATCTCAGCATCTCACTATGGATGATCCCATCTCCTTCATGCTCTAAGAAACATGGAAAACACCCCAAACCAGGTTTTCACTCTGGTATCTGTGGGCACTGATGGTCCAGGAGATACTTTACAGTGTTTGGGAAGAGGGTAATTAAAAAGAGTTCTTAAATGGTGCGCAGTAATCCAACCTGAAGAAGTTTCTGAAGGGGTCTTCTCAACTGGGATAATTCACAGGACATGGAGATGGAGATTAGAACATCTGGAAAACTCTGCAATTGACATTGAAGTTTAAAATGTCCCTAAAAGAGAAATTCCTGCTATTCCAGTACCTTGTGCAGGCCCCAGCTGGGATGGGACTGCCTGTGCAGCAGGATCCATCCTCAAGCTGTGACAGCTCTGTGCTCCTGACTGTGCCTCAGTCAGGGGCTGTAAAAGGAAGGGACAAAGTTAAACAGCACAGAAAGAACTTGTCAGGCTGCTCAGGGGAAGAACCAAGACAGGATTTCACACCTTCCCTCCTCACACCCAACAGTGTCCTCATGGGATCTCCATGGATCCATGTCAGGCATCTCTTTATGGGAATTGTAGGATGTTGCAGCAGCCCTCTTATTAGAGGGTAAAATGAGCCAAGACACAGACTTCTTATTTATCACAGCATAAAAAGGGTCCTGGTTTATTCCTCTTCGTGGCTTTGTTATCTTCACTCCAACCATTCACTGACTCTGCAGCAAGCTCCTGCTGGAGGTTTCCCTTGTAGCCTGTGACTGCCAGTTATTCCCTGCTAAACTCTGACTGCAGAGATCAGTGTGCAGACTGTGACTGCAGCTTTTACCCAGCTAGACTGTGACTGCAGGGATCAGTGTGCAGACTGTGACAGCAGCTTTTACCCAGCTAGACTGTGACTGCAGGTTCCAACAACAGGCTCTGACTGCAGACCCAGACTGACCTCACAGCAGGTATCCTCTCTCTCACCTGGATCCTGATTTATGATTCTCTCCTTCATGCTCTTCAAGATTCCTCCATAATAATAATCTTCCCCTTGCCAGCTCACCTCTCTTTTATCTCACTCATCCTTATTGGATGTAGCTGTTACTTATCAGGGGTGAGGTCACCTGTATTCCCTTCTCCTCCAGTAGGATAATCCAGGCTGAAGGGAGGTCTGGGATCCCCTTCCAGCTCAAAGCTGGCCAAGCCCCAATGTTGGATCAGCTGTTCCAGGATCAGCTCAGTCAACCCTTCCTGCCATATGTGGGGACACATGGGTGGGACTGGGCCCCATCTGAAGGTGGCAGAGGTGGCTGTGGCTGTGCAGGGGGGTGGCTCTACTGTCACCTCACATCTCCTCATGGAGCTGGGACTGAAGGTGCTCTTGTCCCCAGGGATTGGATCGTCCCAACCCGCAATTTCAGATGTGTTCTGCCTACCTTGGCTGGAAGAGGGCCCCGGAGGCTGCTCTGCCAGAAAACCTGTGGTGTTTTCCTAAAGTCTGTGATTCTTCAATTGTGATAAATAATGAAATGTATAAATTCACCCTAGGTCAAGAAGGGGATGAATTGACCAAGAGCCATTTGCATTTTCATGCCACCAACACAAGGTCCATTACAGTGGGGGATGTAACACCTGCATGTGCCAAGGTCTCCACCACAGCCCTCCCCAGATCCTTCCTGGGGTCAGCACAAAGCTCTTGCTGCTCTGCTGAAACCCTGGGAAGGACACTGGGAGTTGTGCTGCTGGGCTCGGGGAGGGCAGGAATTAACATCCAAACAAGGCTTAGAGCCAGATTGGATTGAGTGTTAATACCATTAATAATAAAAAGGGGACTCAGCTCTGCTTTTAATCAGTTCTGTGCAGAACAGGAGGAAAAAAATAATTTTGAATCAGATACATTTTTGCTTCCAGCCTTTCTAAATCTCAGCTGATCCCTGGCTGTGCTGGTGGAAAGGTTGTGTTTCTGGCTGCTGTGAGAAGTTCAGGAGCTCAGGAATCAGTGGCAGCTCACCCGAAGTTTGTATCCAGCAAGAAAATGCTGTGGGTTTTGTCACACCAACATCTCCCAGTGAGCACAGGCCCTGGTCACTCACTCTGGAAACATCTGGAGATGAAAGAGAGAGTCCAGGTGGCCACCAAGGTCTTGGAGCGTTCCGTGGACAGATCAGCTGTTGCCATCCTGAATGCTGCCCCCAAATTTCCCATCAGAACTGTATCTCAGAGGCTGCTGTGTCCTGCTGGGAGATGTTTCAGGAGCTGGCCACACTTGAAGGAGCTGATGGTGCCACCAGGATGGGAGGAGCAGCAGTTAGGAGGTCATTAACCCAAGAGAGCTTCTGCTCAGGGCTTTTCCAGGGATTTATAGGAATTTTAACATTTGAAGCTTTTTGGTAGCTCTGTGACAGTCACTTATCAGGGAGTTTGCTGATGGGACTTTAAGAGCTACAGAGATTACTCAGGCTTTAAAGTCTAAACTTTCCTGCTTGCAGAGTGTTCATTATTTCCAAGGAGACGATGGCTACAATGGAGAGAGGATTTTAACTGTGCCAGGGAAAACAAGCAGATGGTGGAGAGAGTGGCAAAATTGTGGCAGAGCTCCTGCTCTCCAACCATCTGGTTTGGAGCTTGGCTGGACATTTCCATCCTGCCGTTGGGTAGTGGCAGGAACAGCCCACAGATACAGATCTGTCCTGCAGGAATGGGCACATCCTGCTGCTCCTCTCTGATGAGGGATCCCAAATCCTGCTGGCCCTGCCTGACCATCACTGCAGGGACAACACTGCAGTTGGTGGCAGTGCAGTGTCCCTGGGGCTTGACAAGACACAAAAGCAGGTTTGGCAGTGGCTCCCTCTCACTCTGCTGGACATGTGGCCATTCCCTCCTGTCTGACCCACAATCATGGGATTCACAGTGTCCAACTCCAGGGTTCCTGTCACAGCAAGGACCTGGAGCTGCTGGAGGAGTCCAGAGGAGGCTCCAGGATGAGCAGAGGGATGGAGCAGCTCTGCTGGGAGGAAAGGCTGGGAGAGCTGGGAATGTTCAGCCTGGGGAGGAGAAGCTTTGGGGTGACCTTGTTGCAGCCTTCCAGTGCCTGAAGGAGCTCTGGGAGGGGTGGTAAAGGACTCTGGACAAGGGGTGGAGGGACAGGACACAGGGAATGGCTTCCTACTGCCAGAGGGCAGGGATGGATGGGAGATTGGAAAGGAATTGTCCCCTGGGAGGGTGGGGAACAGGAAACAGGGTGCCCAGAGCAGCTGTGGCTGCCCCTGGATCCCTGGCAGTGCCCAAGGCCAGGTTGGACATTGGGGCTTGGAGCAGCCTGGGACAGTGGAAGGTGTCCCTGCCATGGCAGGTGAGTGGGATAAGCTTAGGAAACATCCTAAGTGTGGCTTTGAGCACGGACAAGGAGTAAAATACCTGGTGTGTTCCTGTGTGTCCCTGTGCGTGTCCCCATGTATCCCTGCATGTTCCTGTGTGTTCCCATATGTCCCTGTGTCTCTGCTCACAGTCACATCACCCAATCCCCACACCCAGACCCTGCCTCTGTCCCTCCCTCTGGATTTTCCTTCTTTGAACTCAGGAGCTGCTCTTTTGACACATTCCTTGAGCAGTTTTCCAGCGGGATGGGCACAGCCAATCAGAGCCATGCAGGAACATCCATGGAGGAGCTTGGCTCTCTCCTCACCTCCCCATCAGGAATGGTGGGAATATCTGTAATTACAGATCACAGAGCATGGGCATGTGCTGGAGTCACAAAGGCTGGGAGCAGCTCCATGGAGCTGGGTGCTGTCAGCTCAGGAGCTGCTCTGTCCCTCAGCTGCCTCTCTCTGCATCACTAATTCTGTTTCAGAACTTCCTCATGGTTCCAATGCTCCCTGGCACCTTCCTCCCTCCTCCTGCCACTCCCCACATGGAATCCTGTTAGGCTGAAGAACTGGCTGTGGATCGTTTCCTCCAAAGGCTTTTTGTGCATGAAAAATAGATCAAAATCCTGGGGAGCTATTTATGCTGGTTTATTTTTACAGCTCTGACAGAAATGGTAATAGGAAAATGAGATCAAGATGCTTTTGGTACATTACTGGCAATAAAATAATAATAAAAAAAAGAGCAACCTCCAAGCAGATCAGGGTCAGATCCTGCAGGTAATTTCTGTGCTAGGAGTGCACAAAGCCCAGCGTGTTCAGCTCCTTCTGCAGGGCCTCCAGGTATTGTGGATGCTGTTTTTGAGGCACTTGTCTTTTATGAGTCTGTAATAATCTTTGCATTATGCTATTACAACATAATCAGGTCCTTGTCACACTGCCAAGGCTGAGCAGATAACATCAGAGCACTGAGGAATTTCAGCTCTAAACTCATTAGGACGACCCAGATTTGTTCCACGATATTTCCAAACCTCTCTGTGCTCTGCAGGGATGTGCTGTCAGCCAGATGGGGCTCAGGAGGCAGATTGGGGCTCCAGCTCCAGCTGAGCCTGAGAGTTCCACTGGGACAAGGTCTCTCCAAGATGGGATTTAAAAATACTCTGCTCCTCTTTTTTAAAAAAGTTAACTTCTGAGAGCACTAATGTGGCAAAGCTGCAGTGGCTGTGAGTGCTGTAGTTTCATGTTGCAGAAAGTCAGGTGTCACTCCTGATGCACTGGGAAGTGAAATGCAGTTTTCCAGCAGTTTTCCCAAGGCTCGAGGATGTGGACATTCATCATTCCAGAGGATCCTCCCCATCCTGTGCTTTGGAATCAGAATCTTTGAAATACAGCTTCCCACCAAGCTTCTGATGGATCTTACTGGGTGATAAGGTCAGATCAATCCCTTTTGCAGCCAGCACTGATGCACTATTTAGAGCAGGCTGGGTTGCATTTGTTGGAGAGGCACAGCACAAATTTTTCCTTGGAAAAGCCTCCAGTCTGAGAAAAGTCCATTGCAGTGTGTGGGAATGCTTCTCCTGGAGAATCCCTGCTCTGCATGGATGGGAATCCTGCTTTATTCTGACCTCTTAATATGTCAGATGTTAAACCGCTTGTGTTGCTTGAGGATGAAAATGGTTATTACCTATTTTTGATGAAGTTAGGGGGTGGAGTACCTCTGATTCCATTCTTCTTTGGCATTTAAGTTGCCATTACAAAAGGAATTAATTTAGGAAAGGCTGGACATTGGGACACTGGAAAATTTGGACATTTCTGTTATTGGTCTGGCACAAGATAGACAGGAACCTGTCCAAAGTGTGTATCATCCATGAGGCTAAAACAGGAGCAAAGGAGAGCAAAAGAAGAAAAAGAATTAAGTTTTCAAAATGTGTTCTAACCCTCTCCTCCAACTTCCATTCTTGCTGGAGTGGATGTGGGCTGGGATGGGCAGGTACATTCCAAAATCCCATTTTAGGGAGACGGCCCAAGGATATTGGGCCTGATCTGGCTGTTTCTGATCCTCCCAGAAAGGTTTTCTGTGGCCTCAGGACAGAGGCAAGAAACCTACAGGTGCAGCAGTGAAATTCCTTTTCCTGTTCCAACTGCAGGTCTCCAGGATAGTTCCTCAGTTGTTCAGGCTGGAGCTGTGCAGGGATTTCCAGCAGGATGCTCAGGTGGGTCCACCCAGGGCTGCTGCCTCTGCCAGGGATGTGCCAGAGAGTTTGGTCCTTGCACTTGGAAATGCTTCTGCATCTTCTAGCTCTGGGTGTGACCTTGCTGAGCCTCAGAGGTGGCCCAGTCACTGCTCTGGATCAATCCCACAGCCCCAGGCCTGAAAAATCTGTGAAAATCCAGATTTTCCTCTTCCTGGAGTGCTCGTCCACCTGCAGAGATGAAGAGTTGCAGAGCTCCCAAAGGTTGATTTCCCTCCCTTTGTTCCCCTCTGTGTGTGCTTTCCCAGCTCCCCTTCATGTGATTCCACTGCTGAAGTTCTGCAGGGATGGTCACAGTGGCACTCCCAGAGCCTGGAGGACTCCAGTGATGGTTTAGGATCCAACACTCATCTCTATATAAACCTATCCATGAAAAATGTCAAATACCAGCCAGCCTGCTGGGTGTGAGGCTTCTGGGATAGGATTGTCACCCATAAAGTGCCACCAGTTGATGATGGGGAGGTGTTTACCTCCCAAAACTGGGGTTGAACAGGCTGGCTGGGATAGGGGTGTCCCACTGCTGCATTCCACAAGCCTTGTGCCAGGGAAACAAAGGGAGCACAGAGCTTTGGGGGAGCAAATTCTCCATCCCATTCCTGGCAGCACAAGCTTGGCTTGGGGACCTCCTCCCCTGGTGTCCTGTGGGGACATGGGATGGGACACAGCCCAGGTGGGAACAAGAAGGAAGGGAGTGCTGAGAATGTGGCTGTACATGTTGTTTGTTCTCACAAAAGCAACCGTTTGGAGAGATAAAGTCTCCCAGAACTTTACAGGAGAAATTATTATTTCTTTGTCTTTTCTGCTGTTTGTTTTTCTGTCTCTGGGTTTGATTATTTGGCCCTTTGTTATGGAACATTCTGAATTATTTCAGCTGCCCCGGTAATTGTGTTTTCCCCTTAACTTTTGAAGTTACTTTTCAAAGGAGAGAGGGGAGCATAAATAAAGCAAAGCTGCTAAATGGGAAATCTATGGCTAATTAAGGCAGGGGGTTGCTAATCACCTTAGAAATGAAGTTATCAGCTGAAAAGCCTGGAATCAAAGTTAGGGAAGGGTTTTCCCCTATTTCCTTCTGTCACAATGCATTGAGAGATTCAAAGTTTCCCTTGCAGACACGTCCTGACACGATTAGATGTTGTCTCTTTGCATTAACTGCAGAGCTCAAGCTGTCCAGGGTAGATTTCAGTGTGAATAGTTAAAATTCAGCTCTGAGCAGATAAAGGCAGGGTTTGATGGGAGCTGTCAGTGCTCCTCATGGGTGTCACACCATGCTCCAGCCAGGACACCATGGCCAGGACCAGGGTGGTCACTGTCCCCACTGATCTCTGAGCACCCTGTGTCAGGGCCTCCCCACCTTCACAGGCAGGAATTCCTTCCCAATATCCCATCCAGCCCTGCCCTCTGGCAGTGGGAAGCCATTCCCTGTGTCCTGTCCCTCCATCCCTTGTTCCCAGTCCCTCTCCAGCTCTCCTGGAGCCTTTTCAGGCACTGGGAGGGGCTTTAAGATCTCTCCAGAGCCTTTTTATCTCCAGGTCAGCACCCCCAGCTCTGCCAGAGCACTGGAAAAGCAACTTGGCCTTTGCAGCTGAGGCCTGGGGTGTGTGGAAAGACAGGTATCTGCCAGGGAAATCTGGAGTTTCCCATGGAATGGAGAATGTGTACCCCCTCCCTCTGAATTATTGTAATTTTGAAATGAAGGGGCTCTCGGGCAAAGATATGGGAATAGGAATAGCAGTTCTTTACTCAGAATATTAAAAATAAAAATGTAGAAGTACAAAAAAAAGCAAATAAAAAAGAGAACACTGACAGAACCAGAACACAACCTGACCCCTTGTTGCTCAGGGTGCTGGGAGCAGTCCAATCAAGTCCTCCTGCAATGACAGATGTGGTTCTGTTGGAGCAGAGATGATCCTGTAGAAGGGTCCAGTGGTGCTGAGATGGGTCTGGTCTCCCGCTGGGAATCCAGTGCAAACAGGCTGTGCTGCTGTTCTCAATGCCAGGTTTGATCCAGGTGGGAATGCTGGGCTCCTCCCCCTGGGTGGAGCATCTCCCCATGGGATGATGGAATTGTATCAGCCCTGCAGTGAGCCTGGATGGGCCATGGACAGCAGAGATGTCCTGGAGGGAGGATGGGTCCTGGAAGGGATAAAGAAAACTCCTCCCCAGCTGATTTCAACAGCTGGCAATAGAACACACACTGCTGGTTCCATCCTGCACTGCAGCCCAGTGGATGGCACTGGCACTGGAGCTGCTGCTGCTGGTGGGAGCTTCCACACCCAGGGAGCCACCTGGGCCTCCCCTGGGGCTCTGCTGCCTCTCAGCATCACTGCTGAGCCCTGTCCCAGCCTGGGCAGGCTCTGAGGTCCCACCTGTCTCACAAACACTCTCACACACCCACAGCACCTCTGTCTGTGCTTCCAAAGGGTGACTGGGGACCAAAGCTGCCCCATCCCATCATGAGCACAGCCTGTCACAAGGACACCTCATGATAACCAAAGTGTGCCTCCCATGGGGAAACAGGAGTTTGGAGGAGGCCTCTGGGTCCAACCATTCCCCAGCACTGCCAAGGCCACCACTAAGCCTGTCCCCAAATGCCACATCCACCTGGTTTTTGAACATTTTCAAGGACACTGACTTCAGGGATGGTGATTCCACCATCCTGGGCAGCTTGTTCCAATAATTGACAACCCTTCCAGGGAGGAGAGTTTCCCAATTTCCACCCTAAGCCTCCTCTGGCACAAGCTGAAGCCCTTCCTCCTTGTCCTGCCCCTTGTCAGCTGGAAGAAGAGGCCAACCCCCTCCTGTCTTGAAACTCCTTTCAGGCAGAAAACAAGAAGGTCTCTCTGAGCCTCCTTCTCTCATGTGCCAAAGCTCCTGGAAAGCAGATTTAGCAGTGTAACTGTACTTGGAATTTCACTCCCCGAGACAAGTCACTGCTTTTCCACGTGGAATCCTTAAGACAGTCACATTTTCCTTGGAAAAGAATAACAAATGCATTCTCCAGCAGCTTTCTGCAAAACACAACAAAGATCTCCAGGTGATGGATTTGTTGTCTGTTTGTTTCTCTGGGATTCCTTCACTAGAGTTTGGTGTTATTTATAAATCCCAGCATTTCCCATGAGTTTAATTCCTCCTGTGTGTGGATTGATGGAGATGTTATTAACTCACCCTCATTTTCTGAGGAGAGTGGGTCTATTTTTAGTTCTGTATCACTTCATGGGTAGATGAGTGGCAATTTAATTGTGTGGGAACGGGAGTGTCAGAAAAGAGGGAAAACTGGAGCCTTGCTCATGATATTTAACCTGCTGAGTTACTGTACCCTGAGCCTCTGAGCATGGCTTTGTGTGAGAGGGACAATTTCCAAGGGCTGGAGGGACAGAACACAGGGAATGGCTTCCCACTGGCAGAGGGCAGGGATAGATGGGATATTGGGCAGGAATTCTCCCCTGGGAGGGTGGGCAGGCCCTGGCACAGGGTGCCCAGAGCAGCTGTGGCTGCCCCTGGATCCCTGGCAGTGCCCAAGGCCAGGTTGGACACTGGGGCTTGGAGCAGCCTAGGGCAGGGGAAGGTGTCCCTGCCCATGGCTGGGGTGGCACTGGCTGGGCTTTGAGGTCTTTCCAACCAAAACCAGTCTAGGATTCTGTGATTCCATGAAAAATCCAATAGGATTTCATGGCAGGGAGGTGCTCTGTGTGTTAGAGGGCTTTGCTTGGATCAGTTGCTGCTCAGTTGGGACACAAAAGGTTCCCAAGGGACCCTCCTGCCCTCCAGGCTGGGGTGAGGTCAGGGCTGGGACATCAGGGCAGGTGCCTGTCTTTGTGCTGGGAGGATCCACTGGGCGCTTCTGGATGTGTCCTGTGGGCACCAGGAGAAGGAATTCTGTGCCCTTGAACCCTGGTCAGGGCTGAGGCCTCACTCTGAGCTCGTGGGGCAGGCACAGCCCCACAGCCATGGGGCATTCACTTGGCTTGCAGCTCCCTATGCACCTCTTCACCTGAATTTTGAGTGGGGCCACAAGGAATTCCTTGTGGGGAACAAGCAGTTCCTTCCTGGGACAGATTCCAATGTGACTTGGCCATTCCTGGGTTATGGCTCTCTTTGCTCCTGGTGTTCCCAGCAGAAATATTTTTGAACACCTTATAAAAACAGGAGTTCTAAAAATTTATAATGACAGTTCAGGCTCTGTTCAGGAGGTGGATGTATGAACTTTCCTTGGATAATTCCTGAATTAAGTTTGTACTGATCTCTCTGGAGCAGGCTGTGGATGTGCACCCCTTTGCTCAGTGCCAGCTCTCTGCCTCTCCCTGGTTATTCCAATGTGGGATTTCCAGGTGATTTGTACAGATACTCCTGAAATTTAAGGAAGCCAACACGAATTATTTAACTGAAGCACAGAAAGGTAACAGTGCAATGGTGTGACTTGTGGTGAGCTGCTGGAAAATCATGTTAATGATGATTTTAGTAGTTTCAAAATAATTATTCTGATTTTAAATCAGGACAAAGCCTAAAATCCCCAAAAGTACAAAGCCAGGAGATGCTGGGGGTCACTCTGGACTGGAAGATTTATGGGATGTAGTGGTTGAGCCCAACAGCCTTGAGAGCACCTCAGGGCAGAGCTCATTCCTCTATTTCACCAAGATGTTGAGAAATGAAATAACTGAGCAGGCAAGAAACATGGGCAGTTTCTGCCTTATGAATATCCCTTTAAAAATACATCTGTTTTTCTTTGGGGTTGCCTAGTTCAGCTCTGATTTGCTTTGCCTGTGGCCTGTTGCAGAGCTTGAGTGGACCTTGTTGACTTGGCTGGGGTGGGAGGAGCAGGGGAGGGACAGGCAGGACCCTGTCTGAGAGACCAGCTCTGAATCCACTCTGGGGGCACAAAAGTGTCTTTAAAGTGTTCTGAAAGGTCAAATGACAGAGCAGGAGTAGAGTGGGATTATTCTGCACGTTTATGCAGCAGCTGATACAGCAGGGCTGAGGTTTTTGCTGGGGCTCCTGTTGTGCAGCAGTCCAGGTGGGAACAGTGTGAGGAGCAGGGCTGTTGTCGTGGTTTGAAAGCAAAACGAGTGAGAGGCTCCAAGTCAGAAATATAATTTAGTAAGTAAAAAGGTAAAAATGAAATAAAATAAATGCGATAACACAAAGGACCACTGACAGAGTCAGAATACAACCTGAGCAGGGTGGGGGGAGCAGTCCAGGTGAGGGGCTCTCCCTGAAGCAGTGATCCCACAGAAAGGTCTGGGAGCTCTGCTCCTCTGGGAATCCAGTGGGTCAGGGCTGCTTGTCCTGTCCCAAATCCCAGATTCTCTCCAGGTGAGAATGCTTGGCTCCTCCCCCTGGGCGGAGCATCTCCCAATGGGATGAGGAGTGTGAAATGGGTCCTTAATGGCCCATTAAACAGAGAGAGCTCCTGGAGGGAGTTACCTGTCAGTCCTGGGCAAGGCATTGATGGGCCATGAGCAGAAGAGCCCAAAGGAGGGGCCTGGGAAAACACTGCCCCACCTGGCTTTAACAGTTCATGAAGATGGTGATAGAATAAATACTTTGTGTACATCCTACACTGCAACCCAGGACAGCTGTCCAAGGGAAGGTCCCTCTCTGCTGTCACCTGGACAGTGCCCCACATGGAGGGGCCAGAGCCACCCCTGGGAGGTGACACCGGGCACTGCTCCAGCCTGGGGACTCCTGGTGCTGCTGGAAGAGGGAATGGAGCAGGGTCCATGAAAATGAGGGCCCACAGACTGGAGGGAAGGTGGTGAGGCCTGGAAAGGATCCCAGAAACACTGGGTGTTACAATAACTGTAAAGATGATAATGCAGAGCAGCCTGGCTGAGGCCTGCTTGGAACATGGGTTTGGAATGATTGCCCAGGGCCTGGAGTCCTGTCTGGAAGGTAAATAACTTCTTGCTGATGATGAATAGGCAGGGAAGAAGCCAGGTATGGCAAGTCCTCCTGCAAATCCCCTGTGTGTCAGATCAAAAGAGGATCTTACAAGATTTTATTAACTTGCAAACTGTGATTTAAAGGAACTTGAAGCAGCATGTGAAACAACAATAATAAACAAATGTTTTCAAGTGGGAGAAATCTGTCCCTGCCATATGTTTCACTGACTCATCCCTTCTGCAGGAGGGGATCTTGGAATTGTTTGAACTATTCCAGTCACTAATAATTTTTATTTGGGAGGAAGCGCAGCACTGGATCCTTCACCGGGTGAGGATCAGACCTGATTCCTCACTAGCTTGGGGCACAGGTTAATCCAAGAGTGGTTTGGGTTGGAAAGGACATAAAGATCCTGCAGTTCCAACCCCACAAATGCTCCCTGTGTGTCTCAGGGTGAAGTTTTCATCTTCTTTTCTTCATGTTAGAGCCAGAATTAATACACAGGAGTCACAGTTTTGTGTTTGGATTCAGTGTTTATTAATTCTTATCTATATTATAGTCTCACTAGTTGTGAGCTCTAACTAGCAAGTTAGAGAAATGAGGTAAAATGGATGCCTCTAACTCTTTCCAAGGTTATTTAAGTGCTAATCACCCAATAACGAGATGACACCTATATTATTTATACTTTTGACCCAGTAATTGCCCACTCAAGGCCTGCAATGCGGACCTTTTTCACCCAATTAAAAAAAAAAAATGACCAAAACCAAGAAGAAGAAGGTGAAGGACTTTGACAACACGCTAAATCCTCCATATTGCCCCATATCTATTACTATATACTCAAATCTTAAATCTGTTTTTCACCCTGTGAGATCACACAATACTATTCAAACCACACACCCACACCCCTATTGCCATCACTCAATTTCAGAAGCCTGTTCCAAGGCTTCAGGTTAAATTTAGTATTTTCTTGGGGGTCAGTGTCTTTTAGCACAGAAAGCCTGAGATTTCCAGCCTGCAGGGTTCCAACATGTCGGTGTTGGGCAGAGGCCACACCGGGGGTGGGGCTCTCCTGGTGGTTGGAGATGCGATGCCGGGATAACGTGGAACCCTCAGACCCCTCTCCTTTCCCTCACTGCCCGTGCTGAGGGAGCTGTGTCTGTGTTGCAGGTGTGGCTGTGTGGGGGCAGCATGGAGGTGCTGCCCTGCTCCAGGGTGGCGCACATCGAGCGCAAGAAGAAGCCCTACAACAACAACATCGGCTTCTACACCAAGCGCAACGCGCTGCGCGTGGCCGAGGTCTGGATGGACGACTACAAGTGGCACGTCTACATCGCCTGGAACCTGCCCCTGGAGGTACAGCCTGGTCTCGAGGTCACCCCCTGCTTAAAACCTCAATTATGGAGCAGTTGGTGGCCCTTAACCCCCCCGCCGGGTCTCAGCCCCAGAAGAGCTCCCTCAGCTCTCAGGGAGAGGCTCCAAAAGCTGCAGGCTGTAGAGGGATTCCTGCTGTTCCACAGCCTTTTTAGTGTAGATCTAAGAATTAATCCTGGACTGTGGTGTTTGTCTCCCTGAGTGTTTACCCAGCGTGAGGGGGTGTCCTGACACTGCTCTGCAGGTGGAGTCTATCTGGGGGATCATGGATGTCAGTCACCATCGTTGGTGCCTCAGGTTTATTCCTGTGTCACATCCAGCCCAGCTCGGGTTCCCAGCTCATGGACACTGAGCCCTCCCAGAGCTCCCTAGGGATGTGTGGCCCAGGAGCTGGGGCTGTTTGTTTTCCCAATGTTGGAAAGTTTAAAGATAAAGGATTGGAGGTTGGTGGCTCGCAGAAGGAGATCCCCTTCCTCTTAAACCTTCTCCTTAAAGAGCTTTGGTGGTTCCTTTGATTTCTGCCCATAAATGGTCAGGTTTTCTTGGATCTGACACAAAAATTTTGGTGCAAATCTGCCATGTCACAGCTTCTCACACAATGACTCTTTGGGGAACCACAGTGTCCCACCAGCAGGTCCAGGTGAGCATGTCCAGGACACATCCTGCACAGGGATCACTTCCTGCACCTCTGGGAAAGCTCCACAGGCTCCAGGAGGAATTTCTGCAGGTCCAAGGCTGCTGGTGTGGCTCTGCCCTCCCTGCAGGTTGTGTCTGATGTTGTAAGCCAAGAGCATCTCCTGGTTCCTGGCTCCAAACGCTGCCTGGAGCAGCCCTGGCAGGATCAGTGCCCCATTCCTGCCACTGGCACTGCCAGGGGAGGGGCAGGGAGGTGGCCATGGGGAGGCAGGGATGCTCCTGGGCCATGGCTGGGATGAGCAGGTGAACAAGCACTGGGGGCTGCCCAGTTTCACTCTGAGGTCACACTGGTGACACAAGTGTCCAGCCCCCACTGGGTGCAGTTATTGCCAGCCACCCCTTGGTGCTAAAAATGAACACAAAATATTCCTGCTTGGCCAAGGCTTAAAGAGCTGCTGAGGGAGCATGGCCAGCTGGTGTCTGCCCCAGGCCTCTGGAAAACCAGGAAAACACAAAAATCTGAACTGCTGCTGCAGCTTGCTGGGGAAAGGTTATGTCTGGGGAGAGCTGCTGGCATTTGGAGCCACAGCAGTCACAGCTTTGTGCCGTGTTAGGGAACAGCCTGGGAAGGGACAGGAGCTGCAGGTTTGTGGTCCTGGGGGTGTGGGGATCCAGGCCCAGGTGGTACAAAAATACCAGGAAATAAAGGAATAGAGATGGAAGGAAAAGCTGCTTTCCCAGGGAGCTACAGGAGGGCTCTGGCTGTGATAGGCACCACACCAGGGGCTGGGGAGGGGGAGCTGCCTCCAGGACTGAGGGAATTTGGGGATCTTAAAAAGAGGCTTCAAGATCCAAATGCTCATAGACAGGGATCAGAAATCCTGATCCTTAGGCTGATTCCTTTTTAGAGGTGAGGCACTATCCTCCTGCTCAGGAATAGCTTTGGAGCGTTGCAGGAAGGATTAAAATCCATCCTGCCGAGCATGGAAAAGGCAACATCACATGGATCAGCACTGGGGGTGGGAACAGGCCCGAGTGACCCAAAATCAATGTGAGATTTTTATGTAGGTCTTCCCAGTAGGTCTGGGTTCCCCAAAATCCATTTGAGTTTTTTATACAGATCCTTTCCCAATCAAACCAAGATATAGTTTGAGGGAAGCCTTGTTAGGTGAGGGAGGTTTTATGGATATGCACAGGATTATTTTGTGATTCCAAGGCAAAGCCCTGCCCTGCCCTGCCCGTCCCAGGTGCTGCCAGACTGCTCTGAGCCCCACCTCACCCCTCAGACCTCAGCCTGTCCTGCCTGTCTCCACTGAATCATCTTTATTTTTACCTCTCAGTGGCACATGGAAACGGTGTCTCTTCTAAAGCAGAGTGAATAATTCATTAGGAGATCATTACAAGCGTTGTAATGGAAAATTACTTTCCCAGTTGTGTTTAATGATCGCCGGGAAAGACAAGAGCAGGAGCTCAGCCAGAGGGGAAGCCCAGGCACCTGCAGGAAAAAGGGGCTGCTGTGTGCCTGCCTTTGGCTTCCCTGCTGCATTAGCTCCCCAAATGCCGTGGTGGAGTAAGGGGGGCAGCTCTCCAGCCCTGCCCCCAGCTCCTGCAGGGTTATTCCTCAGGGGTAGCTGTGTCTGCAGAGTCACTGGGGTTCTGCCGTGTCTCCAGGGAGACCATTCCACCCTGGAATTGCCCAAATTGCCAAGAGCTTTTGCTGAGCTTCAGCCTCAACTTTTCTTCTCATGCAATTTTTATCCTTTATTCTCAGCTGTCTGCCTCTGCTAGATTTGAATCTTAAACCTTTCTTTCTTTCCTTCATTTTTTTTTTCCATTTATTTTACAGCTTTTACCCCTCCCTTCCTCTGGGTTGTGTCTCAGTGGGGTCAGGGAAGAGTTTGGTGCTCAGTGCCCAGCCAGGGTTTGCATTTTCATCTTCTAAATCCTGATATCCTCTTGCTGCTAAACTCTCCTGGACGTCCTGTGCCTCAGAACCCAAAGAGAAGAAGAAATCTTTTAAAAATACCTTGTTTAAAAATACGGATCAGTCTTTGTCAGATGGATCCAAACCCAGGAGAATCGGGGGAAGACTCCCCAGTGTTTCACTGCACTTCCCAACTTTCCTCCAAACCTTTTGTTCTCCTTTTGGCTCCTCTTTTTTAAATTATCCCCGAGGACTAAAGCCTGTCCAGCATCAGCCCAAGGCCATTGCAAGGGGGCCCTCAAAACCCAGCTGGAAGCTGGTGGCCCCCTCTTCCCCTGGCTCTGGAACCCACATCTCCCTTCTGATGATTTCAGCCCTGGACACACATCCCAGAATTCCTGGAGTTACTCAACCACGGGCAGGTCCCAGGCAGTTTGAAAAGGATTTCAAAGCTCAGTGAAATACTTTCATTTTCACCTTTTTTTTGGAAGTGTGACCATTCAGTGATGTCCTGTTGTTGTTTTTCAGAATCCAGGGATTGACATTGGGGATGTTTCTGAGAGGAAAGCCTTGAGGAAGAGCCTGAAGTGTAAAAATTTCCAGTGGTACCTGGACCACGTTTATCCAGAAATGAGGAGATACAACAACACCATTGCCTATGGAGAGGTAATTTAGTCCCTTAGCTCAGTCTGCTAATATTTACAGTCCCTGATGAGAAACAGCCTCAAAGGAGAGGAGTCTGAATCAAAACTGACTTTTTCTGGGTAATTATCTAAATTTGTATAAATCTGCTCCCAGTTTCTTCTAAAAACCAGTTTGGGGATTTGTTGCTGATCTTGAAGACTGTATAAAGTAAAAGATATTAATAAATATATATTATATAAATATATATTATATTATATTATTATTATATATATATTATATATATTATATTTATATTATAATATTATATATTTTATATATATATAATATATTATTATATAATATATATAATTTATATATATTATATAATATATATTATATATATTATATATATTATATATAATATATATAATATATATAAAATATTATATATATTATATATAATATTATATATATTATATTTATATATTATATTATATTATATTATTATATTATTATAATATATATTATTTATATATTATATAAATATATATTAATAAATATATATTATAATAAAAGATATTAGTGAATTGATGGAAATTATCCATATTTCCCATTGACTCCATGGATTAAGCAGCTGTATTTGTACTTCTAATACACAGGAATCTTCTAAAACCCTGTGACTCCAACTCAGCCTAATTCCTGAAAAGGTCTCTGGAGGATTCAGTGCCTTGTCACAACAGCTTAAGGACAAGATAAAATAAGGGGAGTTAATTCAATCTCTGCTGGCTTTGAAACCATTCTGGGAATATAGAAAGAGTCATTTATGGGAACTAATAACAAATACTCTGCTGCAATGGAGTTGATGGAGTAGTGGCACTTGGAGTAGGCTCCTTGAAGCCTGGGCAGCCCAGATGGGTTTTTCATCTTAGGAAAGATTTGTTCTCAAAGTTACTCAAGGCCTTCAAGCTAAAACCTCCCCAAAAAATCTATTTTCATAGAAAACGAAATTTCAGAATGGTTTGGGTTGGAAAAAAGTCCAGCTGGAACAAGGATGTGATGATTCCAAGGTGGTGTTTGTTTCAGTTGAGCTTTTTTCCCTGCCTTGTTGAACACTGAGATTTCACTGAAACCTGAGGGGTTCTGCATTGATTTCAGGCTCCTGGCAGCCTAAACCTGGGTTTGTCCCCACCACCCATGACCAAACACAGAGCCAGCCATGTCCAGGGCTGCTGCTCCTTGGAATGGGGATTGTTATATAAAAACAGTCATTAGCCCTGGATTTAAAGAATGGCTTAGTGCTCTGTAAGTTTTCTTTGCCTGATTATTCCTGGTGATACAGCAGTGAGGTAGAGAGGCCAGACAGGGCTGAGCTTCAGCTTCCTGCTTATCTCTGATAAGAGAGGACCATAACTCTGCCCCTTTTTGTGCCACAACTCTCCCGTTTTTGTGCCATAATTCTGCCCTTTTTCTGCCATAATTCCACCTCAATTTTTTTGCCATAAAGCTGCCCTCTTTGTGCCTTAACTCTGCCCTCTTTGGGCCATAACTCTGCCCTTTTTCTGCAATAATTCTGCCTTTTTTTGTGCCTAACTCTTCCCTTTTCCTGCCATAACTCTGCCACTTTGCACCCTAACTCTGCCCTTTTCCTGCCATAACTCTGCCCTTTCTGTCCCTTAATTCTGCCCTTTTTCTGCTATAACTCTGCCATTTTTTCTGCCATAACTGCTCTTTTTGTGCCATACCTTTGCCTTTTTTTTTTTTGTGCCCTAACTCTGCCCTTTTTCTGCCACAACTCTGCCATTTTCTGTCCCTTAACTGTGCCCTTTTTTCCCTGCCAGCTGCGGAACAACAAGGCCAAGGACGTGTGTCTGGACCAGGGTCCTCAGGAGAACCACACAGCAATTCTGTACCCGTGCCATGGCTGGGGCCCACAGGTGAGGCTGCCACTGCCACAGCCATGTGGCACCACAGGTGACACTCTCCTGGGTTAAAAACACCTCGGGCATCTTTTCCCAGCTGCTCCTCCAGTGTTCTCTGGGTTCCCATAATCCTGCCAGAGCTGCAAGGAAAAGCCTGGAAAGAAACTGGAGATCTTTGTAAGTTGAAAATGTTGGAGAGTTGAAATTTTTGCAATTTGAAGCAAAAAAAATGCAAATTAAAATAAAAGCTTCCAGACAAAGGTAAGTAACAATTATTCATGGACACAATCTGAGTATTTCCTTCCCAAGGCCAGGTTGATGGGAGTTGAAGCACCTGGGACAGTGGAAGGTTGGAATAAGAGGATCTTTAAAGTCCCTTCCCACCCAACCCATTGTGGGATTACTTCTCTTCCACCCAGCAGAATAAACCCAGACTAATGGGGTAAAGAAAACAATTAGTGCTGTGGTAATGAGCCATTTCAGCTTGGCTGGGATTTGTTTTCCAGCACTCCTTTTGCCTCTCCAAAAGTTTTGAAGCATTTGGGGCCCAGCAGGCTCACAAAGGTTCATTTTCAGCTAAAAAAATGTACAGTTCAAGGAATGGGAAAGCATAAAAATCCTGTTGTCACTCCTGGAGTGAGTGATCCCAGAGTTCATCTGAGCCTGAGCTGGGAACTTGAGGAGCTGGGAACCAGCTGTGGGGTGGAGAAAATCCCCCTTTGGGTTACCCTTGCCTTAAACAAAGATCAGTCCCTGGGGCTGATGGAGTCCCTGCTAAGCAGAACCTGCTCTTTCTCAAAAACCCCATTTTTCTCTGAAATAACACCAACTGCCTTTTGCACTTTGCGGCTGGAAATGTGAGCCTCTAAGTGCATTATTGTGTGAGAAACTGGATTGGGCTGACAACTGGCTGCTGACCCTGGGCTTTAGGATGAATGGCTGAGAACAGCTTATTTGTTTTTCCCTCACTGTTATTGGGATTAAACTTAATGATGTTTTTTTGCCCTATCTGAAGTTCTGAAGTCAAATTTTGCTGGCTACCTGGAGCTTGCCCATTTCATCCTTCCTGGTCTTCCCTCTCCACATTTTTCTTCTGTCCTCAGCTGAGAGCCAGTTCTTGGCTATTTCTTTGTTTCATGATACATCCAATTAGTGAAACTCCTGGAAAATGCTGGTTTTAAGCAGCTATCAGTGAGAGCAGAAGCTTTGAAATGGCCTTTGTGGCACCATGAAGGAAATTGGACTTTCCCTACAACTGCTTAATTAATGGTCTTCAGGTTGTAATTTATGGCTGGGAATGGAATTAGAAGTAATGGAAACTCTGGTCTGTATATATATATATATATATATATATGTATATACTTAATTTTTATTTATTTGTATATATATGAAACCTCACAAGGAGTTGTTGAGCTCCTTTGGAGTTGCTCACATCCCAAAGCACACATGGTGTCCTAAAATCCCCCCTTCTCTCCTTGATCCTGGGGCACATCCCAGACATTTTGACATCTCAGACATTCCTTCTTTAAGAATAAATAAATGATTTCACTGCCAGCCTTGACAGGAATGGGACTGGAAAGGTGTGGTTGTCACATCCCGAGGACAGTGGGGCTGTGACTCTTGTTTCCTGCCACACCAGAGGTGCTGGGATTTTGGATGCCCCCCCTGTTCCTAAATCCAGTGCCACCCCTTCCCTCTGCCTGTGGATCCAGCTGGGACAGAGGGAATGTTGGATCTGCCAGGAGGGGTTTGTGCCATTCTGGGCTGCTCAGTTTGTGTCCTGTCCCCAATTTCTACTCTTTCCTGGGACTGCCCGTGGATTTAAGCTCAGCCTGGATGTAGTTCAGAGTGGTGGCTCTGAATGCAGATGAGACCTTGCCTTTACTCACTTGTCCCTCACTGAGTAAAATTTCAGGGATTTTTCTCTTATTTTCCCTTCAGTTCTCCCTGTTTCCGTCCACTTCCAGGTCAAATCATTATGAGATTCCATCATCATCCTTTTATCCTGTAATTATATTGAGGCTGCTGATGGATTTTTTTCCTGCTTGATGGCTTCATCTTGGAGGCAATCCCTCATGGAAGCACCTTGCTGTAATGATGTATTACACTAATAATGCAGCGATAGCTCATTGCAGTGACACAGCTATGGTGATATATTAAGGTGATAGAAAGCACTGTAATGCTATAAAACTTAAGATAATGTTCACCCAGCAGAGCATTTCATTTAATTATGGGATAAAATATGTTTTGCCCATTTAAGCAGCAGAAGTTGAGGACAAAGCCATCAATACTGAGCTCATGGGGGAAACGGCAGGAGCAGGGGTGACGAAACAGCACCCTTTAATCAGATTAAATTGTGGTAAAAGGCAAATCCTGAACATTTTACTGATGGCTGCTAATTGATGGTCTGCTCAGAGCAGAAGGGAAGCTAAACAACCCGAAATTATTTTCCAATAGAGTCAATGAAGGTCATCAAGGCTTTTATTTCCCAGGTGCTGGGATGTCTAATTAACTTTCTGCCATCCCTGAGATGCAGCCAGCCAGAAATCACAATCACAGGAGATGGATTGGAGGTACAGCTCTGCCAGGGTGGATCAGCACCAGCCCTGGGACAGCTGAGGGAGCTGGGAAAGGGGTTCAGCCTGGAGAAAAGGAGGCTCAGGGGGGACCTTGTGGCTCTGCACAACTCCCTGACAGGAGGGGACAGCCGGGGGGGTCGGGCTCTGCTCCCAGGGAACAGGGACAGGAGGAGAGGGAACGGCCTCAGGCTGTGCCAGGGGAGGGTCAGGGTGGACACCAGGAGGAATTTCCCCATGGAAAGGGTGGTCAGGCATTGGCAGGGACTGCTCAGGGAGGTTTGGAGTGCCCATCCCTGGAGGTGTCCAAGGAATTCCTGGAGGTGGCACTCAGGGCTCTGGGCTGGGGACAAGGTGGGATCAGGCACAGCTGGGACTGGATGGGCTTGAAGGGATTTTCCAGCCCCAGTGACTCTGGGATTCTCTCCAGGGACAGCTGAAGGAGGGAACATGGCCAGGTGCAGTTTCCTGGATGAGGTTTTATAGAAGGATGTTGCAGGGGCTGGGGCTCTCAGTCAGTGCCTCTGGCTGGGGATGTGGCTTTGGGCCACTCAGACTGATGAAGGGTTTAAACACATCATCAGTCTGGGCCACTTTGAAATGCTTGGCTTGGGAATAGTTTTAAACTATTTTCCTTTGAGTCTTTCTCTTGGTCTTTCCCTTGTTTCCTGTCCTGTTCCAGGCTGGGTTGGGGCTCACTCTGGAGATGAGCAAACTAACAAAAGAGTAATTAAGGCTTGGAATTAATCTTTCCTGTGAGGAGAGGCTGGAGAGCTGGGGGGGAAGCGGGGGGGCTCACCTTAAGAAGGCTCCAGGGAGAGCTCAGAGTCCCTTCAGGGCCTAAAGGGGCTCCAGGAAAGCTGGAGAGGGACTGGGGACAAGGGATGGAGGAACAGGACACAGGGAATGGCTTCCCACTGCCAGAGGACAGGGATAGATGGGATATGGGGAAGGAATTGTTCCCTGGGAGGGTGGGCAGGCCCTGGCACAGGGTGCCCAGAGCAGCTGTGGCTGCCCCTGGATCCCTGGCAGTGCCCAAGGCCAGGCTGGACACTGGGGCTTGGAGCACCTGGGACAGGGGAAGGGTTGAAAGAGATGATCCTTAAGGCCCCTTTTCCTCCCAAACCATTCTGTGATTCTTTACAGACATCCCAAAAGAAGAAAATCCCATTAATGTCATAGGAGCATGGTGGGACCTGCACTCACGAGTTAGATGGGATTTTTTGGGGATAATTCCCCTCAGGTTTGGCTGTGGGGCCACAGGGGCTGTTGCTGAGGCCGTGCTGGGGTTTGCCTTTCCCCACAGATCTCCCCTGTGCCAGATGGATTTCCTGCCTCACGTCTCTGCTCCTTTTCCAGCTGGTCCCGCAGCCCCGCTCCCTTCGCTGCATTTGTGCTCTACTTACTTTTCCCAGCACATTAGGCAATAACATGTCAGAGCAGAGATCCTGGTGCCTCGTGGGCACTGGGCCAACTGTCTGGGGACAGGCTGCCAAAAGCCATCCCAAAGGAGAGAGTCTGGCACGCTCCTTCCCCCTCAGAACCGGGATGGCAGAGGATTGCACTGCCCCTTTGGGACATCTGGGGCATTTCTGCCTCTCTCACAGCCAGGGTTTGTCTGTCTTTGTCTTTGCCTTTTTGCAGCTTTTCCTTCCTGCAAGACAAGAAGTGTCACCAGAGAATCATGGAATGGTCTGGATTGGAGGGACCTCAAAGCCCATTCAGTGCCACGGGCAGGGACACCTTCCCCTGTCCCAGGCTGCCCCAAGCCCCAGTGTCCAATCTGGCCTTGGGCACTGCCAGGGATCCAGGGGCAGCCACAGCTGCTCTGGGCACCCTGTGCCAGGGCCTGCCCACCCTCCCAGGGAACAATTCCTGCCCAATATCCCATCTAACCCTGCCTTCCTTCAGTTTGACCCCATCCCCCTTGTCCTGTCCCTCCAGTTCCTGATGCAGGGTCCCTCTCTGGCTTCCCAGGAACCCCTCCAGAGCCTGGAAGGGGCTCTGAGATCTCCACACAACCTCCTGTTCCCCAGGTGAACAATCCCAGCTCTCTCACCTGCCTCCACAGAGGAGCTGCTCCAACTCCTGAGCTTCAAAGTCCTCCTGTGGCCTTGCTCCAGCGCTTCCATGTCCTTCCTCTGCTGGGGGCACCAGAATGCTCTGAATTTGGTGCTCAGGTGCCAGCTCAGATGAGTTGCGTGGTTAAAGCCCCATTTAGCCAGGAAAGGTTCTTCCCCCTGAGGGTGCTGGGCACTGCCCAGGCTCCCCAGGGAATGGGCACAGCCTGAGGCTGCTGCAGCTCCAGGAGCTCCCAGGGATGCCCAGGATGGGATTGCTGGGTGTCTGTGCAGGGACAGGGGCTGGACTGATGATCCCCGGGGGTCACTTCCCACTCAGGATATTCCATGATTCTGTGATTTTGTGATTCTGTCTTGCAAAGGGCTTTGGGGACAGAGGGGCACATCCTGCCCAGGGAGGATGAGCTGGGGCAGCTTTGCCCCCAGAGCAGCTGTGGCTGCCCCTGGATCCCTGGCAGTGCCCAAGGCCAGGCTGGACACTGGGGCTTGGAGCAGCCTGGGACAGGGGAAGGTGTCCCTGCCATGGCAGGGGTGGCACTGGATGGGCTTTGAGGTCCCTTCCACCCCAGACCATTCCAGGATTCTGTGATCAAGGTTTGGGCTGCTCCTGACTCCTCCTGTGGGGCCACCTGGCGAATGAACATGAGGGAGATGTGAGGAGCTCAGGACCTGCTCTGATAAACAACATTTTCACTCCTGGTGTAGCTCCAGCAGCACCTGGGAGCAGAGCCAGGCCCAGCCCAAGGGAGCTGGGTACCCTGGCTGGACCTGAGGTTATGAACTGCAGTCTGACCCTGTTACATTGTTTTAACTTGATTTCCAGCGTTTAATTATTACAGCCCAGATAACCCAAACTCCCAGTGGGATTTACTGCCTCTTCCCTGGCATCTGGGTCACAGATATGCTCAGTTAATTAACGTGCTGAATCCTCCTTATTTGTCTGCTGGATAATGGCCTGATTCATAATTTAAATAAGCAGCTGTGGAGATCTTTCCCTTGAACTATAAAAGGCAGGACACTGCCTCACTCCAGAATTTAAATGTGTTTAGGGAAATTATTTTGGTGGCACTCCTTGAAATGGAGGAGTCCTTTGTGTGCCAGTGTTCCCAAGGGCATCACCCTTGCCTGCTGCTCCCATCCTGTGTCCCTGGGGGTCCCTGGGAGCTGTGGGCAGTTGGATCCTGTGGGAATTCTGGGGATAGCTGCATTCCTGAGCCTTTCCTCAGGGCTGAACTGTGGGGCAGATCCAAGCTCCCATCCCAGTTCTGGCCCCTCTGGCTGGTGCTGCTGCCTGCTTGGAGCCCTGCAAGCTGTGCCAGCAGCACCAGCCAGGCCAGCTGGAATCCAGGGAATACCATCCATTCCCCCATCCCACAGCAACCCAGGAGGCTGCAGGAGCTGCTCCAGGAGGGCTTTAAGCCTTGGAATTATTCCTACCCCTTCCTGTGTCTCCATTCCTCACCTGCATCTGAAAAAACCAGACCCAAACAGGGATAAAAGGCTGGAGAAGGTTGGGATTTATTCCTTCCAGCTCTGCTTTCCCTGTGTGCATCTGTTAGAACCCTGGAGGCTGGAAATTTCAGTATTTTTGTACTAAAAGGTGCTGACCCTCAAGCAAGCACCACATTTGACTTGAGGCCATGGAACAGGCTTCCAAAATTAAGTGATAGCACTGGGGTTGTGGGTGCATAGTTTGAACGGAATTGTGTGATCTTACAGGGTAAAAAACTTAGATTTGAGATTTTAGTATATAGTAATACATGTGAGTCAAGAAGGAGGACTTTGGGCATTGCCTGAGTCCTTCTTCACCTTCTTCCTTCTTCTTCATGGGTTTGGGTGGTTTTCTGTAATTGGTGGATGGAGTCCACATTGCAGACTTCAAGTATTATTGGGTTTAAAATAAAAATAATTTAGGTGGCATTTCATAATTTGACGGGTTATCCTTGAAAAGACCTGGTAGAGATAGAGAAGTTCTCCATTTTACCTCATTTCTCTGACTTGCTAGTTAGAGCTCACGGCTTGTGAGGCTGTAAATAGATAAGAAATAATAAACATCCAAGTCCAAACATGAACTGAGACTCCCACATGTCAGTCCCGACCGACCCTGGCAGAGAAAAAGAAGCCAGAACTGTCACAAATGGTGCCCTGTGTGAGGGCTACCTGCACCCCCACAGCGTTTCCCGGGGCTCTGTGCTGTCCTGTCCTCTGTCACTGTCACTGTGAGGTGCTGACGTGTCCTGCTGTCCCCTGTCCCCAGCTGGCTCGGTACACCCGGGAGGGCTTCCTGCACCTGGGGGCCCTGGGCACCACCACCCTGCTGCCCGACACGCGCTGCCTGGTGGACACGGGCAAGAGCCGCTTCCCGCAGCTGCTGGACTGTGACAAGGTCAAGAGCAGCCTCCACAAGCGCTGGAACTTCATCCAGGTGTGTCTGGGGCTGCCCCCAGGGGGCTCCTCTGCTGCCCAAACCCTGGGTGGGACACAGGGGAAATGGTGTCATGCGACAGCAAATTCCAGGTCCTGGGGCAGAGGGAGGAGGTTGAGAGGGGTCAGAGCAGCACTTCAGGACAATTTCTAATCAACATTTTCCTTTCTGGGAGCAGAAAGGTGGATCTGGTTATGTCTGGTCTGCCAATGACTTCCAGATTCCTTTGTTTCTTGTGGATGAAGAGTGAAATTCATTCACACACTTTGGTCCCAAAGCAGAGTGTAAATAATACAGCTTTTACAGAAGTGTCCCACGTCCCAGCAGCTGTGGGATTTAAAGGTTACAGGTGTCCCTTGGGTGCTATCAGGGACAATGGGTGCTCATTCCATTTATTTGGGGAATTCTTTTATTGTTTGATTTGCATTCCCACCCAACCGAGTGCCCCTTCCAGGGCTGCCCTCCTGCTCCTGGTTTGCTTCACAGGGAATTAATATCTTCATTTTCCCATCTTTCCCCATCTGTCCCAACTGCAGAACGGAGCCATCCTGAACAAGGGCACGGGGCGGTGCCTGGAGGTGGAGAACAAGGGCATGGCTGGCATTGACCTGATCCTGCGCAGCTGCACGGGGCAGAGGTGGACAATTAAAAACATCATCAAGTAGAGGCTGGAAGAGTCAGGGGAGTCTGACTTGAGCCACGGCTGATGGGGACTGATCCGCCTGGACTCCTTTGGGAAGGATGGAATATCAACCAGAGCTTTATTCGTGTTCCTAGGAGAGGACCTGGGGGAGATGGGCATTTGTGGCTTTATTTTTACCATGTGTGAGTCTCCCCCAGCTGATCCCAGCTGTGTGGAGCTGGCTCAGAACTGCTGCTCCCTCTGGCCAGCACTCCAGAGGTGCCCCATTCCCTGCTGGAGCAGTCTGGGAGCATTTACTGACAGGGAGTTTCTGCTTTCCCACACAACTCCAGGCCCGCCCAAAGGGCTGGGGAGGTTTGCACCACGACCCTGGACAGACCTGCCTGGCAACTGTGGAAACTGAGGAGCTTGGGAGAGGAAAAGGTTTCCAAGCCTCAAAGGAGCCAAGTTTGAAGAATGTGGTGTTTTGCTGGGTCCTTGTTCCCTTTTCCCTTTCCTGCCCCTGCATCCAGCAGCCCCTTCCCTGAGTTTTGGAGAGGCAAAACACGCTCCAGCAGCTCCCAGGGATCTTTCCAACCCTTAATCACAAAAGTTACCCTGAAAAATGCAGTGAAATAAACCCCTGAGCTCCCCTTGCCCCCCTCTCCATCACCCACACGCTGCTGGCCAAGCCAGCCCCTCCCTCCATGGAGACCCCAAAGGGGTTCCCTTGGGAATGACCTGGGATGTGTGCCTGCCCTCCTGGCTGACACCAGGAATATTCTCTGAGGCTTGAGCACCGCTGTCCTGCCTGGTCAGGCCTGGCCAAGGTCCCCCAGAGTCACTGCAGCCCTTCCTGAGCTCTGGAAGGGACAGGGAGGGAGCCCAAGGCACCAACAAATGGCAGCTTGGCTGAAATTCTTGGCCTTGAAGTCACTTTGGGCTTGTTACTCTTGGTGGAGGGATCTCACCTGATTTATTTTTGGCTCACAGTAATCCTGGCTACCAAATCTTGGCTACCAAACCCACCTGGGAGAGCTCTGCTTGGTGTGGCTGTCTGGAAAATGGAACCACAATCCTGCAGAATTGCTCTATGTGGATGGACACAGGCTTTGCTCAGCAGGGAGGAGAAACCAGCCCATCTCCTGTCCTTCTCCCACAATAATCCTCTTCGTGGCTGCCCTCTGGCTAGGGTGCACTAAAATAGATTAATATATGAGATGTATGTGTAAATATGTTTCCCAAGCTGGGATGTGCACAGAGTCCTTTGCTGCAGAGCACTCATGCCTGTCTTCCATTTGCATCAGGATGAAGCTCCCTGGATGTTTAACGAGCTGAATTTCCAATGCCATGCAGCAGGTTTATAACTGATGTTTTAGTAATTTATTGAACAGAAGCAGATCTATTTCATTGTTCCTTCTACAGCAACGAGCATCACCTAGGACTGATTGTTCATTTAGGCTTTACAAGGCTCCCTTAACCATTGGGGCTGTCTCTGATTTTTCCCCTGCCCTCCTTAATGGAGTAAAACCTCTTAGTTGTCCTGACTTGCAGAGTAGAGAGTCAATGTGGAATTTTGCTCTCTTTTTCGCTGTTGCATCATCTCCTGTGTAATAAATTTGAGCACTTCCAAACCCGATATGACCACAAGTCTGTGGATGCATGAGCCAGCTCCCCTCACCTTTGTTGCTGCCTTCAAGAGAAGCAATTTCCTGGTGACTTCAGGAAACCCTGAGGGCCTTGAGACCCCAGAGCTCTGGTCCAGCTGGTCAAATGCCCTTAAATTCAGCAAATATTGGAGGGGAGAGCCTGTATGGGTCAGGATAAGCAACCAGCAGCCCCTGGATGTTGTCTGTGCTGTAATTCAGCCCAGCTCAAGCCCTGCCAGTGCCCAGGGTGGCAGCAGATGGCTTTTGTCATGTCACAGTGGTGGGCTGAGGTGTCCCAGCCCCCAGCGCTCCGTCTGCTCCTGCAGCAGGCCTGGATGGGATGCGTGGCTGCTCCCTGGCTGTGCTGAGCCCTGGGCAGGGGGGCCTGGCTCTGTCCCAGTTCCTGGCTCTGTCCCAGTCCCTGCCTGTCCCTGGTGCCACTGCTGTCCCCGTGCCAGGTGGCACAGGACACCCGGGGCACAAGGATCCTGCTGCTGGCGAGCTCTGGGATCCTGTGGAATGCTCAGGCTCACACCTGCCTTTCCCTCACACTCCAGAAGGAAAAGCAAACCCTGATCAGCAGAAGGAAAGGAAGGTGGAGATAAACCCTGGGCTCCAGGAGCCTCAGCTGGGGCAGAGCCCCCGGGGAGGTGTTGGCCCCTTCTCCCTATTCCAGCTGCAGCTTCCAAACCACTGGAAACAGGAGCACAATCTGGCTGAAAAGTGGGAATTTCCTCTGCTGTTCTGTCCTGGCACCGTTTGTGACTGCAGGGCTGCACCCCCACCCCGAAGAAATCTGTCTGAGATCTGGGTCTCGTTGTTGCAACTCGCTTATCTCTAATCATCTGTTAATTGCTTTAAGAAGTGATCTCCAAGTGATTCTTATTAAATATCTGATTTGAGTCTTGCCTCTTGAGTGATTTTCAAAAGATTCTCTGCTGCTGAGATACAGAGGCAGTAATTCCTCTCCCTTACTCATTTAATAGAAAAGTGCTGCCGTTTTAATGAAACTTCCATTTTTAAAAGAAATGGAAATGAAGGCGAGATCAAGAGGGATGGTGGGCACAGATTAACTCCCATTCCATCCATCCCTGCTGCTGTCACTCACCAGGATAACAGTTACCACGAGCTGGAAAGAGATGTCATGTAGTCAATAAAGCATCATTGGCATTCCTGAACCCAGGCTGAGTGTCCCTAAATGTTCCTGAATGTCACCTGGAGCTCGGGGCACTCCTTGGACCCATTCCTTCCATCCACGTTCACCTGAACACGGCCTTGGTGCTTTTCTGGGTGGGAGGGAAAGTCTCTGTGTGAGCAAAGGGAGCAGCAGCTCCTCCCCCGGGCTGGGGCACAGCAGGTGAGGGCACACAGGTGGGTGTCACCTGGGCAGGGGCACATCCAGTCCCTGCTGCACAGGTTGGAAACCTGAGCCCTTGGGAGCATTTTACACCCTCAGAGCTTTCCCAAGGGCAAGATCCATGTTGGAAAATGGCTCAATCTGCTTCAGAGCAGATGGAAACATGGAATCCCCAAATGGTTTGGGTTGGAGGGACCTTAAAACCAGTGCCTTTCCACTGTCCCAGGCTGCTCCAAGCCCCCTCCAGCCTGGCCTGGGACACTGCTAGGGATCCAGGGGCAGCCACAGCTGCTCTGGACACCCTGTGCCAGGGCCCAGAACCCTCCCAGGGAAGAATTCCTGCCCAATATCCCATCTATCCCTGCCCTCTGGCAGTGGGAAGCCATTCCCTGTGTCCTGACACTCCAGGACAATAGTATCTCTCCATGTTTCCTGTCAGCTCCTTCAGGCCCTGCACGGTCACAGTGAGGTCACCCCAAAGCTTCTCCTCTCCAGGCTGAACATTCCCAGCTCTCCCAGCCTTTCCTCCCAGCAGAGCTGCTCCATCCCTCTGCTCATCCTGGAGCCTCCTCTGGGCTCCTCCAGCAGCTCCAGGTGCTCCCTGTGCTGGGCCCAGGGCTGGGACAGCTCTGCAGGTGGGGCCTCACCTGAGCACAGGGGCACAATCCCAATCCCAATCCCTTTCCTGCTGCCCATGCTGGGATCAGCCCAGGGCTGGGGTTTCAGGGCTGGCCCATGTCCAGTGACACCCACAGCAACCCCAGGGCCTCCTCCCAGGGCTGATACAGCTGCTCATCCCAACCTGGATTGATTTTAGGGGCTGCCCCAATTTGAACTTGGCCTTGGCAAACCTCCTGAGATTCCCAAGGGCCACTTCTGGAGCTGTCCAGGTCTCTCTGGATGGCCCTGTCCTCCAGGGGTGTCACTGCACTGAGAGTGCCCTTGATCCCTTCATGTGTCATTGATGATGATATTTAAATACCACTGGCCCCAAAACTGGCCCTGAGGACACCCCTGGTCACTGATGTCCAGCAGGACTCTGAGCCACTGACCACAACCCTCTGTGGGCAACAGGGGCTCTTCCTCTGCAGGAGTTTGTGCTGTACCTTCCAGAAGGTTCTCTAGGCCCTCAAATGAGGCAAAACTCTCATTTCAAAGCTGAAAGTTGAACCCATGGACTGCCAATGGCAAAGGCTCTGGTTGGGCACAGAGAGTTTGGGCACCGACCCACTGCTGATGGCCATGGAGCTCTGGGGTGGAAGGAGGCCCTGGGAACTCTGCAGCTCCTCTGCACTGATGGAAAGCCATCCTTGCTTGGCTTGGGACTAGGAAAAGCCTCTGTGGCCTTCAGGAGTCTCAGGTGGATTTCCAGGGAGATTGGGATGAAGGATTGAGGCCTCTCCCCTTGGCACTGCCAAACTTAAATGATCCTTTAAACATCAGAAAGACTTTGGGCTGCTTTAGGGACAGAATAAACCCTTCCAGCTGAGAAACTGGGGGACTGAGCTCATTTTACTGCCAGACCAAGACCTTGTGGGGTGGCTGATCCTGAGTGTTGGGGGCAGGTGGTTCCTGGAATCATTGTTCTTCTAAATAAAAAAATTCCCCAAATTTATGATTGCTTTAAGTCTTCCTACAGGCAAGAGCCACACAATGCCCTGGAGCCAGAGGAGCACCTCAGCTCCCTCAGGAGCTCCGGGAAGTTGGCACTGCTGGGTTGGGAATCTCAGCTGTGCCTTCTGACAGCAACACAACCAAATAAAAAACAGCAGGAATGAGGAGCTTCAGAGCCCAGCAATCTCCAGCCATGCAGGAAATCCTGTCAGGAGCAGGTGGGCCCAGTGTCACATCCCAGGGGATGAGGGTGGCAAACACTGCCCATCTCAGCTGCTCCTCACCCTGGGAACAGCTCAGGTGGGGATTTAGGGCAGGGAAAAGGGTCAGTTCCCACTTCCTGCTGGTTTGGGTGACTCCTGCAAACCCCAGCTGGGAGTTTGGCCCAGGTGCTTTGGATCCCACTTGGAGCTGAGCTTGGCTGTGCTCAGGGCAGTCAGAAAGAAACAATCTAGTGTTCAGGTGATGCCTTAAATTTGAGTTTTCATGTATTTCAGATCCTGTGCTGCCCAGGGGTGCAGTTCTGAGCTCACAGTCAGTGTCACTCAGCTCTGCCCAGAGCAGGGACACAAAGCAAATCCTTTTCCTGCTGCACACCAAGGAAAACTTTCAGGCCCAAAAGCACAAACAAAGGTGGCTGAAGGGAGGAACAAGAAGGATGAGACCTCACAGCCTGGAGCTGGAATTGGACACACACCAATATGCAAATGGACCAAAACTTATAAAAATGTAAGATCTCATGCCCAGTCAGCATTTTGTGACCATTCCTCGTCCACCTTGGGTGTAGCCCTGGCCAGGTGCTGTCCTACCCAAGGTGGATCCTGGAGGCCTTTCAATAAGCCCTCACTTTATTCTCCAGCTCTGTCCAGTGTCTGTTCCACGTCAACCTTCCCAAGGCATCACAGGAGATCCAGGGGCTCCTGCAGTGCCAAATATTCCTTTTGAAGCCATTCAGGACTCATTATCTGGAGCAACCACCCTGATCTTTTCTGTCAAGAGTTGTTCCTCTGACAGAAGGCAAAGAACAGGGAGAGAAATGGGATAACCCTGGGAGCTTTCCAGAGGAGGAATTCTTATTCCTGAGCCATTTGGTGGCTCAGAGTCATGAGGGGTAAGAACTCTCCAAATGTCTTTCCTGGCTGTTGTAATCCCAGGTTTTATTGGTTTGGGCAAGAACCCAGGCAGGAATTAATTTCCGATTGTGCTCTTGGAACTCCCAGCCTGGGGTGGGGTGGGGGGGGAATCCAGAGGGGCCCAAGGGACTGAGCTGAGCTGCACAACTACACCCAGCACCAAACCAGTGGCAGCAGCTGGAATTCTGAGAGTGGAAGAGCCACCACAGGGACCCTTCCAGTCCCCCAAGCTCCCATAGGAGCTGGGTTGTTTCCTGCAGGGTTCCTGACCATGGAAAAAGTGCCTGAAGCCTCATCCTTGAAAAACTGGCCCAGGAATGCAGCTCTAGGTAGCAAGAGGCATCCCAGGGATCTCTGGCAGTCCAGGAGCTTCCCGAGGTATGGAGATGCTGAGCTGGGAGAGCCGTGGTGGGCATGGCCTTGGCTGGCTCTGGAGAACACCCAGGTGCTCCCAGCCACCCTCCATAGCATGGCAGGGGGAGAAAACCACATGGAAAAGCTCCTGGGGTGGGAGAGGGCACTCAGCAGGCACCATCATGGGCAGGATACTGATCTGGGGAACAATAATTTGATTAATTGCAGTGACAAACGGTGTGGGTGGTGAGAGGCAAAGCGAAACCCCAATAAATAACCCTGTTGGCCTGGCTTGCCTTCACTTAGTCAGTCCCAGCTCTGTCATTCCAGGCAGTGCAGGAGGATGGGACGGGATGGGATGGGATGGGATGGGATGGGATGGGATGGGATGGGATGGGATGGGATGGGGGTTGGTCCATCACATTTTGCCTGTAGATCCTTCCTCATGCGTTCCCCCTGTGCCACCCTGGGTTCTTCTCATGGGACGAAGTCCTTCAGGAGCTGCTCCGTGGATCTCCCATGGGTCACAGCTCCTGAAAGAGCTCCAGGGGGCCTCTCCAGGGGCTGCCAGGGCTCTCTGCTCCTCTCTGGATCTCCAGGGGCTGCAGGGGCCCAACTGCTCCATGGAACCTTGGGGGAACCTTGGGGGAACCTCTGCCCCTGGAGCAGCTCCTGCCCTGCCCTTATCCCTGCTGGGCTGGTTCTCACCCGTGTCCCTCCCTCCTCTCCCACAGCAGCTGCACAGCGATTTTCCCCTTCCTGGGATGGTGACCCCAGAGGTGGCAGCAGCTCCAGAGCTGGCCTCGGGCCTGGCACGGCAGGTTTGGAGCCGGCTGGAGCCAAATTCCCACTGGGACCCCACAGGGAGGAGGGAAAGGACAGGACAGCTCAGGATGGGAAGGGAGGGATCATCATGGAGAGGAGGGATCCTATGGAGAGGAGGGATCACTGTGGGAAGGAGGAATCCTATGGAAAGGAGGGATCACTGTGGGAAGGGCTCCGTCTGCCTTTTTCTGCAGCAGCCCGGAGCACTGGGGACTCCCCCTGGGAGGCTCTCCTGGGGCAGGGCTGTCTCCTCTCCGGCCGCCCGGGAGGGGAGGGGAGGGGAGGGGGCAGCTCCAGGCAGGGCTGTGCTGTCCCCTGCCCCTCCTGTGCCCGGGGCTGTGCTGGCAGTGCCGAGGCAGCTCAGGAGCCCTGGGTGCCCCGGGCTCAGCCTTGCCCCTCGCCCAGGGTCAGCTCCCAGGGACCTTCACTTCATGTTTCCACTTTGGTGCTATTTTTGTTCCACTCTCCCTTTGTCTTCAGTGCTGTCTTGTCTCAGTTTTGTGTCTTGGGCTGCCTCACATCCCCTCTTTGTTCTCTGCAGGACTTTGCTCCATCCCTCTCCCCTCTTGCTCCTTTATTCTCTGTGTGTTTTCCTTTGTTTGCTCCTTTCCCTTTGTTATTCCTTTTGATTGCTTATTTCCACTTCAGATTTTTTTTTCACTCTCTCTCATTCTTTCCTGTTTCATCTCTCTTCTTCTTTTCCTCTTGCTTTGTTTACCCCTTATTCTTGTTCTCTCTCCTGATGGTTTTGGTCTCTGTGTGTGTTTGAATTCCTCACCTCCTGCTTTCCTCCCTGAGTTCTCATTTTGGGTGGAAAACCAGCCTGTATTTCTTTGCTTAAATTTTAATCAGAGTGCCTAAAATCCAAATCCTTTTTTTCTCTCTTTTTGTTGCTAAGAAGGAGACATCAGCACAGCTCGTGACAGCAGCTGGTGCCCATCCTGCTGCAGTGCCCTATCACAGGCTGGAAGGTGGGGATGCTGTGGCCAAAGCCATGGATTTTCCAGATTCCAAGACCTCTCTGCCATGGGAAGGTGCAGACAATGGGTGGATCCTGGATTCAAGCAGCAGAAATCCCTGGTGTTTGGGGACAGGTCACTCTGAGGGAGTGGGGTGAGCCTGTGAGGGTCTGGATCACTCATGGAGATCCAGGGGGGAAAGGGATGGGATGGGACAAAGTGGATCTCAGGAACTTGGATTTGCTACAGGGATTGTCTCTTTTTCTAATAAGGAGAAAAAGAAACCCCAAATCATCTACTGGTCTTTATGCTGCCCTTGTTGAGCTGAAGGAGAGCAGAAGAAATACCTGCCCAGGTGCCCTGGGGTGCTGAGACTTCCAGGGGAAAAACCAGGAGATGTGGGGCAGGAAAAGGGGAATCAGGAAAGGGAAATTAAGGGATCAGATTTGGTGAGAGGAGCACTGGGCTCATCCTTGGGCTGCTCCCTCTGGGATGGGTCTGGCTTTGGCCAGAGGAAGGTGCCTGACCCAGCACAGGGAAAGGGGAAGGGTCAGCCCTGCCATGGCCACCAGCACCCAGGGCTGGGTTGGGAGGTGCTGGGCAGCTGCTCTGTCCCCAGGCTGGCCAAACACAGCCCCTTCCTGGGGGATTTTCATCCCATCTGGTCCTGAACTGCTTCCTCAGGCACCCCTGTCCTCCCTGGCAGGATCTGTGTGTCCAAGGCTAGATTTTCCATCTGGAATGGCAAACCTGAGCCTCCTTCCCTTCCCCAGCCCTGACAGGGAGGCTGGATGGATCCTTTCCTTCTATTCTTATTTCCTGTGCTATGTTTCATCTGATCCAGAAGAGATCAAGCCACAGTTCTGTGTTTCCCAGTCCCAAAGCAGCAGAACCCTCTGATCACCATGGAATCACAAGATCCCACAGTGGTTTGGGCTGGAAGGGACCTTAGAGCCCATCCATGGGCAGGGACACCTTCCACTGTCCCAGGCTGCTCCAGCCTGGCCTTGGACACTCACAGGGATCCAGGGGCAGCCACAGCTTCTCTGGGAAATCCATTCCAGCCCCTCCCCACCCTCACAGGGAGCAATTTCATTCCAATGTGTGTGAAATAAATGCACGACCCCTGGAGCCAGGAATGCCCCAGGTTTGGTGCAGAGGCTTCACCCATCCCAAATCCTGGCCGGGAAGAGACGGAAGGGCCCATCCAGGCGCTGAGTGTGTGACCCGGTGGCCTGACGAGGACTCATTATGGCCCCGCTATAAATGATGAAGGCCATTAATTATGGGCAATGCGCGGGGCCAGGTCGCGCTCTCCATTCACTTCCCCGCTCGGATAATTTCGGTGACCTCCTGTGTTTAAGTGGAGCAGCTCCCGCTGAGCCGCTTTGTTGCAGTTGATAGCGAGATAATTATAATGCCATCAGTGGTTAAACTGTTTCAATAGCGCCAGGCCCTCTCCTCAGGCCTTTGATGGATATCTCACAGATTAATCAGCCGCTATCTCTCGGCTGCTGCACGCAGAGTGAGCGCTGACAACAGCGGTCGAAGCAAAACATGACTTTCCTGAGATGCACATGTCGCCCTGAATTTTCTTGCCTGTGAAATTCTGTACCTTTGCAGCAGCTTTCCCACGCTGCTTCACATAAACAATATTGTTTTTCTTACAGCTTATCTATGTGTTTACATATTTCTTCTCTAGGAGGAGGAATGTGGTTGATGGTCAAGTCCACCAATGATGTTCATAAGGTGGTGACCCTTTCGGCCAATCTTTGGCCTTCTGCACAAAATGTATATAAGGATGGAGTCAGACATTAAATCAGAATCTTTGCTGCTTGACCTGTTGCTGCCTGCGTGTCTTTTGTGTGTCTGACATGGCGACATCCACATCCCAAAACCAGACTGTGAGGAGCGTGCTGGGGGCTGGATGTGGAGCTGGCTGCTCACCTGCTGCCAGGGAGCTGGGAATGCAGCCTGGAATCTCCTCCCAGCCCTCACCATCCCCGTCAGCACCAATTCCCGTTTCCAGGGGTGCAGCAGTACAGGCAGAGAAGGGGGATCCACCTCTCAGCCTGGCAGGAATTACGGGACAGCTGGAGTTGCAGGGTGAGGAGGGAAAAATGCTGCTTAAAATGTTCCTTAATATTGGATGGCCTATGGAATGAGGGGCCCACAGTGCTCCAAACCTCCCTGGGAAGAGGTGGGAGGTAAAACATTTATTACCCGAGCCTTTAAACCTTAAAACCTTGGGATCAACCAGCTGCTTTTCATGTTTTAAGGAGGGGTTCTCCTACCCCACAAGTTTGTGTGGGAAATTGTGGAAAGTAATCCAGTTCCCCGTTTCTCTGGGATTTTGCTGTTGAACTGCCCTGGGACACATCCAGTGAAAAACGCTGCTCCTGTTCCATGAGAGGACCCAGCCATGCCCAGGCTCTGGAGCCAAAACTCCTCCTGCTCCCATCCTGTGCAAGAGGGGTGAAGTTTTCCTGGAATCACAGAATATCCTGGAAGGGGCCCCCAGGGATCTCCAGTCCAATCCTGACCCTGCACAGACACCCCAACAATCCCACCCTGGGCATCCTTGGGAGCTCCTGGAGCTGTGGCAGCCTCAGGCTGTGCCCATTCCCTGGGGAGCCTTTTCCTGAGAGAAGTGGGATCTTAACCTGTATAACTGCACCCTAGAATGTCTCACTCAATGCCTGCACTCATGTGAGACTCCGAAGAGCACGGGAAAGGTGTGATTGTTTTCCAGAGGGTTTTATTTTTGTGGTTGTGATGTGGTGGGAGCACCCGTGGTTCTGTTGGGTTTGGTTTAATTATTGTTATTTGTGTGTAAACACACTGAGAGCTTGTTGGAACCACTGGGCTGGAAAACTGCCTGGGAGGCTCCTGCTCCTCTCTGCAGTGTTTAAAATGGTTCATGACTGTTATTTCCCAGCTTCCCTGCCTGCCTCAGCTCCGGCTGTTTATCAGGACAGACCTGGCCTGCCCCGAGCTGGGCAGGCACTCCTGGCCTGGGAGTGATGGAGCTGCAGCACCTGAGGGGAGGGATGGGGCTGGGAAGGGTTTTTGGGAGTGGTCCTGGAGCAAGGCAGAGCTGGCAATGTGTGCAATGTGTTCACCTCTGCCCCTCCCCATCCCAGAGCCCCTGGAGAGCCAGGGAGGAGGGTGGGTGCTCTATTCCCTGCTGGATTTGGGGTTTTCCCCTTGTCCTGGGTCCCCTTGAGCCACAGGGATCTCTAAATGCCTGCTCTGCTTCGTGTTCCCAGTACAGCCCTCCCCTCTGCCAAACGCTCACCTGGGAGGTGCCACAGGGCACTGTTGTCACCACAAAGCCACTCCCTGTCCCCTTTGCAGGGAGATTCCCGAGTGTCCCCACTCTTGCCCATTGTCCTGGGTGCCCCAGAGCTGTTCCCCCTCTCAGGTGGCCCTGGGCAGGTGCTGGTGGCCCTTGGCCAGGGACTGGTGCCCCAAGGAGGGGCCTTTCCCCCTTGTCCAGTGCTCAGAGCAGTCCCATCTCCTTCTCAGGGAAACACTGAGGAGCTGGCAGGTAGAAAATAAATCAATTTAAAATAATAAAACCTCTCCCAAAGCAGTCAGAAACCCCAAGTGCAGGAGTGGCCTGGGAGAGGATGGGTGACCTTGCTGGGGACATCAGCAGAGCAGAGGAAGCAGGAGGGCAGCAGGGGTGACCCATGGTGGGGGTGAGCCATGCCCAGTGCCCCGGGAGAGCTCAGGAGAGCAGGGAAATGGGGAAAGGTGTGAGTGTGGGGGGTTTGGTGACTGGGGTGGCACTGGCAGGACGTGTCACAGACATCTGTGGGGTGACACTCTCCAGAGCAGGACCTGAACGCCATGGGGCTCACGGGGTGAAGCATTTCCTGCACCAAGGGAGAACCTGTGGGATGAGATTTGGGATTTAAGGATGGGGGGCACCGGGGCCTGCCCAGGCTGGGCTGTGCTGGCCAGGGATGAGGCACAGGACAGGGACAGGGACAGGGACAGGGACAGGGACAGGGACAGGGACAGAGAAAGGGACAGGGAAAGGGACAGGGAAAGGGAAAGGGACAGGGAAAAATAAAGGGAGAAAAGCTGCTCCCCCAGTGCCACCTTGTGCCTGAAAACCAAACAGGCAGGCGGGTCTGCAGGGCTGTCACAGGGGGATGGCAAAGCCCAGGACATCCCTACGGGGCTGGCCAGTCCCAAATGGGTCACAAATGGCTTTGGGATGAGGCTGTGAAAGGCTCCCCTCCCCCGGGGCAGCCCCTGCCGGGAGCGTGGCTTTAGGTGGAGCTTTACCCGGCCAGGCTGAGCCCAGCCCTGCCTAAAGGCTGAAAAATGCTTTAAATTCACCAGCTGGGAGGGGCAGAGGCTGTGCCCAGGCACCCTCACGGTGCAGCTGCTGCATGCACCCTGTGCCAGGGCCTTCCCTGCCTCACAGGGAACAATTCCTTCCCAGTATCTAATCCAAATCTCTCTTTTTTTTAGTTTAAATCTGTTCCCCTCTGTCCTGTCAGTGTCTGCCCATGTAAAAAGTCCCTTTCCCTCTGTTTTATGAAGCCCCTTTAGGCTCTGAGGCCTCTCTGGGGCCTTCCCCTGTCCAGGCGAGCAGCCCCAGCTCTCCCTGGCCCCAGAGCAGACTTGGAGCATCCCTGTGGCTTCCTCAGGACTTGCCCCACCAGCTCCATGTCCTGGCTGTCAGTCTGGAATAACAGAGAAGGAGGAAAGCCTGATCTCCTGAGAGCTCAGTGGTGGGACATGAGGGACAGGACTGGAAATTTGCAGAGAAAACAGGAAAACAGGACAGGCAGAGGTGACCCAGTGCTGTGCAAGCACCAAAAGCATCACCACTGGGAACTCCTGGCCCTTGAGAGGCTTGGACTTTTCCAACACAGAAATCCTGTGAACTTCCAGGCCTCCACCTGAACTACTTGGCCACCCTTTATTAGAGGCCTCTCTGCACACCACAAATTACAGGGAGGGCTTCAAAGAGAGGGAAAGGGAACCCAGGAAGAAGAGCAAGAAGGAAAGAATTAGAAATCTGCCCTTTGGAAAGAGCACCTGGGGCAAAACGCCTGGAATTCCCAAACCAGACACCTCTGGAGCACCCAGAGGGATGATCCTGTCCTATGGCTCAGGGACAAACACCAGGAAAAGCTGGATTTCCTCTGCAGCTCATGGCAGGTCCCTGCTGACAGTGTGGGGGGCAGGCTGCAGGATGGGGGGTCCTGGGCAAGCCCAGATTCCAGGGAGCAGGGGGGGCCCAAAGCCTGGGAGAGGCACTGCAGGCAATCCATGGGGTGTTAATTATCCAAACCTCAGGAATGAGACAGGGGGAGATGGGAGTGGGGCTGGGCTGGGGTTGGAGCTTCACTTTGAAAGCTTTGGATGGCAGGGAGGGGTCTTGGAACTGCTTAAAGCACTTGCAGGGTGTCCCAGAGTGACTGTGATGCTGTTCTGTGTGTGCTGTGTGTTGTGTTCTGTACCTCTAAGACTGGTTCTGAGAGTGAAGCAGGGAAAGAAGAATGAGGGGAAAGAAGGAAGTTTGTTTTGAAAAACAATGTTCACTCCTCTGCATTTTCTTCTTCCTTGGGATAATGTGTTCATCAGACAGCAGCCAGACAGAGGTTGTATTTTCCTTTTAGTTAGTCTAGCTAGCTGAGGCAAAGAAACTTCCTGGACTGATTTTTTTTTTTTTTCCTTTTTCTTTGGACTGTTTAAATTTGCTCTGGACTGAAAAACCCAGAGGAACACCAGGAGCTGCACCTGTGACCCACCAGAGCCTGGATCTTGGCATTTTCCAGTGCCAAAGGGACTGAGAGAGCTGAGCTAACTCATGGCAAGCACTTCTCTCAGTTTTGCCATCTCTCTTCAGAGCGATGAGAGGTTTTATTGTTTCATATTATACATTCCTTATGCTTGTGGGCACTTTGTTTGTTAAATAAATAGTTTTTTCCACCTTTCTCCGTGGAAATTCTTTTCCTGGACCAGGGAGGGGTGGTTTGGGTTTGCTCTCCAGAGGAACCCCATTCAGAGGTTTCCTCCCAAATCTGCCCTAAAGCAGGACACTGGGCTGCTGCAGAGGGGCTTTGCCTTCAGCAGCCCCTCCCAGTGCTGGGATCCCCTTGGGGCCAGGGTGGACAATTCCAAGGGCACAGAAGGGGGGATCCCCAACCTGAGTTGTGCTGGAGGTGCTGAGCAGGAGCATCCATTCAGAAAAGAAAACTTTAAATCACATTGGAATTTTTTCATAGTAAGAAAGTCCTTGTAGATCACAGAATCACAAAATAACCCGGGTGAGGAGGGACCACAGGGATCATCAGTGCAGCCCCTGGCCTGGCACAGACACCCCAACAATCCCTGGGCATCCCTGGGAGCTCCTGGAGCTGTGGCAGCCTCAGGCTGTGCCCATTCCCTGGGGAGCCTGAGCAGTGCCTGAACCCTCTGGGGGAAGAACCTTTCCCTGGGCAGCCCCTTCCAGAGCCTGGTCACCATTTCCAGGAGGAAATTCCTCCTGATGTCCAGCCTGCCCTGCTGGTGCCTGTGGTGAGCCCCTGCCTTATCTGAGGTCTCAGGCCTGATCTCATCCACAGCCCTCCAGCCCCAGGAGCTGCAGGAGGAGTGGTGGAACAGCCCCCACTCACTGACAGCTCTGCTCTTCCTCACTGGAACTTTTTTCCTGCTGAAAAAACCTCAAATTAAACATCCAGCAGAGCCAGATTTCTGGGACTGGAGGGTTGAAAGACCAGCAAGCAGCACAAAGAATTGCAGCTGTCCACAACCACAGGCTCTGCTCTTCCAGGGAGTCTCCTGCAAGGAAACACCATCAGAATCCAATTCCCAGGGGGTTCATGGTGACCTCCAAGGATGGCACAGCAGGCCTGGCACCCCTGCAGCTTCCAGGGTTGTGTATTTGTGCTGTAAACCAGGAGTCATCCACTGGATCCCCTGGAAGCTGCAGAGACCTCACCTGGCACAGGTGGGTGTTTGTAGATTCCCAAGAGCAGGGGCAGCCGCTGCTCTCTGGGAATATCTTCTCTCCTGGTCTCTGATTCCACGGTTTCTTTAGAGGAGCCGATCATCCAGCCAGGACCTCTCCTCCCCTTCCCAAATAAACGCAGTTTTACTTCCCACCACGAGAGGTCCCCAGGAACCGAAGGAAAAAAATCTAGTTGGAAAACGCATCCAGGAGCAAGGCTGGGAGAGCCTGGGGCTGGAGCTGGGGGGAAAGGTCTCATCCTCTCACAGAAGAGACTTCCAACACATCCCTGTGTTGGGTTTGGATCCTTGGGGTGAGATCCAAACTCTCCCAGCAGGTGTGGGAAAGGTGAGGTGCTCCCAGCGCCATCTGGGAATTCCTCAAGGAAAGAGCCAAACTAGAGGATAACCAAATTTTTCAGGACTGGGATGCACAAAGGCAGCTCTGTGGGGAGATTGTTCCTCTTCAGGGTGTCTCCAGTGGCTGGGATCAAATGTCCAAATTTCAGCTTTTTCCCCTTTCCCAGCCAAGGGGGGCTCATTCTGTGCCCACTACTCCTTCAGCAGGATAAACATATTCCTGAATAAAAACATTTCTGCTAACACAGAATCCTGGAATGGTTTGGGCTGGAAGGGACCTCAAAGCCCATCCAGTGCCACCCCTGCCATGGCAGGGACACCTTCCCCTGTCCCAGGCTGCTCCAAGCCCCAGTGTCCAGCCTGGCCTTGGGCACTGCCAGGGATCCAGGGGCAGCCACAGCTGCTCTGGGCACCCTGTGCCAGGGCCTGCCCACCCTCCCAGGGAACAATTCCTGCCCAGTCTCCCATCCATCCCTGTCCTCTGGCAGTGGGAAGCCATTCCCTGTGTCCTGTCCCTCCACCCCTTGTCCCCAGTCCCTCTCCAGCTCTCCTGGAGCCCCTTTAGGCCCTGAAGGGGCTCTGAGGTATCTCCAAAACGTTCTCATCTCTGTCCTGACCAGCCCCAGCTCTCTCAGCCTGGATCCAGAGCTGTTCCAGCTCCTGGAGCATCTCCATGGCCTCCTCTGGATTCATTCAACAGACCCAGGTCTTTCTTGTGCTGGGGGCAGTTGTTGCTTTATTTCCTCCAGAAACTGAAGACCACTGAAGAAATTTTTTCCTCACATTCAGCCCCAACCTGCTCTGATGCAAATGGTATTTGAGAAAGTCCCTCTGTGCCAAGGGCTGTGGATGGGTCACCTTGTCCTTCCCCTGGCACCTCCACATTCCTCTGGCTCCCAGAGATATTGGCTTGTGAGTCTAAAGCAGGAACTCGAGATTTGTGCTGATCTTTGAGTTCGGGAACTCTTTAGAGAGGGTTTATAGCAGTGAAAGTTTGTTCCAGGCCTTTCTAATCAATACCCCAGCAGTTGAAAAATTGCTTTAAAAGGCCTCAAGGGACAGAGCTTAGTCCATGTAAACACTGATATTGTCCTAACCTGATCCTCATTAATCCACTTGGACACCTCAGAGCTGGTGTGGTTTGTGCTGAGGCACTGGGGGCAGCAGTGGAATTTTAACCTTACCGTGGCCAGGAGTGCACTGCAACATTTCCCTGCCCCTTTTCCTTCCCTCTTCCCCGTCTCTGGGCTTTTCCTTGGCTTCATGTGTCCCTGGTGCCCAGGATATGGGAATTCCTGCCCTCTCTGCCCTCTCAGTGTCTGTCACAGCAAGAGCAGACTGAGCTGGGTGCTCCAGCTGGGAATTCAGCCCTGCTCTCCTTGCTGGAGAAGGTGCTGGCCACCCCTGGCACGGTGATTCCATGGAAAGGGATGCCATAATTAGCAGGAAAACTCTGTCCTCAGCTCCTGAGGGGTAGGAGGCCCTTTGAGTGAGGAGTTTGCCCTTCCAGACCCCACAGATCTCTCTGAATCCCAGCTGGATTCTGGGATCCGAGCGGAGTTGTGGGAAGCAGCACTCAGCCACCAAAGGTCTTGGGTGCAGGGAGGAGTGACACCCTGAGGACAGGGAGGGGACAGACACAGAGCTGCATTTAGGGGGTGGTTGTTAAAGAAGAGCCCAGATCTGGACTGGATTCCTGAAGGAAAACACACACCTCCCTGGGGCTCCAGGGAGAACTCCCAGTGCTGAAAGGGGCTCCAGGAGAGCTGGAGAGGGACTGGAGACAAGGGATGGAGGGACAGGACACAGGGAATGGCTTCAAATTTACAGAGTGTGGGTTAGGTCAGATGTTGGGAAGGAATTGTTCCCTGGGAGGGTGGGCAGGCCCTGGCACAGGGTGCCCAGAGCAGCTGTGGCTGCCCCTGGATCCCTGGCAGTGCCCAAGGCCAGGCTGGACACTGGGGCTTGGAGCAGCCTGGGACAGGGGAAGGTGTCCCTGCCCATGGCAGGAGTGGGATGGGATCATCTTTATGGTCCCTTCCAGCCCAAACCATTCCTCAATTCCATGACAGCCCCTTCTGAGGGATCTGGGAGGGGATGAGGCCCTGCTGGGGCAGAGCCTTTTCCTCTGGACAAAGCCTGTCCAGCTCCTGCAAGGCTGAGGCAGCTCTTCCATTGAGGGCAGCACTGAATGGCCCAGGAAAATTGAGATTATCCTGCATCTTGCATCAACAGCCTGTTATGGTCCCAGGGGCCCAGAAGAAATCCCAGGAACTGGCTGTTTGGAGGAGAAGGTGGGAATAAAGGGCACAAAAGGGATGGTTTTGCCCAAAGGTGCCATCTCTTTGTGTTGCAATCAGAGGAGAGCACTGCTACAGCAGGAATTCTGTGCTCTGAGAGGTCCCAGGGCCTCTGGGGGTGCCTCAATCCTTTTTTCAGTGGTTCTGCTCACTTCAGACATCCTGGAGCTCTTTTCTCACCGTGCCTTGGCCATTTCCCAAAACAGCAAAGGATGCAGGCAGTGATCATTTGTGAGGGAGCAGCTCCAAGGGCTGTGATAAAAGCTGGGAGCTCTGCGCTGTTGTTGGTGTGATATCAGCCCACACAAAGGGCTGTTCTCCCTGCCCAGCCTGCAATTGGAATCACTCAGCCATTGCATGTAAAGCCCTGCCTTTGACAGACCTGCCCAGAAAGGCTCACACTTTGCACACAGATTATTGTCAGGAGTGCAGTGAACCTGCTCTGGAATCAGCCCTGACTGGCACAGCCAGAGCTCCACACAGGGAGGCCTCTCCTCTCACCACTAGATGTCAGAAACTGGTTTTGTTCCTCATTTTCAGAACCTCCTTTCCCTGCTTTCAGCTGCTCCATCACTTGATGAAGGCAGTCACGTTGATAATCCTTGAATAAACTCCTCTCTTTTGGATTTTGGGCATTTTTTTCCCTCTCAGTCATGCTTAGCTTCACGCTTTTCTCCCCACCTCACACACACGTGCCAGCACATTCTTGCTGCCATGCTGCAAATGCCACACTGTGGCACGTCTGCTGCAAGCTCAGAGCTCTTTTGGGCTTTGATTTGCATTTTTAACTTTCAGCTGCTCCAGCATCTTCCCTGAAAGTGCTGGTGACATTCCTGTTCTGTTGCTGAGCAGAAAACATGATGAGGTTTAGCTTTTCTCAGTGAAGTCCCGCTCAGAGCTCATTGTTTGTCCTCTCTGTGCTGAGCCTGGGAAGGTCAAACCAAACTCAGCCCAACCCTCCCAGAGGAGGCTGTATTTTGTCCAGAGGTGATGACTCCTGGCAGGGGCACTGGGAAACAAGCCCCTCTGCTCTGGAGCCAGGCTGGGAGAGCTGGGGGGGCTCACCTGGAGAGGAGAAACTCCAGGGAGAGCTCAGAGCCCCTGCCAGGGCCTAAAGGGGCTCCAGGAGAGCTGGAGAGGGACTGGGGACAAGGGATGGAGGGACAGGACACAAGGAATGGCTTCCCACTGCCAGAGGACAGGGATGGATGGGATATTGGGCAGGAATTGCTCCCTGGGAGGGTGGGCAGGCCCTGGCACAGGGTGCCCAGAGCAGCTGTGGCTGCCCCTGGATCCCTGGCAGTGCCCAAGACCAGGCTGGACACTGGGGCTTGGAGCAGCCTGGGACAGGGGAAGGTGTCCCTGCCCATGGCATGGGTGGCACTGGATGGGCATTGAGGTCCCTGCAATCCAAACCATTCCATGATTCTCTAAGTGTCTCAGCTTATCCAGAGCTGGAGGAGTTGTGCTGATCAAGTAGGACAAACCATCAATTCCCCCACTTCAAGTAGGACAAACCATCAATTCCCACACTTCACCCTGGTTTAATTTGAGGACAGGCACTGTAAAACCCCTGCTCTGAGCTGTGCAGCCCTGCCAGGCCTAACAGATAGACAAGACTCCACCTGGGTGGTGCCAGAGCCCTGGATTGTCTCTGGGAGATCTCCAGATCCCTGATGGAAAAGCACATATTTGTATGAGAGGTGAGCTTTGCTTTGCGAGTTGTTGGCCCTGCACACCTGGGAGGACATTCCTGAAGGCTCAATTACAGATCCAATACAAATGCTGAGCTAAAAAAATAAGGGCTAGCAAACCTCCTCCTCCTCCTCTTTCATCTGTGGTTTTTCTTCAGAACTGTTCTATTTCCCTAAGGATAAAGAACTGGGGAATATAACAGCAGGAAAAGGCAAATGAAGTCATGCTGCTTCTTCAGAGCAAACAGGCTGCAAGGATCTGAAATGCAACCTTTGTTCTTCCAGAATACCCATCTTGCAGCTCAGAGCACTGGGACGCTTTAGGAATGTCTGACAGCCTGAACAGGCTTCTCTTCAACCCACACAGTTTCAGGCCTCTCCAGGATTTCTGGTGTTCCCAGATGTTGCGTCAGGTGGGGAGGGCACAGAAAATGCTGGATCATGCTGACATTGCTACATAAAATCATGGAATCAGTAAGGCTGGAGAAGACCTCAGAGTCCCTCAAGTCCAGCTGTGAACCCAGCACTGCCAAAGCCACCTCTAATCCATGTCCTCAGTGTGTTCCTGGCCTCAGGGTGGCAGAGGACAGAGGGAAACCAGCCATGGTCCGAGGGATCTGCATCCTGCAGCAGCTCCAGGGGTTGGGCTGTCCCTGCCCTCTCCCCAATTCCCAGGGCTGCTTTGGGGCAGGGCTCTGGGGACAGCCTGGCCCCACCTGTGGGATTTTGGTTTTGGAGTGGTAATGAAGAAGGAAATGTTATTTTAGGGAGTCGGTTCTGAAATGGATGGAGATGAATGAATTGAGAAGCTGAAGGTGACTCTGAATGTTGCTCCAGTCTGTGAATGTTGCATCCATCTGTGGATGGATGTGGAAAGGAGGGAAGGAAATGTCTGCACTAAACCTCAGAGAGACCTTCAGGAGATGTGGGCAGGGCTGTTGGTTTGACCTGGCTGCCAAGTCCATTAACAGCCTCATTCTGGGAGCCAGCTGATGGAGGCAGGACTGGCTCTCATGGATGGGATGGATTTCTTGGAGTTAATTTCCAAAGATAAACACAATTATCAGAACTGTTCATTACCCATGAATTATCTCTATGAAGTGTGGTTCCCCAGGATGGAAGATCTGCTCTGTCAGAAGTTTCAGAAATATCAAAATAAACCAAACAAGCCCACAAACTCAGAACAACAAGGGAAGCAAACCTGCCATAATTAGGTCCCAAGGGGTGCTTATTCCCAGCTCGATGGAGAAATTAAGTCAATACAATGGAATGGTTAAATATTGACTGAGCTGTAATATTTAATCAAGAAGGATTCATACTGCTTCTCTTTCAAAAGAGCTTGAGCTGCTTGTTTTATTGGCTTTTTAATCAATGCTTTAATTATATCGGTGCTCTAATTTCATAATAAGCTTACATTAATTAAGGCAGCTCTTCTATATGCAGAGAGTAATAGGAAAACCAAACCAAATAAGAGGAATGTGATGTTCTCCTGCTCCAGAAGAGATGGAGACTGTGCTGTTTACACTCATTTACTCTTGTAAAAGGAAATGATACCAGGAATTTGTGGGACTCAGAGTGACCAGGAATTCTTTATTTATGCTTAGGTCAGCTCCGCCTCTGATTCAGTGAAAGACATTTTCCCCCAGAAATCTGATGCACAGCCTGGTACAAACCATTTTGGGCCAAGTTCTTATTTCTGCAAAAGTGTATGGATATAAATGGAAGATAAATGGGGATCCCCTCCAAAATGGGCCTCGGGATCTTTTGCTGGATGTCAGCTCTTCCAGAGGGATGAGGATTGGAGAGGACTGAGCTGTTCATTAAACAGGGATGTTTCTCCTGGTGCTCCTGGGACACTCACAGGTTCACACTGGCTGGGAAGAATCATTAAGTTTTCTCAGCATTTTTTCCTTCAGATATGGAGGAGTGGATGGTGCAGTTTGGATCCTTCACCTGAGCTTGTTATCCTGGCTCAGCGGAGTGTAGGGCACTGCCTGGATGAACAGCTCATTAAACTGCTGATTAACACTGCTGATTAGCACTGCCCATGTCTCACTGTCACTGCCAAAAAGCAGTGACTGCTCCCGGGTAACCATGGTTAGGATAAAAACCTGGAAAAAAAGACCTTTAGTGCTGTGGTGGGAATAAATCCAGGACTGACTCAGTTCTTTGCCCAGCCCACCTCAGTGGCACTGGGGACAGACACCTCAGGGCCTGTGGTGGCCTGCAAGGTGCTCGTGGCTGGACACTTCTCCTGCAGCCTAATTCCTGCTGCAAACACCAATGGAAAAGCAATTCCTCGTCTGTTTTTCCAGAGGCAGCAGGCAGGCAGATTCCTCCTGCTGAGCAGTGGCTGAGGAAGGCAGCAGAGTGCTCCTGGTTTGGATTAGGACAGAGTGGGAGCAGCCAGCCCTGCTCCTGAGCCTACCTCAGCATGCCAGGGAAGGAGCGATTCCCTGGGACACAGAGAGCAGCACTGTCTCAGCCAGAGGCATTAAAACCTTGTGGTGAGATCATGTCTTGGACCAGGCTGTGTTTGGAATGCCAGGAGGATGCTGTTATCCCAGGATTTCTTTGCCATGCAACCAGACCTTTGCAAAGCTGGACCCTTTTATACAAAGGATTTTCATTAATGAGGTCACAGTGGCTGGAAGGGCTCCTCTGTCCTCGGGGTCACAGTGGCTTTAATAATGCATTATTTCACACTTAGACATGATGCAGACAGAAGAGGACTTGTGTAGCCAGTGAGATAAGGTGTCCCAAAAGCATTTAAAAATGTCTGTGACTGTATAAATAAATTAGTGGGAACTGGAAAGGGATGTGTTGATCTGGCAGCTTTTTGGAGCTGCCCTCAGCTGATGTTGCCACATCTGGTGATTGTCATCTTCTATCAACGTGAGGAGGCTGTGAGCTGTAAAGGGAAACTGTTTGCCTGGTGAGGATGCTTCACTGATTTTTATTAACACTGGGTTTAACTCTACCTGCTGCTGGAAGCTCAGCTCAGCCAGGGGTGTTCTCCAACAATTCCATCACAAATCTTCCCAGTCACACCCAGTGAAAGGAGTAAGAGTAGAAACAGCACTGAGCTCCCTCTGCCAGGGGTGTGAAGGATGTCTCTATCAGTTGTTGTGAGGGCATCAGGAGCCATGGATGCTGTGCTAATGGAGATCCCCTCCTGTGAGACTGCCTTCAGAAACCACATCCCAATCTATGTCCTCATGGGGATCTTCTGCCCTTCCTTCCTCCTCCTCAGCACTCCCTGCTCCAGCCCCACATCCCTGCTGGAGCTCTCCCTGCTGACATCCTGACAGCTCCTGTTCTCAGGGGCCAGCAGAGCCCCAGAAGCAGGACAGGGCCTGAGGAAGGGCCCAGCCCTGCCAGAGCTGTGGGACAAGGAGGAGTTTGGCTCCTCAGGACACGCAGGGCTCAGCCAAGCTCGTCTGTTCCTCATGTGCACAGCTCTGGAGAGGGACAAGTGACCATAATGGCCTCAAGGCAGGAGCACCGAGCAGTGGGGGAGCCTTGGATCAACGAGCAGTGGAACCAGAGCCCAGCAGAGCATCACCTCCAGTGCAAAATGTCCCCAACTCTGGGGCAAAATGTCCCTAGCTCTGGTTGCAAAATGTCCCCAGCTCTGAAGCAGCTGAGCAGCTGGGAGCCTCTTCCCAATCCCAACCCAGACACCCCCAGAGCCAGCAGTTACCCAACAGCAGCACTGAGTGGAAACTACAGACAAAACTACAGACAAAACTACAGACAAAACTACAGACAAAATGATCCACGGAATCATAGCAAAACTATAGACAAAACTATCAACAGAACTATCCACAGAACTATAGACAAAACTATAGACAAATATATCCATAGAACTATAGAGAAAACTATCAACAGAACTGTCCACAGGACTATAGACAAAACCATCCCCACAACCACCCCCGGAACTATCCCCAGAACTACCCCCAGAGTCCAGGTCTCAGAGGGCTGAGAGTCTCCCAGAAGGGAAGGGCAGAGATGTCCAGGGGAAATGGGAGTCTCTGTCCCAGGCTCTTGACATGATTTGATGCTGGGCAGATCCATTCACTCACCCTCTCCTGCTACAGCTGGACAGAGGAGAGAAAATTTACTGAATGGTTCATGAGCTGAGATAAGGACCAGGAGAAAACACTCCAAGGGCAAAGCAGGCTCAAGTTACAGATACAAATTGAATTTATTACTAACAAAATCAGAGCAGGATAATGAGAAGTAAAATAACCCCTTAAAACCACCTTTTTTCCCCCCGACTCCTCCTTTATTCCCCCCACCAGTGCAGGGAGACGGGGTGGATTGAAAGGCCTCTGGAAGATTGGAAGATGTAATGGGCACAATGGGCATGTGGAGGAGGGTGGCTCAGAGCACCCCTACATCATATTCCAGCAGCTTGGTAGCACTGTATTAGCCACAAATGGATACCCTAGGCACAGAGATGGCTCCTCCTGGCTCGGAAGTGGAGAAGAAGCTCTGGGCACTCCCTCATCCCACAGAACCAGGAGATGGCTCCTCTGCTGCCCCAGGAAGAGAGAAGGGAAGCCCCAGGCACAGCCCATGGAACCAGCTCTGGTTCTTTCTGCACCAGCAGAGAAGGACATGAGGGGGGTGGGACAGTGAACTCACCTCTGAGCTAGAGCTGTGTGAGTGACCTGAGAGGGAGGAGAGCTGTTGAGGAGGGGCCAGCCAAGAAGACTCGCAATGTATTTGCCACAGAGAGACAAGAAGGCCATCAGGGCTCTCCCAGACATAAAAGTACTGAAATAATTTTCCTTCAACCCTGGCAAGGGAACTTCTGCTCTGGCATTGCAAAGGTCAGACAGTGACTGCTCTGCCCAGGGGCGGGAAGAGAGGGTCCCTGCCTTTGGCCAGGAGAAGGAAAGGGGTGACCCAGCACACTGGGCTGCATGGATCCTACAGCCTGGCACAGACCCACACGAGTGTAAAGCTTTAGTAGACTCTGGAGCTTTGTGCACACTGATGCCATCAAGGCACAGGAGTGTGGAGCTCACCTGGAGTCTGGAGTGACAGGGGAGGCCAGGAGGTGTCTGTATCCAAGGCTGAAGTGAGTCCAAAAGGGGACAAATGGAAAAACTCCCCAGTGTGACTGGCCCAGAGGCCCCTTGTACCCTTTGACTGCCTTAGGAGAGGGAACTTCAGGGACCCCACAGGGTATCAATGGGCTTTTGGTGTAGCTACAGTGAATACTGAGAAGATCAAACAGTTCTCTACTCTGCCTGACCTCTCAGGAGATCCCTTCACTGCAGGATTGCTGCAGGTTGAAGACCAGCAGGTACCAGCTGCCACCAGGACAGTGCACCAGCACAGCTCTGTTGGAATTCTGGAAACTTGGATTTTGGGATTTTAGTGTATAGTAATACATGTGAGTTAAGATGGAGGACTTTGGGCATTGTCTGAGTCCTTCTTCTTCATGGGTTTTGGTGGTTTTCTGTAATTGGATGAAAAAGGTCTGCATTGCAGCTTTGGGTGGTCATTATTGGGTCAGAAATACAATAATATACGTGTCACCTCATTATTGGGTGATTAGAGCTTAAATAACCTTGGAAAGAGTTAGAGGTGTCCATTTTACCTCATTTCTCTGACTTGCCAGTAAGAGCTCATGGCTCATGAGTCTGTAAATAGATAAGAAATAATAAATATCTAAGTCTGAACTCAAAACCTTCGTTTCCAGTGTATTAATCCCAACCTTGGCAAGGAAAGAAAGAAGCCAGAACCTTCACACAGCTCCATATGTGAAGGTCTCTCTCAGTGCGTGTAGCAGCCTCATGAGCCAGTACTGCAGGTGCTGGAACTCACTCATGGCCCTGGTGTGAGCAGCTGGATCCTCAGCCAGGTGCTGGAGCAGGCTGGGAGGCTCAGGGGTTTGGATGTCCCTGGGCAGGCTGATCTCAGCAGGGACCTTGTGGCTCCCCACAACGGAGTGGCCGAGGTGTCTCCTGTGCAGGACACAGTGCAGGTGCCCCATGACATCCTCCAGACACTGCAGGAAATGCCTCCTGCACCAGTGGGACAGGGACAGGGTGTTCAGCAGTGCATCACCATGGTCTTCAGGACATGTGGGGAAAGCACATATCCCCAAGGCCACGGGCCAGGAGCTCCAGGCACCTCAACAGAGGTGCAACTATTACACAACTATTATTAGATATGCTGAGTGAAACAGAAAAACAATTGATTTTAAAAACAGCAGGGGATTTGTTGGAAGACTATTAAAAACTCAGCAGTTAGATGTAAAGGACTATTTCCCACTTCAGAAACCCAAGTGGAGCCCAAATATAACAGTAGAAAGAGAAAAGCTGGAAAGCTAGCAGGAATGGAAAGCAAAAGGGGTGGAAAGAACTATTCCTAAAACTATAAACTGGTCAGCCTTATGTGCAATCAAACAGGGTCCCCCTGAGTCTCCATCTGAATTCCTGGAGTGTTTGAGAGACACAATGTGGCTTCACACCCCGCTGGATCCTGGATCCAAGGTAGGAATACAACAGTTAGATGTATTATTACCTCACAACTCAATAGCTGATATCACCTCACAACTCAATAGTTGATATCACCTGAGTGCCCAGTGTGTCCAGGTGTGCAGTGCCAAACTCCAGGTGACAGCAGAGCAATGTCCCTGAGTGCTCAGTGTGCCCAGGTGTGCAGTGCCAAGGCCCTGCAGAAGGCTTGGGATGAGCAGAATCTTCACTGATTCCTTGGAGAACACTCAGAGTCTCCTGTGTGGACACATGGACACACACCTAAGGTGCCTCTTGCTCAGTCCTGCCCAGCCAGAGCTTCCACAGCCACTCTGGAATGCCTGGCATGGCCTGGGAATGCAGAGGGAAAATGATCTCTGCAGCCATCACGGTGTTCAGCAGCTGCTGTGCCAGGGGGACACTGAGAGGGGCCCCTGGAGCTCCTGTCAGAGGCTGCAAGGCAGGGATCTCCCTGTCCCTCCTGGGCCCCACACATGCCCTGGTTTTGCCCATGGTATGAGGTCAGGTGGATGCCATCAGCTCCCAACAGATCCAGCTGCTCAAGGGTCGATCCCTGGTGCTGGAGGCCCAAACCTCAGCACTGCCTGCACAGCCAGACATTGACCTGCTGAGTTCCCCTGCCCTTCCCAGCGCCCGAGCCCTTTGTCTGGGATGTCACAGGAGCACAGGCTTTGTGCTCCTGGGCCTTTCCCACCTCTCCCTTTGGAGGTCCAGGTGTGCCCTGTCACTGCCCCAGCAGCCTGTGTCACACTGTGGGAGTGGACAGTGACCCCTGGGGCTCAGCAGCCTCACACCCTCCCAGTGCCATCCCACAGGTGAGCTCCTGCTGGGCATCATATTCTCCAGAGAAATCACCTGGATGGCAACCAGGAGTTCTTAGGAGAGAATCCCCAAGGGCTGATCCCTGAGGGGCGTTTTGGGGAGGTGCCTCAGTTTCCCTTTTGCCTTTGCTGCTGCTCTTCTCAGAGGTGCTGGAGTACAGCAAGGCTGTTAAAGGAGATGATGTTTCACTGGAGGTTCCTTCTCATTCTTTGATAACCTGAGATGGTTTTATCTTCTCCATCTTCTCCATAAAGGAGTCTTTATTCATGGACATTGACTCTGACTCGTTTGAAAATGCTGCAATAATTGCAATAATGAACTGAACTCCAGCTTCCTGCCTGACATATCCTGAATGGTTTAAGCAGTTTATTGTGGCAGCACTGAACTCAAGAACTGCCAATACTTTATAGCAGCCCTGCCTGATGTATCACATCTTTCTCTGAGCCCATTACTGAGACCAGCACAAGCAAATCCATGTCCTCGGCATTTTTTCAGTTTTATCCCAGTCTTGACCCTGTCATTTCTTCCCTTCTGCCCTCTGAACTGATGCTTGGTTTTCCTCCTTATAGGGGACAATATTTTAAAATGCTTGCAAGGTTAATTTCTCCAAGAGGGAATGAATGCTGCGATTGCTCTCCATGTGAAAAGGACAGGAGTTAATTGATTTTAAAAATCCTCTCTGAAATGGAGTATAAGAAATAATAAATATTCCAAGCAGAATGTTGTAGATCTTTGGGATTAACGTATGGGTTATGCACTTTCAAATAGATTTAATTTTGGCAGGTCTGTGTTGACAGGTCCTAATCTGGAGCCTGTTCCTGGTACTTGGAGATTTCTCTCGCCAGAAGAAGCAATCCCCATTTTCAGTATTTTTCAGGCTTTTAGGTTCTCTCTGGTTCAAAGTGAGAGAAGACACTAAAATTGGCACAGCACAGTGGGAGCTCACACAATGTGGTAGGAAACAACATCCCCTCTCCCTCAGATCCCAGGGCTTTGGTCACTGGGTTCTTCACGCATCTTCCTGCAGCCGTCTGTTCACAGCACTCCCAGGCTCCTGCTTGTGCTCAAAAAGGCTCCCCTAGAAATGGTGAGAAAAAATGCTGCATCCTGGGCTCTGTGATAATGCTGTGTCCTGGCATCCTGATAATGAAGTACCTTGAGGGGTATGACTGCTATTCCTGACCATTGAATTTCAGCAAACCAGTTGTCCCTTCCCAGGGCAAGGCTTGGCTTCATCCCAAGGTCAGCAGACCCATCCAAGAGAGGCAGGAGAAACACACAGGTTTTCCATACACCTCCCACGTGCAGGATGCTCTGAGCTGGTCCCATCCCTCCTGCACCAGGGAGGTCCCTGCTGCTCCCCAGGCACAGACGGTGACAGGGACATGGTGCCAGGGGGCTCTGGATGATAATTCACATTTAGAAATGAGGGTCTGTCCCCTCGTACAGGGGGAGAGAAGATGAGGAAATCTCTTCTTAATGAGAGCTGGGGTGTTGGAAGAATTCATCACTCATAGTCTGTCTGAGAACTTCATGGAGGGCTTGTGGAGGGCTCAGGGCATTGGCAGAAACTTGAGGAAACATTTCTGCACCAAAACACAGGCACTGGGACAGGCTGAGCACCTGATCTTCTCAGACGTGGTCAATGTTTAGGAGGGGTTTGGGAACTGCGCTTGAAAACCTGCTTTAACTTTTGGTCAGCCCTTAAGTGGTCAGAGCTGGACTGATCATGATCATTGCAGAACATTTCAGCTGAAATTAACAGAACTGTTCTGTTCTGTTCTGTTCTGTTCTGTTCTTTTCCATCCCAAGCTGGAGAAGTACCTGGAGAAGCTGAGTGCAGTGAAGAGGAGCAGCAGGAACTGGAATGTGGCAAACAGGGAACTGTGTCCTCCCCACGAGGAACTTGAGGCTGATGAATTCCTCGTTCATTCTTTATCTGAAACCATCTCTCTCGAAATTTAATTTCAACCATCTGCAGATGCCAAAGCTGCTGGTGCCAGCCTGGAAGCTCCACAGCTTCATGTGGAACATGCCAGGCCAGGGCTGAGCTCCCCAAAGGCCAGTGGGAAGGATGCTCTTGCTATTCTGTTCACATTTCTCACTGAACATGCAGATGAGTTTAATTTCTATTTAATCAGCCTCTGCAAACAGCAATCACTTGAGATTTTTCTTGCCTCACATGCAATGATTACCCTTCTTACACCAGCACTGCTCGTACCAAGCTGGGGGCTCTCAGCCCCACCAGGTGACATCTTTCACTTCAAGGAGGTTCTGGTGCTTTGCTGTAAAATACTCTGTGAGCTGGAACTGGTTGGATCTGGAGGTGGCTTGGTGGCTTCTGTTCTCCTTGGGGCTGACGTGCCTCTGGAATCTCTGCTCAGTCCCTGGAGCAGTACCAGGAGTGGAGACATCAGTGGAGCCTTGTCCATGTCCCCCCTCACTACAGGGGGGTGACCCCAACTGTAGAGAGACCCCAGTGCTGGTGTTTGCAGTACCCTCAGTGCTGGTGTTTGCAGTACCCCAGTTCTGAGTGTTTGCAATACCCCAGTGCTGGTGTTTGCAGTACCCTCAGTTCTGGGTGTTTGCAGTACCCCAGTGCTGGTGTTTGCAGTACCCCAGTTCTGGGTGTTTGCAGTACCCCAGTGCTGGTGTTTGCAGTACCCCAGTTCTGGGTGTTTGCAGTACCCCAGTGCTGGTGTTTGCAGTACCCTCAGTTCTGGGTGTTTGCAGTACCCCAGTGCTGGTGTTTGCAGTACCCCAGTGCTGGTGTTTGCAGTACCCTCAGTTCTGGGTGTTTGCAGTACCCCAGTGCTGGTGTTTGCAGTACCCCAGTGCTGGTGTTTGCAATACCCCAGTTCTGGGTGTTTGCAGTACCCTCAGTGCTGGTGTTTGCAGTACCCTCAGTTCTGGGTGTTTGCAGTACCCCAGTTCTGGGTGTTTGCAGTACCCCAGTGCTGGTGTTTGCAGTACCCCAGTGCTGGTGTTTGCAGTACCCTCAGTTCTGGGTGTTTGCAGTACCCCAGTTCTGGGTGTTTGCAGTACCCCAGTGCTGGTGTTTGCAGTACCCCAGTTCTGGGTGTTTGCAGTACCCCAGTGCTGGTGTTTGCAGTACCCCAGTTCTGGATGTTTGCAGTACCCTCAGTTCTGGGTGTTTGCAGTACCCCAGTGCTGGTGTTTGCAGTACCCCAGTTCTGGATGTTTGCAGTACCCTCAGTTCTGGGTGTTTGCAGTACCCCAGTGCTGGTGTTTGCAGTACCCTCAGTTCTGGGTGTTTGCAGTACCCCAGTTCTGGGTGTTTGCAGTACCCCAGTGCTGGTGTTTGCAGTACCCCAGTGCTGGTGTTTGCAGTATTTGTGCTGTTGCCCCACAGTTTGTGTATGTGAAATTCAGCACTGCAGAGATCAGCTGCTGCTGTCCCCACAGTGGTGGCAGGACACAGGGAATGGCTTCTCACTGCCAGAGGGCAGGGATGGATGGGAGACTGGGAAGGAATTTTCCCCTGTGAGGGAGGGGAGACCCTGGCACAGGGTGCCCAGAGCAGCTGTGGCTGCCCCTGGATCCCTGGCAGTGCCCAAGGCCAGGCTGGACACTGGGGCTTGGAGCAGCCTGGGACAGTGGGAGGTGTCCCTGCCCATGGCAGGGGTGGCACTGGATGGGCTTTAAGGTCCTTTCCAATGCAGACTACTCTGGGATTCTACAGTCTTTTATGTCTCAAAACCAACCATGTGGGGCTCATTCCTGCACCTGCTGGGGATTTGGTCAAAGTCTCCAGTGCAGAGGTAGCTCCCTGGCAGGCCCGGCTCAACAACTTCAGCACAGCAGAGGCTGAGAACTGATGGGCTGGAGACAGAGACCTGAATTTTTTGTGAAACTCATCATAGGGAGAAAGAAGAACTGGAGCTTTTGCACCACTTTATCTCCCAGAAAACTCCCAGAGTTTTTTTCCTCTGTGTTTATAATTTTAGCTCGGATCTAGAGGCATTTTGCCTCCAACAAAGGGATGATATTTTTCTTGGCCTATGGGTGGGGAGACACTGTGGGAAATGGATTTGTAGTTTCAAATGATGGCCTTGCAAATAAGACTAGATACTTTGAAGAAATAGAACTATGAGACGTGCGCTGTAGTAGGACCCATGAGAAGTAATTTTAGATGATTGGCTTTAAGACATCAACAGCATTTTGTGGCAAAAGCTGCTAGGCCAAGAAACGCTTATAATGGATTGGAATTAGGAAATAGTTTGGCTTCTGATTGTGATGGTGTGAATTATAACATCTGTACTGTCTCACCCTTTACATGAGGCTGAAAATGGAATAGAAGTTTTTAAAACACCTCTCAGTTGCCCCATCTCTAGGTCAGAAAAAGGCATAATCCAACAGGACACTGTTCCTTCAATAAAAAACTGTTTCTTCTGAGGCCCTGAGCAGTCTGAGGATGCTGAAAATTTGCTTTCCTAGACCACCAGCGTCCTGCTACAGGGTGTGGGCCATCTGCTGACACTTGCACTTAATTCCTGTCTGCAGCAACACTCCTGTGATCATCTCAGCTGTCTGTCATTGCCTGGGCAGTTATTGCTGACAGCTTATTCCAAAGCAGGTCATTATGGGCCAGGGAAAATTTAGGCAGTAATTAGGGTTAAAAGAGATTTATTGCAGTGTGCCAGGCATGGCACTTGGCATCCTCAGCCTGATACTGCCACTTCCAGTGGATTTATCATCTTCCCTTTTGGGGAGGTGATGGTGGAGCAGGGCCTTTCTGCCTAGGAATGTTATTAGAGTAAAATAAAACATCTTTCAGCCTTCCCTTACTGTTTTGTGCCCAAATTCCTGTGTCCTAGGCAGTTCCTTATTTGTATCTCCTCTTTTCTTTCCCCTTATCCCCTCCAAATTTCCCTGAGCCTTAGGAGCTGGCTGAAAGCTGGAATGAAATCATCCCAGCTCCTGCACAGACAGCCTCGTTTCTGAGGGAAGACCAAGGATGGAAATTTCTGCTTCACAAAGCTGCAAAAAAGTAGAAGTGAGAGACTGATGTGCAGCATTCAGTAAGCCTGGTGCTACAGCAGAGATCAACATCTGCTGTAATTACTTTCTTTAGAACTTCACAATTGTCCTGATAATTTTGGTAGGAAGAAGAACAAATGGGAAAAGATCTGGAAGATATTCTTGGTGAATTTTTTAATTAAAATGTTTTTGATTTGTTGAGGAACACTGAAAGAAGCAATTAAAACAAGATGATATTGGTCTATACTTACAAGGGAGAGCCTTGCCAGGATTAACTGGCTCGGCCCAAATAAATTACTGCCTCTGGATTTGCATTAGCAAACACTTCCTAGAGATGTTAATGAGGAAAGAATGAGAATGGAGCGGGTGAGTTCATAGACACAAAGGCAGCCTGCAGGGTCACCCAGAAGGGTTTGGGGTGGAAGGGACCTTAAATCTCATCCCATTCCACCCCTGCCATGACAGGGACACCTTCCACTGTCCCAGGCTGCTCCAAGCCCCAATGTCCAGCCTGGCCTTGGGCACTGCCAGGGATCCAGGGGCAGCCACAGCTGCTCTGGGCACCCTGTGCCAGGGCCTGCCCACCCTCACAGGGAAGAATTCCTTCCCAATATCCAACCTAAACCCATCATCTGTCAGTTTGATCCCATTCCCTGTGTCCTGACACTCCATCCCTTTGTCTAAAGTCTCTCTCCATGTTTCCTGTCAGCTCCTTCAGGCCCTGCAAGGTCACAGTTAGGTGACCCCAAAGCTTCTCCTCTCCAGGCTGAACATTCCCAGCTCTCCCAGCCTTTCCTCCCAGCAGAGCTGCTCCATCCCTCTGCTCATCCTGGAGCCTCCTCTGGACTCCTCCAGCAGCTCCAGGTGCTGCCTGTGCTGGGCCCAGGGCTGGGGCAGCTCTGCAGGTGGGTCTCACCTGAGCACAGGGACAGAATCCCAATTCCAATCCCTTTCCTGCTGCCCATGCTGGGATCAGCCCAGGGCTGGGGGGGTCTCTGGGTCAGTCTGGACCTGTCTGGGGAAAGTGTGGGGTCAAACCAGGACACTGCTGCAGGTCTGAGCCTGGGGAGCCCAGCCATGGCCAGAGAGGCTGTGCCTGGATTTCACTCAGGGTAAGGAAAGCTTTATTTCTTTTCTTCAGGACTTGTATTTCAGTAATTAAATTCCAGGCCCTGGCCAGACTCCATTTAAACAAAGCAAGGAGCCAGGGTGTGAAGTGCTGTTCTGTGTGATGACCTAATCCAAATCCCACAAAGTCTGGGAATGTTTCCATGGACTCCCTGGGAGCTGGATTAGACCTGCACCATCACTCCTGCCCAGTGCTGGTGCCTGGTCCCACAGCAGCAGCAGCCCCCAAAAACCCTGATGGTGCACAGCTGAAGGATGTCGCTTTTGGTTGGCGTTTCCATCTGCATTTCTCCATTAATGGAGTATTAAATTAACCATTCAAATCTCCATTAATGGAGAGTATTAAAATGACAAGAGAGATAAACAGGCTATGGTGGAGCTGGGACAATGGTTGCATTTGTGGACTGGTTCTGGAGGGATAAAGCAGTTTGCTCTCAGGCCAGTTGTGGGGTGCTTTTTTCTTTTTGAATGTTGCTTTTCTCCTGCAGTCAGGGTGATCTCCTGGTGGTGTCACACTGAGCTGTGCTGACCTCTCCAAGGCTGGTGGGCAGAGGATCTGTAGGAGCAGCAAATTTCAATTTCTGGACAGCTCTGGTGGCTGAAAGTCAAGGTACAAGCCTGGCTTTCGACTGAGGGCCCTGAACACACTGACCTGCATGAGAACAGCTCTCAGTGTGGGGTGCAGGTTTCTCCTTCCAGCCCAGAATTCCTTCAATTGCTCGTTCTTCCCATGATAAATATACAGGAATTCCTGGAGCACATTTGATTCTTTCCTGTAATAAATCCAGACTCATTCCTGAGCCATTCATAGGAACACTCACCAATGACATGTGTCCTGGGTTGCAGTGTAGTTTCAAACCACAACAACATGGGAGGTCAATGAGAGTGTGCAGTGCCTTTTTTCACACTTTACAGATTTGATAAACATGGATTTCCTGCACCACTTCCTGTCCAGTGGCAATCCCTGCCTGGACTGCAGTGATTGCATGGAATTACTCAGACCCAGCCTGTCACAGGATCCCAGAGTGGCTTGGGCTGGAAGGACCTTCAGGCCCATCTCATTCCATGGGGAGGGACACCTTCCCCTATCCCAGGTTGCTCCAAGCCCTGTCCAGCCTTGTCCTGCTGCTGTGGCTTGGCCCCACCTGGGGGAAGCTGATTTGCCAAGATCAACTCTTCCCTAAAGTGAATTCAGGCACCAGTGCCAGGTATTGTGGTGTCCCCTGAGCTCAGGGATCAGCCTCTGGCTCTCTGGGAGGGATAAAAAAGGGCTTTTAAAGCAAGTGCTGACCTTTCTTTCTGAGATCTGACCAGCTGCGGCTTTGCCTTCCAGAGAAGAACTTCAATCCCTCCCTTTGGCTTCCTGTGCATCTGGAATTGCTGATCCCATTTCTCCAGCCAGGAGCTCCTTCTGTAGTAACAGGCTTTTAAATATGTAAATCTATTTTCAAAGCAAAATAACCTCCCCCAAATGTTCATGTATCTCTCAGAAGGAATAAAGGGTCTCTGTCCTAATATTTTATGCAAATCTTGCTTTTGCTCTTGTACTTGGGCATAAATAAATATCAGTGCTTCAAAAGAGGAAAAAAAAGCTTCATCAAAAGAAAAAAACCTTTATTTCTATTGCATAAATAATGGTAAAATTAAAATATTTTTATACAGATTATGTATTTACAGTAGAGTTTGGTTAGAGGGAACAGCTGATACATATGGCATTCAGTTTTCCTTTATACACTCCTTTATACACTCAGATTACTTGCAATAACATAGGATTTATTTCAGTTGCATGCCCAGTTAATTTATATTAATATTTACAGTATTTTGTACAAAGGTTTTTTTATTTGATTTTTTTTCTTTTTTTACTATTATGCTGCTGACTTTGTGAATTTTCGTCTTTAATTAAAAAGCCATGTCTTTCATTAACGAGCCAAAAAAACCCAGTGAGTTTACAAATGAACAGTAAATGCCTGGAAAACATGAGATGGTGACAAAAGGGAGACACAGGGATTAGTGGAGAACTTCCTAGAGATGAGTCAGGATTGATTCCTCAGATCCTCCTATGGATTAAATGGCAACAGGCTGGGTCCTGGGCTTACTGCACTTGCAGCCAATTAACTCTAATGAGTTATTTCTGATTGACCCTGGGGCCCACGAGTAACCTGCTCTCCCTTTCTCTCCCAGCCCAGATAAATATGAACAAGAGCTGGAAGAGCTTTGGCTACTCAGGAATGTGGCCCCATCCTTGGGCTGCTGCTTCCTGTGGGAATAGGGGCAGGAATTTGGGGATTGATGTCAGCAACACCACCTGCACCCTTTGGAATTGCCCCCAGGAGGGACAGGACGTGCCCAAGTGCTGGTGACACCAGATGGGGGCTCCTGGAGCCACCCCAGAGCTTCCCCAGGTCTCCTGGCTGGCGGATGGAGACACAGGACCAGCTGGGAAAGGAAAGCTGGAACATGAATCTCACCTAAAGTGGGGCAAATCCAGCTGCTGGTTTGGGATGCTGGCAAAGACAGGCCAGGAACAGCTGGGGAAATAATTGGGTGGAAAATGGTCATTTCATTTAGCAATAGTTTTCAAGGCTACAAAGTATTTTGGTCTCTCTTGAGAGAAAATAATAATAAAAAAAAACAAAACCTTGTGGTACTTTCATCATCAAATTGTCAAGTACTGAGCTCTAGGTCCAGGGGATTTCTTTTTTCTCCTTTCTCCTTCTTCTGGGGCTGCAATTATTTCAAAGTGAAGTTGCCAAATTACAGCAGTTTTCCAGGCTTTTGCCACTGGAAACATGTAAGTGGAGCACACTTCTAATTAAGATTTTCTGCCCACCTTGCTCTTGGTGAAGTCTCTGCATTTCCTACAGCTGCCTAAAATGTCCTTCTTGAACTGGAGAAGTACAGACCCCATCCTTATAAACCACCACCAACAGAAAGAGATGGAACCATTGTGAAACTTTTCTTTTTCTGCATTAAATTCCTGTGAAAGGAACAGGTTTTAAGTGATGCCAGGGAAATGTAATTGCACTGTCAGAGCACAGGAGGGTAAAATAATAGATTGAAACCCAGCAAGTTCTGTACATCTTCATCAGTGGAATGGAAGCGTGATTCAGAGCCAAGAAAAAAAGACACTTCATCAGATTCTCATTTTAGAAAGAGTTGGTTTTTCTTCTTTCAAATGCTCATCCATAAAGCAGGAACTAAATCATGGATTACAGGGGTGGGTAAAATAAGGGACTTCATTCTTAGAGATTTTAATGTAATTCCTCCCACTGCTTCTCCCCTTGCTGCTCCAGGGCTGGTGGGGGCTGTGCTCCTGTCACCTCGGGGAGGTGACAGCCCTGGCAGCTCCCAGCACGTGCAGGAGACCAGTTTTCCATGGGAAAATCTGAGTCCTCTCCTCATCCCTGGGCCCTTGCCAAGAATGGAGCCCCTCCCAGGAGATGTTTCACTCTTCTGCAACAGGCAAGAGGATGATGCAGAGTGGGCTTTTGGGACAAAGTATTCCTATGCTCCAATGGAAGAATGACCAGTGGGTACTCAGCGCATCCAAACAGATTTCAGCCATCTAGACAGAGGGCAGCCTTGGGAGTGTTTTCTACCTTGGCTGGCATTCCTTCCTTCCTACCCTAGTTGGAATTAAAGTCTGGATTTAAAACCCCTCTTTGCTGGGCCCAGCTAACAAAGAATGGTATCCAAGCTGCTGGAATTAAAGCGACCAACATCCAGCCCTTCCAGTGCACTTGTCCAACAGGTGAAACCTCTGGATAACCAGGATGGAATCTCTCAAATGAACTGGATTACACCCAGATATTCAGCTCTGGCTCACCAGGGAGCAGGGACAGGAGCTGGGGGTCCTCCTCCCTCCCACCTTCCTGCTCATCCTGGACCTGGGGTCTGTGATCAGTGTCCCAGGTGCTGACAGTGACTGGGGGTATGGGGGTGCCCATCAAGCAGGAAGGAGAATTATTCTGCGAACTCTAATTCCCTATCACCTCTCACAGCATGAGGCCCACAGTCCTAACAAAGCCAAGACTTCCTACTTTAAATCTTTCGGTTATGTTGATGTTGCTTCTGATCAGAAACTCCTCCTCAGTGGAGCACTCGTGGAGGGGCCAGGCTCCCGTGGTGACACACCTCCCAGGTGACACTGGTTGTGAGCAGGATCTGGTTCTCCAGGGCCACCAGCACCACCATCATGGAATATCCTGAGTGGGAAGGGACACCAAGGACCTCAGGTCCAGCTCCTGGATGTGCACAGGAAAAGCCACTGCACTGTCCTGCCTGGACACTCCCCAGCTGTGGTTTCCTCATGGCTGCCCTGAAGGAATGGCTCTGGCTCTGACAAGTGAGCACTGTTCCTTCTGCAGCTTTTGGTGGAATTCACTTCCCCACGGCTTCCTAATTATTTCAGCATTGGAGAGGCTGCTGTTCTTTTTGCTGGTTTTTCCAGAAGCAGGGAATCAGGAGCACTGCTAAAGCCAGTGGTGGAAGCCAAGGTCAGTGGTGATCAGGGGTGCAGTCTTGCAGAAGCAGGAACCCAAATCCTCCCCAGCAGAGCCCAATCCCCACATGGAGAACCTTCCCAAAGTGTCTTCAGCAAGCCCAGGACAGGCAGTGCTCAGGCTGAGGGGATTTCACTCCCTCCTGAATTAAAACAAAGCCTCTCTTGGGCTGAAATAATCATGTCCCTCTTGAAGACTTCCCTGCACATCAATCCCCTTAATTGCACACAATTTTTTGTGGCCAAGCCAACAGAGTTACTCACAAATTCCCGATAATTTCCTAATCCATGAAAAGCCCCTGTCCCAGTGCTGGGAGCTGTTTGCCCATCCCTGGAAGTCTGGGATCATGTGTGCTCTGCCACAGTGGCACCCATGTCACGAACAGCCAGGGTTGCCATGGCAATCTCCTGTTCCTCCAGAACTGCAGGGCTGAAAAGACACTTCAATCCTCCTGGAACTGGCAAGAGCAGAAGTTTAGAGCTTTTTCTGACAGCTCTGCTGCAGTCTGGGTATTTTTTAAAGTATGTTAATTAGCACTTAAATAGGGTTTTTTTTTTCCCTTAAAGTATGGGATGTGGGGTTTTTATTTTTATGTCTTTGATTCTTCTGCTTTCTCCCCCCTCAGCTTTTGCCATCAGGTTCCAATCAGAATTTTACTGCTCTATTTTTACCTCCTGTCTGTAAAAGCAGCAAAAAGCCCTATTTTTCCCCTCTTGTGTAGAAAAAAAAAAAAAAAAAAAAAAAAAAAAAAAAAAAAAAAAAAGAGAGATAAATGGATGTTACATAAATGGAACCAAGGAGGGAGGTAGGAGACATCCAATGCTGCTGGATGAGAAGTTTGTGAGGAAGGAAAGGATGGAATAGCTTGGCCTGATCCACCCTGCATTGCCAGGAGTCACTGATTAAAGAAAGGATCTTTTTACAACACCTGGAGATGGAGGAAGGCTACTCTAGGAAGGGAAAGGAGACCTCTGGCAAGACATGACCCTGATTCATAATGGAAAAGTGAGGTTCCCTACAGAAAAAATCACACCCCAAAGCCCCCAAAATCCTGTACCCAGTAAAATCAGTGGGGAGTTGTGCAATGAACTCTACTGACACCAGGCTATGGCTTTTACCAATATATTCATTATAGGTTTGGTTTTACAAATGGAGCTGCAAGGGGAAGGGTTGGGCTGGAGAATGGCTGTATTTACAGGGGTTTATGGAGCATGCAGGAGGGAATTCTGGAGCCTTCTAGAAAGCTTCCAGGAACACAGACAATTGTTGTCCATGAGGTGCTGCTGGGCCTGGGATCTGCTGGGGGTTTGTGGCCCATGGGTGAGGAATTGTGGAGAAATGCCTGGTTTGGGGTTTGGGGTTGTGGGCTTGGGGTTGTGGGTTTGGGCTCAGTGGAGGCACCACTCTGCCCTGTGCTCTCCCCATCCCTCCCCTCCCCCTGCATCTGCCCACGCTCACTCCAGCACAATCCCAGGGACAAAATGAGTATTCCTTGGTGGCAAGGAACATTTAGACTCTTTTCCCACAGCTGCCACCTTTCCACAGACTCCTGACACCTAAAAATGGGGATGAGTTTCCTTAAAATGATCTCCAATCTTGATATCTACAATGCCCAGCACAGAAAATGTGTCTGAGCTCCCCAGCACTGAGAATATCCCACAGATATTCAGCTACTGCCCTGTAGCAAATTGAAATCTCTCCATCTTCTGGGAGACAGAATCATTTTTAATGGAACATTCTGCAGTTCACCTCTATGGGTCACAGCAGAACAGAAATGCAGGAGTTGTGTTTTGGGGAAAGGCAGAAAAAAACAACTCAGCTGCTGTGGAAAAGGTGTTGTCTTTGGGTTGGAGGGGACACCAGGAAAATGGCAGGAAAAGGTTAACGTGGGAGACTGAGACACCTAAAAGTGACTTGAGTTTAAAGGGGTGGTGGGAGACAGGACAATGACCAGCAGATTTTTAAATTAGGCTGCTAAAAATACAGGTAAATGTTGTCAGTCAGACTGGTAGAAAAGAAAGAGCTGGAATGAGTGTTGGGGGTGGATCCAGTGTAAGTCAAAGGCTGCAGGGTGGGATGAGGGAGGCTGGGGCTGTGCACCCCTAGGAGAGCCATCCTGTGGCACAGGGAACAGTTATCTCCACTTCCAGGAGCAACATCTCAGCGTTCCTGGGTGTGCCTGGAGCTCTCCCAGCACAGCCACCCCACTCCAACACCTGAGTGTCTCCATGAACTCCCTTGGAGCACTCCATGATCACCAGCTGGGATACCCCTCCCAGCAGAGCAGGAGATCACCTCTGTCCTGGTGTGGCACCCAGGGGCACAGTCCATCCAAAGGGAAATGCATGGATTTGTGTCAAGTTTCAAAGGAAAAACACCTTCCCAAGTAATCCTGGCTCCTTGCACTTCCCGTGTGGTGTCCCTGCTCTGCATCATTCCATCTTCTCCTTGCTGCTCCTGAAAATGTGTTCCAGGAAAACCACCCAACGCTCCCTGGATCTGGAAGTCTGATACACTTCAAACACATGGGGGTGGGCTCAGGTTTGGTTCCTTCTTCTCCTGCTGGGCTCGGCTTTTCCGATGGCCCCCTCTGGAACCTGCCCATGGGATGGATCCTGGGAGGGAATGGAGAAGTTGGCTGATCAAATCCACACTTTAACACGTGGGTGAAAATAAAACCTCCCCCACAGGATGGTGTATGCCATGGAGGTTTCACTTCAGATCATAACCAGGCCACACGAAATGGAATAAATTAAAATTGTGCAGGCAAGGAGAGGAGAGGAAAGCTTGGGAGGAGCTTCCCTCAGGATTTTCACCTGGGAAAAACAATTCTTGAAGACCGATAAAGAAGAAGGGTAAAACTGCTGGAGAGGAAATGTTGAATATTCAGAGAGGCCCAAGGAGAGGGGGGTTTAGCTGGCGCTGGTGGTGGCAGAGTCCCTTGGAAGACTTTGCACAAGTTCAGCAATGCCCAGGTGGGAAAACAAGGGGTGGTGCTCCTCAAGCCCTGATTCACAGTCACAAAAAAATGGCCAACAGACTCCTGCTATCCCACAGTCTCATGTCAAAAGTGGAGTTGATGAGGCAAAAAATAGACATTTTTTTTATGGTGCTGGCGAATTCTCCCCTTTTTTTCCTCAGAAAATACTGTACAAGGATGCTCTAGCTCCCCTCTAATGCCGTAAACTCCATGGCATGGTCATAAGGGAAAAGGAAAGTGAAGCTGGAACATGTGGAACAAAAGGAACAGAACTGGCTTGTGGCAATGCTACCATCAACTTCCTGGGAATGTGGGCCAGGCGGGAGCTCCGTGGGATAGTCAGTGGGCCCTGGGATAAGGACAAGTCACAAGGCCGGGCCCCCTCCGGACCGCAGAGCGCCGGATCCACGTCTCCTCCGCGTCGCCATTGCTGTTTCGAAGCAATAATTCGGGACTCCTGGATATGGGATTATTGCATTAGGAAACAAAACCTTTAAAGCATTAGAACAGCCCTTTGATGTCCCTGCCAAAAGGATGTGGTTGGTTCACAGGACACGCTGCTGGCTCAGGCTCCTGCTGCAGGCGCCGGCTGTGCCCGCGTGTCGGTGCCGTGGGATCGGGGCGGGAGCTCTCCCGGGGTGCGCATGCATGGCGGCCGTCGCGCTGCCAGGACCTCTCCGGGCCGTCCCGCCCTACTCCATGCCGCTGCGCAGGATCTGGTTGGCCGCGATCAGCATCACGCTGATGATGAAGGCCATGGCGAAGGCGCAGATCAGGCTCTTGCGCACGCACGTCTGGCGATTCTGCTTCTGGGCGTGCACTGCAGGGACAAGGCAGTGTCAAACAGAGTTGTGTGACCCCCTGCAGCAGCTCAGGAATGCTCCTGGGCTCTTACTAGAACCCTCACTGTCACCTCTCCCTGCTGGGAGATTCCCAAACAACCCACTCAACCTTCCAGGACTTCCAAACCAGCTCATCCCAGTCCTTCCTAACCCTTCAGGAACTCCTCTCCCTCATCAGGGCTTTTCATCACTTTAAATGCTCACAGGGATATTTGGGGTTAGCTGTGTATTTCTTTTAAGCTCTTTGTGAAGTTGGAATCACAAAATGGGTTGGGTTGGGTTGGAAGTGACCCCAAAGCTCATCTTTGTCCCATGGGCAGGGACACCTTCCATTGTCCCAGGCTGCTCCAAGCCCTGTCCAGCCTGGCCTTGGGCACTGCCAGGGATCCAGGGGCAGCCACAGCTGCTCTGGGCACCCTGTGCCAGGGCCTGCCCACCCTCACAGGGAACATTTTCTTCCCACTCTCTAACCTAAACTTCCACTCTCAGTTTGAACTAAGTTGTCTCTGAAGTTCTCTAGTAGCAATTATCGACCTTGTGTGAATCCCTCCGACTCATCCAGGTCAACCAAGAATGAGTGGAAAATCAAGAAGTGCTCCCTCATGGCACTCAGGCTCCCACTGAGACAATTCCCAGGAGTATCCATGGCACATGAGTCACTTTTCCAAACTGTTTTAGGTTTTCTGTGCTTAAGCCAAATCAGATTTATTAAGAACTTTTCCAAGTGAATGCTTGCAGAATAACTGTCAAAAGACGTGAGAGCAGCAATTAAAAGGCAGATAGAGTTAGGATTTTTAGCACTTATTTTATTTAATTTTACTTTTTGCTAAGCTCGTCAGTGAGAATTCACGCTGGGACTTTATTAAGTCAGTTCATGCCTCTGCCTTGGCCTCCCCACATCTGAATGTCAGAACCATGTGTGGTGTTGGGGCACTGCGGAGATTTGTTTGCAAAGGCCTTGAAGGTTCCCCCAGGCAAGCGTATGGTGGTTATGGCTGGAACAGCCCAATTATCACCCCACAGTCACCACAAACCATGTCCTAAGTGCAACATCCACACATTTTGGACACTTCCAGGGACAGAGATTCCACCATTGTTGGACAACCCTTTCACTGAAGAATTTTTTCCTATTTTCTAATCTAAACCTCCCCTGGTCCAGCCTGAGGCTGTTCCCTCTCCTCCTGTCCCTGTTCCCTGGGAGCAGAGCCCGACCCCCCCGGCTGTCCCCTCCTGTCAGGGAGTTGTGCAGAGACACAAGGTCCCCCCTGAGCCTCCTTTTCTCCAGGCTCAGCCCCTTTCCCAGCTCCCTCAGCTGCTCCTGGGGCTGCAGCCCCTTCTCAGCTCTGTTCCCTTCCCTGGACACGCTCCAGCCCCTCATTGTCCCAAGGGTCCAGGAGTGACCCCAGGATTGGAGGTGTGACCTCAGCAGTGCCAGCACAGGGGACAGGCCCTGTCCTGGTCCTGGCACAGCCCAGATGTCATTGGCCTTTTTTGTCACCTGGGCACACCTGGGCTCATGTCCAAGGCCCCCAGGGCCTTTTCCAGCTGTCCAGCTCCTCTATCCCAGCTTGGAGCATTCCATGGGGCTGTTGTGCCCCATGGAACCTGTGCAGAACCTGGCACTTGGCCTTCCTGACCCTCATCCAAGTGGCCTGTCCAGGTCATCAGGGAATGGCAGGAAATCATCCCACACAGGATGGGCAGCCCTGCCTGGCTGCTCTGGGCCTTGGTTTGCTCTTTGGGCTTGGTTTGCCCTGGGAAGGGATGTCCCTGTCAGCTTTTTCTCATGGGTGATCTTGTGATGATGGGAGACTTTCAGATGGGTGACAACAACCTGAAAACAAACCTGAAATGCATCCAAGGATAGGCTTCAGGTGCCCATGTTTGGAAAGCTGGAAAGGGGAGTATTTTTAGAATACATGGAAAAACACCTTGTTCTGATCCAGTCTTGAACCTCATCACACAGAGAGCCCTGGATGCTGGGTTTGGAATCCCAGTTTGCTCCCCCGTCACCTCCTCTGGCTGGTATTCAGCAGTGCCTGTGCCCCAATCCCAGCTCCCAGGGGCCCCAGCTCAGTGCTAGAGGCAAAGAACCCTCCTTAGGGAGGGCTGGAGCCATCCTGCCCTGGGCAGGGAATCTGTGTTCTGGGCAAGGAATAAAATCCCCCCTACCAGCAGCTCTACCAAATTCCTCACTCTCTGCTTGCACTGCTCTGCTCCTGGATTCCTTCTCTGGCTTTTATAAACCACACAGGATCAATGCTGTGGCTCCCTGGCTTTGTGCATGTTTGAAAACCTTGTTCCTGCCCAGCTGTAGTTATTTTTTTAATATATTTTTCTATTATTTCTGTATTTTGAAAGCACTCCCAGGCAGTAGAGAAACCACTGACACCACCAGCACTGCTGTCAGGTGGGGCTGGTTATGGGAACAGCAGCCCAAGGCTGGGCAAGGGTTTATTGGGATAACAAACTCACCTTTTCAAAGGAAAAGAGTAAAACATGCTCTGTGTTTTTACAGAAATGTTCCTGAATTGAACAACTCCTTGAGGGTTCTGTTATAAAACAGAGCCTGAAGGCAGCAGGATGCAGAAAAGTCCCATTTACTGTTCTTTACCCACTGAAGGGACACCAAACATCCAAATTACCCCCCTGTGGAAGGGCTGAAGGCCCAGCCAAACCCTCTTGCTGTTGATTGGGAATTACTCCAGCAAGGAGATGGGATCAGCACTGCCCTGCTCCCTCTCCACAGGGAGACAGAGGAGCTGGAATTCCTGATGTCCTGATTCCCGGAATTCTTCCCTAAGTGCTGCCCTCCTGAACATGAAGTTCCATTTAACAACCCTGCTTACTGGGGAGGGTTTGCCCTCAGTTCTCTCCTCTCTCTGAATCCATAACCTTTGAGCACAGAATCTACTTTTCCTGCTGATTCCCATAGCTGACATTGTCCCAGGGCTGGATGCCAACTTTTGGGTGCCAGTGGGAGCTTTTGCCACCCATGGGTCATGCCAGGGGTTGGATGTGGAGCTGGTTCATTGGACATGGGCAGAGCCTGAGGCTCCTCTGGAGAAACCCTCAACCTTTCTTAGGGGGAAGAGCGACCCAGGTGTTTCCAACATCCATCAGACCTCACAAGGCAAGGGCAAATCAAGGCTGGGTCATTCTTCATCTTCTCCACACTCCCAGGACAGGCTGGTGAGGAGAACTCCCTCACTGGCACAGAGCACTGCCCCAGAACTCCTCCAGCAGGACCTGGGGTTAATGAGGCCAGGCTGTTTCCAGGTCATGATGCCCACAGTGGGTTTGGGATGTGCTCCCAGCACGGGGAACCTTCTCTCCTGCAGAGAAACAGCTCCTCACAAGGAAAGCAGCAGTGTATTTATAGCGGCCCTGGCCCAGCCCTGCCACAGGTGAGTGATGGTGGCTTGCTCTGGCTGCCTGGAGTTATTTTTGGTTTAACAGGTCAGTTTGTCATTCCCAAGCTGAGCTGAACAGGACAGGGGGGCAGGGAGGAGCTGCTGGCTGCATCCCATGGATTTGGGGGTCATGGTGAGAGTGGGACCACCCTGGCAGGCAGCACCAGCCCTGTAACCACTGACACTGCTGTGCCACCAGCTCTGTGTCCCGAGTGTTGATCAAGGGAATTGCCAGGAAAAGGCAGCTGGGCTGTAAGTCTTGGGAGCACAGTGTTACTGCAGATTGTCCTTTCCCTGTGTCCCATGAAATCACTCAGCATTCACTGTCCTGCCCTGAGCACTGATAAAAACAGAGATAAAGCTGACAGAACTGTGCCTCTGCCCTGGGTGTGTCCTTCCCCTGGACGTGACATCCTACAAATGACATCAATGTCCAGAGGGAGCTGAGGAAACCCTGGACTTGGCCCTGACTAATTTGGGGTAAACTGTGTGGTGAGAGGTGCAAGGTCTGTCATCCACATTGATACTGAAGAATATTTCATGGTCATAAAGAGCTTATTATCACATAACTGTATGACTGACATTTCATGGATTTGTACTGATGGTGGCATTACCTGTACAATACTCTGCAGCACCTGAGCCAGCTGACCCAGGTGTGGAGAGGGGGAATGTCCAGTGTGGAAAACAGGAATGTCAGTGTGGAGAAAAGGAATGTCCAGGTGTGAAGAAGAGGAATGTCCAGTGTAGAGAAGGGGAATGTCTCTGCCCACAGGAGGAGAAGGGTTTGGGGCTGGTCTGGGATCCAAGAACACTCCCAGAGGTGACAGTGAGTGGAGATCCCCCTTTCACCAAGGTGCTCCTGGAAGTCTCTGCTGTGTCTGCTCCCTTAGGAGATCCCCAAATCTCAGTGAGAACCACTGGGGCTCATCTTGGCTTCATTCCTCCCCAGGATTAAAGGCCCTTCAGTGGGGTGGATGAGACATTAAATATAGATGGGAATTGAAAGAAATATTTGAATTGCTATTTGAGGAATTGAAGTAAGAAAGGAAGTTCTTTTAGGGTGCAATTCATCTCATCCCAAGCTAGCACGTAAATTAATTCAATGAATTCCACCCACAAAGCATCTCCTTCAGGGCTCTAATTAGGAGTGACCCCCAGGGAGACACCCCAGGACAGCTGCCAGCTGTCCCTTAGTGCCACAATCCATGACATGCAATTCCTGCTATTGAGTCCTGTAGGGATCCTGGTGTTGGAGAGCTGGGAACTCTGAGGGCACCGGTGGGTGACTCCTGGCCAGCCTGGAGAGCTGCAGGGACACAACCTGTTCTGTCCTGGCAGAAATGCTCCTGTCAGAGCTGTCACAGACCACAACTATCCCCTTCCACTGGGACCTGGAGCAAAACTTTGCTCTGTTGTTGACAGTTCAGCTGATCTTTATTCCCTGCTGGATTTGTGTGTGTTCCCAACATCTAAAAAAGGGTCTGTTTTGCTTCTAGGTTCTGCCTGGCACCAGCAATGCCAAAACATCCCACGAGAAAAGCTGTTCCTGCTGCACTTTTGGAAACTGGAGCTTCCAAAATGAGACGCTGAGCATTTGGGACCCAGGTTTTTTTTTCTGGGATGGTTCAGCCAAGCTCCCAAAACCCTGTAGCAGTGACAGCTGGCTCCTGTCCCCAGGGATGAGCAGGTCAGTGGGCACCAACAGCTCCAGGCAAGGAAGGAACATCTCTTCCTCCCTGCTGCTCTCCAGGAGGAACACAAAAATTGCTCCTTGGCCTGATTCAGAGAGTGCTGCTGCTGCCTCCCTCCTGCAGGTTTTTTAAAATTCAGCTGTGCTCCTCTAGCTTCTCTGCAGTGTTTAACAGAGGTGAGGCTGAGAATGGAGCTGCTGCATCCCATTCATCAGCCAGGCCAAGGACTGAGCTGTATCTTCATCCTCTGCTTTGTGTCTCTGCCTGGTGCCCTTTCAGAGCTGTTGGACCCCACAGAATATCAGAATTCCCCCCAAATGGTCTCCATAAAGTGGGATTGCTGGATGGGAAACACAGCGGCTCTACCAGGGCACAAACTCTGAGCTTCTCTGATCCACTTCCCTGGGCTCTTCTGCACTTGAAATGATTTCAGGGAATCATAGAACAGTTTGGGTTGGAAGGGAACTTAAAAACCATCTCATTCCATGGGCAGGGACACCTCCCACTGTCCCAGGCTGCTCCAAGCCCTGTCCAGCCTGGCCTTGGACACTGTCTGGGGTCCAGGGGCAGCCAGAGTCTGGGTAACAAAGACCTGCTCAGCTGTTCCAAGCAGCAATACCTGGGAGCAGCATGAGTTCCTCTGGCCAAGGAAATGAAAATGCTTCTTCTGAAGTAGCTTAAAATGGGGACTGTCCATGCCAGTGTCAGCTCTATCCAAGTACAAAATCCACTGTAGATCCCAATGTCTGATCCTAATTCCTGATCCCCTGTGGCTCTGCTGAGGGAATGAAATGTTTCCCCTTCTCTGGCTGCCTCCAAGCACTGCTCAGCCTTTGACTTCTCACTATCAAGCGTTGACAGAGCTGTGCTGGCTGAGGCAGGTCCTGACAGCTCTGAGCAAAAGGTGCCCAGGGCAGTAGGGCATGGATGCACCACCAGTGCTCACTGCTGGTGTGACAGAGGAGAGAACTCATCCCAGCTACTCCCTGGGAGCCTTTTTGGGATTTGGAAGAGCCCAACACAGCTTGTCAGAGCCTGCCAGTGCCAGTAAAGCCTTTCCCCAGTGGGATGAGGGAGATAAGGGTGTTTCTGTAGGGAAATTCAGCCTGGCTTAGACCCTCACCTCAGCACCTCTGCCTGCATCCCACCAGAGAGAGGGGAAAGCCCCCAGTGCTTCATCCTTGTGCCTGGAAAAGGATCAGCTTTGCTGAGGGATAGAGGAAGTCTGAGGGCAGCTCTTGAGCTCTCTGTGTGTCCTTGCTCCTCCCTCCAAGAGTAACTCCCTGCCAACCCCATGCACCCTTATCCCGGGTCAGAGCGAGTTTCACAAACACAGGAAGAGGATAACTGAACAGAAACCCAGGGACTTTCTCTCTCACCTTCAAACTCCGTTTGGCAGTTGCCAGAGTTCTCATTCAAGCTCTCCTCCTCGTTGATGATGATGTTCTCAATGTCCTTCATGGTGAGGTGGTCACGGAAGGCGTGGTACAGGATGTGCTTCAGCTCCTCCAGCGTTATCCTCTGCATGTCAAACTGTGGGAGACAGCCCAGTTACACCCAGGGCACGGGGCTCTGAGGAAAGCAGGCGTGAGGGCAATGCCACAGTCCCCAGTTCGTGTTTTATCAGCCTCATTTCAACACCCCAGTGTGGGTTTTGTTCTTTGGGGTTGGTTTCCCTCTAACAGTGAGTGCTGTAAATGGGTGCTGCCCCTGCCAGCTCCCTTGGCACTGGTGGAGCAGCAGAGAAAGACAGCCCTGTGCCGGGGATGGCCTCCCAGGCTGGAGAGGCAGCAATCCAGTCCATCTCAACTGAGAGAAAACCCTCAGGGATTGCCCTGGTAGCTCTCATACCTTCCATGAACCACAACCTCCTTTTTCACCTTCATAATCCCCCAGCTGTGCCTGGGTGGGAGGAACAAGCAGAGGACACTTCCCTCTGAGATGATGTCTGTTGTTGATCCAGCAGGAAATGCTGTTCTTACACCAACCAAGTGTTAAACCCACAATTCCTGCTGAAGGAGAACATTTTGCCCCAGAAGAATGCTGGACATGTGCAATTAATTATTAATTAATCCCTGCTAATGGTGCAGCAGAGAGGAGACACACCCTGGCTGCTGGGCAGTGCCAGGGGAGCAGAGGAGTCTCTCTGAGTTTATTGAGGAAGGACAGAAATGTTCCAAGTCCTGATGAATTTTCTGAGAGCTGCAGAAGCTCCTCCTCTGTCCAGCCCCTCACACTGAGGGTTTGTGCACAACAACCAGGGCCCTCCAGGGCTCCTCCACCCCATCTGAGCCCCCAGCCACCCTCAGGACACCCAGGAAGGCCAAACCCCTCTGGTTCAATGCCCCAGTGGAAGGAGGCCAATGCCAACTCACACCCACTTCTGCCCCTGGAGAGTGGGGGTGCAGCAGGAAATTCCCATTCTTTTCCCAGCCTGGGGAGAGCAGGACAAATCAGGCAGGACAGGAAAGGGGAATGGCTCCCACTGCCAGAGGTTTGATGGGATATTGGGCAGGAATTGTTCCCTGGGAGGGTGGGCAGGCCCTGGCACAGGGTGCCCAGAGCAGCTGTGGCTGCCCCTGGATCCCTGGCAGTGCCCAAGGCCAGGTTGGACACTGGGGCTTGGAGCAGCCTGGGACAGGGGAAGGTGTCCCTGCCCATGGCAGGGGTGGCACTGGAAGGGCTTTGAGGTCCCTCCCACCCCAAACCTTTCTGGGATTCTGATTCACAGAAGGCAAAAAACCAAACAGACAAACTACAGCAAACCCCAGACTTGTATTGACCTCAGAGAATTCCCTGAGCCAGGAACTGGAAGAGAATTTCAGCAGAGGTTGAACATCAGCCCTCATGGCGTGGAGTAGGGTCACCACACGCTGAGGAGCTGCTCCTGCAGGTAGAAATGACTACTGGGATGGAATTATGGGTTTGCCATATGGATGGAGTCAGGAAGGGGCTCAATCTCAGGTGGAGTTTCCCAGGATGAAGAGTCCAGAGGAATGCAGGATGGGGTGTTGGGTGAGAAATCCTTGGATTTGCCCTCATGCAATCAGCACAGCACAGGAGGGCTGGGAACCCTGGGCAGCTTCAGTGCCCCCTGCAAACCTCCAGCAACACCCCCAGCACAGCCGCAAGGCAACAAGAGGAATTATCCCAAATTTTCACACCTTCAGTTGCCAGGAGAAATGCTTTTTGTCATGGAACGGGATGTGAAGAGCACAGCTGCTCCCTTTTCAACATTAAAGACAGCAGAGCAGGGCTGGTGAGATTTGTTCATGCACAACAAAGGAGGCTGGAAATCGGTGATTAAATCCCAGGGGGATTTGCAGCCCAGCTTTGAACTGGGCTCCAAGGAGCCACCGGTGACAATGGGGCGCTCACTATTTTTAGCTGAATCCCTGAGGAACAAGGACAGCAGAAACACCAAACCCATCAGTCCTGCTGCTCACAGAAATGCTTTTCATCTGGACAGAGCCAGGAACTTTGTCTCTGGTCCCTGCTGTGCACTTCCCTGCATTTCCTGCAGCAGGGTTGGGATCGGTGTGGGGAATAAGCAAAGGGGATTGGAGAAATTGATGCTTCTGTGTATGCTGGATAAAACCAGATGGATGTGTGCAAATCTGCCTGCACACACGGGGATAGATCGGAATATTGCAGGGCCCACATTAGGCAAAGTGCACTTATCTTCCTTCATTAAGCCCTTGGAGGATGAATGATTTTGCATCTGTGCAATGAGCAGTGGTCAGGGAAGAAAACCTCAGGCTGGGCAGCTCAGGAGTGATGAGAATCCCAGGATGGGTTGGGTTGGAAGGACCTCAAAGCCCATCCAGTGCCACCCCTGCCATGGGCAGGGACACCTTCCCCTGTCCCAGGCTGCTCCAAGCCCCAGTGTCCAGCCTGGCCTTGGGAACTGCCAGGCATCCAGGGGCAGCCACAGCTTCTCTGGGCACCCTGTGCCAGGGCCTGCCCACCCTCCCAGGGAACATTTCCTTCTCCATATCCCATCTATCCCTGTCCTCTGGCAGTGGGAAGCCATTCCCTGTGTCCTGTCCCTCCAGTTCCTGATGCAGGGTTCCTCTGTGCCTTCCCTGTGTCCCCTCCAGAGCCTGGGAGGTGCTGGGAGGTCTCTGCACAGCCTCCTCTCCCCACTGCACAGCCCCAGCTCCCTCAGCCCCTCAGTCTTTGCTGCTCTCCCTCTCTCCCAGCACTGCCACTAAAAAGCCTTTGCAGAGTCTTCTGTCCTGCTGCCTCTGCTCCAGGCTGGAGCACAAACACAGCTCTGGGGATCAGCTCATCCTCAAATTGTGCCAGCAGTAATGACTTGAGGGGTTTGGGGTCTTCCTGTACCAGATAAAATCTGTCTGGAGGGAAGGAATTGTTCTCTTGACAAATGCTCAGCTGCTGCTGCATCTCAAATGTTATGCTAATAGAGATAGAAACTATCTTTTTTTATTGTTTTGTTGTCATTTGTATCTTTTAGGAAGTGGAACAACCTCAGATGAGACTCAAAATCACCCTCGTTGGCTCATAGGAGTTAGGCTCAACGATCTTTGGGGGTCCCTTCCAAGTCAGAACAGTCTGTCAATCTGTGAATTTATGCAGTGATTTTTGGTCTCTTGGCAGTAGCAGGTCCTTGCTCCTGCTCTACTCCATGCAGGACACCCATCCTCCCTGAGCTCCGTGTCACCCTGGCAGTGTCCAGGATGGCTCCAGCTCAGGGCAGGCAGGGACAAGCTCTGCTTGGGCTCCCAAGTAATTCCAATTATCACTGCTCTCCAACCCAGCAATTTCCCTGATTCACTTTTCAATTACTCCGGGTTTTATTGTGGTAATGACAGGAACCAGGGAGCAACTCTTAACTTTTATTGACTCTGCGGGGAGGAAAATGGGGACTGTGGCAAGCTGGAAACTTTCTATAGGATTTATAATTAGGAGAAATCAATGGAGCTGCTTGTGAGCCTTGGAATAATTCGCTGTGAGCAGTGAAACACAAACTGTGCTGAGGCTCAAGCTCCAGGTACTGCTGTGAGTGGGAGCTATGGAGAATACCAGGAACTGGGCAGTGCAGCTCCTGAGGGACCCCTGAAGCTGGAGGATGTTGTCCCATAAGATATCTGGAAAGGAAAGTGGACCTGATCCAATCCAGCCTGTAGCTTTCTTCTTGACTTTAAATTCCTACACAGAATGAATCCCTACTTCAGTTCCTTGAGTCTCCCTAATTGAGATTTCCCAAATTTGTGTCTGCCTTGCCTGCAGACCCCCATTCCCAGGTAGTTCTGTGTCCTAACCTGGCCTGAGCTCCTCTGCTCTGTGCAGGAATGGCCCAGTGGGAAGGGCTTGTGCTTTGAAGGGGTTAAATGGGTTAATCAGGAGTTAATCAGACCCACTTCTGATCATTTCACACCAGCTCAGCTTTAAAACAAAACAGTGGGAGGCTCCTCTCTGCCCTGCAGGGGGGTGAGGCCAGGGGGACCCTGCAGTGCTGGGAGCAGGGCCTCTCTGGGGGCCTGCAGGGTCTTTTAAAGCCACTTGGCTCAACGAGAGGTGGGATGGCTGCCCTGGCAGGGAGGGTTTAGCTGGGAGAGCACTTAGACCGAGGTTCCCCACATAAACCACCTGGAAAGGTCACCTGGGGCTCTTGAGGGCTCCAGGTGGGACAGGATTTTTTTTCCTCATGTTCTGAAAATTAATTCTGCAACCCCAAAAGCTTCAAAGAATCAGAGAATCATTTAGACTGGAAAATATCCTTGAGTCCAACCATGGGCCTGACCTCAATCCCAGCACTAACCATGGCCCAAAGCACTATATCCATATCTCTTGTTTGGGGCACACCTGGACAATCTCTGAGTAACAAACAAGGCCTTTGTTTTGCCCTCAGACCTTCTACACGCCTTGAATAATCCCAGGACAGATGCAGAGGGGCTCTGCCCATGCTGCCACAATGGGGATGTGACCCCAAAACCACCTGGAGTCTGCAGAGCAGCTGGGCTTTGTGCACATGTATAGATGTATTTACATGGAGAAATGTATAGTCTAATTATACATTATTATTGTTCTTGTCATTGTCATTATGGTTACTGTTGTTATTACACTACATTATTATTACTATTATCATCATTATTATTATTATTATTATTATTGATACTTAGAGGGATGAAGCACCTCTCCTGTAAGGAAAGGCTGGGAAAATTGGGATTGTTCAGCCTGGAGAAGAGAAGGTTTGGGGTGGTCTCACTGTGGCCCTCCAGGACTTGAAGAAACCAACAAGGAAGATGGAGAGGGACTTTGGACAAGGGATGGAGGGACAGGACACAGGGAGTGGCTTTCACTACCAGAGGGCAGGGATGGATGGGATATTGGGCAGGAATTGTTCCCTGGGAGGGTGGGCAGGCCCTGGCACAGGGTGCCCAGAGCAGCTGTGGCTGCCCCTGGATCCCTGGCAGTGCCCAAGGCCAGGCTGGACACTGGGGCTTGGAGCAGCCTGGGACAGTGGGAGGTGTCCCTGCCCATGGCAGGTGTTTAAAACTTTATGGTCTTAAGGTTTCTTCCAACCCAAACGACTATGGGATATGATAATAATAAGTTGTAAAGTATAAAATATGTGTATACACACACACACACACACACACACACATATATATATATAAAATGAAAACATATGAAATATTTTCCAGATTTCCAGGCACACCCCTCTCCAAACCCCTCCCAGCCTGCAAGGGGGAGCAGTGGTGGATTATCCCCTCCTGCCAGGAGATGATGTGGACTGGACACGGTCCTATCCTGTCCAGGGCTGGATCCCAGAAATGAAAGCCCTGTCCTCCTTACATGGTGTTTCTGCATCCCATCCCATCCCCATCCCCATCCCATCCCCATCCCCACCCCATCCCCACCCCATCCCATCCCCATCCCATCCCATCCCCATCCCCATCCCCACCCCATCCCATCCCATCCCCATCCCATCCCCATCCCCACCCCATCCCATCCCCATCCTCATTCCCATCCCCATCCCTGGGATTATTCCCCCAGCTCTGCCAGAGGCACTGGTGTCTGTGGGTTACAAACTGCCCCGAGCTGGGCTCCAAACACCCTCCTTTGCTCCCAGGGCTTGGAGGGATTTTGGGGCTGTCCTGTGCAGGGCCAGGAGTTGAACTCGATGGTCCTTGGGGGCCCCTTCCCAGTGGGGATATTCCATCATGCTCGGGGTGGATTTGGAGCATCCCTCAAAGCTGCTGGCTCCCTGACTCCTGGGACAGGGGCTGGTGTGGCCTCTGTCTGCCAGGAACCCACAGGACACATTTGGCACTGGGGATGGGAAATGCTGCTGGGGCTGGGCTGCAAAGAAACCATGTTTCATCCAAGAACAAACCTGGAGTTGTAATTCCCGCCCGGAGATGTAATTCCCTCTGCTGGTCTCACCCCCTAGTGGGGCTGGTCCCAGCCTTTACTAGACCCAGACTAATTCTGGGGCAATGATTTAAGCAGGGAAGTGAGTCTTTGGCTGTGCCTCTCCACTTCCCAGCTGGGATCTAATGGTTTTAAACTGGGCTAAGAGGAATAGGCCTCCTGACAGGCACCACCTCCACAGCAAACACAGCAGGAATATTAATCCTGGCCCCATTCAATTAACTTGAAATAGTTTAGTTAACCACGGAGAAGTGGTGGTTCAGTGTTTGTTGTGTTTTTTTTTTTTTTTAATTGGAGAATGCTCTGAGGCTGCAGCACAAATTAACAGGCCCCAACAATTTCTGTGTTTCGGGCTGCCAGGCCTCCCCCAGGCTGATCCTAATCAAAGGAATCCCTAACGAGGGCTGCATCTTCCTGACCTTCCATGCCAGGCCTGGGGGAGCCTCTGGGAAAGAAAATTCCTCACATCTAATGAGGGCTAAAGCTGAGAATCCCCATTTGGCACTGACCATCTTCTGCCTCCCCCACAGATCTGGAGTCCTCAGGATTCCTGTCCTGGGGTAAATCCAGCAGTGGGCTGAGGTGAAACTGCTCTGCTGTGCTGTCCCTCTGCAGGCAGGGATTTCACCCTGGGCTCTTCCCCCTTGGCTCAGGCAGTGAGAGCACAACAAGGGGGTTTTGGGGCAGATCACTGTGAGGGCTCTGCTAAAACTCCAAATATTCCAAGGGGAAAATATCCTTCCGTCTTTGCCCCACAAAACACTCCTCCATCAGGGCCCTGCTGTGTCTGAGACTGCTGGAATTCCTGCTCCAGGCAGCAGCAAGGTGTGTGTGAGGGCACCTCTGCTGTGTGCCAGGTGCCCGGGCACAGCTGCACACCCACAGCCATGACAGCCCTGACAGCACAGGGGGATGTGCAGTGAGGGCAAGCCAAGGCCTTGCAAAAATAACCTCCCCTGTCTGTCTCACCAAGCAGATTGAGCCCGACCCTCGGGCCTTTTCCCCATTTTTCACAGGCTGCTGCGGATCCCTGCCTGGAGAAACAATCTTTAATCTGCTCCCGAATGGGATGAGGCAGCAGAAACCCGAGTGAGTGAATGAATGGGCCCTGCTGCTGCTGCTGCTGGCTCCTGAAAGCCCTCAGCCAAAGGAAAACAATTTTTTACTTAACAGCTACAAATGTTTTGAGAATGCCGGGAGAAGTGGATTAGAAGGTGAGACCTGTTCCTGAACTGCACAAAGGACACAATAATTAATAAAAGCTTTACAAGGCAGACACAGAGCTGCTGTGGGGGACTTGGGCATCCTTGGCACTGCTGATGGTGGTTAACAAAAAATAATAACAATGAGGCAGCAAAGAGGGCTTCTAATCCTGCTGTGCAGCATCAGCCAGAGCCAAGACAGAATCCAGAATGGGTCGGGTTGGGAGAGACCTCAAAGTTCATCCCTGCCATGGGACACTTTCCACTCTCCCAGGCTGCTCCAAGCCCTGTCCAACCTGGCCTTGGGCACTGCCAGGGATCCAGGGGCAGCCACAGCTGCTCTGTGCACCCTGTGCCAGGGCCCCACCACCCTCTAAAGCAAAAAGGAAAGGAGAAAAATCCCGATTTTTTTTTTTTTTATTTTCTACTTCCATCAACAAGGGATGTTCAGCCACTTCCCAGGAAGGACTTCAGGCCCTGGAGGCAATGTTTGCCCCCCAAAGGCAAACATTGTAAATAACAAATTCCCCCTTCCTCCCCATTTTCTTAGCTTTCATATCTGAGCTGGCATCACATGGGCTGGAATATCTCAGGACCTCAGGACTGGCACTTTCTCATTTGCAAGACATGAAATATTGAAAAGACTATTTTTTTCTACAGTGAGACATTCACCTAAAGCAGGAGCAATTCATCTGTGCTGGGAAAAGTCATGATTTGTCAAACTGGCACTTTCTAAGGAGAAAGAAGAAATAACAAATTTGAAATGCCAGACGTTCTTGACATTGCTAATGGGGCCCAGGAGCTGAGAGAGAGGAGATGGAAGTGCCACCACCAGTGTGTCCCAGTGGGGCCTGCCCAGTGCCCCAGCCCCAGCACACAAACACCACATTTGGGGCTCTTTTTCCAAGTCCCCCTAAGCTGTAGAAACCAGCTAAGGCCCATCCCATCAGCCCCCCAAAGCCCCTGGCTCCCACCATCACACATTTGCTGAGAGGTGACAGTGGAGCTCCCCTGTGCCTGTCATGGATCTCTCCTGACAAGTCAAGAGCCCTGAGGGAAGTCAGTGAATCTCAAATTCAGCTGGAGACAGAAACACAGTGCAAAAACTCTCCCCTGCTGCAGCTCGGTTCAGTAATTCCAGAGCTGAGGATGTGAAAAATTGGTGCTGGTGCACCTGGGAAGGAAGGAAGGACAGAAACTATTTGAATATTTTGAATTTGTTTCTCTCTATCACCTTGTGCTGGGATGTGGATTTGCGTTTCCTTATATTTGCATGTTGTAATTATTTTTATGTCACCTTTTGCTCTCCACATAGCAACCATTGTTTGAAAGCAAGATTAATTCAGCTGAAAACCACGACATCAAAACTGCCTGGAGTGTCTGCTCAGTTACTCCAGTGCTGGGAGTCCATGATTTTTTTTCCTTGCCATGCTACAAACAAGGTGATCACTTCTGAAGTCCCCTCCAGCAATTCACTTGGCATTTGTGAGCTCCTGGCTGCTACCAATAACAGAGAGAGAGAGCAGAAAATACAGATCAGCTGTCAGTGCTGAAAAATAAACTTCAGCCAAGTGATTTTAATGCCTGACTCAGTCTGCACCAAGGAGGGAGCACTGGCATCTCCACACGGGGATAAATGAGCACAGGGAGAGCAGGAGCAGAGCTGGGCCCTGAGCACAGGTGATCCCACAGCACAGTGCAGGTGAAATGTGGGAAGAGCTCACCTAGGAAACTCCTCCTGGGGACAAGCGGGGATGGTGCAGATTGGGAACACATTTAGGAGCTCCACATGTTTCTTTGGAGCCCACTGGGAATGCAGTGGGACCCTCCCAGCACCAGCCTCTGCATCACATCATCTACACCAGGCACATGGGACAGGTGAACTCAACAGGCTCCTCAGAACAGAGGACACAGCAGATGGAGCAGCTCCAGTGAATTTTCATTCCCTGCCTTATCTGAACTGCCAAATCATCAGATTTTGCTATATCACAACAAATAAATGCCTTTGGATTATCTTTTCTTTTTTATTAGAGGGCTTGGATTATCTTTTATCTTGGGGTATCCTTTATGGCAGATCTGGCCATGAGTCTCTCAGAGCTGAATGTAGAATCACAGAATATCCTGACAGGAAGGGGCCCCCAAGGATCATCCAGTTCAGCCCCTGGCCCTGCGCAGACACCCCAACAATCCCACCCTGGGTATCCCTGGGAGCTCTTGAAGCTGTGGCAGCCTCAGGGCTGGGACCATTCCCTGGGGAGCCTGGGCAGTGCCCAGCATCCTCTAGGGGAAGGACTTTTCCCTGAGATCCAGCCTGAGCCTGCCCTGCCAGCTGAGGACTGTCACCAAGGCAGGAGAGTTCAGCCCCATTCCATCCTGAGCTCCCACCTTGGAACAGCCACGTCACAGGAGACAGCTCTGACCCAGGCCTGTGACATCAGGCTGCTAATTGCACTTCAGTTCTGCCTGAATTAGAGAAATATTTAGCTCAGTGACACTTAAGGGTTCTTGTCCCACTAAAATAAACTGAATAAATTGTCACATGGCAGCTCAGCTCCCCCATCCTGTGCCTTGCTGCAGCGGGGCTTGGAGAGCCCAGGGACAGCACCTGGGGGGCAAATCAAGGCTGGGCTTCCAAACAGAGCCCAACACACTGGGAATGGAGCAGCTCTGCTGGGAGGAGAGGCTGGGAGAGCTGAGATTGCTCACCTGGAAAAGAGAAGCCCCAGGGTGACCTCACTGTGGCCTTGCAGTGCCTGAAGGATCTGACAGAAAAGATGGAGAGATACTTTGGAGAAGGGATGGAGTGCCGGGACAAGGGAATGGCTTCCCACTGCCAGAGGACAGGGATGAATGGGATATTGGGCAGGAATTGTTCCCTGGGAGGGTGGGCAGGCCCTGGCACAGCTGTGGCTGCCCCTGGATCCCTGGCAGTGCCCAAGGCCAGGCTGGACACTGGGGCTTGGAGCAGCCTGGGACAGGGGAAGGTGTCCCTGCCCATGGCACTGGGTGGGCTTTAAGGTCCCTTCCAGCCCAAACCATTGATGAATTCAGCAGTGACCAGAGCAAGCCTTACACCTCAAATTCTGGCAGCTGGCCCTGAGGGGCTGCTCTTCCCACATCTCCAGCACAGAGGACCAGGCTCTCCAGTCCCACGGCCAAGCTTCAATCCACCTGCACAGCTCTGCCAGGAATGGAGTGGATGCAGCCCTGCCACCTGTGTGGGGACAAAGCCCCTGACTCTGGTGACACAGCTCTGGCTCTGCCATCCTCTGCTAAACCTCCTTGTCCTCCCTGCCCTGATCCCAAGCTGCTCCCCTCAGTGCTCCCTTCCTCCCTGAAGCCACAACACAGAGCTAAATTTATTGGTGCTGGGAAAGGCTCACCAATCAAAAAGAGCTGCTAATCCTGATGATTTCAGTGATCCAGCCCAAGGAATCACAGTCCTGTCCCACCCTGCTGACAGCTCCGCAGAAATATTGGGATGGTTTGTTTGGGTTCAAAGCTCTCTGTGACAGGATGAGGGGATTCAGTAAAATGGGATGTTTCCTACCTAGCAAAGGTGACATCTCCTTTTATTTGGAATGCCATAAGCAGCCTAAAATGTAGCAGTCCATAAAAAGAGGGGAAAAACCAGCTGGAAAAGCAGCAGCAACTCTGCTCCACCGTGAAGGGATGTCCTGCCTCCGGACACTCTTTGTGAGGACAACACTACTCACCCCTGAACTGACCATCCTCACACTGCAAGACACTTTCCCCTTGTGAAAATCACTGTGCCTGTGAACAAACCACAGGAGAATTCCTGTAACTCCCTGAAAAAAGACTGGAGCCAGGTGAGATGAAGTTTTCTCATGACTGGATATGGAAAATGAGCTTTATGCCACACTGAAATCTTCCTCTCTCACTGATTCCTCCTGACACCAGACCATTCCCCTCTAATAATTCTCTATTTCTTGTCATCCCACTGGGCCAGGGACCTCATCTGGAGCCTTGCTGAAGCCTCCTCTGCTCTGCAGGTACCAATCCAATTTTCTCACCAAATTATTAAATGTGTCAATAAAATCATTACAGCCCTGGAATCCTCAGCTTCTGCCCCAGCTTTGGAGAAGGACATGAACCCGCCACAGCCTGAGCAGGGATATTTTTCTAATAGGAAATGTCACTGATTCATGAAAAGTCTGAACCCTGAGTTCATTAAAATTTGATTAATTAGAGGGCTAATGGTGAGAGGGAAGGACCTTGCAGCTGGACTCGAGCTGACTGCAGACACTCACTCTGGCAGGGACCAGGAAAAATGGCATTTATTGGTGTGATCAATTCCATCCCTGGAAGAAGAACCTGTTGTGAGGGACACCAGCACCAGCACCAGCTTTAGGGTGGCCTTTTGCCTGAAAGGAATATTAATGTTTTCAGTCCTTGAGTCCAGTATTGGTTTCAGCAGTCCCCGAGTGCAGTTCCTTTGCAAATGTTACTTAATGTTTGTTATTTGCCTAAGAGCCTTGGCTCAACAGCAGCATTTTCATCCCATCCCATCTGCTGGAGAAATTCCTTCTTTTGCAAAATAAAAATTTACAGATTTTGCAGAGGAAAAGGCTGAGGACAGAGGCTGAAATCAATCCTGTAACACTCAGTGGAGGAAGGACCAGGCTGCAAAGCCAGGCTGTCCTGTGCCTTCCCCTCAGCCCTGACCTGGGAACATCTTCAGAGCTCCATTTGCAGAGTGTCTGCTCAAGCCCAGCTGCGATTGTGATCCCTGGGTGTTTGGGATCACACCCACTGTGCTGTGTGAGGGGAGGGGTTGAGATTGCCAAGGATTTATCTTGAACTTTGCTCGTTTGTCTGAACAAATGCAAATCTTGCTGCATTCCTGCCCTACACAGTGACCCCCTGGGTTTGGGGTCAGGCCTGATGGACCCCCCAGCTCTCAGGGGTGACACCCCCTCAGTCCTTGGCTGCAGGAGAGCCCTTTGGAAAGGTCTTGCTCCTTCCCTTGCCTGGGGTCAGGCTCCACCACCATGAAGTCCTTTTCCCTTTTCCTTGGTGACACATGTCAAGTTTTCTGTTTTCCCTGCTCACAACAAGCTGCCTTTCCCTGCAGGATATCTGTGCTCCCTGGCCAGCTGTTCCAGCTCATCAATTCCTGTCATCTCTGACACTTTTCTGGAGCGCTTCATCCTGCTTTGAAATCTCTCAGGAGAGAGAAATCCACATCTGCTGAGGGTTTTGAGTGGCTCCTTTTCTGCCCCTTTTCTGTCCTCTTTGGCACAGCCACACCGAGGGGAAGTTGTGCTTTGCTGCCCTCGGAGTGTCCTCCCCCCACCTGCTTTGTCATTTTCTGACAAAATTTAGTGCTTTGCTGCCCTAAGAATCATTTCACAGCAGCTGATTTCACCAAGAGTGGGTAGAGGAAAGCAAAAAGAAAGGAACAGTCTAAAATGTATGAAGAGCTGCTGCTCTTTGGTAACTCAGAATTGCTGAATCCCAGAATGGTTTGGGTTGGAAGGGACCTTAAAATCATCTCCTGCCCTGGGCAGGGACACCTTCACTACACCGGGTTGCTCCAAGCCTGGTGTTTCATCATCTCTGTGGCCCCTCTGTAACCTGCCCATTTACTGTGAATTAATTTTGCTGTCAGTGCTGGAGCCAGGCTGAAATATCTGCTCTCTACCTGAGTGTGTCAAGTGCACCTGGATTTTATCAGAAAGATAAGGTGAGCAGACTCTGTCATATCTGCTTGGAGCTTAGGCATCAAAACAGATCCATTTCTCACTGATATTTTTTCCCAGTAAAGGGAAACGTGGATTCTTCAGGATTTTATTTTGGTTTTGATTTCTTTTTAAATCCCATTTGTGTTTTTTCTTTTTTGGCATCGTGGTCAATTGACTCATATTTACAAAAGCTCACAACAGACTCTGCCACCTTCTGTATTAAACCCTTTCTTTCCCTCTGCGTGCTCTGGTTGGAGAAGTTTGATGCTGTTGTTGATTCTCCAAGGGAAAAGCTGGAAAGAGCTGCAAGGAAGGGAGTCCCTGAGCCCCCAGAACTGCTCTGGGTATGTGTGTGCACATCCATATCCATCAGAACAGATGTAATTAAAAGGAAGGCATTGCAGAATATAATTTGAAGCAGTTTGCAGCATTCATGCATAATTTTCAAATTATTTGGGAAGAGAGAAGTTATCAGAGTTGACAAGGCAATGTTATATGCACTGAGAAGGAATAAAACTTAGTCTTCAGTTTATATATTCTGTCAATTAATAAAGGAATGGATATAAATGAGGTGCTCAGGATCAGGGAGAACAAAGGGGAATCTGCTTCTCTCAGAGCTTAAAGAGCCAAAGCAACACATGCTGGAGAAGATGGGTAAAGACATCCTGGGAATAGGTGTTACTGTCAGCTGCTCTTTAGAGGTGCTAATGAAAAGTCCCTAAAATTAACAGGATCACAGGGAATCCTGAGGAGTCGATAAATTCCCGGGATTTGGCTGTGTAAATTTGACATGCCTCCATCAAGGAAATGTTATCACTCCTCTCCTCAGCCCTGCAAACAGCTCCGCTAAATTTCCCTGAGCTAATTGCTCTTTAATGGTTTGTTGTGTGAGCACTCGCTAATTACAAGTCAGGCAGCTTTGTGAAAACGTATCTGAAATATTCCTACAGGTGAGAAATGGGTTTGGGGAAGAAAGGAATTTTTGACAGTGTGGTTTGTGAGTCTTGGGTGATCTGAAGTCCTGCTTCAAATACCAGCACTGAGTCAGAGCGTTGTTGTCATTAGACATAAATAATTCATCAGGTGAAGCGATCCAGGTAGCTCTGGCCTTTCTCTGGGTGCTGCATTTTAAATTAAAAACAGCCCAACTCTTTATGCTGCTGTTTGTTTCTTAATTCTTGCAGGTTTTCCTCAGACTCTGCCATTTGGGCCCAGCACAGGACACAGAGGTTGTGATCCCAGACTGAAACATCCTCACAGAGATGGGGAACAGGAGGAGCTGCAAAATGGGGCTGGGAGGGTGAGCCAGGGCTGCGGGCACTGCTGGTGGCACTGCTGAGACCCGCCTGGGGTCACTCCTGGGCCCTCAGGACAATGCAGACCCCAAGGGGCTGGAGCATGTCCAGGGAAGGGAACAGAGCTGGGAAGGGTCTGGAGCCCCAGAAGCAGCTGAGGGAGCTGGGAAAGGGGCTGAGCCTGGAGAAAAGGAGGCTCAGAGGGGACCCTGTGGCTCTGCACAACTCCCTGACAGGAGGGGACAGCCGGGGGGTCGGGCTCTGCTCCCAGGGAACAGGGACAGTGTCACCCCTGCATTTCTTGGTTTCAAGTGTTTGAGTCTTTGCAGCAGCTTCTCACGCTGCTTCATGTAAACAATATTGTATTCTTAGAACTTATCTGTATGTTTGCATTCTTGTTCTCTGAGAGAGAACTTGACTAATGGTCATATTGACCAATAGAGTCAGGAGGTTGTAACCTCTTTGGGCCAATCTTGGCCCTCTGTACAAAATGTATATAAGCTATTAGAATCAAATAATAAAGAGCCTTCCATATTTCACCAAGCTGCTGCCTGCTGTCCTCTGTGAAAGTCTGCTCCCATGTCACGACGTGTTGCCCCTCTAACGGCAGGAGTAACAGGACAGGAGGAGAGGGAACAGCCTCAGGCTGGGCCAGGGGAGGCTCAAGGTGGACATCAGGAAGAATTTCCCCATGGAAAGGGTGGTCAGGCCTTGGCAGGGGCTGCCCAGGGAGGTCTGGAGTCCCCATTCCTAGATATGCCTAAGGATGTGGCACTCAGAGCTCTGGGCTGGGTGGGGAAGGGGCACAGGGTGGGTTCAATGATCTTGGAGGGCTTTTCCAGCCTCAGTGATCCTGGGATTCTGTGTGGTCCCTGTGCAGCAGTGCCAGGGCTGGTGCTGAGGTTCCTTAGGAGACACATCAGCAATCCCAACAAGCCCAAAGGGCAGGAAGTCCCTCCCACCCTTATATTGCATTTCTGCTTCTAACTTCAGCCTTGGCAGAAACTTCCAGATCAGTGGAATGGGATAAATTCCCAGGAAGATGCAGACTTTGCTAATTACAGAACAAAAGGAAAGGCAGAAGGAATCCCCAGACATCATTAGTCCTGACTGTAATTTATGCAATAAAAATAAAAAGTGATGGCCTAAATTTGAATTTTCTGTTGCCTCTGGGAGGATCAATTGGAGTTTTCATCCCACAATTAGATGCTAATGGTGTAATCCATCACTCCAGGGCCATTCTGGGACAATGGTGGGCTTTAGATGTCGATGAGAAGCAAATTCCTGATGAACTATTGAATGCTGGAAGAGGAAATATTGAATGTTGGAAGAGGAAATATTGAATGCTGGAAGAGGAAACATTGACTATTGGAAGAGGAAATATTGAATATTGGAAAATGAAATATTGAATATTGGAAGAGGAAATACTGAGTACTGGAAGATGAAGGAGATACAGTGTTGGCTTTCAGAGAACATCTGAGGTCATTTTCTCCACTGGTGGTGTTGGAACTGTGGGGTCTGGACTGCTGAAGTTCAAGGTAAGGGTCTAACACAGCTGCTATTTGCTTATCTCATGAAAAAGAAAAAGAGCATAATGTTCTCTTTTAGTATTCCCTAAATTCCATCTGTTTCTTTGGGAAGAAGTTTTCCTCCTGGTGGATGTAATAACCCATGGGTGGACACGTGCACGGGCAGGTTCAGAGTAGATGTCAGCAGAAGAATCCCACCTTCACTGCAGAGGACAAGAAGAGAGACCTCGAGTGAATAATTTGCCAAGTTATTTTGGGAAGTTCCGTGAACTTCCAGCACATCCAACTTGTGCTGTCAGGAAATTTCACACCTTGCAGGAGAAATCCTCTCCTTGGGCTCGCTCTGAGAGTGTCTCCTGTTTTCATTTGTACCCTCCCCAGCTCCAGTCATCACCTTCCCAAATTCTGACATAGGAAAGATAACCCAGTTATCTTTTTCTGCACCTAAGTTTCTTCTTTTTATCCACATTAGTTTCTTCTTTTTAGCCACCAAAGTTTCCTCTTGAGGAAGCACCACCTGGAATTCAGGAAGGTTTCCTCCTCATTAACTTCTCCCATCCCATTAACTTCTCTCCCTTCCACGACAGGGTGGAGCAGATACCAATGACACCCAAGAAGAGAACACACACCATGAGCTGGTTTTTTCCCAATTCCTTTCTTAGTCTTTCCCAGTGTTCCACTTGCTGTTTGACTGCTGAGGGCTGAGCTGACATTCCCATGGATCTGCTGAAAATAACTTCAGGATCTTATTCCCGAGTGGTGCCAGCCCTTTCCGAGCTCCAGGGATGCCCAGTGTGGAACAGGTTCAGTGTCACTCCGTGTTTATTTTGCCATGGAAGGAGGTCACCAGGGATGAGCATCAAGAACAGCATCTTTCTTCTACAGCCCCTGGAGCATCCCAGGTGTTTTCCACATCCTTCTGCCTGTCCCTGTCTCCCAAAAGTGAGGGGAACACTGAGAATGGAACCAGGCTGGCCACTATCCAGATGGAGAAATCAGCCACATTCACCCTAGAGACAGCTGTCCACTGGCTCACAGCTCCCACCGGAGACCAAATCTGCAGGAAAAGCCCCTGGGATGGCAGGAAAAGGAGCACCATCCCCATTCTGGTGCAGCTGGGTGAAACTGGAACCCCACTGGAAATGGCCCCACTGGTGTCCTGCTCCCTTTCCCAGTGCAGTGGTTCCCTTCCCTCAGTGCTCGCTCCTACAGCTGGAATTTTACTTCTCCAGGGTTTTTAAGCTGGAAAAGCATCAGTGTCCTCTATCCTCTCCTGTCTAACTCAGGTAGGTGTTAATAATACTCAACACCTCCCACCTCAATAGGGATTCACCTGTTCAGGAAAAGCTGCTGTACCAGTGTATCCAAGGAATCTGTCCAGCAGCCAGGTGGGAACAGCTGCAGCGCAGGAAAGCAATTTTAACTATGATCCAGGAGTCAGGATTCCCAGCTTCTCCATGCACCACTGCCTAGGGATGTGTGTCCATAAAATCCCACTGTGAAAAGAAAGCTCTGCTCCAGATTGCTGCTGGCTTTGGGAGGAACTGGGATGGCTCCAGCCTCAGTTCCCTACCAGACTCACTGATCCCTCAGCCTGTCTTGGCTGATACCTGCTGCTCCTGGGGTGCCAAACCTGCTTTTGGATCTCAGCCTGCCTGCTGGATTATCAAGGAGAAACTCCAGAAACTCCATGCTGGCCCTGGAGAAGGAAAGGCTGCTTCTCAAGGAGCCCTTCTCAGTTTGTAGCTGTTCCACACTGTGGGGCACGGGCTGGAACAAGGGGAGTTTAAAGGTCCCTTCCAGCTCAAACCATTCAAAGATTCCATGATTTCATGATTCTGGGATTCCATGATTCTATGATTTCATAATACTCTGATTCCACAATTCCATGATTCTATGGTGTAATTATTCCCTGATTCTATGATTCCATTATTCTATGATTTCATTATTCCATAATTCTATGACTCCATTATTCCATTATTATCTGATTCCATGGTTCCATGATTTCATGATTCCATGAGGCTGTGATTCCAATGTTCTATGTTTCTATAATTCCATAATTCTACAATTCCATGATTTCATAGCTCTGTGATTTCATGATTCCATGAATTCATGATTCCATGATTTAATGACCTGCATTTTACCTTTCTCTTGAATCCAGGAGTTTTTGGGCCAAGTGGGTTTTTACATTTTGGGGAATTGTGCCATTTTCCTGCATTTTAAAGGCTGGTGGGAATTACAGTGGCAACAACCAGGAAAACCTGACACCACCTGAGTTTTTTGTCTCCACCTGAGTTTTCTGTCTCCTTGTCCATGGAAATTTGGCTCATTTGAATGGGTAACACAGCTCATGGATGTGAACTCATCTCCTTGTCACACTGTGTTATTTTATACAAAGCCTTGAACCCCCCCTTTGGTCCCAAAGCCTCAAGGTTCACCAGATTCCAGGACAATCCCACTTCCCAAATGTGTACTTTAATACTTTGGACTGTACATCCAATTTCCCACTGGAAACAAAAAGGAAAACCAACTTGTTTATCAAAGTTCCATTTTGGCAGAGCGTTATCTTCAACTGCTCCACACGAGCTCCAGTTACTGCCTCAAATGCAGCGTGGGAGGGCTGAGACTCCCCAAAAGTCCCAGAGCAGGCTGGGAGCACAGCTGCAGCTGAGCTCCAGATGTGCTCCTGCTGAGTCGGACTGGCTGCAAACAGAGGAGAACAAAGAGGGCGGGATTGGGAAGGGAAATTTTTTTTGTTGGGTGTTATGAAAGTGGAAAATGGATACTACGGATATAAAAGGCAAACATAAAATCATGGAATCAGGAGTGAATGCTGAGTTAATAAGTTGAGTTTGCATTTTCAGTGTGTGAGCAAAGAAATAATGGATTGGGTTTGGGAGGGGGATTGTTTTTATGCCTTTTATTACTGAGGCTGCTTCCCTGCCTGGCAATCCTTCTGAGAACTCCTGACTTCATCCCCAGCTCCACAGACACATGAAAGCAAAGGAAAGATGGAGGAAATGTCAGCCAAGCAGTAGGAAAAAACACCCAAATAGCAAAACAAAGCAGCTGAGTGCTTTCCAGGGAGAATGGAGCAGGTCTTCCCATGTGGGAGGCCATGGCCAAGGCTCAGGTAGGAATTAAACACAAATCCAGGTGTCTGCATTGTCTGGGTTATCTGGAATTGTTGAACACACATCCCAGCAATGCAATGGACCCCAAAGCCTGGCTTTAGGCAGAATCCAAGGCATAATGGCCACCCCCAGGGGCAAAAGGAGAGGGGCACAAAATCAAATTTGAAAATACAAAACATTTTTCCCCCAGCAACCAACATTTCCTGGTAAAATGACAGACTGGAAAAAGGAATAAATGCTCCCTGGGTACTCCACTGGGAGCAAGGCAAGGTGGCAAATCCATGCTCCGGCTTCTTAGGATGGATCTCAGGGAAAGGTTCTTCCCCAGAGGGTGCTGGGCACTGCCCAGGCTCCCCAGGGAATGGGCACAGCCTGAAGCTGCCACAGCTCCAGGAGGGTTTAGACAGGGAGGAATTGTTGGGGTGTCTGTGTAGGGCCAGGAGCTGGATAATCCCTGTGCTCCCTTCCAGCTCAGGATATTCCATGGCTCTCCTGGGAGGTGGAGAGTGCTGGCTTTGTGCCCCTGGTCAGGCAGAGCTTTGGCCCAGGAACCACCAGAGCAGAAGCTCCCGGGATGGGTGTGTGCAGTCAGCAGCACCCAGCAGCTGCTTCTCTGCACATTATCCCTCCTGATGGCTCCCAAACCATGGCTTTCAGCATCCCCTGCTGCTCCCAGCCCTGCTGGAATGCACAGCCAGAAGGGTTTTAGACAGAGACAAACTCACTTTTCAACAAGATCCAACCTCTGTTCCCAGTGTAAGGAACCTCTGAAGCTCTGCTGGATGAAATTATTAATAAAAGAAATGTAAACACACAGAATATTTGCAATAATTCCCCATTACACACTCCACAGGCAGCTTGGAACAATGCACATGGAGCAGGTGCCCCGTTGCTCTCTGCTCCTATCATGAGTGATTTTTATGAGGAGATTTTACTCTGGAATGTTTCAGAAGCAGCAGATGGGGAAGGAAGCTGCACATGGGGAGCATTAAGTCCACCCTGTCTGTGCTAAAAGTTCTTGGTGCAAGAAAAAGTGATAAGCACAGGGACAATTTGGGGCAGCAACAGCTCAAAGGAAGGAAAGCAGCAGGCTGGCAAATCAGGCAGGGCTGAGGAGCTGGGAAAAAACTCCAGGTTTTCCTGGGATTGAGTAAACCCAGAGGTCCAGAACTTTGGGAAATGTCTTTCTCTGCAGGAAGAAGTTTGTTTGTGATGCTGCCACAGTGGGGATGATGTGGGTTATGTGCCAGAGAATTCCAGCTGCATTGCTGGGATCTCTGGGATTAAACCTGCCTGACCTTCCCATGCTGGGGCGTGAGGAACTGGTGTAAAATAAGGCAACCTTCCCTTTGGCACATCCATCACACTCAGCTGGTCACTGTTCCTGAGGGTGACAAGCAGAGGCCTCTTGAGGCACTGGCAGGTGGCACTCCAGAGAGGCTGTGACAGGAGGTTCTGAGCCATCCCAGAGCATGTCCTCACTCCTGAGCCATCTCCATCCCAAGGCCATCCCTCCCATTCCATGTCCTGCCATCCTTCCTGCCCCAGGGGGTTGGCAGCAATAACCCCACATCCCTCAGCATCACAAAGCTCAGCTCTTGTGAGGTTTGTTTCCAAGGAGCACCAAAAACTGGAGCATCCACTAAACCTGGGAATCACTGTAATTTAATTAAAATTTTATCTTGTTGATCCGACCATATCCTAAAAGCAACTGCAAGCTCTGCCTGTGTGATCAGATCAGTTCCTGGGATTTCAGGAGTCCTGCTCCCCTGACAGCTCATCACACACTGCGACTGAGGGGATGTGAAATTCCTGCTTCCTGCATAAAAATGGAACATGCAGCACTTGGATTTATTCCCCAAGGAGCCAGAGGAGAAAGGGAGTGAGGGAAACAGGAGAAACCAGAGCACTTGCAGTGGATGTGCCCAGGTACAGGCTCTGCCACAGACAGGAGAGGCTGCTTCAAATGGAGCCCCAAGCCTGTTTTGCTTGGAAAAAAAGGGGGATTTCTGTCCAATGTGTGGCACATCCAAGGGAGGCTTTGAATCCCAGTGCCATGGGGGCTGCAAACCCCAGCGTGGACCAATCTGTGCTGAGGGGAAGACATGAAAAGATTGCTAATTAAAGCCATTAACTGATTGACTTCTCCCCTGAGCTGAGTAGAAATAACTTCCCAAAGCCAAGGCTCCTGCTCCCTCGGTTGCTGAGGCTCAGCAATTCCAGCAGGGAAGGAGGAGATCAGCAGATCCCTCTGCTCTGACAGCTGAGTTCATTCCTCAGGCAGAGCTGCCCCTGGGATTCTGTACTGTGCCAGGTGTCTGGAATGCTGGTGGAGGGATTCACTCCCTGATCCAGCCTTTTGTCACCTTCCAGGTGCCCCTGAGGTGCTCTGGCTGCACAACTGTGGCCCTGTCACCTCGAGCAGGGCCTGCTCCCATCCCCACAGACTGAGAATCCAATTTTCTGGGAAATATTCCCATCTTAGGTACCTTCCCCTGCTCTAAAGAGAACAGAGACTTATGAATCACTGGGTTCATCACGTTGAAAGAATGTGACTTTTTATTGTCAGTGATATTTGAAGTATTTAAAGTTTGAACATGTCTTGTTCATGCTAAAAGGGAACAGGACTTCATCATCCCCCACCCACGGTGACCTGCACACTGAGAGGGAATATTGCTGCCTCCTCAAAGTCACTGCAATCGTTATTGTGCCCAAAAGATTCTCCAGGTTGGCAGAACTGGCTAAAAACAACTGGCTAAAAGCATCCTGACACTACCCTCCCTCATTCTGTGCAAATGGGGAGTGTTTTCAATCCATGTCTAAATCAATGTTTCATTTATTGTTATGATCCAGCAATTCAGGAGCTCCTGAAATCCCATTCCACATCTCCAATATTCAGGCTCTCTTCAGATTCCCATTTCAGTGGTAGGTTCAAACAGATGGATCTATTTGTGTTTGATGTTCTCTCCTCTGTCCTGTATCTCCTTCCTGCCCTTTACTTTGGCTCTGGGTTGGACTTGATGGTCTTAAAGGTCTTTTCTGACCTTAAAGATTCTCTAATTAAGAACAAGAAATGTTCCCATCCCTGCAGTGAGCTGGGACTTTGACCTCTGCAGCTTTTCGGATGCAACACCAGTGATCAAAGTCTCCATAATCAGGGATTTCATTTATTCCCAGCCTCAGAAAAGCATTCTCAATGGAATCCTAGATCTCATTTTCTGTACAATTCATTATTTGGGACATGGTGGCTGCACCTGCTTGGGGTTTGTGTTTAAAGAGAGGGGCAGGTTGTTTGAAATGAGCTCTCTGCAAATCCAGTGTGCCCACAGCAGGAGCTGCTGGTTCTCCAGAGCTGTGTCCTGTTTCTCAAAGTCAGGGAATCATGGAATAACAGAATCATGGAATCTCTATATCTCAGTGAAGCTGGGGCTACTTCTGGATCCCTGAAGTGTCCAAGGCCAGGCTGGACAGGGCTGGGAGCACCCCGGGATAGAGGAAGAGGCTGGAACAAGGTGGGCTTTAAGGTCCATTCCTCCTCAAACCATTCCATGACCCCTGGAGTTCCTTTTTAGTGAAGGAATTAAGATAAGGAAGCCTCCGAGACCTGACCTGATGAAGCTGCACCAGTGTCTGGTCCAGAACCATCATCAGCACCAGTGTCACCAGGAGTGACAACCATGAGGGGCTCCTGGGGTCAAGAGCTGTGATGGGGACAGGGGACAGCCAGGACAGGAGTGTCCCCATCCCCTGTGTGACCAGAGGAGCCCTGGCTGTGGCAGGAAGGACACAGAGGGTGGGGGGACACTGCAGCCCCCCCAAAGCACTGCCACCCTACAAACAATGACTGCAAGTGACAAAAGGCCACCTGGAGATTTAAAGCCCCTGGGGGGCTTTGGTGGCAGCTGAGAGCTGGGGGGCATTGCTGGGGAGACACTGCTGCCTGCAAAGGGAGGGACCAAGGCCAGTTCTGCCCCACCAGGTGTGACCCGGAGCCAGGAAAAGCTCCAGGGCCGGGGTTTAATTGTGCAGGTGCCAAATGAACTGACTGCAGCTGTAATTGCAGGAGCAATTTCGATGTCTATCAAATGGCACAGGCCGGGAGGTTCTGAAAGCAGCCAGAGACAGGCGGGGATAATGTAAATTATCCTGGGCAGGTTTAAGGTCTCTTAACAAGGTCTGTGATGACCTTGGTGAGTAAGGACTGGGGTGTTTCTGATGTTGTGGAAAAAAACACTCTCAGGCAAGGAAAGTTCAGAGCTTTTCCAGTTTCACATTCAGAAAACAAGAATAAATATTATAAAGTTATCATAATAAATATAATAAAGTTACCACATTCCCCACAAACGTCTGAGATGCAATGAACTCCCCACCACAGAAGTTGTCAAGTCTTGTTGCAATTAAATTTATAATATCATCCATATTTCTCCTGTGTCCCTGGATGCAGGAGTGTGACAGAACACTTCCAGTTTCCTCCTGCAGATTCCAGGCCTTGTCTGCTATAAATCCAATTATTCTTGTCTTGTTTTCCCATCTGCTGTGGGCCAGGGGCAGCAGCTCCGTGCTCTGGCAGGGGCACTGTGTCAAGGCTGAGAGCTAAAGTCAGCCCTGATTATCCAACACCCGGAAAAGAGCCGGGCTGGAAGTGGAGAGAGGATTAGAATCGTTCCTGGTGAATTTTAATGGCCTTTAATCAGCCACTCCATGCTGATTACCACAAACGGCAGCAGCCTGTTTCCTCTGAGTGTGCATGGCTGGGTGGGTTTGGGGTTTATCTGCCCTAATTTAATTCCTGTTCAGCAATCAGCGCTCAGCTGGCTCCAGAGCCCTCCAGGTGGGGACAGGAGAGGATTCCTCTCCTTCTGCTCCTTCTCCCATTGCTCCTGCCCTGCCCTGCCCTGGCAGAGCCTGCTGGCCCCTGGCTGTGGGAAAGGAACAAAATTCCTCCCTGGGAGGGTGGGCAGGCCTGGCACAGGGTGCCCAGAGCAGCTGTGGCTGCCCCTGGATCCCTGGCAGTGCCCAAGGCCAGGCTGGACACTGGGGCTTGGTCACTCAGGACAAACTGCTCTGAGCTAAAGAAATGCAAAACCCCACATCAAACACCTCAAAGTCATTTTCCCTTGGCCCAGTCCTCTGTTTTCTGTTCCAAATGATACAAGAGAAACCTCATTTGATTTGTTTGCTGAGAAACAAGCCCCAGATAAATGAGGGTGTTGTGTCACTACTGAGTGAAATACATTTTAAAACACATTGATGAAAACCAGGCACATATTCAGGAAAAACAGGGCAGGAATTCTGGGTCTAACAGCAATTTCAAAGCCTTTGATCAAAGTCCTACTTGGGTAAAAACAGAGGGCAGTTTGAAGGGAATTGGATTCACAAAAATGTGTTGGTTATTCCCAGTCATCAGTGTAAATATTCTGTGAGGTGTCACACACCTGCCCAAATGAAAACCCCAATTCAGCACAGGAGAGAGGAGCACAGCACACACAGACCAGGCTCAGCTCTTCCCTTCATCCCCAAAATCCTGATCTTGGAACATTTATGCTGGTATTTCCCTGCCCGTGCCAGGTCCAGCATGAATCAGGATGTGAACCTAAACACAAACCTAAAACCTCAGTCTAAATCTTCTCAACAAACTGAGATCACACCCAAAGGTTTGTCTCAGGATACCAGGACACCTCCCCTGCCAGCCCAAAAGTGAGTTTGGAGCCGTTTTGGAGCAGTTTAGGAGCTCTGGGCCGGTTCAGCCCTGTCCCACACTAGTTTGCCTGTTCCCTGCCCAGCTCTGTTCTGGCAGCACTGATCTGCTGGGGTTTTTCCCCAGATCAAGGGCTGAACTGAGCCCCGTGCTCCACAGGAAGCCCAGGAAAGCTCAGAAGGGGCTGAAGGTCTCCAGGACAGCAGGACAGAGGGGAGGGTTCTCTCCACTCCCTCCATCCTCACAGGGCTTTGTTCTCCTTCTCTGAAAGTTCACAAAACAACAATCCTGGGCAAGAGGGGTTATTTTCCATGCCTATCCTGAGCTGAACCAGCAGTTCCTGGGAGGTTTCATCCTCATTTGATTCTGTGATTATAATAAATTCCACTTCTGCCCTGAAAATGCCCTTGAATTCAAGAACTTTTGAATGACAACAGGAAAAAGAGGTGCACTTTGCTGGAGGGTGTTTGGAATATCCACACAGGGGGTTTTGAGCATGAGTTCAGCAGAGCTTTCCTGCCTGCCTGTGTTAAAAATGTGACAGCAAAAAATGCCAGGATGAGGCTGACATAGCAAAAGGAAGGCAGCATTGGGGCATGGATAAATTTAACCTAAATCCAGAACCCCAGCATGGTTTGGGTGGGAGGGACCTCAAAGCCCATCCAGTGCCACCCCTGCCATGGGCAGGGTCACCTTCCCCTGTCCCAGGCTGCTCCAAGCCCCAATGTCCAGCCTGGCCTTGGGCACTGCCAGGGATCCAGGGGCAGCCACAGCTGCTCTGGGCACCCTGTGCCAGGGCCTGCCCACCCTCCCAGGGAACAATTCCTGCCCAATATCTCATCCAAACCTGCCCTTGGCCACTTTAATCCTGGATAATGTTGTGAAAACATGCACCCACACACCAGCTGGCCATAAAATAAATATTTATATTGCCTCAATTGTCTCGTATACAAAGGACACAAGCGCTGGAAGCTGAGGTTCAGGGATTTATCCTCACATGGAATCAGAGTCCCTGAAATCCCTGGAATCTGGCACTTGCACCTAGCCTGGCTGCCTCCCTTACAGCTCAGCCTCTGCTGCTTTCAAATGCCCCAGTTTGTTTTATTTGTCTCTATTGCCCTGTCAGCCCCCCAGTCTGAGGGCACTGGAGCTGCAGGGGCACAGGGGGAGCTGCTGGAGTGACAGGGACGTGTTGGATAATGATCCCCTGGGCATTATTATTATTATTTCCCTGGGGGAAACATCGGAACCAGCCCCCAGCAGGGGCAGGAGGAGATGAAAAACATGCAAATCACTGTCAGGGGATGATTTCCTCATCTCATCCCCAGGAGAGGCAGCAGCTCCCACTCCCTGCTCCAAACTGTCCCATGAGCTCCACCTTGCTGGGTTATCCCCAGGGTTGGCTCTGCTCACAGGAGGAAATTTGGACACTAAAATCCATCTCTGGAGGGAACTGCAGCATTATTGTGGCTCATTGTGAGCAGAGATCTTTCCCTTAGGTGCCAGATCTGTTTATTCACACTCAAAAATGGTAAAAATCAATTCTGAATATTTCCCACTGAGCTCAAACAAATACTGGATCCTTCCACAGCTCCCTCAGGTTGCTCTGGGCTGTTGCTGTGTCTACATTCTTTTAACTGAGTAAACGTATTGGATCACAGAATCATTTATTCTAATGACCACTTGATAGTGTTGTGTACTCAACAGCAAAAATAACAAAACAAATATCTTTGTACACCACATCAGCACTGCCAGCTCTGGAGGCTGCAGCCACCTCAGAGCGCAGATTTCTGTCTTTGTCAGCACAAAAACAAACCCAAACCTCCTCTGACAGAGAAATGATGGTGCAGAAAACACCCAGACAAAGAAACGGGCTCTCAGTGAAGTGGTAAATTTGTTTAAAGAAAAATCCTCAAGGAATTTCTCTTGAAGATGAGCATTGTTCCATTCACTTGGTAAAACTGCAGTAGAGATCTGCTGGGAAATTTATTGCACCTGGGAAGGGTGTGCCTGGCTCAGGGGGCACTGGTGCAGTGATGTGAGATGGTCAAACCACACAAACACCCTCAGTCCCTGCACATCACCCAACAGCCCAGAAATCACTGACAAAAAACCCAAACTGAAGAAAAAAAAAAAAAAAAAAAAAAAAAAAAAAAAAAAACAAAACAACACCACTCAAATAAAACCTTCTAAATTGAAGCACAACAGCCCCACTGGCAGCACTGGTGCCACAGGTGCCTGGAAAAATCAGGGCAGGATCGCAAAGGAAGGGGAGGGAGGTGGCCCAGCCCCTGTCCCACCTCCTGCCAGCAGCAGAGTGGCCCAGGGGACAGGGCAGGATGGAGCTGAACCTGCAGGACACCCAGGCCATCTCCACCTCCTCAGCAGGGATGGCCAGGACACATCTCCACCCTGGTGGCCACAGGAATGTCCCCATCCCGGCAGCAGCTCAGGACAGCTGGGGCCTGGGCAGCTCTGTGAGGGCCACCAGGGGTGGGACAGCTGTGCCCTGTGCTGGGGACACACACAGGTGACAGCTGGATGAGCATGGCAGGGCAGAGGAGACTCCTCTCTTCTCCAGGGACAGTTTCAAAGTGCTCTTGGTGCCTCTGCAGGGGGAGAAGCCCAGGCCAAGGCCCCTGGCAGGAGCTGCTCCAGGGCTGTGCTCAGGAGACACTGGGAGAGCATCACAAACACCCAGGGCTCACTCAGGGCCTGGAGCCCCCAGGGGGTTCTTTCAGAGTCCCACAAGGGTTTGGGTTGGAAGGGACCTTCAAACCCATCCCATTCCAATCCCAACACTTTCCACCATCCCAGGCTGCTCCAAGCCCCAGTGTCCAGCCTGGCCTTGGGCACTGCCAGGGATCCAGGGGCAGCCACAGCTGCTCTGGGCACCCTGTGCTCCCTATTCCCCTCCAGCAGACTGCACTGGAAATTTGGGATCCACGCTGGGAAAATGCGAGTTAGAGCTGAGCTGGAGGGGTTCCCTGGCAGTCAGGGCCTGCATGCCTTTCTTCCCCTCACGCCCTCACCCTAAGGAACCTCAGCCTTCCCCCACCCTCAGCACTGGGATCTTTGCAGCTTCTTCATTTACATTTTTCCAAATGTTTTTTTTGTTGTTGTTGTTGTTTGTTTGTTTGTTTGTGGTTTTTTGTTTTGTTTTGTGTGGGGATTTTTTGTTTTTGTGGGGTTTTTGGTGGTTTTGGGGGGTTTTCGTGTGGTTTTTTGTTTGTTTGTTTGTTTTCCCAAGCAGGTAATTTATTTTCTTAGATTTTCTTTCACAGAAAAGGTCATTTTCTTCCTAACACATTTCTTTGTTGCAAACAGTTGCCAACACCTCAGGGTTTCTGCTTGTTTATGAGCAATGGAGTGTCTATTTTCCTGGTTTTCCTTCTTTTTCAAGCCTTAGTTCAGTTTCCTCAATATTTTTACTCCACTGAATGCCAGAGTTTGGAGGCAGGACAATGTGTAGATTTCTCTCACAGTGGGGATTCTTTAGAAAAAAGAAGAAATAGAAGAGGCCAAGTCTGTTTTAAACGATTCCCAAACTCTGATCTCCATGAAAATCAGATTCCTTTGCGTCAATAAAGATTTCCCTCAATAAAACTCCTGCAGTGGAAGGAAAGATGATTTTGTTACAGGAATGGGAAGTATCCAGAGAATGATATCCAAAGGCAGAGTCCTGCAGGATTTGGGCTCCTTCCATGTTCTTTCCTCTGTGCAGAGGATGGATGGATGGATGGATGGATGGATGGATGGATGGATGGAGGGATGATGGATGGATGGATGGATGGATGGATGGATGGATGGATGGATGGAGGGATGGATGGAGGGATGATGGATGGATGGATGGATGGATGGATGGATGGATGGATGGAGGGATGGATGGAGGGATGATGGATGGATGGATGGATGGATGGATGGATGGAGGGATGATGGATGGATGGATGGATGGATGGATGGATGGAGGGATGATGGATGGATGGATGGATGGATGGATGGATGGATGGATGGAGGGATGGATGGAGGGATGATGGATGGATGGATGGATGGATGGATGGATGGATGGAGGGATGATGGATGGATGGATGGATGGATGGATGGATGGATGGAGGGATGATGGATGGATGGATGGATGGATGGATGGATGGAGGGATGGATGGAGGGATGATGGATGGATGGATGGATGGATGGATGGATGGATGGAGGGATGATGGATGGATGGATGGATGGATGGATGGATGGATGGATGGATGGAGGGATGGATGGATGGATGGATCCGTGGATCCATGGATGGATGGATGATCCTGAGATCTTGACTGGGATTTAAGGCCAAGTGGATCATCCTCTCTGGCAGAAACTCCTTCCTGACACTGAGAATGAGGGGATTTGGGATTTGCCCCTGGAAGTCCCCTGCCTTAAACTCATCACCTGTGATCTATCACCCAGAGGCCTTTCCAAAGGAAAAATTATCCCACTTCCAAGAAAAGCAGCACTGGGGTTGGATCCTGGTCCTCAGGGGTGCTGGGGATTCTGCTCCTCTCAGAAAGAGTCCACAAAAAGCCAGGAAGCCTCTCCCAGCCCAGTGCCATGCACCCCTCACGTGATGCTCCCACACATTCACCTTTCCTACAGGCTGCTCCTGACACTTCCAAGTGAATCCCTGAGAAATCCACAGCACAATTCCTATTTCACACACCAGGCAAGAGAAAATAAACTCCCAAAAAAAGCCCTAGAGCTGCAGACTGAGTTTATAAATAAACTGGCACAGAAAGAAGAACCTCTGGACCATGAGAGCTGCTGAAGAAAGTCCCTGAGTGCTGCAGAGGGTGCACAAAGGCCTGTCACACCTTCCAGGGCAGCCAGATCCTGAATCTAGCAGGCAGAAACCCTCTGGATTTCAACTGCTTGCTTTAAACAGGCTCCAAACCAAAGCTGCAGAGCAGTTCTGAGGGCTAAATGTGCTGCTTGAAGCTCAAAACCACACCTGGGCAAGAAAATCCTGCTTTTCTCCTGCTTTGCTGCTTCCAAAACTTTGGCATCTCCACTGTCTCAAGTGCTGAGCTGTAAACTCAGCCCTGGAGATTTGGGAGGGTGGATTTTGTGACAGGGAAAATGTGGAGGTGGAAAGAAGGTCCCTTCACAGGCAGATGAACACAAGGCCTCCCAGAACTGCTGTGGTGGATTCATCCTCTGCACGGGGCTCCAGGGGGGTGACGGGGACAGCTGTGCCACCACGGCCCAGGCATGAACCCCTGCAGTGCTCACATCTGCACCAGCTGTGCCAGCACATCTGGACACAGGCCTAGGGACAGGGAGCAGTGTCTGGAGATGGATCCATCCCTGCACGGGCTCAGCTCTGCCACAAACCACAGACAGCAACAGGGGAATGTCCTGGCAGCAAAGGGAGATTCAGTGAGGCAGCAGAACTGTTCCCTTTCCACTGATAACAGCACCACAGAGCTGGAACTTAAATCAAAAAGGCCTTGAAAGCCTTACTGGGACCCACAAGGTGACATTTAGCTGTCCCCAGTGCACACAGCTCCACCTGAGCCACTTCCCTCCAAATTTTTTATACCAAATGCAGTAAAAATGGCACTTCTGAGGCACAATTTACCCCTTCCTGAGGCTGATGCCCAAAGCAGATCCCTTGAATTGTACCCTGGAAGTGGTTTCCCTCTGATGGCTCCAAGGGACACTCTGGGAGTGTCTCAGGTTATCTGGGATGAGCTAAAGGACACTCTGGGAGAGTCCCAGGATATTTGGGATGAGCTAAAGGACACTGAGCAGTGTTCCAGGTTTTTTGGGATGAACTTCACAGCAGCCACCTGCATCCCTCCATGGAAAATCTCACCTTTTAACTATGGATATGAGGAAACCATGACCTAAACTTCAGGAGCAGCTGTGGCAGGAGATCTTTAATTCCTGACATTAGGGTATGGGCAGGATGCTGGAGTCAAGGGGCACTGGTGAACACAATGATCACAGCTGGGTGTCCCGGGAAAGGGCTCTGCCTTGGCTCCCAGCTCACACTGCAGTGGTTTTGCAGGATAATCGATGCCAAGGTTTCCAACCTCTCCTTTACTTTTCCAGCAGGGAAAACCCAAGAAATGGTTGATGTTTTAAATGGACAGATTTTTTTTTCTGTGGAAATCACTTGAAGATATCTCAGGTTCAACAATCAAAAAGTGCTGCCCAGAAAGAGGTAATGCTGTGGGATGATTTGTTGGGTGGAAGAGGATTTGGGGAGGTGTTCCTGGTGCGATGGCCCAGCCTCAATTCTCTATCCTTGGCCCCATACATCAAATCTCCACCAAAACTTTCAGCAGCATTTCCTGATTTGAACCCCAGAGCAGCCACCAAGAGGGCAGGCACCGAATCTATGAATCACAGAGACATGGAATGGGTTGGCTTGGAGGAGCCTTAAAGCCCATCTCATCTCACCCCTGCTATGGCAGGGACACCTTCCCCTGTCCCAGGCTGCTCCAAGCCCCAGTGTCCAACCTGGCCTTGGGCACTACCAGGGATCCAGGGGCAGCCACAGCTGCTCTGGGCACCCTGTGCCAGGGCCTGCCCACCCTCTGAGTAAAGAATTCCTTCCCAATCTCCCTCCTCTCTTTCTCCCTGGCAGTTGAATTAAGAAGGTTCTTTGTAAAGCTGACACAGCAGCTCCTGAAATCCAGGAATCGAGATTTTTGCAGCAGAGCACCTCAGCAACAGAAAAAAAAAAAAAAATCTTCCGCAAGATGTGAAATGTCCCATCCTGTGGTTTTACAACATCCTGCACCAGCCCAGAGGGGCTGCACTGACTCAGGAGGAGGAGGAGAAGAAGAGGGAAGAAGGGCTGGCTCCAGAGGGGCATCTGGATCTGTTCCCACATCATATTGGACACAAACACAAGCAATTCCTCTGCAGCAAGGCTCATTTGCCATCATCAGATTAACTCCTCTGCAGGGACAGGAGGAGAAACTCACACACAGGAAGCAACTGCAGCAAGTTTATCTCTGAACTCCATAAAGAAAAATCCCTCTCCAGGCAAAATTATCTTTGGAGACAGCCCCAACACAGCCCCTCATTCACTGCTCCTTCATTCACTGCTCCCTCACTCCCTCTCCATGCCCTGCCCTGTGCCACTGCCATTCCCACACATTTTCCCCTTCATTTCCCTCTATTAAGGCACTAATTGATTGACCAGATCAGGAGAGCCCAGATCTGTCTCCTGGGACTCTCCTGCACACGGGATTAGGGCTGGGCAGAGCACTAAACCTCAGTGCCTGGGATGGGAGGGAAAGCTCCGTGTCCCACTCCAGGCACCCCCCTCTGCTCTCCCGTATTCCTAGCCAATGCTGATCCCCCTTCCTCTCGCTCCCTTCCCTCCCCAGCCAGCCCCAAATGCTGGATGTAGTCCCTGCTCCATTTTCCAGGGAACAAGGTGTCCTTTGGTGACTGTGCTGATGATGCAGCTCAGACCTCAGGGGTCTCTGCTGTCCCTGGCCTGGCCCTGCACACCCCTCCCTCCTTGCATTGGGCTGATGTTGGATTTTTGGCCATTCCTACTCACCTATCAGAGATCATAAACCTCAGGATATCCCTCCCCCTAGCAAAAGTCTGTGGGAGCCTGGAGAAAGGAAAAGGTTCCCCCAAACCCAGGAAACACAAGCAGCTGCTGAGCTGGTCCCTGTGCAGGACCTGCAGAGACATCCCAACAGTGAGAAATGGGAGCTCTGAGCAGTATGTCCCCACTGGAATTCTGCTCCTCCTCCTTTGCAGCAGCTTTGTTTATCCCCAAATGCCCAGGCTGCTCCTGAGCCCCAGGGATTTGTGCTGGGTCATCTCTGGTGGGATGAACGTGGCTGAGGGGACGATCCAGCTCTGTCCCCTCGTGCCAGACAAAGCCCCCAGATGTCCCGTCTGAAATTCCCAGCAGCCTCCCTGTGCACAGAGCAAAAGGAAAAGGGGGGAATGAATCCGGCAGTGCTTTGGCTCTCAGCTGCTCATGGTACCAAGTGTTGACTTTTCCAAATCACTTCATCAGTGCTGTGGGCACAGAATTTCTCCTGCACCCGATGCAGATGCAGCCCTGTTGTTTAACAGTCCCACTTGTCCTGACTCCTCAAAGCCTTTCAGCCACCCCAGAGAGGTTCATTTCATTAAAAACCTGTCATCCAGGGCTGTTATTCCCTCTGGCCCTGCTGCTGAGCCCCAGGGACTGGAGTTCCTCTACATTCCATCCCGAAGGAAGTGTTTAACACTGGAGCCTGGAGGTCTTTGCCCTTAGAAATGAGCTTGGCAAAGAGATCCCAGCATGGGAAGGCTGGAGGGAAGCTGCTTGGATGGGAGAGGGGAAGGCACTTTCTGGATCCCCACATGATTTCTCTCTCCCATGGGGCTGATTTAAGAAGCTTTGGGGTGAGGTTTCATAGTGGCACTGCCCAGCCAGGTGTCCCTTTTGTCCCATTCTTGCCCCCCAGCACTGGGCACAGCCACAGCCTGAAGGCCAAGCCCTGATTCCCTGAAACGCTTGGTTTCCCATCAGGAATCCCACTGGAGATGATGCAGAGGCAGAAATGCTCAGGAATGAGGTGACTGATGGCCCTGCAGATGGATTGGGTAAAGTCAGGGAGCAATGGGTAAAGGGAGCTTGTTCCCTGAATGACGCTTCCATGATTTTTTCCTTGCTTTTTCTTTGGGAAAAAGCTGTAAAGACATTGTACTCTGACAGAGTACAGAGAAAAAGCAACTGGAGCTCTTCAAGGGCTCATAAATCCAGGCAAGTGCTGAGTAAAGAGGTGGTAAAGCCCATAACTGCTGTTTTCCAAGGCCATGGAGCATTTGTGGAATTGAGTCAGAGCTTTGCTGCCTGAAGGAGCCCCTGGGGCTGTCCCTGCCCACCCAGGGCTCTCACCTTGAGCCTCTGCTCCCTTTTCCCTGTCCCACCACAGCCAGGGAGGCACCAGGGCCATGTCCCTGTGGAAGCTGATCCCGGGAATCCTGCTGCTCTAAATCCAGGCACAATCCTGGCCTGGCACAATCCTCCTTGGTTCATTCCAGGCATTTGCAGTGCTGGGAGGGTCACAAAATGCAGTGGGTTAAACCGTGAGTGGAATTTTCAGGAAGGCTCCAGACTTCTCTGCTCCCCATCCAAGAGCTCAGCTCACAAACTTGATTTTCCTACCAGGATTTTTTTTTCTTGAGCAGCTCCTGAGGGGCTGGAATCCTGGAAGGCATCAATGGCTCAGTGGGATGGGATGGGGCTCTCTCCTCTCCCTCCCAGGCTGGGAAGAGGCTCCCAAGGAGCAGTAGAGGCAATAAAACATCCCTGGCTCCCAGTCCTTCCCCTCCTGGTGCCATTTACTCCCCTCAGGTACATCACAAATCATGGGGGCTTCACCAGCACCAAACTCCTGCTTTGACAACCAAATCCTGGAACCCAGAGCAGAATTTTCAGGGTTATTCCTGTCCTATGCCAGGAAGCCAGGAACAAGTTTTTAAAAGCCTTTTAAAATACTCTTCCAAAGCTCCACCCAATTCAGTCTGGACAGGGCTGGAGGGCTGTAAAAGAAGGCAGAAATTCTCATTTCCAGGTTTGGCTCTTTTGCTTCATTAAACTTGGGAACAGGCAAAGTTTCTTAGCAGGCAGAGGTTGTGGGATGGTCAGTGAAAGGAGCTGGAATCCCACAGGAAGCCACACATTTGATCCATTGGCAGCAAACGTGCAGCTCTGTGGTTTGGGGGATTTTTGATCCTGCCATAACAGCCTGGACTGCTTTTCCTGGAAGCTCCAAGGCTGTTTAAAGTTTCACTGCAGGGCAAGCAAACAGCAGCTCCCAGTGCTGGATCTGTCTCCTTCCAATGCCTGGGACCAGCAGGACCAAACCACCCCAGGGCAGCAGCTGGGGCAAAACTTTCTCTGGCACAAACAGGTTTATCCTGAGCTCATCACTGAATTCAGCAGAAATCCCAGTGGGAGCTGCCCTGCCCAGCACATTCCCTCTGTGCAGAACTGCCACAGCCAAGGGACACTGAACAGGGACACATTTCTGGGAGCAGCCACATGGTTTCAAGGTTCCCAACTCAAAAGATTTGTGGAGAAAAATGCTTTTCTCTTCCAAAAGTGACATCCAGACCCCCAAAGGTGTTGCATGAGCCTTGGGGTGCTTTGCTGTGCCCTGCTGCATCCATCCACAGGAACACACGGCTTGGCTGGACACAATTGCCTCGACAAACCCGGGATGTTCTTCCACAACCCCCGGCATGATGGACCTCAACACCCTTTCCACAATCATTCCCACTCAGTGAATCACACTGTGCTCCTCAACAAATCCACTCTGGAAGCTGCTGAGAGCTGGCTCGGCAGCTGGCTAATTGCTGAAGTTGCAATTAAAGCAATGCTCACTTACCTGCCAGAATATGCTGTCTATTGTGTTCCCCAGGAAACCATCCCTGCCCTCCGATGACACCAGTTTAGGTCCCAGAATGGTCATAAATTCATCAAAATCCACCTGGCCATCCCCTGGAATGAGAGGAAAAAGATCAGAGACTCAGAAATCAGAGAGAAGGTTGGGTTGGAAGGGGCTTTTAGAAGCCATATAGTGCAACACCCTGACGTGAACAGGGACACCTTCCCCTGTCCCAGTCTGCTCCAAGTCCTGTCCAGCCTGGCCTTGGACATTTCCAGGGATCCAGGGACAGCCACAGCTTCTCTGGGCACCCTGTGCCAGGGCCTGCCCACCCTCATTATTATCAATTGATTACCCCTGAGAGCCCAACATGCCCCTCTGAACCTGCTGCACATCAGAGACCCCTGTGCCCTGGGAAACCTCCACAGCAACTTCCCAGTGCCCATGGATCCAAATCCTTTGCTGTGCCAGGAAACAGCCCCTGCTGTGTCCCAGCTGCCCCCAGGGACAGAATCAGGCCATGCACTGAGGGGAACAGGTTGTTCCCCGGTCCCTGAGAACCCAGAGGCACTTCCCAAAAAGCCATTTTGCCAGGGGGACAGGAGCCGGCAGCATGGCCAGGGCTCTCCCTTCAGCTTCTGCACAAGTTTTACAGGGCCAGCCCCAGCCTCCAGAGGGAGGGAGTGCAGGAACAGCAGGGCCAGGCTATGGCACATCCAGAGGCACAGCAGGGCCAGGCTATGGCAGATCAGGCATTTCAGCCCAGCTTCCCAGCAGCATCCGTGTGTGTGCCCAGCATGCAGAGCAGGCAGTGCAGGCACAGCCTCAGTGCCACCAGCAGGGACAGGTGACAGCTCCTGCCACTAATGAGCCAAGCTGGTGCAGTGCTGAGTGTGGCTCCAGCTCTGAACGAGGCACAGGAGGGAGTTTTGTATCAAATGCTGCTTTTGCCTCCACAAAAAAAAAAAAAAAAAAAAAAAAAAAAAAAAAAAAAAAAAAAAAAAAAAAGTGGGATATTCGTGCCTGCTGAAGGATCTTAAAATTCCCTGTCTGTCTGAGCAGCTCAAAGCCCAGATCTCCTGAGAATGCTTAACCTAATCTTGTGGAAAATCTCCTTCATTGATCAGGCCACGGACATCTCCTCCTCCATGTTATTGAACTGATGGGGTGGATAAATCAGACCTGCTGCCAGCGTGGGATCACAATCAGCACCTGCAGGCCTTGGGCTTGTGTTTTACTCCCATTCGGCTGGGAGTGACTGCATCCAGCCCTCCCTGGAGCTGCTGTTGTTAATTACCAGGTGTGAGAAGTGTCCCAGACCACGGGACTCCAGCCACTGTGAGGGAATATCCTGGGTTGAGGCTCTGAAAGGGAACCCTGCAGGGATCCTGTAAAACGCACCTGGAGCCTGTCCTGCTGCTAAAGCCGCTCCCAGCTCAGGGGCTCTGCAGGACCGAGCTCATTTCTAGGACAGCTTATTGAGGTAAGGGGTGGGATAAATGTGACATTGGGGTAAAAATTCATGATAAAAGAATATAGAAATATATGTTAGATTGGTGTTAACATAAAAATGTGAAAAGGTATAGTCTGCAGAAAAATTTCCTTCAAGCCAGGCTGCTGCCGTTCCCCAGCCCCGAGACAAAGAACGGGACAGGAGCCATCAGGATGAACAAAGACACTGGCCAACCCAGATAAGAATCGGCATCATACCCAGACAGAGAAATTACTCCCCAAACGAAGAGGAATTCTCCGACGGGGACTACACATCAGAATAATCATGGACCGGCGAGCCCCATCCGCATGTGAAAGGAACCTTCCCAGAATACAATCTGCGAAGTTTGACAAATCCGGGAAATCCATCCGAAAATTATTTGGACTATTTGCCGGACTATTCCATGCACCTGTTTTGCCTCGGGACATGAAAAACCCTATAAAACCCCAGGCTACGATCCGCTCCGTGTGGATTTGAGAAAATCTGTACCTTAGGGTGCAGACCCCTGTCCACCCAGCGCTGCGCTGCGAATCCTATTTGTGGTTTCTCTCTTTATCGGTGATTGGGATTGTTTTTCTAATACATTGTTTCTTTATTAATCTGATTTTTGTCGTTGCATTTATAACAGGGGTGAGCACACCAACCCTTGGAGAGCCGTTCTTTAACGTTTATGGGATCAGTCCCGCCCGCTGCATCGCTCGGGAAGGTAACGCAAGGTGACAGCGCTCGATGGCACACACGGCAGCGAATCCACGCGCTGGGATGCAAATCGAGATGCTAATTTCTTCAAATTAGCCAGATTAGCAAGAAAACAATTTGCATTTTAAGGAGATGCTGGTACCTGCCCCCGCATACATTCGGCCTGGGACTGTGTGACCCCCGAGCACGGAGTTACTCGGTTCGGGCTCTCTCCAATGTCACTCCACCCCGAGAGGACAGGCAGGACTCAGTTCCAGAGGAAAGGTGCTGGCACTGCTGGGCTCTGACTTTGTAGAAGATTTCGGGCAGCCCCTCGCTCGTGACTTCCCTGTGCCTCTGCCAGGGATCATCACTAACCTCACAGGCTTTAATTATCAGCTTAATGAGAGCATTTCCCACAACCTCCAAAGAAAGATGCCATTGAAAAATGCATTATCCCCTTATTGACTGCTTTTTCAATTAAAGCTCTTAACTAGCGAGGCAACTAGACCCCACTTTTTCCTGGTAGAAATATCCCTTTAGCATTCATGTGAAGCTGCAGAAAACAAACCTTCCCTGCCATCAGCACCTCAGGAGACTGCAGCATCATTTCATCAACAGAGAGAAATCACAGCTTTATCTGAAAATTCCTTTTGACAGCCACGAGAGAAATGTCATAAAAACCAGAACCAAAGCCTGCAGGGGCTGCTCTGCACAGCCAGGACATCACCAAAGCCCAGTTCTCACATCCCATCCTGGGAGTGTGGTGTGGAGTTTGAGCTTGGCACAGGCAAGAGCCACCCTCCTCACCCTCCTCACCCTCCTGCTCCTCCCCATCAGTGCTGGGAGCTGCTGGGGGATGCACTTGCTGAGCATCTGCTCGGGATGGAGCCCTGGAATCAATTCCAACCCTCCCATCCCTGTGCTGCAGATGTGCTGCTCTCCCCAGGGTCGTTGGGATTCCTAGCTGTGTGTGGATTATCAACAAATTAACTCAGAGTTGGTTTAAGGGTGGGGAGAAAGGAGGAAAAGGCTCGTGTGCTGTCTGTTCTCCCTCACCTTCCTTGCTCCTCTCCAGGAGCCATCCCACAGGGATGGGACAGGGAACCCTTGGGAATGGGGGTGAGGGGATGGGACAGGGAACCCTTGGGAATGGGGGTGAGGGGCTAATGGGACAGGGAACCCTTGGGAATGGGGGTGAGGGGATGGGACAGGGAACCCTTGGGAATGGAGGTGAGGGGATGGGACAGGGAACCCTTGGGAATGGGGGTGAGGGGCTAATGGGACAGGGAACCCTTGGGAATGGGGGTGAGGGGATGGGACAGGGAACCCTTGGGAATGGGGGTGAGGGGATGGGACAGGGAACCCTTGGGAATGGTGGTGAGGGGATGGGACAGGGAACCCTTGGGAATGGGGGTGAGGGGATGGGACAGGGAACCCTTGGGAATGGTGGTGAGGGGCTAATGGGACAGGGCAGCCTGGCAGGTGGCAAAGGGGGTGAGGACAGAGAGGTTTCAGGCAGGATTCCAGCCCATGCCTGAGCTCCCTCATCAGCCAAGGGATGGGTCACTGCCTGTGTAGGTGATTTTAGCAGAACACCAGAGCTGAGCTTAAGCACTGGTTTAAACCCACCTAAAGCACTCCCTGATTCCCTCCCAGCAGTGCCCTGACACTCTCCTCCCCCGTACAGCTCTGTGTTAATCCTGGCATTAATGTCACCGAGTCACTCGCGGGCACCGACGCTGTGGCTGAGCCTCATGAGTCAAGCAGTGACTCAGAACCTCTCTGGCCACCCCAGCAGAGCCAAATCAGATCAGCTCATCATCTCCAGGCCCTCAGCTGGGTGAGAAGAGCTTCCAGGTGCCCACAGAGGTTTGTTCCCTGCAGGACCCTCAGTCCTGGCAGAAACCAGGGAATTGTGGCAATAAAAAGGAATGGCAGTGGTGGGAGCCTGGCTCGTTGTCCCATCGTGGGAAGAGGATGCTGAAGGCACCAAACAACATCTCTGGGTTCTTCAGGAACCTTTCCAGTGCCACAGACAGACTTGCCAAAGCTCCCTGTCACTGCTTGTCTGTGTGGTGCAGAGACCTTGGGGATAAGATAATTGCAGCCTGAGGAGCCCCAGCATGAACATTTGACATGTATGAGCTCAGTTTGGCTGCCCCCAGAGCTCTAGCAGGGAATCCTGGGATCCCATAGCACATCCTGGGACTTGTGCCAAGTGTGGGGATGGCAGGGTTGGAACTGGATCATCTTTAATGTCCCTTTCCACCCCAAACTGTTGTGTGGCTCTTTGATTCCAAGTCCACCAAAGGTGATGGGGCAGCAGCAAGGAGCAGTGTGGAGCTGGAATCCAAGAGTTTTCCCAGACCTTGCAGCCCAGGGAGATTTGCTTTGGACCTGACTGACTCAAGGAAGGGGTGTCTGCACCTCTACAAAACGCCCATTGGGCCTCCTAAACAAACCTGCGGGATCACAGAACCATGGAATCAATGAGCTGGGATCCAGGATCATGGAGTCCAACCTTCCCCCAGCACTGCCAAGGCCACCACTGACCCCTGTCCCCAAGAGCCACATCCACACAGCTTTTGAACACTTGCTCAGTGAAAAAATGTTTCCAATCTCCACCCTGAGCCTCTCCTGGCCCAGCCTGAGGCCGTTCCCTCTCCTCCTGTCCCTGTTCCCTGGGAGCAGAACCCGACCCCCCCGGCTGTCCCCTCCTGTCAGGGAGTTGTGCAGAGGAGAAGGGACATAGAAAAAAAGAAAATCATTAATGACTGAATATCTGGAGGGGACTAGAAAAGCACCATTGCCCTCCAGAGAGCAGACTTTGGGTTGGACACCATCTCAGGGGTGATGAAAGAGCCTCCAGCCCTTTGGAAAGGGGATTTACTCTCCTAAGCTACTCCCCTTCAACACCAATTCTCCTCCAGGTTCTGATCCCACATCCCCAGGACCGAGAGGCTCCAGGTGCCATCAGCTGTCCTGCTGGTTCTGTACTGGGGAAAAGGGAATTGGGGGGAGCGGGGGAGGAAAATGAGAGGAGAAAAATATTCCTGGAAATGAGGGGGGGAAAGGGAAATGAGGAGGGGAAAGCATTCCTAGAAATGAGAGGGGGGAAAGGGAAATGAGAGGGGGAAGAGGGAAATGAGAAGGGGGGAAAAGGAAAATGAGAGGGGGGGAAACATTCTTGGACTGCATCACCTCTACCCCCGGGCAGAACGGACCTAGCCGGGTTTTCAGAGCCTTATGCATCAGACTGGCTGGATAATGCGCCCTGATTGATCCCTACATGAGCCTTTTCCCCGGCCATTGTCAGGATAATGAGGTTCTCGGCAGTTCCCTGTGCGGCCCCGGGGCCGGGATGAGGATGAGGATGGGGATGGGGATGGGGATGAGGATGGGGATGGGGATGAGGATGGGGATGGGGATGAGGATGGGGATGGGATGAGGATGGGGATGGGGATGGGGATGGGGATGGGGATGGGGATGAGGATGGGGATGGGGATGAGGATGGGGATGAGGATGGGGATGAGGATGGGGATGGGGATGGGATGAGGATGAGGATGGGGATGGGATGGGGATGGGGATGGGATGAGGATGAGGATGGGGATGGGATGGGGATGGGGATGGGGATGGGGATAAGGATGGGGATGGGATGGGGATGGGGATGGGGATGGGGATGGGGATGGGGATGGGGATGGGGATGGGGATGAGGATGGGGATGGGGATGGGGATGGGGATGGGGATGGGGATGGGGATGGGGATGAGGATGGGGATGGGGATGAGGATGGGGATGGGGATGGGGATGGGGATGGGGATGGGGATGGGGATGAGGATGGGGATGGGGATGGGGATGGGGATGGGGATGGGGATGAGGATGGGGATGGGGATGAGGATGGGGATGAGGATGGGGATGGGGATGAGGATGAGGATGGGGATGGGGATGGGGATGGGGATGAGGATGGGGATGGGGATGGGGATGGGGATGGGGATGGGGATGAGGATGGGGATGGGGATGAGGATGGGGATGGGGATGAGGATGGGGATGAGGATGGGGATGGGGATGGGGATGAGGATGAGGATGGGGATGAGGATGGGGATGAAGATGGGGATGGGGATGAAGATGGGGATGGGGATGGGGATGGGGATGGGGATGGGGATGGGGATGAAGATGGGGATGGGGATGGGGATGGGGATGGGGATGGGGATGAGGATGGGGATGAGGATGTGCGGTATGAGCCTGATCAGCATCCGCACCGCTCCTGCCGAGCGTGACCTCCAGCGAGCACCGAGGTGACATATTTAAAGTTAATGAGCCAGGTTTGCAGCTCAGGGCCCGGAGCACACAACTGCTGTTTATTTTTATTCTCTGGCAGCTCCTGCAGTGCCCGGCCGGGCTGTGTCATTGCCGTGCCCAGATCACCCGGGCTGGGCTGGGCTGGCGCAGTCTGGGCCAGGCACAGGATGAGCCTCCTGGCAGGGAACAGCTCCAGCCACAGGAGATTTCCCAGATGAGGCTTTCGATTTCAAAGATTGGGAGGTCAGAGCCTCCTCAGCAGCCTGACCCCCTGCCCAGCACGAGGCAGAGAATTTCTCCCTAATTACAGCCTCAATCCAGAACTACAAAGAGGACGGAGAAAGTCTGGCACAAAATTTTGGCCTTGGAAAACAGCTTTAATTATAGATGGCTCCAGTGACTTCTTGGAGGAGAGAAACAACTGTCCTCCCTGCCCCCCCCCAGCACAGGAAGGACCTGGAGCTGTAGGGATGAATCCAGAAGAGACCACGGAGCTGCTCCCAGGGCTGGAGCCAGGCTGGGAGAGCTGGGGGTGCTCACCTGGAGAAGAGAAACTCCAGGGAGAGCTCAGAGCTCCTGCCAGGGCCTAAAGGGGCTCCAGGAGAGCTGGAGAGGGACTGGGGACAAGGGATGGAGGGACAGGACACAGGGAATGGCTTCCCACTGCCAGAGGGCAGGGCTGGATGGGATATTGGGCAGGAATTGTTCCCTGGGAGGGTGGGCAGGCCCTGGCACAGGGTGCCCAGAGCAGCTGTGGCTGCCCCTGGATCCCTGGCAGTGCCCAAGGCCAGGCTGGACACTGGGGCTTGGAGCAGCCTGGGACAGGGGAAGGTGTCCCTGCCCATGGAATGAGAGGAGCTTTAGGATCCCTTCCCACCCAAACCATTCTGGGATTCCATGAAAAGCTTCTCTGGATCTGAGGAAAGGATCAAAGATCTCCATGGAGCCCCTCAGTCCCTTAAGTCCCTCAACTCCTGCAGTTTTCAGCGCAGTTGTGAGGATCTGGCTGCTCTGGTTCCATGACAACCAGGCAGAAAAGATCCATGGATTGTACAGACACGTCCCTGGAGGACAGGATTTCCATGGGGGCTGGAAGGCTCCAGCAGAGCCCAGGAGGGTGAAGCAGGGGGAGGTTGTGCATCCCATACGGAGCAGAGGAGCTGGAAGTCACACCTTGTCTTGTCCTGCAGGGGAAGGAGCAGCTCCACAGGGCTGGTTGTTGCTTCCATTCAAAATAAATCTGTGAATTCCCAGTGTCTGACCAGGAGACTGACAGGGACTGAGGAGGACAGTGAATCTGTCCCTGCACCAGCACAAGCACTCAAACAAGAAGGAAAAGTCCAAAGAAAACAGGGACTGCAGTAAGAAATCAATCCCCATCAGACACCTGCCAGCTCCCCACTGAACACAGGGAGCTGTAGGAGGCCCAGGGACCAGCCCTGTCACCAGATGTCCCCAGGGGAGGGCCCTGCAGGGTCTGCTGAGGGAGATGTGCCACCAGCCTGGTCGCCCAAGTCCCCAGAGACACCAACCCTCTATGAACCCCTCTCTCTGGGCACCCAACGCCATCCTGCAGGTCTGTGCAGACTCTGATCCCTCCCCAGCTGTGAGCAGGGACTATGGTTACCCCTAAATCTAACCCTAACCCTGACCTAACCCTGACCCTAACCCTAACCCTGACCTGGGTGCTGTGGATCAGGAGCAGCAGGATCACCCCCAGACTCCCCAGCACTTCCAACAGCTCTGCTCCCTGCCCTGGGAAGGGCAGAGCTCTGGCTGCAGCTCACACACCCTGGGAAGCCAAAACGATCCCGGGGTGCTGCATTTCAGGAAGAAATAAAATTCAGCAAGAATGCAAAGCTCAGGGCATGAGGTGCACCCCAGCCCACAGCAGGGGTGGGTTCCCGAGGGGGGCTGCAACTCAGGGCTTCCTTTGTGCTGCCCTTCAGCAGGGCTGCACTTCAGCAAAGGCTGGGTTGGATATTATGTGGTATAATTTGATATAATTTGGTGTAATTTGATGAACCTCTTGCTGCTCCTGAGCTGCAGATCTGTCAGGCTGCAGCAGCAACTGTAATTACTCCTCATTTCTGCAGTGAGAACACAGAATGGGATAAAATGTGATAATCCTCATTGTCCAAATGAGAGCAGACATGGAGAGAGTGGCCCAAATAAATCCAGACAAGTCTCATCAAATCCATCCCACTGCCCAAAATTTCCAGCTCAGCAACAAATTTTAAAGGACAGCCAGGCTGGAATGTGGCTGGATCAATTCTCACACTGAAAAATCACTTTGAGATCAAAGGACAAACCCCAAATCCATCCAAACCCATCTGCCCCATCCCTGGCAGTGTCCAAGGCCAGGCTGGATGGGGCTTGGAGCAGCCTGGGATACTGGAAGGTCCTTGCCCATGGCAGGGGATGGAGTGAGATGATTTTTAAGATTATTTCCAATCTAGACCTGGGATTCTCTGACTCCTATGAACTCTGATTTTAATCCAGAAATGGTTCCTGATCCCCCTCCAGCAGCCTGGGATGTTTTGTACTGATACACATTTTATATTGAGATATAAAATGAAATACTTCATCCAGCTCTTTTCATGCTGAAACACAAGGAACATCCACAGCCATAAAAAAACTCAGGAAAATCCAAGAAAGAAAAGTGAGAGAGACAAAAGACGGAGAGAAAATGTTTCCACCTTGGGAATGTCACCATTGTCCCACCAGGGCAGCTCAGGCTGAGCTTGTGAACAGAAGCCAACATTTCATTGATCAAAGGTTGGACAGGATGACCTTGGAAGCCTTTTCCAACCTTAATGATCCTGGGATTTGTCCAGCCTTAATGACCCTGGGATCCTGGGATTTGTCCATGCCTAAGGACAAGGAATTTGCCTTCTGCCTGCCCCAGGGGAAAGCTGAACAGTCAATTTTTGAAGGAGAGATTTGCTTTGTCTCCGGGTGTCCCAGCCCGTGTCCTTTGACCATTCCTATCCCTGTGCCCAGCTCTGGTGTCCCTTCCCTCCCCAGGAGCCAGGGCAGGCAGACCAAACCAGTGTCCCTGGGGAAGTCATGGACAGCAGGACATGGGCCTGGAGGGGTGGCAGGAGGGACATGGTGACCTGGGACACCACACGGCCTGGCACTGGCACTCCTTCCCTTTCCAGAGGGAATCTGGGACATTCTGGGATGTGTCACCTCTAGTGGCAAAATTGGAGAGGTGACATCCTCAGCAGCAATGAAAAACTGGGAGGGAATCTCAGTTTGAAGTTCTGGAAGAGTCCTGGAATCACTGAGGTTGGAAAGACCTCTAAGGTCATCAGTCCAACATTGGCCACCAAACCACAGCACCAAGTGTCACTTCTGCCTGGGTTTGGACATCCAGAGCAGCCTCACGTTGTTCAGGGAAACAATCAGGGAAAGTTCAGGTTGGATATTGGAAAATTCCTCCCAAGTCAGGCATTGACACTGCCCAGGGCAGGAGTGGAGTCCCTCTTCCTGGAGAGGTTTAACAGCCCTGTGGATGTGGCACTTGGGGACATGGGGCAGTGGTGGCCTTGGCAGTGGTGGGGGTGGTTGGACTCAATGGTCTTAGAGAGCTTTTCCAACCTTAAGGATTCCATGACTCTTCCAGAATTTAAAGTTGAGATTCCCCCATTTTGCATTTCTCCCAAGGATGCCACCATCTCAGAATGTCCCAGAGGTACCAGGCACATCCCTGGTGACACCAGCTCAACTTCTACTTTATCAAAATACTCCCTATTCTCATCCCAATAAATAATTTGACATTCAGGGGTGGATTTTCCCCCCTCTTGTGGTAGCCTGGAGTTATTTTTCCAGCTGCTCCTCTAATTAGTGCACCAAGTGCTCATTTTATTCCTCAGATAAAAATCCCAACGAAACAATTTGTGACACTTAAGTCACACATTTATCTCTTTTATGGCAACTCCTGCTTAAAGAGGAGGAATCCCAGATAAGGCCACACATCCCATGTGCCATTTCCCAGCGTTTTTATCAGCATTGCTGCCAATTGGAAGAATTTACAAATAATTGCTTTACCAGCACAGAAATGTATGAAATATTTCCCTTTCCCTGTGCTGGCAGAACATTCCAGGTCATTCCCCAGATTGCAGAGAGAAGCACGGGCCCCTCTCACAGTTTGTGTCCATGAAATGCAGAATTATGGCTGAAAATTAGGGAAATCCACAGGACAAAGGTCAGATTTGACCTCTGGGAGTATTTCCAGACCAAAATATTGGCTCTCTATGAAGCATAGTCCCCAGAGGGGTGCCCAGGTCCACCAACAACATCTGTGGGAACAGTCCCAAACACTTCCAAAGCAAGCTTTGGGATAATGGGACTCTGAGAAACCCCAGCCCTCACCTCCCTTCCTAAAGAGAAACATTTTTGCAAATCTCTTTTCTTTCTGTCCTGTCCTGGCACTTCCCATCCCAGCAGTGCCACAACTTCTCCTGGAGTTCACACAGGGAGGGTTCTGAGGATTTACTAGGATTTCTCTAGAGACCTTGAAATATTCCAAGGAGATTCCCATTTTTCTCCATCACTGAGGGAGTTTTATGCCAAATATACAATTTCCCCCGTGGCAGCTGCATTTCTTCACCTGGGTGAAGCACCCCTGGCAGAATCCCAGAATCATGGAATACCTGGAGTTGGGAGGGATCCACAGGGATAAGGGAATCCAACTCCTGCACAGACACCCCAACAGCTCCATCCCGGGCCTGGCAGTGCCGTCCAAGCTCTCAGCAAAGCTTTGGAAGGACAGCTGGAGGAGGGATTTGTAGGGATCCAGGGGATCTCCAGCCCTGCTGTGCTCCTGCCCCCAGGGAAGAGTGGCAGCAATGGGATATTCCCAGGAAGTCAGGGTATGCAGAGGGGTGAGGGCAGAGCCACTCCTGCACTCCTGGGCACCCTGGCAGTGCCAGGCTGGTGGCTGGTGACATGTCCCTGTGCTGGCCTGTCCCCTCTGCAGGAAGGCTGGTGACATGTCCTGTGCAGGCAGCCCTCAGCAGCCATGGAGGCAGCAGAGGTGACACCTGTGAAGGGCTCCTGGCCCAGATCCAGCTGTGCCAGGGCTGGTTTTGCTCAACTTCCAGCAGTGTTCTCTCCCTAACGCCAAAAGTGATGGATTAGGAATGAATCATGGAGCATCCCTTCCTTCCTGCTCTGATGGGAGCTCTGAGAGTATCCCTGAGCAGCTCCACACGGTGGCCCTGGGAGCAGCTGTCCCTGTGCCATTCCCTGTGTCACCCTCTGTGCCATTCCCTGTGTCACCCCCTGTGTCCCTCCCTGGCCCGGTGGCAGGAGGTGACACCAGCTGTCAGGTCACTTTATGCCCAGCCCCAGCACACTGCAGGTGCTCCTCTGAGATCCCCATCCAGCCTGGCAGTCCTGCTCCCTCCATCCCCATCCCTACGGAGAACAGGGAAACCAGCCCAGCTCCAGCTGCTGGTTTTGCCAGCCCCTCTGCCGCACTGGAGTTTGCTGATGAAAACTGGATGTTGGGGCTGCTCACGCTGGCTCAGGTTAAATCCCAAGCCCTGCCAATTTTCTTACCTCATCTTCAGGCCCTGGCAGCAGTTTTGATGGGAAGGAAGGAATGGATGTCTGGCTGCTTCACCTGCCAGCACATCATAACTCATGGCATGGGCCAGAGATGTGCAGAGGATTTCACCTCCCCCCATCTCTCCTGACCACTGGAGAGACTCCTCCTGAGTGTGACTTTCATCCATCCATCTCAGCTTCCAACCCATCTAATGCTGAGCAAAAACCTGGAAAAACTCAGCAACTCTCCCCAGGAATCTGTGGGAAGGTGGTCAGGCTGTTCCTGGGAGCACTGGGCACACCAGCATTCCTGCCCTGCTCCTCAGTGATGCCCTTTCCCAGTGGGAGAGGAAGCAAGAGCTGTTGCTGGTTCTCACTCCATAGTAGAAATCCCAGGAAAAGGTGCAGAATCCATTGGAGAGAAAGAAGCCACAATAATATAAATTCAAGCTGTACAGCACTAATTCAATTTGCAGGCAAGGTAAATCGTTCACAGAACATTCCCCTCTTTGCTCAGTGCCTCAGGAATTTCCCTTTCCTGACTTTTTTTAAATCCATGGCCCACCAGACCTTCCCCTGGCACAGCCTCCCTCCAGCCCCAACCCTGCACCAGCACAACCAGTTTGGAGCTGGTGGGATGTGGAACAGGAGCATCAGCTCCCCTCGCTGCAGAAAGCACTCCAAGCTCCCTGGAAAGCCTCAGCAGGAATTTACCACTTCCATCATTCCAGGTTTAACTCCACTCCCCACTTCAGGTCCCTCCACACCAGCAGTCTGCACAGAATGGTGCCAAAGTCTGCCAGAGTCAGGGAAGGACTGGAGATGAATCAGAACTAGGAGCCAAGTCCCAGCACTCTTTTTCCAAAAAAGCTCAGAATTTCGGGAAAAGACCCCAGGAGCTGGCAGCACACCAAGCCTGGCTTTGCCAAACCTGAGCCCAAGTCCCTCTCTGCCAGGAAAGGCCAGCACAGCAGGGCAAGGGGCAAACAACGACTTTTGGACAAAACACTTTTAAAAGTGATAGATTCTTTTTTTTCCCCTTTTCTTTATGGAATGAGATCATTCCCACGATGGATCTCCTCTCCCTGCCAGGTTTTGCAGCCCTTTCCCTGCTGGACACCCTCAGCAGGGTGACAGCCCTGCCTTGCGACAATTGTCCTATTCCCAGGGACATTGGGATCCCCCCGCGGGGCAGGAAAGTTTCCCTGTTCCATCTCCCCAGGCTCTGCTCCCCAGTCTCCTCAAGGATTCTGGCATCTCCCTGGCTGTCCTGGATCCCTCCAGCCCCAGACCTTGCTCTGGCAGGATTTGGGTGTTTCCACCCTGCCACGACCCCGGGACAAGGCTGTGTCTGCACCCAGCTTCCCTGCACGCTCCTGGCAGCAGGCAGGTCTCCCCTCCCGCCTTGCCAAGGACATTTTAAGGGAATTGCTCCTTGTGCTCAGCTCTGAGCGAGCTCTGCAGCGGCTGAAATTCCTCCCCTGGCTCCAGCATCCTGATCCTGCATTTCCCTCTCCCCACTAATGGGGGTTCTGTTGCTTTTATTCCCTCAGTAATTGTTTGATGAGATCTCCCAGCAGGACTTGGCTCGGAATGATTCCACCCCTCCAAACTTCTCCTTGCAGAGCAATCAACACCTCAATTAGAAGAGCTCCCAGCACAGCAGCTCGGCCTGCGGGGAGCAGCCAGGACTGGGTGGGAATGCTGCTCCTCTCCCAGGAAGTGTCACCGGCCAGGGGCTGCCCAGGAGTGCAGAGGGAAAGGTTCAGAGAGCCTGGTAAAGATTATCTCTGCAGGGTGGGATTTTTGGGGTGTATGGGCCGGTCCAGGAGCTGGACTGGATGATCCTGGGGGTCCCTTCCAATGCAGGATATTCCATGATGGTGATGGCATCAAAGGAATTGCTTCCATCACCTTCAGCCTGGCTCAGCTTCTGACGCCTGAATTTGGTTTTTCAGCTGTGGAATGTCCCCCTCCAGGCTGGGACAGCCCCTCTCCACTTGTGTGAGGGGACACTCAGCCCCTCCTGAGGGACAGCTCCCACTTCTGCTCTGTGTGACAGGGACAGGAACAGGAATGGCTGGAGCTGGGCCAGGGCAGGGTCAGGCTGGAGATCAGGGAAAGGTTCTTCCCCCAGAGGGTGCTGGGCACTGCCCAGGCTTCCCAGGGAATGGGCACAGCCTGAGGCTGCCACAGCTCCAGGAGCTCTTGGGGATACTCCTGGGATCCCAGGCTGGGATTGTTGGGATTTGTGAACTTTGGAAGAGCTGTTCTGTCTTCACCCAGCTGTATCCCACAAGGGATGGTCCATCCCCCTTCCATGGATGGCCTGATCCCCAGGATTACCCACAGCAGGTTCACATCTCACCCTCCCTTTTCCTTTCGTGTGGGGACAGCAAAGCTCCCCAGCTCCCTCTCCACCCTTCCCTTGGTGACCAGGAATTGCTGGATCCGGATCCAAGGGCTTCCAAGCCCTGGGAAAGCCCTCGTGGATCCCCCAGGAGACTCACCGTCCATGTCCAGGCGCTGCATGATGATGGCCAGCTCCACCTCGCTGGGCATGTAGCCCAGGGAGCGCATGGCCATGCCCAGCTCCTGCTTGGAGATGAAGCCATTCCCGTCCCGGTCCAGCACCCGGAAAGCCTCACGGATCTCTGTGGAGGGAAGGCAGAAAGGAGGAGTGTTGGAGTATGAGTCCCCCTGGGCCAAAGCCACGCAGGCCCAGGAGTGCCCAGAAATGCGAAGATTGAATTAGAACCTTCAGAAAATCTAAAATATGTAAATCGACACAGACGTGGGGTAGAAATGCAAGTTTAGTTTTAAATAGATAGAGGATTTTAAGTGCCTGTATTAGTTAGTAAGAGAAGCCTAAGGCCTAGTTTATAGTTCAGTAACATTGCCTTTTGCAAAGTTAGTTAAACTCTAGTCATAACACAAATAATGTAGCCCTGTCAGATAGAACAGATAGATCTGTACACATAGAATTTGTGTAAGAATTTGTGGTTTCCTTTGTACATCAAGTTTGGCTTAGCATAAGTCCAACAGTATTGTAAGAAAATTCGTGTAAGTACCTAATTGGCTAAAAATAGAATAAAAATACACACACACAGAGGACTCACAAAACCACCGATGCTGCTGTTGTTGCTACTGATAAGAGCTCACGGGACACAGACTACTGATGCCTCTGCTGCTGTGGCTGCTTCTGCTTGGGACTTAGAGACTTCATGTTAGAGGCTTTCTGCACACTGCCTTGGACTGTAACAACTCTGTCTTCATGGCACTGATTTAGCCATACAATAAAGGACTTGATTTATAACTCCCCATGCCCATAGTCTTCAATGCAGACACCCCAGAAACTTGCCAGAGGAGCTTTTATGGTGGAGGACTCCATGGGTGCTGAGCACAGAAGCAGCAGCTGTTGCCTTTTCCAACATGAATTGTGAATATTTGATCATGCTGGGGCAGGGTGGTCAGGATATGTAAATGCACAGCCATAAACCTCCGTGCAGTCCCACAGTTCCATTGCACACGGGATATCCCAGGATCAGACACAACCACTAGGAAGGCTGGGAAAGCCCTCTGAGTCCAAGAATTAACCCAGCACTGCCAAGGCCACCACTGACCCATATCCCCAGCTGCCACATCCCCAGGGCTGTAAACCCCTCCAGGGACTCCACCCTGTGCCACCCTTTCAGTGAAGAAATAATTCCCAACATCCAACCTGAACTTCTGCTGGCACAACTTGAGGCTGTTTCCTCTCGTCCTGTTGCTGTCACCCTGGGTGATTTCTGTCTCTAGATCCTTCTCACAGCTCTTCTCTAATTTACAATGTTTTTACAGCACTAAACAGCCTCAGATCAATAAAAATACTGATGGAACATAAGGAATCACTTCCATCAATCGTCCTCACCCTGGCTCAGCTCCTGATATTTGACTTTGGTTTGTTTTTTAACTTTTAACTGCTCCAGCCCATGGCAGCCCCTCTCCACTTGTGAAAGGGGAGACACCGGGGGGCAGCTCTGATCTCTGCTCTGTGTGACAGGGACAGGACCCAGGGAATGACTGGAGATGGGCAAGGGCAGCTTTAGGTTGGATTTTAGGAAAGGTTCTTCCCCTAGAGAGTGCTAGGCAATGAGCAGGCTCCCCAGGGAATGGGCACGGCCTGAGGCTCCAGGAGCTCCCAGGGAAGCCCAGGGTGGGATTGTTGGGTGTCTGTGCAGGGCCAGGGGCTGGACTGATGACGCCTGGGAGTCCCTTCCAGTCAGAAATTCCATGATTCCATAATCTGCAACCTCAAGGTCTCTGCTCACAGACCTCTCAAACTCCCAGCCCCAAATTCTCCAGATGTGCCTGTTGCAAATGCCAGAGAAATTTTAACCTTCCAGCAGCTGGGAGCTGTTTTACATGAAAGGCTGGAGGTGAGGGGAGGAAAAGGGTGCCAGTTCCTCAGTTTTGGTGAAGCAGTCTTTGCCTCATGCTTGGAGAGGGAATCAGGGGATGCTCCATCATCTCCCTCTAGGAATGGAGATGTAGGGAACACCCCAGGGGCCCCTGCAACTGCTCAGAGGAGTTTCACCTGCATTTAAATCATTTCACTGAAAAAGCGGGAGGGAAAACTGAGCAGGTTTTATAGGAAAAGAAACCCAAACTAATTAAAAACTTCTCCATTCTCCATCAGGAACTGGCCTACCTGGAGTAGTTCAGGCTTTAAGGAAAATATTCCCTGTCCTCCATGGGCTGCCAGAGTCACCCCCTGTCCTGTCCCCAGGAGTCAGGGGCTGCAGGAAACCTTTGGATGTTCCTGGGAGAAAGGCAGGAGCTTCAGAGCCCACCAAGGAACGGTTCTGATAACCCTCAGCTGTGTTTCTCTCCAAGAGATGGGATCAGTTTTAATCCAGCCCAAGAGCCCAGGGATGCAGAGAGGGAAGGGCCCATTCATTCCAGAGAATATTGGGCCCCGTCTCCACGCTCTGGGCTCGGGTTTCCATCAGCTGTGACTTCCTGAAGCTGAATTCCCTTTGTGTCCCTGCCAGCCCAGGCTGCTGGGAGGGAAAGGTGGGGAGGCTGCTCAAAGCTTTGGCTCATAATTCCAGGAGCCTTTGGAGCAGGAATGAATCCCTGAATCCCATCAGACTCTGCCAGCAGCAGGGAAATGTCCTTTCATGTGCGGTCCTGAGAGCTCAGTGCAGTAAATATTACACCCAAATCAATTAATGGGAAAAAAACAAACTTCTGACAGCTGAAGGCAGAAGAGTAAGATTGATTGCAGGGAGCTGGGAGAGGATTTTAGGAAGTAAAACATGAATCTGGAGAAGTTTACATGCCTGTGAGACTGATCCAAATGCCAGGGGTAAATGCCAGGGATAAAGGACCCGTGTCCAGGGCTCTGCTGTGGAATATCCACACAGCTGAGGGCCCTCTCCAGGCACACCCATCCCAAAAGCTGCATTAACAGCACTCAACCTTTGAGCCTTGAGCAGAGCAGAACCCCCCCCCCCCACACACACACACACATTTGGGGCTCTCTGCTCCTCTCAAAGACCTGAACTTTTGACCAAGCCTGGCTCATCCTTCCCAAATCCCCTCCCATCACCAAACGGAGCCTTTTCCCCTCCCCACTCTATAAATACCACTTGTGCAGAGGTAGATGTGAGCTATTTATAGGCTGAACATACTGTACAGGGAGCAGTGTGACCTCCTCTTTATCTCGCCATAGAACAGCTCCTCCTCATCCCCTTCTCTTCCCAGGGGTTATTCCCAGGCTCCTGCAGGTGCTGCCCATGCTGGGCACCCTCCCCAAACCCAGCCCTGCTCCCAAACCCAGCCCCAGGGCCCTCTGGCCCCTGGCTGCCCCTCACCTTCCTCTCCAGCTGTTACATTTCATTACCCAAAGCTAAAAATACAGCAGCACTTTCCCCAGATGACTTTCCCCACCAAGTCACCATGGCAACAGATGCTCCCGGCTCAGAGCTGTGGGGGGATGTGGTCCATGGAGTCAATCTCTCCACAGACACTGCCGGGGCTTGGGAGAAGCTTTGGGATCTTTCCCATTCCAGTATCTCCACAGGGATACTTTGCCCTGATCCAAAAAAGCAGAGCCCTGTTCTGTCTGTAAGGGTCACAAGGAGGAGGGTGTTGAGGTGCTGCTGCCCCAGGAGATGCCCTCTCCCCCTGCCCAGCCTGGAGGGCAGCAGGGAAAACCAAGCACATGGATTTCCCCTCCCAGGGGGGTCAGAAATCCCAATATTTGTTCATCTTTCCCTAAGTGGTGTCTTCATTTACTCCCCAATGTGGGCAGCTGGCACAGAACTGTATTAGAGGGTAAAAAGGATCAAAGAAGAGGTCCCAGGAAAAACCATAGAACAGGAGGTTCATCTTTCCCCATGGGATCACAGGGTCCTGGAATGATTTGGGTTGGAAGGGACCAAGGCTCCTCTTGTTCCACTATCCTGGACTGCTCCAAGCCCCATCCAACCCTGGCCACCCCATCATCCTGATTAACACCTTTGTCAATGACCTCAGAGAGGCAGTGCCCACAACACGACTTCAATTCCCAAATGATCTAAGACTGGAAAGAACTGGAAGGGTGAAAGTCCAGCGAGGAGAAGGGAACAATCAGTCAGGGTTTGGGGGCAGAAGGGGCTGAGGCAGAAGGAGCAGAGCCAGGTCTAAAAGGTTTCCCACAAAAGTTTATCCTGATGTTTTTCCCTGGGTGTGAAGATTCCTGTTCCACAGGAGCCCCGAGCACAGCACTCCCTTCCCGGAGTTATTTGAGCATTCCAGGGCTGTGTAGGGAAAGGGGGGAGATGTGGTTGCTTTTAATTCATTCCCTCTGTCCTCCCATTGAACAGCTGCACTTTACAGGTCCCCGATTACCGAGCACACGTCCAATGGAGAAGAGAGAAGGAGGGGAGGACCAGGGAAAAGGATTCTTCATTACCTTTCTGAAGGGCACGAACAGCACCGCCCTGACCCTCAGCCCGGCAAGTGCTTCACTCCCCAAAATCCATCCTCATCCGCCCCTCCCGCTGCTCCTGCTCCAGCCCTTCCCTCCCCAACCCTCTCCCTGTTCCTGCCCCACTGGAATGGGTTTATTCCAGCGACCACCTTCCCCTGCTCAGGTTTATTCCAGCGATTTCCCTGGGCAACCATCAGGATTTTGTTGTGTCTCCTGGGGAAGGAGGAAACAACGATTCCCTGGAGAATTCGTTCCATCCCATCCCCTGGCCGCCCTGGGGTGGTTCGGGGTGTAAATCCCACCCTAAAGGTGTGATTTCCCCGCAGCCAGCCCGGCCCAGCCTCAGCGATAAGAGCCAAGATAACACCGCCCCAAACCATCGCGGTCCTTCAGAGCACCTTTGGGCCCCCCAGCACCATCTGAAAGCTGCAAACAGCTCGTCCTTGAGTGAACCGGGGAGTGAGGCTTGGAACTACTACGGCTTAAAAAAATGGAAATTTCCAGCCCTCCATCTGCTATTCTCACTCTTGGGTGTTTTTTTTCTGGGTGGGTTTTTTTTTTTTTTTTTTTTTTTTTTTTTTTTTTTTTTTTTTTTTTTTCCCTGCTGCAAATTGCAACGCAGTGTCAAAATAACCCCGTTTTTATCTAATGGCAACGCCCCCCCCCCCCACCCCAGAGTATTCCAATGGGAAGTGTCAAAATATTTCCCCTGGTTCTTGGGATCCGAGAACCCGCGGATGGAGCTCTCCCCGCGCCCTGGTGAAGCACTGATTTAGAAGAATTAAAGACTTTAGTTAAAATAAATATCGCTGAAGTAACGGAGCTAAAACTTCCCTTTTGTTAACAGAAGCCAGAACATAAGGAACTGATAAATCATGGAAGGAACTGATAACTCATGGAAGGAACTGATAAATCATGGAAGCTGTCAAACTAGGCTTTTGCATCCTGAATGATCAATAGACCCCATGAACCCAATACAATCATAAATCAAACAGTCCTGGAAAAACAGGATTCAGCTGTCAAAGGTTAAAAAGTCAAAGAGAGGAAGATCCATCTTACTTCATCATTTTGGGACCCCACCCCATAAAAAAGACCACTGACCCATTTCAAAGAACAAACTCCCCATGCTTAATGGCTTTTTGGGCTAATTACCATACGAAGCGGGGAATGGGACGTACCAGAGTTATGAATGTGCATTTGTGTTTTGGGTATTCAATACTCCTGGACATAAAAGCCCTGTGTATTTGGGAGTGATCCCGCACGCTGCCCGGCCTCGTAATAAACATACACTTTCTAATTTTAGAGAGTCTTTATCCGTCATAGTTGGATATTAGTGTTAGATCAATATCCATAGTTTTTTAATAAATCACTGCTCTGTCCTCAGAGGGGTTGTTTGACACGGAATTTGGCAGATTTTTATTTGTCTCTCCCTTCCTTGGGGAAAAAAAAAAAAAAAAAATTATTTGTGGAAAAGACATTTTCGGTGCTTCTGCTCCCAAACACATTGAAGGTTTCCAGGTGACCTTTGGGAACCCCCGTTCCCACGGAAATGCAGGACAGAACAGGGGGTGCTGCTCTCGGATCCGCCCTCAAAGAGAAGATTTTTAAGGATTGGAAATCCTCGAGGGCAGGCTGAGGTTCTGGAGGTGAAGAGTGACTGCAGCATTGGGGAATGGGGCTCTGTCTGCCCCAGGCAGCTTTGGTGACCAAGTCACCTCCAGCAGCAGCAACCTCAGCCTCCAGGGAGCTCATCCAGCCTGCTGGGAACATTTTTATTCCAAATAGTTCAGTCTTGGTATCCTTTACCAAATATTTCAGTGCATGCTGCAACAGTCATAAAACACACAGGGATTTCATGGTGATTCCTACAGGTGATTCCATGGTAATTCCTACAGGTGATTTCATGTCCCTACAGTTGATTTCTTGTTAATTCCTACAAATGATTTAATGTTAATTCCTACAAGTGATTTAATGTTAATTCTTACAAATGATTCTATGTAAATTCTTACAGATAATTTCCTGTTCTTACAGGTGAGTCCATGGTAATTCCTAAAGATGATTCCATGTTCATTCCTACAGACAATTCCATGTTAATTCTTACAGATAATTTCCTGTTCCTACCGATGATTCCATATGAATTTTTACATGTTCTGATCTTCATCATCTGTCAGTCACTGCCTGAAACCCTTCCTTAATCCCTGCCCTCCCCTCCTGCTGCATCCCTGGCTCTGTGGATCTCCACCAGGAGACTCCCGAGGGTTTTTTTGGGCACCCACCCCCAGCCCTGGAATAACCAGCAGCACCAGGATGGAGGTTGGGACTTCCCAAGCCAATGGCCCAGTTCAGCTCTCTGAATAAAAATCAGCTTTTTGTGCCACATCCAGTGCAAATCCCTGTCACCCTGCAGGGATGGGTGTGGGGACAGCACCTCATGCCCATTCCAGGTGGGTTTTTGGTCCCCTGGCACAAACTGTGTGACCCTGAGGGACACTGGCTGAGGCTCCACCACAGAGACCCTTCCTGTGACTTGTCCAACACAAAACCTCTGTGAGAGAGGAGAGGGGCTCCAAACACCCAGACAAATCCAGGGAATTCCACAGCGCGGCACAGGCTCCTCCTGGCCTTCCCTACCATGGATTTTTGACCATGGAAATGCCCTGGGAGCAGCCCCAGAGCTCCGCTGCTCTGCTCTCCCAAGGTGGGCAGCCAGAGCCAGGAATTCTGTGAGGCTTCCTGCAATTCTGTTACCCAGGATGTGCAAAGTCAGGGGGAAAGGTGTTACCCAGCCTCGATGGAAAAGGAAAAGGGAAATAAAGGGAAAGTTTAGAATATGAGATGGAAAGAAGAAAAATAATAAAAAGAAAAAAAAAATGAAGAAAAAAGGGTGTTCTGGTTTGGGTTGAATTAGGGGAGAACCTCCAAGGAATCCCCCAATAATATGGGATAGGAAGCACTGTCAACCCAGGACAAAGGGGAAAAGAGAAAAGGAAAGAAAAGGAGAAAAACAAAAGATGAAGAAGAAGAAGAAGAAGAAGAAGAAGAAGAAGAAGAAGAAGAAGAAGGAGAAGGAGAAGGAGAAGGAGAAGGAGAAGGAGAAGGAGAAGGAGAAGGAGAAGGAGAAGGAGAAGGAGAAGGAGAAGGAGAAGGAGAAGGAGAAGCAGTAACAGCCCACACTGAAAGGAGATCAGCACTACAAGGCAGATAAATTTCAGATTCATGCTATGACTTTTGTTTACAACTCCAGAACCCGGTGCTAAAAGGCTGAATGAGGAGGGAATAAATTTCCAGTGTTTTCCAAAGAAAGCTCCATCTCCCTTTCACAGCTCTCTCTATCAGCAAACAACCTTCTCCTCTGTCCTCCTTCCACAGAGCAGCACAGGGAAGAGAAATTGTCTCCCTGAGTCTGCCCAACTCCAGCTCCTGCTCATCCTGGACATCCCGCACATTCCTCTAATCCCTGCACATCCCTGCACATCCCTCACATCCCTCACATCCCTGCACATCCCTGCACATCCCTGCTCATCCCTCACATCCCTCACATCCCTCACATCCCTGCACATCCCTGCTCATCCCTCACATCCCTGCTCATCCCTCACATCCCTGCACATCCCTGCACATCCCTCACATCCCTCACATCCCTCACATCCCTGCACATCCCTGCACATCCCTCACATCCCTCACATCCCTCACATCCCTGCACATCCCTGCTCATCCCTCACATCCCTGCTCATCCCTCACATCCCTGCACATCCCTGCACATCCCTCACATCCCTCACATCCCTCACATCCCTGCACATCCCTGCACATCCCTCACATCCCTGCACATCCCTCATATCCCTCATATCCCTCACATCCCTGCTCATCCCTCATATCCCTGCACATCCCTCACATTCCTGCACATCCCTCACATCCCTGCACATCCCTGCTCATCCCTCACATCCCTCATATCCCTCACATCCCTGCACATCCCTGCTCATCCCTCACATCCCTGCTCATCCCTCACATCCCTGCACATCCCTGCACATCCCTCACATCCCTCACATCCCTCACATCCCTGCACATCCCTGCACATCCCTCACATCCCTCACATCCCTCACATCCCTGCACATCCCTGCTCATCCCTCACATCCCTGCTCATCCCTCACATCCCTGCACATCCCTGCACATCCCTCACATCCCTCACATCCCTCACATCTCTCACATCCCTCATATCCCTGCACATCCCCTTTCACCCCCTCACTCTCCCAGCAGCCACCTGGGATTGCTTCCAGGTTTGATGGATAGAATTTGCATCCTGTCCCCATTTACTGGAACAAGTTCTGTAGCTGTCCCAACAGAACCCCTCAGTCTGTGCCCAGTAGGAAGCAGAACCTCTCCCTTCATGTGCAGTTCCTTCCCTCGACTTCCCAGAGTTTAAACTGGGCTTTGAGCTCTCTCTGTTAGAAATTTCCTGCCCAGTATTTCCGGGCCATTTGGAATAATGTCCTTGGAACAACCTACAGGGATAATTTGTTACAAGGAAACCCTGAGACCTGGCTCTGACAAAGGTGATGAGTTGGAGTCCTCCTCCCCAACCCAAACTCGCCCTCCAGCAGGACAGGCAGTGCCTGCAGCAGGTTTCTCTGGCCTTCCATTGCTCTCCCAATCCCTCTGCCTTTAACTTCCCATTAAGCTCAGGTTAATAAGGCCTTACTGTGGTTTTACTCAGGACCACAGAAGGACCTTGGACCCTGCTGAGTCTGCTCAGGACTTAAGAGTTGAGCCCACAGTGAAATACTCTCTCTTCTTCTCTCAATCCCTCCAGGTGGGACAGGCACAGCGCCTCCAGCATCCCTCTCATCCCTTTCCTCTCAGCAGAATCCTGGAATAGTTTGGGTTGGAAGGGTCCTCAAAGCCCATCCAGTGCCACACTTTCCACTGCCCCAGGCTGCTCCAAGCCCTGTCCAGCCTGGCCTTGGGCACTGCCAGGGATCCAGGGGCAGTCACCCTCTGCATCCCTTGGATTCATTCCCACTGCTTGTTTCTCCAATATCCCCACCAAGGTGGGTGACTGCCCCTGGGAAGGCACAGTGTGCTTCTGGTTTCATGCTTTTCATCCAGAATTCCCCGTTCCTGTGCATTTTCTGCTCTATCCTGGGAAAAGCTTTTCTCCATAAAAGCCTGAGTGGTTCTAACACAGAAATGCTACCCTGAGAGCACAGCTGGTGATCAGGAGCCCAGCAAACAAATCCCACTTCACACATCCTCCCTGTCTCCTCACTGCTGGGAGCTCCAGCCACAGCCTGGGCTCCAGAGGAGGAAAGAGGCAGCTCCAGCTCTGCTTACAAAGGAAACTTTCTGGGAAGGACTTGGCAGTGCCAGAATTCCCCTCCTGCCCCAAGCCTCAGACACAAACTCTGCACTTTGTGCACAGAACCCCAAACTTGAATGCAGAATTAAGCTCAGATTTTTTGCCATTATTTTGGGATAGTTTTTCCCATTGTTTTCCATTTCCCTAAATTGGGCACCTCCTCATCTTCTGCGTCTGCCAATCTCTGCAATCTCCAAATTCCACCCAGAACTTTCACTTTCCAAGGGATCTTTGTACATCCTCAAATCCCTGAGGAGCCAGAACAGCCCAGCAGGTGAGGGACTGTAACCTCAGTCCTCAGCACCTGAACCTGCAGCCCCAAGGCCCCTCAATACCCCTGGAAATTCCCAAACGAACCCAGGATTAGATAAAGAGCAGAAGGCACCAAGGGAGCTCTCCCAGTGCAGACGGGTGTGGGAGCAATCCCCACTGCAGCAGAGGGATGGGCTGGGAACTGCCCAGAGCTGGGGAGAGAAATCACAATTCCATGTTCCATTGGATTTTGGGCAGTCTGGCTGCCTCATCCTCAGCCTCCTGGCAGCTGGGATGGAGCAAAAAGGGTTAATTCCAAACAATCCAGCTGAAAGAAAGGTGAGGAAAGCTCAGAAAAAGAAGAAGAGAAAGGAGAAGAAAATGAGAAAGAAAAAGAAAGAGGGAAAAGAGATAAAAAGAAAAAAGAAGAGAAAGAGAAAAAGGTAAAGATAATTAAAAAATAATAAAACCCCAAAAATAATATGAAGAAAAAGGAAATGAAGAAAAAAGAAAAAAAGAGAAAGAAAAAAAATGAAAACAAAAAAGGAAGGAAAAATAAGACAGGGAAAGAAAAATAAAAAAGGAAAAGAAGAAAAAAAAGAAAAAAAGAAAGGGAAAGAAGAAGAAGAGGAAGAAGAAGAAGAAGAAGTGGAGGAAGAAGAAGAAGAAGAAGTGGAGGAAGAAGAAGAAGAAGAAGAAGAAGAAGAAGAAGAAGAAGAAGAAGAAGAAGAAGAAGAAGAAGAAGAAGAAGAAGAAGAAGAAGAAGAAGAAGAAGAAAGGGAAAGGGAAAGGGAAAGGGAAAGGGAAAGGAAAAGGAAAAGGAAAAGGAAAAGGAAAAGGAAAAGGAAAAGGAAAAGGAAAAGGAAAAGAAAAAGGAAAAGGAAAAGGAAAAGGAAAAGGACTTTTGGGCAGCCTGGCTGCCTCTCCTCAGCATTCTGGCAGCTGGGATCAGACCACAATGCAGCAAAAGGGTTAATTCCAAATATTCTGGCCAAAAGAAAGGTGAGGAAAATTGGGAACTAATCCACTCCTTGGTTTGATTTCCTTGCCGTGGCTTTGCAGTGGAACAGAACCAAAGCTCATCCATCATTCCTGTTGGGAATGGTTTCCAGAAAAGGCTTCACCCCACTGAAGTCCCAGTATTTCATGGCCCCATTATTTAAAATTTTAAACACTGAAATCATCAATTTCAAAGGAAATATTGCAGCATTCCCAAAACTAAGCCCTTCCATTATTTCTGGCTGAAAGGGCCGTTGTCAACAGGGAATGGAATCAAATCTGCCTTTGGGGGCTGGAAAAGGTTTCCATGGAAGAATTCCAATCAGCTTGGTAAAGTCTGAAGCAATTTGGGAAAGCTTTTCCCAAAGTGTCACTGGAGGGTTTCCCTTAAGGGACAGGGAGCCCCAAAAAGCCCCACAGCAACACTTCATCCCTTCTGGAAAACCGACATGGTTCCAGCAGCTTTGTCAGCAATTCCCAAGGATTTCCCTGTGCAGAGAGCAGCAAACTCATTGCAAATCCCTCCAAAAATCTGAATTTTGCCCTGGAGCTGCACTGTGAGTGCTCATTCACTCTGGCTGAAAGTCCATCCATAACACCAGGAGAGATGCGGGGACTGCATCAAGGAGGGGGATGGAATTGCTGCGGATTTGTTCTCCAGGCAGGTTCTGTTCTGTATTTGCTGTCCTGCTGACCTGGTGTGGCCCAGGCTGTCACACCCAGAGAATCCCAGAATTAATAAGGCTGGAAAAGGTCTCAAGACCATCAAGTGCAACCATCAACCACGTTCCCCATGGGAAGCTCTGCCCAGTGCACCCTCCTCCAGCAGCTGGGAATGTGCTCCTGGGCAGGGCTGTGTCCTGGGTTGTAGTGTAGGCTTTACACAGAGTATTCTATCACCATCTTCATGAACTGTTAAAACCAAGTGGGGCAGTACTCCAGTGTTGGGCTGTCTTCTGCTCATGGCCCATCAATGCCTTGCCCAGGACTCACAGGTAACTCCCTCCAGGAGCTCTCTCTGTTTAATGGGCCATCAAGGACCCACTTCACACTCCTCATCCCATTGGGAGATGCTCTGCCCAGGGGGAGAAGCCAAGCATTCCCACCTGGATATAATCTGGGATTTGGGACAGGACAAGCAGCCCTGAGCCACTGGATTCCCAGAGGAGCAGAGCTCCCAGACCTTTCTGTGGGATCACTGCTTCAGGGAGAGCCCCTCACCTGGACTGCTCCCACCACCCTGCTCAGGTTGTATTCTGACTCTGTCAGTGGTCCTTTGTGTTATTGGATTTATTTTATTTCATTTTTACCTCTTTACCTTTCTTCTTATTAAATTGTGTCTCTGACTTGGAGCCTCTCACTCATTTTGCTTTCAAACCACAACAGGCTGGAATGCTGGGCAAGGCCAGAGAGCTGCTGCAGGGTCAGGGTGACAATGCCACAAATCCCCGTCCTAAATCCAGCCCCAAATCCCAGCGGGGCTCCCTCAGCCCCTGCTCTACTGGGGTGGGGTGTGGCTGCAACTGGAAGGAAAAGGGAAGGGATTTTAGCCATAATTATTGCAGATGAACCCCCCAAAGTCTCATGTGCAGCCACGAGCCCTCTCCACTGGGATGTGATCGCTAAAGGTCACCCAGCCCTGCGGTTTTCCTGAGCCAAGCCTTGCCAGCCCCATTTCCAACCAAAGAAATCAGGGAGAGGAGCTGAAATGGCAGTTTCAAACATCCACCTCTGGAAATGTAAAGGGATAATTGGGAGCTGCTCACTGATGGCAACAAATTCAGTCTCGTCATTTGGGGACTTCATTCCTGAAGGAGACTCAGTGGAACCTGCCAGGTCCTGGGGATATGGGGAGACCTGCAAGGACCCTCCCAAATCTGCAAATCCAGAGGGAGTTTCTACTTCTAAAATACTTAATAGCAGGTGTAGGAGAAGCTTTCCTGGGTTTCTTTTTCCTCTGTTTATCTTTTACAGAAAACAGGAAAATTTGTTGTACTAAACACTGAATCTTCCAAATGTTCCAGGAGAGTGATTGAAATATTTGCATTTCTCTCCTGTTTGGTTGTTTGAATGAAACTGCAGTTTCTGCACATCAAAGGCCCATAAGGATAAAGCCTTCCTGAGAATAAATCTCTGTTCTCTCTCTGTTTGCTGTGTACCTGAAAGCAGTCCTTGAGAATTCCACTGGAAAAAATGTGTTGGAGGCAAGCACAGACAATCCAGCTTGAAAGGGATTGCTTTCCTTGCAAGCTTTAATGACATTTTAAATAATGCTGAAGAACTCATTTCTTTTCATTTCCTACCTTTCAGTAACACTTTTTTTTTTTTTTTTTTTTTTTTTTTTTTTTTTTTTTTTTTTTTTTTTTTTTTTCTTATCCCAAAAGAAGAAGCTTGGCAGCTCTTCCTCTGGTGGAATGGAAACAAACATTGCTGGAATGAGGAAGAGAAATGAGATTTGGGCTCTCTGCTGGTGCTGACTGCTTGGACTGGGACACCAAAAACCAGCCTTGTTATTTTACTCCCTACAGATGATCAGATCCATCTGGGTGAGGCAGCAGTTGGCAGAATCCCCTTGGGGTGCTTCTCCAAGGTTTAACACACTCTGAAGCCACTGTGGAGTAGATGGATTTTAAATCCTCCCCAGGTTACATTCCCAGATCCTGGGAGCAGCCCCCAGAGCCCCTCAGGGTGCACCAAATTATCAGAGAAGGGGAACCTGAACATTTCTGGCTCTGGTTCAAGATGACCCCAGCAGGTGCCCAGGTGGCCAAAAGCATCGTGGGCTGTATCAAAAATGGTGTGGCCAGGGCGGGGATTGTTCCCTTTTGTCTCCTGGGCTGGCCCTGCTGAGGTCCTTCAGGGCTGTGTCCAGTCCTGAGCCCCTCAGGATGAGTGAGCCCTGGAGGGGCTGGAGCGTGTCCAGGAAAGGGAACAGAGCTGGGAAAGGGCTTGAACCCCAGGAGAGGCTGAGGGAGCTGGAAAGGGGCTGAGCCTGGAGAAAAGGAGGCTCAGGGGGGACCCTGTGGCTCTGCACAACTCCCTGACAGGAGGGGACAGCCGGGGGGGTCGAGCTCTGCTCCCAGGGAACAGGGACAGGAGGAGAGGGAACGGCCTCAGGCTGGCCCAGGGGAGGCTCAGCTCTGAATCCTCAGCACAGCAGGGACAGGAGCTCCTGGAGCAGGGCCAGCACAGCCTGTGAGGATGAGGAGGGACTGGAGCATCTCTATGGCCAGAAAAGGCTGAGGGAGCTGGGGCTGTTCAGCCTGGAGAGGAGCCCCAGCTGAGAGGGGCCCTCAGCCCTGGGTGTCCCTGTGTGCAGGGAGGGCAGAGCATGGCCCAGGCTCTGCTCCAGGGCCCAGCAGTGGCACCAGAGCCACGGGCAGGGACTGAGCCCAGCAATTCCCCCTGCACAGGAGGCACAACTTCTGCCCTGGGCAGTGCCCGGCCCTCAACAGGCTGCCCAGGGAGGGGCTGGAGTCTCCTCAGCGGGGATATTCCAGAGCCCTCTGGACACAATCCTGTGCCCTGTGCTCTGGGATGGCCCTGCCTCAGCAGGGAGGTGACATCAGTCACCCTCTGTGGTTCCTTCACACCTGGCTTAGCCTGGGGTTCTGGGATGCTCAGGAGGAACAGGAACTGCATCAGGATTCCCATGTCAGTGTGTCACAGATCACAGACTTTGAGATGGAGATAAGGCCACCAAAAGTGAGTGTCAGGGAACTCTCAGAGCACAGCACGGAGCCTGCTCCTCCTTCCAGCACTGGGGTGGAAACCAACCTGTTCACCCCAGCAAAACCAGAGATGGATTCCTTCACAGCTCTCATTTCCCAAGTGTTTGTTCCCATCCAGATGGATGCACTGAACACCAGTGCTGCCTTCGGAGGCTGTTTTGTGCTTGAGAAGGAGGCAGCAAAGCTGCCAGCACAGTCAGGCTCTTCAGAGGGCTGGTTTAATTAACTGGTGTGATATCAAAGCTGAAGGACTCCTGACACACAATTACAGGGCATTGTCTGAGCTGGAAAAAGCCGTGTAACCCTTGCCTTTATCATCATCTCACTCCTGTTCACTCGATACCTCCAAAATACATCCCATGGTCACATTTCAGTGGCCACTTCTGTATCTGCTGCTTCTTGGAACAAATGAATGTTTCTAAAAATATCAGAAAATCTCAGAACCTGAGCACACAACCAAGCAGAGAGGCTGCAACTGCATTTCAGAGCTGACATTAAAATTCCAGTGTGCTGCCCTGAACTCTGGAGAAGTCCACCTTAAGCTCTGCTTTGGAGGAGGTAATTTATGCTGGGCCATCCATCTCTGTCTGGGAGGCAGAGCCACACCTGAGGTGGGGACAGTCATTCCCAGAGTGCCGAGGTGACAGAGGCAGCCACGACTTATCTGTGTGACTTCAGGTGCTGGCCAACAGGAAATTCCTGGGAAAGGTGCTGCCAGGATATAGGTGATGGCTGGAAAATCCTCCAGCAGGTGTTTGAGCCTCTTCCAGATCATCCTCCCAACAGATGTACTCCTGGACTGCCTTTTCTCCATGGGTTCCATCGTTCCTTCCTCTCCTGCCCCACCACGCAATGAGATCTTCATCCCCCAGGGACTCCCCCAGGAGGACCATCTCCTCCCACACCCCAGCTCTGAGTCATTCCTGACATTCCATTTTTTCCCTTCCTCTTACACCAGCCTCGTGCTGCCCATTCCATCCCCTTCTCCTATTCCCTCGTTCCTTCTCTATTGCATCTCATGCACAGCCTGAGTCCCTGTCTGATTCCAATCACAAGAGTCTCTGCCTGATTCCCAGCCTTATCCCTGCCTGATTCCCCAATCCCTGCCTGATTCCCCAGTCCCTGCCTGATTCTCAGCCCCCATACCTACTGGATTCCCAAATCCCTGCCTGATTCCCAGCCTCAATCCCGGCCTGGTTCCTGGCTGGTAGGCAGAGCCTCCCTTGTCAGTCTGAGGCTCCTGCAGAGCCCCAGGCAGCAGGGATGCTGAGGGCTCATGAAGCCCAGACACGCCTCTCCTTTTCTCTGCTCCCCCGTGGGGATCAGACTGAGGATCCAGCCCCTGGCAGGGTGTGGGGATCAGGCTGAGGATCCAGCCCCTGGCAGGGTGTGGGGATCAGGCTGAGGATCCAGCCCCTGGCAGGGTGTGGGGATCAGGCTGAGGATCCAGCCCCATGCAGGGTGTGGGGATCAGGCTGAGGATCCAGCCCCATGCAGGGTGTGGGGATCAGGCTGAGGATCAGGCCCCCTGACAGGGTAGAATGAAGACTTGAGCCATGCTGGGTGGGCCTGGCAGGGTCCCTGTGGGCATGAGGAGCCGATTTTCAGGAAGGTGAGGCAGGGACTGTCCCTGTGAGGAATTACCAGGCCTGGGGGTAAAGGAGATGCTGCTCTGCTCCAAGCACAGGGTTGAGCTGCTCCCAAATGGGCTGGACAGGTGCTGTGTGCTGTAAACACAGAGCCCCTTCCATTACAATAAACCTGGCTGAATATCCCAAACAGAAAAGGGGTTATTAATAAATCAGCCCTGAGCGCAGGCGTAAGCAGAGCCTCACGCTAGATGCAGAGTGATTTATACACAAAGCAAAATAGATCAGTCTCACGTTGCTGGAAAAGGACACCAGATGCCTTTGACGTCACCTAAATTATCTCTATTTTTAAAAGTTACTCTTTCCCATTCGCTGCCAACTCAGAAAGTCCAATTTGCCAAGATAATCTATCGAGTGGGGATGAAGATTTCCAAAGTTGAAGTATCAGTCTCTTAGCAACCGTAGTACTCTTTGTATTAAACTGAGCCCAGGCGTCTCCTGGAGCCTTTTCTGCACCTAATCAGCAAATTCCCATTAAAGACACAATATTGGAGAAACGTCACTTAGGATCCAGGATACATCTAAACACATCGAGTCCATGTTCTCTCTGCTCAGAGGGATATTTATAGCAGGGAGACATGTCAGGGAAGGATGTGGCATCTCTTATTCATGCAAGGGTCTGGATAAGAAATGAGAATGTAGGAGAAAAAAGGTGCAGCAAGAGTGATAAGAAGAACAACATAAAATCATGGGAAGGACTTCTTCCAGCTGGGTACAGTTCAAGTGGTGGCCTTTGGGTGGTGGGAAAGGGTGAGAGAAAAGAAAAGCTCTCTGCTTCCAGCCCAGGGTTTTGAGCCATTTGATGCCTCCCTTTCTCCAAGCCTACCAGAGTTCTGGAAAGGGCTTTTGCCTCCCACATCCACATCTGCTTCTCCAGCCCAGCACAAAGCTCTGACTCCTGGAAGCTTCCCTTGGGTAACACCTCCAGGTGCTCTGCAGAAAGCTGTTTTGGATGGACAAGGGGTGACACAAAGCCACCTCTCTGTCCTGTCCCTGTGCAGCTCTTGTCCTGCCTACCCACCAATTCTGGCTATTTTTTTTTCACAAATGTAAAAACACCTTCAGGAAAAAAAAAAAACAAAAACACAGCAGCAAAACTCCTGAGTCACTATTTCAGTAGAGATGGCCCAAAGATGCTTCCTTATCTCTGTAGAGATGGCTCCTTATCTCCTTGCATCCCTGCAGGCTCTGTGAGGGGACCATGCCCTGTCCCTGTGTGCCCAGGATCAGCCTGGGGGTTTGGCTGGGCTGTCCCCACCCTCCCTCAGCAGTGGGAGCAGGGCCAGGGCCGTTCTCTGCACCTGAGGATCAGAACTCAGCTGCATTTGGGGATTTTTGGCATCCATGGCTGCCTCCCACAGCCTGCACATGGATCACACTCATCCTGGTGGCTGCTGTGGCCAAGAGGAAGGGCAAGGAGACGTTTCCTGCTCCTGGAGCCATTGGATTTGGAGCCCTGGACTTAGAGGAGCGGGAGCAGCTCTGAGCTGGGCCATGCCCTTCCTGCTGCCCTGCAGCCACCCCACAGCCCCAGCCCTGGGCAGGGGTGGCCAAAAACACATCCCAGTGCTCACAGGTGTGACTGTCACAGGTGAGCCAGAGCTCCAGGTGAACCTCCTGGAGTACCACACAGCCTTGGACAGGAGCAGGATCCTGGGAAGCAGCCCTGGAGCAGGCACGGAGCCCTCCTCCACCAAGCCAAGAGCCACAGCTCCCAGAGCTTTGGGACCTCTCTGTTCCTTATCTCCCAACAGATAAGAAGAAAAGGAAATCAATTCCACCTCTCCTCTGCTCCAGCTCCAATCCAATCTCTCTAAGTACTTCCAACCCTATTTCCAAAGCATCCCACGAATAATTCTGTTATTGCCTGGGATTGTTGTTTATGATGTGGGGATTGCTCTGCACTCCAGGGCACAGGGAAGAGAGGCTGAGTGCCTTTAGATTTACAAGGCAGAGCAGGTTCCCCACCAGCTGGATTGCTTAGGGTGGTTTTGCTTCCTGGCACACGAAAAATGCTGGGGAAATGATCTTGGGATGAGTGTGCAGCACCTGATTCCAGAGGCACTGGGAGCAGTCAGTGTGACAGGGAGTGTGGCACTGCCAGGGACACTGGGAGCAGTGTGACAGGGAGTGTGACACTGGCAGGGGCACTGGGAGCAGTCAGTGTGACAGGGAGCTGTGGCACTGCCAGGGACACACTGCAGTGTCCCAGCAGCAGGGTCAGTATAGCCTCAATACAGATATTCAGTATATCAACATATCCCCACAATATCCATGCACAGTATGAGCACAGACACAGCACCCTAAACCTCCTGGACTGCCTGGAATACAAAGTGGATCTGGTCCCAGCTTGAAATCCCATTGAATTTCCCCAGGCAATGATGAAGTTGGTTGATAAACTGACTCTGGAAATATTTCTTGCAAATATGAATCGATTTAGATTGATAAGAAGTAGAATCAAGAAACAAACCCACCTGACTGCTCTTGGCAGCTTGGCCATTAAATACATAATTCAATTCCAAGGAAACCCAGCTCTGGTCGGGATTTCCAGCACAAAGGAGGCGACTGCAGGAAGGGAAAGAATCCAGCCCCAGTCCCTTTCTCACAGAAGTGGTGCCTGCTGGGGCTCCTCCAGGGGTGCACAACTGCCCTCCCCTGAGGGCCTGATCTTGGCCAAACACCTGAATTCAGAAGTTTGCTGTGAAAACATCTCAGGAGAGAGGGGGAATTGTCTCCCTAAGGAAGCAGTGAGAAGGGAGCAAAGTTCCTAAGTCAGTTCAGGGGGAAAACCCAAAGTTTCTGGTACTTTCCCTCTCCTCTCCATGGAAGCAGCTTCTCCCTCAAAGCACAAATTGCTGCTGGTTTGTCCCAAGCTGGGAAGCCGTTTCTGCTTCCAGAGGCTCCCACATCCCTCTGCAGCTGATCCCGCTGTGCTGGACAAAACCTGCCTGTTATCCTGGAGACACCAAAACACCTCCAGAGCACTCAGGAAAAGCTGCTGTGAGTTCTGCAGGTTGCCAAGAGCCCCAGGGGATTCCACAGTAGCCAAGGAATAACAAGGAGCAGGGAAATCCCAGCTGTGCTCCTTCCACAGGCTGTATCCCTGTGCCAGCTGCCCATGGAGAGGGACTGCAGCCCAGCACAGGCACATCAGAGGATCCTGGACATGGAGAATCTACTCCAGGACCTTTCCAGGCCATCCAGGACCTCTCCAGGCCATCCAGGATATGGGGGAAGGACAAAAGCAGCTCCTTGTTCCTCGTCTCCATCTGATATTCTCTCCAAGGGTATTTTAGCAACAGCACAGAAGAGCAAAAGGAGGAAAAATCCCAAACTCTGCCAGTTTCATGGAAACAGGGAATACCCTGAGCTGGAAGGAATCCACAAAGATCCTCCTAGTCTGGTTCCTGGCCCTGCACAGGACAGGCACAAGAATTCCAGCAGGAGTTTATTGCTGCAGCACATCAGCTGCTTTTCCTCCTCCATCCCTTCCCATCCACTCCATCCCAGATCCCAGCAAGGGACTGGGAGTGCCCTCAAAGGTCACACATTCCCTGTGCCTGGATGAAGCTCACTAGGACAGTGTTCATGGAATCAGGGATCATCCAGTGGGCTGTCCCATGGGCAGGGACAGCTTCCCCTGTCTCAGGCTGCTCCAAGCCCCAGTGTCCAGTCTGGCCTTGGGCACTGCCAGGGATCCAGGGGCAGCCACAGCTGCTCTGGGCACCCTGTGCCAGGGCCTGCCCACACTCCCAGGGAACAATTCCTTCCCAATATCCCATCCAAACCTGCCCTTGGGCACTGGGAAGTCCAGCTTGGTTCATCCATTCCCAAGGAAGGGCAGTGAGGAGACCTGGAATGCTCAGCCTGACCTGATGCAGGTCTGCAGCTCCAGAGCAGTTCTGGGTCCTGGGAAGGGCAACACCAGATCAGGGTGGATCTGATCCTCCAGGTCAGGGTGGATCTGATCCTCCCTCAAGGGCCCTTCTCCAAACTGTCCCAAGACCTCCACAAATATTCCCATTCCATTACAGGATCACATTTACTTCTGTTTATCCCACAGGAAGAATCCCATGGATTACCCACGCCAGCAGTGCTGCTCCACTTTCTCCTCTCCCCAACACCTCCTCCAGCTCCATCTGACATTTGCAGCTCTGCTTTGGAGCAGACAGCCAACAACTGCTCCATGTTCTCCTTCTCCACACCCTTCTCCCACTCTGGAGCCTGGATTCACTGCATCCTGGGCTCTGCTCAGCCTGGAAGCCTTTGTTGAGCTGTCACAAATTCTTGTCACCTGTCCCTCCAACGTGGCCCTTCCAGCCTCTGCTGGGCCCTCTGGCCACCAGAAACACTGAGCTGCCACCCGCACAAGAACCTCTCTGCTGCTGAGCCATTGGCAGGAGGAGAAAATAAAGAAACCTCCAGGCCCCCAGACCAATCCCTGAAACATCCAAGCTAGAAATCCTACACTGCAGACTTCACTGTTGGCAGAGCTCCCCATGGAAACAGGAGCTCCCCCAGCTCACCATGAGCAGGTCCCACAGGCCAGAAGCTGGGTCACATCCTCATGCCCAGCCCTGAGAAGGGACAGCTTTAGTGGGACAGGCCAGAATCTCCATTCCATAGGAGCCAACATCAGTGACCTCATCCTGCCAGCACCCCCTGCTCTGGTGCTCATGGATCCCAGGGGGGTGGGAAGGGCTCTGACCTCCCCTCCATGGCCAGCAAAGGCTCAGGGATGTGGGGATCATCGGGAGTCCCAAACCGGCCCCTTAGCCCAAGTCAGGAGCCTCCAGCCCGGCCATCTCCAGCAGGAATTATTCCCACCACGCTCCCTGGATGTGGAAGGAGCAGCTTGGGCACCTCCAGTGCCACCCCCTCGGGCACCCCCAGCTCTCAGGTGAGCTGGTGAGGGCTAGACTGGCCATTCCCTGAATGGCCCCATCTCAGAAACACGGAGAGAAGCTGTAACTGGCAGGATCAGCCTCCTTCTCCTCTCACTCTCCCTGTTCTCATGGAAAAGCTGCAGCAACATTCACACTTAATCACAGAACTTGCTGCACACAGGCCCAGCTGCAGGGCTAGGGCAGTTCTCTCCCTTCAGAAAGCCCTCATTCCCTGATTCCTGTCAGTTCTTTCCTTTTGGAGAGGCCTCATTCCCTGATTCCTGTCAATTGTATCCCTTTGGAAAGGCCTCATTCCCTGATTCCTGGCAGGTAATGCTTTTGGAAATCCCTCATTACCTGATTCCTGGCAGTTGTATCCCCTTGGAAATTCCTCATTCCTGATCCCTGTTAGTTTTATCCCTCTGAAAATCCCTCATTCCCTGATTCCTGCTAGTTGTGTTCCTTTGGAAAGGCCTCATTCCCTGATTCCTGTTAGCTGTATCCCTTTGGAAAGGCCCCAATCCCTGATTCCTGGCAGCCCCTGAGCCCAGAGGTCTCCCAACACCAACCAGGGCAGCCCCTTTGTCAGCATCTTGCTCTGGGGTAAGATTTTGCTGCTCCTCTCACCTAAAAATATCTCAGGAGAATTTGCTCTGCTTGAAAGGGTTTCCAACATCAAACATCTGCTGGGAATTCGGAGCAGGGTCTGGCTTGGTTTTCCTGCCCTTTTCCCAACTTCAAACAGCTCCAGAGCCCTGAGCCTGGCGTCACTAAAACCCCCAGTTCCACCAAAAACTGAAATAAAAGCTGGGCTGACACCTCCCTCCATCCCTTTCCCCCTTCCTCCAGGGCCTCCTGCACGGTCAGGTTACAGTTTCCTGTGGGTTTTCCTGAGTTTTCCTGGGCTGGGCTCGCACTGGGAGTGGCAGGATGGGCAGAGAGTCCCTGCCCTGAGGAGCAGTGAGAGGAGAAGGGAACTGGGACCAGCCCGAAGCCCACAGGGAGTTCTGGCCCTTCCTAAATCCTGCACTGAAGGCTGAACTCTTCCCAAGCCCTTGCCCTTGGCATCCACACCTGGGGGAGTGTTACTGGGAAGCTGTGGCTGCCTCTGGATCTCTGGAATGTCCAAGGCCAGGTTGGACATCGGGGCTTGGAGCACCTGGGACAGTGGAAGGTGTCCCTGCCATGGCAGGGGTGGAGTGGATGAGTTTTAAAGTCCTCCCAGCCCAAACCATCCTGGAATTGTGTGATCTCTGTGACGAGTGACACACACACCTCTGGGGTGTCCCAGAGCTCCTCAGGACAGCCAGGACCTGCTGGGACAGTTTTCTACCTGGGAATCCCAGACTTTGCTGGGCCACAGCCAAGTGAACAATCTGGTTCCCCTTTGAGCCAGGCCGGGCCATTTTAACCATTAACTCTGCTGGTTTCTTTGGGCAGATCCAGCCCCTGGGGAAGGGGAATCACAGGGAGCTCCTGGTGCCTGGGGAGGGCAGAGCCAGGAGCACCTAGTGCCACACTTTCTACACTTCATTGGGAAGCTTTACAAATTAATTGGAGTACAAAGTTAGGTCTAATTGATGTTTGTATTGATTGAACTCCTCCAAGTCTTAATTTTGGTTGTAAAACTTCCTTTAAAACAGAGCCATTTATAATTAAGACAGGATCTGTAATTAATAGAGTTTTATACTCATAAAACTGCCTCTCTCATCAGTCTAAATTAAACTCCACATGAAAGTTGGAGCAAATTAAATACAGTAGATGCCAAAACTACTTTCTCTGAACTCTTTGCTATTCTTATTAATGTCAAAACAGAAGAGATGTGAAGGTGTGGAGAAGTGTTGGAAATCCACGTTTGGTGAGGAGACAGCAGGGGAGGACACCACGGTCTGTGCCCACCCCATGCAGGGTGAGCACAGAGACATCCCCCTCACCTTCCACATGAGGCAGGAGCCACTTCCCACATTCCAGCTGGAAAATTAATATTTTCTTATTAAAATTTAATATGGTGCCCCTCTTGCACCATTCTAACAAACACAAACCTGCTTGGAAAAGCATTTTGTTCCACCAGAGTCACACGAGGTCACCACGCCCAAGGACGGGTTGGCAGAGGTTCCCTTCACGTGCCAGGGGTTATTTAAAACAAAGGTTAATTAAAACAAAGGTTAATTAAAAGAAGGGTGAGGATTGGCCTGGCCATGCCCCCAAATCCCCATTAATGAAACTCCTCAGCTCTGGTAACTGTGGTTGACCAAATGACTCTTTCCAGCCTGATCCATTGGAAATCTTTACAGCCATCAACCACAATATTTACATGGCCCAGACAATTCCGAGCTCGTGGCAAGAAAATAAATCATCGTGGACATATGTACAGAGCTAAAAGTTCCCCAATAAATCTGTTTGCCATGTCTGCCTCATCCATATCCAGATAATTAGCAATTCCCTGCTTTAAATGCTCCCCTTTAATTGGGGTTGCTGTTTTTAGTGGAATATCATTTCCTCTTCCCAAAAGGGCCATTACTATTTTTGTATCATGGGTTTTTCTGGCTGCCACATTCTGCTCTCCCCACTCAAATTAAAAAAGTCACTGCAACCCTCACCAAGTATTTATGGCTTGAAGATTCCTACACACATCCCTGAGCTGACATCCAGAATGCTTCTCACAGCTGTCCAGAGTTATCCAGGGCTATCCCACGGAACTCCAAACTCCAGCTGGAGCCCAGGCTCCTCAGTAGCTGCTGTGAAGAGGCTGCTCAGGCACTGGTTGTTCCCAAAGCCATCCTTTGAGATGCCCAGCTGTGCCCATGGCCAGCAGCAGTCAGGGAAGTCTCAAGGAGCTCTCTGGGTGAGGAGCTCTGGCCAGTGCCACAGGAGGGTTTGTCCCCTCCCTGGGGATAAGGATTATCCCAGCTGCTCCTGAACAGCCACCAGCCAAAGCAGAGCTGGGGCTGATGGAGGTGGAGGAGGTGCCTCCTCAAAAGCATGGGAAGGAAATGCCCAAGCAGCACCAAACCCCTTTGTCTGATCTGTTTTAGAGCTAAACCAGATGGGTCTGTGGCCCTCTGTCTCAGAGCGTCCCTTTTCAGCCCATTTTCTTAATTTGTGCTGCTCTCATCCCATCAAAGCCTTGGAGGCCTCAGGAGCAGGAGCTGGGAGAGGTAAGGGAATGCAGACAGTTGATTATTAATGAAGCACATAAATTACCATACTGGTAATTACCCAAAGGAGCGAGGTTCAAAAGAGCCTCTCTCTGTTCCAGCAGCGATTCCCAGCCCAAACATCCAGCCCAGCCTGGGGCCAGCCCTCCCTCCCAGCCAGGCTCACTCCAGTGCACACAAACTGGGGTGGGACTGGCTCTGTGCCCCCTCAGAGCTGAGACTTCCTTCCCAGGCAGCAGATGAAGGGTGGTGGAATGAGCTGTGCCCATGGGCTGCTGCATCCCAGAAACCCCCCAGGATGGGATGTGACATCCAATCTTCCAGCACTCAGGAACTGAAACTCAGGAGGGTGAGGCTTTCTCTAGGAGCTGATCCCTAAAAGGTTTCTATTAGAATGAGAAATAGACTCTAAGGACATCACCAGTTATCTGATTCCTTCACTGACAGCCCAGCTCTATCCATGGGAATTTTCCTGCCTCCATCACTGGGATCAGAATTTCACATTTGTGAAATCAGCATGTTTTCCTTGGGAGACACCGAGTCCCTCCCCAAGGTCAGCTCTTCCATTGGCTGAGCAAAGACACCAGCCCTGCTCCTCCTGAGAAACATTCCATGGGCAGCCTCTCCATGCAGAGGAACTCCAGGGATGTGCCATGTTTGGCTTCAAACATTGCTGGGATGGGAAAACAGGAGCTCTCCACACGTCATCAGGAGAGCTGTTATCTGCCAGGCCTCCACACTGCAATCCCAGCCCCAAGTTGTGGGTCAGAAGGTGACATAAACACACTAAACACCTGAAAGCAGCAGCTCCAGGTCTCTGTTATTGCGGATAAACCTCAGCAGAGACATCCCCAGAGTCCAGGAGTCAGCCCTTCCCCACAGCAAACCCCGCAGCAAAGCCCACAGCAAACCCCACAGCAATGCACACCAGGTGTCCCTCGGGCTCAGGTGGCACCAGGTGACACCCAGCCAAGAGCCCTGGCCTGCTGCTCTTACAGGGGAAATAAACTGAACCCTTCAATCACCTAAAAACTCCTCTCCAAATGCTCAAGAGCTGCTGAGCAACAGCTCCTGAAGTGTGAGCTGCTGTCTGATCCCATCTCCTTCTGCCAGGCCTGAAGGGAACACCTCAGCCTTACTCTCATTGATGGGAGCTGCAGAAATCAAAGCACATCTGCTTATCCAAGGAGGAAAAAAAAAGCAGATTGGAAATGCCAGAGCCAGTGCAGGACAGCAGGGAACCTGAGGAGAAGCCAGACTCCCCCTCCAGAGCCCAGGATTTAACCAGACTCCGGATTTGCTTTGCTGCCATTTCCTCAGCTCATACATTCCAGCCTTTTCTTGTGAAAAGTGAGAGCCAGACAAAAGGGAGGATGGGGAATCCAGCAAAGGAAAGCTGTGCAGAAACGAGCCTGGAAGGCTGCTGGACTGAACCCTGAAGGAGCCATCAGCTCCCTAAACCCCTTCCCAGAATGGGGTGGGAAGTGTCCCTCCTGCATCCCAGCCAACCCAAACCAGGGATATTTTTACTGCTGGGCTGGAATGGCCATTCCTGGGCTGTGCCAGGGCCCGGCCTTGGCTCCTGGGAGCTCCTCAGGGGAGCAATGAAAGCACTGAGGGCACAGGGGGAGCTCAGGGGTGACCCCACTCCTGGGGCTCCTCTGCCAGGACAGGAGGGATCCCTGCACATCCCTGCCCAAATCCTGCCTCTGCTCCTGTGCCCTTGGCCTGGCTGCTAAAGAACCATCCCGAGGCAATGTGTCTCCTGCAGAGCTTTCCCCAAAGCAGACCCAGCCTCTCCGAGACACCTCATCAGCTCCCAGCAGCTGCCCCCACCCCAGGGCCGGGCTGGAAGGAAAAGTTTGGATTTGATCTTTCTGTGGATGCTGGGACCTGGCCAGCCAAAATCTGCACGTTTGCCACACCTTCAGGGCAGAACTGAGTGAAAAAGCTCAGACTCAAAATGAAACACTTTGTTTTGGAACGGATGAGAGTTCTTTTTTCTTCCATAGCTTCCGATTCAAAAATGCAAAAATTCAAATGTGCTGATTTGGCTCAGATTAAAAAAAAAAATAGAAAAAAGTAGGGGCATCCATTTATTTTTAAACTCCAATAAACTGAACAATCCCCTATTTGCAGAGCTGCACTGGGAGGCAGTGCCTGTCCCAGGGCTGTTAACCCTCCCTGCAGCCCCTGAGGAAGACATTTGTACCATCAGGGACCTTGTTACTCCTGTGCTTTAGAGAGGGAACCTCAGCCCATCTCACTTCCACTTCCCCCAGGAGCAAAGCAGGACAGAACATCCAACTCTCTCTATTTTCTCATTTTCTCTCCAGCAGCACTGGAATCAATTTTACAAGGCAGTGACGAGCTCCACTGAGTGACACGCCGGCAAACACTGCTCCCATTTCAAAGGCACAAACTACCTCCTTATGGGCAAACGTGAGGAATCGAGAGCACAAAACTGCTCCAAGTCTTTTGTAGCTCCGGGAAGTAGCAGCAATTCCAATTGGCCCCTCCCCACCCAGAGCTGTTCACACAATCTCACGCCCTGGATTAGATTTCGTTGAAAGGAAAGTAATGGGATTTGTGTTTCCTCGGAAATTAAAAAGAAATTGCCCAAAAGAATAATCCTAAAATACAAAATACTGCCTCATCCCAGATGTTTCTAATAGGCTTGTGTTCTAATGGCTTATTTAGAGGGACTTTTCCTAAATGACATCTTAATGATGTGCATTCAGGACCACGAGGCACAAATATAATTCACTACCAAAGCTTGGGTGTTTGCTTTCTTTTGTTGCTTTCCCCCTTCCCCCCGAATTGTTATCAAAATAAAGGAGACATTTTCAGAAAGCCTTGATGCTGTTCTGCACTACTAAAGACTGAAAATTCCAAATGTCAAAGCTTCTGGGAGTTCTTTTCCTTGCTCCTACTCGGCTCGTGTTGCCTGTGACCCCTCAGCTCCAGGCTGGGACTGAGCAGCTCCCTGCTTGTCCAACCTATCCCAATTCCAGCCAGATTTGATCCCAGCTGCTTTCCCCTGGTGAAATGGTGCCAGGACTCTGCATACCTGGGCACTGAGCTCCATGATCTCCTGTCCTGTCGTTCAGAGTGTTGCTTCATGTGATGCTTATGTGGGTCCTGCTGTTGTCCCAGCACTGCCACTGTCCCTCCCTTTTGTCCCTCTCAGCTGGGACCAGGCCACAGGAGCCTTTGGAGTGAGGGTGAACAGAGGACCAGGGCAGACAGAGAGGTCCTGGCTCGGCTCATGCCCCAAACCCCACCTGATGCAGGGCCCAGAGAGCCCCTGGCCAAGCCCTCTCTGCCCAGCATCACCTTGGGCTGAGCTCAGCCTGCCAAAACCATGGCTCAGCTTTACTTCATCTCATTTGAGGAGTGAACAACCTGAGCCAGGCTGGCACCAGCCCTGGGAGCTGCAGTGCTCTCACCCTGCAGTGGCTGTGCTGGCACCAAGGGCTCCCAGAGCATTCCAAAACTGCAGCTCCTGCCTGGCCCCAGGAGCTCTGCTGCTCTCCTGGTGCTCCCAGACATTCCCTGTGCCCTTGGATATTCCCTGTGTCCCTGGACATTCCCTGTGCTCCCAGACATTCCCTGTGCTCCCAGACATTCCCTGTGTCCCTGGACACCCACTGTGCTCACAGACATTCCCTGTGCCCCTGGACACTCACTGTGCTCCCAGACATTCCCTGTGCCCCTGGACACCCACTGTGCTCCCAGACATTCCCTGTGCCCCTGGACACCCACTGTGCTCCCAGACATTCCCTGTGCTCCCAGACATTCCCTGTGTCCCTGGACACCCACTGTGCTCCCAGACATTCCCTGTGTCCCTGGACACTCACTGTGCTTACAGACATTCCCTGTGCTCCCAGACATTCCCTGTGTCCCTGGACACTCACTGTGCTTACAGACATTCCCTGTGCCCCTGGACATTCCCTGTGCCCCTGGACATTCCCTGTGCCCCTGGACACCCACTGTGCTCCCAGACATTCCCTGTGCCCCTGGACATTCCCTGTGCCCCTGGACACCCACTGTGCTCCCAGACATTCCCTGTGCCCCTGGACATTCCCTGTGCCCCTGGACACTCACTGTGCTCCCAGACATTCCCTGTGTCCCTGGACACTCACTGTGCTTACAGACATTCCCTGTGCCCCTGGACACTCACTGTGCTCCTGGGCACTCCCTGTGTCCCTGGACACTCCTGGCATCCAGGGTCAGATCAGGAAGCAAAGGGGGCTGAGCTCTCCTGTTCCTCTCTGCTGTTCCTGGGGCATCCCTGTCCCTCACAGCCCTGCCTGGGCGTCCTTGCACTGCCCCAGGGCCTGGGAGCACCACGGTCCCTGGCAGAGGGGCACCCTATGATGGGTGTCCAAGGGTGGACTTTCACGGGCTCCTACAGATCTGCTTTGATGTCACCAAAGCCAGAGCTGGAAGAGCAGCACCTCCCACTAGGCTCCTGCTCCATGCCCAGGTCCCCCGGAGCCACCTGGCTGTCCCTGCAGGCTCCAGGGACAGCTAGACACGGCTGCACATGGCTCTGGCCTTTGGCTCCAGCAACAGCAAGTCCAAGACTGGAGGCAGCTGCTCCTCTCAGCTCCTCCCCAGCTCCAAACCCTCTGCCCTCTGCTGCCTCCCACCCATCCTGCCCCTTCCCCTTGGGGCACAGCCCCCCCTGCTCCTCCTCTCCTGCTTTCCCCCAGCTCTGGCATTTTGGGAACATGCAGTGCAGGTCCTGAGGGAGCATCTTTGCACAGTCCATTTAATGAACCCTTGGCACCTCGTTCTCATCTGAGCTGAGGCTGTGATGTCTCTGGAGCCACGTCTGGGCAAGGGGAACTGGCAAACAGAGAATTCCAGCCAGAGAGAGAGGACAACCAGGTTTAATTCCCGGTACTGCTGACATCCCTCTGCTGGCCTCACACCCTGCTCGCTGTGCCAGGGCCCTGGCCTTGGCCTCAGGACAGGAAAGGCACTTTCTGGCACACAGGGACATGGGGACAGGAACACAGTGTCCCTCAGCAGAGTCCTGTGGGTGATGGATGTTCCCTGGAGCAGCAGGACTGGGATCCTGACAGTGCCATGGGAAGTGTCCCCACCCCAAACCAGGAGCACCGACCTTGGCATCTAGTGATCATTCCAAAGGCTCTGCTCGAGTGACATCTGAAAAAGGCCCTTCAAAGGCGCCAGGTGAGACCCCCTCAGTCTTCTGGTTTCTGTCCCTGCCACTGCTGCAGCAGTGCTGTGCCACCCCCGTGTCACCAGCAGGGACCACAGGGACATGGCACTGGGCAGTCCAGGCAAAGCAACTGCTCAAGGGGAGCAGAGACACAGAGGAGACTCTGGCAGCTCCCAAGGCTGTGGTGGCTTCTCCCCCTCCCCAAATCTCTCTGCTGCCCAGGAACTGAGGCACAGAGGAATCAGCAACAGCCAAACCATCCCAGTGAAGGACAAGGAACAGCGATCTGTCCTTCTGCTTCTCCAGGGTACACCTAACCCCTAAACCTCATTTAGGGGCAAACCTATTTCTGAGTGTTCCCCTGTATAGATTCAGTGGGGTTTTGCAGGTGTTGGTGCCTTGGAGAGGCGGCTGCTCTGAGGAGCCAAGGCATCGATTCTGCTGGGCTGGGCCTTGATTACAGCTGATGTGCTGAAGGGAACATCCCTCCTGGCTGAAATCCCTGTCCCCACAGCCCCCAGGGACACCTGGCACTGCACTGCCCCACCAGCCCAGCAGGCAGAGCACCAGGATCATCTCCAGACCCTGCAAGACTCTGAATCAGGGCAATTAAAGGATGGATCTGCAAAGGCCAACCCTGAGAGCCTGTCTGAGTGAGCAGAGCCCTGGCAGCCCCACAGGCCCCTTGTGTCCATCCTGCTCCTGGGCTCTGCATCCAGGGCTGCCCTGCTGGGATTCCCCAGAGCTGTCCCAGCTCCTCCAGGCAGCTTGGCCAGCCCTTCTCCCAGCCCTCCCTGAGCTCCTGAGCCCAGCACTGAGAGAGGAACTGAAATAAAAAATCCCTCAATGCCACCGAGGGATGCCTAAGGCAGCTTAAATCCAGGGAAAAGGCCAGGTTTTTGCCTCTGCCTGTGCATTTAAATGGGAAGAAATGGCTTTTCAGAGGGATTTTCAGCTGGGGACCAACTGTTTGAATCCCCAGAGCTGCTGTGGCTTCTGCAGCACTGAGGTTTCTTCAGGGCCTCACTCCTGTGGCTGAGGAAGGAGCTGGATGGACAATTCCCACCTGATCCAATGGAGAGGCACCATCGTGGCCCTTTATGGGGTTGGAGGGATGTACAAAGTCTGTTCCTGCAGCACTGCCAGCCCTGCCCAGCCCCAAAAGCCTCAGGCAGGAATTGATGCCTCCCATTGCCAAGGAAAGATGCTGTGGACAGACTGGCCCCATCCCAAAGGATCCCTGGGAGCTTTGGGACCTGGCTGGGTGTGCACAACACACCAACACCTCTCTGAATCCACAGCTCTTCCCATCCTGGAAAATGGGGCACATGGAGGCAATCAGCCTGCAGGGAATGTCCAGGGAATGTCACAGCTTTGGGCTGCAGAAACCCTGTCCCAGGGAGTGCCACTGCCTGGGGAGCAGCTCAGCAGAGCAGTGAGGCAGCAGGTGATGATGGGACCCCTGGGTGCATCCAGGAATGCTTCATGGAATAGCAGGGACTTGCTAAACCCGGGTTTAACACCAGGGATTGAAGCTTGTAAAATTAATGATCCAGCCTAGGAGCTTGCATCAAAAATTAAAAATCCCTATTAAAAATTGGATAAACGTGTCACAGACAGATTTAAATGCTTTTTATAGAAGGTTTAGCTCCTGATGTGGATTTTCTCCATTCCTGTGGCTGGAGGGGACACAGGCAATGAATTCCTAGCCACAGAAGAATCACCCTGGCAGGATCCATGGAATGCCAGGGAGCACCAAAGCCTCAGCAGCACCTCTGGTGAGAGAGACACCCACAGCAGATCTGAAAGGAGCTGCACCAAGGCATGGTTTGGATCCCTCTCCACATCTTTTTCCATCTCAAAATCCATCTTTTTCCAGCTCAAACAGGCTCCATCTCCACTACAATAGTCCAGGAATCCTTCAGCCCTGCCCAAGGATATCTGAATATCCCCCCCAGTAACGCCCTGTCTCACCAGCCCGTTCCCAAACTGTGTCAGCATAGCTGGAGCTCAAACCATCCCTTTAATTGTTGTCCAGATGGTGTCCCTGTCATTTTAATTTGTTGGCAGCCAATCCCATTTTATTTGTACTCTCTTGCTGCAAGGACTCTTTCCTTGGAGATGCTGCTGCTGCCTGTTCCTGGATTTTGGGGGTGGGGCAGTCCAGGTGACACATTCTCCCTTGGGAGGGGGTGTGGGACAGAGGGAGCAGAGCCCCTGGAGCCCTTCCCAAGGCTGGGTTTGTCCCCCTGGAAAATCAACCTGCCAAAATCCAGGCTCCTTGTGCAGGGTTTGGGGTGTAAAGGAGAATTGAAACACTTCCTGTTCTGGAGTTTCCCCCCATCCAAAGCTTTCTGCCACCTTCCTGCCGAGGAGCTCCAGTGCTGGAGAATCTCACAGCTCAAACCCTCGGAACCTGGAATTCCTCTGCAGACCTCCCTGCGCTCCCATCCTCTGGGTGCCCACACACTGCACTGCCTGTCTGGGCAGGGAAGTGATGCTGATTCCAGGGAAAAAGCTTTCCTGGAGTCTGAGGGGGGAAGGTTGGTGATACTGGATGTGTGGCACACAGGACCCTGCTGCCACAGGGAAGGATTCCCAGAGGGAGCTCAGGAGAACGGAGCTGTGCTGGGCAGGACTCAGCCAGTGCTCCCAGGAATGCAGCACATGGAGACTCCTGATGGGACAGAGCACAGGGAATGACACCCGCAAACCTCTGCCTTGGGGGATCCCTGCAGCCTCCTCAGGCCTCAGGCGTCAGAGCTGCAGGGTCAGGGACCCACCCTGTCCCATCCAGGAACTGTCTGGAGCAAATGGGAACCTGCAACTCAGGAATTCCTGCAGAGCTCATTGGGCAGGCCCTGGCACAGGGTGCCCAGAGCAGCTGTGGCTGCCCCTGGATCCCTGGCAGTGCCCAAGGCCAGGTTGGACATTGGGACTTGGAGCAGCCTGGGACAGTGGAAAGTGTCCCTGCCCGTGGCAGGGGTGGCACTGGATGGCTTTGAGGTCCCTTCAAACCCCAAACCCTCCTCGGATTCTGTGATCCTCAGAACATCAACACTGCACCAGGTTTTATAATTTCTTTAGGGAGGCGGCTCCATACCTGGCAGTCCCAAGGAAATCCACACTGGAATTCTAAGCTGTAGCTGGAAAATTGGCAGAAGGAGCTCTGCAGAAGGGAGAGACAGAGCTGCTCCTGTCCCCAGCAGCCTGAGCATGGTGCTGGCACAGTTTGATATTCAGGGACATGAAACCCCATCACAGCTCAATAGCAGACAGGAATAATTCCATTTCCAGCTGTGGCCACTGGGGATGAACCTCCCTTGGAAAAGAGCTCTGAGAAACAGCAAATGAGCTTTATACAGTCCCAGCCAGTGTATTAATGCTTGCAGGGCTTGCACTGAGTGTGAACTTGAGGAGCTGTGAAGGGATCCATGTCCAGAGCATCTCCTACCCCAGGAGAATTTTTCCTTTCCTTTCCTTTCCTTTCCTTTCCTTTCCTTTCCTTTCCTTTCCTTTCCTTTCCTTTCCTTTCCTTTCCTTTCCTTTCCTTTCCTTTCCTTTCCTTTCCTTTCCTTTCCTTTCCTTTCCTTTCCTTTCCTTTCCTTTCCTTTCCTTTCCTTTCCTTTCCCTCCAGGTGTTTTTCCCTCTCCCTGGCTTAGCCTGTTGCTGCTCCATGACTCAGCCCACTGACTAATGCCTGTCTCCCCTGGGTCTCCCTCCTGGAGCACATTCCTGCTCCTGTTCCCTGGATCCCACCTGGATCACTGAAGATAACCAGTCCCCAGCTGGGGAGGCTGGAGGGACTCTCTCCCTGTCCTTTCCCTTCTGTGCCATGCCCAGGGCAGGATTGAAGTGCCAGGGAAAACTCAGCCTCTGGAGAGAGACAGGAGCTGTGGCACACAGCTCTGACTCTGCAGCCAGGGAATCTTACCAAGCCTTCCTGATAACAGCACAGAGAAGCAGCTCTGGACCGGCCACAACCTCCTGGCTCAGAGGGTTTTTGCTAAATGACAGCCCCTAAAGGAGCCTGGGAACAGAGCCCTGCAGGACATGGCCCCTTCCCAGGATCCCCAACACCCGAGGCTTGTCACCAGATGTGCAGAAGAGGGTGAACAGCCCTGACTGACCTGGGCTGATTTTCAGAGGCAGCTTTAGGATGGCACAGCTGTGTTTGTGATGTTGGGCCACACACCACAGTGTGTGAGCCCAGAGTGTCCCCAGCCCCACGAGTGCCACCCTGCCCTCAGCCCTGGAGCCCCTTGGCCCTGCCTGCATTACTGGCCAGTAGGAGACAGTTGCTAATCCCAGCTCCATGTGGAGCAGCACTTTACCAGGAGCCTTAAATTCCCTCAGGAGCTGCTTTCAGTGGACTCTGGAGCTACTCAGGGATGTCTTCTACACCCAGGAAAGAGAGCCAGGTGAGAGCTGATGACAGAAGGGAGGGGCTGGGAAGAAGAAGCAGGAATCAGGCATCTGCTGTGGTTTATAATCCATAACGATGGGAAAGCCTCCTGGTGAGGGAAGCCCCCACATTCCTGTCCTGTACTCCCCTGCATCCCAAGCTCCTGCAGCCTCTTTTCCTGGGCTGCTCTGCTCACACCTCCTGTTCAAAACCCTGGCATTGCCACCCTGGAGCTCCACCTTAGGAGCTGCAAGGAGCCCAAAATCTCTCTCAGTCTGGAAAAGCCCCACAGACACCCCAGCCCCACCTGAGGCAGGAGCTCCATGGGTGAGACACCAGATGCCAACACTGCCCTGCAGAAACATTTCCTCCTGCTGATTCCAAAGGCACCTGGCTCAGATAAGGATTTATTGGGATGTCTGCCTGGACAAATGCTGCTGCTGTGGTTCACATTTGGGTTTCTCTGCAAGGCCCCACTTGCATCTCCCCCAAGCCTGCTTATCATGCATCTCCCTTCAGGTGAGATTTGTCACATTCCCACTCTGGAAATGTTTTTCCCTCCTGACAATACCCTTTAGATAGTGCCTGTGGAGGTGGATGACTCAAGCTTGACATGATTATTTCCATCTAGCATTTTTTTTATTAAAAATACTCCTGGTGGTTCAGAACGTGAGGACAGGAGCTGCCTTGAAAGGGACATGGAAAGCTCAGAGTCTGCACAAACTGTGGCATGATTTTATGTCAACCAACAAGAGCCAGAAAATCTATGTAAAACAGCCCCTCCCAGCCTGAATTTATCATTTCATGCATAGAAACCTCCAAGCACATGGCAGTAACATCCACCTGAAGCTTTTCCATGCTTCCAGTCCCTCAGAGCCAGGTTATGGATGAGCTGCCACTTCCAGCTCTGCTATTTCCCCGGAGTTACAAAGTTAAGGATCTCCTGATTTAGCTCTGGGCAAGTTAATTCCCTTTGTGACAGCTCCCAAACACCCTCACACTACTCCAGCCCCACAAATAGCAAACGCTGCTGCTGGGAATAGACACCCATCAGCAGAGTGACCTCTCCTCTCCCAGCCTCCCCCTGCTGCCAGCAGCATGGAAAAAACCAGACTGGAGTTAGGGATGACAGATGGCTGCTGCAAGGCAGGAAACTTTTACAAGGAAAAACTTCCTGTGCTCTCCTGAGGCCTCACCTGGGAAACTGGACACGGGTCTGGTGTCCCAACATGGGAGGACATGGAATTGTTGGAGCAAGGCTGGAGGAGACTGTGAGGTTGATAAAGGGACTGGAGCACCTCCCCTATGGAGAGAGGCTGAGAAATTTGGGATTGTTCACTTGGAGAAGTCTCCAGGGAAACCTCAGAGCCTCCTCCAGGGCCTAAAGGGGCTCGAGGAGAGCTGGAGAGGGACTGGGGACAAGGGATGGAGGGACAGGACACAGGGAATGGCTTCCCACTGCCAGAGGGCAGGGCTGGATGGGATATTGGGCAGGAATTGTTCCCTGGGAGGGTGGGCAGGCCCTGGCACAGGGTGCCCAGAGCAGCTGTGGCTGCCCCTGGATCCCTGTGAGTGTCCAAGGCCAGGTTGGACACTGGGGCTTGGAGCAGCCTGGGACAGGGGAAAGTGTCCCTGCCATGGCAGGGGTGGGGCTGGATGGGCTTTAAATTCCCTTCCAACTCAAACCATTCTGGAATTCTCTGATTCTGAATATTCACTTGGAAAATAACCTCTCAGAGAAGAGGCAGAGAAGCACTTTGAGTGTTCACCCCAAGCCCTGGGCTCCTTCCCCCTTATATTAGTTGAAGTCAGAGCTCTTTTCCATCTCCTGATCTCCCTGTTCTCCTCCAGCCCCCACCTGCAGCTGAAACAGGGAGAACTCCTGGGTATTCCCTGTAGGATGATCTGGGAGCAGGGTCAGGCCTGCAGCATCCCAGAAACCCCTCCCAAGTGAACAGTGCTGACACACGCAGTGCCAGACACAGAAAAAAAGGAAATCTGCTGGAAAGAACCCAACAGATCAGGCACTTGTTGGAGCCTTGAGTGCAGAGGAACATTATAGAAAATTCCCAGTGACTCCTCCAGCTCCAAACCTATCATAATTTAATCTGTGTGACTGGAATTTCTCAATAGGCTGGAACTCCCTCAGGACCGAAATCTCATTGAAAAAGAAACCAAGGAGAATTTTGGCATCTCTTCCCCAGCCTGGAAGATGAAATGCAAATCTGTTATTGGCATTGAGCTCTCACAGCTTGATCCATCCACAGAGCTCCAATAGCCTGACATTAACTTCTCAAGGAAGAACATTTTGTTACTCATCCTCAGACAGTTTATGCTTAAAGGCAGAAAGACTAATTCTGTTTGGGGTTTGGGCAGTGAACCTTCCCCAATTACCAGCACAGTCAAGCACTGATCTGGTATTAGAGACAAAACACAGGGAGATGGAGACTGCTGACTTCATTTTAAATATAAATTCCAGAGGCTGAACGCTGCTGGCACATGGAAAAGCATCTCCAGCTTCTTCTGCTGCTTTGGCTTTTCAGACATGCATGGATTTGGTGCCACTCCTGTGTTTGCAGGTGGAGGAAGATAACCTGAGCTGGAGCTCCCGTGGGCTGTCCCAGAGCTGGGGACTCCTCACGGCAAAGCGACAAAGCCCTCACCAGGAGGGGTGTAGAGCAAAGGCTGCCAGGAAAAGAACAGATCTTAATTGGAACACGAGCCTGTGCCCAACAGGCAGGGAATAAATGGATGACGAGGTGAAGAGCTGTGTCCGAACTGCCGGGGGCTCTTCGTGAGAGGACACGAATCCTCCTGCTCTCCCACTGCCCGGCACGGCCACCTCAGTGCCACTCCAATTAGCAGCACTTGGCTGCTCCTTCTCCAAAGGCAGCCCCTCCACACTTAATTTCCCGTATTTGTCGTTAATTAACGGCGACGATCCGCGGTTCTGGAGCTCCAGGTTCTCCCGGGGCAGAGCGGTGCCCGAGCGCTCCAGATCCGCACAGGGATCGGGGACAGCAGGGGAAGGGAGGAATTGAGGCTGGATTCCTTTTCTTCACCCAGCACAGCCCCATTCCCTCACCCAGCACAGCCCCATTCCCTTTCCTCACCCAGCACAGCCCGTTTCCATGCCAGGGAAGGCAGGGGAGCAAAGAGGGATGAGCATCCCCCGTGCCCTGCACGGCCCTTGAAGCAGCTCCTGATGTGCCTCTGTGAATCTCACAGGCAATTACAGCAGCCGTGCTTTAATCAGGACAGGAATAACAGCAAATCCTTGTTTGTGCTTGGAGTGAGCTGCAGGACCTCCTCCCCCTGGTGTGTGCCCACAGCCCCTGACCCTGCACAGGGACAAGGCAGGGCTAGGCCTGCCCATACTGTTGGCATCTTTGGGGTGAGGAGAAGCTGAGCCAGCTCAGTTCAGCTGAACTCAAACCCTCAAGCCAAACTCCAGAAGAGCCCAGAATGTGACCTTGGCAGTCCTGGCGTTCCTGGGTCTGAGCTAAGCTGCACTGGAGTGGTTTCTCTGGTTGTCCCTTGCATGAGCTGTATCCTCACACCTTCACTGGGAAGAGGAAAACACTGTCGGTACCTGAGCTAAATTCATGTAAAGCTGACAAACCCAAATCCAAAGGCTCTGAGCTGGAAAGGCTGGGAAATGAAGGTCTGATTTACCAAAGCACACAGAAGAGGGGCAGGGTGGGCAGAAATGTTGGCCTCCTGTTTCTCCAAAATGCCTCCAGTTCCACCTTGCACCCTTCCCTTGATCCTTCCCTCAAAAAGTTCTCCATCAAGGCCCCTGATTCTGACCATGGCTTGTACCAAGTGTCTACTGAAGAGCAAACCAAGAGCTCCAATTCATTCCACAATACTCAAAGACCAGCTGTCAACAACATTAACTCTAATTGTTATCTATAACTCAGAAATTACCCTGGTGAGCCACAAATCCTCTGCAAAAGAGACCTTCCCCCCCAAACCAGATGGGGAGTACCTGGCCACACATCCTGGGCCAGGGCAGAGGGGATTAACTACAACAGCTTCCAGGGGAAAAATGATGGGATCCTCCAGGCAGCACACGTGGAAAACCTTCCTGATGGCCTGTGCCAGAGTAAGGCTGCTCTGTGCTCCCTACCACTGATCTGGAAAATGGAATTTTAAAGCTCTTCCCATCTTCTTAAGCCACAAGCGACATCCATGCATCTTCTTACCTTGAGACATGGAGAGGAACCTCCCTTTGGGAAGGCCTCAAAGCAAATGAGACTTGGTGGGAAGAACAGACTCAGCTCTGCAGGGTCCCAGGGAAGGCTAAAGACATCTTTGGGACAGCATGAGCCTAAATTTTTCATTTTGCCCATAAAATGCAGGCTTAATGTTTCAAAAAGCTGCAGAAGGACAAAAACTGTGACTGAAATCACTCCACAGCTCCCAACACAACTTTGGTCAGGGACGTTCTCTGTGTCCCTGCTCTGCTGAGCCATCCCACTTCCCACCTGCCTTCCACGCATGGGACAGCAGGGAAGGGGTGCAGAGGAGCCCTCCCCAGCCCCACAGCCCCGGGCAGCACTCACCATCCAGCTCCTCCACAGAGATGTTGGCCAGCTGCTCGCTGTCGCTGCCGGCCGAGAGCGAGCGGTTCAGGTAATTGCCCTTGTACAACAAGCCAGCTGTCACATGGTGGAATGGCATCTTCTCCCTGCCACCAGAACGGGAAAAGAGAGGGTCATTGTGGTTATCTGCCTTTGTTCCATGGGAATGGAGCAAAACCTGGCCTGGAGAAGCGGCTGGACCAGGCTGGACCTGCAGTTGGGTGTGAGAGGGGTGGGCTGAGCTCGGACCCAGTGCCCGAGGCAGGAGCTGAAGGAACAAACAGCAAAGCACCTGCTGCCTCTGGGTGCTGGAGAGGAGGGAGGGGAGCCAGAGCAGTGAAGCCTTAGGAAAACAAGATTTCCCAACACTCAGACTGCAGATTTCAGCCTTGGTAATAATTACAGAGAGCACAGAGGTCTGCACTGACCTGCAGACAAAAAGTTATAGCATTGTAGAGTGTTTGAGTTGGAGAGGACCTCAAAGCCCATCCTGAACCACCCTGCATGGGCAGGGACACCTTCCACAATCCCAGGGTGCTCCAAGCCCCATCCAGTCTGGCCTTGGACACTGCCAGGGATCCAGGGGCAGCTCCAAGTGCTGTCCAGCAGCACAACTCCCAAAGGCATGGAAGGGTCTGGACATCCCTGAGACCCCACCAGGAGCACAGAGCCCCCTCAGGGGGTTCAGCCAACCACCCTGAGAGAGGTGTTTGCCACTGCAGGGCCCCAGCTCCAGACTCCACTGACAGGAGAACATCCACGTTCGAGCAGGGCTCCATAAAGGAAATTCTCATTTCCCAAATCTGACAGATGAGGAAAAGTCCTTCTCCATGGGAGGCCGGAGCGGGGAGGTGCTTGCAAGCCCCACAGGTCCCAATCCCAGGGAAGGGCAGGCACTGCCCAGCCAGGAGTGGGAATTGCTGTCAGCAGCACTCACCCTGTGATTTAGGAGACATGAGGAGGAGGCGAGTTTGCCAAAGTCAATTGAAATATTAAGAGGAAGATTTGTCATGCCCAGGGCTGGATTCAATCAGCACAAGCCTGTCCCAGGCCTATTGTGCTTTGGGCTGCACATTTCCAGCAGAAATAAATCAGCAGAGTCCCCAGAGCCACCCAGAACTGGCCAGGGGCTCCCCAGGGCTGGAGGTGGCCAGGGAGTGCCTCTGAAAGCCACCACTGCTCTCAGTGCACAGGGCAGGCACCCCCACCTCAGGGAGCAGGGCCCAAGGGCACCTCAGTGCTGGCAGGTTCCTTGCCCCAGGACAGAGGTGCCATCTCTGGAATGCTGCTCCAGCCAAGAGCACAATCTCCAGGATGAGCTGGCTCTGCCTCAGCCATGTGTTCTCAAATAAAGCAAACATATAGACAATATAGATGGAGTCATTGGGGAACAAAAGCCTTCCTGCCTCCCTGGGCTGGGAACAGCTTTGACAGACCCCCCCAGGAGCAAACCAACCTGGAGACATGGGCGAGCACAGAGGGAGAGCCAGGAGGTTCCTCTTGCTCTGCTCAGCACGTTCCAGGAATTTCTCTGGCAGTAATTATGTAAATAAATCCTAATCGTAACTTTAAGTATTTTTTATTTGGGAGCCAGTTTGCTCCAGCAGCACATCAGAAACATAAACAAGGGGTTCTGTTTCATTAAGCACATCTGTAATTTCCCAGCCCTTGCCAATTCATGAGTTTCACTCTGAGACGTTGCTCCCTCTGACACCTGCTCAGCACTAAAATGGGAATTTTACCTGGCCGAGGGACACTCAGAGGCAATGCCAGCTCTGGTACCCATGGAGAGACATTTCCAGCCCTTTGCACCACCTTCATTTGTTCCCAGGCCCACCACAAACCATTCAGGCAGCGACCAGTTCCTGTTTTCTCTGGATAATCACCGCCCCCCCCTCAGAGCTGGAAAGGACCCACAAGGGTCAACAAGTCCAACTCTTGGACAACCCCAAGAATCACTAAAAGCAATTACACTGATTTTTCAAATCACTTGAAAGGGGTTTAAGCCTCCCCCTGCAGACTCAGTGTTTGGTGAGTCCACAGGGCTGGGGTCTGGCACCCCCTGCCCCAGCCCCTGAATGAAGGGAACTCCAGCCCTGCACTCCCTGAGCTCACCCACAGATGGAATGGATAGCAGCGAATGGATTTAAAGCATTCCTGAAATCATTTTCACAGCCTTGGCTTCTACAACCATTAAAAAAATGACAATGCCTCTCCCCTGAGGGCTGAAGAGCTGAAAATCAGCTCCTACCTGGATCCTGTGGTGTGTTTTCGTGCTGGAAGAGAGCCATGATACCCTGGAGTGAGAAATCCTGGATTAAATTCTGCTGCCCAGATATATTAGGTTTTTTAAAGCTGTAATATCATTCAGCAGAAACCCTGCAGAGCCCCTGGAATCCAGCACCTCTCAGCTCTAACAAGGGATGCTCCAAAGGGGCCCAGCAGCACAGGCCCCCAGGGAGGTGTAGCTGTGCCTCAGGAACACTCAGCACCCTCAGACAGGAACCTGCAGCCAAACCCAAGCCTGAAAGGGGGAGAAAACAGCAAAGAGGGGCCCAAGAGGGGCAGGCAGTGGGAGAGCTCCAAAGCACCGGGGTGGGAAAGCCCTTGAGGCTGGAATCCATAAAAGCTTCATGGGAATATGCAGGTGCTCAATGCCTGTCTGGGATAAAAGGGCTGTCCTGGCAAAGCCAGACTGGTCCAGGCTGGAATTGCCATCCCTGGACGTGTTCAGGACCAGATTGGAGCAGCCTGGGACACTGGGAGGTGTCCCTACCCCTGGCAGGGGTGGCACTGGATGGGTCCTTCCCACCCAAACCATTCTGGGCTTCTGGCACAGGCTCACTTTGAATGCAGCCCAAATGTCCATGTCAGAATCCTGCAGCTTCCCTGTGGCTGCTGCTCCCTGTGCCCAGGGAGACCCTGGGGAGCTCAAACCATGACTGGGGTGCTGCTGCTGGCTCCATCCCTGGGACACCTGTAGCTGCACTGGCAGGGTTTTACTCCTTCAATTGTTCCATCTGAGCACTGTGGCCCCTCCTCGGGGTGGCACTGGGGCTCCTGCCCCTTCCCCAGAGCTTCCCTGGGCAAGGAGCTGGGCTGGGGGCTTTGCTTCCCACCACAGACACGTTTTCCACCGGGCAACTTGCAAACCAAACTCAGTGTGAGGATTTGGGAGCAGTGATCTCCTTGAATAATATCATGAAAATACCATGAAAACACTGACATTGAACCAGAAGGTCCTCAAAGAACCCCCCAGCAAGTGTGTGGACATGTCCCCATGGTCCCCTGGCAGCCCCCAGTCCCTGTGCCAGCCTCGCTCCTGCCCCCAGCACAGCCACACTGGTGGAATATAAAAGATTTTCATAAGCAATATTCCATCAGGATTAAAAAAAGCCATCTCCACACTGCTCATGTCTGTGGTTCCCATTCCTCACCAGCCCCTGTGCTGCTCTTCCCAAAATGGCTTTCAGAGCCCATGAAACCCCACACGCCATTCAGCCCAAAATTCAGCTCCAGGATCCATCTCTGAGATGGAACTGGGATCAATTTCTGCTGATTCTGGATCTCCCTGGCTTGTCACCACTTCACAAGAGGTTCCTTGTTCCCCTCTCTCCCATGTGCAGCCCAAAGGATGCCCAGGAATCCATCCCTGGAGAACCCATCCTGGTTTTCCAGCCTGAGGGGTGGAACACATCACATCGTTGGCACTGCCTGGGTGTCCCACCCAGCCAGAATCCTGTGTGTGCTGGAATTCTGGGGATCCCAGGGGTGCACCCTGGCAGGATCCCAAGCTGGATGTTGAGCCCTGTGGTGTCAAACAGAGCAGGCAGAAATGAGAAAAAGTGGGATGAGGATAAAATGGAAATTCCCAGCCCCGCTACAGACCGGGCTGAGGGAGTCTGAGCTGGAAGAATGGAAAGCACACCTCCATGGATGGCCAAGGACACAGGATTGGAGCCCCAGCACAGGCTTTGTTCCCTTAGTCCCTTCTCAGGGCTGAAAGGAACACAGGAATATGTTGAAAATCCAGGAAGCAGCCAGATGGTCGGGAAACTGGAACAGGAGCTGGGAAGTCCCTGAGGTCACTTTTAAATCCTTTAAAAATTCATCAAATGAAGTGATGGTGTAAAGATGCTTCTCCCTGGGCACAGCAATATTTGAAGATCTAAAGCAAAGAAGAGCCAGGACTTTGAAGGAAATGATCCTGTTTTCCCCAGGGCTGAGCCACTGCCATTGTCCCCAGAGGGAGGCTGTGTGATCTCCAGCTGGATCCAAAGGGGACAGCAGAGCCTTGCTGTCACCTGGGTGATCTGATCCTCCATGAGGCACCAGCCAGGGGACACCACCAGCTTCCCAAAGAGGCTCCACTGCTATTTCTGGTCCTTTTCCATGGTGCTGTCCATGCTTCCCCCTCTCCTGTGACAGCTGAAGGTCGTGGTTAGGCCTGGCTTAACCTCTGGCATGGGAAAGGCTGAGCTGGACTAAATCCCTATGGCTGCTCTGAAGCCAGCACAGTTCAGGGAAGACAAAATCCTTGTGCTGGGAAGAGTCACTTTGTCCCTTGTCACCTGCATTGCCTGCTGCTAACAATAGCTTTAAAGATTTTTTCATTTTTAATTTACTTTGTGCACAAACTTGGCACCTGGAGCGCAATCTGAGCCCGAGCTGTGGCAGAGCCTGCAGGGCTCCAAGGGCTCCTCTTGGCTCAGGTGGAGCTCGGGGGATGCAGAGCTGGGCAAGGTGGGAAGGTTGAAGCTGCAGATATGAAGTGCCCAGGTCTGGTTTAATCAGGCTCAGCTCAGGGCTGTGAAGAGAGCCAGGACTGAGAGCAGGCTCAGGCTCATTCTGCACTACAGACCAGGAGAAGTGGCCTTGGGATGGGGAAAAACGAAATCTGGTTCTTTTAAAAGAAGGCCCTAAAATAGATCCTCCCAGGGAGGCCAGTCCTGGAGAAAATCTGTGTTTGCTGACTACTGATCCCAATGTTTATTGATCTCAGAGCCCCAAACCCCCAGGAAGCACATTTGGGATATTTATAAAGAAAAGAGAGCAGAGGCTCCTGCTGAGCCTGCACAGGGCACTGAGCACTCTGGGCAGGTTTGGAGAGCCAGACTGGGCTGAGAGTGCAGTGAGCCCTAAAGCTCCCTCTGAGAGCTTTCCTTGGACACAGGAGGGCTCTCACTTTCCTGGGTGGTTATCAGAACTTAGACCCGGCAAATTAATCCATCCAGACAAATTCCACCTTTCACAAGGATTTATGGATTGCAAACACAAGATTGAAACCCACACACGTGAGAGTCACTGAACATCTGCTGGTGGGGATCCAGGTAAAATCCAAATTGGCCTCCAGGGACCTTTCCCAGTGCTGACCCGCCACAGCCCCACGTGCCCTCAGACCACCTCCATGGCATTTGGGCTCTATCTGGTCATTTATTGGCATCAGCCTAAGAAAATGTTTCTCTTCTTCAGGCAGGAAATGCAGATCTGGCACACACTGGGCTGGGATACCAACAATAAAGCTCCTCATGGTGATCACTGGGTAAAAAAGCCTTTACAAACAGATCATTCTCAACATTCAAAGATGTAACTGGGGAGAAGAAAAATCCTCTGCAAGGCAGAAAAAAAGATCTGAGTGACAACCTCATGTAATGCACAGCACCTCAGGAGCCACAAACTTCCACGTTCAAGAACTACAAAGCACTTGGAGCTTCAGAAGGTTTTGTGCTGGGTTTTTTTCCCACCTTCTGCAGTAAATTCGAAATGAAAAAGCAGAGGAAGGGCACTTGAAAAGACACCACATCTCTAAACAACTGCTGCTGCTTTGAATTCCAGCAGGAAGGGAGAGCTGAGGGTGCCGGGTCAGGTATAAAATCCAACATTTCTGTCTGGGAGCTGCATGTGAGAACACAGGGGGACAGAGAAATCAGAGTTGTGGTTTGTTATTTTTGAACCGTGGCTGGGGCTGATCCCCAGCTCGAAGCGCCGGGAGGAGAGGACTGCAAGGACCTGATAACTCCGTGTCTGTCCCCAGGGCAAGAGCAGCACTCTCAAGGGGATAAAGACCCTTTCCACTCCAAACAGGCTTAAAGTGCCCGATTAAAGAACCAGCACCGCTGACTCACCACTATTTCCTCCCACCCAAGCTCCTCTCAGCTCCCAAACTCATCCTCACCGTCTGCAGACAGAAATCCCAGATTTTTGCTGCCCTCTTCCACTTTCTGTCACTGCTGCTGCCCTCAGTTGTGTTTAACCAAGATTAGTAAAAATTTTCTATCTTCCAGGTTTGGAAAGCCTCTGAGTTGATGTAATGAAGAAAAAAAGAAAAAAAGAAAAAAAAAAAAAAAAGCCAGCAACACAACAAAAATCTTTAATCTCTTCTCCCCTCTAATAATTCACCTGGAAACATGGAAGAATTAGTTTTATCCCTGGGGAGGTCCAGCCTCCCATTCCCTCCTGTGGGCCGAGCATCTCTACAGGACACCAGGGACAACCACGGTATCCATCACACAGGGGGTCCTAAAAAAAGCCTTTTTCAGGTGACAAGGATTTAGGAGAGGAAACCCACACAGGCTACAAAAAGTTCTCAAATCTCCAGGCAGAAGGGGAGCTGGAGGAACCTGCACAATGGGAATTGAGGCCGAGTTTTATGGCAAAGGTGATCAACTTCTGGAACAAACATCCCAGGAGGGACATGTCCTGCCTGGCCAGGCATGTGACACAGCCTGTGTGACCAGGAGGGACACGTCCAGCCTGTCCCCAGCCCTGCTGCCTCACTGGAAGGCTCTGGTGGAGTTAAAGGGTGAAAACTCGGGGCTGTTGATGGATTGTTTCCCACGTTGGAGGCTCTGAACTCTTCCTGGACCTTAAAACCCAAGAGGAGCAGCCCTGGGGGAGGATGCTGGAGCTGCCAGGTCCTGCAGCACTTCCAGCCCACCTGCACCTCATTTTTCCAGCCCAGACCATCCTGTTTGTGCTGCAAGGGGAGCCAGGACCACTCCGTGCCCAGCAGGGATCCCTGCCAGCATAGAGAGGGGGCTCCTCCTGGCCCCCTTCCTAGAAATCATCTCCAGCAGTCGGGATGGACAAAGGCAGCAGGGAGTAGGTTCAGCTGAGCACCCACAGCAGGTCAGGGGTGCCAGAGAGGCTTTGGAGCATCACCCAGCCCTGCCCAGCCCCTCACACTGACCCCACCCCACTGTCCTGGCTGCTCACACACAAGAAGATCCTAATTCTCCTTCTCTGGAATACTCAGCTCATTATTTTTTTTTTCCTGAGTACAACATGATATCACTCAGAACTAAAAGATGGGAACGAGGTCCTTGTTGACAGCAAGAAAAAAATATCCCAGAGCTTTGAGCTGAGGAGCACATCAAAGCAGGGAGGAAATGTCACTGGTGCACTCCCACTCCCCATAACCCGGCCCTAACACAGTTATTTCCCTGCTCTGCTGAACCCTTTTCTCCTCCACTCACAGCTGCTGAGTGTTTGCTCATTGAGCCTGGCTGCAGGGGACTTTTCTGAGCTTCTGTTCATTCCCTCCTGTCCAGTTCCCTCCCCTGGCCAGGCATAAATCAGCCCTGGAGACACAAGCAGCAGCGATTCCTGGCACCCCCAGCACCCTGGTTCACAAAACAATACACAATGGATTATTCACAGCACACCCTGCGTCACACACCAGTAATTATAAACATGAAATCTATCAAATAATGACAATTAACAGCGGATTTGACAGAGTAACACACTCCAAATAGCCTGGTGGTTGATTACGTCTTATTAATGAAATGCCAAAACATTGAGGGCTCTTAGCAGGACAATTAATTGCTCCCAATAAATCTGACTTCTGACAGACCTCGTCTTTAAAGGAGGGTTTGGGACATCTGGTGAGGGTTATTTCTTAAAGCAATGGCTGATGATTCCTACAGAAAATTTCCTGGGAGCTGGGAGGACTGGAGCCACCAACACAGAACTGAGCAGAAGGGAATTAGAGACAAGGGCAACCCCAACACTGGAGTAATTTTATATAAACTGGGGTGGATTGTGGTGTAAGATTCTAACCAAGATCCACTCCCAGCACTTCCCCTGCAAGCGCCCAGGGCCAGCAGCTTCCTTGGAAAAGTGTCCTCAGACACAATTCAGACTCAAGGGGATCCACAGAGGATCCCAGGCTGCTGGGAGAGATGAACACACCCAAAGGGAGACCAGAGGTGCCCAGGGCCACCAGGCTGCGTGTCACTAACCCAGGAATGGGCTGTGGTGACAAAAGGTACAGGGAGTTTGTGCCAATGGCTCCACTCTGCACAAACCAGGGATGGCAGCTGCCTTGGACACACAGGACCTGCAGCACTGCTGCCCGAGCTGGTCTGTGTGTCCATCCATCCATCCGTCCCTCCATCCCCTCGGAGCAGCTGCTGAACATCACCCCCTGCCTGTGGCATCAGGATCTCAGTGACCCCACACACAGCAGTCACTGGGAATGGGCCTTTCCCAAGGGCCAAAGCCCCGAGCTGTGAGGCTGCAAAGCTCTGGAGCACTCCCTGGCCCCATGCTGGAGCACCTCATCATCCTTAATTCCCCAGACAGCAGATCCTATCGGGAGAGCAGGGTCAGTGTGCTGCTTTCCCTGCAAGCTCCTGCTCCTTGCAAGATTTCAGTGGAGCTGTTCCAGGAAGCCCAGTGATCATTTCCTGCTGGAGCAGTGTTGAGCTCTCAGGGTGGCACAAATTACAGCGTCCTTATTTTTATTTCAGCCTTTATTTGAAGGGAACGTACAAGAGGAATCTGATGGTGGCTGGGCCTTAAACCCACAAGCACTCTGTAAACAAGCTCGACCCTGAGAGATTTCCATGTTTCTTCCTGAAACACCAGGAGAACCAGTGGCATGGGATAATTGGAAACAGTTATGGAGACTTCATTTTCTCGTTTTTTCTGGGATTTGCTCTCGGGCTGGCTCTTCCCAACTTTAATACCTGGCAGTGTTGATGTCATGATGTCAGGGTTGACTCTCCTTGGAATCTCATTTGCATAAGGGTTGATGTGCTGAGAGCTCTCCTGGAGAAATGGCTGCCCTGGAGAGGTCAGGGATATTCAGGGGAAAAGGAGAGAGGCCATTTCTCCTCAAATGCTGCTTTTAAAAGGGGTCAGAGCAGAGTCTCAGAGGCTGAATGAATAAATAGACCCCAAGGAACACTTTACTGTGACATCCTTGGGAGCCTTTAGACACGTCCTCAAACCCTGGGGGTCATTGGCTAATTAGCAGCACAAACTTGTGCAGGAATTCCAGCGCTGCCCATGGGACACCTCCCTGGGGGTCACAGTGTCCCTGGAGCCAGCAGCACCTGCAGTTCCCTGAACTCCAAACTCCGGGAGCCTCTGAGCCCTGTGGGACCAGGCTGGGCAGGAATAGAGCACAAAGCCCAGGAATCGAGGCTGGGAGGGGATGGAGCCAAACAGGATTTGTGCAGGACATCAGCAGAGCCCTTCCCGCCACGGAACAAATCCCAGCTCCTCGGGCTGGCTCACGTTCTGGTTTAACATTCCAGCAACCAGGAGAAAGAGATCCCAAGGAAATGAGATGCACACAGACGTTCTCCCTGCTGTCACCTGTGTGTCTGCACGTGCTGTCACCTGTGCCAGCCACACCAGGACACCCAGTGACCACAAGCCAACCCCACTGCCCGGGCCCTGTTCAAGGGCAAAGCAGCCTCATTTTAACCTTCCTGCATTCCTGAGTATCCAAACCCCTGCTGCAGGGAAGAACTTCAGGCAAAGGCATGGAAATACAGGAGGTGAGGAAAAGGGATGGACCAGAGAGCCCCAAAGCAGCACCTCCACCGAGCTCCCCCAGGCATCACTCACTGCTGGGGTTCAGAGGTGAACCCAGTGGGTGCCCTGTCATCCCACTGTGCACTGTCCCCAGCCCAGGGACAGCCACCAAACCTGCAGAGGTGCCAGCACAGCAGGGAATGGCTCAGGCATGGAACAACATGGATCCAACCCCTCCAGCCAGGTGAAATGGCTGGATAATACCTGGGAAAGGGAGGTCCAGGAAAGGCCCAGGTCCAAAAAGGGGCCTGGAAGCCCCAGCCAGGGCAGAGCTGAGGGCAGAAGTGCAGATGTTTGAGGGACAGACCCGAGGGCAGCAGTGCAGATGTTTGAGGGACAGACCTAAGGACAGAATTCAGTGCAGATATTTCAGGTTTGCTATTCTCCTGCTGTAAAAATGCAAATGCAAGGATGCCCAGCAAGCCTCCACAAGCTGGTGTTAAGTCCAAGGAATGAGAGGGCACTTTTAGAACGACACACTGAATTTCTTTACGTTTTCCAGGTCCTGCCCATGGACTCCACGTTCAACAGACTAAATTCAGACTGTGGCTTTTATTACCACTGCTTAATGTCTTTATTCTGAGAACCATTTTCACATGTTAGTGCTTTTATCAAAGGAGGCTACAGTTAATTAAAAGCAGACCTATAAACCAGTTTGGTTCTGTTGCCCTCTTTTCATGATAGCCCAAGAACTATTGCATAATACGCAGATTTACTTGACTTTCTGCCTCACACTTTTAACACTAACCACATTCACAGGTTAAAAACACAATGAATGCTTCCCCAGCCTTGCAAAGCTCCTCCATATGATCAATTCCCAGTACATCATTAGCTGGGGACTGTAGGAATGAATAAAACTGACTTGGTCTTTTTACACAACGTTAAAAAACCCTCTCAGTTCACCTCAGGAAGGCACCCGGCTACAATGAATGCTCTCAGACCCTTCTGACACTCCCAGAATTTTCTGAAAAGGCTCTGCCTGTTTGAATTTGCATCTCCTCATAGATTGCCTGCCATATTTCATGCCAAATCAATAAAAGCTCTACGAGCATAAATCTAAAATTATGGTGGAGGGTATTTCTAGTCCAAGAAGTTTCTCAATGTGCATTTTGCTCAGTTTACCACAACTCTGGAAGAGAGAACATGCACAGCACCATCATTGCATGGGTCAAGCCATGATTTTGCTTAGAAATTAGGACATTTCAAGAGAAATACTACAAGAAAGTTGCATTGCTTTGAACTTCCAGGGGCAGCAGCGTTCCTGGGGGCAGAGGGAGCTGCACAGGACCAGCCATGGAAATGCACCTGGGCTGGAACAGGAAAGCCCGGACAAGCAGCACCAAAATGCTGTTCCTAAATCCATCTCCAGTTACAGACCTGCATCAGCAGAACCCTCCAGCCCATGGCCATTGGACAGAACCTGTGTGGAAATGAAGCCAGGGAGGGGGAGTGGGGAACAAGGAGGCTCAGCCCTGCTCCCCACACGGCTGAGGCAGGCAAGGAAAGAGATTTGGGTTAAATTACCCTTCGTGCCTTTTGCTCTGTTTTGGTTTAGGTTTTTTCTTTTCCCAAGCCAAGTTCTGCCCTGGGGCTCAAAGGCAGAGAGCTGCTTGCCAAGTGCTTTTGTTACCTGCTGAAATCCCTCTGTTGCCAGGACCAAGCCCCTGCCCCACCGAGAACTTAAGGGAAGGCCGAGAGAACCAGGCGAGCTCTGCACACTCCCGAGGAATCGAGGAGCAGAAGGCAGCTCCTGCAGGACAAAGACAAACCCTCCCCCTGGCGAGAGAGCCCTGGCACCCCCTGGGAGCTTCCCCCCGAGCAGGACCCGGCTGCAGCCCCTCACTTCTGTCCCGAGCCGTGCAGCCCCCTCCGGGCAGAGCCTTTATCCACAGGTGCAGTGCAGAGAGGATTTGCCTACAGGTCCAGCGCATCCTCTGAGCGAACAGCTGAGCATCCACCGACACTCCCCGCACTGAAAGGATGGAGCTTTCCCGGGAACGGAGTCCCACACATGCATTCCGGAGGGCAGGGAGCATGCAGAGACCCGCGGGAAGGCAGCTGGAAAATTCCCTGCTAGAGAAATGGCATCGGGAGCTCTTACCTGCTCGGCTTTGTATTCCCAGCTAGCAGCACACCTACAGCCCCAGGCTCTCAGGGGGCATCGCGGGGGTGCGGATTGCTGCACGTCATGGGTGTGTACAGCCAGAAGCAAAAAAAAACCGACCCAAAACGACCCCCCCAAAATCCCCCAAAAGCCACAACATGACCCAAATGAGAGCCCTGCAACGGCTGTCTCGTTACAAGCAAGATGAGATGAAGGAGGGGTTTTTACTTGCTCTGAGGCATCATATGGAGCTTAATCACAGCAGTTACGTATTGGGTTCTTTTGGCCTTCAATCAAGTGTGTCATTTCGGTGGCAGCTGCCTACGTGATGCCAGCACCCTGGGCGCTCCAGTCCTGAGCCAGCGCCGGCCTTGTGCGGCTATTCTACGGCTCCACAACGGGGGAAATCCATTTCCCAGGCTGCGGGGAGCTCCTCCTGTAGTCCAGCGAGCCCTCGGAGCCAGCCGGGATCACACAGCGGTACCCAGAGCCCGTCCCGCTCTCATCTCCCGGCGCTGCCCATCCGTATCCCGAGGACTCCGGCACTCCCCAAGGCACCGGGAGGGGACCCGGCTGGCAGGAGCCCGCGGAGCACGGCGCTAAAGGGGGAGGCAGCCGCTCCAAGGAAAACAGCAAAACTTGGTGGGTGGGAAAGGTCTGAGGAGCTGCTGAGTAACCGCTCAGGCAGGAGCCGGCAGCTCAGCCCTCCCCACCGCAGCCTGGGGCTGCTCCAGGGGAAAGCCAGCGCTGCAAACCAGGTGTTGAAGGTGATGATTGAATGAGCCGACACCAGCCGGGGCTGGGCTCAGCACGGCTCGGACGGGCAGCGGGGGACGGGCATCGCTCTCTCCGCTCGGGAGCGTTTTGGTGGCCGACAGCGGCTTCGGGAGGTGTTCGGGGCCGAATTCCTCCGTCAAGCGCGTTTGTTGGGTTTGACAGATTCATTAGGAGCCATCCATTCAAACAGATGGCGGATGGGATCTGGGATCTCCACCCGTGTCCGGCACACCGCATAGACACCGGGCTCTCATTACATCACCCGCCACGGGCGAGCAGGGGGCCAGGAAACGAATAAAAAAAGGTTTTCTGGGCAGCCCAAAGTGCTGTCGTGCCGCTCCATGGCAACTCCACAAACACCCGTTTGAGCTCCCAGAGCCGCACAGCGCCGGCCGGCCTGGGGCCGCGGGGCTGGGTACCAGGGGAGGGATGAGCATCCCGAGGGGACGGGGTGAGCATCCCGAGGGGACGGGGTGAGCATCCCCAGGGGACGGGGTGAGCATCCCCAGGGGACGGGGTGAGCATCCCCAGGGGAGGGGGTGAGCATCCTGAGCGAGCCCCCCGCGCATCCCCACGGCCACCCGCGGCTCCCCCCGGCCCGTCTGAGCCTGCTGGAGCCCCAACAGGTTCCCTGTGGAGCTGCGGTGCCTCCGAGGCGGGAGGGGAGGGGAGGGGAGGGCGCTGCCTCCGTCCCAGCCCGAGCTCCCCGTCCTTCCCCACCTCCTCACTCACCTCTCCACCAGCCGGCTCCTCCGCCACAGGTTTGCTCGGCTCCACCGTCCCCCCCCCAGCCCCTCCAGATCGCTCCCAGACGAGTTATTCAAAGGAGGATGGAGGGAGGAGGCACAGAGACATCTGGGCGGTGGGGATGGCGAGGAGAGAGAGAAAAAATAATAGAAAAAAAAACCCAAGCAAAGGGATGAAATCAAATGAAACAAGCGGAGAAGCGGACTGCAGGGCGATGCTGGAGGAGCAGGAGGAGAGCGGCGCGGCGCGGCAGCCCCGGCTCAGAGCCCCATGGCCCCCCGAGCGCAGCCCCGAGCGCAGCCCGAGCCCCGCCGCGCCGCGCCGCTCCCCCGGCCCGGCCAGGGACCACCCTCCGCCGGCAGCCCCGCCGCGGCCCCCGCTAACCCCTTCCTCGCCGGGCCTCCCCTCCGCCCCCTCCTCCCCATCCGCCAGCCCAGCAGGGAGCGGCTCCGGCCCCGCCGCCCCGGGCCCCGGGAAGGGCACAGCCCCCAGAAATCCAGCGCCGGGAGGGAGCCGCTCCGGGGGGGCCGAGCCCCTCGGCAAGTTGTGTCTCCAGGTCTCCTCTTGGCAGGGAGAGGGGTTAAGCTGCCAGATCCATTTTTAGAAGCGCAGAATCGATGGTTGGAAAAGACCTCCAGGATGAAGTCCAGCCATTGCCCGGCACTGCCAAGCCCACCAGTGACCCCTGTCCCCAAGTGCCATGTCCATCCCTCCAGGGACGGGGACTCCACCACCTCCTTGGGCAGCTCCTTCCAGTTCCTGACCGCCCTTTCCAGGGAGAAATTTCCCCAAAACCCACCCTGAGCCTCCCCTGGCCCAGCCTGAGGCCGTTCCCTCTCCTCCTGTCCCTGTTCCCTGGGAGCAGAGCCCAACCCCCCGGCTGTCCCCTCCTGTCAGGGAGTTGTGCAGAGCCACAAGGTCCCCCCTGAGCCTCCTTTTCTCCAGGCTGAGCCCCTTTCCCAGCTCCCTCAGCCTCTCCTGGGGTTCCAGCCCCTTCCCAGCTCTGTTCCCTTCCCTGGACACACTCCAGCCCCTCAGGGTCTGCCTTGTGAGAGGCCCAAAAGTGCTCCCAGGATTGGAGGTGCCCCAGCAGTGCCAGCACAGGGGACAATCACTGCCCTCACTGTCCTGGTCCTGCTGGGCCACACCATTGCTGATATTGGCCAGAATGGGCTTGGACTTTTTGGCCGGCAGTGATGGAGGAGAGGAATCCACATCTGCAGGTGTGTCCTGCACTCTGTGTGCACAAACTGTGCCTGTCCCTGCAGCCAGGGCCCCCAGCCTCCCCAGCAGGTGCTGGAGGCAGAAGGGAAGAGCAGGGAGATCCACACCCCTGATCCAGGAACCCTGGATTTCTGCACAGGGAAGGAGGAAGTGCCTGCAGGAGTGCCCTTCTCCCAGCCAAATCTCCCCCTTTCCCTGCTGCAGTCACCTTCAGCTGGAAGCAGCACTCGGTGGAGCTTGCTTGGCTCCCCAGCTCCCTGTTGGAATGCTCCTAAGGCACACAGTCCTTGGATCAGTGCCTGGCACCAGCACAGCCCCTGACCCCTCGGGGACAGCTGGGCCAGGACGCTTCCAGCAGGGGAAGTTTGACTGAAACCAATTTGGGCTGAAAGCAAGCAGAGATGTTGTGCTGGTGACAGCAGCTGACTGCAGGAGAGGCTCTGACGGGAGCCCAACACAGCTCAACTGCCTCAATAGGATCTGGAAAACAGCCTGGAGAGACACCTGTCATCTCCAGCAACACTCCCACAGCCGTGTGTGCATCAAACAAAGTCCGCAGAGTGTCGATTTTAGGGCTCAAAGGTGTTTAATTCACATCTTGTCTCCCTTGTACTTTTCTGATGTAAAATCCTTCCTGTCTCCTTCCCTTCAGCGTTGTGGGTCACTGTGTTCCCCACGCCGGGATTTTCCTGGGATCAGAGGGAACATGATCTGCAGCTCAGGACCTGGGGGCAGAGGGATTTTGGCTCTCTCTGCTCTGTGTGCAGATAAACCCCATATAAACCCCACTGACATTCAATTCTTTCTGCTCCACCAGCTCAGCTGTCCTGCCCCAGGGGGAGATTTCTGCATCCCACTGCCCCTCTCCCACTGCCTGGACATTGCCTGCACAGAGACTCAGGAATTTAGCCATGCTCCAAGTCCCTTATAAACCATCAGGGGTGGGCTACGTCCCACAGTTTTACCATTTTTATGAAGTTATTGGCATTCCTGTGTTCAGTGAGAAGATAATCCCTGCTCCAGGAGCAAGGTCCTCAGCACCTGCAGTGCGAGCTGAGTGATGGCACAAAATGTTGTTCCATCAGAATGAGATGCAGATGAATCTCCTCATCCTTTTACTTTTAATTCCTGGTTTTTTTCCCTTGATTCATGAGAAAACTTTCACCTGCAGCTCCCTCATCTCTGTCTGGGCTGCCTATGTGAGTAAATGGGGGCAAACCTCCTCATTTGGCAAGTTGTTCCCTGCCTTTAGCTAATTTCCTTTCCTTCAGCTCTGGAAAACATTAACCAAAGAGGTTCCAACCTTCATGGCTGAAAACAGTAGCTGGAAAATCCATTAGGCCAATATATTTATTATTAAAAATTGCGAAAAGACCAAGTCCTCATTAATCCCTAAATAGATCCAAAATATCTCCAGATTGTGTCCACATGAATAAGAGCAGCCCATGGCTCTTCTCCCTTTTTTCTTAGTTAAAGTACAGAGCTGATCACTCCAAACCCTCTGGTTTTCAGGTGTCCTGGGCAGCATCTCCTGGGGCTGAGGGGGTGAGCTGGGATGGAGCTCTCCAGAAGGATGGGGCTTCCTCGGGAATCAGCCCCGGGATGATGTTTGGAATACACTCCTGGAAATGATACAGCCAGAGACAATCAAATCCTGATGTGACAAGGTGAATGATGGCAGCAGGGCAGGCTCCTGTCAGCCCTGCCTGGGGACGCTGGTGGGGCTGTCACTCCAACAACCAGCCACCAGCACTGGCTGTAATTCCCCATGGAGAATTACACAGCACTGGCTGTAATTCCCCTGCAGGCAGGCTCCTTCCCTGGGGCCCAGCCAGCTCCTGGGGACCTGCCCAGCAAAGCCACCGGGGCAGGACAGAGTCTGTGTTCGGGATCTGGAGCCCAGAGTGGGCTGAGAGCATTGTGGATCCAGCAGCATCACTTGGGTGTCCAAGGGGAGGCAGGGGAGCCAAGATACAGCTCCAGGAGAGCTGCATGGCTCCAAAAGATCCCTCTTAGCCAAATGTGAAGCCTGGAGGGCCAAACTTGGAGGCCCCTCAGAGAAGAAAGTCCTTGATGGGATTAAAGAGCTTTGCTCTGTTAGGGATGACCCTCTGGAATGAAAACTCCAGAAAATCGGGCAGGCCCTTGGAGGGGGGAGGTCTGCAATCCTTCCTTCCCCACAGTGCTGGGAGGGGGCTCTGCCCACTCCACTTTGGAATGTCCTGGGCAACACCCACTGTCCCCCTCCCCGGGGAGGGCTCAGGAGCCTTTCCCAGCCTGATGGTTCCCACGAGTGGGAGAGGTTTTCCAACTCACAGCCCACATTTTCGGTATTGCTTCATTCCACCCCTTTATTTCTGATGGAACACTTGGTGGAAGGAGTACAATTGCTCCCTAGCCTGGATTTTCATGTCTTAATGGTGCTTAATTATTCCAGGAGAAACTTTTATTTTTCCTTTTCCTCCACCTCGCTTCTGTACTCGATGCTTTCTCCTGGAGTTTAATTAGCACATTTCAGAAGGGAATATTGAGATTAAATCACTGCTGGGCAAGCTCTGCTCCAGGATTGATGATCCTTGGGCACAGCTTTTATTGGAGCTGCCAGCTCAGGCTATGGATTTATGGAGCAAAGTGTTCTTTGGGCCGGGGGCGAGCCAGCGGTGCCACAGTGGGCTGGGGACACAGGCCAGGCTGCCACCCTTTGTCCCCTCCTGCAGCCACAAAAAGGATGGATGAGGGTGCTGGGGTCCATGTGAGCGTGATGAGGCCCTGACACAGAGCAGCTGTGGCTGTCTGAGCCCTGGCAGTGCCCAAGGCCAGGCTGGATGGGGCTTGGAGCAGCCTGGCATAGTGGAAAGTGTTCTCATGGCACGGGTGGTGCTGCATCCCTTGGAGGCCCCTTCCCAGCCTGGGATTCATCCTGGGCAGAAAGAGGCACCCTGCAGGAGGACACCCCACAGCCCAGCAGCAGGGCTGGCACATCAGCACCTCCAGCCCCACCATCTGCTGGGATCCAAGGGCTCATTCCAGCCTCTCCCAGAGCCTGGGGCTGGCTGCAAACATCAGATGTAGGCACAGGTTTGGCACCAGGCCAGCCCCTTTCCTCCTGCCTCAAATGCCAGCATTTTGATTCAAGCTCATCTGCAAATGCTAAAAAAGCTGCAGCTTGCAACAGAGTCCACCCTGGTAGAGCTCATTGAAAAGAGACCTTGAGGGAGGGGAAAAATCCCAAACCAAGAGTTCCTTTAATTGTGTTATCTCACCCAGCCAAAGGTACAGACATGCAGTGACACCCAGAGAGATCTTTCCCCAACTGAGACTCCAAACACTTGTGGCTTCCTTGGAGCCAGGGAACATTCTGGGGACAGGAATTTTCACTTACACCCCTTGCAGGAAGGCTCCTCATCCTGGGAGCTCGTGTGAGGAGGGTTATCCCAAAAACCTCCCAGCAACGCCCATGTGGGAGAGAACAGCACCTCCTGCTCGTGCTGCTGGCCAGGCTGCCTTTCCTCTCGTTACTCAGAGCAGCTCTGGCACAGTGGAGCAGAACTGGATAAGGTTTCACCCTTCAGAGCCCACAGGACTCAGCCAAGTGCCTGCACAGGGCAAAGAGCCCCAGCCCAGCCCCAAACCCACAATGAATCTCAGCAGCCAGGGCTGGGGGACTGTGTGTTTTGTTTTGCTCTTCGAAAGATAGCCCTGTAATTTAGTGACTCATCCATTCTCCAGCCTTTGTTGCTTTTCATTTTCAACATCTTTAAGCTGTTTGTGGAGAATATGCTTATTTTTAGACTTCCCATCAGGGAGAGGCATCTGAGCTGGTTCTGAGGGAAGAGCTCCATTGAGACTTTGGTGTCTGGGGTGTTAATGGGCAAATTTCCTGCTGAGGAGAGATCTCCTTTCCTCAGTGAGCTGGAGCAGGCAGGGATATTCAGGCTGTGCCCTGTGAGGTCTCTCAGGGTACACCAAGCTCTGAGCTCCTGGAGGGAGGAGGAGATGAATGGATGCAAGGAAAACTAACAAATGTTGGCCCCAGGACCTCAAGTCATCCTTATAAAACCTGCAAATCTCCATCCATGGCCCAGAAATTCTCTGTCCCATGGCACAGGCTGGGAGCAGGAAGGGCAAAGGGGGAGAGCAGCCCTCAGCCAAGAGCCAACCCCCATTTCTCTCCACTGCAGCAAATCATGAGTATTTCTGCTTAATTCAGTTACTTATTTTTAAAAAGCAATGTTTTTATTTGAAAAAGAAGAAATTTGGTTTTTTCCCCAGAAAATTGACAAAACAGAAGATGCTTTTTGAGTTAATGAATAGGTTTGGGGTTGGGCTGGTTTGTGAAGTCTGACACCTCCTCATTTCGGTTTGCAGCAAATTCTTGTGGGGAGCTTTAAAATGAAAGGAAATTTCAAAATGAAAATTGGCTCTGTAGCACTCTGAGCCAGGCATCTGATCAGAAAAAAAAAGCGCCCAATCCTGCCTGCTTCTTTTTTTTTTTTTTTTTTTTTTTTTTTTTTTTTTTTTTTTTTTAATTTAATTAAGTCAATGGAGAACGGAAAGGCCTCAAATGAAAACCACACTGGCCCCAAACGTCTCCAAGGCTCCAGATGTGAATTCCTGCACCTTCTGCTGGCAAGCATGGCCTGGCTGTCCTCCAGCACTCAGGGCACAGCCCCTGCTCAGGAAGGAGAGCAGAGACCCGGGGATGTCCTGGAAAAATCAGGAGGTGGCTCCAGTCCATCCCTGGAATGCGGGATCATCTGGACCTGAGCTGAGCTCAGACTCTGCAGACTCTGCTTTGCCCCATGGAAGTATTTGGGTTTTGCCATCCTGTGCCACCCATGTCCCCGTGTGTCTCTCGGTGCTGCACACGGGGCTCAGCCTCAGCACGGCCCCAGAGGCAGTGCCAGGACCTGCTCCCCCAGCCAGCCCCGGGCAGGGCTCCTTGGGCAGTTCCAGGGAGCCTTTCCAGGCCACGTTTGTAATTCTGCTGAGAGCTGCAGTCCTAATGGAGGGCTGGAAGTGCTCCAGGGCTCCTGGCTGTCCCCTCCCAGGTGTCACCGGCAGGGCAGGGCCCTTCTGCTCTGCATTCCCCAGCAGCAGCCCCAGCAGCAGCCCTGGCTGTGTTTTACCTCCTGACACAGACACAGGACCAAAGCTGCTCAAGCCTGAGCCCAGAGCTCTGTGCTCTGCCATCCCCACCCCAGGGGCTGATGGTGGCACAAAGGGCTGCCCTGGAGGAGCTGCAGCCACCTCCCAACCTCATGTTCCCCCTCTTTCCATTGCCTTAAATCATGGAATCAGAGAATCCTGGAATAGGCTGGGTAGGAAGGACCTTAAATCCCATTCAATGCCACCCCTCCATGGGCAGGGACACCTTTCACTGTCCCAGGCTGCTCCAAGCCCCAGTGTCCAGCCTGGCCTTGGGCACTGCCAGGGATCCAGGGGCAGCCACAGCTGCTCTGGGCACCCTGTGCCAGGGCCTGCCCACCCTCCCAAGGAACAATTCCTGCCCAATATCCCATCCATCCCTGCCCTCTGGCTGTTAAACCCATTCCCCTTGTCCTGGCACTCCTAAACTCAAGGATGGATTTTTGTTGTTGTTGCATCTAAAACTTTCTGTGAAGCACAGGGAAAGCTCCAGGGGGGCTCCAGGGTGAAGCCCAGAAAGGCATCCCAAGCCCTGGCTGGAGGCTCTGATGGAGCAGGCGGGGAGCACACCTGGGCTGAAGCACAGCAGAGCTGGACTCCCTGGCCAGGGCCTTAGGAACAGCCCCTGGGGAGGAGCTGGCTCAGGGAACAGGAGGCAGGAGGGTCCGTGTGCCCAGGCCACAGGGGACAGTGACAATAGGATGGGTTTATTCCATTTTTTACTGGCCAGATGTCTCAGCTCTCCATCTACCACCCTGAACCATCAGCTGGGAGCACCTGTCCCAGGAGAGAGGCATTTTCCAGGGCCTGAGCAGGACTGGACACAATCTGGCTGAGTTAATCACTGAGTGCTGAGGCCCATAAATGCCGTGCCTTAAGAAAAAAAAAAATCTCACTGTATTTTTTTAAATGAAAGCCTTTCTGCAATTGATTCAGCCCAGAAAAACCCTGCTCAGTCCATGGATTGCAGTGCAGGTATGAGCCAAATACATGGTGAAAAGGAGATAAACACCGTGTCCTCCTGCATGGCCACAGGAGACAAATTCTCCATTTAGAAAGCCAATAAAAACATATTTTTTTTAGAACAACTGCATTCATGGCACATTGTTTCGCTGAGAAAAATATGTTAGTGACTTTGAACTCCTTCAATGCCATCCAGAACATATTTTTTTTCCCAAAAGTGTCTCGAAAGTAGCAAAAAATACGAAAGAATTAATGACTGTTAACAGCTGAAACAGATGGTCTGCTGTGAGTCCCCACAGCCTCATGCAACTGTGAGTCAAGCCATTTTTCAAAATGGTGAAGAAAGAAAAGTAATATTTAAAAAAAAAAAAAAAAAAATCAATTTCCAAGGCTACCAGGCTTCCAAAACTCCACTCGGACTTCCCAGGCACGAGGCAGCAGGAAAGGAGGGGTTTGGAGCCACCTTTGGCTGCAGCGCAGAGTCCCTTTGGCCTCTCGGGGGATGCGGAGGGTTTGTGTGCGTTCAGCAGCGCCCCAGCCTTTGGAGCGGGGTCCCTCCCCATTCCCCGCACAGCCGTGTCCCCACGCGGTGTCCCCACGCCCACCCTGGGGAGCAGCAGCGTCCCTCCCTCCCTCCCTCGCCCTCGGGAAGGATCGGAGAGGAGAAAAGCACTTGCCAGGAGGGGAACTCTGGTTGCCGGCTCCGCTGCGGCGGCTCCTCCTTCTCGCCGGGAGACCCATCCCCGCGGGCGCCTTCACGCTTGGGCTGCCCCTGTGCCGGCTCCTGGATCAGCCCCATCGGGCAGGCGGCTCTGCGGGGCCCGGGCGCTGGGCGAGCTCATCATGGGGCCGGGCGAGCCCGGAGCGCGACTCTGCGGGCGAGGAGCGACACAAACTTCAGCGCGCGCACGCACGGCCGGGCTCCATCATTTATTTAAATCCCGGCTCTCAGTAATTCATGCCGGGGAGCGGGACAGCGAGGCGGCACCGAGCGGCCGCATCTGGAACGGATGTTCAGTTCCCCAATAAAAGCGGGGAATGCGCGATGCCTGGGAATGTGCGCTCTGGGACACGGCCCCGCTCCTCCCGGGGCACCAGCCGTGTGTTGGCAGGGCCGGGCTGGCACCGGGCACAGGGAAGGGCCAGGGCTGGGGCTGGGGGAGCTCAGACCCGCAGCTTCCACAGGCATTCCTTAGAAGCTGTCCTGGGTTGTAGTGTGGGATGTGCACAAAGTATTTATTCTATCACCATCTTCATGAACTGTTGAAACCAAGTGGGGCAGTACTCCAGTGTTGGGCTGTCTTCTGCTCATGGCCCATCAATGCCTTGCCCAGGACTCACAGGGAACTCCCTCCAGGAGCTCTCTCTGTGTAATGGGCCATCAAGGACCCACTTCACACTCCTCATCCCATTGGGAGATGCTCCGCCCAGGGGGAGGAGCCAAGCATTCCCACCTGGAGAGAATCTGGGATTTGGGACAGGACAAGCAGCCCTGAGCCACTGGATTCCCAGAGGAGCAGAGCTCCCAGACCTTTCTGTGGGATCACTGCTTCAGGAAGAGCCCCTCACCTGGACTGCTCCCACCACCCTGCTCAGGTTGTATTCTGACTCTGTCAGTGATCCTTTGTGTTATCGCATTCATTTGATTTTATTTTTACCTTTTTACCTTTTTTCTTAATAAATTATATTTCTGACTTGGAGCCTCTCACTCATTTTGCTTTCAAACCATGACAGAAGCGCTGGGCAGATGCTGGAAAAGCTCCACACGGGTTTTCGTGAGGTCCCTGGCCAGGAGGCCACTGCCAGCCATGGCAGCCTGGAGCACCTTGCTCGGGTCCCTGCAGCGGCCCCAGCTCTGTGCCAGGGGATGTGCCGGGACAAGAGGAGGCACCGCGGCCACCCCTGCACCTCTCATTGCCAAGTGTCCCTGCAGGGCACCACAGGGTGTCCCCTCAGCGAGTGTCACCTCTCCAGGTGTGACACACAAAGCCTCCAAGCCTGACCGTCTGGTATATTCCCTCTCCTGCCCTCCTCCTGGGGGCTTTTAACTAGCTCAGTTATTAGGAGGATTTGGAGAGAATTATATCAAGGACGAGGTGAGATATCTCAGAAGAGGCCCTTTCTCCGGGACCTTCATCCCAAGTGTTTATTCTTCCGAGTTTCCAGGGGGGAAAGAGAGTGAGCAAAGGAAGGGGAGACAATTTATAGCCCCCCAGCTCAGAGGAGAGATAGCTGGACCACGGCCAGTGGGGTCAGAGAAGGAAGTAAGGGTCACTCTAAGTGGTCAGGGACTCCAGGGGGTCAGGAGGGAGAAACCATTTCCCTAGAGAATTACAACACCCGTCCCCTCTGTGCCGTGTCCCCAGGGGCTCTGCGGCCACTCCCAGCCCAGGGCTGGAGTCCCCTCTGCGGCCAGAACGGGCCCTCGTGGCTGGGGCCATTCCTTTTGGGACATCACCCGGCAGGCAATGAGGGCTTGAACAACGCTCGTGGGTACGTGGTGTGGTTTAGGGACTGTCCTGTGCAGGGCCAGGAGTTGGACTCCCACCATCCTTGAGGTTCCTCGCCACTCGGGATATTCCATAAATCTCTGACCCTCCAGCCAGGCTCTCACTATGATCTGACAGACTCTATTCCTTGCTCTTTGCTGGCTCCGGTGCCCCCAGGTGCCCCATTCATGCCCGTCGTTCTCCTTCCTGACACCGGCTCCGGTCCTGCCTGTCCCCTCCCTGCTGTCCCCTCCCTGCTGTCCCCTCCCTGCTGTCCCCTGCCCATCTGTCACTCGCCAGCTGGCCTCGCTCTCCCTTTCTGTGGAAGGAGAATTGGAAGCAATAATTTCTTTGCCTGCAATTGCACAACACCTCAAGCACCTGAGCTCTGACCCAGACCTCCAAGGTGTATTATTATTAATTAATAATTATTATTATTACTATTATTATTATTATTATTACTACCAGCACTGTTATCCCAGCCCTCTGAGGACACCTTCTTGATACAGTCCTTATGCTTTGGGATACCTCTTTTATCTCTGTGATTTGCAATACCCTCTGATATCTGAGCTCCATTCTTTGGGTAATACAAACCTGGAGGTGATTTTCAGTGGAAATTTTCTTCCTGAAAAGAAATTTTCTTCTTGCTCCTCTTCCTAAATGTGAACCCTGCACTTTACCCTGCCAGCCAACCACTTAATGCCAGTAAGAAATGGACTTTCCTTTTCCCTAGATAATGACTGATCTTGCAGATTGGATAATGAAATAAGTAATGCCATTAGCAGCCCATTAATCAGTGGTGAGCAGTGAATAACACCGAGTGCACGGCTGTCAACTGCTCCTGAAGGACAAGGGAAGGGGAACTGGGCAGAAATGGGGAAACTATCCCAAATCCAGTCCCCTGCTCCCCACATGTTCCTTTTTTACTGCGAAATGGCCAACAATCAGTTCTTTGCTTGAGGGATCCAGCCTTGTGACAGCCTGTCCAGATTAGGTATCTATGCTCGGGAAACTCCCTGTACATCCTAAATCCCACTGAATTCCACACTTAACAGGAAGCCACTTCCTTCATTTCTGTCCCTGCCTCGTGCAGGATGTGAAAAAAGAGGGAGGAATCCAGGAGGGCCCTTCCCTGCAGTGTCATTAAGGGTGGTGGTGGCAGAACACGGCCACAGCCGCAGCAGGACCTGTCCCCGTCCCTGGCTGTGCCTGGCGGGTGAGAAACAGGAGATGCTGGAGAAGAGCAGAAATGAAGGTCTGAACAGAGTCACCCCGGGAGGGAGCAGCCGTCCCTGATTTCCGTCTCACTGTGTTATCTCCACCCACAGAGGATGTGGCACCCCTGGGCCCCGGGTCTCCAATCCCCATCCAGACACAGCTCTCAAGGGACTGCTCAGCTGTTTCATGCAGCTCCCCTCCATCTTCCAGTCCCAGGATCATTGAGCTTGGAAAAGATGTCCAGGATAAAGCCCAATCTGTGCCTGATCCCTACCTTGTCCCCAGGCCAGAGCTCTGAGTGCCACATCCAGGCCTTTTCTGGACACCTCCAGGGATGGGGACTCCAAACCTCCCTGGGCAGCCCCTGGCTGGAGGGAGGGAGTTGTGCAGAGCCACAAGGTCCCCCCTGAGCCTCCTCTTCTCCAGGCTGAGCCCCTTTCTCAGCTCCCTCAGCTGCTTCTGAGGCTCCAGCTCCTGCCCAACTCTGTTCCCTTCCCTGGACACGCTCCAGCCCCCCAGGGTCTTGCTTGGAGCAGCCCAGAACTGGACACAGGACTGGAGGTGCCTCATCCTCAAGGTGTGGCCTCAATCCTTCTGCCAGGTGCCATGGCAGGGGTTTAGGAAGAGCTCCGTCCTGGGTAAACACCACCCTGAACTGCTGAGGACCTTTCCCCAGGAGTGCTTATCTGGGAGAGAGGAAGACCAGGAACAACAACCCTAAAAATAAAAATTATCAAAGAGAAGACTGAATGAAACCCTTTTCAACTCTGTAAGACACCTCCTCTGTCCTCACCTCCAGCCCATCTCACAGCCCTCCAGTGAGGCTGTGAACACCTCGATGGCCGCTGTGTGACTGAAAGTGTTAATTGGGAAGGCATTTTCTGCCCAGCCCCCTCGCTGGCCCAGCACTGCGACCTCCTGGCCCTGGGTTCCCTCTCCTCCTTCCCTGCTGGTTCTCCCTGCCAATGGAAGGATGGAGCCAGTGCCGATGGTGACTCACGGAGCCTCGTCTCGGCACATCCCTCCGTGGCATTCGGGTGACACTTGTCTCCCAAACGTGCTGCTGGGGACAGGAAGGAGGAGCACAAACACAGGCACGGAGCAGAGGTGGGGCTGGGTCCAAACCCGGGGGTGACACCGCTTTCTTTTCTCTCTGCTGGCAGATAATCAGTTCTGCTCAGAAGAGGAGAAACCCAGCTCCAAGGAAAAAGAAAGGTCCTCACATCACTTCTTCCATCAGGCTGACACCTCTTCATCTCAGGGAATTTAACATCTGTTACATAATTCAGGGAACATGTGGTTATTTTCTAGGCTTATTAATAGCCCAAACCTCACAGCTTAAATGAAAATGAGCAGCTGCTCCAGACTTCACCTCTGGAGAAGGGGCTGGGAGCAGGTACTGGGGCTGGCTGGGGCTCAGGGCTCCCTCCTGACACAGCTCCTCCTGACAAGCCAGAAAGGACAAGGCTTGGACTGATGCTGAGACAGCTGCATTCCCATATTTCCCCCAGTGCTTCTTTCACATCTCATTTTTCTTTCCAGGAGAGGCAGAGGATGATGGACAGGATCACTGATATGAGGGTTGGGCAAGTGCAGAGAGGAGGGGAGGGAGACAGTGGATCATTGCACCCTTCATCCCAAAACACTTCTATTCACAGGTCACTTCCAAGATGTCCAACAGGGCTTGCAGTTTCTTCCATGCCAGGATTTAATCCTGAATGACTGAGCTGCCTTCTCCCTTGAGGAACAGGCTGAAGGAAGGCCCTTGGCACCTGGACAGAAGGTGAGAAGGTTTTCTGTGGCTCTGTTCTTCTGGGGATGGAAGGGCAGTTCCATGAGCACTTCTCTCCACACCAGAATGGTGCCTTGGATGCTCCCTGATGTTTCCAGGTGGGATTCAGGCTGGGTAATAGGTAAAGGTGGGGCTGTGCCTGGGACACACAGGCATGTCTGGGATATTCCTGAGACACACAACCCACAGCTCACATCAGGCAAAGGGAGAGGAAAAGCCCCCCAGCCACCTCCAGCCTATCCAGGGATTTATTCATGGATCATACAAGTGATCTCCTCACTCTCTTGATGGTCTTAGCAGAACCCAAAGTTCATCTTGATTCAATCCCAAATCCCTCTGTGACTTTAATCCAGTGCAGTAAACCCAAAGCCAACAAAGGATGGGGACTGGTGAGAACCTCTCCATTTCCTGGTGGTCAATAAAAGCCAAGAAGATCTGCCCAGAAGGGGCAAGGCCACCAGAGCCCAGTGGTGCCCAGGGAGGAGGAGGAGGAGGTGGCCCTGGGGCCCTGGGCAGCCCTGAGCCACTCTGGGTGCAGCCACTCAAGTGGGAGGAGGGCACCTGTGCCCCAGGCTCAGGCAGGGACTGGGAACAGCAGAGAGCAGGGCTGGAACCTCAGCAGGCAGAAATCAGGGGCTGCTCCAGCTCCAGCTCCAGGAAATGCCTGAATATTCCTAGGACAGAGCACAGAGCTCACACATCTCATCCCACAGGGAAAAACAGGCAGGAATTTGGGGGTTTCTCCATGTTCAGTGAATAGCCAATGATTCCCAAGGGCAAGGCAGCAGCAGGAGAACATGAGGGAACCCCCCAAAGACAGGCTGGGAGCTGGGAGGTGACTCCAGTGGGAGGGAGAAGCTTTGGCTCGAGCCTTTTTTTCCAGAGGAGCAGGGAGCTCCCTTGAGGCAGCACATCCCAGCTTCTGCCTCACTGCTGCACCAAAGCTGAGCCTTGGGACTGCAAACTGTCATTTCCATGTGGTCAAGTACCACAGGACACAGACTGGGCCTGGAAGACCGAGGAAGGGGAGCATGGACAGGGCCTGGAGCTGGGCTGGGACTGGGGTGTATCCAGGAATCTCCAGACTCTGCTGCCTTGGTTGTTTCCAGCCCAGGGATGGGCTCAGCTCTCCACTCTCCCCACTGGAGAGTTTCCCATGCAATCTGAAATGACCTGCTTAAAAAAATTAAGTGAACAATTCCTCTAAATCTGAGATCACCAAATCCAAACTGCTTCAGCTGATCCCAAACCGCTTCTTGACCCAGACTAGAAGGGATTGTTTTGGGAGAGGAAAAGAACTGTCAACTTCGTTTGACTCAAATTTTCTTTTTGCCCTCCCTATAGCCACCTTCTTCATCCCCACCTAGCTGAAAGTTCACTCATTTTTACTTTTACAGGCATATTTTCCCTGTTCACCAAGCAGTGCTTATCTGACCTCCAGGATCTTTAATAATAGTTTCTTATTCCTTCTGTACCTGGGCTGATCCTCTAAGCTTTGCTGAAAGGATTTGGACAAAAATACTATTTTTGACATCCTGGGATTCTTTCACAGAATCTTCCATTCCAGCTGCTATTTTTTGCCTTCATATCCTGTTCTCAAAATCTGCATGGTGGCACTTTGACTTAAACAATTACAATTTAACTGCAACTTAAACAATTCAGCTTATTGGCACAAATACAGAGCCACAGCATATTAGGGAAGGAGTGTGCTGAGTACCTAAAAGCTCTTGGAAATTTAGAAATCTTCTAAATATGTCTGTTACCCAACAAGGGCTTCACACACTGCTCAATGTCTTTAGAAAAAGCAACTGGCAACGTCAGAAAAATTATAAATTGACAATTCCGAGTGATTGACCTCCTGTTCCTATTGTGCATTTGCCATGGAATGAAAGAAAAACAGGAAAGAGTCTTGCCAAGGTAAGGGGAAGAAAAAAACAACAACAAAAATGAATGAGATTTTGTTGGCAGAACTTGCAAATTATTCCTGCTCCCTTTCACCCAACTTCCGTCACATAATTGCCATGTGCCGCAGCAAATTCCCTGGAAATGCTTCTGCTGCGAAGGTGGAAGCAGCAGTTTGTGCGGAGCAAGAGGCTCCTGTCCTAAAAGCCCCAGCCAGGAATGAAGCACGAGCAGAAGAAGCAAAGAGAAATAGGGTTTAGGTCCAAAGGCGGCAGGTCTGGCTCTGAGCCAGGCTCCAGCAGGTGTTTGTGAGGATGGCCAGGCTGGAGTGCCAGGGAAATCAGAGAGGAATGGCAAAGAGCTGCTGTGACTCAGAGCTGCAGCCTCTGGCAGCAGGGGAGGTGCAAACCGGGCTTTGGGCTCCAGCAGCAGATTGAGGGCACAGATGTGCCCGGCCAGCCAAGGAGGCCTCCTCCATCCCAGTCCCACATCCTGCTCCTGCCTGCAGCACCAGCTCCTGGAGATCCCAGCAGGGAAGTCAAACTCACCCCGACCCACACTGCCACTCCTCATGGTGGCACTGACCCTGCAGGAGAGATTCCAGACTGGAATGTCAGCTCAGGGAGGGGCAGAGGAAGATCTGTTCCATGCTGGGAATGACCAAAGCAGGGCCCAAGGGTGGCCCCAGAGCAGGGAGAACCCTGCCCAAGGGCTCCTGCAGGCTCTGAATCTGCGACCAGCCTTGAGTGCGGGTGATGCTCAGGGAAAAAGGCAGAAATTCGAGCCAAGCTCCACCCAAAAAATCTCAGCCAGGAGCAGATGAAAACAAAGCTGCAGTGGAGGTGCAGCCAGGAGACAGGGTGGGAGCACAGGGACCTGCAGGAGGCTGGGCTGCAATGGGCTCCATGGGCAGGGTGAGGGTGGGACCAGGGGAGGCCTCACAGAATCATGGAATTGCCCGAGGGGGAAGGGACCACAGGGATCATCAGTCCAGCCCCTGGCCCTGCACAGACACCCAGCAATCCCATCCTGGGCATCCCTGGGAGCTCCTGGAGCTGTGGCAGCCTCAGGCTGTGCCCATTCCCTGGGGAGCCTGGGCAGTGCCCAGCACCCTCTGGGGGAAGAACCTTTCCTGATCTCCAGCCTGACCCTGCCCTGGCCCAGCTCTAGCCCTTCCCTGGGCCCTGTCCCTGTCACACAGAGCAGAGATCAGTGCCTGCTCCTCCTCTTCCCATCTTGAGGAAGCTGAACTGGGACAAGTCTCTCTCAGGCTCCTCTGCTCCAGCCAAACATTCCAAATGCCCTCAGCTGCTCCTCTTCCCCTAAAGGCCCTTCACCTTCTTTGTGGCCTCCTCTAGATGCTTCCTAATGGATTCATGGCTTTCCAACATTGTGGTGCCCCAAACTTCACACAATATTTGAGATGAGGCCAGCCCAGCCCAAGAGCACAGCAGGACAATCCATCCCTGGTGGCCCCAGGACAGGGTCACTGCCCCCAGGGTTCTGACAGCACCAAGGCTGGATCCCAACCTTTGGAAACACAGGGAGCACTGGGATCCAGATGCTGAATACCTAAAACCTTGTCACCTGTCCTGGCATCTCAGAGTGCTCCTCTGAAAGTGGCCCTGTGGTACAGAACCACATTTATGCAATCTCTGAGGTTGGACACAACTCCGAGCCCATCAGGTCTGGCCTGTGTCCGATGCCCACCCTGTCCCCAGCCCAAAGCTCCAAATGCCAGGTGAATAAATGATCCAGGGCTGTTACAGCACAAAGCACTTGGTGCTCCTGTGGAAATCAGGAACTGGTTTTCCTGGCTCAGGAAAGCAAATGTAAGGATTTGTAAGAAAAACAGACACAGTCTCTTCACCTCAGTGTGTGCTCTGTGCCATTGACTGAAGTCACTGCACTTGAATTTACATGTTTCTCTAAAACAGGACATGGCTGGCAGCTCTTGAGCTCTCTAAAATAACTTTTTCTCTACTGCTGTTGTTTTTCAGCACCACTTTGAGCTATTATTTATCAAAAGGGGCCTTATTTCCCCAAATTAAACAAATACTCCATAAAGCATGGAACGTATAAGTAAGTCCAATGTGCTTTCAAACATTCTGGGATTTTGGTAAACAAAATCTATTCTGTATTTAAAATCTGCAGCTTTACATCATGCAGTATCACTGTGCAAAAGTTTTAATTTGATTATACATCTTATTAACTGTGCTCTTGTGTGTGTCTACTTTTCTCTCCTGTTCTACTTATTTACTTTGAAATAAAATCCAATCATCCCTCATACAGCACTGCAATTTTCATCAGAATTCTTCTGCAAGCTGCTAGCAAAACATATTTAAGGCTGACCCCGACAACCATCCTCATTTTCCTTCAAACATTTCAATTATTACTTAATTTAGGCCAGCTTGAATAGTCCTGCCACTTCTAATTTGGCCACTGTCACTGCAATGGAGGAGTGACTTCAAAATGAAAGGGGTTTGAAATTGCCATCAATGAACAAGTGGTGGCGGTTAATTATGATTTCATTCAATATTGGTGGGGCCAAAATTCAAATCCTGGGGTCAGTCCTGGGCCCTTCATTCCAAGAAAGACCTTGAGGGGCTGGAGTGTGTCCAGGGAAGGAAACAGAGCTGGGAAGGGGCTGCAGCCCCAGGAGCAGCTGAGGGAGCTGGAAAGGGGCTCAGCCTGGAGAAAAGGAGGCTCAGGGGGGACCTTGTGGCTCTGCACAACTCCCTGACAGGAGGGGACAGCCGGGGGGGTCGGGCTCTGCTCCCAGGGAACAGGGACAGGAGGAGAGGGAACGGCCTCAGGATGGGGAGGAGAGGGAACGGCTCAGGGTGGATTTTTCAGGGGAAATTTCTCCCTTGAAAGGTGGTGCAGCCCTGGCACAGCTGTCAGGGAGGAGGAGGAGGAGGAGGTGGCCCTGGGGCCCTGGGCAGCCCTGAGCCACTCTGGGTGCAGCCACTCAAGTGGGAGGAGGGCACCTGTGCCCCAGGCTCAGGCAGGGACTGGGAACAGCAGAGAGCAGGGCTGGAACCTCAGCAGGCAGAAATCAGGGGCTGCTCCAGCTCCAGCTCCAGGAAATGCCTGAATATCCCTAGGACAGAGCACAGAGCTCACACATCTCATCCCACAGGGAAAAACAGGCAGGAATTTGGGGGTTTCTCCATGTTCAGTGAATAGCCAATGATTCCCAAGGGCAAGGCAGCAGCAGGAGAACATGAGGGAACCCCCCAAAGACAGGCTGGGAGCTGGGAGGTGACTCCAGTGGGAGGGAGAAGCCTTGACTCGAGCCTTTCTTTCCAGAGGAGCAGGGAGCTCCCTTGAGGCAGCGCATCCCAGCTTCTGCCTCACTGCTGGATGCCCAGCCCTGGGGGTTTAACTGAGGTTAAACTGAGGGGATGTGGCATTTGGGGACGCGGGGCAGTGCTGGCCTTGGTAGTGCTCGAAACAAGAACTGTTGGATGTAAAACATCAACTCTGGAAGCAGAAAACAAAGTGGCTCTGAGATGGCCAGGAGCAATCCAAGGTGTTAGAATTGCTCCTGTGACTGCAAATATAGATACACCATGTATATATATGGACACATCTATATGTATTGTGGCAAATACATAAATTTTATATCAATTATAAAAGTTATAAATGCACAAACATACAATATATTGATTGTTATATAATTTTTTTTTTAAATTATATAACACATTAAAAATTGAGAAGCTGCTTGACTAGAAATAAAAAAGGGAGAAGTTAAAAGATTAAAATAACTGCTTTAAACTCTCTTTTGCAAACCTGGAATAATCACAGACTGCCAAACCAACCAGAGGTAAAAGGAAAAATGGTTGTGCAGCAACCCAGCAGAGCAGGAGAGTTAAAAGGCACTGCTCAAAGTGTGTCCGGGGTGGAAAGAGATCCCTGGGTGTGACAGATTGCACAGACAGGAGCAGTGGGGTCGACCAAAGGGGGACTGAACAACAACTCACTGAAGAAGTGACACCAAAACCTGGTCAGAAGCATGAGGGCAGGAATTCTGGCAGGGGTTGTGGCTGATGGTGAACACCTAGCACAGCTCAGGAGAGACTGAAATGAGGCTGAAAGGGTGAGGGAATTGTTTGCATTCCTTTTCGTTCGGCAGGAGATAGGAAAAGGAGGCAGAAACAAAGATGAACAGTCAGTTTTCATAATGGAAACAACTTCCTACTGCAGCCCCAGAGAGCCCTGTAAAATAGACCCACTCAGTTATTGGGAAATTCCCTGGGGACTGGAGGTGTGTGAGTGCAATGACAACTTTCATTAATGGCACAGAGTCAACCACGATGAACAAACCCCGAACTGGTGCAACAGCTGCACAAAAATCGTACAAACTCCAGCATCTGAGGTGTAAAGAGCTGAATTTCAGTGCCAAATCCTGCTCAGGAGAAAAGACCCCATGGTCTCCCTACCAAATGTTGAGCTCTGGACTCAGCATTGTTGGCCAGGAAGGAGTCACTGGGGGGGTGTGGAGGCTGCTTTGGAAAGAGCCACGGGAAAATCCAATGTGAGAGATTTCTGTCAGAGAAACAGAACAAACTGGAACTGTGCTGTTGTCTGGCTCTGTTGTGCACCTGCAGGGTGAATAAATCCCTGCTCGGAGCACTCAGGAAGGGGGATAACAGAATGAGGAAGGGTGAGAGGAGGGAAAGGAGCTTGGACAGAGAGCAAGCTCTGCACAGAAGCAGATTGACATGTCAGGGCCTCTCAGTCTGCAAAGAGATGCTTGAAAGGGATGTATGAGAAGGTTATTAAACCAGAGTTTTATCACATCCTCAACATCACGAAGCAAAGGCAATAGAGAACAAACACTTGCTGTTTTTCACAGCAGCAGACCCAAGAGGTACCCGAGGAAATTACCAAGAAATTGTTTCAAAAAAAGAAAAAGGCAGAGGAAGTGTTTTTGCAAATAGTGCCCAATTATGTTGTTGAATTTTCCTGGAAGACGTCAAGTGCTCAAAAGAGGAATAAAATAATGCATTGAGAGTGACAGACAGACTTCAGCTCAGGAAGTTTTCAGCAGGGGTTGAGAGGAGCTGGGAAGTTGGAGGAGGAATGGGCTGCACTTGCCCTTCTCCAGATGAGATGAGAGGGGAATTTGTCCTCACGAGAGAGTCTCAAGGATGGAGCTGCAATAACAATGCCCTGAGTCTCCATGGCTTTTTTCTTACTGCCAGAGAAGCAAATATTTCCTTCTGGAGCTGCTGGACACTGAGAGCTGCAAGACATGTTCCAGGAATTTTATGTGGATCACAGTTTGGACGTAAAGTGTTTAACTAATGGTCAAGAAAAAGCCCAGTGAATCATCACAGGTGACCCTGTGCCTTGCACAGAGCAGGTTCTCTTCATAATTCACACTCTTAAACTCAGCTAATCTGTTCTTTCAAACCCTTTAGGCGTTCTCAGGCATGGCATCACTAAAAATAAATAGCTTTAAGGGACTTCCATGAGCTTGCCTTGGGTAATGGCCTGAGGGGTGGCAGGGAGGGAGGAGGGAAGGCACCGTGGCAGCTTCTGCTTTCTGCAGATCCCAGAGGGAGTGCTGGGCTCTGGCTGTCAGACCAGAGCCTGTTGTGTTGTACAAACACCCGTGCAAAGGATGCTCTCCACCCCAGTGCTGCTCTGCAGCCCTGCCTGGGCTGGAGCTCAGCACCAGGGAGAGCCAGCTCTGTACTCCCCTCACAGCTCTCTCCTACCCTGCCATTGATTTTTATAAACAAACCTTATTTTGGTGTTTCCTCTCCAGAGGTACACGAGAGCACACAAAGGGGTGCCCACAGGGGACAGTCCTTATGACAAGGACAGGGCCATGGGTAATCTCATGTTTCCTTACAAGCCACTGCAGAGCCTCTCTGGAATCTCTGGGAAAGCCCAGGGAACCTCGCCAGCCTCCCCCTCTCCTTCCCCTGCTGCACCTTCCTGCAGCTCCCATGGTCACCACTTCCATCTTCTCAAAAGCCAGACTGTCAATCCAAAGCCATCCTCTCTGGCCTTTGGGGATCCAGCCTTGCAGAGGTGCTGAGCCAGGGGAGCAGCACAGCCATCCCATGGGCCCAGTGCCTGTGGCTGGGACCAAGGGCACCCCTATGCCCCCAGGCACTCCTGTCCCACCTCTCCATGGATGTACATGGACGCAGCAGCTCCTCTCATCCAGCCAACACCTCTGGACAATCATCACAAGATTACCAAGGCTTCTCATGGAATCTCAGATTGGTTTAGGTTGGAAGAGCTCATCTCATTCCACCCCCTGCCCGGGCAGGGACACCTTCACTACCCCCCATGAGTGGCTTTGGCACCTGAGCCTGGAGCAGCCTGGGGGGCCCAGCTCCGACCCAGAGCAAGTTTTTGGGCTGGCACGGGGCCCAAATAGGATCAGTGTTCCCAAAGGGATCAGTAGGGCTATCTAAGGTCTCCTGATGCCTCTGGCTGCTCCCAGCTTCTCTGGAGCTGCAATGCTTTCCTCAAGCACTAAATGAGACCCCAGGTGGAGCCCCCTTGCCTTTTGTGCCAGAACAGGAATAAGCCTGTATCACCTCATCACTCACCCTCTCACACGGTTCAGCTCCTCTGGAAAGAGCAGGGACAGCATTTTCCATAGATCCAGCTCCTTCCTGTATCCCAGAAAAAGCCCCTTTTACAGCTTCCATTCCAGGAGGGATCAGGATATTTTTCAAATATCCCAAAGAGAGCACTGCTTCTTCAGTCAGGTCACAGGACAAAATTTGCACCTTCAATACAAACTTAGTACAAACTAATGAAGAAAAGAATCCCTCCACTCTTCTGGCTTGTTTTTGTGGATTATCCAAACTGCCTGGATCTCCTTTCCCACTGAGTATTCATCAAGAACTTGGAGCAGCTGCAGGCTCGGTGGGGTGGGTGCAGTGGGGCTCCTGCCGTGCCAGGGTGCAGCTGAACAGGGTCCTGCCCCATCAGGCTTTTCTCTGAGTTTTTTTTTGAGGCCAGGATGGGTTGGGATTATTCCCACTGGTGTTATTTGCATTACAACAGCTCTGGGATCGGGCACCTTTTGTTCCAGAAAATGGGATTTTTCATGTGAACTCATTGAGAGGAACTTATGAAACCAACACAGCTCTGCATGGACTGAGGTGCCAAGGGATGGTGCCACCCAATAGAAGCTGCTTGGCACTGACACAGCTCCACCTGACAGCAGTTAACATGACATGTGACAGTCACACGTCACAACACCTTCATGTCCATCACCAGGACAGAGGAACTTTGCCCTTCCCAGAAGCCACCATCAACAATGGAGCCTTGCCCGTGCTGACACTTTGCCAGAGGGTCAGGGAGTGATCCTGCCCCTCTGCCCAGCCCTGGGGGCCCCTCTGGGGTGCTGTGTCCAGCTCTGAATCCTCAGCACAGCAGGGACAGGAGCTCCTGGAGCAGGGCCAGCACAGCCTGTGAGGATGAGGAGGGACTGGAGCATCTCCATGCCCGGGAAAGGCTAAAGGAGCTGGGGCTGTTCAGTGTGGAGAGGAGCCCCAGCTGAGAGGGGCCCTCAGCCCTGGGTGTCCCTGGTTGTCCCTGTGTGCAGGGAGGGCAGAGCAGGGCCCAGGCTCTGCTCCAGGGCCCAGCAGTGGCACCAGAGCCACGGGCAGGGACTGAGCCCAGCAATTCCCCCCGCACAGGAGGCACAACTTCTGCCCTGGGCAGTGCCCAGCCCTCAACAGGCTGCCCAGGGAGGGGCTGGAGTCTCCTCAGAGGGGATATTCCAGAGCCCTCTGGACACAATCCTGTGCCCTGTGCTCTGGGATGGCCCTGCCTGAGCAGGGACCAGTGACCTGCTGTGGTTCCTTCAGGCCTGACCCAGCCTGGGATTCTGGGATTCTGTGACACTCTCCTGCTGTCTCCTCCTGCACAGCCCCAGGTCTGGAGCCAGCTGAGGTGTCGGGGGAGGGGGGGGGGGGGGCTGCAGATCATTACAAGCCACAAACATCCCCGGGGCAGCCAGGCCAGGTGACTCCTCCACAACAGCAGCAGCTCCATGGCAGCTCCTTGTTCTTAAGAATCAGCAGCTTTCTTGTGCTTAACCCCTGGGAGACCTTTCCTCTTCCCAAGTTAATCCCTTCCCAGCTCCATAGGCGGCTTTGCCACAGTGGATTTATGAGGCAGCAAAAATAAATCCACACTCTGAACGGGTTCCTGTTTCATTTGCAGCTCTGGGGGTGCCAGCCCCTTCTTGCCTTTGCTCTTGCAGTGGAGCCTTCAGGAGAAACCTTTCCAAAATCATCAGGAGCCTCCTGCCAACTCCAGTGAAGCATCAGCAGCTCCTGAGGGTTTATTAATCCCCTTTGAAATAGTGCCTGAGGCTCCCAGAGCACTTGGGCTCAAACGGGAGTCCAGGCTTTGGCTGAAGCCAGGAGTAACCTAGAGTCAGTCAGTTCTGAGTACAAGAGGATTTGAAGGGTGAAACCTGCATCAAACTGGGAAACATCTGTACATGACTTTCTTGAAAATCTGCTCTCAAGGATCCCCAGGGCTCCTGACACGATTTGGTTTAACTCTATTTAAACACCAGCCTCCAGGAGACATTGGTTTCTGGCAGGCTCTGGGTGACCACGGAACACAAGGTTGGCATTGCCTGGGCAGCCTCTCATCTCCTTCCATTCAATGGGGGCTTAAAATAATGCACTGAGAGTGGTTTCTGTTCAAAAGGTTGAAGCATTTCCCAAAGGAGGGGAAAAAAGGGTAAAAACATCAAAGAAGACAAGAGCGCAGCATGAGGTAGATGAACCTGCTCTCATAAGCCACCCAATCCCAGCCAAGCCACCCAGATGACCACAGCAGATGACCATGATGAGGATGATCCATCCCTGCAGGTCCAAGTCTGGATCCTGCCATCCCCTGGCCGTGACTGTGCCACCCCCCAGCCCGACACACCGTGCTGCTGTCTGTCCCTCACACATTTCCCTAAATAACTGTGCAATTTCATTCAGATGCTGCGTTTTTACCATTTCAGACTTCTGTAGACTGCTTTTAATTTATCAGACTAATTCCAACTGCAATATCCTGCCAGAGATGGAGAATGGGCTTGACAAACATCCCTTGCTCTAAATAGAAGAATCTATTAGATTCTAGCAGCTCAAAGTAGTAAATTTAGGTTTTATCTCCGTCAGATCCATATTGGTCCCTTCCTGCTCCAGACACCCTGCTGGGTTCCTTTTGTTTAAAGGTGACTGGCAAAGGAAAAGCAGAAATGAGAGCTCTGCCTTGTGTACCTGGGCTCTTTCCACTCTACAGAGTCAAGGAAGCAGGAAAGGTTATTGCCTACTATTAAAATAGAATTATTTTTCTGCCTCTTCTTCAGAAATTCAGCTCTAGTTTGGAGCAGGAAAATCTCTGCTGGTTGGAGATGGACAGGCAGGGCAAGATGGAGCAAATGGCCTGGTGGGACCTTTAAACCCAGCCCTTTGTGCCCACCTGGGGATGGTCCCTGGTGGGGCTATCAAGGAGCCTGGGGAAGGAAAGGGCTCTGGGGCTGCTCAGAACCTGTCCCACAGAGCATTCCTGGGAATGCTGGGGACTCTGCCACACTTGCTCAAGGCCTGCTGCTCAATCAGGGCTCAAATTCACCCTTCCCACCTGCACCAGCCTCAGCGGCCGCCTCCAACACCTGCCCGGATGGGGAGGGACAAGCTTGGCACTACTCACCATTCCCAGGTGAAGAAAAAGGGGGGGAAAGTGCCAAAGAGGCATTTTCATCCCCACAAAGGGGAGTTTCAAACTCAGTTATCTCCCTTTAGAAAAGAAACCCTAGTGCAGGTCACCTTTAACGTGAGTGATGGACTCCAGGTGAGCAATTCCCTGCCCGTGCCTGCCAATCCTTCCAATGCCTGGGTTCAGGAGTGACTGAAACCCAGCACTCTGAGCCTAATTACAGAGCACAAAACACCGGGTCGCACTAATTGCTGATCTCAACAACATCCCCTTGCCCCCCTTCTTAATCTCAGTGTTCCCAAAATGAAATGGAAAAGTCAAACCTGGGCACCCAGCCCTTCCCCTCGCAGCGCTGCACAGGCATCCTGCAGGACACACATCCAGGCTCGGGCAGCACAGGAGGCTCAGCAGGGAGGTGGGAGCTGCCACAGAAGCTTCATCCTCCCACTGAGATCAGCTCCCAGCCGCTGTCCCTGGATCCCAGGCTCTGCTGTGTCTCCAGGCTGCTCTTGGGAGCGCTGGAGATACGAAGGGCTGGGCCTGGGAATGATCCATCCGTGCCAGGACGCATTCCCTGAGAGTCAGCAAAACTTTTCAGCTCTTCATTTCATTCTATTATTTCTGCTGATGGCACTATAAATAATTACGCCACACGCTCAGTGTGCTTGAGCTGCTTTGCTGAAAAAAGATGCACATTTTGTTCATCTTTCAACACGCTGCTTGTATTTTTTGGTTTGCAAAACCTGCTCTGTGTTCTCCAGCTCTGCAGGATGGAGGGAACAGGTTCCAGGGGCCTCACACGAGAATAGCTTGCCTGCAGCCCCGCTCAGACCATGGGAACACGGCTTTTTAACTTTCAGGCACTTTCAGGTTTCCTTGCCAGGTCATTTTCTTCCCTTGGAGCCGGGAACAATGGAACCATTATCCCACCTCTCGATCACAGGGGACGAGCTCCTTCCTAATGTCACCAAAGTCCCAGATGGCTAAAGCACTACCACGGGGTGGGAAGTGCTGAGGAAAGCAGGGAAAAGCAGTAACCCCAAAGGCCTGGGGTGCCCAGCATCCCTGTGCCTGTGCAGCCCCGCACTCCACGAGCCCAGCACAGATCCGTGCCATGCATTTCCCTGTGTCTTGGCACCTCTGCTTTTCCTTGCAAGCTCTAAGCCTCCTCCTCCCCCAGTTTCACTCCTTCATTGCTCAAGGCGAAGTGTTTTGCTGCCCACAAACCGCTTGATCCCTGCAGGTGCTGCTGCTCAGATGCTCATTCTCAGACCCTCCCTGCTCACTTCCAAGTTCCCTGTCCCGTCTCTCCTTTGCCCATGGCAAACATCATTGGTGAGGAGGAAAACCCCCATTTTCCTGACCCTGCTGTGCAGCCCTACTGTCCCGTGGGCTTCGGGCTGTGCTGAGTTCACAGGATTCCCTCCCCAAGCCCTCTGCCCAGGGAGAGGAAGGTGAGGCAGAGTTTTTCCCACTGGATTAAGAAAAGCGGGATTTTTTTGCGAGAAGAACATAAACAGCTCCTCTCCGGATTTCCTGAGAGGTGGCCACCATCAAGCACTTCTCAAGGAGATTAGTGACTGCTTTTCCAATCCTATTCAAGCCTCGAGGAGGCTGCTATTTGTCAAAAGTGTTATTAACCTCCAATAGGCAGCAGGATAAATGTTTGCTGGCACAGGCTCTTTCCCCCCGGGATCCACGAGGAGAGAGGCGCTCAGGGACCAGCCTCACCTGGGACCCGGCTGCAAAGACTCAAACGGGCTCTCCTCAGGGTCAGGGCACCTTAAAGATGCACCCACATGAAACAGGGACGAAGGAACAACAATCCATAATTTAAGGAAAAAGCTACATTCCGCGGAAATATAAACAGAGAGTCCCTCGGTTAAGGAGGAGAGGAAAATCACTCAGTTCACAGTTCAATGTTCTCTGGTCACAGGGCTCCTGCTGAAGGGCGATTTATCAGCCCGGCTAAGGCTGGGGGGTGACAGTGCTGGGGAGAGGAGACTCCGGCGTGCAAACACCGCTGCCGTTTCCAATAACCCGGGATTCGCACGGCAGCCTCTCCAGAAGCGCTCTGCATTGCGAGTGCAATGCGCATGGAAGGATGTGCAAAACTCCCCTAACCTGGGAGAGAGACAGGGGGGACGGAGAGGAGGCGAGCGGCGGCAGCGACCAACTTCTGCCGCGATTTCTGGGCCAGCCATCCCAACTCATCTCCTGCTGAACGGCAGCTCCGCGATTCAAGCAGCGAGGGGGAAAAAAAGCCACAACTCCGGGTCATGCACTCAATTATTCCCCAGGGAAGGAGGGGAGAGGGAAGGGAGCGGAGGTGGCAGGACAGGTGCGCGGTGGGGAGGCTCCTCCTGCCACCGGCCCCGCCTGAGCCACAGCCACGCGTTAGACTTTGTCCCCGGCAAAGGAAAGCACAGGGAAAGCAGGGGACGCTCCCGGCCGTGCCCCAGCCCGTACCCCGCGCGTACCTCCAGCCGCCGGTGCCCGGGGAGCCGCGCTGCCCGTCCATCCCTGCCGGAGACACAGCCCGAGCTGTCCTGGGGAAGCGCCGTGACTTGGGAATACACAATATGCTACAAGCTTTAATTAAAAGAGTCTGAAGGCTCTCTCCTGCTCGCTCGTCCTTTTTTTTTTTTTTTTTTTTTTTTTTTTTTTTTTTTTTTTTTTGCAGTACCGGATGGGATTTAAAGGGCTAGAACCCCAATTTGGCAGTGCTGCTCCCCCCGGAGCGCCAGCATCCTGCCGCCGCCCGTCGGGGGCATCCTGGCAGCCCGCGGGGCCAGGGCCGGCAGCGCCAGGAGCTGCAACAAGCTGGAAATCAAGGCTCCCTCCGGCAGGCGCGGCGGGTGGCCAGACGGGATCCCACAGGCAGCGGGCTGGGCGAGGGCAGCCCCAGCGCTCCTGAGCCTGCACCGAGCAAAGTTTGTGCTCTAGCAGCGCTTCTGAGAAGTGGGAGGAGGAGGAGGAGGATGGTGTCCCTCTGCTCCTGGTGATGCCACCACCCACATGGCAGTGCCCAAAGGCGTTGCCCTGCCGGTGCCAGCGCTGGGTGGAACGGGCTTGTTGGGGAGGGCTGCGTCACCCAGGGCGGTGGGGAAGTGTCGCTCCAGCCCAGCTCTGCAGGATGGGCTCCTCAGCCTCCTGCCCGTGTCCCCTGAGCAGGGAAGCCATTCCATCTGGATTTGGAGGCCACTCGCTGGTGCCGATGCAGTGGGGAGACAACCTGGCGCTGGTGGCGTGTGAGTGATGCCGATCCCTCCTCCAGCTCCAGGTCTCTCTGCAGATCCAGTCGTTGTCCAGACATCCATGAAAACACCTGTCTGCAATAGGCTGGGCTCTCAGTGCCCCTCGGGCCGCTCGGCAGGGCAGGGGTGGCCAAGACACGGCGTCAGCCTTCCATCCAGCTTGCCCAAAAAAATGAGAGGGGACAAAGAGCAGGGTTTCCATGGAGCCATCCTTGGTCTGGATTTTGAGCATGAATGGAGAAAACCAAAGGAAACAAGGAGCACATCTTTCTTCTTCTTTATCATCTTTTGCCCAGTTTGACCCCCAGGTGCCACCCTCCCTCCCCGAGGCCGGCCTGGAACATCCCGCTCTGGGTGTCCGATCAAGGCGTGCCGTGCTTTCCGGGCTGACCTGCGTGTTCTGGCTTCCTCTCACCTCATTAATTACACCCAGGGGTGGGTGCCAAAGGAAAAGCTGGTTCTAATTCCATGCTGCAGCCCAGCTCCAAGCTGCTGGGATAATTAACAGGTTCTTAATGAAGGAGAAGATTCCCACCATGGAGGGAGGAAGGATGGGGAGGGAGGGGAACACCGTTTGGGCCTGGTTGGGAAAAGCGCATTGGGGTCGGAGCCTCCCTCCCTCAATCCAAGGCTTTGAGCCGCCTTCAGTGCCCAGGAAGACCCTCCCAGCCCCGGGGCTGCCGGACGGATCCGCAGAGCAAAATCCAAGGATTCTGCTTGGCCGGGGGCCACACTGGGAGCGGAACAGCTCCGGCTCCCAGCCACAGCCTGCGGACATCCATCTGCTTCTGGGGATGGAGGAGGCGGCTTTGGAGCCTCCTTCTCCAGTCCTGGCTGATGGTGGCTCAGGGTTGTGGGCTGTTTGGAGCATGTCCTTCTGCCGGGGTTCCTGCTGGGGGCTGGAGAGTGTCACCCCAAACACTTCTCTTTGAACCTCTCATAAACTATGAGCACAGTATTCCTTCAAAATCAATCTGATACCAAGTGTTGGTACCATTTCCCTGGGTTTAGGCACCAGCTGAAAATTCCTGTGAAAGGCAGAGCCTGGTGGAAAAGTGCTTCTCTAAATACTGAGGGGCAGGGGGGAGATTCCAGCAAAACCAGGGTGTCCTCAGAGGCTCCAGCCCGAGCTGCTGCCATCTCGTGTGTCTCTCCAAGGCATGTGGTTGTTGTTCCTTTAATTATTAATCCTTGCATTGACGTAATCAAATTTGCCCAAGCTTTTAACGGATGCCTCGATGTAAAAAATGAAGAATAAATTTCTTTCCCTCCCTGAAAACTTGTCTCAATCCCATGACCAATTTTATTGCCGTTCTGCTCTAATTTTAAATATAACGAGAAACATTAAGGTTTTCAATTAAAAGATCCCTTCCTTCAGATATTGGAACATAGCCTGAAGTGCAGACCACGTGTGATATTTTTCATTGGGATGGTGTGGGCTAAATCTGATTCCCAGATCAAACACAGTCAGGCTCAGGCTTGCAGTTGGCCAGGCTGGAGAGGCTGAGCTGTTCCACTTTGGGAAGAGCCTCAGCCTTGTTTGTGTTTTTAGCTGACTCCTCGTGTTTCTGAAATGAACCTTGCATTTATTCCTTCTCTTTTGTCAGCCTGGGAGTCTGTGGTGAGGGGCAGATGAACCTTATGATGCCATCCTGGACTTGTGGAATTTTGGGCTCTTGACTGTGATACGATTGGTTTTTCCTTTTCTTTAGCATGAGCTGAACCACGGCCACAACAGAGGAGATGTTGCTTGTGTAGTGAGCTCAAACCTCAGCTTGATGCCATCCTGGAATCGTGGAATTTTTTGGCTTTTGACTGCAAATATTCACTTTTCCCTTTTCTTTAGAACGGGCAGATCCATGGCCACAACAAAGCACATCTTCCTTGTGCAGTGAGCTCAAACCCCTCATTTGCCACAGTTTCAGTGTTGGGTTCAGTGGACACCATTAATGTGAAATTTGGGTCATGGAAGGTTTTCTCGTGTGTTCTCTCCCACAGGCCCTAAATCTTGCAGTTGTCCTCCACCCTAAATCTTGCAGGTGGCCCCATCTGGGCCAGTCTCCTCAGGCCAGGTCTCTGGGAGGGTTTGCAGCTGGGCAGATGTTCAGCCCCAGCAGGAGTTGGTGTTTGCATGAGCGAGATGCCAGCTGGGCTTGCTGGGGTGCAGCATCACTCCCTCTGCATTGTAAGAGTTCATTTCACTCCTGGTGGGTTTTGCTTTCCTAATGGAAGTGGCACCACTGATTTTACTGTCCCTGAGGGTGCTCAGGACTGTTTCTCATGGAAACAGCAGATTTGTGCAGATGAGATGGAAAGACAGAGTTAGAGACTTCCAAAAAGCACCGAGGGAAAGGCACTTCAGGTGAGAGGAGCTGAAGCAGAGCCTGGATCAGCCCCTGGCTCCACCTGCCTTGCCCAGAGCCCCCAGCCCCTGCTTGTTCTGCACGAGGCACCTCTTGTTTCCAGCAGCTCAGACTCCCTTCCCCACGCCCGGGGTCTGGTGCCCTCAGGAGGAGTGGGAAGGGGGCAAGGACATCACCCCCGACCCAGGCAGTGGGGTAGCACAAACCCATCCCTCAGGAGCTGGGCAGGAGCTCATCCAAACACCACATTGTGTTCCTGCTCCATTCCTTTTCCTAGGATGGAAAAGACTGCTTGGAAAAGCAGGTACGGCTGAGCTCATGGGAGAGCTGAATTTTCTACTCTTGAGCCAAAGAGCGTTAATTTTGTCTTTCCTGAGCCCAAGAATGTTAACTTTTGCCATTCCTGAGCCCAGGAGTGTTAACTTCTGCTGTTCCTGCAGGTTGTGATGTGCCAGGATGCATCTTGTCTCACTCCATCAGGTTTTCTGGCAGCCACACCACCTCACTTGCTTTGGGTTTGGGGTTAGAAGAGCCCCTTGCTGCCTTCCTCATTCCCAGAGCACAGTCGGGGGTTTCAGTGCTCAGCCCTGCCGGCTTGAGCCCGCCCTTGATGGAATTAATGAATTCCTGATTCCCAGAGGGGGTTCTGTGATAACCCTTCTGTGCTGCATGGAGCAGGACCCCGGGGATCTGCTCTGGGCAGACAATGGCCTCTCCAAGTGCAAAATTGTGTCAGGCCAAGGAAATTGCCGGCTGCATTCACAATGAATCACCCAAATTACAGCCCTTTAATAAAGATAAAAAGCAGAGAGAATAGAACAGGCTGCAAACCTATGGGCAGAGGGTTGGTCTCCTGAATCTGAAGGCAAAGCTTTGAAACCCTTGTTTGCTTGCACAGGGGGATTGTTTTGGAGAACTTCAAAAGGAATTTGGAAACAAACAAAAAACTGGGGGAGCTGATAATTACAAATTATTCTTTTTTTCCCCCAGATTTGTGAATTAAACTGCATGCCTGCTGCATGAATGTGGCTTTTCCCCATCAAAGCCTTCTGCCTTCCCTGATCCTGCCCAGCCCAGGACAGACTTCAGCTTGGTCTTGACCCTGCTCAATGCCAGGTTGGCCTCCTAGGAGAGACCCTTTCAAAAGCTGTAAATCTGGCAAAAAAAACACCCCAGCTTCACCTGTGTTTGAAAGGCAGAAATCAGCATCAGACTAATCTTTACCAGGTCTGCTGTAAGGGGATATGATAACGACAAATAAAAAGCAGTATCTAGGTTCTAGATATGGAAAAAAGGGATTTTTTTTGTTTGCACAGTTGGTGGGTGAATATTTTGTGCAAGACACGCTGAGAGCCAGGGCTGAGCAGGACCAGGGGAGATTGTCCATGGACAAATGATGGGAATCCCCACTTCCACTGGCAAGCAGCTTGGGAGAAAAATGGGAAATGAGTCCTAAATCATCCCATTTCAGGATATAAATCAGCCTCTAACTGACAGTGGGAACAGAAGAGCCCTTATTGATGGGCTGGGTTAGGTTTTCCAAATGTAAAAGAGGAATTGAGGAGATGTGAGCTGACAGCTTTAACAGCTGCTGCTCCTCTCTGGCTGCTCCCAGCTGCAGCCTAGGAAAAGCCACGGTCATGGAGCCAGAGCCCCAATCCCTGAACTGTCCATCCTGCTCCCTTCCATAGATACTGCCCAACTCAACCTCCATTTCATCCTGGAGCACAGATCCCAAGGATCTGCTCTTCCAGCAGGTTTCAAGACAAGTGGTTGAATAAGCCCAAAATAAATTCTGTGAGAGGAAGAGACAAATTCAGCTCTGTCATGAGCAGAGACAACATCACTGCCCAGCCCAAACATGGGGCTTCAGTCTCTAAAATCACAGATTCACTGAGGTTGGGAAAGGCCACGTGGATTTAAGCCCTTCTGGGCATGGAGACTCACCCCTGCCCTGAGAGAGCTGTGCCAGGGCTGGACAATCCTTTCTCCAAGGAAAGTTTTCCTGCCAGGCTGGTGGGGTCTGAGGGAAGGAGCTGAGAGTGCTGGGTGAAGACTTTAAGGCCATAACTCCATGGAAAGCAGGTCCTGTTGGCTGTGCTGCCCACAGAGTTTTTTGACTGGTTTTTGTTGCCTTCAGCTGAGCCAGACACAGCTGGAAAATTCCAAATTGCCTCAAATCAGGAAAACCTTCAACTAAACTCCCCCCAAGGTTTTGTCCCTGCAGTCTGCTCTGCTCCTGACATGCCCCCCCTGCCCCACACCTCCATCCCAGCAATTCCCAACTGCCAGCCCAGTCGTATCCATCCAGGCAGGAGGGGAAGGGAAGCCAAGGAGAGCCTCGGCAAAGAGGCCACCCTGCCCATTCCCTATTCCTGATGCATTTTCAGGCTGTTGGGGTCACAGCCTTTGTTCTCTTTTGCTCTTTCAGGAGGACACAGAGCCCACATTTAGGATGGAGTGAGCCAAGCTTTATTACAAGACCCAGCAGCCACATCCCCCTGTGTGTGGTTTTTCATGTGCCACCACCAGTTCTCCATCTAGTGTGGCCAAACCAGTGCATGCCCAGCTCCAGGAGCCCTCTTCTGGGGCCACCAGTCCTGTTGGGTGGCCCTGGCAGTGTGGGAGGCAGACCTGGCTCTGAGCTGGGAACCCTCAGCACCACAGAACCTCAGTCCCTGGGCCCAGGCATAGCCCCCTCCCTCAGAGATCAGTCACATAGCAAAGGGGCTTTGCAAGCAGTTTCCATATTTCCTTGGCCTCTCCAGGCTTTCCAGCTCACCTAGAGCCAAGGAAAGGGGCTGGTACCGGGCTCAGGGGCTTGCAGGGGCAGCAGCCCCTGCCCAGGAATGGGATCCTTGCCCAGCACAGGGACCCGGTCCCAGCACCCCACCCTGGCTGGGGGAGTGCCCCGGTGGGGAGGACAGAGTTTGGCTCCCAGTTCACAAGAGTAGGAAAACAGCCATTCATGAAAACATCCCATCCATGTTTCTGGGAACAGCCCAGAAACTCCAGCCCTGGGCTGATCCCCAGTGTGGGCAGCAGGAAAGGGATTGGGATTGTGCCCCTGTGCTCAGGTGAGACCCACCTGCAGAGCTGCCCCAGCCCTGGGCCCAGCACAGGCAGCACCTGGAGCTGCTGGAGGAGTCCAGAGGAGGCTCCAGGATGAGCAGAGGGATGGAGCAGCTCTGCTGGGAGGAAAGGCTGGGAGAGCTGGGAATGTTCAGCCTGGAGAGGAGAAGCTTTGGGGTGACCTAACTGTGACCTTGCAGGGCCTGAAGGAGCTGACAGGAAACATGGAGAGAGACTTTAGACAAGGGATGGAGGGACAGGACACAGGGAATGGCTTCCCACTGCCAGAGGGCAGGGATGGATGGGATATTGGGCAGGAATTGTTCCCTGGGAGGGTGGGCAGGCCCTGGCACAGGGTGCCCAGAGCAGCTGTGGCTGCCCCTGGATCCCTGGCAGTGCCCAAGGCCAGGTTGGACACTGGGGCTTGGAGCAGCCTGGGACAGGGGAAGGTGTCCCTGCCCATGGCAGGGGTGGCACTGGATGGGCTTTAAGATCCCTCCCAACCCAACTCTTTCCATGATTCTGTGATTCCATGACATCCTAAAAACCAGGGAGGGTTTCAATCACATTCCAGCTCCTCCGTGCTTCCCTCTGCTGTGATTTTGGGTGGGTTTTGGATCGCCGGGGCCTTGGCAGAGGCTGCCGTGCCCTCGGGCTCCTTTCTGCCCCACGAAGCTCCCTGGCAGCGCTGGCAGAGCCGCGGTCCCAGAGCGGGCTGGGAGCAGCTCCGGGGGCTCAGCACAGTCATTAAAGCGCTCTTTGAAGTGCAGCTTTTCTTCCCTGAAATGCAAGGCACGATTTAGAGCCACGATTTAGAGCTGCCGGATCGTGTCACTGCCCCGGGAAGGGCACACGAGGAGCGGGGAAAGGAAGGGCTCAGCCTGGAATGGAATATTTATGTCCTACACGGAGCCGAGGCAGCACTTCAAGTAAAAACACCTCATTCAGCCCTGCCAGTGATGCCAGGGCGTGTTTGCAGCCAGGAATGTCTGTCCCCTGCCCGCGCTGCCCCAGCAGATGCTGCGGGATCGGTCCATGCTCCCAGGATGTGCCAGGAGCATCCCTGGCTCCTTACCTTGGCTTCCCGTCTCCATGGCGATGCTCTGCGTCATCCTCCGAGCACGGCGACACCAGCCTGTGCCAGGGATGGCCTCCTTGGGGCTCCGGGAGGGGACACTGCCGGGAGCAACCCTGCTCTGTGCTGGGGAAAGGGCCGGCATGGGATGGGATGGGATGGGATGGGATGGGATGGGATGGGATGGGATGGGATGGGATGGGATGGGATGGGATGGGATGGGATGGGATGGGATGGGATGGGATGGGATGGGGTGAATGCTGCTGGGCTGCCTGGCCATGCCCAACCCTCCCCCAGGGAAATGTTGGGAAGATGAGCAAACCTCACTGCTCCAGGTGCCCTGCAGAGCTCGGTGGAGGGACTGCAAAATCAACTCCAGTGTCACCTCCCTGATCCCCACCTGGGCACGGGGGGAACCATGCTGAGGAGGGATTTTGTCACCCTTGCCACCCTGTCCCCTAAGGAAGGATTTTGTCACCCTGCCACCCTGTCCCCTGCACAGGCAATGCCTGGCCCTCCATGGGGACAGCTCTCCACAAATACCAACTGGAGTTTGCTCTGCTGCCTGCAAAGAAACCCTCAAATCAAAGGCAAAGCCCCACCCGGGACCCCTTGAGGTGCCCAGAACCCCAAGGTGTCTGTGCTGCCCCTTCCCCACAGCTCTGCCCAGGGCAGGGCTGCATCACTCCTGCTCCAGCACCTCCCAGCAGGAGCAGACGAGTTTCTTGGGATGGGATGGGATGGGATGGGATGGGATGGGATGGGATGGGATGGGATGGGATGGGATGGAATGGGATGGGATGGGATGGGATGGTGGCTCTTCACTTCATGCCTGGCCTGCAGGGAGATGTGGTGTCCACACTCATCAGCCCCAGTGCAGACCCCAGGGCAGAGGAGATGGCCTGAGGCAGAAAAAACCAAACCAAACCAAAAAACCAAGAAAAACACTTGCCCCAAAAACAACTGCTAAACTCCTAAACTTGGGAGGAAGATTTTATTAAGGGGTCTTGGTAGGGAAAAGAAGGGAGATGTGTTTGGTTTATTTGAAGCAGACATTGTGGCTGTCCCAGACCCATCCACCCCCAGGCTGCTCTGTGCCTTTATCCTTCCCTAAATCACCTCCCCTCAATCAGCAGAGGGAATTGTTTGAGTGAATTTTAGATTAAAATCAAAGAGCAAGAGCTTCTCCTGCCTAAAACCTCATTTTGGGTTAATCCTGTACTTATCCTAAATGTGAATGAATCAAATAATTGAAGGACAAGGACATGAGAACAACGAGTATCATCATGGAGAGGTTCCCATTATCATGTGTGGAATTACATCCATTCAATTCCGTGCTGGAGAATGTGGATTAACCCTTCCTGTGGCCTCAGCACATTCTGGGAATCCTCTCTGCTGCTGCCCTTGCCGGCCATGCCCTGTGCTGGGGGAGCAGCAGGAGGGGAGCAGCCAATGGACCATCTCTTTGGGATGATGAGGGAATAGCACAGTCCTGACAGGTCCTGAGGGGGCAGGGGAGGTGACAGGATGGGAGCAAACTGGAGAGAGGGATGGGGATGAACTGGAGAGGACAGGCAGGTGACAGTGTCCCAGTGTCACTCTTGGCTTGGCCACTGAGCGGCTGCTTGGTCACCCTGTGGCCAGGCAGGATCTCCTCAGGGATGGAGGGGACAAGAGGGGCTGTCCTGCAGGAGAAAGGCCTTTGGACACACCTGGAATTGGGGTAAATGCCCTTGGACACACCTGGAATTCTGGTAAATGCTGTTGGACACACATGGAGTTGTGGTTTGGGGAGCTGCTGGTCAGAGGGGATCCTCCAAGCAGGGTCCACCTGTGGAGCTCCCTGGGAACTCCTGCTCAAGCTGCTGGAGGAGCCCAGTGGAGGCACCAAGATGAGCAGAGGGATGGAGCAGCTCTGCTGGGAGGAAAGGCTGGGAGAGCTGGGAATGTTCAGCCTGGAGAGGAGAAGCTTTGGGGTGACCTCAGTGTGACCTTGCAGGACCTGAGGGAGCTGACAGGAAAGGTGGGGAGAGACTCCCTGAGAGCCAGGAGGGGCACTGGGCAGAGAAGCTCAGACAAGGGACCTTCCCCATGGAGTCCCTCCAGCCTGGTCCCAGACTTCCAGAGGAGTCATCCTCAGCTGGGAGTGTGACCCTGAGGAAAGACCTGGAAGGACTCCCAGGGCAAAAGGGGTTCTGGAAGTGGGTGGGGTGAGAGGCCCAGGATCAGCAGGAGATGGGAAGTGAAGCAGGAGCTGGGAAGCCCCTGGGATGGGCTTGTTCCCATGGACACCCTGCTGCTCCTTCCCAGCCCCTTCCCAAAGCTCAGCCTGGGCCCAGGGCTCTCCTGAGCCGCAGGCCCAGGGCCCTCGTGCAGGAAGTTGGGATGTTTTTCCAGAAGGATTCAGAGGCTATTCCAAGGCAGGAGCATCCCCAGTGATGAGCACATCTTTGCATGCAGGAAATCCCCCAGTCGGGGCAGCTCAGGAATCATCCCCTGGCCTGCTCCAGGAGCAGAGAGGGGAATTCCCAACCTGCTCCTCTCTCCAAAGGATTATCCAAGGAGACAGCGGCAGGACAGCCCTCACAAACACCTCCTCCCCAGCAGCGTTTTTCCTCCTGTGGTTGTTCAGTGAGTGACAAAAAGTCTCAGGACTTTGCCACAAATAATAAAAAACCAGTACAGGAGCAGGTTCCAGCTCCATGACTCCTCTGTAATTCCTGGCAGTTCCAGTGGCAGCTTGGCTTTGCACAGAGCTGGGGCTGCTAAAAACACAAACCTGCTCCTGCAGGGTTTATTTGGCTTGCAGGAATTCAAGTTCAAAGGAAAAGAGGCAGCACCTCCAGCCTGCATTTGGCCATCCCAGCAGTGCAACCCTGTCTGGCACCAACCTGCCAGGACCCCCTTCACCCATGGAAAACACATTTCCCAGGTGGAACCAACCGTGGAAATTCCTGGGCAGATGTCCTGTGCCAGTTTCCACCTCTCCTCACTCCCAGTCCTGACCATCCCTCTGCTCTGCCCCCACCTCCCCTGGGAGTCATGCCAGGAAAGGTGGAGGGCACCAGTTCCTCCAGTTTAGGAAGAAAGAAATGAAGTGGTAGCAACATCACACATGAGCTCAGATGGAAAAGGGAAGGGGAAGGGGAAGGGGAAGGGGAAGGGGAAGGGGAAGGGGAAGGGGAAGGGGAAGGGGAAGGGGAAGGGGAAGGAAAGGAAAGGGGAAGGAAAGGAAAGGAAAGGAAAGGAAAGGAAAGGAAAGGAAAGGAAAGGAAAGGAAAGGAAAGGAAAGGAAAGGAAAGGAAAGGAAAGGAAAGGAAAGGAAAAGGAAAGGAAAAGGAAAGGAAAGGAAAGGCAAAGGAAAGGCAAAGGAAAAGGAAAGGAAAAGGAAAAGGAAAGGAAAAGGAAAGGAAAAGGAAAAGGAAAAGGAAAAGGAAAAGGAAAAGGAAAAGGAAAGGAAAAGGAAAAGGAAAAGGAAAAGGAAAAGGAAAAGGAAAAGGAAAAGGAAAAGGAAAAGGAAAAGGAAAAGGAAAAGGAAAAGGAAAAGGAAAAGGAAAAGGAAAAGGAAAAGGAAAAGGAAAAGGAAAAGGAAAAGGAAAAGGAAAAGGAAAAGGAAAAGGAAAAGGAAAAGGAAAGGAAAAGGAAAGGAAAAGGAAAAGGAAAGGAAAAGGAAAAGGAAAGGAAAAGGAAAGGAAAAGGAAAGGAAAAGGAAAGGGAAAAGACCCAAACAAACAAATAAAAAAACCAAAAGAAGAAAAACTTCGGAAGAAATGAAAGGGAAACCAATCCCAAAGCTGAGGCTGTTCCTGTGAGGGGCATCTCACAGGAATGAGGACTGAGCAGGCATCAAATGGAAATGGATTGAGGAAATGTGTGGAGAGGACAGTCCCAGTCATGGAATCAGTGAACTGGAAGGAACCCAGGAACCCCCAGGGATCACCAGTCCAGCCCCTGGCCTTGCACAGACACCCCAACAATCCCACCCTGGGCATCCCTGGGAGCTCCTGGAGCTGTGGCAGCCTCAGGCTGTGCCCATTCCCTGGGGAGCCTGGGCAGTGCCCAGCACCCTCTGGGGGAAGAACCTTTCCCTGATCTCCAGCCTGACCCTGCCCTGGCCCAGCTCCAGCCCTTCCCTCTGTTGCTGTCCCAGGGAGCAGAGATCAGCCCTGACCAGGTGAGACTCAGAGACCTCAGCAGCCCCTCCCCAGCAGCTCTCTCGTGGATGTGGTGCCTGGGTTTGGAGCTCCCCGGCTCTTCCCTCCCAATCTCCCACTTCAAACATCATTTGCAAGCCAATTCTACCCTCACTTCAGTTTAATTGAAAAAAACCCCAAATTAATCCAAAGGAATTATTTTGCATAACCTCAATCCATTTAAGATGGGTTCTTTTTCAGAATGATAGAAGCAATTTATCATTAAAAAAATATCTATGTCATATTATTGCTCCTATGACTGATGGCATTACAGACACTGATGGAGCATTAGATGTGACATCACAGATTTCTGTTATTTAAAGGGACAAAGTTAAATTTCCCAGCCAAGGGAAGGAGACAGGGAACAAATCCGCTTCATTAAAACTGCTCCTGACTCCTGTCAGAGTGCTGTGATTTGTTCAAATACACATAATTTCCTTTTCCCTTCTGTTAGGACTGGAGAGAGAGACATGGTGTCAAAATCCAGATCAAAATGATGGAGTGCTGCCAGAGACACCCAGGGTTTGTCAGCCGGGGCTGTCGATCCCTTCAGGAGCAGAGGAATTATGAGGAATTGTGAGGAATTGTGAGGAATTGTGAGGAATTGTGTCCTGCTGCTCCCCAGGCTCTGCCCCAGCACCCCCAAAGCTCCTCAACACCCACACCTGGCTGCAAAGCTTCTCCTGGAAAAGCCTCAGGGGAGCAGGAAAAAACCCACAGCGTTTTTTTGCCTCAGCTCCTGAAACATTCCCTGATTTCTGGAGTCCCAGCACAGAGCTCCTGGGGGCTGACACAGGCTGCAGCTGGAGTCAGGATATAACATCCAGTGAGCCAAAGGGGGCAGGAAGATTTGATGGGATGGAGGTGGGAAGGGGAGTGAGGGATCAGGCTGCTCAGAGACTGCAGCACTGAGGAAAATACTGAACACCTCGAATGAGAGGGGCCTGGAGATGCCAGGAGAGGCAGAAAATTAAATGTGCCATGGAGGGTCCAGGGAAACAGCAATAAAAGTGCAAGTAAAGACATTTTCAAGAGTGGTTTAGGAAGCTTAAATTCCCTTTTATGCAGGGCTTTACTGTGCATGGGCTGCCAGTGAGATCTGAGCTACAGAGAACCTGACTTCAGGATATTTAAATACCTCAAACACAGTTCAGGCTCCAAGGATGGAAGGTTTTCACTCTGAGAAAGTCCCTCAGCACGACCAGCATCTTCCAGAGCCTCTGGCCAGGCTCCTGCAGATCCATCCCAGGAACCTGAGCCACGGCAGGAGTGGGATTGGAGGCAGACTGACAGCTTTGCCCAAAATCCCATTTCTGCCAGTGACCGTGGCTTAGTTTGGCTGAGCAGTCATTAGACCAGGAGCCAGTGGCTGGAGCCTGAGGAGGAGAGCAGGAGCAGCCAGCTGGGATCCAAAGGGGCCTCACAGGGAGCAGGCTGCTCCATGGAAAAGGAGGAGAAACCAGCAGCAGGGAGGCCCCAGCCCTGCCCAGCCCCTGCCCTGTGTCAGGGACACAGCAGCACAGAGGGACAGTGCAGAACTGGGGCTGCCCAGCACAGCCTGACAGCAGAGAAGGCGTTGGGAAGCACAGGAGGGGGCAGGGCTGGAGAAGGCCACTCTGGAACCCTGATCCTCAGGATGGGTGTCCAGGGAGGGACCCAGGCACAGCACTTTGCTCCAGGGGTTTTACCCCTTGGAGAATCAGCTCCCAGGAGGGGCTCCCTGTAATGCTCCAAGGAGGAGCAGGTAATCCCCTCCAGTGAAAGGTTTTTTTCTTTTTCATTCCATTCCTGCAGCCAAGGAAGCTTTTCTAGATCCATTTGATCTCTCCTTATCACCCAGCCCAGGACACAGACAGTGCAGCCTCTACATTCCACTCCTATTTCCATGTCCATTCATCCAGGCATTTTCTCCTCCCAGGGACCCTCTGGCCCATCCCTGGCAAAGGCCCAGGGTACCCAGGGATGCTCTGCCGAGCAGGGACAGCCCCCCTTCCCTCTTCTCTTCCAAAGCTAGCTCAGCCCAGCACCAGTACCTCGAGAGCTCCACACCAAACTCCTCATGGGAAGCTCCTGGCTCCCTCAGTTGTGGTTCAATCATCCCTTCTCCAAAGGAACACCCTGGTGGGCCATTAAACCCCTCCAAACCCCCCCTGGAGACTCTCCAGCATTGCCTTGGGTGTGTGGGGCTGGGAGTGCCCCTCAGCACACAGCCCGTGGGCACCAGGATGTGGGGCCCATCTGTGATCCTGGATTTCCCCAGGAGGCTCAATCCCCCAGGGGAAGCAGCTGTGCAGCACCAGGAGGGGCACAGAGGGCAAAAACAAGCAGAGAAGAATCAAATGTGACTCACTCCAGGGTCTCCAGGATTTTGGCTGGCTCTGGCTAGGAGCTGGCTCAGTGCAGTTCCCCCCTTGTTCCTGCCAGGGCTTTATTTCCTCATCCCAAAAATACAGAACGAAGAGAGAAGCTCTGGAGGACTCAGGCATTTGAACACATCACAAATGTTCTGCTTCATAAATCCTGGTGTGGCTGAGAGCTTGGGAGCTGCAGGAAGGGATTGATGGATGGGTTTTTCCGTTCTTATTAAGCCTAAAAAACACTTTCCCAGGAGCTGTAAGGCCTTGATGCTTCCTTCTTTCTGTCTCTGGGACACCAAAGGGAAAGGAAAAAGTAAGAATATTCCTTCTCCTGCCATTTCCTCAACTGGAGACTGAGCAAATCCCCTCAGCTCTGGAAGGTTTTGTTTTCACACTTCTGCAGGGCTTGGTCAGGGAATTCCTGCTGTACCTGGGGTCGGAGGGGTCTGGCTGGGCCAGGCTCTCCATGGACACAGGACCCACCTTCCTCTGCCCCTTGGTGACAGAGCCCGGAGTCTCAGGGCTGTGATGGATAAAGCTCCATCCTGACCTCACCAGCCAGCACATCAGCCTCCCCAGACTTCATATTTTTGTGCCTCCAGGTGAGGATTGAACATCTCCAATCCATCATTTCCAGCAGAGCAGGGAGGATGTGGCTGCAGTCCCAAACTGTTGCTCTGGGGATGGTGTTCATGACTCAGCCACTGCTCCTGGTGTGGAAATGGACAAGAACCAACCCCTCCCGTGTCCCTCTGCCACCTGCAAAGGCAGCTCTGAGGATTCTTTTTCCTCCCAAATTTTTGCTGCTTTTCTGTTTTAAAATTGAAAACTGCCATGGCCAGAGATGGCTGAAAAACTCACACAGCCTGAAGGCTTTTTTTGCACAAACTGCAAAATCACAGAGTCACTGTGGTTAAAAAATTCCTCTGAGATCACCGAGTCCAACCACCCCCAGCACTGCCAAGGCCACCACTGCCCTGTGTCCCCAAGTGCCACATCCACAGGGCTGTTAAACCCCCCAAGGGATAGGGACTGCACCCCTGCCCTGGGCAGCTGTGCCAAGGTTGAACAACCCTTTCTGTGAAGGAATTTTCCCAAAATCCACTCTGAGCCTTCTCTGAGGTTCCCTCTCCTCCTGTCCCTGTTCCCTGGGAGCAGAGCCTGACCCCCCGGCTGTCCCCTCCTGTCAGGAGTTGTGCAGAGCCACAAGGTCCCCCCTGAGCCTCCTTTTCTCCAGGCTGAGCCCCTTTCCCAGCTCCCTCAGGAGTTCTCCAGCCCCTTCCCAGCTCCTGGGTGTTCCCACCCTGGCAATCCAAAGCTTGTTAGTGCTGACTCAGCACCTTCAGTCAGTGACTGTCACAGCCGGGGGTCTCTGAACAGCCAGTCCTTAATCCCTTGGGATTTCACCCATTAAAAAATGCCTCAGTGAGGACCCTCAGCCACTTATCACGGGCTGATGGCACCTAGTGGCCATGGGGCAGTGCTGAGCTCTTTGGGCTGTGACTGGTTTGGGAGTGACAGATATGGAGAGCTTAAAGGAAAATGTCCAAACCCCAAATTTGATCCAGTCCAGCTCTTATTAGAAATGCAAGGAAAGTAACCAGGCATATGCAGGTAGCACCAGGATGATTTATTTTATTACCCTTACAATTATTATTAGAGCTCAGGAGCTCCTGAGGCACAGCAGGATCATTGGAATAACACATGGAAGCAAAGTGCACAGAAGAAATAGAATAGAAGTGAGGTGTGCAAACACCTCATGCACAGGGAAATATTGTGATCCAGGATTTCCAATGCTCTGAAAATGGGAGCCTTGCTTAGGAAAACCAAGGAGCAGCTGTTTGGAACTGCAGAGTTTAAAGCAGGCAGCACACAACAGTTCTGGGTTTTGGAAGGAATGTCAAGACTGGGGGATCACAGGGAGGAGACATCACTTTTGAACCCCCTGAGGCTCTGCTGGAGATGGAGCCTGGATGGACAGACCAGCAGTGAGCCAGAGCTGCCCCCTGCAGCCTCCTCCCGATCCAGGGGCTCCAGAGGGGTCCTTGGGAGGGGGAGATGCCAGGGAGTCCTTGGTCTGGAGAAGGGATGAGAGCTTCTCCCTGCTTTACCTGCATCCCCTGCCCTTGGTGCTCTTCAGCCTTGCTGGGCTCCTGCTCATTCCAGGGGCTGTGAGGATCCTCCCACACTCCCAGATTTGCCTGGTTTTCCATCTGGGATCCTCTCCCGTGGGGTTCCCTGGAGCAGCAGCTCATCCCAGCTCACTAAACTCATCAAACTCATCAGACTCATCAAACTCATCCCCCTGGCAGTGCCAGCCCAGGCAGGGGTGACACCCACACAAAGCAAAGGCCACCCTGGGTCACCTTGTCCAGCTTTTCACCCTCCCTGGAGCCTGTGGTCTGAGCAGGGCCCTGACTGCTCAATGCCAGGGATCAGGAAAGGAGAAAAGATGGAAAACCAAAGGGCTGGGACATTGCTCCTGCAGCAGAAGCCTGGGGTGGTTCCAGACCTGAGCCTGTAGAGCAAGGTACTAAAAAATGACAGGAAAGGAAGGACTGGACAAGACCTCTGGGAGTCTCAGGTGGAGAAAGGACCAATTTTCTCTTCCTAGTGAAGGTTCCCCTGAAGAATTCCTCCCATTCCCAAAATCTCTGCATTGCTGATGGTGTGGCACTTTGGACATGGGACAAGAGCTCCTCGTGGATTTTAAGTTCTCACAGAGACTTTCCCTGTTCTCCCGAGGGATTCGATCCTCTCCTCCTGTTCCCAGGCAGCAGCAGTCAGGGGCAGTGAGTCAGGGCTACTCCCTGGCTTTACAGATGCACAAGAAGCAGCTGTAGGTGCTGGTCATGTGTCCCAGGGACACCCAGGATGTGGCTGTCACCCCTCTGCCCCTGCCATCATCGGTGACATCAGGGGGGACAATGAGCTGCCATCAAAGAGCACCTGTGAGGAGGTGGGGGGCTCCTCATGGTCCAGTTTTGTCCTTCCCAGCTCCCTGCACCTCTCCAGGGGGAACTGGGAGGATCTGGTCCTGTTCCAAGCCACATTTCTCACAGAGCTCTCCAACTGTCACCTTCCTAAGGATCAGCAGGACACTGTGGGATTGGGGAAGGAGCTGGTGGGTTCAGGTGGCTGTCCTGGACCTCAGGAAGAGCAGGATTCTCTTGATAATCCTGAACATCCCTAAGCCTCTCTTGGCTCTCCTTAGTTACCCTCTCCTGGTTATCCCACTTGGTTCTCTCTGGGTTTCAGTGTGGGCTGAGCCTGCTGAGCTCCCAGCAAAGCCTCACCCTCCCAGCTCAGCCCAGGCACCACATGAAGCATCTCTTTCCAAGCAGGGGAGACATTCGATTTTGCAGAATGTTCCTTGGGCTCTGCACAGGAGGATGTGGTTGGGAGGACAAAGCTGACATCAAGAATTCCCTAAATCCAAGTTTAGGAAATGTGTCTGCCATGGAGCCCCAGCTGCCTGGGGTGAGGTGTTCACAGCAGCTCCTTCCCTGCCTGGGGGTTCCTCCCCTCTCTGCATGTGCTAGCAAGACTACTTCTGTTTTTCAACCCAAGTCTCCATCAGTGCTTTTCCTCTTTCCCTGGGTTTTGTTGGATTTCAAGGCCCTGCCAGTGCGAGGTTATCAGTAAAGCTTTCCTCAGCTCATTGATGTGGTGCTCAGGGCCAGGTCAAGGCTGGGGTTATCATTCCAGCCCTTTCCCGCTGGCTGATCCAATGGGGGGCAGAGAACTCCACAAAGTTGGTTCTTGGCCCCGGGACCTTGGGCAGGGTTTTGCTTTTGGCTCAGCCTCTGCTGCTGCAAGCACATCAAACCCAAGCTGGAGGGGATTAAGGGCTCAGCTCCGTCCATTTCCCAGGGAATCAGGTCACCTCTGGAACAGCTGGACTGCCCAGGAAAAGAGGGGCTGTGCTGGGCAGGGCTGGGGGTTTGTCCCTCAGTTCGGTGGGGTGAGAGCAGGCTCAGCCAGGACACGGGGGTCTCATCCCTTGGCCAGGCCCCAAGAGCAGCCTCTGGAACAGGCTCTGCTTCCACCTGCAGCAGGAGCCTGGGAAACCTGCCCCTCCTGGCTCTAACGGGGTTTTCACACAGAGCTGAAGCAGAGGACAAAGGCAGAAAACGGTTCAAGCAAAGGCACAGAGAAAAGGGAACTTCCCCAAGCTGCTGGCACTTGACAGACTGCAGGGGGAAGGGTGAAGGGCAGGACTGAGCCCGACCCCTTCTCCCAGAAATCACTCCTGTGCTCTCAGCACTCCTGCAGCTCTGAGCTTGGCTGGCTGCGTTTCCCTGCGCCTTTAACTGGAGTTTCATCCCGCAGTTAACACAAACCCCTGTCAGGGTGATGAGTGTTAGCACTAAAGGCTTTGCATTTTTAATCAAGGCACAGAGCTCTCACTGAAGGGAAGCTGGGGCCGAGCAGCCCTCCTGCCTTTGGGGCTGGGTTTGGAGGGGAGCTCAGCTTTGCCATCGTTTATTTGTGCACAATGTGCTGTACCTGCTGTACCTGTGCTGTGCCCAGCCCCGGGGGGCTGCGCCTCCAACCCCACCCAGCAAAGCACCAAACTCGGTCCCAGGGCAAACCCTGCCCAGCCCAGCTCCTGGGCTGCCCAAAGCACTCTCAGACAGAAGTAAAGCCGTGCTGTGCCCTCCCTTCCTGAGGAACTGATGAATAATTAATACAGCCACTTAACTCCACTTGACCCCCACTGTTAATTCTTGCAGCCGGGGAAAGGCAGAGAGAGCCCAGACAGGGCTGGGGATCCTGTCCTGGTGCCACAAACCTGGACACAAAACTGGAATACAGGTGGCAAAGAGCCCCCCAGCCCCGGGGTGATGGCCCTGCAGGGATCCATGGATCCCAGAGGCTGTGCCCAGGGGCTGCTCCCACCAGCCATGGGACAAGGGGCTCCAGGGTGGGCTTTGAAAAGAGGGGAGAGGCAGACCCGACTCTTGCAGCTGCTTTCTCACTCACACCAAGGAATCACAGCCCTTGCTCCCAAAGCCTGGCTTTGGTGTTCGAGGTTTAACAGCAGCAGAACAAACCCAGGGCCAGCAGAATTCCAGGGAGAACTGAGGGCACAAGAACTGATGCCTTGGGAAGGCTGACCTGGAACAGAGACTGAACAGAGCTGGAGAATAAAGTAGGTAAAGAAAGGCCTTTAAGGATCTACCTTGGGCAGGACAGCACCTGGCCAGGGCTTCACCCAAGGTAGACCCAAAATGGGCATGAAATGGACACAAAATGGTCACAAAATGGACAAACAGTCATGAGGTCTCACATTTTTATAAGTTTTGGTCTATTTGCATATTGGGGTTTAATTGTCCAATTCCAGTTTCAGGTTGTGAAGCTGTAACTGGACAATTGGTTGTTGTCATCCTTCTTGTTCCTCCCTCCAGCCCACCCTTGTTTGTGCTTTTGGGCCTGAAAGTTGTCCTTGGTGTGCAGCAGGAAAAGGATTTGTTCTGTGTCTCTGCTGTGTGCAGAGCTGAGTGACACTGACTGTGAGCTCAGAGCTGCACCCCTGGGCACCACAGAACCTGAAATGAAGGAAAGCTCAAACTTAAGGCATCAGAATGAATGCAGGCCAAGGGTTTAAAGTCTCATACCATTGCTTTGTTTGGATCCACCCCTTGGCTGAACCACACTGGGACAGGACCAGGGCACACAAGGGCAGTGGGGTCCAGCAGGCAGGGCTGGGGCTCAGGGAACTGGGACCATCCTCCAGGAGCACCTGGAACCCTCTGGACCAGGCTGGATCCACATGGGAAGTGGGTGAGACCCCAGGTAACCTGCAGCCACAGTGACACCAGGCTTTGTGGGGATGTTTATAGGCTCCTGCCCATGGAAAAGGAGCTGATGAACATCCTGGAGCTGCCTCTGCTTGCACTGCACGGCAGATTTACAGCCTCATCTGCACAGCCCTGCAAGGACACAGCTCCCTGTCCTCGGGAAGGACAGCACTGCCTCTCCTCCTCCTCCTCCTGGCCAAGCAGCTCCTTCTCTGGCTCTGAGACTTTTAACAAAGCCCCAGCCCTGGCTCTTCCCTCACCTTCCCCATCTCAGCTTTTGTTAGCCCAGCTCCCCCAGCCCCTCTCTGCAGAGCCTCTGCAGGGACCTGCCCAGGGCCACCCCCAGCCGCTGGTCCTCTCCTGTCCCCTCCTGTCCCCTCCTGACCCTCATTCCCAGCCCTTAGACTCCAATCCCTGCTCTGCCTCCCAAAATCCCTTGTGCTGTGTCCATCCCCATCCTCCTGGGCTCAGGTCCATGACAAGAGGGGGCTTTGGGAACCCTTCCCTGGCCCCTGCCCCTGCACACAAACATATTCCCGTACTCCCAGAAATCCACACCGTTAACAAGATTAAACATTTTCAATTTAACAATTTCCAAGCGCCCGAGGGCTCTCAGTTCCCTTTGTTTTCCCTCTCTCTTCCCACTCCTATAGCCCAAAGGAGCCCATTGAGAGGAAATCCACCCCTTGCTGGCCTGGCTGGAGGCACCTGGCCCTGCAGGGCTCCTGTTCTCCCTCTGGAACACAGAAAGCAGCTCCAAGTGACACTGTTCATGTCACCAGTCCCTCCCGCCCTCCATGATGCTCCCTGAGGCTCACTGGAATTTTTGCCACAAAGTTTTTGGTTTAGTTTCATGGATTTTTTTTTTCCCTTGCAAACACAAAACTGCTCCTGCTAAATGCTGTCCCTGCTTTTCTGGCTCTTCCACTCATCTCTCTCATCCACTTCCCCATTTCCACCACCCTTCCTTCCCCCTCCCTGCTGTGCCCAGCCTTTTATCTCATGCATCATTCATCCCAGCTTAGTGCCTTCTTTTAGGGCAGCCTTCTGGGAGCTGCAGTTCTCCTTGAATTCCTCTTCTCCTCCTGCCTTGCCCTGGTTTGCACTCACACACACTTTCCCTGGAGTTTTTCTGGGAATGTTGCATCCACGGCAGAGCAGGAGGGAGGAGAGCAGCCCCCACATACCTTGCACCAAACCTTGGGAGACTTCCATGAATCTCTGATGTGCAGAGCCTCGCCTTGGGCTGGGCTGGCAGCTCTGGCACTAACACACAGCCAGTGGTGTCCAGTCTGGTAAAACTCAAGGTGGAATTGTCTGGGAGCTGCCAGGAATGTTCCCCCAAGCTTTAGGAATGCTCTGGGACGATGCTGTGGTGGCTTCCCAGCCATGCTGGTCCTGCTCCCAGCTGCATCTTTGGGAACAGCTGCTACAGATCCCATCCCTGCACCATCCCAGATGGAATTTTAACTGGGGCTCAACACCCACAGGCCACTGAGGGGTCCCTGCAGCTGCCACCACAGCAGTGTCCTGGACTGACAGTGACAGGAATGACAATGTTTCCAGCCTGGATATTTCCATTGGCTTTCTTTGTTGTTTGGTGGCTGCTCCTGGATCCCTGGGAACATCCCAGACCAGGCTGGGTGGGGCTCTGACCACTCTGGGGTGGTGGAAAGGCTCCTTGCCCATGGGCTTTAGGGTCCCTTCCAACCCCAAATGACTCTCCAGTCACCAGTGACAACTCAACACACTGGAAAACTCCCCCAAATCCCCCCAAAGTGCATCCTTTGTGATACAAGTGACAGTCCTGGGGAACACGAACTGAAAGACAAACACAAACAGGAGGAAAAGCTTGGGAAGGGCTTTCCAGCCCCTTGGTGGAACCTCCCAAATTTCCATCCATGACAGAGGCCTATAAATGTCCCAGCTCTGTTCCTGACCCTCTTTAAGAGATAAAAGCTGCTGAAGAATTCCCACCTGTACCCAGAAGAGCTCCAGCTGGGATTTGGGCTCTGGCTGGGAGGAAGAAGGAGGCAGAGCCATCCCCACCTCCTTCCATCAGGAGATACCCTGGGTGTGATTCCCTGGAGTGTGTGACAAGCACACTGGGCCAGAAGTGCACACAAATTTTAGAGGCAGAAGATGGCAAATTAAATTATTGCTGAGGAGACAGAACTGCTTTTGGGGTGTTTTGGGCTGAACTGGATGGATTCATCCCAGCCGCAGCTCCTCTGCTGGCTGGGAACCCAGAGAGCTTTTTCCAAGCACCTCTGTAGCTCTCATGCCTTGGGAGAATGGATAAATAAAAATAACTATAAATATAAATGGAACAGGTACACACAGCAGCCACATCATTTCCCACCTTCCTTTGAGCTGTTGGATGTTTGGCTGCTGTGCCCCCAGGGGCTGTGGAAGGGCTGGAACAGGGAAAGCCTCGGGTGGGATCTGGGTGTGGGCAGCTCCATCCAAACCACCCCTGGGACCTCCTGGGAGTGCTGGGACTTCTCCAGGGTGGGCTGAGGCAGAGGGGAGATGCTTTGAGGGGCAGCTCAGCCACATCCAATGGCAAATCCCGTGGATCAAGGCAGTGCTGTGATTTTCCCCCAAGGCTGGAATCCCGGGAGGAGAGGGGCCCATCCAGCTGGGCCAAAGCACATCCCGGGAGAAAAGCAGGGGGGACCAGCCCTAAAGAAGGACACCAGGAGTGCTCCAAGGCTCTCCCTGAGGGCTGATCCCACCTGGAGCTCCTGGCCTGGAGGGCAGGGATCAGCTCCAATCCCTTACTCAGTGTTTGCAAAGCCCCACTCACTTTGGAGGGGATTTCAGACTAAGCTCTTTAAGTAACAAAGCAAGATCTCTGTTTTAAACCTCTGTTTAATCCCATAATCCTGAGGGAAGGCCTCTCCTGCCCCTGGGGGAAAAGGAGATGGAGGTTTTTTGCTGAGGGAGACATAATGGCTTCATCCCCACATAATTGGGTGATATTTGCTGATTAGACACAGAAAGCCTTGGGGAAAGTTGAATTTTGGATAAAAACTTAAAGATCTTTAAGAAAAAATCAGATATCCCGCCAAACCACCCTAAAACTGTGGGAAGAGCCAATGGGAGAGGAGAAAAGGGTCCTGTTCTGGTGGCCTTGAGGTGCAAAGAGCAGAGCAGGTTTGCCTTCACTGCAGGAGGAACTCAGGGGCTCCTATTATGGACAGAGAGCAGAACCCCCCCAGTCCACGGCTGGCTGTGCTGGGAACCAGGAGCTGGACATTTGGGATGGCCTAGGGCAAAGCTCAGATCCTACATGGAGCAATCCTCAGCTATTTTGGGATGGAAGGCAGCTCTGGAGGCCTCCAGCCCAACTCCTCACTCTCAGTCAGCACTGGGGTCACACTCGTCGCTCTGGGGCTTGTCCAGGTCACAAACCCTCCAGGGACAGAGCCAGACCTTCCCCTGAACCCTCCCACCTTCCCAGGGAATGCTGCCAGGCAGGGCGGGTCAGGAGCTGCCAGGCCCTGTGCAGGAGGTTTGGGATCTCCAGGGCCTCCAGGCACAGGGAAAGGAGAAGAGGAACAGCCCGGGGGGATCCCTGACAGCCTTGAAGGCTTTAGATGGGAGATAAGAAACATCAAAACCTCACATTGTGTTATCAAAAGAGGAGTGAAGTCTGCAAACAGCCTAGAAAATCCTGAATATTGTTGATAAAAAATAATATCAAATCTCTAAACAACATGAACACTCATTTTCTGTCTCACACTGATCCTGCTATGAATCTTTCTGAGTTTATTCAGCACTACTCGTAGTTAAAGTGATTTCAGTACTAACATCCAGAGGAAGCAGCCAGTGTGAGCTGGGAACCTGTTATGGATGTGGGGCAGGTGAGTCCTGTCAACATTCCTCCAGAAGTGCTCCTCCCTGGGTTAAAGTTTGGGATCTCAGTCTGCAGAGGAGAAAAACTGCTGCCTCTGGGAGCTGCTCATGTCCCTCAGAGACACGAAGGGAGATGGAAACAGCTCTGCCTGCAGGAGCTCCTGGGAGGGTTTAATGAGCACCTCGGGCCATCCCACACCTGAGAAAGGAGCTGCAGGTGTTTCCTTTGTGGTGTCACAGTTACAGAATCAGTCACAGAATCTCCTGAGCTGGAAGGACCCACAGGGATCATCGATCCAGCCCCTGGCCCTGCACAGACACCCTAAAAACGCCACCCTGGCCATCCCTGGCAGTGCTGTCCAAATGCTCCTGGAGCCTTGGGGCCAGGGATCATTCCCTGGGGAAGACAAGTCTGCCCAAAATTCCATCATCCCAACACTACCAACAGCCCGTGCTGGTGGCTGAGCAGGGGAAAAGCAGCCCTTGGGTCACAGGGAAGTGTGAGGGTCAGTCAGAAAGAGAAAAGTCAAGGTGAGGTTTTACTTGCCCAGCCTGAGCCTGGGAAAGAAGCAAATAAAACGAGAGTCCAAGTGAAACCTCCAGGCTCAAACATGTTATAGCTATATATATTATAAAGTTGGCTTTTCGCAAAATGTGTGCTATATGGTTAACAATGTTGTGGTAAGAATATAGAATATAAGTTTTTTTATTTCTGCTTTTAGAAAATTTGGCGTAGTAGTAGTAACTGATGTAGTATGCTTAAACTGTCTGTTTGGTCAAAATAATATCCAGTGAACATATAAAGAAGACCCTGCTATTAATATCAATTAATATATTAATATTATTATATTAATTATTAATATATTAATATTAATATATTAATAACCAACTATCAGCATCTACCACCTAAAAAAAGCATAAAGCAAAGCCCAAGCTGAAGGTGATAATAAAGACACAGCCACAAAACACGCATACTCTAAAAAAGCAAACCCAAAGAGAAGCCATACAAAGCAGTTCCTAAAATACAGAAACTAGTTTATGGAAAAATATGAACATTCATAAACTAGTACAATAAAAAAGGTATTTAACAAATGTCTCTAAAATAGCAAAGTGTGGATTTGGCTGAATGCCAACTCACCCAGCCAACCGTACTTGACTTTTTTTATCTCCTAATTGTCTTAATTTTTATTAAACATATTTCTTAAAATTTACCAAAAAGTAAACCTCATTTTTCACAAACAAATACATCTCCACTGCTCTGGCTTTCAGCTACAGGACGGTTGGAGCTGTGATGGATGTGTGTGAAGAGCTGCCCCCAGTCCAGATGGACTGAGAGAGGATGGGAACCCCCAAATCCCTGAAAGCTGCCGGGATGTTCCCTGGAGGGGAAGGGGAAGAGGCTCTGAAGCTGCCTTTGATGCTCTCCCTGTTTCCCAACCTACCCGTGTTCAGCATTGAGATGATTTAACAGCTGAGCCCAGCCCAGCCCCTGGCACAGAGAGGGAGTTTAGCAGTGCTTGATCTCCCAGATGGTGCCCCAGAGGTGAGGATTACTTTGTTATCAGCATCCCTAAAACTCCTGGTGATGGAACAGCAGAGACAGGGAGGGGATGGAGGATTTCTCCCATCAGGATTTCACCACATTTTTAACAAGTAATTGCTGCTTTCAGAATTTTTTCAAGAGTTTATTTGGGTTTTGTTTTGGGATTTTTTTTTTTTTTTTTTTTTTTTTTTTTTTTTTTTTTTTTGGTGGCTTTTGGGGAGTTTTGTTTGTTTGGTTCGGCTGGTTGGTTTGGTTTTTTGGGTTTGTTTGTTTTTTTTACTTCCTGGAGTAATTCCTTGCAAACCTTCTCACTGACTTTGGTCTGTCCTGAAGAGATGGGGAGTTTTTGGTTTAAAATTTTGTATTTGGAAGATGCCCCCAGTCACTGTGCCCTGGGGGTCTGACTCCCCATGCCCAGGAGAGGCATCCACCCATCTCAGCAGCTCCAGAAGGCCTTGAGCCTGTCCTGAAAGATGATGGGAAGAAGGTGGAACTACATCCTTGAGGAAGAACCCAGCCCCAAGGAATCCTGGAATGGTTTGAGTTGGAAGGGACCTCAAAGCCCATCCAGTGCCACCCCTGCCATGGGCAGGGACACCTTCCCCTGTCCCAGGCTGCTCCAAGCCCCAGTGTCCAGCCTGGCCTTGGGCACTGCCAGGGATCCAGGGGCAGCCACAGCTGCTCTGGGCACCCTGTGCCAGGGCCTGCCCACCCTCCCAGGGAACAATTCCTGACCAATCTCCCATCCAGCCCTGCCCTCTGGCAGTGGGAAGCCATGCCCTGTGTCCTGTCCCTCCATCCCTTGTCCCCAGTCCCTCTCCAGCTCTCCTGGAGCCCCTTTAGGCCCTGGAAGAGGCTCTGGGCTCTCCCTAGAGTTTCTCCTGTCCAGGTGAGCACCCCCAGCTCTCCCAGCCTGGCTCCAGCCCTGGAGCAGCTCCAGGCCCCCTCTGGACTTGGGCACCAGGGATGAGGCACTGGGTGGTGACAGCCAAAAATCCCCTGCAGTCCATGGGCTGGAATCTCCTCCACTCTCGTTGGTTCCATTGTGCTGCTGCTCCTGGATTTAGGGGTGAAGATCTGGCCCGGCAGAAGGAGCTGGGCTGGGTCCCCTCCTCCCAAATGTCACTGCTGGACCTGGGACCAGCCACCTCCAGTCCTGCTCCGACTGCTGGGCTGGGGTAGGGGGAGGAGACTCAGGAGAGGGGGGACCTGCTGAGCTCCCACCTCTGGGAAAGCTCAGCCTCAGCAGGGCCAGGGCTACCTTAGAAAGATTTCCCTGGGATTTATTGCCTCCCCTTCCCCATAGTGGAGGAGGAGAAATGTCCCGGCTATGTTGGGTCCCAGCTCCTGCCTCAGTTTGCAGGTGACAAAATGAGGACGATGCCCTTCCTTCGATTCATTCCCATCTCTTCTTCCTTCCCCCTCAGGGCACAGCAGCAGCTCCAACATCATAAATGATTTAGGAGCCGAGCCAGATGAAGCCAAAGCTGATGGATGACAATGCTCTGCTTGGGGGAATGTTTTCCTGCTGGAGGTTTTTTGGAAACAAATATATTTATCCTCATTCAAAATTGAAACACAGCCCCCACCCCGGGTGACTCAGCCCCTGAGTCAGGATCCAGCAGGAGCACAGCTGGGAAGAGCCCATGGAGCAGCCGGGAGGGATCCAGGCTGTGCCAGGGAACAGAGAACCGGACCAGGCACAGGAGTCCTCAGGGCTCCTCAAATTCTCCTTGGCTTTAAGGGGGTAAAATGATTTTTGCACATTTTGCCCCTCAGGACAGACAACCTGAGTCTCCAGGTTAGGTTTGGAAGCACCAGGTCCCCCTTTGCTGGAAGTGGCAGGCAGGACACGTTCTGTGCCTTGGCTTTGGGCAGAAACCTCTGAACCAGAGGGGGGAGCAGCTCTTTGGGGGTCCTGGGCAGCACCAGGGGCAGGAGGGAGGATGGGAACCCCCTGCAGCCCAGCTGCACTATGGGCTGTGATCCAGACCAAAACCTATGGGAAATGGGTTGGAATTACAGCTGTTAAGTCAAATATACTCAGGGCAGCACAGGAGCATGGGCTGGTGGAGGGCAGCGATCCCTGCTCCCAGCACGGGCAGTGCAGGATCCCGGAGCTCCAGCTGGGCCAGCCAGGTCCCCAGTTCCCTGTGTCCCCAAACAGCCAGAGGGTTGTGTGTTGGGGGCTTATGTTCTCTTGTCCCCCTGGAGTGCTGGGTGTGAGCCATTCCTGGATGGATTTGTGCACTGGAAGATTCACTCTGAGCACGAGGCAATTCCAGTGGAACTGCAGGAGCAAATCCTGCCCCAGCTGCTCTGGGAGCAGCGTCCAGATGTGGCCTAGGTGGGTGTCCTGGTCCCTGCCTGGCACTTGGGCCTGTGTTTTCCCACAGGGCAGGGGAAAGCCCCGATTTAGGACACGGCAGGGGCCAATTCCCATGGGAACGGCGTGGCACTACCCCGTGCCACCCGCACGGCCGGGAGCAGTGGGGAGGAGCAGGGAGAAGAAGGGAGAGAATTCAGGGACACAGGGAGGGTGTGGGGGAGGATGGAGGGAATGCAGGGACACATGGAGGATAAAGAAGGATGGAGGGAGTGTGAGGACATGAGGGATCAGAAGATGGATGAAAGGGAGCACAGGGAGGATCAGGAGAGGCCTCAACTCCAGCGAGGGCTGTGAGCTGCCAATGCTCACAGGAGCCAGCAGGGAACTGGGATGGACTGGGGGGGTTCTGTCAGGGAGGTGGGTGCAGGATGGAGGGAATTCAGGAAAGAGGAAGAGGTGCTGAAGGGCCAGGATCCATCGAGGAGAATGTGCTGGGTCCTGGTGGAAACCAAACATACCAGACCCCAAAATTCCAGCTGATGGTCCAGGGTTAACTGTAGTCTTCTGTCCAGGGAAGGAAACAGAGCCGGGAAGGGGCTGGAGCCCCAGGAGAGGCTGAGGAAGCTGGGAAAGGGGCTCAGCCTGGAGAAAAGGAGGCTCAGGGGGGACCTTGTGGCTCTGCACAACTCCCTGACAGGAGGGGACAGCCGCGGGGGTCGGGCTCTGCTCCCAGGGAACAGGGACAGGAGGAGGAGAGGGAACGGCCTCAGGCTGGGCCAGGGGAGGCTCAGGGTGGACACCAGGAGGAATTTCCCCATGGAAAGGGTGGTCAGGCACTGGAAGCGGCTGCCCAGGGAGGTTTGGAGTCCCCGTCCCTGGAAGTGTCCAAGGCCAGGCTGGATGGGGCTTAGAGCAGCCTGGGACAGTGGAAGGTGTCCCATCCCATGGCTGGGGTGGAACAGGATGGGCTTTAAGGTCCCTTCCCACCCAGACCCTCACAGGATTTTGTGATATTTTAAAAATATACTCAGGAAAGGCACCCACTATCCATCACCCATGTACCCACCCCATGCTCTCCCTTCCACCCCACATCTGTTAGGAAGGAGCTCTTATCCAACATTTGTGCTTCTCATCTCCTTCCAATCCATCTCTCACCCTCCCTGACAGACCCTGCTCAGCAGCCACACACCAGAGGTGCTCTAGGCAAAACTCCTTTATTTTCCTTCTGCTTTAGAAATTCTTTGTACAGCTTAAGAAAAGAGGTTGCTTTTAAAAAGAAATGGAATCCCCATCCCAAGGATGTTCCATCTGCAGCACCGGGCTGGACACTGGGCACACCCAGCTGGAGCCTGACAGGGCTCTGAAGGACTGGACCTGTTGTTTAGGGCTGCTGGCAGTGGGATAACACTGCTCCTAAACCTCATTCCCAAAGCCATGAGGTTGGAAGACACTTAGAGAGGTATCAGAAGCTGCAGCTGGTATCCATGGGGTGCTGTTACATCCATTCCCAAGTTTTGGCTTCTTGGCAATGGGGTTTTTACAGGAAATGGCACCAGTGTTTAAACCAGAACAAAGCCCCTAAAATGATACTCCCCTCAGGGATCAGCTGTTGGATCCAGGTCTGGCTGTAGCCCCACCTGTCCTGATCCAACCTTGTGCAGCTGAAATCCTCTGGCATTTTTCCTTAGGGTGGTGGAATGTTTTGCTGCCAGGCTCTCCTTGCACAGGAGTCCAAGGAACCCTCTGGCCCCACATCCCACTCCAAACATTCCCACTGAGGAGAACCCAGCACTGCCCCCACCCACTGCTGCTGAATCAGTTCTGATTTCTCTTGAGATAAGAACTTATCAATATTTTCATCCAGGAAGCCCTAAAAACAGGAGGGAAGGTTTAAATCCAGGCTCAACTCCCTCCTCAAACATCAGGATAATCCAGGTGGATGGATCCAAGATCAGTGTCAGCCCGAAATGGAGTCCTGGGAAGGCCAGGGTGCGGCGAGCCCCAGCCCTCAGCACCCCGAGATGTCCCGTGCCTTGTTTTTCCTCTGGAATCTCACATCTGAGGGGTCGAACCCCCGTTCCCTGGCCCCAAAGAGGGCCCAGGAAGGAGTCCTGGCCGTGTACTCGGCCGCTGTGAAGGTCCTGGAGCCGCCGCTCTGCTCGTACTCCCTGACCAGCTCCTGGAAACGTCTGTAGTCGATCCAGGTCCTCCACTCACCATCCACCTGGAACTGGAGGAAAGGAAACTGTGAGGGAACCAGGAAACACCAAACCAAGGTTATGCTGAGAGCAGCTGGGTGGGGATGAACTGGGATCCCCAGCTGGTGTTTTTCTAATTTCACACCACATGGAGGTGCAGGTAAAGCCATCCAGAGGCTCCTGTAGGATATAGCTTTAATAGGAAAACAAAAGGAATTCAAGTGGATTAGTACCCGAGCCAGCAGGGAATTGATTCTCCATGTCTACTCTGCCCTTGTGAGACCCCCTTGCAGAGTTGCTTCCAGCTCTGGAATTCTCAGCACTGGAATAACCTCATCCTGTTGGAGCAAGCCCAGAGGAGGCCCCAGAGCTGCTCCCAGGCCTGGAGCTCCTCTGCTCTGGAGCCAGGCTGGGAGACCTGGGGGTGCTCACCTGGAGAGAAGACTCCAGGGAGAGCTCAGAGCCCCTGCCAGGGCCTAAAGGGACTCCAGGAGAGCTGGAGAGGGACTGAGGACAAGGGATGGAGGGACAGGACACAGGGAATGGCTTCATACTGCCAGAGGGCAGGGATAGATGGGATATTGGTCAGGAATTGTTCCCTGGGAGGGTGGGCAGGCCCTGGCACAGGGTGCCCAGAGCAGCTGTGGCTGCCCCTGGATCCCTGGCAGTGCCCAAGGCCAGGTTGGACATTGGGGCTTGGAGCAGCCTGGGACAGGGGAAGGTGCCCCTGCCCATGGCTGAGATAGGATGAGTTTTAAGATCCCTTCCTACCCAACCCATCCTAGGATCCTGTGGTATCTCCATGAGGGCTGCACTGTTGGATGCTTTCCTGCAGCCTTCAAATTACGAGATCTACCCCAATTCAGCCCAACTTTCCAGGAGGGAAGCTCTTAAAATGCCTCTCAAAGCTTTCTCAGGCCTCCTGCCCTTGCCAGCTGACACTTCCATGGGAAAGCCCTTGGTGTGGGGAGCTGCGAGAGCCCTGGAGAACAGGCATGGATTTGGGGCTAAGCCCAGGTGCTCCTCAGTGAAGGATCTTACCAAGGTCACCCCAACCCTGAGCGTGGGATTGTGACTCCAGGACAGCCCAGCCTGGGACAATGGCCCAGGAGCAGCACCAGAGCCATCTGCCAAGGGATTGGGATGGATTTGGGTGACTCTGGACAGAGGCAGGAGGGCGGTGTTTGGGAACAGGGGAGATGAAGAGGTTTAATGACACAAATCCTCTTTCCATGTGAAGAATGGCTCCCTTTGACAAGCTGAAGCTGCATTTGTCTCCCAGACCTGCTCTGCTCATTTAGCCCCAGCCTCGGCTGAAGCCTCAATTAGGATTTATCTCAGCTAAGAGCTTATTACGCATTTCATCCAAAAAAAGAGGGAAAACAGACTGGCTCCTTGGGTTTTGTGGATTTTTTCCCCCCCAAACTTGATGGCTGTGCACTTCAAATGGCACTTGACTTTGTGCCCAAGAGCTAAAAGCTTTTTTGGTTGGGAAAACTGCTGACACCCCTGAAATTCTGCAATCAGCCGTGGCTGATGATCCTCCATCCCTGCCCATGGAATTACAGCGCGTCCCTGCTAGAGCCAGAGCCAGGAGGGGACACTGCAGAGTCACAGCACTGGGAATAAATCAGGGCGCCCAAGGCTCATTTTTCTTGTGCCAAAGTGGGGACATGTGTGAGGCCACCAGGAAAACAATGGCAGAGGAGACATCATGTCACCTGTAAAGGAAAACTCTTGATCCCAAGGAGGATCTGGGCTCTGCAGAGCTGAGCTGCCTCCAGGGTGGGGAGGTGGGAGGTGACAATGTCAGATCTCACATCAAACTCTGCTCCCTCCAGGTTTGATCCATGAACACTCAGCAAATTAAAGGGCAAACCCCAAACCAGAGGATCCAGGAATGCCTTTAAGGCACAAGGGGGAATGGCTTCCCACTGCCAGGGGGTTGGATGGAATACTGGGAGGGAATTCTCCCTAGTGAGGGTGGGGAGGGGCTGGGATGGAATTCCCAGAGGAGCTGTGGCTGCCCCTGGATCCCTGGCAGTGCCCAAGGCCAGGCTGGACAGGGCTTGGAGCAGCCTGGGACAGTGGAAGGTGTCCCTGCCATGGCAGAAGTGGTACTGGATGGGTTTTGAGGTCCCTTCCCATCCAACTCATTCCATGATCCCGTGACCCCATTCCCACCAGAACAACCAACCTGGGATCCATTCCAAATCAGATCAATCAATAATCATCATTTTCAGTGCAGTGACAGCACAGCCATGAACCATAATGGCAGAGGGGCAGATGTGTCATGGGGAGAAATGGCTCCTGCTGAGGAATAAATCCCAAACCCAGAGTGAGGAAGAACAGCTCCAACTGCCTACGAGATTTACAGCTTGGATTTAACAATGTTGTGATTCTTCCATGGGTAACAAAAGATTTAAGGCTCAAAGCAGTTTCACAGCATCCATATAACAGGTGAGCCAACTCTAAACATCCCTGAGATCCCAGCCTAATATGGGCAGGTGTTTTAAGGAATTCTTCACTGCTGTGGAACCCTTCAGGGTGGTAAATACATAGAAAGGAGAAATGGCTGAGACCCCTCCCCTGGTTCTTCTCCAAGCTGGAATCAGTGTCACAGCTCCTTCAGTTGGCCTGGCCTGGCTGGAAAGAGAAACTCTCCCTCCCTGAGGGCTCTGCTCAGAACTGGGGTTACTCAGGAGCCTTCCCTTGGCTCCTGGAGCCCCTGAGCTCTGGTCCCCAGGGTGCCACCACCCACTGCTCCCCACAGATGTGGCACGGATGCACAGCAAGGAAAAAGCTGATAGATTCTGCAGATCCCCCAGGGTAAGGAGCACTGCTCCAGGCAGGCGTTAATGATGGGATACAAGAGGGACAGGAATGAGGGGAAACTTTCAACCCCAGGCTAAGCCAGGTGTGAAGGAACCACAGCAGGTCACTGGTGCCAGGTCCCTGCTCAGGCAGGGCCTTCCCAGAGCACAGGGCACAGGATTGTGTCCAGAGGGCTCTGGAATATCCCCGCTGAGGAGACTCCAGCCCCTCCCTGGGCAGCCTGTTGAGGGCTGGGCACTGCCCAGGGCAGAAGTTGTGCCTCCTGTGCAGGGGGAATTGCTGGGCTCAGTCCCTGCCCGTGGCTCTGGTGCCACTGCTGGGAGAATTATGACCCCCTTTCTCACCTCATTAAGGCTCACAATTATTTAAGGCTCCCTTTGTTTGACAGGGAAAGTGACTGAACTGGAGTCACTCAGCAAAACAAGGAGAAATATCATGAGAAATTACTCTGAACAGGGTCACAGTCCCTGGCAAAAATCTGCCAACTTCTCCTTTTGAATTATTGTCCCGACCTCAGACTTTAGGGGGAAGGAATTGAGGTGCTTTTTAAGTTATAGATGAGGTAAGAGATGGGAATAATGGCTTTAAGAGGAAGGAGGGCAGGGTTAGATGGGATAGGGGGAAGGAATTGTTCCCTGGGAAGGTGGGGAGGCCTTGGCACAGGGTGCCCAGAGAACCTCTGGCTGCCCCTGGATTCCAGGAAGCGTCCAAGACCAGGTTGGAGCAGCCTGGGATGGTGGAAGGTGTCCCTGCCCATGGAAGGGTGGCACTGGATGGGGTTTAGGCCCCTTCCCACCCAAACCATTTCCTGATTCTGATTCCACAAGCAATGAGACACCAGGCACACACAGCTGAGTCTCTCCACATCTCTCCTTCAGCCATGGGGCTGAAGGAAAACCAGCAAAGGGACAGAGCCCTGGGAATAACCAAGCCTTAAATCCCTCAGCAGCTTCTCAGGCGGGATGTGGGAACAGCTACCAGCACCACAATTCCCATCAGTTCTGGATGGGAATAACAAGTAGCCCTGCAGCCACCCTCAGTGACTCCAGCCCGTGCTCAGGAGCAATCAGAGGAGTCAGCGCAGAGGGAACATCCCCAGAGGCAGCACATGGAATACCTGGAGATGGAATTCACTGTTGTGGATTCCCAGAGTGGGACAGCCTGAACTGCCCTGAGCTGTGCCCAGCAGTGCCCTGGCCCACGGAGCCTGTGCTGATCCCCCTGACCCTGGGGAGTTATTCCCACTGCCGAGCAGAACAGCCCAGCTGCCAATGGAGCCAGGGCTCAATCTCAGCAGCTCCCATTCCCAGGGATCAAAGCTGGATTACTTCAGCACAATGGAGAGCTGCTTATAATCACTGACACATTCAGCCCAGCAGAGCCACCTTCTTGCTGCCAGGATACAAGGGAAAGGGAGAAAACCTTCAGGAATTCCACTATTCTGTTCTCATGCCTGGTCTAAGGAGGCTGCTTGGCTGCTGAGACACCTTGTCCACACATGGGGTCACCTTGTCCACACCTGGACTCCACCCCATCCCCTGCTCTGCTGCAGATCCCAGGATGTTCCACCTCTTTGTGACCCTCAGCCTCCCAAGTTTGGTTTTGCCTGTGGTGCTGTCTCTGGATCCCAGAGATGGCTCCCACTCTCCGAAGGATTGAGACAGGAAGGAACTAAACGTGATGGACTCTTTGTCCCTGATCTATCCCTTGTCAGGGGATGTGCAGCTGGGAGTGAAGTGCTTCCTCTTCCTCCCTAAATATAGCTGGGATGCTCAGCACGGGATGCTCAGCATTGAACAATTCAGTGCCTTCTCTCAAGCTCTGGAGCCTCCCAGGCCCAGACAAGCCCGGCAGTGCCAACACCAGGAGGAAAAGGCCAAGTTCCTCCTGGGTGGGACGACTTTGTGGCTGAAGGAGAGGGATGGGCACCTCTGGCCAGGCTGTTCCCTGTCCCCAACACCTGCCCTGGAGGTGCCATGACACCCCCAGTGCTGCAGCCACACAGAATCCTGGGGTGGTCTGGGTGGGAAGGCACCTTAAAGTCCATCCTGTTCTACCCCTGCCATGGGCAGGGACACCTTCCACTGTCCCAGGCTGCTTCAAGCCCTGTTCAGCCTGGCCTTGGACACTGCCAGGGATCCAGAGTGTCCTGGGTTGCAGTGTAGGATGTGCACAAAGTATTTATTCTATCACCATCTTCATGAACTGTTGAAATCAGGTGGGGCAGTGTCTTCCCAGGCCCCTCCCTCTGGGTGATCTTCTGCTCATGGCCCATCAATGCCTTGCCCAGGACTCACAGGGAACTCCCTCCAGGAGCTCTCTCTGTTTAATGGGCCACCAAGGACCCACTTCACACTCCTCATCCCATTGGGAGATGCTCTGCCCAGGGGGAGGAGCCAAGCATTCCCACCTGGAGAGAATCTGGGATTTGGGACAGGACAAGCAGCCCTGACCCACTGGATTCCCAGAGGAGCAGAGCTCCCAGACCTTTCTGTGGGATCACTGCTTCAGGAAGAGCCCCTCACCTGGACTGCTCCCACCACCCTGCTCAGGTTGTATTCTGACTCTGTCAGTGGTCTTTTGTATTACTGCATTTATTCTATTTTACTTTTTCTTTCTTCTTATTAAATTGTATTTCTGACTTGGAGTCTCTCACTTGTTTTGCTTTCAAACCACTACGTAGGGGCAGACACAGCTTCTCTGTGTCAGGGCCTCCCCATCCTCAGAGGGGAATTTGGATATGGGAAATGAACTTATTGAAGGGCTGTGCCCAAAAGCCTCTCCCTTTGTTGATGCCAAGGTGACCCAGCCATGCTGGAGAACACAGCACTATCCCAGACCACTTCCAACAGGGAAAGAATCCAGCTGGTGAGGCAAGGGAGGGCTGGAGTACACAGCTGCACCATGAGGATCCAGGGATGGACACTCTGCTTCTGTAAGTCTTTGCTTTAGGCTGGAGGGAGTTTGGGTCTTGGCCCTTTCTCCCAGAGAACAAGTAACAGGACAAGAGGAAACAGTCCCAGATTGTGCCAGGGGAGGTTCAGGTTGGATATCAGGGAAAATTTACTCACTGAAAGGGTGGTCAGGGCCTGGCACAGCTGCCCAGGGCAGGGTGGAGTCCCCATACCTGGAAGTGTCCCAAAGGTGTGTGGATGTGGCACTTGGGGACATGGCGGCACTGCTGGGTGCACAGTTGGACTTAATAGTCTTGGAGAGCTTCTCCAACCAATCCAAGATTCTAAGTCAGGCCTATCAGATTAATTAAGGCAGAAATGGCTGATGGCATCAGGGTGCTAAGCCTGCCCTGTTCATGGCACCCTGTGAGCTGAGACCTCCAGACAGAGCAGGCATTGGAATTCCAGGAGCATTCCCTGAGCTGTGCATTGCTCAGTGATGTGGAAATCAGCCCTGGAGTGACAGGGATGCTCAGACATGGAACCCTCCTGTTCTGCCCCAGAACTCTGGGATCCAAGTCCCTCAGCCAGTCTGAGAGCAGCAGCAGCACACTGACTGAACTGGCCAGAAACTGTTGTAAAGCCCCAGAGATCTGGAAAATAACCACCTGCTCCAGAGGGGGAAAGGGTTAATGAATAAAATGGGCTGGAAGTGCCAGGAAATGCTTCGAGACAAGGACAGGGTGGAACACACATGGAAAGCAAATCCAGCACCATGGAGCCAAGGGGTTTAGTGCAGAAATGACCAAGATATTGAATTTCCTTCAGAGAAATCCTCCCTGCAAGGCAGCTGCAGCACCTTCCCCCCTCTCAGGAGCTTGTCTGGTCCTCAGGGTGCACTGACTGTCCCAACCAGGAACAGCAGCAGCCTCGGGCCTCTCTCTGGAAAAGGTCCCTTGAATTAACTCTTCCATTAAAAAGTTGCTCCTGTGTGGATATCTCAGCCCATTAGTTCAAAGTGATGCCATAAATCCCATTTTTGTGATCATGGTTTATGGGATTTACTTGAAAGCAAAGAGAATTACTCAAGAATTCAGCAGTGTTGCTAGAGAATCAAAGAGGATGGAGCCCAAACATCAGGCAACTCCCAAAGAGAGATGGGAACCAGGGAAGAGCCAGGAGGAGGATGCAGGAAGAGCAGGGAAGAGGAGCTCCCACCCTTGTGAGCCCAAGCTGAGCCAAGGGAAAGCTGCACTCAGCCCTGGCTGTCCCCACTTGTCCCTCAGGCTCCAGCAGGACCCACTCACCCCCGGCAGTGTCCAGGCTGGAGAGGGCTTGGAGCAGCCTGGGACAGTGGAAGGTGTCCCTGCCCAGGGCAGGGGGACACTGGATGGGCCCTAAGGTCCCTCCCACCCAGAGCAGTCTGGGATTCTGAGGACCTGTCCCCCAGTGCCCCAATGCCACGGAAATCCCAGGATGCTCAGGGCATGGGGTGCAGGGCACAGGGGTTGTTCTCTCAGGTCATCTTTAGGGCTCTGGGAAGGGTAAGTGCAAATCAAACATCTTGCCGTGAGGATTCAGTTCTCAGGACTTTTTGAGCTCCCCTGGGATCCAAAGCTCTCTGAGGTTAAAGTGGGACCCATCATTCCAGGGTGCTGAGGGTTCCCACAAGCACCTGCCCTGTATCTGCAGACACTCCCAGAGAGCAGAACCCACTGCTGGCCAGCAGGGAAAAGGGATTTGTGTGTGGGAAGAGACCTGGAGGCTGAATGAGAGACTTTTAGGACCCTGAAGGCCCCCAAGTGCCCCAGTTCCCATCTCAGCACCACCCTGTGACCTCCAGAGAGAGAAAATAACACCAGACAAAAACCCTGCTCTCTTTAAAATCTCTTTTCTCCCTAAATTCCTGCCCTTAAGAGACTTCAGAGCTCAAGTCTTGAGCTGTCACTCATCACAAGCAGGTGCCAATCAATGAGTCCCATCCATCCCAGGCAGCAGCTGCAGGATGAATTATTCCTGACATTCCCAGACTGTTTCCTACAGGCTGGCATTCAATGGCAGCATTAAATTTATCAGGAGCATTGTTTGAACACTTCCAAACTCAGACCTAGGAAAACACAGTGAAATAAATCACATTTCTTAATGATTTTTATTACACTCTTCCTGCAACTCCTTAATTTTTTAAAGACCCCTTTGATTTTGCAATTACTCACTCCAGTTTGATCAATCACAGAGCACAGGTTTTCCTGCAAATAATAGGCACTGACAGATTTTATTCTCCACTAGAGCCTGAAACTCAAAAATTAAACCCTAATGGAAATAAATTTATTTTTATTAGCTATTTTAGCATCGACAACAGATTGTTTCCCACAGACACCCTCTGCTAATGGCTGTGGAAGGAGAAGCAGCTGTTGAATTCCTCCTGGGCAGGTACCAATTTATTCTCCTTGCTAATGGTGAAAGAATTCTCCTTACTTAAATTCTGCCTCAAAAAGGTTTCTGCAATCTGTTTGTTTGCTTTCCTGGACCTTACAATGTAAAAGGAGATTTTACTTTCTCAGGAACAGTTGCCAGTGGCAACAGCCAGGAGTGAGACTGTAAATAAAGCAAATTTAAGGTGAGATCAAACACAACCAGTGCCAGGTGTCCTGGTTTTCTCTGCTCCTTCCCAGCTGCTCCGTTTGCAGACTCCAAGGTAGGTTTACATTGGATATTGAGGAGAAATTCCTCCCTGGGAGGGTGCTGAGGCCCTGGAGGGTGGCCAGAGAAGCTGTGGCTGCCCCTGGATCCCTGGCAGTGTCCAAGGCCAGGCTGGACAGGGTTTGGAGCAGCCTGGGATCATGGAAGGTGTCCCTGCCCATGGAATGGGATGGGCTTTAAGGTCCTTCCAAACCAAAGCATTCCAGGAATCTACAATTTCATCAGGTGCCCAGCTGGCACATTATTATCTTTTTTTGTTGTCCTTCTATTAATCTTTTCTGAAGCTCAGAGAGCAAATATGTACTCATTATTTTTCATTTCCTGCATCTTTTAAAATGATTTTTTTTTTTTTTTTTGCATTTCACTTGTATTTCATTTCATTTCCTTTCCAGTATTTGAAGGGGAGATGGTGACAAACCTTTCTAGCAGGACCTGTTGCAAGGGCTGATGGATTTAAACAGCAGCAGGGTCAATTTACACTGGATACAAGATAATTTTTTTTTTACCATGAGGGTGTTGAGGCCTTGGTAGAAGTTGCCAGAGAAGCTGCTATGACAAGAAAGACCCTGAGGAGCTGGAGTGTGTCCAGGGAAGGAAACAGAGCTGGGAAGGGGCTGGAGCACCAGGACCAGCTGAGGAAGCTGGGAAAGGGACTCAGCCTGGAGAAAAGGAGGCTCAGGGGGGACCTTGTGGCTCTGCACAACTCCCGGACAGGAGGGGACAGCCGGGGGGTCGGGCTCTGCTCCCAGGGAACAGAGACAGGAGGAGAGGGAACAGCCTCAGGCTGGCCCAGGGGAGGCTCAGGGTGGATTTTGGGGAAATTTCTTCATTGAATGGGTTGTCCAGCCCTGGCACAGCTGCTCAGGGCAGGGGTGGAGTCTCCATCTCTGGAGGGGTTTAACAGCCCTGTGGATGTGGCACTTGGGGACATGGGGCATTGGTGGCCTTGGCAGTGCTGGGGGAGTGGTTGGGCTTTTCCAACCCAAGTGATTCTGTGGTTCTCTGATTCAAATGTGGTGATTCTGCCTCTCGAGATTCTGGCTAAGACCAACAGGAAAATAACAGAGCATCCCTTGGGTCCAGGTGGCATCCAGGGGTGTGAAGGGCTGGAATCCTGGGGCACACCATGGATTCTCCTGGCCACTGACTGGAGGGGTTTGGGAAGCTTTGGAATGGGCAGCCCAGGACAGGATGGAGTCTCCAACCCTGGAGGGGTTTAACACAGGCATGCATGTGGCACTTGGGGACATGGGTCAGTGGTGGCCTTGACACTGCTGGGCTGGACATAAAGACCCCAGAGGGCTTCTCCAGCCTAAACAATTCCGGGTAACTCTGGAGAACAAGGCTGTTGATGCTGGCCCTCCCCAGAGCAGCCCAGGCAGGTGTGACCCATCAGGCTCACCTTGCTGTGGGCCATCAGCAGGCAGTTGGAGTGCTCATGCTCGCAGGCGATGCCGTATTCCGGGAGCAGCCGCGCCAGCTCCTGCACGAAGCTCACCACCTCCCCGTGCCACGGCACGTTGGCCATGGTCAGGCTGCTGGCAGAGCTCTCCCCGCAGTAGGTCACACCCTGGGGACACAGGGAAACAGGACAGTCAGCTCAGCACTCCCCAGCCCTGGCAGTGCCGGCCACAGCAAACTCTGCAGCTGCTGGCTCTGCCCCCCTCACGCTGGATCCCATGGCAAGGTCACAGATTCAGATATGGCATCAAAAATGGGCCCCTCCTGCAGTGACACATCCCCAAGGCACTGTGCCAGGTTTCCCCAGCAGTGACACACAGGCTGGGCTCGATCCTGGAACGCTGCTTTAACAGGAGTTAAAGGCAGGATGCTCCTGAGTGACCAAGGGACCTTGGAGAAGGTCACTGTGGTTGGAAACATGACAAGTCTGGAAGAGTCTTATGGACAACCAATGCCATGTCAGTGGGACACTCCCAGAGATCCTGTCCATGTGATACAGAAGGAACCTCTGGACCTCCTCCTTCCAAGCCCAGGCTGTGATTTCTGCCATGTCCTCCAGTATCTGTACCCAAATCCAGCAGGTCCCTTGGCAGGCCGTACCCATCCCATACACACAGAGGTGATGGGCACTGGGAGCACCCCTGGGCACAGCAGAGACTGATACAAAGCTCAGCCCCTCCCTGGTGGGAGCACTGGAGCTTTGGGAAGCAGCTTTTAGGTTGTGCTCTGGAGGCACCCCGAGAACTGACCCTGAGAGGTGACACAGTTCAAGGACACCTCCCCTGCAGATCCCAGGGTGTTCAGACAAATGGGGCTCTTGCTCCAACCCTGCTGGAGTCCAGGGCATGGGGAAAACCCCTCAAACTGCCCTGGGGGTCTGGGACTCCAGGAAAGCATTGCCTTTGACCTTAGCCCATGGGAAAAATTGCCAACACTTATTGAGGAAAAGAGAACAACTACAATTTAAATTAGATAGTAGTTTAGTTTGTCACAGGGTGAAAATTTGTAGTTTTGGGGTTTTAGAATGGAAGTAGATAGAGGCAAGATGGAGAATTTTGGGTGGTGTCTTAAGTTCCTCTTCTTCAACTTCATCTTCTGCTGTGATGGTGGCACAAAGACATTGGTAGAATGCAGGTGGTGTAGAGAATTGCATATCTAGAATTAGTAGTAATTATTGGTACAAAATTGAAAATATAGTACGTTTCAAGAGTTAATTGGGTTAGAAGTCCTTAAGAGACCATGGACACCAGCTCTCATGCTCTTGGCAGCAGTGTCTTTCAGTGTACTAAGCCTGGTGTTGGGCGGTGCGCTGATCTTCAGATAAAAAACTTGATAAACACCTTTCAAGACCGTGCTGTGAGTTCCACTCTTCTTTCTAACTCTGGCACAGGACTTTGAAAAACAAAAAGAGCCTAATCAGGGGAATCTTGGACTCAAAATCCAAGACAACCCCCCCCACAGCTGAGAATGGGTGGAGAGTCCGGGGTAGGACACTTGTCCCTCTGTCCCCACACAGAGCCAGGACATGAACACTGTTGCTCTGGGGGGACTTCTCACGGAGTGGAACACCTCCAGCTCTCCCACACCCTATCCACCACCTTCAGGCTCCAAATCCCAGAATCCCGAGGCTAGAAAAGCCCTCCAGGATCATTGAGTCCAGCCTGTGACCAGTCCCCACCATGTCACCCAGCCCAGAGCACTGACTGCTGTGTCCAGGCCTTCTTTATCCACCCTCACCACTGTGGGACCAGCTGCTCCTAACTGGGAGATGTCGTCAACTGAATTACTGATTTATTCTCAGTCATTACCTCAAATTTGCTTTTCCTTTTTTCTCTCCCTTTCTTTATTTTCATTCTTCTTCCCTTCTATTTTTCCTTTTTTTCATTTTACTTCTTTTTCTTTCTCTTTCTTTTCCTTCCTTCCTTTCTTCCTTCCCGACAAAATTCACTGAATTCTGCTTTAACCAGTGCATGACACAACTCTTTCAGAAGAGAAATAGAACAGAACAGAACTCTGTAAAACACTGAATGTTCCCTGTAATTTGCCCCAAACCACAGGCAGGTCAGTGGGTGGTGAACACTCAGTGTCACCCACTTGGAGTACAGACAGTGCTTGACTATAGGGTGTCCTTTAATGTCTGCTTGAAAATATTTCACAGCCAGGATCATAATCCACGTCAATTCCTCCCAATCAAATAATTCACTGTCAATTTCCCAGCAATTAATCTGCCATTGCTGAGAGGAGATCACACACCAGATCCTAGGGACGGTCAACCCTGGTACCCAAAGGGCAAACAGAACAAAGGACTTTTCCTACAGACACCACCCAGCCCCTCTGCCGCTCTCTGCCTAGTTCCAGCCCCTCTGCTCTTGGGCTGAGCTCTTTTACTCCAGTCACAAACTCCCATCAAGCACCAGCCTTTACAACACAGTTGTATGGATTGTTGTGTCTGGCCTGCTCATGATTCCCTCTCGGGAAGAACACTTTGACCTCCTTCAAATTTGCATCCAGGTTCATGTGCGGCATGGCCATGGCACCTGCTCTCAGCTGCCACCATGCTCCCAATCCCTGATTTACCTGCATATCCCTGGACATGGAATGTGCAGACACATCTTTGCCAACACTTTCAACTAGAGCACAGTGCACACACAGGGCTGCAGGAGCAACAGCCTGTTGCTAATTGGGAACTATACAACTACTGGAAGCAATTACTTTCTCACCATAAATTTATGAGGGATCCCCCCATTAATCTGCCCAGGCACCGTAACTCAGAGCCAGCCTAGAGGAAGATTGGCAGGGCACAAGCCAGGGAGTGCTCACCAGGGATGTACATTCAGGCTTTTTTAGCCCAGCTCTGTAAGTGTGAACCCAGAGTTTAAACATGTTCATTCTCTATTAGTCAGTGTTATAACAGAGCAACCAGCCACGCAAATCAGGGGTTTAGATCCCCAACATTCAGCTGGAGACACACAGCAATATTCTCCCCACACTCATTATCCAGATTATGATTTGAGCAGCATGAAAAATGTATGAGTACAGAGAGGGAAAATTCTTCAGAAGCTCCGACATGATTCATGCTCTCAGTAAACTACAAAGATATCATTTACAAGCAAAGAAAGCACAGAGGCAAATGGAATAAGTGAGTGTTTGGCTGCCTGATTAATTCCCAGCACAAATCAATGGGAATCAGCTTCCAGCACACCGAAGGAAAGCAGCTTTCAACTTCCCCAACTTCTTCAAACTGGAGTTAATTAACAGCTGATAGCACTTAAAACCCATGCGGAGTTGATGAGGGCGGTCACGTTCTGCTTTGCAGTAATACATGAAGACAGTTATTAAGACATCAAGAATTAAAAAGGAAAGGATCCCATTGTTCACCCAGAGCTCTCTCCCCAACCTCCCTGCGGCAGGAATGGCAACGATGCTGCCTCTTAATTACCTGCTTAATAGGGGTGCTTTGAGCAGCCTAATCCACAGAGTTCTGGCCAAGTACCTTGAAATACAGAAGCCTTTGAAAAGCATCTCAGCTCTTGGTGGTTCTGCCAGGATGAATCCAAAGCAACTGTGCTGGGTACGCTCTGGATTTCACAGAATCATAGAATCATGGAATGGCTTAGGTTGGAAAGGATCTTAGAGCCCATCCTGTCCCATCCCAGCCATGGGCAGGGACACCTCCCACTGTCCCAGGCTGCTCCAAGCCCTGTCCAGCCTGGCCTTGGGCACTGCCAGGGATCCAGGGGCAGCCACAGCTGCTCTGGACACCCTGTGCCAGGGCCTCAGCACCCTCTCAGGGAACAATTCCTTCCCAATATCCCATCTATCCCTGCCCTCTTGCAGTGGGCAGTGGGAAGCCATTCCCTGTGTCCTGTCACTCCAGGACCCTGTCCAAAGTCTCTCTCCATGTTTCCCGCACGCTTCCTTCAAGTCCTGGAAGGTCACAATGAGGTCACACCAAAGCTTTCTCCTCTCCAGGCTGAACATTCCCAGCTCTCCCAGCCTTTCCTCCCAGCAGAGCTGCTCCATCCCTCTGCTCATCCTGGAGCCTCCTCTGGACTCCTCCAGCAGCTCCAGGTGCTGCCTGTGCTTGGCCCAGGGCTGTAAATGGAGCTGAGTAAGCACAACTGGATTGACCAGAGCCTTGTGCCAGGGTGGTTGCTGGTGCTGTGGGAAGCAAGGGAAGCACATTCCTGCCCCCAGGACCTGGCTCCTGCCCCAGGATGCAGACAGCCAGCAATCCTTTCAATCCCCAGGGCTCTGAAGGAAACAACTACAGCTGACAGTGCTTTGTCTCTCCACTCACACTCCAGACTTCCCAATTTAATTACTGAACAAGACAATTCTCTTCTCTCCAAGCCCACAAATTATAAATTTAATTGAGTCTCGTGCAAATTAACAGAGAACAAAGTGTAGGCTAAGCTGCTGAGTGATGGAGACACTGTTTAAAATCTGGGGCAGCCATGACCCCAGACAAATATAAAAAGCCTCAATGCCCTGTTGATTGCAGTCTCTGCAATGAAAATGCTCCTGAGCTGAGCAGCAGCACTCCCCAAATTACAGCCACAAGGCCTCATGCATGTCTGCTCCTGCTGCAGTGGATTCAGCCAGGATTCAACTCCTTGGCTGCTTTTAATCATCACTTTCAAGCTGATTTAACAGAAGCCATCAGTCCTTTGTGTCACTTCAGCCTGCAGGGAGGGCTGGAGATGGTTGGTTGTGCAGTATAGTCCCAGTACTTCCCAGCAACTCTCCAGACACCCCACACCCATGGGGCTGAGGGCCAAGAGGTGCTGCACGGCCTGGAAATCTGCAGGGCTTCCCTGGAAGTGGGAACAATTCTTCCTGGGAAAGCTGAACTCAAACACAAGACCCAGCCTTTCATCCCAGCTCTCCAAATGAGCCATGTGGGGATCAAGAGCAGAACAGCCACTGCTGAATCACCCCCTCTGCTCCAGGGTCAGAACCAGGCAATTATCCTGGGTGGAAGAAGTCCTCCAGGAACACCAGGTCCAACCTGTGACTGACCAGCCTGGAGAAAAGGAGGCTCAAGGGGGACCGTGTAGCTCTGCACAACTCCCTGACAGGAGGGGACCGCACAGGGACTCAGGTTCTACTCCCAGGGAACAGGGACAGGAGGAGAGGGAATGGCTTCAGGCTGGGCCAGGGTGGACATCAGAAGGCTCAGGGTGGACATCAGGGAAAAATTCTTCATGGAAAGGGTGGTCAGTCTTTGGAAGAGGCTGGCCAGGAGATGGTGCAGTCCCCATTCCTGGAGGGATTTAACAGATGTATGGATGTGGCACTTGGGGGGGACACTGGCAGTGTTGGCGAGTAGTTGGATTCAGTCCTGCAGGTCCATCCCAATTTAAAGGATTCTGTGATTCTCTATCAGCAAGTGGCCAATGATGGTCTTTTCTCAGGTGTGTGGAAATCATACATTGTTTGGGTCTATTCACAGCAGGCACCAGAAGGGGAGATTTAGCTCCACCTCTTCATCTAAATTCTAGCTGGGATGGCAGAAGGATCCTGAATGGGTGTTTGACAGGTGGGGGCAATCACCTCTTGCTGCATGCAATTAAAAACTCATTAAGGCACAGCTCATTTTCTTCATTATTTTAAGCAATTAAATAATCTTTCCTGTTTAATGTGACAAGAGTGAGCAGACTGGGATAGACACTTCCCTGTGGCCCTTCCTTGCACACATTTACTCGGTCATTTCAATTCTGCAGCCAAGCCTCAGGCACCAGAGCAGGAGCTGAACCCAGACCAGCACCCTGAGCTCAGCTGGACACCAAGATTATCCATCTACATGAACAAAATCAGCAGGAAAATCAGCAGGAAAACAGCTTCCAAGTGGCTGAAAACTTTCACAAAGGCTTAGGAAGATTCTGTGCCATGACTTCAATCCCAGCTGTGCCTGAGTCCTGCCCACAGACACTGTGGAATGGACAACCCTGGGACAAAGGGCGGCCTGGCAGATTTGGGTTTCCTCCTTAAATTCTGAGGGATAGGGGGAAGCAGGAAGGCTCTGCTCAGGCTGGAGTTCACACTGCTGCTGTGAGCTGAGTGACAAAGCTTCACTCTGCCCCTGGATCCCTGTGAGTGTCCAAGGCCAGGCTAGACAGGGCTTGGAGCAACCCGGGATAGTCAAAGGTGTCCCTGCCCATGGCATCCTTCAGGCCCTGGATGGGCTCTGAGGTCCTTCCCACCCAAGCCATTCTGTGATTCTAGAATTCATCCCCAAGATCAAGTCTAATTACTGACCCAGCACTGCTGAGCTCACCCTAACCCATGTCCCCAAGTGCCATGTCTAGTCATCTATCACATTCCTCCAGGGATGGGGACTCCACTCCTGCCCTGGGCAGCTGTGACATGGCCTGACATCCCTTTCAGTGAGAAATTTCCCCAAAATCCACCGTGAGCCTCCCCTGGCTCAGCCTGAGGCCGTTCCCTCTCCTCCTGTCCCTGTTCCCTGGGAGCAGAGCCCAACCCCCTGGCTGTCCCCTCCTGTCAGGGAGTTGTGCAGAGCCACAAGGTCCCCCCTGAGCCTCCTTTTCTCCAGGCTGAGCCCCTTTCCCAGCTTCCTCAGCCTCTCCTGGGGCTCCAGCCCCTTCCCAGCTCTGTTTCCTTCCCTGGACACAAAAATGCTGCACATCAAACAAACCTCTGACTTTCAGAACCCAAAGAGGGCACCATGGCAAGAAAACGAGTTCTGGCACATTCCAGACTTCAAATACAAGTACAGAGCTTGTACATCAGCTCTGTACAAGTGTGACAGTGACACACTGGCATTAGAACAGATTAAGGCAATAAATCAGTTTGATGCATTTTTAATGACTCAGTCTCTCTTTACTACTGGCTTAAGTGAGAGAATGGGGTCCCACAGAGTTACAGCACTGTGAGGCACTCATGGAAATGAGAACAAGGATTAAGCCCTGCAAGAATCTAAATCTCTCTCCATCCACCCTGTGAGCCTCTCTGGAGCAAAACTGGATTAGCTCCCTTCATCTGAAATGGACGTCATTTATCCCAAGTCTTCAACCAAAAAATCCCCAAGCTCAGACCCATTGTCAGTCAGAGCTTTGCACAATCTCATCACCCATTGTTGGTTGGCTTTGAGCACCACCTGGTCCTTGGCTTTTTACTCTGGCACACTGAGGGGCTGGAGAAAAGAATGCTGAGGCCTATCCACATCCCAAATATGCTTCGTTCTCAAAGGAACACAAAAAATGACTTTTAACCAAAAATACCAAGTCTTTTTGGGAAAATTGCCAAGTCCCAAATACTGTGTGACCACCACAATGTGAGGCTGGACCCCCAGTGCCACCATCCCACTACTGGATTTTGGGAATGTCACCCATCCCCTCCCTGTCTCAGCTCACAGGGGAGCTGTGTTCAGATCTCACAGAACATGGTTCAGAGATCCAGACAAACTCCTGTCCCAGCTCCCACAAACAGGGTTCAGAGATGCAGATAAACCCCTGTCCCAGCTCCCACAAACAGGGTTCAGAGATGCAGATAAATCCCTGTCTCAGGTAGAAGAGCACCAGGAGTACACCTGTGACCACTCATTCATCTGCTTGGCAGAGCAAGGCAGGATTTTTCCAGGGCAGAGCTTTGGGAAAGCAGGACTGTGACACTGAGGCAGAGGGAAGAGCAGCCCATGCCTTAGCAGGAGACAGATGTTTGCCCTGGAGAGTTCCCACTGGATGAATCCAGTGCTGAAACATCAACTGGCACCCGCCTCATCTCACTAATTAACATTAGTGCACCAAGCAGAGCAGCCTGGGCAGCACCAGCCCCACAGCCTCTGCCCCATCCCTGCCCTCCCCTCCCTGGCAGGATCCTGCACAGCCAAGGAGACACCCAAGAAGGTGGAAAACTGAGGGGTTTTCCCCAAACTGAACTCCAAACCTGAGCTGGGATGACGCTCCCAACTTCAGCAGCACACCTAGAGAGACATTCTCCCCATGCTGAGAGAAGGTATCAAACCTCCACAGCAAAATCCAGGCTTTTTCTTCATAGTAGCAGTAAAAAAAGGTTAAAATTTTGAAAAAAAAAAAGGTTAAAAAATTAAAAAAAAAAAAAAAAATTAAGAGAGAAGGAAAAGAGAGAAGATAAAGGAGAGTCCAGGAGTAACAGAGTTGCACAGACACACAGCTGAGGGAGCTGTGCTGCTCTGCAGGAGCTGCTGGGAGAAAATGCTCAGAGCACTTGGGAAGGTGCCTTTTTTGCAAGTTGGTAACTTTTTTTTCTGTCTCTACTAAATTGATTGATCCCAGGATAAACCCCCTACAGCAGTATCTCACATATCCTGCTGCAGCTCTCAAATCCAGCCAAACACAAACACATCACTGAACCTTTTACCTTTCCCCTGGAAAAATTCGAGACCAGAATAGGAAGAACCCTACCCCAAACTACCAGCTTAACCTGGAATATTATGTTTCAACTGTTAGTTGATATAAAGAAAGAATATCTATTTATCTTTGTTTTCACAGAAATACAAAAAAAGGCCAGAGAGTGATGATTCTGTCGGGCAGAAATCGAGGCTGGCTGGTACAGAGTTTGCTTAGTAGCACAGGGAAACCTCCTCCAAAAGCACACACAGGATACTAGAAAACATTACCTGAATGTTAATGAATTATTATTCACTAATATCAAAAGCAAGAGAGGAGTTTCTTATGCATCACTTTAGAAGAATTTTACTTATTCAGAAAGTTTAGACTAAAGGCAGGAGGAAAATGAGGACAAAACAATGGAAAAATCTGCTGGAAAAACTAAAACAGCTCCATGCAGCTCACCTTGACCTCAATGAAGTCTGGTTTCCCGAGGGATATCAGGTCAGCATAAGCTTTGAGTTCATCCACATTCCAGGCTTTCACTAGGGTCAGCCTATAAACAGTGCGTTGTTGCTGGAATAAAGGAAAAATCACATCAACATCCCGTTCTGACCCAGGAACAAAGGAAAAATCCCACTGACATCCCATTCTGACCCAGGAACAAAGGCAAAATCCCATTGACATCCCATTCTGACCCAAGGAAGATATTCCAGCTTTGCCCACAGATTCAAACAGGAAAAAGAAATGAAATTATTCTTTTATTCCAAGAACGTAGAGATTGAACCAAACCAGACCAAACCTGTTCCTTCAGGAAATCTGCTCCACAGCACCTGGGCTGATCCACCTCATGCCACACAAATCCTCCCTCTGCCAAACCTCATATCACAGGCAGTTCGTTTGTACAGGAGTTTAACTTAATGACAAAATAAGCAGGAAATGTCTCTCTCAGATTTGCTTCCCCAGGCACAAAACCTCCCTATCAGTTACAGGTGTTTTAGTGCACCCAGCTGGATCATCTGGCACTGGGGGCTCTCACAGAAACATGGAATGTTTTATGTTAGAAAAGCCCTCAAGACATCAAGTCCAACCTTGACCCTGCAGTGCCAAGGCCACCACTGAGCCATGTCCCCAAGTGCCATATCCACAGGGCTGTTAAACTCCTTCACCACCTCCCTGCAAAGCCTCCTCCTGTGTTTGACAACCTTTCCATGAGAAATTTTCCCCAAATCCACCCTGAGCCTCCCCTGGCCCAGCCTGAGGCCGTTCCCTCTCCTCCTGTCCCTGTTCCCTGGGAGCAGAGCCCGACCCCCCGGCTGTCCCCTCTTGTCAGGGAGTTGTGGAGATTTCCAGATCCAACTTCCTCCTGGGAAGGTGGCAGACAACACTCCCAGAACTTCTCTGCTTGGAGCTATTCTGATTTGCCCTCTAAGGGCTGCTCTCCAAAGGAGTCACTGGTGACAAAAGGCCTCTCAACACAAGCACTTGGACATGGAACAAATCCACTTCTCACATCCGCTTGTTTCCATTCTTCCCCTCCCCTTCATCTTCTACTGATGTTTTATTTCACTTATTTTTGGAATTTATTTTTATTTATAGAGCAATTTTCTGGCAAATCTGCAGTTTGGATTAACTCCTTTGCTGCCCCTACACACTGTGCAGTGGAAAACGCAAATGCTGATCCCCAGTGTGGGCAGCAGAGGAGGGATTGGGATTGTGCCCCTGTGCTCAGGTGAGACCCCACCTGCAGAGCTGCCCCAGCCCTGGGCCCAGCACAGGCAGCACCTGGAGGAGCCCAGAGGAGGCTCCAGGATGAGCAGAGGGATGGAGCAGCTCTGCTGGGAGGAAAGGCTGGGAGAGCTGGGAATGTTCAGCCTGGAGAGGAGAAGCTTCAGGGTGACCTCACTGTGACCTTGCAGGGCCTGAAGGAGCTGACAGGAAACATGGAGAGAGAAACATGGACAAGAGCCTGGAGTGACGGGACCAGGAGGAAGAAATTCTTCCCTGTGAGGGTGGGGAGGCCCTGGCACAGGGTGCCCAGAGAAGCAACATTTTAGTCCTTCAGAGCCTGTGACTGCCACCTCAGTGAATTCTGCCCTCCATATAAAAATCATGGTATCACTCACCTACCACTCATTTCTGCATGTTCCACAGGGGAAAAGTCATTTCCACACCAATTTGCTATGGAAACCTTCCAGGTTATTTACTAAGAAATAACTAGAAAAGAAACAAATGAACAGCAGGAGCATCTGCTTCCAAATATGTCAAGAACTAAACCAGCTGACCTCTACCCATGGCATTTAAACAGATATTTAAAGATCAAGAAATTAGTGTGATTTGAATGGATTGGCAAAAGAAAGGTCAAGAGACAAGTAGGAAATCAACTGTTAATTACTGAAGAGAGAAGAACAGTAGAGGAGCTAATACAGAAAAATAAACACAGGGTTTGCACATAACAGGGGAAGAAGAAACCAGAGGGAAAAGATCTAAGGAGGAAAGTCTACAGTGTACACACCCTGTCAGTCCTGTGGACTGATCAGATACCAATTAATGGAAACTGGCTCCCCACAGGGCAGCTCCCAGTGGGGAACAAGTGCAGCAGCTTCAGGGCACCAGTAAATACCAGTCTGTATTTAACATAACTGGTGCTGTTTCACAACAGCCCCAGCAAAGGCAGCACATCCTCCCAGGCAGGGAAGTGGGGCTTTCTCCCATTTAAATCTCATTTACTACTCTCCAATTCACATCCCAGCTCATTTAGAAGTTTAAGGTCAAGGACTTCATAAAACTAAACATGCTATGAGTGAATTTAAAGGGCTTCTCCTCCCATGGCAGCACTGACAAGGAATAACTGCAGTCTCTGTGTGTGCACCACTCCAACACCTGAACTATCCCAAAACCTGCATGAACTCACCACAGCTGGGCAGGGAAAGCAAGGAAGGAAACTGAAACTCTGCCAAAGGCAGACAGCCAACAGGTAGAAAAATCAGAAATTAATCTGGTGAAGCCTCTTTTCAGAGGACAACATCTCCGCAGTGTTGTTGAGCAGAGAAATGCTGGTAGAAGGCACAGATCAAAATGAATAGTATCCCAGAATGTTATCTGGGAGCAATCCTTGCAGACTGCCAGCAGTACAAACAGCCAGCCTGTGTTATTCATGGATTATTTGTATTTGTTGTACAATAGGGCCCCAGGAGATCTTCTCATAAGCACAGCAAAACAAGAAATAAAGAGCTTAAGCCGTGAGAATTTAACGATCTAAAGCATCAGGATATAAAAGCAGCCCAGGATGCTCCACACTCCGTGTTTCCAGGAAAAGCAGCCGTTACTCCACTCCAGTCATGAGGAGAACACAGAAGAAAAGGAGTTAAGTGTGAGAACCACCTTTCAGATGGGTGGCAGTGAAGGGTGTGGGTCTGGTGTACCTCTTTTTACGCAGACTAGCCTGGCAGGGAGGGGCAGCTCCAGAGGGCCCAAAAATGCAAGTCAGTGGGGTGAGTCTAGCTCAGCCTCCTGTTCCTGAAACTCTTGTGGGCAAAGAAGGGCAGGATGAGCCAGGGGAACTTCAGCCTTTTCCCTCTGGGCAATTCCTGCTAAAATCCTTCCAGGCTACCACAAGGAACACAGCAGCCCTTGAGTGTCAGGACAGGGCACCAGGGAAACACAAACTAACCAGGCTTAGGGGAGGATCCTGAGGAGAAAGAATCCTTCCGTTGGGTGGACCTGAGATCCTGGTCTCAAGCACATCCAGCAATGGTCCTGGCCCCGAGGCTGCCACAGCTACAGGAGCATTTGGACAGCATTGGCAGAGATGGACAGGGTGGGGCAGTTGGGGTGTCTGTGCAGGTCCAGGATTGGACTGGATGATCCCTGGGGGTCCTTCCAGCTCAGGACATTCTGTGATTTCATGAAGAAGACCAAACCTTCTGTCTCAGGGTGTCTCATGCCCCAGTCCCACACCACCAGTACCCAGAGTCAGTGGCCAGAGCTCAGAGTCACGATTGGGATCACCTCGATTGGCTCCTTCCCTCCAAAGGCTCGGCTGAATCTCCACAGGAGTTCCCAGGCTGCTGCATGCCTGCCCCCTTCAGCAGCTCCTGCTGGAGCACACCAGGCACTGGGAAGCTCCCTGGTGCAGCTTGGAGAATAGTGGGACAGCTCTCCATGGGACAGTTCCCACGGGACAACTCCGGCTCCCCACGGGACAGCTGCCCAGTGCCCAGCCTGGAGCACAGGGGCACCACTGATTCTGGAGCCTGTTCCCAAGGCAGGGACATTACCCCTGGAAGCCATCCTCACATCCTCCTAGGCTTGTCACACTGGACCTGTGCTGCCCATGCAGGCTTTGCTGCTGGCCCAGCCCCAAAGGCACAGCTCTGGCCAAGCCTCAGGCCTGGCCCAAGCCCAGGACACCAAAACAGAGGACTCGGTGTCACTTTGACAAAGTGCTCCCTTCCCGCTCCAATAACCACGAGGGATTTGGGCTGCTTCTTTTTTATCATTTCTTTTAAAATTCTTCCTCCTCAACATTCATCCTTTCCTAGATCAAATGTAATTATTCTTCACGAAACAGCCCAGGTCTAATACCAGGAGGAAGAGGGAACACATCACCTGCAAAGAGCAGGATGCTGGAGGGACACAGGCTTGGCTGGGACAGGGGAGAAGCTTACTTCTCCAAGGGGAGCAGAAGCATCTCCCTTCTCTGGCCAGGACAGCAAACCATCTCCCTTCTCCAAGGGGAGCAGGGAAACATCTCCAAGGCCCTCACCCTAGATCTGGTCACTTGAAGTCACTCTTTTGTTCAGGCAGAGAAACAATGTCTCCCTGTTTGGAAGTAAATAGAATTACACACAGATTTTTGTTTCAGCTGTTGGCTTAGGCTCAGGTATCCTGAACACTTACATGCATTTCTTAGGTATAGATAAAATTATTTTATTACCATTTTATCCACAGACTCCTCCAAAGAAATCCCTATTTTTGCAGCTAATGAATCTCAACATTCTCAACAGAAACATAGCACAGCTGGACGCAAAAAGCACTGTTGGGGGGAGGAAATGATGGTGCAAACACTAAATAGAACCTGCCCTTTGTTTCACACAACTTCACACCCCTTTTCCAGCAATGGATGAGGAGCGGGAACCACTTCAAAGGCAGCTCCTTTCATCAGGATTTTCTTCCTCTCTTCAAGGAAAGGATCCACTTGCAAACTCCCTTCATAACACGTTCTCAGAGCTCCTGAGCTGGCAGGACCCGCTCTGATCGTGGTACAAACCAGCCCAAACACGGGTGGTGAGTCCAGCCCGAGCTCCCCGGGGTGGGAGCAGCCCGGGAGCTGCCCCTTCCCAGCTCCCCAGACTGTGCCCCTGCCCGGGTTATGCAACTGCTCCTGAGTGAGCCAGCGCCGAACAAAGATATCAAAGCAATTTTCACACTTGGAAATTACTTGTCACAGGGATGTGGATCGGGAAAAAAAAAGCCCCTGCAGCCAAAATCTCTTCCCCACAGCCATAAAGGAGCTGCTTTATGCAGAAACCTCACCAGGGAGGAAAGATCCAAAACACAGCTCGAGGCAATCTCAGATCCCAACACCCCCCAGATTCCACGGCTTTCCAAAGCCCCCCAGTTCAGCCCAGAGACAGAGCCCCTCTAAAAGGGCTGGAGGTCACTCCTGCCTCTCCAAATCCAGTCTGCTGAGCTCCCAGGAGCTCTGCAGATCACAGAATCCTGGAATGATTTGCTTGGGGGGATGTTCAAGTGCATCTCATTCCACTCCTGCCATGGGCAGGGACACCTTCCCCTGTCCCAGGCTGCTCCAAGCCCCAGTGTCCAACCTGGCCTTGGGCACTGCCAGGGATCCAGGGGCAGCCACAGCTGCTCTGGGCACCCTGTGCCAGGGCCTGCCCACCCTCACAGGGAACAATTCCTTCCCAGTGTCCCATCCAACCCTGTCCTCTGGCAGTGGGAAGCCATTCCCTGTGTCCTGTCCCTCCATCCCTTGTCCCCAGTCCCTCTCCAGCTCTCCTGGAGCCCCTTTAGGCCCTGGAAGGGGCTCTGAGCTCTCCCTGGAGCTTCTCCTCTCCAGGTGAACATCCTCAGCTCTCTCAGCCTGGCACCTCAGAGGTGTCCCAGACCCAGGAGCAGTTCCATGGCCTTCTCTGGACTCTGTAGGACCCATCATGCTCCAGAGCACTATCAGGAAGGCTTAGTGTCCTTGGAAGGATGGAGATGAATCCATTCCTCTGCTAACCAGGAGCCTCCCTCCCCACACAGGCTCCTTCCTCTCTGCACCGGGTCCATCCATCACCGGAGGTGCCACCTCCTGTGACAGTCACAGGGCTGGGGAGGACTCAGCTGAGCACATTGCACAGCACAGGAGAGATTTTTTCCCCCTCACAGCTGAACTCAGCACAGAAAACAGAAGTTTTCAGCTTCCTTTCTTCAGGCAAATGATCATGAAAGCAAACCGTGAGCAGGCTCTGCTGTGTAGGAACCCACTAAAACACTGAGCGTTGTTCCAGCAGCTGCTATTAATACCCAGGTGAGAGCAAGTGCAGCCTTTGTCTCCAGTGCTAAAAAGGTCCTCATTAGCATAGGCTAATTAACACATTAACTTTGCTGTGAAACCCCAGCAAAGCTCAGAGCAGCGGGTTCAGTGCTTAAGAAGTCAGGCTCCACCTGAGGCTCAGCTCCAGAAACTTCCAGTTGTCCCCACGTCATCCCCAGGATGGGGACAAAGCCACCCTTGCCAATATCACCCTCTCGTTGGACCCTGCACATTTCACCTCATATTAAGGACCTTCTTTGCCTTCTCCCTGGGTGTGAGGAAAAGCAAAACCAAATTACTGATACTCAAGTACTTGGGGATGTGGATTTTCCATGATTCTGGAGTTTCTGAAGGTTCAAAACCTGGAGATGGATCACTGGGCCCTCTCTCCCTATGGGAGATGGATCACAGGTGTTTTCCTGCCTACAGTGACCCAAAAGTTACTGTAAACTCTAAGCTTAACTGGAATTGAGACATTTCTGATTTTCAGAGTCAGCCTTGAGTTTTCAGTCACACTACACTTCCAAAAGTGAGGCTTTCTTTGGATTTGGATAAACCAAGTTTATTACTGCATAAAACCATCAGAAAATCATTTGCTACATGGGTATAACAAAAATGTGAAATATGGGTATTTAAAGCAGGGCTCAGAAATGACCCAAGATTTGTGTTTTCAGGTATGTCTAAGCACAAAAATATCTCTTTAAGTGCTCAATTTTTCTCAGCTGAGATTTAGAAACTTCTCTCAAAGCAGATGGAGTGGGTGGCACCTCTGCCCATGGCTGGGAGGTGGAAAGGGATGGTCTTTAAAGTCGTTCCAACCCAACTGATTCCATGATTCTGTGATCTGAGTGCTAATGCCAAAGAACCCGGGATGCTTCTAAAAATAACCTCAAACTTATTAAAAAACCAAATGTAAACCGCAAACCAAAACACAAACCTGGCACTACTTTTCCATGCAAAAGCCATTCCTATTCCTTGTGAGGGAATCAGGAAAAAAAACTCATTAGGGAATCAGGAAAAATACAATTACAAGGTGATATCTACATGATGAGAACTGGTCCTGCATCTTGTCTTGAACCTGGAGCCCAAGGCAGTCCCTTTAAAGCAGTTTTTAATTCTTTCAGCTTTAATATAAATGTGTAAGAACCAAAATTGTCTCTCTGAAGTATAATTATTGTGAGGAGCGAAGCCTGATCTCCATATGAAATTCCTTGTTCTTCCAAGGCCTTGAAGATAAGATGAAAACTGTCCTGAATAATAATTGGGAAAACAGCAAAGTTGGACTTTTGGTCTGCATCAGGTTTTTTATCAACCAACACCACTGCCCTGTTGTTCCCCTAGCTCTGAAATCCTGGTTGGAAAGAACAAGAAAGTCCTGCAGTGAGATGAACTCATCAGCACTAATTCCCAATCTGGAATTTTACACCAGAAAAGCCCCTCAGCCTCTGCACAGCCCTGCTGATGTGTAAGCCCAGGAATGAGGGATCAGGACTGGAAACTGAGAAGAAAAAAACACCAGATTTCACTCCCCTCCACATTCACTCTTCCTGTACTTGCTTGTAATCTACTTTATTGCTTCACACTTCAGCAGAAATTAATCAGATTATTGAAAAATCGCTAGAAATAAAACAAAGTACAGCAACAGCCTTGTTTTGAGAGCTGAAAATGTTGTTCCTAAGTAAATCCAAACCATGACTGTTCTTTATCCATTTTCCATGGACTTGGTTTTAACACACTTAACCTTGGAAATCAGCACAAACAACATTCCAGTGATTATTTCTTTCTTTTCCATATTACCAGTGCAGTTTCAAGGAATCATGTAAAATTTATACCCAGGGAAAAAGAAGCTCAATGCAAAGGAACTGAAAATAGAACAGCATGAAAACAGATCCTATCAAACCAGCAGCAAAACCCACTTCAAGCTTGCTGTTAAACAGGCTGAGATGGTTCTTTTCCCAGGAAAGGGTGGATGTTTCACTCCCAACAGCCAGGAAAAGCACCAGCAGGAGCCTGGGGGTGCTGCCCCCCACTCTGTGCCACAGGGACAGCACTGCCTGCTTCCAGCCTGGGCCAGGAGTGGGAACAAAAATTCCAGCAGCAGAAAAGCTCCAGCAAGTTCCTGCCTGAGTCCCTGTGACTTTCACAAGACTCAGAGCAGCAGCCTGACAGGGAATGCTGCTGTGAAGGCTCCCAGGACAGGCAGGATCAGGACCTTTTCTGTCCCTGGGTTGGAGCAGCAGCAGCTGCAGCAGCAGCAGGGACCTGCCAGGCACATCCCAGGGGACAGGGCCTTGTCCTGCCCCAGCTCTGCTCTGCCTCATGACAGGAGCTCAGCCAGCCCTGACCTTGGCTCCAGCCCTTCCCTCCCTCCCCTCAGAGCTGCTGGCTCTGGAGAATGGCCGGCTCCTTCCCTCTCACCACAGCCATGGTTCCTCCTCTACTGTCCCATGACAGGCCCTGCTGCAAGGGCATGGCCTGGGGGACACAGAGCAGAGCCCAGGGGGGAAAAACCCTCCAAGGTCGAGTTCAGCCCTTCCCCCAGCACTGCCAAGGCCACCACTGACCGTGTCCCCAAGTGCCACATCCTCAGAGCTCTTCAGGACGTGCTTGTGTCTGGTCAGGTGTGGGAAAGAAGAGGCTTCAGAGGGGGAAGAGCTGAAGGAAAAATCTGGGACTTCCCCCAGCCTCTTCTCCTTTCACATTCCCCAAAATGTCCCACACACAGCTGCACAGTCACATCCTGATGCTCCGTGACCTGGTGTCACAGTCTTGGCTCGTTGTGCAGAATGAGGGAGGTCTTGGTGGTCTTGGAGAGGCACACCATGGCAAAGGTGTCACCTCACAGAGACAAACCTGTCACCTCAGGGCACAGTCAGACCTCAGCAGCACAGTGAAGGCAGGAGAAGGACAATATTAAAGAACACTAGAGAATAAACTACAGCCCCTCCAAAGAAGGGGCTAGAGCATGTCCAGGGAAGAGAACAGTTGGGAAGGGGCTGCAGCCCCAGAAGCAGCTGAGGGAGCTGAGAAAGGGGCTCAGCCTGGAGAAAAGGAGGCTCAGGGGGGACCTTGTGGCTCTGCACAACTCCCTGACAGGAGGGGACAGCCGGGGGGTCGGGCTCTGCTCCCAGGGAACAGGGACAGGAGGAGAGGGAATGGCCTCAGGCTGGGCCAGAGGAGGCTCAGGGGGATATGGGGAAAATTTCTCCACTGAAAGGGATGTCAGGCCCTGGCACAGCTGCCCAGGGAGGTGGTGGAGTCCCCATCCCTGGAGGGGTTCAGAACATGAGTGGATGTGGGGACAGGGTCAGTGGTGGCCTGGGCAGTGCTGGAGGAACAGCTGAACTCAGTTCCCTGGAGGCTTTTCCAGCCTCAGTGATTGTGTGGCAAGAAGAAGTTGGCCTCCAACAACACATCAGTCTGTTAACACACAGACGGGGAAATATCTAGAAAGGGCCTGAGAGTGGCACGGGCAAAAAGGAAATGGAGGAGAAAAGCAGCTCAAAAAGAGCAGCTCAAAGCCAGCCACACTTTAGGCAAAGGCTGGGGCTGAGGCAAGAACTGAACTTTCCCAGAGTCACTCCAGATCCAGGCCCAGAACCCAGCCTGCCCCATGGCACTGCCAGCTGCTCAGGAGTTTTAAGCCATCCCAGTTATTTATACACCCAGCAAAGACTTGGATGCTTCCTCACAGATCTCTGTCGTTGGAAATCTCAGCCAGGAAAACAACTTCCCACTGAGATTTCCCAGTGGCCTGAAAGAATATTCCTCAAAATCACTGTGTTTTGCTCAGCAATAGGGGATACAGAAAAGGAGAATAAACTGTATTTTAAATAACCCTGTAATACTGAAGGATTGAGGGAGTAACTGCAGGATCAGCCTGGAAGAGGGAAAGTTTTGGGGTGGCCTCCCACCACCTGAATGATTCGACAGGAAGGATGGTGAGGGACTTTGGACAAGGGCCTGGAGTGCCAGGACAGGGGGCACAGCTTCCAACTGCCAGAGGGCAGGGTGAAATGGGATAGTGGGAAGGAATTGTTCCTGTGAGGGTGGCACAGACAGGAGCTCAGCCACAGCCTAGGAAGGGGTGACTTTATTTACGGGAATAGTGACACTCATTATCCTGGGGAATAACAAACCAGCAATGCAACTTCTAGTGATGAAAGCAGAGATTAAGCTGCCATAAAAACATAATTACCTCGTTAAAAAACGCTCTTGAAGGCTGTGAAGCAAATGATTTATATTTTTCTTCTGGGTTTTGTCCAAATCATCTAAAAATAAATCTGAAAGCCCCACCAGGATTGCTGAAAATCCTGCCCAGCTCACTTCACAAGAAGCAGTGTAAACAAGGAGTCTAACATAAATTTTTCTTATTGATTAAGCAATCCTTGCAAACCCAGTGCTCTTGTAAAGCCTTAATTCAAGAGTTGAGCTCTAAAAGAACTACAATTATGGGCTTTAAACATTTTAAGTGCCCATTCTTGTAAATAGGTGAGCTTGAGCTGGGGCTGAGAGAACTCCTGCAGGTGCTGGAGCAGAGCAGGGCAATGATAAAAATCACAATGAAGGATTTGCTCAAATCTTGAGTGTCTGTGGATTCACAGACAGTGCAGGAGCCTGCCCAAGGGATACCTGAAATTCCACCACCTTGAATTACAGCATTCCTTCAGAGATCCAGCATCCATGAAACACCTTCAGATCCCACTGCTTCCACAGCAAGCTGGACTCCGAGAGGCCAGAGGGAGATCAGAGTCCCCAGGATTGTTAAGCAAATTCCAACCATGAGCTAGAAGGACATAAAAGCAATGATGCAAACACACACACACACTTGTACAGCTCTGTAAACAGTTGTTTTCTATTATTTGTATTTATTACGGATCATCAACTCTCCAGTTCCAGGGCTCATCACCCCCAAACACTCTGCTGGGTTTAGCACTAAGCACTTACAGAGATGGTTTGCACTACATCTCATTCAGTTCTAGCACCAAACCAATTTTGTGCCCCTTGTCCTGTCACTCTTTGCCTGTGTAAAAGTCCCTCTCCCTCCTTTTAAAAGCCCCCTTTAGGCTCTGGAAGGGGCTCTGAGCTCTCCCTGGAGCCTTTTCTTCTCCAGGTGAACACCCCCAGTCCTCCCAGTCTGGGAGCATTTCTATGGCTTCCCCTGGACCTGCTCCAACAGGTTCACCTCTTTCCTGGTGAATTCTATAAATTACCACATTATAATCAGAATTATATTAATTTCTGGGTATTCAATGAAAGGTGTCCCAGCAGCTTTGCAGCTTCAAAGGGGACTCTGAATCCTTGTGCTGCAGTTCCTGCACTTCTCCCATTGCCAAATCCAACAGTAGCTTCACCCAAGGAGAATACGCAGGACTTGGCTCCCAAGTGCACAACCTGCAAGTCAACAACCTCCAGAGGGGTCACTGGAACAGCCACGGAAACTGCAGATGTGCCATGTGGTCTGGTAGGTCACAGCCAGCACTTAGAGCCACCAGCACATGGCCAGAGCCACCAGCTCCCAGCTCCCCATGGCCTGTTGGGGGTGGACAGGAACAGGGCCAAGGCACCCACATCCCCATGGAACAAGGGAAGCAGCACTCCCTGGCACGAGCCTGTTTATTGCCCAAAGTCACTGTGACCCAAAGGAGCTGAACTGGGAGCTGAGGGAGATCAGTGAGGAAGCACTGAAGGCACAGCCCTGCCCAGAGCTCTGCTGCCACATTCCTGCTGCAGGATCCTGCCCTGAAGGCCCAAATGGACTAATCAGGTCCAGTCCCCTTGAAGCCAAGCACATGGGTCTCACCCTGTGGCAGGAGAATTTCTCCAAGCCCACCCATAAGACATGTGGCACTGAAGAGCCCTGGGCACCCTGTCCATGTGTCCATGTATCAGTGCACACCTGGATCCAGCATTCCAGCCCTGGCATCCAAGCACTCCTGCACACAGCCCATCACAGTCACCCTTCAGGAAAGGATTTCTCCTCTCTCCAAAGCAATGTCTTCCTGATTTTGCCTTTCCCAAACCCAGGAGTGTGTTCCCACCATCACCACATTCCTAGAAAATCCCCTTCCTTGCTTGCAGTGCTTCTGTCTCAGTTATGCACTCCCCATCCCAGATGAGCAAACACATCACTCCCGCAGATGCTTTGTCAACTTGTCTTTCCTGAAATGTCAAATGCAAGGATCCAAAGGAATGGATTCAGTGAACCCAATAAATGCTTCTCACCTGACTCCTCGTGTGAGAGCTGTTGCTGATCAATGAGTGAGGAAAGAAATCCAGTTAATGCATTTAGCAACTGGAGTACAGTGCCCTGCCCTGCACAGGCCCAATCGGTGCCATTCAGCACCATTAGCTCAGCTTTATGGGCTGAAATAAAACCTTAGTTGAAAGCAAAGTGCAACCCCAAGTTTCCCTTGTTGCCTAAAGCAGAATTTTAGGGTTGTTCTTTCCTTTTGCAGAGTTCCCATAAAAACACACGCAGGCTCAGCCTCCTCAGGAGGCCCATCCATGAAAACTGCTCTAGTTCACAACCAGAGAATGAAAATGTGACCAAATGTCCCCAAGGCCACGGAGGCTGCTGAGGGAGCTGGGAGCTCCCAGAGCCAAGCCAGGGAAGGGAACAGCCCTTGGCTGGTGGTAATAAATAACCTGGAAGGGGAACAGAGACTGGTTTGAACCAAGTTCCCTAAAAGCCAAGGCTGACATCTCTCAGGCAGCTTCTAGAAGAGCTCAAGGCAAAGGAGAGATGCTCTTTAACAGAGGGTAAGAATCGCAAATGCTCCCTACATGTTCAGCAGCAGAAAAGCTGGGGCAGATGGAGAATGTCTGCTGCCTGTGGAGGGAAGGGATGAGTGCAGCTGGAAGGGGAGGAGGAGGAGGGTCCTGTTACTCCTACTTTCCAGGGCCATGGGAGGGGGCAGGGGTGCCCTACCCAACCCCGAGGTGGCACTGGGCACCTTCTGCAGCCACAGCCAGCAGCAAACAGTGCCAGGCCCAGGCAGGAATGGGAGGAGGGCCTTCACCTGGGATCACGGACCGAGAGAACACAGATTCCATCCCCCACCTGTGCCTCAGGCTTGCTGGGTGGCCACAGAACCCTCCCTTCCCCCAGCCTCACCCTCTGCCACTCCAGCACACACAGGACAGCAACAGCTGGAATAACACATGCCTTTGACTGGAGCTGGGCTATGAACATTTCTCCCCTTCCTTGCCTGCAAGCAAACCAGGAGGGACCGGCACTGCCAGAGAAATGAGATTTCATTCCCTCAGCAGCCAAGCATCTTGCTGAAGCCTGGTTTGGATTGCTGTGAGGACACTGAAAGGACAGGATGGATTTCAGAGGCAATAACTCCATATTAACATCATACCTGTGTCACACTCCTCAGGCTGCATTGCCAAAGGCTTTCACCACAAGTCTCATTAACAATCCGATTAAAACAAGAACACAGCTGGTGAGAGCATTTACTGTGCAGAAGAGCAAAATTCTTCTAAATTTATAGTGGCAAAATTGATTACTGATTCTACATCTGTTGCAGATTTTACATTTAAATTCTCCTTATAAAGTCCCTCAGCTCAGAAATATCAGACATGGCTCCCCTCCCCCAGGAGCCACATAAATCATCTCCCTGCAAATCAAATGTGTCTTTCCATAAAAACAATTGTTCCTGTCATTTATTACATAATAATCAGCACTAAAACCTGCTGAGGATGTAACTCGATGTATTTATGCTGTTTGTAATAACACAAAGACAAGGGTAACTTGGAAGACAGGATAATGTTGGAAAAAAAAAAAAAGAGTTAAGTAAATATCAGCAGATGCAAGGCTGGGAATGTTTAAATATCAAACTGGTCTCTTCATCACCCAGGAATGTAACAGGACCTACCTGTGAGCAGTGTGAAAATGCAGACCCAGAGACAATAATGGGAGATGTTTTTCTATGTCATGTTTTTGTATCTTCCCCTGGATAAACCATTCCTAGCACCTGCCACCAAGGAATATCCAGTCACGAACCTAGGCATTGCCATTGTGTGATATCCTAGCACAGGCAGAGGGAATAATTTCGCTTCTTGATCTTTTTTTAATAAAGGAAAAAACCCAAGTGTCTGCTCCACTTCTCCCAGCGAGCCCTGACTCTGGTTCTCCAGGAAATCCTCATCCCCTCGAAGCAGAAAAAGAGTGAGGGCAAGGTTAGACTCCAGATCTGCAGCAGTGTTGTGTGTGATGTCCAAAGGCACAGTCTGAGATCCTGGCAGTGCCAATGAGCTGCTTCCTTTGCTTTGTGACCCTCCTGGAAGGACAGGAAGGACGAGGTTCTCCTCCATCATCAGTTCCCGCAGTGCCACACCATCCCATTAACCTGCAGGGCTGATTCCTGCTCTGTGCATGGCTCCAGACTGTTTGAGAGAACATTGGCACTCAGCCCCTGCAGGTCCCAGCAGCTGATCTCTGCCTGCCTGGCTCTGGCAGCACAGCAAGTCCTGCCAGGCCAGCCCGTGCACGGGACAGGATTCATCATGAGGAACTCAAGGAGGTACAGACAGAGGAGGTGACACCACACAGGGCTGGAAGATGCTCCTCAGAGCATGAGTGACAACAGGGACCTTCAGCCCAGAGCTCAGCAAGCCCATGGACACCCATGAAGCAGCAGCCAACTTGTTCAAGAGCTGTTTTGCTCACCCCAGGTCTGGAGAGGCATTCCTAGCAGGTCAGGGAGGAATCCTGCCCTTCTGCTCAGCCCTGGAGGCACCTCTGGGGTGCTGTGTCCAGCTCTGAATCCTCAGCACAGCAGGGACAGGAGCTCCTGGAGCAGGGCCAGCACAGCCTGTGAGGATGAGGAGGGACTGGAGCATTTCCATGTCCAGAAAAGGCTAAAGGAGCTGGGGCTGTTCAGCCTGGAGAGGAGCCCCAGCTGAGAGGGGCCCTCAGCCCTGGGTGTCCCTGTGTGCAGGGAGGGCAGAGCAGGGCCCAGGCTCTGCTCCAGGGCCCAGCAGTGGCACCAGAGCCACGGGCAGGGACTGAGCCCAGCAATTCCCCCCGCACAGGAGGCACAACTTCTGCCCTGGGCAGTGCCCAGCCCTCAACAGGCTGCCCAGGGAGGGGCTGGAGTCTCCTCAGCGGGGATATTCCAGAGCCCTCTGGACACAATCCTGTGCCCTGTGCTCTGGGATGGCCCTGCCTCAGCAGGGACCTGGCACCAGTGACCTGCTGTGCTCCCTTCAGGCCTGACCCAGCCCGGGGTCCTACAAAGGCATAAAGCCCCCTCAGAGCTGCTGCCAAGGGATGTGAACCATGAATAGGACATGTGCTGCTCTGTCCATCACCATCTTCTACCCAGCTGTTTTCCCAGGGTTGAGTAGAAATCCATAAGCACTTTGTCACACTGGATCATTGCATCCCCATTCCATTTCTCAGCAGGGGATTCCCATTTGTCCTAGCCAACATCCCTATTGCTTGGGGAAACACTCAGTGATTTATGGACAACAACCAGGACAAATTCCCAAAGCTCCTCAGCCTACAGAACTTGGTCCAGTCACCCTGAGTGAAATAGAACAAACCAAACACTAAAGGATCCCGAATCTGACTGAGGGGGATGAGAGCCCACAGACCATGGGTTGTTTTCTTGCTCAGTACATGTGGTTAAAGGTATTTTGGGAAAAAAAAAATCAACTTGATACTAAAATCTCCAGGGATGGAAAATCTCCTTCTTCCCTCCTGAGCTGGACCCTCATCACTCTTTTGTAAACCCATTCCTCACTGGATATGGATTAGGAAGCAGCAATGGCTGGAAGAAACATCTTTCAGCAGAGATTTCTCATCCTGATGATAAGGATTCACAGCCTCAGTGCCTGCTCCAAGCACTTGTCTATCAAGACAAGTCACCTCTCAATCACTCTCACAAAATCAAGGCTGTCAGAGGATGAGGCTTCAAAACTCAAATGTGGTGTTTGGGAAGGGCACAATCTAAATTGCACATGCTCATGTCTTTCCCTCTCCATTTAATTTCAGGGGTAGAGGATTCAGGACAAGAAACAAAGGGAGCCTTTGGGAGTCCACCTGCTGTTTTACACAAACTCCTCTCAAAAAAAGTGCTTCTCAGCACAGAAAATTTAACATGGAGATCATTTGAACGAGTGCAGCTCTACAAAGGATCAAACTTGCTTCAAGTAGCAGTGGACAAAGGGGAGGGTTCGTGTTGTTTGCTGCAGAGAGAAATAGCACAAAAGCTTTTTATCTTTTATTCCTGAGCTTCCTTTGAAAATGGATGTTGCAACTAATCCCCCTACATGTTGGATGAGGCTGTCAGATCATCCTGGAAACAAATTGTTATTAAATTCAGTCTTTTACTAAGGCTCAAGAACTTTGTGCAGAAGTTCAGTCAAAAGCATGAAGTCCATTATCAGCACAACCGGGCCAAGGCCGGCCTGGATGGGGCCCGGAGCAGCCTGGGCTGGTGGAATGGATCCCTGTGGGCTGGAATGAAGTGAGTTTAAGGTCCCTTCCAACCCAAACCATTCCAGGATTCTGAGGTTCTATAACCACCTCACTGGGCCATGAGGTTTGAAGCCCATCTTTGTCTAGGCCCTCCCATATTTAACAAGACTTGGGCTTCGACTGGAGGAAAGAGAACAGCCAAGCCAAACATCCTCTCTCCTTTCACACTTAAAACCATGTCCTTCCCTCTTCCTTTCTCCCACTTCTCAGTCTGGATTACCAAACCAGAGGATTATTTTTCCACCACCCACCCCTGCAGCCCCAGGCAGGGAGCAAGCAGGACCAGCATCTCCCAAACACCACAAGGGTGAGCACAGCAGGTACAGCCTGTGTTCCTATAAACTCCCTTTGCCCACATCTATTTTTCAGTGTGCCCAGCTCAAAGTTGCCCATGACTGCTCAGCAATGACTCAGATGAGCAGCAGTGCCAGCTCCTCTCGGCCTCGGAAGGACTGAATCAGCCTGGAAAGTTCATCAGGCACTGGGAAAAATTGGGACTTGTATTTGTTTCCAGATGAATTAACATCACCCTCCCAACACAATGCAGCAGCATTCCACACCCACCCTGGAAAAGGGCCTGTCTTTCCCAGGAATTCTCAGGTGCTTTAGCTGTCACCACCTCGCATATTTCACAGTCCCACAGAACAACTCCTTCGAGTTCAGGGCAGGGCAGCTGGGAGGGGAACAGAGAGGTGCTGCAGCCCAGGAGCACTTGGGGGTTTGGGTAACAGAATCCTGTGTTTGGTCAGTGCAGGGATTGTCCCTTGTGCTGGCACTGCTGTGGCACTTCCAATCCAGAGTCAGCTCTGGGCCCCTCAAGACAGTACAGACCCTGAGGGGTTGGAGCATATCCAGGGAAGGGAACAGAGCTGGGAAGGGGCTGGAGCACCAGGAGCAGCTGAGGGAGCTGGGAAAGGGGCTCAGCCTGGAGAAAAGGAGGCTCAGGGGGGACATTGTGGCTCTGCACAACTCCCTGACAGGAGAGGACAGCTGGGGGTTCGGGCTCTGCTTCCAGGGGACAAAGGGAAATGGCTTCAAGCTGTGCCAGGGGAGATTAAGGCTGGATATGAGGGAAAATTTCCCCATGGAAAGAGTGGCCAGGCCTTGACAGGGGCTGCCCATGGAGGTTTGGAGTCCCCATCCCTGGAGGTGCCCAAGGAAGGACTGGACACAGCACTCAGTGCTCTGGTGATAAGGTGGGCATCAGGCACAGCTTGGACTCGATGGTCTGGGAGGGCTCTTCCAACCTCAGTGATTCTGGGATTAAGAGAAAACCAACAAACAGCAGCTTCCCCAAGAGTTCCTGCTGTCCCCACGTGTGATGCTGCCTCATGCAGCTGAGCAGGGCTGGCAGAGCAGGGTTTTACCAACTGGAACAACCATTAATTGGCTCTTGTGTTATCAGTGTTTCAAGGACCCTTCAAAGTGCGGTTGCTTGGAGGAGAAAATGCACCTGCTAGTGGAGCTGCTTTCTCCTCTCCTCTTCACCTTGACCAGGGTATTTTTAGCTGTATGGACACACTTGCCAATACTTTCACCTTCAATTGTTTGCAAAGAAACTTCTCCCAGTAATGAACACTCAAGGTCAAGAGAGGCAGCAGGAAAGAAATGATGGGCAAAAGCAACTTCCCAAAAGGCTTTTTCAGTATTTTTTGGTGCCTTCAGCATTTTAGCTTCCCTTCTTCCCACAGATTCCCGTGCTCACAGGGAATTTAGTTAGCACCTGATTTCAATACCCTCAGAGTTTGGCCTGAGGTTGTGCACAAGAGAGCTGTACCTCCCACACAAAGCACCTGAGCACTCTGCCCACATGCCTTTGCAGCAGAAAGTGCCACTCAGTTCCTCTGGGTCTCACAGATCCACTAATCTAAGTTAATTTGGCAGTGAATGGTCCAACACTGTCATCTGAGAAGGCAGGAAAACTCATTATTCCAACAAAACCTCATTATTCAAAGGCAACAGTCTCTCTTGGCTGTTCGTCCCAGCAGGTAACGTGTCAACGTCTGCCAGATCAGTAAACACAGCCCTGGCTTCCATCAGAGCCCAGGAGCAGGAACAAGAGAGGCACACATGCTTGTGAGGCACTATTCTTATCCATTAATCTGCTGCTGGGCCCAGAAGAGCTTCATTAATTACTCCAAAACCCACATGTCACACAGAGCCTGAGCTGACATCACCCCAAGGCCCCAGGTCACTGCTCAGCTGAGTCCAACACACACAGGGAAAAGGCCCCCTCCTGCTGCTATGCTCAGATTCCATGGTTTGGGTCAATCTTCCAGAAAAAAGCAGATTTCTCTGCAGCAGGAGGGTGACAGAGTTACCAAACTCTAGCATATACATTTTAAATGTCCTTTATGTGCTCCATTTCAAGGGAGCCTCTGAGAACCAGAGCAAAGGAACACAGGGGATTTACAACTCTTCCCTGAATTTTCAGCTTTCCTTCAGCAGCCTTTATTTAGTGTAACCCCTTTGTTAGGAAATCTACTATTTGATAATCTCTTCATCCCTCACAGCACCTTTTACTCACAGCGTTTACTGCCCCATTTGTCACGCACATTCTGCTCTGGAAAACCACTCAAAACTGCTGCACTTCACACACCTGAACGCCCCAACCATGGAAATATACTCCCAACACACTCAGAACCCACTCCATGGTCCATCTTAAAGCCTCTCAAGTCTTCTACTTCTGCAGAAAGTAGAAGCAGGTAAGGTGAGAAGAAAAAAAAAAAAGTGTAGTGAATCAGCAAAGTGTAGACGGAAGAAAAAGGCCATTTAAAAGTCCATTCTTAAGTGAGTACCTTTTCAGCCAAGGCCTTTAAGCTGTCTAGAAACCTCTGCCAGAAGTCCTTGAAGAGGGGTCTGTCAATCCTCCTCAGGCTCTCCTTGGTGCTGGCATCCACACTGACATAGAGCTGGGTCACAGGCTCCAGCCTCCTGCAAATGGAAAAGGGAATTGCTGTTTTCACAAAACTGCTGCTGAAGTTTGTGTTCTATAAAAGCAGGAACAGGAACTGGACAGTATTTCCAGGGAAAGTTCATCTCTGCCAAGTGACCACCAGCAGCAGCAAGGTGTTAAAACCTAAACAAACACCCCCAAGGCTGGGAACTCACACATACAGCCCTTGGCTGACAATTTCATTGTCATTTCCTCCCTGCACCAGGACAGATTTCACTCCAGTGGAGCTGTGACACATTGGGAAAGGTTTCCCAAAGGAAGGGGTTCAAGTGAGACATGGAGAGGTTCTGCAATCCACAAAGCTCTGCCCTTTCCCCATGACCTATATGGCCCATGAGAAAACAATCCCATTCAAGAGAAATGGACAACAGGAGGGATTTCTCCATGGAAAGGGTGGTCAGGCACTGGAAGGGGCTGCCCAGGGAGGTTTGGAGTCCCCATCCCTGGACGTGTCCAAGGAAGGGCTGGACGTGGCACTCAGTACTCTGGGCCGGGGACAAGGTGGGGATCGGGCACAGCTGGGACCTGATTTCCAGCCTCAGGGATTCTGTGACTCTAAATTCAGCCAGTTCCTACTGCTGGGCATGCTGAACTCCCCTGACCTGCAGCAGGATCATCAATGACATTTTTGAAGAGATCACAAAGCTGTTTGGAAAATAAACCCCCACACAAACCACTATTCCTTCCTTTTTCCACTGCCAAAGCTTTTATTCCACAGAAATCCTGGAGAAGAGCCTTTCCGGTCACAAGTGCTGGTCCCACCTGGGAGCCCAACACTGGGAACTCCTGAAGGGACTAAATGTGCTGTGGGAAGAGCCTGGGTGGAGTCTGATCCCTTCCATAAATGCCAAGGGAATAAAGGAGAAGCAGCAACACCACAGTCCATCAGCAAAAGGATCAAAGGGATTAAGAACAACCTAGAAAGGAGGTCCCTCAGAATCCCAAGAGCACTCAGGCTGGAAAAGCCCTTCAATATCACCAAGCCCAGCCTATGCCAAATCCCCACCTTATCACCAGCCCAGGGCACTGAGTTCCACGTCCAGGCCTTCCTTGGGCACCTCCAGGGGTGGGGACACACTTCCAGGACGGAGACAAACCCTTTCCACTGACAGAAGTGACAAATGCAGTGAATGTAACACACCCACCCCTGGTGGCATCTCCCACCCTGGGGACTGCAGCATCCAGTGTACCAAAGAGCTCTCAACATTTGGGAGCAGCATTTGGGGAGTGTTTTGTGTCAAAATTTGTAATGAGCAGGCACCAGTCACAGCTTCATTTGGTTCTCTAGAGAAGGTGACAAGAAATCAGAAGCTATTGTTCAGCTGCCAAACAATGGCATCTAAAAATACACTGTCACCCAAGAGTGACAGAGGGACAAGAACTGGCCAGAGTGGGACTGACTAGGGCACTTTGTGTCCAGAAAAAATCCACTTAATGTGGACACTCAACCATCCACTGGAACATATTTTCTGTGTGTGTATTTAGACAGCAAAATTAAATAATCCAGAACAAACTGAACATTTCAGGTAAAAAATCTCAGTTTTGTAAACAAGTTTGTCTGGACTGGCAGCCCAAAGCCACAGACTCCAAAATGACCAAATGTTCTGGGCCTAAGTGGATTGAAGTGCTCAGTTTCCAGGAATACTGAGCCAAACTCTTTATTTACTCAATGCTGTCTTTGCTTAATTAAAAGGAGCCCTAGTGAAGAAGGAGCAGGTGCTTTTCAAAAGAGGGGCTGAGAAAAATCATCTCTTCTCAAATCTAGGGACAGGCAGGAGCCCAACTCACTGTCAGCATGGGGGAAATGAAGGAGCAAGAAATGATCCCAGGGAGGGATTTCAGCTCCAAATAGGAATGGTCCACAGGGCTCAGCATGGCTGGGAATCAAGCCCAGGGGAAAAAGGGTGAACAGGAGAGAGGGCAGCCATGGGTGCACCGAGATCAAGGACACAGACTGGTATTCCTGGGACACAGCTCCAGTGCAGGATAGCAGCAAATCCAGCTGTGTGGCACCAGGATGGATTTTGAGTAAGAATTGCCAAGCTAGCTCAGACACCTGAGGTGAAATCCAGGAGACCAAATGCATGGCATTTACACATGGACGTGGGCAGAAATCCTGACCTGAAATCTACAGCTGACCTGTGCCACTGAAATAAATTGACTTTAGGCCTCCAGCTCTGAGGTGGCTTCACCAGGCAGGCAGGACAGAGTCCAAAAGGACCAGGAACAGCAACATCAAAAACGAGCATTTGCTGGAGAGCATTAATAATCATCTGCTCATTATGGGTATTATTATTGATCATAAAGGCAAACTCACACATGAGGGTTGTTCACAGCCATGGATCATGGACAGGAGCCAGGTATGGGTTCAACAGGAACTCACCTGGTGTAAAACCTCCCTCAGTTCATTGTCAGCCTGGGGCAGGTGAAGCTGCAGCCCAGAGAGGAGGAGGAGGAGAGGAAGGCACAGAGGGCACCAGCTGAAGCCCCTGTCCTGAATCCAGCAACACTCCAGGCCACGCTGCCCTCTCCCAGAAGAGGCTGGGAGCGATGTTAAAGCTCATTGCACCCTGGGCAGGGACACCTTCCACTATCCCAGGCTGCTCCAAGCCCCAATGTCCAGCCTGGCCTTGGGCACTGCCAGGGATCCAGGGGCAGCCACAGCTTTGCTGGGCACCCTGTGCCAGGGCCCCCCATCCTCCCAGGGAACAATTCCTTCCCCAGTTCCCATCTATCCCTGCCCTCTGGCAGTGGGAAGCCATTCTGCTTGTCCTGTCCATCTATCCCTTGTCCCAAGTCCCTCTCATCTCTCTTGCACCAGAGGTCACCCTGCCTATTGCAGGATGAACTTTTTAATGACAGCTCCTCTGCTGACAGCACAGAAGTGAGCTGGGTGCGTACTTCAGTTCCCATATTAAGCAAATCATCTGCTTTGATGAGCCAAAGATCAGTTGCAATTTTTAAGACAGCAAGACTAGCATTTTATCCCCTTCGTTTTTGTTTCTTTTTAAAAAGATTCAGCAGATCCGAAAAGTGCAGCTCCAAAATAGAGTGTGTGCTCTCTTTTTAACCTGCTATATTTAGGAAAGAGCAATTTCTATCTACCAGGCACATAATACATGACTTAAAGTAACTTGATTACACAATTATTCAATCATTTGGAATGCCTTTGTAGTGTATAATTACTCATTCCCAAACTGCCTGTGCTCCTCCCTCAGTGCCAGATTCAGACCACGAGGAGTGCAAAGGAAGCTGTCCTGGGAGCACTGATACAGAGGAGGAGCTGGAATGAACTGGGTGACACACCAAGGCCACCCTGCCCACAGCTCCAGGGCTGGATTTGCTGCTGTTCTGAACTCCTGGGATTCTGAGGAGTCCCAGCCTTGCTGGAGCTGCATTTCCCCACATGCTGCACTTCCTTGCTACACTGCTTCAGACTTTGGTAACAGCAGCCTGGTTGCTCCAAAATATCAGAAGAAGTGATTCTTTACCTTTGTAAAGATTCTGAAAGAGTTCATTAAAGTGTTTGGAAGATTTCACTCAAGTCCCTCTGAGAGAGGTTAAATGGATCCCACTTTGCTGATGAACATGTGGTTGTCACCCCTCCTTATCCCGCTGGGGATGCTGGGCTGGACAGAGCTTTAGGTTGAGCCTTTATAGCTGCTCTTCTGGGGTCAGAAGATCAGCCCCGAAAAGCAATCTCTGAGCTCAGTGCCCTGCACTGGCTGGCAGAAAGACAGAAGTTATCCCTGCCTGAGGCACAAACCACAGCTCACTCACTGCTCCCCTCCTGCCACATCTTCACAGGTGCCACATTCCACCTTCTCTGCTTCCACAAGCAATCAGTTTGTTTAGGAGGTACAGAAAAGAAAATGAGACTGAGGGGGAGAAAGGGATGAGAAGGAGCATGGGGAGATTGAGGTTAAAATCAGATGCTGAGGGGGATTTTTCATTGCCAATGCTCGTGCTGGCTCTGAGGGGCCACTAAATGGGATTAGGACACAGGTCAGCACTCCGATGTTTCAGCAGAAGTTTAGTAGGAATTTCCTGCAGCTCCTACCTGATCTCCTCGGGGAACTGAGCGTTGGTGACCAGGAAGGTGGAGATGCCATGCTGGTGCAGGAGCCTCACAAAGCGGTTGATGTGTGGGTACATGATGGGCTCCCCCACCAGGGACAGGGCACAGTGCTTCACTGCCAGGGCCTCCTCCAGGCGAGCTGCCTTCACTCCTGACACACCTGGAAAGGAGAGAACAGCCCTAAATCAACAGTGGATGGGGCCCTGAGCAGCCTGGTCTGGAGGAAGGCGGCCCTGCCCATGGCAGAGCTTGGAACAAGATGATTTTAAGGTCCCTTCCAAACCAAATCCTTCTGTGGTTCTGTAGAAAATCCCCCTCCCAAACATTTGTACCCAAAACACACTCTGGCACAAGGAGGGCTGAGAAGAGCAGCTGGAACCCTCCCAAAGCAGAGGGGATCAGGCCACAGCCTGGGCCCAGGGAGCAGCTCTGCAGCAGCTGGAAAGCAGCAGCATCCAGAGTCTGGGCACTGCTGAGAGCAATGTGCAGGTAACACTTGAGCCAGGATTAAACGTTTGAGCCAAGCTCTCCACCGCTGGGACCTCAGGGATGCTGTTGAATGCTGAGACACAAACAGGGCAGCTCAATGCCACTTCAAGTAGGTGTTTCAAGAAAACAGCCCAGGACTCTGCTGCTGCTGGTCCCCATGGGCCTCCAGGAAAAGCAGCTCATGGAGGAGCCAAGCACAGCTCCCCAAACATAACAAGGGACTAAACCCAGACTGGAAACACAGAATATGCAGTTCCACAGAGGATGCGATCAAAACAAAGCCCAGCACATGGCACGGTCCTGAACAGCCAGAGACCTTTCAGAAGGAAGAGGAAAACACAAGGAGCTCAAATGTAGCATCCATGTGAAAAGAACACCTGAGTCCCACTCCTGAGGCCCACGGGAGGGAGAGGGAGCTGGATGCTCCCCCAGCCCACCCATACCTGACCAGGTGCTCAGGACCCTGGATGAAATCAGCTGCCTCCAAACAAGCTTTTGTTCCAAATCTGTCACTTCACATTTTCTTGACGTGCTTTGATGTACTCGAATCCTGTCTGAGGCTTTAGACTGAGGGCTGGTCTGTTTTAAAGATAAAAAACAAAGCCTGGCATGTGAATCCAGGTCCTCAGCTCTCCTCTTGTTGCCTTGACGCTGCAGTACAGAAAATTACAGCTCTGCTGCAAAGCCCAGATAAAAGAGGTGTTTGTAGATATTGCTCCAGCCTCACGTAGCAAAGCTGGTTTGGAATCAGAGCAGGGCTCAGTGCATTTTCAACAGCCAGGCTCAGTCCTGAGGAAGTGACAGGACTAATAGTTATTCCATAGAAACCTGACAGCAGTAAATGAGAGCTTTATTGGAGAAGAAAGCAGCATTTCCAGCACACACTGAGATTGAAGGACTAAGTTTCATATTCCTAAAACTACTGGAAGTCACTTTTGGAATTAATTAATTTCTCTCTCTCAGCATTTTGCATCTGGACTCTCATAATTACTTTGCCAGCTTTATAAGCAGAAGAAAAAAATCCCAACGTCCCTTAAAGTTTGAGTGGAACTTTCCCAAAATAGTTTACACCAAACCTAGCACAACCACCCAGAGGAGGGAGTGGGTTTGTACACAACCATTTGAGCACACAAATCACCAGCCAGGCAGGATAAACTGCCCAGGACTGTGTATTCCAGGAGGGCAGGGACTGTCCTAAATCCCTATGGCTCTGCTCCTGCCATCATCTCCCAGCAGAGCACATCTCCCTGGAAAAGCTGATTCCAGCTGCGGCACTAACTTGGGAAAGGACAGCACCACCTGGCACAGCACCCTGGGGAGGCTCGGGGCTGACTCTGGTACCCCTTGTAAGGACCTGAGCAGCACCACAAGAGCCTGGGGGACAGGAGGATGAGGGACCTGCTCTATCCATGCTGGTATTTCAAGGGTACTCTGAGGATTTCCTAGAACAGGCCATGCATTTCTCTTTGCCTTTTTCCCTGTATTATCAGACTCCCACTCTCCCATTCCTGAGTTATGCTTCCATCCTGTCTGTGCCCTTTGCAAGGGCACAGAGATTTACAAGTCACTCCCCAGAAAAATGTATCCATCAAATAAACTTCCCAGCCTCGCTCCCTATCAGTGAGGTGTCTCTCCATCATTTATTCCAAGAGAGAATTATGAGGCTTTAATGGCTGTGCTCTCCAAACCCAGTACAAGTTGTGGCAATACTAAAGCAGAAGATGATTTATCATCACCCAAGGCACCCAGAGTATACAGGGCTATCCTGTAGGGTATCCTAAAGGATAAAGGGATATAAGGACTCTGTTCCTTCAAAGTAAATATCATTTTTACTGCCATGGCTTGAATGAATAAAGTACCAGATGAGGTCACCAGTTTCTCTGGCCCATGGAATGGGTGTGTGGATGTATCTGTCTGCAAAGCTGTGGGACTGGGACTGAAAAGAGCACATCAATTTATTCAAATGGCTCAGGGAAGTACCTGAGCAGCACCCCCAGATACTCCAGCCCTAAGGACTCCCTAGCTAAGAGTCCTAACTTCCCATGGTTTGATTCCTCAGAAGCCCAGACTGTTCTACATCAGGGGGCAGGGTCCAACACCTCAGCCCTGCTGGGGCATCTCTGGTGTCCCTATGGGTGCCCAGCCAGTGCTGCAGGATCAGACACATTTATTTTGGGAAATGGAGATGAAATCCAACCATTCCCCCAGCACTGCAAGGTCACCATTAACCTGAGTCCCCAAGCACCACATTCCACAGTTTTTAAATCCCTCCAGGGACAGGGACTCCACCACCTCCCTGGCAGCTGTTCCAGGGCCTGACATCCCTTTCAGTGAAGAAATTTTCCCCATATCCCCCTGACCCTCCCCTGGCCCAGCCTGAGGCCGTTCCCTCTCCTCCTGTCCCTGTTCCCTGGGAGCAGAGCCCGACCCCCCCGGCTGTCCCCTCCTATCAGGAGTTGTGCAGAGCCACAGGGTCCCTCCTGAGCCTCCTTTTCTCCAGGCTGAGCCCGTTTCCCAGCTCCCTCAGCTGCCCCTGAGGCTCCAGCCCCTTCCCCAGTTCCATTCCCTGGACACACTCCAGTCCCTCGCTGCCTTTCTTGGAGATGCCCCAGCAGTGCCAGCACAGGGGACAGAGCCCAGCCACAACACACCTCCATTCCTCACAGCAACCTGGGCCACCTCACTGCTCCAGTAGGTGGTTCCTGAGGTTTCTCCGGCTTTTTTCTCAAAAATCAATCCCAATAAACATCTCTGGTCTCTGTGATGAGCTGCTGGGCTGCCTGGAGGAGCCACTCCTGCTCCTGCCCAAGGCAGCTCCAGCCCTGGCACCGCATGCTGGGGACTCTGGCCCTGCCAGAGCTGAATCTTTGCCTGCCCCTGGCTCAGTTCACTCATACTGCTCCTACTCAATTCGGCTTTTGCTGCTTCCTTCCTAACAACATTTCCCCACACACCTGAGGGAAGAAGGATGTAAAATTCACTAAATGGAACAGGAGCTCTTGGGCTTTTCTTACCGATTTTTCTTCTCCTTAATAAACCTTTGACTCACAGCAGCCAGGACAGGAATGTTGCCATCTATCACTAGAAAAATAAACCAGGTTTCTTTTCCCACTTTACAGCACAGTTCTTGTCCAGAGCTTTTCTTTTTTCTCCTTTCACAGTTCCAGGTCAAGGGTAACTGTGCTCAGATGCACAAGCATATTTTGAGTAATATTTATGAATTTGTTTAACAGAAAATAGGCTCCAAAAAGAGAGGATTGGGATGTCCTGACAGGCCCCCTGACACTTCAGCAGTATTTCAGATGCCGAAAAGTCTACCCATAATCATTCCCTCTCCTCAAGCCATTTTGGGAAGACAGCAGGGTCAGGGAAGGAGAAGGTTATTCCTCAGTCCAGAGGGATAATGGCTTTTCTCCAGAGACTTGAAAGCCTCCAGGGATGGAGGGTTCTGATCCCTCCAGGCCCCACCCTGGCTGAACAAGCTCATTTTGATGTGTAACTTGACCCTCCTAAACAGAAACCAAATCTGTTGTCCATTGTTCTGAGGACAGAGATGACAGACAGGTGGGACTCTCAGCATGGACCAATCTAAGGATGTGGATCTCCTACAGAACCTCCCAGTGCTCAGAACCACAGAATAACTGAGGTTGGGGAAAACCTCCAGGATGATCAAGTCCAAACATTCCCCCAAGCACTGCCAAGGCCACCACTAAACTGTGTCCCCAAGTGCCACATCCACATGAATTTTGAACATTTCCAGGGATGGGGGCTCCACTCCTGCCCTGCACAGCCTGTGCCAGGGCCTGGACTCCCTTTCAGTGAAGAATTTTACCAGTCTCCACCCTGAGCCTCCCCTGGCCCAGCCTGAGGCCATTCCCTCTCCTCCTGTCCCTGTTCCCTGGGAGCAGAGCCCGACCCCCCCGGCTGTCCCCTCCTGTCAGGGAGTTGTGCAGAGCCACAAGGTCCCCCCTGAGCCTCCTTTTCTCCAGGCTGAGCCCCTTTCCCAGCTCCCTCAGCCTCTCCTGAGGCTCCAGACCCTCCCATGCATCCACTGGCTCAACCATGATGTTTCTTCAGGTGCCCTGATATAAAGCCCTGCCCTTAATGTGCCTCTCACCCTCCCCAGACTCCCCTGCAAAGCTGCTGAAGGTGTTTCAGTACCACCATCCCCTGGGGCAGGGGATGTTTGACACAGTGCCAAAGAAACCCCAGGCTCAGGAGTGAGGCTTCCCTGGAGCTGCTGCTCTAAACTAGCCAGTGAGGAGAATGAAGCCCATGGAGCCCTAACCTGAGCTGTTTTTCCACCCATTATCCAACTGCAGAGATTGAGACAGAACAGCTCCGCTCTTCTGACAGAGGGTTTTGTGCCTGTCACATCCTGGATCCATTGGATTCTCTCTGAGCACAGCCAAATTAAACAATTGGGTTCCCAAAATGACAGCCAAGGCTAGGGCTCATCTTGCACGTTTTATGGCTGTTCCACTCCATCTGTGGTGTTCACAGGCAGCTGGGGAGAGCAGAGCCCTGGAGTTGCCCTGCCAAGCTGGCCAGCCCTGCCAGCACACACAGCTGACCTTGGCAGAGCAATCAGATCATTACATTTGGGATATAAAACCCCCAGCCTTCTCTATAGTTATAGACACGGAATATCAAACTCCCAGGGAATTTCTGTGGGCAGCAAGCTGCAGTGGTTTCTAGAGGTGCTATGGAACTGCAGCTTCAGTCACAAACACAGGTACAGAATAATTCTTGAAAATCAAAATCCCCTGCTTGCTGCTGTTTCATTATTAATGAGACAAATGCAACCCAGAAGTTCCAGGGCTAACACAAAGCTGGGTATTAAGAGTGGCAGTGTATTTTCTGTCAGGTAAGAGGCTGATTGCTTTTGCTTCCTACCTGCCCTCACTCTTCCAGAGGAGCCAGGATCCCTCATCATCCAGGCTGGCTTTAACCACTGTAGAAGGCTCTGTGCACACCAAGGGAACACATTTGACAACTACCAGGATGCACCAGAGGCAACTCCACCCTACTCCCTCCAGGCAGCAGCACATACTCAGTGGCTGAGACTCACTTCAGAAAACATTACATGTGCCACAGTAATTTCTTCTCCCCTATCTTTATTATACCCTGAACCTCAGGCCTCTTTCCCATAGGACCAGAACATTCTCACTTCTTCTGAAGATGTCACTGCTGGTTATCCTCTAACAGCATCAGAGGTGGGGACAGAGGAGAAGTTACCTTTGAACTGCTTGATCATGTTCTGGTGCTTCTCAATGGCCTCCTGCAGGATCACCTCGGGCTGGTCCATCTTCCACCGCCACTCGGTGCCCACGGGGTTCGTGTGGTGTCTGAGGGAAGAGGGGACAGTCACCCACTGTCACCTGGAACCCACCTGGACAACTCACCTGCCAGCTGGGGACTTTGGCATCAACAACATGCAAAACAACAAGAAATTCCCAGCAACTGCCTGCTGCTGCCCCAACCTTTGGATGCCACCTCAGAACACCACTCTCACACCCCTCTCCTTCCAGGCTCCCAGAAGGAAGAATGGGCCTTGTGGATAATATTAAACTTTATACACCTATTTTCAAGCACAAGTTACAGGTTTCTAAGCTAAAATAATGTCTGCAAAAACCTCTGTAAAGGAAGGGAAACTGGTTCTGCATCCTCTTCTGCTCACAGCTGCACAAAGCTCTGGAGAATGGCCCCAGGCCATTTTTAGTTCCATTTCAAAGGTACCAAGCACCACCCTGAGGAGAGGATTTCCTTCTACCCCAACGTCTGTGTGGTGCTCTGGTACCAGGACAGATGAGGACAGGCTCCTCCAAACCCCCTGAAGACAGCAGGAAGCCTGCACTGTACCAGGAATGCATTCCTGGGGGATCTGGATCACCTCCCAGATTTTAATCCCCCTGACCCAAGCAGATTGCAGGGGAAAAATCCCAGATCTTCCACCTGAGGAACAGTTGGATCACACTAGGCTGGGAAGCCAACCTTGTCTGGAAAGGATCACTGTCCCTGTATTTTGTTTTCTTGGAAAACAGCAAAAGCCAACCCAGGTAAATCAACCCAAGCACCTGGAAAACCCATGGAGTTCCTCCTCATCTCTTATTTTATTAGGATGAGAGGATCAGCCAGGCCTTAAATATCATCTTAAAGAAGTCAGTGAAATTTTGTGGTTTTACCTCCCTGTTCTCTCTCCATTTTTTCCTGCTTCATCCCAAAATATTCTCCAAAAGTCCCTTCAGTTTTTCCCTACCACTCCCCCTAGAGCCCACGGAGTTAATTAAGAGCAGCACATCGTGCAGGGTCTTTCCCAAAAGCTCTTGGATTAATTCACCTCTGGACAGGACAACAAAGCCAAGCAAAATACACTCCGTTTTCCAGCCAGGTGACCTCTGCTTCCTGCACTCCTCTCCACCATCCCTGGAAGTCAGCCCTGGGGACACCTGAGAGGTTACAGCTGCATTCAGCCTTCCAGCTCCAGGGGATTAGGACAAGACTCCCAGCATTTAACTGAGAGACAAGGAAGTGGGAAGTGCCTTCTCAGGATGAGGGGTCTGGTCCAGTCATCACTGAAGGTTCTCAATGATTTCTGGAAAAGAGGGAAGGGATTCAAACCAAAAGAGAATAGGTTTGGTTTGGATAGCAGGAAAAAATTCCTTCCCGTGAGGTGAAGCTTCTCAGGGTGCCCAGAGAAGCTGTGGCTGCCCCTGGATCCCTGGCAGTGTCCCAGGACAGGTTGGACTTTGGGGCTTGGAGCAGCCTGGGACAGTGGCAGGTGTCCCTGCCCATGGCAGGCATGGCACTGGATGGGCTTTAAGGTTCCTTCCAACACAGACCAGTCTGGGATTCTGGGATTCTCAAAGTGAGAAACACCTGCAGCTGCACCCTCTGACAGTGTTAAAACACCAACTCCAAACCCAGGCTCAATAAAATCAGTCTTTTGGCCCAAACATTTCTTCATCCACTTCAGGAGCAAAGATCTAAACACTGCTCTCAAACTTCACCACCTCAAGGATCCTTTAAGCCAAAACAGCGTTTTGAATTTCCCCTTTATTTCCTCATCTGGCAACATGGAAAGTTTTCTGAATGTCAGCTATAAAAGGCATTTATAAAACTCTTCCATGTTTAACTGCAAAACTTGTACCTTGTATATTTAATAGGGCCAGCTGGCAGGAAATCAATAGGCTCTGGGTGCACCCTGGACAGCTATTAGTGTCCAACAGGCCCTGCATTTTTAACACATCCCACTGTTTAATAAACACACCAAGTCAAGTCTACAGAGCGGCTTATTTGGCAAAAGGGAGGCGCTCTGCCAAGAGGAGGATAAAGCAGTAATGCCTCGGGCTCAGGAGATTGTTCCCCAGTCCCCAGCACAGACAGAATTCCATAGTCACCTTCCCATTCCCTCCAGGCTCTGTGACCTCCCATCATCCATCTCACTGGCTACACTAGTACTGAGCAGGAATTTGTGTCAGGGATTCCTTCCTTCCCAAAATAACGCAAGTAAAATGAAATCTCACCCAAACCCACACACAGCAGAAAACCTCGATTTTAGTAGAGATTCCAGGTGTGAAACAGGTTTGGTTTGCTCCTTCAGAGAGACACCTCAGTGCCACAGCCCCTCAGACTGCAGAGAACACGATGGGAAGCTCCTGCTGGCTCCCCTGGAGTCCTCCCAGCCACCCAGCCTGCTGCCATCCTGCTTCCCCTGCAGTGTCAGCCCACCTCTGATCCTCCAGGAGCAGGGGACAGCATTCCCAACGTCCCTGGCAGGTCCTGGGAGTCCTGTGAAGGTGCAGCTTCGCCGGGGCTGTGATCTGTCTCCCCAGTCCCTTGGGGGCTATGTTAATAAATCAGCTTTTGCTTTATAGATTCTGCAAATGGTTATTAAGAAGCTCTGAGGGCAGATGCAGCTCAGGTATAAAATAACATTTACTGCAGGCATCGACTGACTCAGGGTGATACCTGGTGGGGAACAGGAAGGTGAAGGAGTGCTGGTGGCAGTGACACGAGAGGACAGAGCATACCATTCCCAGGGAGGGCAGGAGCAGAATAAAAATAAGAAGAGTTCAAGAAGCAGTCTCAATGAAACCTGAGAACCAGCAGAGAGATTCCAGAGGAGAAGAGCTTAAGGGAAAAGAAGTTCAGAAGTGGCAGTTTTGGAAGCCCTATTAAGGCAGAAGTGCAAACTGCAGCAATAAAAAGTGAAGACAGAACAACAGAATCAATCTGCTCTTCTGCAGCCTTGTGAGTCTCCAGCTGCAAACAAAAACACAGAGGCATCAGCAGAAAGGGGAAGGCAAAACATTAGCCATGACCAGGAAAGGACACACAAAAGAGATCCCAAGGACTTTCCTTGGAATGACAGGAGGAGAAAGCGGGAGACCACAAAAAAAGCTTGGCCAATACACACGTCAACCACGTTTAATGTTCCTGCTGGTACAATCTGAAACCTGGCTGTACCTTTTCTTCTACACCTCTCGAAAGCAACAGGAGGAGCCCAGACTGGGCTGGGCAGAGACCAAAACCAAGAATCTGAATGAAATGCTCTCCCTAGAATGGGTAAATTCACCCTGGAGCAGGCTGGATAAACTGGCTGACAGGATCAGAGGGTGCCAGGGCTGGCTTAGACTGGATATTAAGGGAAATTTCTTCATGGAAAGGGTTGTCACAGGGCAGTGGTGGAGAGGTCTAAAAGCCCCATGGATGTAGCACTTGAGGACAGGGTTTGGTGGCCTTGGCAGTGCTGAGGAAACAACTGGACTCAGGGCTTTTCCAACCAAAAGAATTCTGTGATTCTCTTCCAATTGAAACCTTAAAGATGGAAGATGTCCCATGCTGAAAAGCTCATCCCAACTCTGAGATGCTCCCTCTTTTAATAGCAGAATCTCCTGAAAGGCAGGTGATGCTCAGTATCCTGTGCTTGTGTCCACCCACTCCATCTCATCCCACCCCATCCCATCCCTGAACCCTGCTAGCACAGCTTCCCACACTATTCAAAAACTCACTTGGATGTCAAAAGTGCAAATTCACTTTCAAAGCCCCCAGTCACTGCCCCATATCAGTGACTGCTGGACCTGGCACCATCCCCTGCAGGTATAACTAAGGCCCAGCACGGACATTTCACAGCCCATAATCTGTTTATATTCACTACTGAGGCCATAAATTTGGGAGCTGACTGTAATAAGCCCCAGGACCTCCAAGAAGTCCAAGTCCAGGAGAACACAGAGACTCTCCGAGCTTTCAGGCTCAGCTTCCAGGTGTTCCAAACCTTCAGTGTCCACCCCTTTGATATCAATACTCCCCATTTCCCTGGGGAAAGAATTTATCCTCTAGAATCAAGTTAGTTACTGAGAAGAAGCTTTTGTTTTCATCTGTTTTCAGTTTCTTCTTAACTTTTTAAAGACCTTAAGTACTTCTCCTATGAGAGATTATTAATTTTTAATCTCTGTATTTTGCAGGGTTTACTGTGATGCCTGGCTTTTGGCCACCCACTGATTTAGTGTCTGAACACAACTTCAGTTGCTGTCTACAAGCAAAACCTCAAACCTCCAAGCACAGGTATAAGCATTAAAGTTACATCAGAAGAAATACGAGCCAATTTCTTCACAGGATATTTCACTCTGTCTGGTTTGCCTCCTCCTCAGATGCAAAAGTAATAAACCCTATTAATTTAAATCTTATTTAGCTGTTCCATGTCTCCACAATAATTGATTAGGCTTTGGACATTGAGCCAAAAACCCTCATCAAATCAGGTCTGCCTGGTTCCTGTGCTGCAGGGAGATGTCACAGAACTCCGAACCCACACTTGCTCTAATTGATTAAAAGATTTGGTCACTTGCACATTTCCATTTAGGCAATTAAGCGAAAGAGACACAGTCCCAGTGAGAACAGCTGGGAGCAGGGATGGAGAGTGACAGACTCCCTTGGAGGACAGGATTATGACTGGGGATGTTGCAGTAATTAAGCTGTGGGGTGTCCCCCTCAATGATTTTGATAGAACAGCCTCAGTGCTGCCTGGGAGGACACCAAATGATCCACCTTGGAGAATCATGGAATATCCTGAGATGGAAGGGACCACAGGGATCACCCAGTTCAACCCCTGCCTCTGCACAGACACCCCAACAATCCCACCCTGGGCATCCCTGGGAGCTCCTGGAGCTGTGGCAGCCTCAGGCTGTGCCCATTCCCTGAGGAGCCTGGGCAGTGCTCAGCACCCTCTGGGGGAAGAACCTTTCCCTGATCTCCAGCCTGACCCTGCCCTGGCCCAGCTCCAGCTGCTCCCATCTCCCAGTCTGCTTTTCCTGTCCCCACAAAAAGCTGCCACATAATCCTGCATCCCCAACCTCTCTGAAGGGGACAGGCAGGGAAGCACAAGCCAGTGAGGGGGCCTGGCAGTGTGAATGCTCTCAGGGACAAGGGGGACAAGGAGAGCATCTAGTGCAGAGTGAAGCCACATCTCTGACAATAACCCTGAACTTTCTGAGGGTGTTTGGATACTGGATCCAACCATGTGCTCTAGTGGAGGTGACCTGCCCACAGCAGGGGCTGGAACTGATGCCCTTTAATGCCTCAACCCAAACCATTCTGTGATTCCATGATTACTGGGCTGGGGACAAAATGTGTCAGTCAGGACCAGCCAACTCCAGTGATATCCAATTCCCAGGGAAAGCAGCTGAATTGCAGCATTTCTTGCCAAACTGAGGAAGAGAGAATAAACAGGTTCCTTGGCCTTTCCTACAGCCATCTGGGGAGAGCGCCGTGGTTGTGCAGTTGGAAACCTTGGCAGAATCTATAAATGTCAACATCCTGAAAGAAGAGATCAAGAAGAAAGAATCCCAGCAGCCTTATCTGCAAGGCAGCATGTAGAGCTGAGGAGCCCAACACAAAACCTGTATGAAAAACATTCTGCCAGCAGCAGATCAGAACTGGGATTTCACATGTCTGCACCAGCACAGATGGCGCCTGCTGCTCAGGAGCTGCCTTGTTTATCCTGCCCAGCCACCAGAGCCTGCAGTTCCACTTCAGTCTCACATGCTGAACAACCTGCAAGGTGTGGGAGATAAAACAAAAAATACAGATAGGCCTGACTGCAGGGCTTGGGAGCTGGGCTGGCACAGGATCAGCAGGGATTTGGTGTGGCATGGAGGGAGGGAAGATCCCTCTCACAGCTACAGGAAGGCTGCAGCAGCCCAGGCACAGGAGCTGGGAAAATCCCCAAAAAGAAATCTTCTTTCAGTAGTGCTTATGGTTTAAGTCAAGCTTAAGGTCCTGGGATGAGCCTCAAACTGAGCCTTACATTTTCCAACTTGAACCTTCCAGTTTCCTGGAGAGGCCTGAAGACAGCCAGCTGCATTCCATATGGGAGAGTCCAACACCTGCCACCCACCTCATCCACAGCAGGGAAATAAACGAACCAATGCTAAACCCTCTGAGCTCAATGCCCTGGGAAGCTGTTTCCTTCCACTCAGTGATTCAGGTTGTAGCCATCAGGAAAATCAGCACTGTAGCAGTCGTCATCAGGCTGCTGCTGCCAGATGCCTCTGAAGTGACAGGTGACAGTGACAGCATGATGAGTTAGACATATGAGGAACAGTGCCACCTTCTCTGGGTCTCTATACTAATGGACTGGTTTATCAATTATTGATAAATCTGTACTATCTCATTTATCATTTTCTGCACTCTCCAGTTCACACTTTCTGGATTACTCTGGTTCAACCTATTCCACATCCAGGCTGCTGCCAAAAAGTCCTGAATGAGGGCATTTAGAAGAGAAACTGGGAAATGCTCTGTGGAGCAATGCTGGGAACAAAGCCCCTCATCCTGACCACATTCTTGTTTGCTCTTTAGGATGTACCTTGTGTGTGGGGACAGAGGGACAAGCACAGGCAGGGCAATGTCCCTCCCAGCACAGTCCCATTGCAGGACTCCACGCACACCACATGGAAAACAGACATGAGCAGAAGGTTTTCCTTCCCGGTCACTGCCCTGCTCTGAAGCAGAGCAGAAGCTGCACATTAAAGGTGCCACTTGCTGCCTCCTTCACAGCCAGGGTATGAGGAAAGCCCATCCAGAGCACCAAGGAACACTTTGGAACAGACTCCCAAATGCAAACTGCACAAGATGCTCAGTGTCCAATGCTCATATTTAACATAGGAGACAGCTTTCAAGAGCCCTACAAGTTAGGGCAGTCCTTTAAATGCTCCCATGAAATATCTGCATTATTAAAACGTGACAACTATGAAAGACAGAAAGAGGCACCCAGAGGAATTTGGCTGGTTTTGCATGGAAATATTATCACAGAATCCCAGAATGGTTTGGGTGGGAAGGGACCTTCAAGCCCATGTCATTCCACCCCCTGCCATGGCAGAGATACCTTCCACTGGCTCAGGCTGCTCAGGGAATACTCACTGGGATGCTGGACCACCATCTCCCAGTCTGGGGGATGGAATGGGTATTGGCAGCCTGGGGTAAGGTGTAAGTCCCAGAAGAAGTACAGCTCCCATGGGATGATTTAGCAGGGTGGAAAACAAAAGAGCTCAAAACACAACCTCCCTGTCCTCCCACTCCAGGCGCTCTCACGTCACTGCTGGCATTTCTGCGGAGCCTCAGCCTCTCTTCCCAATCCCACCCTGCACTCCCCCAGCCTGGCACACACCTCCCTTGGAAGCCCAGGCAGGAGTGAGTGAGAAGTGCTAGAGCAGCTTGGATCCAGCACAGTTCCTTTCCTTCAGGAATTCACCACCAAGTCAGTCTCTGAGGAAAGGGGATACTTTCCTGACCAACGGGAAGTCATTGAGTTGAGGACAGGTTGTCCAGCCTGGAGAAAAGGAGGCTCAGGGGGCACCTTGTGGCTCTACACAACTCCCTGACAGGAGGGGACAGCCAGGGGGGTCAGGCTCTGCTCCCAGGGAACAGGGACAGGAGGAGAGGGAACGGCCTCAGGCTGGACATCAGGAGGAATTTCCCCATGGAAAGCATTGTCAACAACTGGAAGGGGCTGCCCATGGAGGTTTATCATCCCTGGAGATGCCCAAGGAAGGGCTGGAGGTGGCACTCAGTGCTCTGCGCTGGTGACAAGGTGGGGATCAGGCACAGTTTGGACTGGATGATCCTCAATGACTCTTTCTACTTCAGTGATTCTAGGATTTATCAGCTGCTGTTTTAGGGAGGCAACAGCTAATGAGTGACCGCTTTTCACTTGTTTAGAGCAATGGAATTGGTGGGGGTGAAGCTACTTTAAATATGGAAAATGGTCCCGTTTCCAAAGACACTGCCACTGCTCAGCACATGGGGGCATTCACACAACACACCCAGCCCAAACTCCTCAGAGCACAGCTGGCTCAGGGACAGCTGGCTGTGTCCCACAGAGCCCCCACCCTGGCCAAAGCCCTGGGTGCCTTACCTCCAGCAGAAGACACACTTGTTGGCACAGGCCAGGCTGGGGGTGGCCTCCATGCAGCGGTGGCTCTCAATGCCATAGAAGGTGTGCTTGTAGCAGCCCCCGCGGCCCCGCAGCATCGACTGAGGGTAGGGAAACACAGCACCAGAGTTAAAAACCCATCTGCGGCCAAACTGAGGACAGGGGAACACACACACACACCCCCACCCACAAACCACAAGAGCCAAACACCCCCTCTGGAGCCAAACTGAGGGCACAGCTGTGGATCTGCTCCCTTCAGCCACCTGTGACTTCAGTTCCAAGTCCAGCAATGCCCTGAGCAGGGCTGAGGGACACCAGTGCCACCTGCCCTGAGAAATTCCCAGCTCTCTATAAAATGTGACTCTTTGCATGCAGCTTGACCACATTTAGGAGGTCAAACTCATTCCTGTGTTAGAGGAGAAAGAACTTTAAACTACTCAGTCCCTTCTCTGGCAGACCCCAGCACAACAATGTGCTCTCCTGCAGCTTTTCAGACTCAGCCCATGAAGAGCAGGTGAAGCCTCTTGAGCTGCAGGAAGTGTTCCTGGAAAAGCTCACTCAGGAGCAACAAGGATCCATTTCAAGGCTGTCCTACTGAACACTCCATTCTTTTCATTTATCTGGCAGAGTATTTCTTGCAGCACTAAATTAAATAAATGTCCTGACCTTATAAACCCTCATTCACAGCCGACAGTGGCTCCAGCAGGATGCTGCACTTCCCTTCCCTTCCCAGCACAGCCACAGCAGCTTTCCCAACAGGATTCAACTCCTATTTAACGTGCAGGCTTCTTGCAGAAAAGGCTGTCTTTCATTAGCTCAGTCAAATAATAAAAAATGAGAAAGAAACTTTACTACTCTCAAGAGGCAATCTGAAATATAACACAGCAGCTTGTAATCTGCCTTCCTCTTCCTGAAGAGTCCTGGTGATCCAACAGAAAGGAGCAGCACGGAAAAACCTACAGCTAATATCTAGCTGGTTGTACAGGTAGAAGAATAAATGACATGGAAAATGCTGTTGATTCTACCCATCCTTCAAATGATAGAGACTTCAGGAGATTCGCAAATTCAGGAGAGCAAGTTATATATTTGGCTTTTCCTAAGGCAAACAAACCCTTCCTGAAACAAATAGGATTTCTGTTTTTCTCTGGAATTTGACAGAACCCAATCTTTTCCATCTGAGATGCCTCTGTGAAACTCTACTTAATACTGATCCTGCCAGCCCTGCTCCTGCTTTCCTCTGATACCAATCTCCACAAAGGCTCCTGAAGACTCTCACACACTGGTGTGAACCTGAGGCAAAGCCACTGCCTGGAACCAATTTCAGCTCAATTTATTACAAGACTTTACATTCAATTCCTGCTTAAGCCAAAAATAGTGTGGGCCCATCTAAGCACACAGAGCTGCTATTTATTTTGTGAAACGGCTTTACTGTGCTGCATTAAAGTCTGGGTCTTTCATAAAAATAGGTTCTCTGGCTTTCTCAGTCACAACATTGAGGTTTGAAAGTTTTTCTTTAAACATTTTGTGATCATGTCTGCCACTAAAAATGATAGAAGAGAGAAATGGGTGACTAGCAGAGCAGCAGTGGGATCAATGAATGCTACAGCACTCCTGACAGCCCAGGGTGGGCTTTCAATGCTGCTCAGGAGAACAAGGCTCTTGATGAAACAGTTCACTGACGCCAGGCACTGCAATGAAAACTCTCTGCAGCCCACCCTGGGATGGCATCCAAAGGGCTCTTTCAAAAATAAAAAAAGTTAATCATGCAGCAAAGGAGAGCTCAGATAGCAAGGACTGATCACTGCCACAGCACAGGAATTACAGATGTGCTGCCATCTTAACAAGGTGCTGATTGCAGAGGTTCCCATCCAGGGATGCTCAAGGGTGCAGGAAGTTGCAACATGGTGGGTGAAGGGTCTGGAGCACCAGGAGTAGCTGAGGGAGCTGGGAAAGGGGCTCAGCCTGGAGAAAAGGAGGCTCAGGGAGGACCTTGTGGCTCTGCACAACTCCCTGACAGGAGGGGACAGCCGGGGGGGTCGGGCTCTGCTCCCAGGGAACAGGGACAGGAGGAGAGGGAACGGCCTCAGGCTGGGCCAGGGGAGGCTCAGGGTATTGAGGAAAATTCCTTCACTGAAGGGATGCTCAGCTCTTGGCACAGCTGCCCAGGGCAGTGGTGGAGTCCCCATCCCTGGATGGGTTTTACAGCCCTGTGGATGTGGCACTTGGGGACATGGGTCAGTGGTGGCCTTGGCAGTGCTGGAGAATGGTTGGACTTGATGATCTCAAAGGGTTTTTCCATCCTTAATGATTCTCTGATCAATGTTGCTCCCCAAATGTACAACATTTGAGACTTGCGAGCTCCAGAGTGACCTGCCAAGGACAGCTGAAACCACGTCCACCATTAAGGGGCTGCAGTTTGCCCTCCAGGGCTCTGTACCTCTGTTGGGAATGTTTTTAAGTCTGGAAATTGCTTGAAAAGCTACTGAGTTCCAGCTCCTCCAAGAGCCATGTGGAGGGCTGGAAGGAAGCTGCGTCACACAGTTGTGCTTGTACCCACAGGCATTGTACACAGCCACATCCACACACACCCCACAGAGCAGGGAAATCATTAACAGTGAAATCAAACAACATCTCCCATGGAAATCTGATCTGATAAATGCTGAGAACCAGGGGAGCCCTGACTGTAACAACTCACCCCCAGGAAGGGGTTTCAAACAGCCTCATGTGCCTGTTCAGGTATGGCAATGGCTGAGTTCTATCCCTGCTCCACAACCTCACACCAGGGAAACAACCTTCCCACCTTTCCCTCACATGGATTTCAGTAGGCAGAAGATGTTTTAGCAGCAGAACAACAGGAAAAACCAGAAAAGGATGTTCCCAGCTCTGTGCCACAACTGTATTCTCACTCTTTGCAGAGGGATTTTAATAGCAGGAAATGCAAGGTTACAGCTTGGAAGATGGAATTTGGATTTGTGCAAATAACACCACATTTTTAAATGACATTTCATCAGGAAATTGGAATACCTGAGCAAGCCTCTAGCTTTGTTTTTACTTATGAAATGAGAAAAGGAGACAGAGCATACCTTTGTCCATCGGCAGAGCTTCACTCCAGAATGGGTCCCAATGAGTTTATAACCTGAAAACAAAGCACAGATCATCAAACAATTGAGTTTAGTCTGCAAGAATTGATATACAAAAATATACCAAGTGGTACCCAAAGTGACTGACGCCATGGACCCAATGCTGCTCTTCCCCACTGGGCCCAAGGTGACACCCCCAGCAATGGCAGTGCCACCCCAGGGACCTCAGCCAACTGGAAATGGTTTCTTTTAGTGGGACATGTACCAATACTGCTGAGTCTGGTTTGAATCAGGGTGCCCAGGGGACTCCTGCATGGACTGGATGGCAGAGGCTGGCCAACACAGGCTGTGGGACAGCTCAGAAACCCAAGGAACAGGACAGGAAACCAGGAGCATCTCCCTGGCCCCAGGCCATGACCCCAGAACAGCCTCCTACTCAGAACCCAGGACCCCTGTCCCAGCCTGCAGGACAGGAGCTGATTCCCACTGCAGCTGGGAGGGCACAGGAGGGGAACACAACCAGGGCTCAGCCTGAACCCTACTTGAGCTTCATCAATTCCACTCCACTGGTTCTGGGGCAGCCACGGTGAGGGAGCTGATCCTCCACATCCAAAGGAAAGCTGAGCTCAGATCAGCTCCTCATTCCCCAGCCAAGATCAACACAATTCCATTCCAATGGGTCCAGGAGGATTAATTGCACGTTCGTTAAGCACTAAGTGCTATTATTACCCAAACTGCTGGAGTGGGGTTATATTCCTCTTTGAGAGAAGTGCTTAGAGGCCAATATGTCCAAAGGATTAAAAGTCCCTTCAAAATCAGCATAAAAATAAGAGGGATTTGAGACGCCTCACTGTGTCCCTCACAGTGGCATTCGTACGTCACTGGTCTGGCTGTTCCCAAACCCAGCACCTCTCAGCTGCCTACTGCAGACTGCTGCTCTTATTAACACTTTCAAGAGAAGGAAAAACATCAAACTTAGCTGTCAAGTCTTCTTCCTGCCAACCAGCACAAACTTAACAGGGAAAAAGCCTTCGGTTCAGCAAACTGGCCTTCAGCTCCTCCACAGAGCAGCAGCACAAGTGCCCTGCCCTGCTCATCTGTCCCTGAGCAGCTTTGGCACAGCAAGATCCCAGCAAGAGCAACTGCATCCAAAAGTCCCTCACACCTGCAAGGACACTGAGCCAGCCAGGAGCAGCAGATGCCACACCAGCTGCAGCAGGCAGAAATTAAACTGTGTGCACACAGACAGGGCTACCAGGGAATCAAACAATGCTCTGCTCCTGCCATTCAAACCCAGCAGGGACCTGCCCAGGCTCCTCTGCCCACTCCACCTGATGGTGTTTGATCCATCTCCTCACACTGGAAATATACAGGCAGAGTGACCTCTGCTGCAAGAAAGCTGGAGAGGGACATGGGACAAGGGATGGAGGGACAGGACAAGGGGAAATGGCTTCCCACTGCCAGAGGGCAGGAATAGATGGGATATTGGGAAGGAATTGTTCCCTGGGAGAATGGGCAGGCCCTGGCACAGGGTGCCCAGAGCAGCTGTGGCTGCCCCTGGATCCCTGGAAGTATCCAAGGCCAGGCTGGACAGGGCTTGGAGCAGCCTGGGATACTGGAAGGTGTCCCTGCACTGTCCCTTTAAGGTCCCTTCCAGCCCAAACCATCCTGGAATTCTGTGACAGCCCTTCTAAGACAGGCCTCAAAGGCACGTGCAGTCTTGGGGACACCTTTACCTCAGGCTGGCTGAGACCCAGAAGATGCTGGTGCAGGTTCCAGGGGCAGGTTCCACACACATAGAGCTGCACATGCCTGGAACCCAATACCTCCCTGCCCCGGCTCTGTCTTGCCTCTTTTTGCAGCTTTTCTCTGCAAACAGCTTGTCCAGCAAGGTCTAATCTCAGCTGAGACCTCCCTGCCCTGCTAAACTGTGTGTCCTTACAGGATTTGTGGATGAGAGCTGAAAAAGTGCTGCATTCCTCCTCCTCCTAATACAGCTGTCTAAGGCACACTCTGCTGCTGTCACCTTGCACAGCCCAAGTCTTATTTTTCCCATTTCTCCAAATCCTGCACCAGCAGTCATATAAGATTATTTTCTCACAGATCACTTGTCAGTAACAGCAAAATGGCTGCTTTCAAATGGGTTTTGCAGAAAAATTACATTGGAAATAGGACATGCCCACCCAGATCTGCTATTGAGTTGTTTGAGGGAAGAGAGGAAGCAGCTGAACTGAGCAAGGTGCCAAGCTCCAGAGCTCCAGCATTTTCTCTTAAGTTCCTTAAATCAACTTCCACCATCTGGAGCACCCACAGCTTCCTTTAAAGGCCCAGAAAATTGTACATGTTCAACATCAAAACAGTCTTACAAATACCAGGCAGCTTTGGGGATGAGAAGGGGTTACTCATCTCTGTCACTGCCAGGATTCCCAGCTGTGGGGACAGTAGGGAGCATCAGAGATGTGCAGAACTCCTAAAGCCACAGAACTGGGGTCCAGCACCATGTGGGGAATTGGGAGTGTGGTCACCCAGCACTGGGTGCTGGCCATGCCATGCTTCTGACACTTGGGAATGAGAGAAAATACCAGAGACCAAGGCTGGACACTTGTTCCACCCCTGCTGGAGGAGGACAGAGACTCCACAACACTGCAAAGCCTTTCTTCAGCACTGGATGCACTGCTAGGAAGGAGGCAGCAGAGCAGTCTGAGCCAAAAGAAAGGACAAAAAGGTTAAGCAATAAACTAGGAGTATCCCAGAACCACAGAACTGTTCTGGCTGGGAAACCTCTCTGAGATAATCGAGACAAACGTTCCCCACCAGTGCCCCATATCCCCAGGTGCCACATCCACAGAGCTGTAAAACCCCTTCTGGGATGGGGACTCCACCGCTGCCCTGGGCAGCCCTTTCCATGAGGAAAGTCTTTCTGATGTCCACCCTGAGCCTCCCCTGGCCCAGCCTGAGGCCGTTCCCTCTCCTCCTGTCCTTGTTCCCTGGGAGCAGAGCCCGACCCCCCGGCTGTCCCCTCCTGTCAGGGAGTTGTGCAGAGCCACAAGGTCCCCCTTGAGCCTCCTTTTCTCCAGGCTGAGCCCCTTTCCCAGCTCCCTCAACTGCTCCTGGGGCTCCAGCCCCTTCCCAGCTCTGTTACCTTCCCTGGCCATGCTCCAGCCCCTCAATGTCCTCTCTGCAGTGAGGGCCCAGAACTGACACCAGGATTGAGGTGTGACCTCAGCAATGCTAGCACAGAGGGACAGGCACATCCTTACTGCAAAGGTTCCAATTAAACATGTGAAAAAATGTGATCAAAGCCAGCCTGAGGGTCTCCAGCCCTGTTCCCACACTTCAGCTCCTGCTGAGCCTCCATTCTGGAAGCTCAGGCCAGCTCCAATATTCCATCAGCTTTGCCACAACGTTCCCTGTGGCTCTGCCAAGTCCAATGGTGCTGGAATCCAATCCTCCTGATGGCCCCAAGTCTGGAGCTTTGGGTACCAGGAGTCCCTGTGAACACATTCCCCCCTTGCTTTTTAGGGCTGTGACTCGTGACCAATAACTCTAAGTGGATATTTGGATACAGCACCTTCCAAACAATCCAGTGTTTGATGGAACCTGCTGCTCCCCAGCCCTGTGTACCTTCAGACACTAAAGCTGAACAAACCAATCTATTTATTATTTCCACAGTCTAATATGCAAAGGATTCCTTCAATTATAAGCAGGCTCACAGTAATCAGCTCAGCTCTCAACTCTAAAGGAAAGAACACCTCATCTGAAGGCTGGGTATGAGTTGATCCTGCTCTAGATGATAAATTGTAGATGACCTAGAAGCTTGCCAAACTTTGCTGAAATTAAATGTCACTTTTATAGACGTGAATTAGGTTTTTAAACAACCTTTGGGGTGAAATGAGTGTTATCAGGCAGTAACACCAGGCTGAGGAACATGTGGTGATTGCTCACCCTGACAGGCCAACTGGAGTTTAATAGAGCACAGAGGGACATGGAACTGAAGAGATGGCCAAAGTCACAGCTCCTGATTGTTCTAGAGGCTGGGCAGGACTGTGCTCAGCTCTTTAAACCACATTGCAGTATTTCCACTCCATCCTGGAAATAAAAACTCAAAAGTCCCTTCTCTGAAACTCAAAGAACTCATGGAGGAACCCAGCTGAACTCTCAGCACTGAGCCAGGACACTGCTGTCTGTATTCCCAGAAAAGATTTCAGTATCCAGGTGCTCGAGGTGTGGTTTGCTAGTTTACCAGCACCAGACACACATCCAATCTTTCCAAGCTCCTGGACATGGATGAATTATGTCCATAACTGAGGAATTCTGTTATTCTTAAGAGCAGAGATGATCAGCTGAATTTCTACAAGCACAACTGTCCCTATCAGGAGCGGTGTTGCACCACCTGCACTCTCTGAACATCTCTAAGAGCCGAGCTGAGCAGCCTTCCAGGATTGCAGACTATGCCCAAGTGGAAAAATGTCCAGAACAAAACCCACACACACTGAAATCTTGAAGTTAGAAAAAACTTCCAAGGTCATCAAGTCCCAGCTGTGCCCAATCCCCACCTTGTGCCAGCTCAGAGCACTGAGTGCCATGTCCAGGCCTTCCTTGGACACCTCCAGGGATGGGGACTCCAAACCTCCCTGGGAAGCCCCTTCCAATGCCTGACCACCTTTTTCCATGAGGAAATTCTTCCTGATGTTCACCCCGAGCCTCCCCTGGCCCAGCCTGAGGCCGTTCCCTCTCCTCCTGTCCCTGTTCCCTGGGAGCAGAGCCCGACCCCCCCGGCTGTCCCCTCCTGTCAGGGAGTTGTGCAGAGCCACAAGGTCCTCCCTGAGCCTCCTTTTCTCCAGGCTCAGCCCCTTTTCCAGCTCCCTCAGCTGCCCCTGGGGCTCCAGTCCCTTCCCAGCTCTGTTCCCTTCCCTGGATATGCTCCAGCCCCTCAGGGTCTGCATTGTCCTGACGGCCCAGAACTGACCCCAGGACTGGAAGTGCCCTGGCAGTGCCAGCACAGGGGACAATCCCTGCCTGGCTGACACCTCCTGGTTCAGATCTCTGCACCACCAAAAGTTTGCTTTGACCCAAAATTCCAAAGCAAAAGATCCAATACTGAAAGAAAGGAGGAGATCCATAATTGAAAAAGCTCCAAAAACCATGGGGAGAAGACCAAGCCATCCTTCCCCAGGAGTGCAGGCATTGGGAGCTGGGAAAAGCAACTCCAAGGCCTCATTGTGCCTCCCAAAGTCTGCTGGCTGTCAGAAGGCTGCCCTGAGAGGAGCAAAGTACAACTGACACCTCTGTGTGGGGCTATCCAGAACTCTCCTGCAATAAAATCACTGCTCTGAGGCAGTGATTATCTGCTAGAGCTGCAGCTCACGGCAGTCTCACACTATCAGAAGGTTTACAGGGAAAGAATTCCCAATTTCCTGCAGTTCTGAAGGAGTACAGTTTAACAGGGCCAGAGCTGAAAGTCAGTGACACAGCAGGATCCATGCCCCCCACCTGTAAGGACCATTATCCACACTGAAACACAAGTGCTGTACTTGAGTCACCCTCAAAAGAAAAAGAATATTGGAAATTAAAAATATTAGTAATAATAATAATAGTAATGATAATAATAACAACAACAAGAAGAAATTTCCCTGGTGAGGGGAAACCTGTTCAGATTATATCAGTATTTTATACAAATCTCGAAAGAAGGGGAGTCTGGGAAGTGGAATTTTTCAGATTGCTCAAGCATTACAAGAGATACCTCCAGGTTCATTCCTAGAACTGCTCAACTCTGAAGAAATTTTTACCAGGTCCATCAAGACCTATTTTAGATTGTGTCTTTGTTTGAAAAAAGTCTTTTAAAATGTACAAAAAGCTCATGATTTGGGAAGGATTTCTCCATGAGCTGAAAGCAGGAGTGGGACAGGGGAAGGGATTGCAGGACTGTCCCTCATTAATACAAATCCTGTCCCTCCCAAAGGGTTGGGAGGTTTGGCCTCTCAGCTGCCTCAGATCCCTCTCACTGTACACAACACAAACATCTTGAACATTTTTAAGACGCAGTAAAAGCCTCCTGGGGGCAGTGAAAGGGATTCAGTTGCTGCACAGGCAACCTAGAGCCAGGAAAATGAGACTGGCAAGGGGTGGCAGTGCCAGGAGCTACCACAAATTCCAGCCTCCACAGGTGATCAATTGTAAGAGACCTCAAGGATCCTCAAAACCTGGCTTTTCCCTTAGACCCAGATGTTTCTTTTAATCCAAAGCACCTTTCCCTCTGAAGCACAGGAATATAAATCCTCCCATAGCCAAAGGCATCATTTCCTGTCAAATTATGCCTTTCCCAGAAACAGCATAAGGGACCACTGCTATTCTCACCTGCATCAACACCAGAGAGGATGAAGCAGAGTCCGCTGTTATCTGGCTCTTTTGCCCAAAAGCATCACTAAGACAGAACATTCTCAAAAAGGGATCATGGACTGGTTTGGGTTTGGAAGGGACCTCAAAGATCAACCAATCCAACTGGTGATTTAGCCATTCCCATGAGGACTGGCTTCCCACTGCCAGAGGGCAGGGACAGATGGGGTATTGGGAAGGAATTATTCCCTGGGAGGGTGGGCAGGCCCTGGCACAGGGTGCCCAGAGAAACTGTGGCTGCCCCTGGATCCCTGTGAGTGTCCAAGGCCAGACTGGACACTGGGGCTTGGAGCAGCCTGGGACAGGGGAAGGTGTCCCTGCCCATGGCAGGGGTGGGATGAGATGGGCTTTAAGATCCTTTCCAACCAAAACTAGTCTGGGATTCTGCAATTCTTTACTCACAGAAAAACTCAATATATCTGCAAGCACTTGGCATTTTCAAGAGCTGTACCTCAGGGTCAGCTTTGGCTGAAGTGTGGGATGGGAGGTTCCACCTGCACAAATCTCCTCCTGAACCACCCAGAACAAACCCAAAAGGTAACAGACAGAACTGCTGACTGCTGTGAGCTGCATCTCTTTTCTGTTTTCCTGAGATATTTTTCAGTCATTCAGGGCACATTCTTTCCCACACATTTCCAGTTGTCTGAACTGTCCCTTTGTGTGCAGCGAGTGTCACATTACGAAGAAAGGACAGCAAATTTTACCCTTGCCTGAACATATCCTGTACTTTGTTCCAGCTTAGACTTAATTTCAAAGCCCAATACTCCCCCAAAGCCCTGCCAGAATCTAAAACAAACCAAAAAAGGATGCACCTCAGTTATAAATGTGTTTATTTTTATTTTCCTCTGTTACACATGGGGTTATTCTACCAGGTCTGGTAACACATGAGAGAAAAATCAGCCCTCTAAATGTGATGATCTCATCTCCTCTGCTCCTGCCCAGGTGCTACAGCTGTGCCACCACATCAGAATTGCAGTCAGCTCTCCACCAGCTCCTGGCAGCTCTCACACAGTGGGGCTTAAGCATCTTCTGCTGCCTGGACTCTTTCCTTTTACGTCCACGTTTGCCCTTTATTTACAGACATTTCCTAAGGAATTGATCAAATCTTCTCTGTGCCTGGGTTTGGTCACTGTATTTATTCTGCTCGCCACAAGTAATTTGTTAGTTAGCAAAGTTATTTTTTAATCTGCCCACAGCCAGTATTGGATTTCTGTGGCACATTCTGGGGACTGCAGCAGTGTCACCAATCTCAGAGTCAGCAGCGGGCTGCTAGTGCCACCTGGAGTTCCTCCCAAAGTCTATCAGATCCCAAACCCTGGGATCTCTGTCATGTGTCTGTGCCATGGCTTAAGATCCCATTTCCCCATGCTGGACACTCCAATGGCTCAGCACAGAGAGCCAGGCTGAGCTGGACACAAGAGCTGCAGGCACTGGGAACCTCAGCCCAAGAAGGGCAGCAAAAGCCATCAAAGCTTTTAAAAATCTCAACTCCAGGCTGGGAGCACTTGAAAACCCAGCCTTCAGTATTTTTCTGAAGTCAGCCTCTTGCCTGCCCTTCCCCACTAAAAGCCACAGGCCAAAGCACAGCTTCAGCTGCAGCACAAAGTCAGAGCACAACAGTTTAAGTGGCTACTGAAGCCCAGACTATTTCAAATAAGAGCTGTCTCTTAATGCACCACTGGTCTTTGGAGACAAGTAAAATAGAGGTGTGCTGGGAACCCTGGGGCTAAATTGTAGCCTTCCTTAACCAGTAAGGACAGAACCAACTGAACTGCAGCAAAACTGTCCTTATGGGACAGAATAATTTATCCAATGTCAGCAGGGTCAGCCTTTGGCATCATTAACCCATTCCCACTGTGCTGCCGGGCAGGGAGAGCAGGGATTTGTCTGGTCCTGTTACAGCAGGAGCGAGCAAAGCAAAGAGCATGGCAGAAACACAGCATAAGCAGCTTCAGAAATCTCGAAGTGGTCTGACCTGACGGGATAAAGCCCATCCAGTGCCACCCCTGCCATGGGCAGAGACACCTTCCACTATCCCAGACTGCTCCAAGCCCCAGTGTCCAGCCTGGCCTTGGACATTCACAGGGATCCAAGGCTTCTCTGGGCACCCTGTGCCAGGGCCTGCCCACCCTCCCAGGGAACAATTCCTTCCCAATATCTCATCTGTCCCTGCCCTCTGGCAGTGAGAAGCCATTCCCTATTGGAGCCTCTTCAGCAAACACCCAGCTCTCAGGGCTCTGGGCTCATTGCTCCTGTTCCATTCTTGCCCCATTAAGGGAAGTTCGTCAGAGACGACCTGGGGCTGCTGAACAACCCCTGTGATGTGACAGGGCTGATGGAGGTGGCCAGCACTGAGACACATCATGTCTGAGCTGCAAATAGCTCAGGCAGGCAGTGAACAACCCCTCTCCTAGCTGCCAGCATCCAGCAGGACGTGGTTGGCTTCATTCAGACCATCAGCGTCAATAAAATATTTGGCAAATCCAGGGGCAGCTGTGACTAATGATGGCACCAACCCCAGCAGAGCACAAAGTCACGGTCAGTCCCTGAGTCATGAACAGCCTGTCTGGATGGGACCACAGGGATCATCAATCCAGCCCCTGGCCCTGCACAGACACCTCAACAATCCCACCCTGTGCATCTCTGGGAGCTCCTGGAGTTCCAGCAGCCTCAGGGCCGTGCCCATTCCCTGGGGAGTCAGCACCCAGCACCCTCTGGGGAAAGAACCTTTCCTGATATTCAGCCTAACCCTCCCTGACACACAGAATGGTGTTTTGGTTTTTGTTTGTTTTACAGAAAAAGAAAACCCCACTGTGGTTTTCTGCTTTCATCTTTCCTATTGAAACAGCAGCTTGAGACACTCTCTAAAGCTCACCATGGATTTAAATGCACTTCCTGAGAAATCAGGAACACTGGAAAGGCTCACCAGTCCTTCACCCTATACCAAATCCTCCTGGCACCCAGGCCAAGCAAAAGCAACTTTCAGCTCAGAAGTGATTGTGTCAAAAATTTATAAGCAACCCCAAAATTGGGCTGTATTCACTAAGCACCACAGGAAATGTGAACATGGAAAGTTTGTTTCTATTTTCAGTTCATTTCTTTCAGGCTACCTGAATACAGAATGACTGAAGCACTACCAGGAGCACTGCAAACCAACACACAAGCACTGCCAGCCTCTCCCCCACTGCACTCACCAAAGCCTTAGTGCTGTGGTGGTGTTTCAGGCAGGGCCGGGCACTGATGGAATTGGAATTGTGTTGTCTCTGGCTGGGACTTTCAAAAGCAGCTCTTGCTGAGTACCTGTTATCAAGGCATCTGCAAGCAGGCAGCTCCAAGGGCTCACACCTCTGCAACCCAATGGGGAGGCTAAATTTAGCCAATATTCAATGCCAGGGCTAAAATAAAAACCTTTGCTTAAGCACTGTTCCTTTTACCTCCAGGAAGGTAAATTGCTTTGAAGGTGAATCCACAGTGAGCACCACCATGGTCTAAGGAGATGCTTTGCCAAGGAAAATCTCTGTTATGCAACTGCCGTATCAAAGAACAGCTCTCCCTGAAGCACTAACACTCATTTTCCTTCTCCTGGGCTAATTATGCCCTCAGGGATACTCTTGAAAAGACACTGAGCCTACACCCAAAGAAACCGGTTGGTGCAAAATAAATGAGATAATCTTTTGACTACACTGCACTTGTTATTTTAGGGGGAATGATGCTGAGGGAAGAAGGGAATTGTTTTATTTTTGTAGCCATGAAGCTTTCCTGGTGTGTTATTTACAGGAAAAAATGTTATATGACATTAAAAAAAAAAAAAAAACGCAGCTTCTCTTTTTCACAGCTGAGTGACCACTGAAGAATTTGGTGAGCAGCAGAGGAGGGAGAGCTGGGAGAGGCATCTGGGCTGTAAGGACACAGCAGTTTAGGGTCTTTGAAAGTGCAGCTTTATGTAAGCTGATCCTATCAGTGGTTCCAACACTGGCACTACCATGAGCACTGCAAGAAGGGAGAAATATGGACCCACTTACTGGGATAATGAATTCCTGTCCCTGGAGTGTCACAAGGAAATCAGAGCTCTCTGGGGAGCCTTCGAGTCAAAAGAATTATGGTAGGAAGGTGACCTTCCCTCCAGCAGTGCTTTATTTTGCAAATGGCCACTTTGTACAAAAGCACGTTTCCATTCACACCCAAACCCAAACCAGCAGGGAACAGTGAGACTGAGCCAAGGGGAAATGCTCCAACCACCACAGAGAGCACAGGGCCAGCACAGAGCACTGCCCCCATCCCCCATTTCCTTTAGTAGTAACTAAATAAATGAATAAATAAAAACAAAAGGCTGCCACCTTAAACACAAAACAAAGTAAAATATAAACAACACAAAGTCAAATGCAGGACAAACAAAACCAAAGTAACTACCACCACACCACAGCCTTTGGGACTGAGGCTGTAATACGGACTGCTCCAAGGCTGCACTGGTCCCAGCCAGCAGCAGCTCCCTGAGGGCCACGACGAGAAGGCAAAGTCTCTGCTAGTCCTTGCTGAGCCCTTGAGTCTTTCCTCACACAGTTAAAGAATGGCTCTTTGCTTCCCAGCTGTGCCAGGGCTGATGCAAACCCAGTGAGCAAAGCTGGCAGCCACAGCTGGGCAGAACACTGCAGGCACTGCAAAGCTCAGGCCAAAGAGCAGCAGGGCTGGGGGGCACAGCTGGACCTGCCCAGGATGTGCCATACCCCAGAGCTCAGCTCTCAGTGACACTGGAGAACTCTCAGGAGCTCCAGGGCAGTGGGGGAACCCCCATGCCTGAAGTGCCAAATAAATGTGAGGATGTGGTATTTGAGTCATGCCTTGGTGCTGAACATGGGCGTGGTGTTGGTGGTTGAACTTGACGATCTTAAAGACCTTTTCCAACCTTAACAATGTCATTATAATATTGATTTAGCAGCAAACCAAGCACACTCCACCTCAAGAGAGAAAAGAAATCAGACTAAACTCCCTTTAGTCTCCATGTGAGCAGCAAAAGGAAGCTCCCATTATCTCCTCCTGGCTCTGCCACTCCCAGCTGAGGCTCTTGAACTGCAGGGCCCAGACTTGCTCTCCTCATGCTGGTCCTTTGTTTTAAAAAAAGACATTAAATCCACTACAACTGCTCTCGTTGGAGAGCTGCTGATCTAAACAGCTAGTGGATGGTTAAAATTAGTTTGAACTACTTCCTTTTCTGGAAACAGTGTTTTAGCAACAAATCAGAGTTTGAAACTGAGATAAAAGCAAGGGACTAAGATGCAAAACAGATGCAAAGCTGATCTTTAAATATTCCGTGACAAACCTACACTGTGGGAGCCGCAGAGTGTGTGACCACTGGCACCTCTCTCAAGCTGCCCCAGCAGGTACATCAAACCCTGGGGGCTCCAGGCACTACATGAGGAGCCAGCACAGGCATCAGGAAGAGCATTCCCAGCAAGTCAGGGAGTGATCCTGCCCCTCTGCTCAGCCCAGGTGAGGCATCTCTGCAGAGCTGTGTCCAGTTCTGGGCTCCACAGCTCAAGACCAGGAGCTTATTGGAGAGGGTCCAGTGGAGGCCACAAGGAAGGGGTCTGGAGCATCTCCCTGGTCAGGAGACTGTGGGAGCTGGGCTTGGTCAGTCTGGAGAAGGGCAGGCTGAGAAGGATCCCATCAATCGATAAAATATCCCCAGAGGGGTATCAGAGGATGGTGCCAGTGACAGGATGAGGAGCAATGGCCATGAACTAAACCACAAAAAATTCCACCTCCACATGAGGAAGAACCTCTTCCCAGAGCGACAGAGCTCTGGAACAGCTGCCCAGGGCAGGCCCAGAGTCTCTCTCTATGGCAATCCCAAACCCCCTCAGACACATTCCTGCTCTGGGGGCCTCTGCCTTGGTGCTGTTGGACTGGGAGATCTCCAGAGGCCCTTCCAGGCCCAGCCATTCTTGGTGTCCTGTCTGTGTTTTGGGCCTGCCACAAGGTCCCCAGGGCGGCCCTTTCCCACACAGAGCCCCCCCTCCCACTGCTCTGTGCCAAGTCAGCACCAAGATTCTGAGCTGTGCCCCACCTTGTTTTGTGAGTGCCTCCCTCAGGGCCGGGGTGATCATCTCTCTCCTCTCAGCCTCTTCCTTCTTCCCAGCTCCAGCAGCTCCTTCCTCCAGCTCCTGCTCTCTCTGTTGGAAGACAAGGAATTACAGCCAGTTAGAGCCAGGCATCATCTCAAACACTAGGGCACAGCCACGCACCTGCTGGACTGAACTGAGCCAAGTGCCACAGAGCAATTCCTGCTTCCCTGTAGTCCTGCATCTCATCCCTCTTTCCATCAGTAACTTAGGACAGTAAACTGGAAAATGAACACCCCTCAGCACACCAGATTTCTCCCACTGACACAATAAAATTCCCAAGGATATTTTAACAGCCAGAGTGTGAAATCTCATCCAAGAGTGACTCCAGGCTTTAAGCCCAAATGTTTAATGAGTGCACAATAACCTCACAATAACCAAACCAGTGTTAACCAAACCAACAATAACCATTCCAGTGCCTGGAGTGCCACTGCTTGGGAGAGCTCAGGGAGAGCCCCCAGGAGTTCACAGAGCAGAGGAGCCACCTGCACCACCAAAATTCAGCCAAAACAAAGGCCTGCAGGAAAAGCCTGCTCCCTCTGTCCCACAACCCCCTCCAGCAGTAGCCCATGGAAGTCTGGCTTCCAGCTACTTCCACGCACAGCTAAGCCCTGGGCAGGAGTTCCCGATACTGGCATAAAGTCATAGGCAGGAGAAGCAAATCCTGGCACGTAACAAGTGGTGACTCCCCTGCTGTGTGAGTGTCACTGCTGAGACTTTATGGGTATTTATTGTTTCATGTCTGCATAAAGATGCATCAAAGTGGAAATAATTACTTGGATATTTCATGCAAGTTGTAATCTGTCAGTCCTTTATGGCTTTTATTGAAGGAGTTATGGATAAACAACAAACAAAAACCAGCAGAGGACATTTTGTCTTGACAACACTGAGCCTATTTCACATCCAAGCCTCTTTTGTGCCAAAGCCACAGAAAAGTTAATGGAAATGCTCCCAGTTTGAGTTTCCCCACCAACTGTCAGTTTCACTAGTGAAACCAGCCATTCTGACTCGCCAAACTGCTCTTCACAAACAGAGAGAGGAGTCTGGCTGCTCCTGCACATAAACAGACTAGTTCTGACCTGAGCAACATCACAGAAAATAAAAGGTGCCTCCAAAGAAAAATGAATTAAAATATTAAATCCCACACACACAGAGGTTCAAATACAAAATAGAGCTCCTAATACTTGAGAAGGAAATAGGAGAGTAAAATATTCAGGGACAGAGATTATTACCTTCCCTATTCATTTTGGATAAAACTGTGCTCACAGTCTCAGGGATGTTGCTCAGAAACATATTTTTCAAACAGTACCACAACATGGTCCTTTCTGAAGGAGAAAGCTGTATCTACCTTCTACTTCCTTCCTCTCAGCTTCCTGAGCCTTTAGGCAGAACTTCATTGATTTCTGTAACACATCAAAACTCCCTTGGAAGCCTACATCTAATAATTAATTGTCACTTAGTGGGTTTTAAAGCTCATTCCTTGAGCCTTGATCTTAATTTATCAGCAAGACTCTTCAACAGTAAAATATTAATATTGCTGGGAAAGCTTCATGCATAAGGAAGGAAGGAGAAAATAGACAAGAACTTCATCTTCCAAGTGTTAAATAAAGAGCTGGTCCTGCCACAAGCCATCACTTAACCCAGGCTCCAGGCAAGGCCCTACCTTAGCAGAGAGTGAGATCTGGGCTGAAGGAACCAGGGGAGTGGAACTGGAAGAGCTTTAGGGTCCTTTCCCAACAAAATCACTCCCTCATCCTGTGATTTGAGAGCTCCTTGAAGTCCTGAGCAGGATTTACACGTGAACACCACAGGCCTGTGATTGACCACCTCAGGCCAGGTCAATCCTCCCACAACTAAATCTCCACTGTGGAGCATATCCTAATATTAAAAATGCAGCCATTGATTTAATACAAATGAGAGACCCCATCCAAGAGAGCCTCCAAACACAGACAAAGTCCTTCTGCATGGAAAACATTTGCATTTCTACCTCCCTGTCACTGCAGCACCTGAGGAAAGCACCTCAACAGAACAACATCCAATTCCTTCCTGGCAGGGCAGAAATACAGTTCATTTTCCCCTCACAGAGAGAATCACAATTCTCCCTGCCCACATCCTGATGTGAAAGCCTGTAAACAAAACCATGCTTTGTTTTTCTCTGCCCTGCAATACCTGACCTGTTCACTTTGGCAGGGGATTGGCTGCACAAACACCTGGTGGGAAATGGAATTCACTGTGCAGGGATTTTTACTTATTTGCTTAATAAACCTTTCAGACCTGTTATTGAGGGTTGGAGAGGAGGGAAAAAAAGTTAAATTTGCACAGAGCAAACTTCTCCAGTTGTGGTTATTTAGTAGAAAGTTCTGCAGTAAATCCAAGGCAAATCACTGTCTTCCCATAACAAATCAAGCAAGCAGTGACAAGAGCCAGCTTTTCAGGCCCTTCACTGCCAAAAACTGGAGGTGCAGCTCACAAAGGAGTGAGCCTAGAGATGAGGAAAACGTTTGGATACACCCCAGTTCCTTGGAAGGCTCAGCACAGCTCTGCTGCAGGCTGGAGGGGTTTGGTTGTGAATAAAGGCAGAACCTCAGGTATGATCCCCTTCTCTCCAGCTGAGGGGAAAAGGAATCCCTTCCCTTTCCCTCTCACATAGGCAGCACAACAGACAAAGACAGCACATTCCCAAGGCAAGGAAAACACACAGCTTCCATGGACCCAGAGCTCCTGACACAAGTGAGGGCCTCAGCATTCCCTGCCCCAGGACAAATCCCAGTGCTAATGTTCCAAAGGGCTTCTTCCAAATCTGCCTTCTAAACTCAGCCCCAGCCACCCCCAAAGGTGACCACCAGGATGTACTACTGCCACTTGTCCTCCTCTCTGAAGTGCTCTCTCCCAGATGTCCAGGTGACATCCCTGTGTTTCCCATTTTATCCATCAAACACTTCAAACTGATCGTGCAGTGGGGAGAAAAATTTAAAAAGGCATTGAAACTCCACACAAAGGCTGAGAAAGTTGGGGCTGTCCAGCCTATGGAAGTGGAGTTGTGTGGAGACCTCCCAGCACCTCCCAGGGTCTGGAGGGGCTACAGGGAAGCCAGAGAGGGACCCTGCATCAGGAACTGGAGTGACACAACAAGAAATAACAGGTTCAATCTGACAGAGGGGAAATTAGGGTTACATATTAAGGAGAAATTCTTTCCTGTGAGGGTGGGCAGGCCCTGGCATAGGGTGCCCAGAGAAGCTGTGGCTGCCCCTGGATCCCTGGCAGTGCCCAAGGCCAGGTTGCGTGGGGGTTGGAGCAGCCCGGGACAGTGGAAGGTGTCCCTTGCCCACAGAACAAAATGAGCTTTAAGGTCCCTTCAAACTCAAACCATTCTACGATTCCCTAAATTAATTTAGCACTTTTAGCCTCGTGGCTCTATTTACTAAGGTGCCATGGCAGGGAGAAAAAACTCCCCCAAAAGCTTTACTCTCAGAAAAAAAATTTACACCCAATTATGACTCAACCTTCCTGTTTAACCTCCCAGTGGTCAGACAAAGGGAACTCCTGGCCTTGCCATGATTTACAGCCTCATCCATCTACAAGCTCCAGGATCTTTTCCCAAATGAAAAACACAAGCATTAAGCAAACAGAAACACACCAGGGCTGGAGCCAGCACTAACAGAATAGCACTGAGGGAACGCTGGCCAGGCTGTCAGGAAAAGCTGCCTGGCAGCAAGAAGGATTAACAACACTTCCCCAGGGGCTGGAGAATGAACTATTAAAGTTCATGAATTACATGAAGGAGAGTTAAAGTTCACAGAGCAGAGCTCTGGAAGCAATGCCCCACGGGCAGCAGGACAGCCAGCAGTACTGGCAGCTTCTCCCCTCACTCAGCCTCGTCTGGCAGGGGCATCTCTTGACAGCAACCACATGGGGATCTGTGGAGCTGATGGGACACCAGGCTGCCTGCAGGAATGGCACTCCTTTCCTTACAAAACAGCCTTCCTGGAAGGCTGAAACACGTGGGAAAAAGGGGACAGGGGACTCCACAAAGACACCCCTGAACACAAGCACAAGAGCAGAGGCTGCACTGTGGGGACTGTCCTGCAGAAACACAACTGTGGCTGTCACAATTCAGCTGTGACAGGCAGAGACAGAGCTGCAACTTGCTGAGCCCAGGGATGAACACCCTGTCAATCTCACAGCACCCCTGCCCTCGCTGCTGTCAGTCACCAGCAGACATGGCCTGAAGCTCCTGCAGCAGAGAGGAGAACTGAGAACTCAGAGTGAGCAAGCTGTGAACCAGCAAACAGCCCAACAGACGGAAAAATCTTATTAAAAACAACTGTTAGAGTCTACATAATCACAGGCTACGCACCCACCCCAGCACTGCCCAGTGAAGCACAAAGAGCTGAGAGCAGCACAAGGAGTTGGGATGGGAATGCAGCACCTGGCCATGACTGAAACATCAGCTGCCTAGGGCAGAAGGGAAAATTGGGGCAGGTGCTCTCAAAAAGTGGCCCTAGAGTCACAGAATCACGGAATGAATCGAGAGGGACCCTAAAGCTCGCCCTGTTCCCCCTCTGTCATGGCAGGGACATCAATGTCCAGCTTGGTCTTGGACACTCACAGGGATCCAGGGGCAACCACAGCTTCTCCAGGCACCTGTGTCAGGGCCTGCCCACCCTCCCAGGGAACAATTCCTCACCAACATCCCATCCAGCCCTGCCCTCTGGCACTGGGAGCCATTCCCTGTGTCCTGGCACTCCATTCTCTTTGTAGGTTCCCTTCAAAATGGGGAAAATCCCTGAGAAGTTCTGATTGATACAAAAAAACCGCCAAATTCAGAAACAGGACTTTTCTCTCCCAATGTAGAAACCCCTGTGAATTTTAAATAAGGAGGTGAACCCCCAATCTCCCGCCTTATCCCTATCTGTAGGATAACAGAAGGTCCCTGGTGTTATCCTGAGGCAGCAGCTCCAAGCTCCCAACTAAACAAAAAAAAAACCAAAACAGACCTGCAGCTCCATCCTCACAGAGGGAATTTTCCACTTTCTTTTTCTGAAAAGTCAGTGCTCAGATTTCTGGACATTTACAGCAGCATTTTAAATCCCAAACTCCTGCAGGCAGGCAGTGACAGGAGCTCCTGCTGCCACCCAAGTGCCTCAGCCTGAAAGGGTACTGAGCATCTTCCATGAAATGCAGAGGCAAAAATGATCCCACCAACGTCATTTTCTTGTAGGTTCAACATCAGTCCAAGTCCTCAAGGACAAGAAACCTCCCAGGTCACAACTTTCCAATGTATCTGCAGGGGAGGTTCAGAGTGTTGCACTGAGCTCCAGCAGCATTGCTCTGCTGTAGGGCAGCTTTTACAAGGTGCTGCTGAAGCACAGCTCCAACTCACTGAGGGACCCTGCCAGAGTTTGTTTAATTTGGGAGACTTCCTTGGACAAGCCAGGCACCAAAGGAGTCAAAACTAACAATGTGTCTGTGTCCACCCAAAAGGGACTACTTGCACTTGAAAACTGAGCTATATTTTCACATTTTATTTATTTCTTCTGTGCTACAAAAATCCCAGCTGAAACTCAGTTAACACAGTTTAACAAGTGTCCAAAATGCCCAAATTCAAACCAGTAATATTTTCCATTTAGTCTCTTCTGCTCTCTCACAGGCAGAGCAGGCAGCACATGTCCTTCCACACTCTTGCCACCTTTTGCAGATTCTTTTTTAAATGGCTCTGTAGGGACTTCCCCACTCCATTTCTTTCTTTTCCATGGAGTTCTGGACTAAAAGGACATTTCATTTCAACAGCAATTTTTCAAGTGGTCAAAAAAACCACAGAGTCCTGGACTGGTTTGGGTTGGAAAGGACCTTAAAGCCCATCCAGTGCCACCCCTGCCATGAGCAGGGACATCTTCCACTGTCCCAGGCTGCTCCAAGCCCCAGTGTCCAACCTGGCCTTGGACACTGCCAGGGATCCAGGGGCAGCCACAGCTGCTCTGGGCACCCTGTGCCAGGGCCTGCCCACCCTCCCAGGGAACAAGTCCTGACCAATATCCCATCTGCCCCTGCCCTCTGGCAGTGGGAAGCCATTCCCTGTGTCCTGTCCCTCCATCCCTTGTCCCCAGTCCCTCTCCAGCTCTCCAGGAGCCCCTTCAGATCCTGGAAGGGGCTCTGAGCTCTCCTTGGAGTCTTCTCCTCTCTAAGAGAGCAGCCCCAGCTCTCCCAGCCTGGCTCCAGAGCAGAGGGGCTCTGCTGCATTGATCTGTAGAATTTGTGGAAGTCTGCTCAAATCTGTCATTAGAAAGGCATGAAACTTAAAAAATGCACAACAAAAAGAAAACCACCCAAAAAATGCAGCACAAAGTTGATGAGAAATGGTGAGCAGGAGGGCTGTGCTGCTGCACGGTCAGTCCTGACCATCCCCACCAAAGGATGTGGTCAGGAAAAGGCTGCAAATAAACACTCAGAGCTCTCAAATGCCTTTACCAAGGAGGTCACTTCCACACCACACGTAACCTGTAACACAAGTTGCATTAAAGTTATTTTGGGGGTAAAGCCTCAAGATCTCTTGTAATTTTTTTAGCAATTGTAATCCTTTCCATTAGCAAGGGTTTAGAGAAAAAAAGATTTGAACCCAGCAAAGGAGAAGGGTGAAGTGTCCCTATGGCAAATCCTGCTGTTAATGACAGAAGTAGTCTCCAAAAAGTTAAATTAAATTTCTTAAAGCTCATTTTAAAATGTAGGCTCACACTGAATTCTGAGTCAGAGTAGCACAGGTCAGAATCTGGCCCAGAGCAGCTGCTGCAGATAAGGGCATATTTTTCATTAAGGAATCCTTCACCCATTAAAAGCTGAAGGTTTTGGAGCTGTCCACGTCAGTTTTAACTGAAATTTACATACCCAAATTTTGTTCCATTTGGTTAACATATCACTGACTATTCTCCCCTCCTTTAAAAAGTTCCTATCTGTAGTAGAAAGTTGTACATGACCCTTGGTCTGTAAACCTTAGGCCTTAAATATTTCATTGCCCACTGCCCCACTGCAACCAAACCCAGCGTCCTTCAGAGTTCCTTAACCCAGAGCCTCCAAGGATTGGGCTTCCTCAGCAGCCCCAGGCTCCAAGGGCTCACAGGAAACACTGGAAGGAGTGAGATTTCCAATGGCTAACCTAGGGTGACTTTTCAGGGAGCAGTGCCAAAGGGGCCCAGGAATACAGAGGGACACAAACTGAACACTCTAGGGCAGGGTTTGGTTGTGGAAACCCTTGGTGTATTCCAATCACTCCCCTCTCTCTCTTTACATTGCAAATGAGCCTGTCAGCATCATTACACTGCTTGTTGTAGAAAACATGAGCATTAATCTCAAAATTGTGTCAACAAAATATACTCATTTGATTGCTTCCAAACCCATCAAACAAGGAATAAGGATATTATTATTGCTATTACTCATGCCTGAAATTCATAAATGTGAAGGTTAATAAAGTCATTCCCTTCCCTGGGAATGAGTGCAGATGGATCTGTTACCTACAGATCTGTCATCTTTCAGCTGATTTCTCAGCTGAGGGAGATAATCCACACTAAGGACTGGTGTCCCCGTGATTAATGGCATCTTGCAGGCCACAAACACCACCAGAGTTCACTTTCCCTGACAAATCCACATCAGGGAGGAACTCGGGAGGACAGGCAAAGTGCACCACAACTGCAAAACTCCAAAGCCCACCTCATTCTTAAATGCATTAAAAACCATCAGCACATATTTTGAGATTTGGTAAACTCATGTGGAATTTGCTGTTAGATCAGCTACCAGTTAATACAGTTAAATATATATCCAATATCTACCCAACCTTGTGTCAGTTTGGGTTCAGACTCTGTGCAGGAAGTACCATCACCACGAATTGTGTAACTTTACACTTAAGAGCTCTTTAAAAATCCATCTCTTCTCTAACTCAGCCTGTAACAGCTATAATTCAACCCAGCAGATTCTGGCATTCCCCTGGAACTCCTGAATCCATCTGCCTGGTCAAAGTGGCTGCAGGAATCCAGTACCTGCCTTTACCTGCCAGTACCCTTTGACAATACTTTACAAACCTGCAGAATATGGGGTGGAGGGGGAGGGGGGGGAAGCTGTAAGACAAATCTCAGCCTTGATTTCCATCAAGGCAAACAACAAAAGACAGATGAAAATTAAATTAAGATCACATGCAGAGATGTGAGCAAGCATTTATTAGATCCCATCACCTCCACAGCCTCACTCTGCCATCCCAGAAAAGGTAGAACAATAAGGAATTCTGATATCTGTGCCTGCACAGCTGCCTTACCTGCTAGCAAGTCTCACAAGAACCAATCCATGCAGAAGTGATGAGAGCTGGGACCCAAAAGCATTTCAAATTAACTACAATGCACAAGGCAGGACCTGCTGTTCCACATCTCATAAGCAGAGGGGTGAATACCCAACACTCGGAACCCACAGAACTCCTGCTGAAAAGTGTCAGGCACATTCCAGACCCAAGGAACTCTGAGGAGGAGGAACTTTCTGTGATATAACCCTGAAGATACTCAAGTTTCTCTCAGACTTGCCCACCTGTGTGTGACTACATCAGATCCCAAAGCCCAGAGCACTTGGTATGTGGGCAAGGAGTCCTGCAGGACAACAGGATAGCTCAGGGTAAAACAACAGTCACACCATTTGACACAGGTCAACATTCCCTCAGAGGGAAAATGGCTAAAACGGCCAAAGGGAGAACTACTCACCTGGCACAGGAAACCTCTCAGTGCAGACTCAGAGCCTAGAAAGGGGACAGGACTTCAACAGAGGTGCCCTTATGCACACTCAGACTCAGCTCTCAGCCCCACACCAATACTTGCCCCCTCAGCAGGAGGGCAGTGTTCAACTCTCACAGCAGAACAGCTCTGCCAGCTCCCCCAAGGAAAAGGCTCAACACCTGCAAGTTCCAGCTCCTCCAAGGAAAAGGCTCAACACCTGCAAGTTCCAGCTCCAGGTGAGTGAGTGTCTGTGCTCACAGACAGCATCTGCCCCTCAGATGAGGGTGGCACTTGGGTCACAGCCACAGCAACCTGATCTGCACAGTCACAGTTACTGCAGAACACAAGCACATCCAACACCCAGGCCTCTCCCTGCTCCAGCAGAGCACCAGGAAGGCTGAGGAAAAAGCAGTTTGGATCCTGCCTCAGTCAAGGCACAGACAGCAGTGAACTTCCCCTGCCTGTGTACAAACACACACCACACTGACCTCAGCACTGACTTCTTCCAGTGAACAGCAGGAGTATTTTATTGCTGTGCTCACTTTTTGTTTGTAAACTGGCCTATGATATGTGGTTTTCCTGGATTACACGGCTCCTCGATCATGATGTTGCTCTATTCTGTCAGTCAGGGAAAGCTCAGTGCCCAGTTCCTCACACGACTGCTGGGTGTCACCACGGCCCCGGCAGGGCTGGAGCACCGCCCAGGAGCTGCTGCAGCACCCGCGGTTCCCTTTTGGCCGCTGACCTCTAGTGGTGAGCGTAGGAGAGAGGAGACAGGAACAATACTCTCCCATGAGGAACTGTGGTCCTTTCTCCCTCCAAAGGGAAGCCAGAAGATTCCCCAGCCTTCCCTCACGAGCTGCAGTGCAGAGGCCGACCCCAGTTCTGGGACAGTCCTCCCACAGCAGCCGGCCTTGCCCCATCACTGGAGCTCCTCTGCTCACAGAGCTGGTTACAAACACCTGGGTTCGATTTACCTCTTCCTCCCTCCCTAAGGGGAGGACCAGAGATCCCCATGCTCCCTTTGTGAGCTCTTGCTCTCCAAGCACACACTCTCCTGTGGGCCACAGCCTGGCTTCAGGTGGCCCAGCAGTGCCACCTCAGCACAGACACCAACGATACTGTTGTGTTTTCATAGAGACAGAGTAATGTGGATTGGCAGGGATCTCAGAGATCATTCCACATCCCTTCCACAGGCAGAGACACCTTCCACTGTCCCAGGCTGCTCCAAGCCCCGTCCAACCTGGCCTTGGGCATTGCCAGGGATGCAAGGGGCAGCCACAGCTGCTCTGGGCACCCTGTGCCAGGGCCCCATTTTGGGAGAGAGCTGTGAGAAGCCTCACAGTGCAGACACACCCACGGTAAGGAAGGTGTAATTACAGAGAGGCCAGTTTGGTGAGAAAGGCATGGACAGCAGCCCAAGTGTGCACAAGCAATGACAGCACAATGCAAAGGTCACTGAGTGAAGGGGGTCAGCAGATGGGCTCAGAGCACATCACAGGCCACCCCTCCCCATCCTGACCAACAACTGCTCAGCCAGCAAAGAGTGGGGAGCACAGCAAGGCCCTGCAGCTGTTCCCTATCCCTAGTCCTTTGTGTGAGTGAGATGAGTGTGACACATCCCAGCTCAGACAGCACAGGAAAGGGACACCAAGAGAGCCATTGGGAACAGACCCAGCAAGAGCCTGGGATGGAGCAGGAACTGGAGCTGTGTGACAGCCCCAACACACCTCCAAAGATGTTCATTGTGGGGACAGGTTCTTCAATAGCTTGTATTTTACTCTCCCTCTAACCAAACCCTACAGATTCAAATCCAGCCAGTTACATTTTAATCAATCCAGCTGCTCAGCTGACCAAGACCTGACCATTCCATACCCCCCTAACAGTAGTACCTTTGCTTTCTTCATGTGGCCCATGATAGTGCCAAGATCTTCAACGTCGATGACAGAATCTGTGCCTCCAGCTTCCTCCTCACTACTGGTTTCAAAAAATTCCTCTGCCTGTGAGAGAGAGCAGAGAAAAAAATTTAAAATTTATCTCACTGCTGAATGTAAGGCTAAGCTAACCAGTGAAATGAGCTCTCCTCATCAGTAAAGACCACTGAAAACTGGCAATAGCCTACCAAAAACCTGTAGGATGGATATGGAACCCTGACCCCCTTTAACTCAAGTGCCTTGCTGACAGTAAGATTTACTCCTCCTGCTCTGCAGCAGCCAGCACTCCCAAACCCAGCCAGAACCACTTACTTTCCTATATAAAATTCAACCCAGCAATAACTTGCAACCCATAGTAAATGGCTCGAGGGAGAATTAAAGTGCCATAACAGCTCTGGGTCTTGCACTGGAGAGCAATAGAGAGGATTTCTTAGTGAAAATCTGCAATCAATAAACACTCCAGAAGAGAGAAATGATTACAGGCAGACACACACAAAGGACATACAGGGTGTGCTCAGGTAACACACCTCAGCTGCCTTTGGAAAACCCTGAGATGCAGGCAGACAGGTGAGCTTCACCAGATTGAAGTGGAAGCAGGTTAATGACTCACAGGGAACTGAACGAAGCCTTGGTCTTAGGACAAGGCAAAGGCTCTGCTGAGAACTCAGCCTGGTTCTCTGGAGCATCTGACCGCAGTCAGGAGCAAGACTCCATCACACAAATGCCTTTGAGCCTGGGTCCATCACTAATTCTTTGGTCCTTCTTTTGGATGGCTCATTCAACTTGTTATTGCCATGGGATCTCAGCTCTCTTCTCCCCCTGCTCCAGAACAAATAGCAGGCTCCCACAGCAGCCCTCCGGTCTGCAGGAGGAAGGGGAGAAGTCAAACAGTCCAAATAAAATAAGGCCTCAAGGATTTGCTGTACCTCAGTATTCTCATGTTCTGATGTCCCATGTTCATGATCTGAGCTTTCCTTGCTGTGCTTCCCTGAAGATTTGCACTTCCCTTTCTTGCACTTCCCACTGCAGGGCTTCTTTTCACCTTTGCAGAGCCCCTGGAGCCGAGTCAGGAATTTGGTTTTCCAGGCCTCAAAGTCAGCCTCAATGCTGCCGTGCTTGCTCTGGGTGACATTGCAGTCCCCCTCAGCCCGAGTCATGATTCTGCTGGCACTGAGCATCCACAGCCACCTGTCCATCCTCCTTCCAACCTAGGGCAGGAGGAAAGGTTGGAAACGAAATTAAACCAGGGCCAAATACAAGCAGCCAACCAGAAAAGCAAGGATCAGCCCAGTGAGCACCATGGCAGAGACCTGGGGAGTCCCTCTCAGGTGCTGGCTCAGCACTGACACAGGGCAGCCTGCAAAGCACCACACTCCCTCAGACTCCGTTGGAAAATCCCTCTGCCACCCCTGGGGTGAAGGGGTGGGCTCTGGGAACAGAACTCTGTGTGGTGCTTGTCGGTCAGAATGGCCCCGTGTGACACACGGCCCCAGCTCTGAACACAACCTGTGACAAGTAATGTCATGTTTCTGTGTGACATGAGAGTCATCACCAGGCAGAGACACTGCCACGTTCCCATCAGGGAATAAAGCTAAAACCCGCATCATAAACAGGAGCCAAGTTTAAAAGGCAGCAAGAGCTTAAAGTGCTGTACTCTCAGGTGATTGCAGAAAGATTTCGAAGCTGGGAAATGAACTCAGTAAGGATTTACGAAATTTCTTACCACACCTTACAGTGCCTGTGGGACTCATTTCCCATTTGAAATCCAATTTCTTCAAAGCTGAACTGCCCAGGTGGCCAAGAAGGCCAATGGCACTGACCTGTACCAGCAATGGTGTGGCAGCAAGACCAGGGCAGTGACTCTGCACTGGCACTGCTGAGGCACCTCTAATCCTGGGGGCAGTTTTGGGCCTCTGACCCCGAGAAAGACATTGAGGGGCTGGAATGTGTCCAGGGAAGGAAACAGAGCTGGGAAGGGGCTTGAACCCCAGGAGAGGCTGAGGGAGCTGGGAAGGGGCTCAGCCTGGAGAAGAGGAGGCTCAGGGGGGACCTTGTGGCTCTGCACAACTCCCTGACAGGAGGGGACAGCCGGGGGGGTCAGGCTCTCCTCCCAGGAAACAGGGACAGGAGGAGAGGGAATGGCCTCGGGCTGGGCCAGGGGAGGCTCAGGGTGAACATCAGGAAGAATTTCCCCATGAAAAGGTGGCCAGGCCCTGGCACAGCTGCCCAGGGAGGTTTGGAGTCCCCATCCCTGGAAGTGCCCAGGGATGGCCTGGACATGGCACTCAGCACTCTGGGCTGGGGACAAGGTGGGGATCAGGCACAGGGTGGGTTCAGTGATCTTGGAGGTTTTTTCCCCAAGCTCAGTAGCTCTGAGATTCTGCCCGTGCCCTAAACCCAGTGCCTCACCCAGCCAGCACAACAGCTGCAATGCCCACACACACCACTAGCCTCATTCAGGTTTGAAGCACTTCATGAAGCTGAGGCTCTCAAGGAGCAGGAGCCAAACAGGGAGCTCGAGGGACACTCACTGTGTTGTAGTGATCCACATAGGCCGAGTTCCCCAGGCCGAACACAGCGTATCTCAGGCCCTGCAGGAAGCTTTTCCCAACACGGAAATCATTGGCTGCCTCTTCCAGCCACTTGCAGAACCAGGCTGCACTCTCTGGGGGCTGCCCCTCGGTGTAGGTGGCCACCAGGAACACACAGATGTTCCTGCTGCTTGTCTGGTCATGTAAATAGGACAAGAGAGAGAAAAAAAAAATCACTGCATTTTCCATAGCTTTCTTTTAAAGCAGAGTTACAACACCCAGGCAGCTGGGAGAAATCAAAAGACCTCCTGTTGGAGTGGGGTGGTGCAGGTGACAATCCCAAGAGTGCTGAACCATCTGCACAGCACCTTAAATTAGCAGAGGGAGGTCAAGCTGAACAGGGACACAGCTGCAGAACGAAAGTGGACATCCAGCCCCATCAGCAGCTTCCTGACCCAACTCCTTCAGCAGGGAAGTGCCCCACGGATAAATATTTCACACTCCTCAACTTCACATTTACAGGTGTGTTAGAGGCACTATCAAATGCTGGCAATTCATACTGAAACCCAAAGGAATTCCCAGCACACAGTTCCCACCAAAACTTTTTGTTACGATTAATTAAAACGCTCAAGTAGCAACTATCAATATTCACAGAAGAAAAACCCACCAAGGATCATTCCACACAAATACACCTCACAAGCGGTTTCTAACTTAAAAGCCTCTAAAGGCTGCAGAGGCACCACCACCCTCCTGTTCTGGTTCTGAAACTTGCTCAGGTGGACAGGGCACCTGGGGTAGCCACTCTCACCCAGTGCACCCCTGAGTTACAGAACTGGCTGTAAACCATAGCAAAACATCCAACTGCTGCTTTGAAATTCTCAAAATGTACGTATTTTCTGCTGAGGGCTGATGGACTACATTTGCATAGGTAGGGAAGCAATTCAACACAAAGCTTTGGGGATTTCCAGAACAACAGGAGAGAAATACAAGAGGGAAACAGATTTGACAACCCCAGGAAAAACTTGTACTTATTACGGGTGTTTATGCCATACCCACCTCCTCTACTAAACCATCTTCTGGATCATAGTCTCCCATGTTAATGACTTCCACAGGCAAATTAAGGGAAGTAACAGCTTCAGCCAGAGTTTTGGCAAATCTCTGAACAAAGAAACATAGGAAGTTATCAATTACTTCAAGCCACACAAGCCCTGTTGTGCTCAGCCACAAGACTTCTCCTAGCACAGGAAGAATAATGACACAGGAGGCCTGGACACTGGCACTGCAATTCCTCAAAATAAAACAAAAATGGAGTATATTGGCTGAGAGTTACAACATTATAATGACTAATCACTTCACATTTACACACACAAATTACATTTCTTCTTGAGAAAGCACCAAAACCAGCACTTCCCTCTATGAAGCCTTCCTAGAAAATTAAAATTATGGTGCAAAAGTGAACTTTTAGCTTTATAATCAATCTCTACTGTATGCCTTGCTTAAAGGGAGGAGTAAAATTGTTATTTTTATTTAATTTTTCACTTCTCTTGCACATTGGGCAATGACTATAACAAGCTAATATGCTGATGAATTCCCAGATCTCTACCCAAGCAACATCCTCGGATCCCAACAACATTTCAAAGCAATTTCACAGATGTGCAATGAAAGTACAGATACCTTTGCTGTGCCAGTCTGAGAGCCATAGAAAATCTTCACTCCAGCAACATGGACCTCCTGTGCCTGAGGGGGGGCACATCCATTTCCCAGCTTGTCTGCTGTTCCCTCGGGGGAAGAGGGATTCCCATGGGATTTCTCACCCTATGAAACAAGAGCTGTGTCACATGCAGTCCCTTCTCCAAGAGCTGTCAAACCAAGAGCATTTCAAATTCAAATTTGAGGCCGATCTCAGCAACAGTCAAAGCATTTTGGTACCTCTCACACCCAAACAAACACAACAGGACCTGTTTTCCTGACCTACACCATCCTGCAATACACACTTGTCTGGGAGGTAACAGGATCCAGCTGAATCTCCCAAGTCCTGCAGCAGACCTCTACCCACCTGCATCAGAAGGTTTTCAATTCCTGAATGGCCTAATTCCCTCCCATCCCAAAACCAGCCCAACTCTGTCATTAGCATCATGAAAACATGAAGGTGCAAACACTGGGCACAAGCAGAGGGGTTTACCTGGAGTGACAGAGTGAATCAGGGGGACACATTCCCCCAGGAACAGTGTGAGGACTGTCCTGCTGAGCTCTGTCCCAACATCAGAGCAACAAGAGCATTTAGTGAGCCACAGACACAAAAAATCCTTGCTGAGGACCATAACCAGACAACTGAACTGCATTAGAGATTTGCAATACCCTCAGCAGGCCCACAGCATGTGTCTTTATCCCATAACTACTCACTTCCTCCCAGGTTTCTGGGGTCTTCTCAGAGAGAAGTGCTGACAGGCTCAGTTACCTTTTTTTGGGTTCTGGCGGTGGTGAACTGAACGACAGCCCAAAGGCTGATCCCAAAAGCAACAGCAGAATAGATGTAAAATCTGTGCAGCCATATGGATACCAGGCAAGCATGGAAGTAGCTCCACGAATCCATTGAGACATCTAAATCTGGAATGTCACAGATTCCTACGGAGTGAATATGGAATGAGCACACACAAAGTAATCACACAGTACCGACAGCCTCACATCATCAGCTATTGCCCAGGCTTCACAGATAACAGCTTCTGGCTAAAGACAAGGCACTAAAATCGAATCAAGAAGCCTTCATCTCCTCAGGTGTGTCAACCAAGCTCCAAGCTAGCATTCCACACTATGCTATTCTGTCAGAGGGAAATTCTGGGTTTTTTTCTTAATAGGGCGGCTCTGTTACAAGGAAAAGCAGAAAATACTTGTGCTGTCAAGTGCCAGAAAGAAAAAAGTCCTTATGAAACACCCGGTGGATCATACTGGCTTCAGTTTTACAGAAACCCAAAAAATGCAGCTATCTGGAACAAGAAAGCTCCAGTCCAAAGGAGAAATCACCTGCACAAAACCTTCTGCTGAACGCAACCCTTGCTTACACACATTAGACGTCACACTGATTACAAAGAGAGTTTTAAGGGCATAATTAAACTGATTCCATTGGAAACACTTTCACAGAATTCTATGATGCAAGTGAAGTTTGATTAGGAACCACTGAGATGTTTCTGGTTGGTTCAGAACATCCAGGGCACAGCCGAGAATGCATCTGTGTGGTGTCTGGGAATATCTATTTCATATGGAATATTCAGGTACTCCAAAAAGGCTGGTTTGTGACACTTATTGACTGAGGAACACAGCTAACACCCTCCTACTGTCATCTGCAGCTTAGAACTTGTTTTAATAGATATCAGTCAAGAGCACAGAATACAAGTATTTCCAAGAGGCTGGAAACTCGTACTGGCTGTTACTCAAGTTACCAGAGCAAAGGCTTAGGAGATGCCCTTCTCCCCTCCACCAGGATCACTGAGACTCACAAAAGAGAAGAGCCAAGAACACTTGCCCAGTGTTCCCAGTTTTACCCAAATTAGCTATAGGGGTTCCCTTAACCTCTATACAACTTCCTCAAATGCAATAGATGCTACTAAATAAATTCAAGAGAATTTTAGCTCCAAAAGTAGCAGACACACTTGCTATTATCCCCTACACAACTACACACGCCTCCCTCACCCTGGTGGTTATTCCTCCCCTGACGATTAATGCCTCTGTCTCCCCCAAATACCCCTCGCGTTTATTACCCCACCTTCCCCTGCCTCTCACAGTTATCCATCATCCCACCATCCTCACAATTATCAGACACTCCCAACCTCAGAGTTACTATCCCCGTACACCACTCACGGTTAATAAACACCTTAATAAACACCCCCACGGCCGTCACCCTCATCCAGCAGCCTCCCGCATTTATAACCGCGCTCACACACGGTTGTTAGCCCATACACACATTATTATCCCACAAACACTGTTATTTCTATCCCCCCTCACGGTTATTAACCCATACACACAGTTACTACCCCACAAACACAGTTATGACATATCCCCTCACGGTTATCACCCCCACGGACACAGTTATCACAGTTATTACCCCACAAACACGGTTATTCACGGCTCTCTCTCACACACACACAGAGCCATCTGGCCATGCCCGGCCGGGCCTGACCCCACCGCCGGCTCCCTCAGGCCGCCATGCGCCGCTCCCGCCCCTTCCGCCCGCGCCGGAGGCCGCCATTCACTGCCGGGCCGGGCCGGGGGCGGAGCGGCCGCCGCCATGTCCATCTTCACCCCCACCAACCAGATCCGCCTCACCAATGTGGCCGTGGTGCGGGCACGGCGCGCCGGCAAGCGCTTCGAGATCGCCTGTTACCGCAATAAGGTCATGGGCTGGCGCAGCGGAGCGTGAGTGCCCGAGGAGCCGGCGGGGAGGCGGCTGGGGCCCGGCGCGGGGCCCGGGGAGAGGCCCGTGTGGGGAGCCGGGTGCGAGGGGTCGTACCCGGGCACCCCGTGTGGGGACTGGCGCGGGAGGGGAGCCCGGGTGAGCACCGGGGGGGGCCCGGGATGTGGGAGGGGGCTCGGCAGTCACCCGGGGCTGCCCCGGTGCCCGGCTCTGAGCCCGGGAGGAGGTGCAGGGCCGGTATCCGGAGCGCTGTGCCCCTGCCCGGGCAGCGACGCCGCTGTGCCGGAAGGTTCCAGCTGTGATGGTGCGGCCCGGAACAGCGGGAGCTGTTTCTCCTCTCTGAACACAGCTGTGCTTCTGGCAGTGCTGCTTTGCCGGAGAGGGGCTTTGGACAAGGCAGGGAGTGCCATGACAACGGGGCAGTGGTTTCAAACTGAAATCACATTCAGGAAACGGTTTCAAACTTTCCACCTCAGAGGACAGAGATGGATAAATGGGATATTGGGCAGGAATTCTCCCCTGGGAGGGTGGGCAGGCCCTGGCACAGGGTGCCCAGAGCAGCTGTGGCTGCCCCTGGATCCCTGGCAGTGCCCAAGGCCAGGCTGGACACTGGGGCTTGGGGCAGCCTGGGACAGTGGAAGGTGTCCCTGCCATGGCAGGGGGTGAACTGGCACCATTCTGGGATTATTCTGAGTTTTCTACATTTGTCTCAATCTCTAGGGAGAAAGATCTCGATGAGGTCCTGCAGACACACACAGTGTTTGTCAATGTCTCCAAAGGCCAGGTGGCAAAGAAGGAAGATCTGGTTAAAGCATTTGGGACAGATGACCAAACAGAAATCTGTAAGATGGTAGGTTTCACACACTTTGCTTCATAAAAGATGTTAGAAGATTTAGTCACACACTTAGGTCAGTTTGTACTGAAGGGTTTGTAAAATGCTGCTGTAGGTGATAGGGTTAATAGATGGGTAAAAAGGAGCAGTAGCTGTCTTTTATAGTTCTAAATTTGGCATATGCATGTGGTGGAAAGAATGCTGTCTAACGCACAACTTGCATGCACCAATGTGTCTGGACACAACCAGCACTGAAGAGTTCCTCACATATGATAAGTTATTAAGAATGCAGAGAAAGCAAGGGGACAGTTGATTACATTGGAGAGTTCACTTAGGTGTTAGTAACAGATGTAATTTCTTAGTCCTTACTGGTGGGATATGAACTGTGGACTTGCCGTGGGTGATGAGATTTCAGTAAATCTCTTGAGTTGGCAGTGCCCTGGCAGCCAGGAGGGACATCACTCTCCTGGGGTCACCAGGCCCAGCATCCACGACTGGCCCAGGGAAGGGATTGCCCTGCTCTGCTGGGCTAGGGTGGCCTCACCTCCAGTGCTGGGGCAGTTTTGGGTGCAGCAATGTAAGAAAGATCTAAACGTGTCAGAGTCCAAAGAAAACTACAAAGGTGAAGGGCCTGGAGGGGCCATGCAAAGAGCAGCTGAGGGCGTTTGGTCTGTTCAGCCTGAAGAGACTGAGGTCAGACCTCATCAGAGTCTGCAGCTCCTCCCAGGGGCCCGCTCTGATCTCTGCTCTGTGTGACAGGGACAGGACCCAGGGAATAGCTGGAGCTCTGCCAGGGCAGGTTTAGATTGGATTTTACGGAAAGGTTCTTCCCCCAGAGAGTGCTAGGCAATGACCAGGCTCCCCAGGAAATGGGCACGGCCCCAAGGAGCTCCAGGAGCATTTGGACACCACTCCCAGGGATGCATAGGGTGGCATTGTTGAGGTGCCAGTGCAGGGCCAGGAGCTGGACTGGATGATCCCCTGGGGGTTTTTTCCAACTCAAGATATTCTGTGATTCTTGAAAGCTGTGCTTCTCTTACTGCAGATTAGTGTTTCTCGGTGAGTTTTTTTGTCTGAAGCCTTTCCATTGCTGTTTGTTGTAATGATCCACATTATTAATTTGGTTATTGTTTGCTGCCCTTCATTTCTCACCCAAGCTTCCAAGCAGCTGTCAAATTTAAAATTACTCGACTTGTCACTCTTGAAATCCACGATGTTGGTTAAGCCATTTCCCTGTTGTACAGATCTTATCCAAAGGGGAGCTGCAGGTGTCAGACAAGGAGCGGCACACGCAGCTGGAGCAGATGTTCCGGGACATCGCCACCATCGTGGCTGACAAGTGCGTGAACCCCGAGACAAAGCGGCCCTACACAGTCATCCTCATCGAAAGGGCCATGAAGGACATTCACTACTCTGTCAAACCCAACAAGAGCACAAAGCAGCAGGTGAGTTTCCCGCACTGTCAGCTCCTGCTCCGAGGTGGTGCCATCCAGTGTAATTCCTCAGGGATCAGCAGAGCCCCAGGATCTGAGACCCATGCAGGGATTACTCAGCCATCTGGCAGCTGAGGGCCGGACAGAAGCAGATCCTGAAACTCAGGCAATTTGCTAAGAATTCAGGGAAGGGAGAAAGAAAGGAAAAAAAACAGCAGTGAGCAGAACACTTAGAAAATAAATAAAAGGTTTATGATTTACGCTAATTGAGGTGGTATATCAGGTTTGCATCTGAGCCACATGGGTTGGTGCTGTTTTGAGGTATGGATATTTAATTTTATTTCAGACAGCTTTTAAGTTGTTCAAAGTGATCACAAACAACAAGAAGTCTGCATTTTCTTGGTAATCTGTCAAAAGAGCATGATAGCAACCTCCCTGCAGCAGAGTAGCAATGATCAGCACTGAGAGATGGCTCCGAAGCTGGGGAAAGGTTCAAGGTTTGGATCTGGTGGTGAGTTTTAATCAGGTGTGTAAATGCTCTTTTTCTTGTCCAACAGGCCCTGGAAGTGATCAGGCAGCTGAAGGAGACCATGCAGATTGAACGTGCTCACATGAGGCTGAGGTTTATCCTGCCAGCAAAGGAGGGCAAGAAGCTGAAAGAGAAGCTCAAACCACTAATTAAAGTTACTGAGAGTGAAGACTTCCAGGAACAGCTGGAAATGGTAAGCAAAAAGCAGTCCCTGAGGTTCAGGTTTGATTTGGGCTACATGTGTATTTTACCAGGAGATTAATTCATAAGTGAAGTTGTTAAGATAAACTTCAGGCTTACCAGAGATGCTGCATCAGCTGCAGTTGTGAATTTTTATTTCACACAATCCTAGTGATGCGGGCATGGAAGCAGCCTTTGGTATCCAGAGGTTTCTGCTCCAAGCTGAGGAGTGCACAGTGCAATTCCTCTTAGCGGTGGTCATCCTGCAACACTGATAAATTTCTTTCATATGTGGAATGTTACAGTTATTAATTTGGTGGCTTGAGTTTGGATTTTAAGAGTGGTTAATTTTTTTTTATTTTTAAGTCAGTGTGTGGTAAAGCAAAATTTAGTATTAAAATCTTCATACAAATAGATTAGAATCCAGCAATCCCAACTGGCAAAAACCGTGTCCAGCATGGGGAACTGGAACTGTAGAGCTCTGTGGAAAGGTTGCTGCCAGACAGAGCTTGTCAACTCTTCAGAGTCATCCTCAGTAACTAACCAAGATTGTTTTAATGAAAGCGAATGTTAGGCCTTGGGTAGGGGCTGATGAAATTCAAACATTCTGGGCTGACTGATGAAATGTGGAACATTCCAGGTGTGCCTTATTGACCCAGGCTGCTTCAGGGAGATTGACGAGCTGATCCGCAGCGAGACCAAAGGGAAAGGATCCCTGGAAGTGCTCAGTCTGAAGGATGTGGAGGAAGGAGATGAAAAGCTTGAATAACAAAACCTTCCTGCGGCAGATCTGCGTCAACAACCTCCCCAACAGTGACTGGTGTAGCCACTCTTCTGTTAGGCCTTCCTGGTTTTTTCCAATCTCTTGCTGCCAAATATTTTCTGACACTAATCCTTTGAGATTTTTCCATGCAGTGTGGGTTGGGGTTTTTTTATCATTTTACACTTGCTTGGTTTACAGATGTCTTTGCCTGTAAGAAGATTTTGTGTCAAAGTTGCACTAATAAGGACTGAGTTAGGGTGTGGTAGGAGGTTACTCTGGCTTTGCTCTAGTTTCAGGGTTGCTGTTGAGAGTGTTTGAGTGATTTGGTGCCAATTGTTTGTACCTTCAGGTTGTCAGTGTTGACCGGGAGATTGCACTGGTCACTGAGGAGTGGCTTTGTATGTGAGGAGAGGGACCTTAAGAAAAGAGAGCTGCATTTTCACTTCTAAACAGGTGCAAAGTGTGGATCATGTCTAAGTATCAGTCTCTTGGCAGTGTGAAAACTGATTTAGGCTTCCATAATTGGCTGCTTGATAATTAAAGTACTTCAAAGGACCATTCATAAAGAATTTCTTCACTGGCTGTAACAGCACTTGCTGACATAGAGATGATGTTCTCCAAATAACTTATTTGTAGAATATATTTAGCTACATTAATAAAAACAATTTATCGTCTATTTATATATTATAGATACAGAAAGAAATAAGATACTTATTTTTGTTAATAGTAGAGGAGATATCCCTGGCTGTGGCAATGCTTTTGTAGGCTGAGGGAGTCGCCTGTGCTTGGGAGCTGCTGCTTTCACATGATAAAATGAATCTCAAATGGGCAGTGGTAGCCTCTGGCCATGGAGCCAGACAGGCTTTTGTTGGACAGTAATTCCCAGCAGGAATTGTTTGTGTGTGCTCCTTTGCTTTTTAGTGCAACAGAACAATTCTGGCAGCTGTCCTTTATCCTCTGTCCTTTTTTTTGCTGCTCTCTAATCCATGCACGGAATTTCCAGCCAGCTCCTGAGGCATGGGATATAGTTCTTGCTAATTCTGTTAAATCTTGCTGCAGCTGTGTTAAACAAATGATTTGAAGTTGAACCGGGGTATTTCAAAGAAAAGGGGAAGAGAGGACAACAACAGGCAAAGGAGATACTAAAAATACAAACCACCAGGCAAAGCAGATACGGTTCAGTGACTAAAAGCTAAATCAGCAGGAATTTGAGGAGTCTTTAATATGACATTCCTGTTTCTTTACAGATAGCAGGCAGCAGGTGAGGAGCTGTGGGCCAGCCAGGGAGATCTCTCCCAGGTGAGCGTGGTGCTCTTCGGTTGCTGTTGCCTTCCAGAAACTCCCCGCTTGTGTGACAATTAAACAGAGCTGGGTGCTGCTGACCTTTCCTCTGCACCTTTAACTCGTTGTGAATTTCCTGGAATTTCTCGGCTGGAGGAGGGGAGGTTTGGCATGTGAGATGGCTACAGGGCTGGAGACTCAGTCTAAGGCTGCCCCTTGGGAGTGGATTTCGGCAGCAGCCGGTTTCTGTGCACCCGTGCAAGGCCAGGATCAATTCCCTCAGCAGTATTTTGGGAGGCTCTCCCTCTCTAGAGCCTAAGTTTTGCTGAGGGCAAGTGAAAAAGAGATTCTTGAACCACTTTATCCATTTTGAAATGCTTTGTTTGTTCCCAGGGGTATAAATGCTGCCTAGGAAATGAAGGGGGATAGTGATGGGATATGCCATGGGGACAGGGCTTGGTGTGGAGAGCTCTGTGTGCACAGGCAGCTCCCCCTGGTACCACCCTGGGCTGCTGCCTTCACATGCCCCTCTCTGCAGGCACACTTCAGGAAGCACTGAAAATGATCATGTTGATATTTAGCTTGTCACTGGCAATTAGCACTAACATGCAATTCATAAATATGCAAATGAGATGCTGAGCAAGAGCCTCAGAGGATATGTTGTATCAGTAATACCTGATCTCACAGTTCTTCAATTTCTTGGTTTGCTGTGTTTAACACCTTGAGCACAACAGGATGGCAGCAGGTTAAAGATCTGGAGTTCCAGAACCCGAATCTAAGCTGATTCATGAGCTTGGTGCTAAGAAGGCAATTTCTTTATAAAGTCTTTTTCTGCAAATCCAAACATTAAGGATTTTCTCTGGTAGAGGGTGCTTAAGTTTCTTTATGGACAAATAAAGATACATGCTGGCATTTTTTGTTATGTTTGTAGTTCAGCAAGAACATACAGTGAGCATCAGAATAAAGCTCAGGATTGGTAACTGGCTTGTCTTTGCCCATTCCAACGAGAGCATAACTCCCTGCACAACCATTTACTGGCTAGTTAACTGGAATTTCCAAATAGGTGGGCATTTAAATAAGCTGGCAGCTTCAGGAGAGCGCTGCTGGTGTGTTTGGATGCACATGCTCGTGTGTTTGCCCTGAAATTGTCCTGTTCCTGGTGGGGCTCAGAATGGTCTCCTACAGCTGCCGCTGCCACGACAGTGGAAGACAAAGCTGGAATGCTTTTCTGCCCCTCTCCAAGAGCTCATTAATCAGTTGTTAATTAACCTGTTCCCTGCAGAAATGTTGAGGAGGGGGCTGGGCTGTGGCTGAGCAGGAGCCGTGTGGCCGGTGGCAGTTGGCAGTGCCACGGTGACAGTTCCACAGTGGAACCCTGCGGTCACAACGCTGCGGCACCTCCCCGGGGCAGCAGGGCCTTGACCTCTGTCCCACAGGGATCTGGGAATGGTGGGCCAAGGGATGGAGGCACCTGGCAGGACACGGGGCCCCAAGGCCGACCTGAGCCAGCGCAGCCAGGAGCTGAATGTCCTCGTGGGCCTGCAAGGTGCTGCCTTGGGCTGCTCGGGGACGGGGAGGTCACAGCCCCCTCATCCCACGTGGTGCCATTGGCTGCCTGATGTCCCCCAGAGCAGGGCGGGAAGATTTTCGCTCAGTCCTGCGAGGAAAAGCTCCGTCAGGACAGGGAGCTGCTCCCCAGCCTGCAGGCAGCTTTGCAGGAGGATTCCAATATCCTGAAATTTGTCCTGAAGGTACAAGCTGGTCCCTTCTGCTGTACCCTTGCTTAGTGCTGGCCCTGCACCCCCAGCTCCTCCAGGAACTGGCAGCACAGGCCTGCAAAAGGGTGTCATTCCCAGGCTGACAATGAGCATCTCTGTCCCTCCCCTGCCCACAGTATAACAAACTCCCCATTAAGGATGCTTTCGGAGAGGGACAGGAGCTCGTTTCACTCACTGAGAACCTGGAGGTAAGGGCAGGGCCAGGAGCAGGGGCTGCTAGCAGGGGCTGGGGCTCTGGGGACACTGGGAAGAACGTGCACGGCAGAGAGACATGGTGCCAGCACCAGGACAGCCCCTTGGGGCAGTTCTAGAGACACTGGGGTGTTCCCATCTTGGTCCCATGGGTCCTTTTCCACCATGGCACCCATCCATGCAGCCCCTTTGTCCCAGCAGACCTCCTGGCTGTCCCACTCACGTGTCCCTGGCACTGCCTGGGTTCCTACAGGGTCTAGTTGCATCCCTGGCAGAGAAATGCTGTCCCTGCCCTTCACTGTCTGTCCCAAGGTTGTGCCCTGGTTATAAACCCGTGGAGATTGAGGCACTGTGCCCATGGAACTGCCTTTGCCCAGGGGCCTCTTGCAGGGACAGAATGGTGCCGCCACTCTCTGACAACATCCCCATCTGGGCCCTGGTCGATTTTATTGATCCTCAGCCTGCTCCATGTTATGCAGAGCCCCTAAGCCCAGCCCAGCCGTGCCATCAGCAGTTGTCCACCCACCTCTGCCTTACCCCAGCCAGCCCCCAGAGCAAAGCTCTACCGGACCCCATCCTGTCAAACCAGTGACAATATCCTGGAGCAGCATCTCAGTGTCCCCCAGCTCTATCTTACGGGGAGTTTAGTGGGCAGCACACCCTACTCCTGCAGCATCCAGCCTGGAAAATGGTCTCATGCACATCCAGGTGATCATAAAGAAGATTGAGGCCGAAGTCCATAAGCAGGTGAAGGCGTGTGACGTGCTACAGCACCAGCTGAAACAGTGGAGCCAAGCCAGAGATGAGCACCAGAGGCACCTGCAGGAGCTGCAGGATGCTGAGACAGATCCTAAGTGGCAAGAGCCACAGCTGCAGGTACCCAGGAGCTCTTCCTGGTGTGCCAACACCCATGGGGGGCTTTAATCCAGCCTGAACCCCCAGCTGGGCACTAGGCATGGCAGACCTAGTCACCTTGTGTCTTCCCCCCTATGTCTGCCCCAGACCATTCGCCAGCTGGGCAATGACATTGAGAAGATGCTCATGAAAATTCACAGTGGAGAGATTGTCACCAAACTCTACCTGCAGCTGCAGGAGGTCCTGAAGAGGGTGAGCTCCTCCTCACTACCCACCTGCTCTCCCTGCAAAGACATGGGGTGCCCAAGGGGCTGTGTCCCAGGGGACACCCTGCTGGTCCCCTCCGTGCCCTGTCATGGCATGGGGACACCAGTGGGTGACATGCTGTGCCTCCCTGTGTGCCAGGAGCTGGTGTACCTGCCTCAATACTTGAACCTCTTGTGTGGGATGACTGTGATGTACCACGAGGAGCTCACAGCCCAAAATAACCTCAAAGCCAATGATTCCATTAAGGTGAGATAATTTGGGCCCTTTCCCACTCTCCAGCATCCACAGACAGCACCCTGTACCTTGGCCTGAGAGCCTTCAGCAAGGGGCAAAAGAGATGGAGCTGAAGTTGCCCACAGCACCCAGAGGGCTCCATAGGTCCTCCCAGGTCTCCCTCTTGTCCCCTGGGGCTGGGGTCAGCCTGTCTGAAGTACCAGCCATGGTAAAGGCAATGTGTCCCACACCCCAGCCCACCTTGCCAAGCTTCCTTCACAGCCTATTTGCATGGATTTGGGTCACTTTTGACACTGGGCATCCCAGTAGCTCAAATCTCAGATTCATTGAATGGTTTGCATTAGCAGGGACCTTACAGCTTATCTCATTCCAGCCCCCTGCCATGGGCAGGGACACCTTCCACTCTCCCATATTGTTCCAAGCCCTGTCCAACCTGAGCTTGGACACTTCCAGGGATCCAGGGCTAGCCACTGCTCTTCTGGGCAGCCTGTGCCAGGGTGTCACCACCCTCACAGGGAAAAATTTCTTCCTTATCTCAATCTAAACCAGTACTTGAACCTAACAACCAATTTGTAGAAACCTCCAACTAACTTGACAGCAACTCTTCCCTTTGTTTTGCTCCAGAAACTCATGGCCAAGGCAGGACCCCAGGTCCGTGTGGAGAAGCAGCTCAGGGACCAGTCCCTGGCTGAGCAGAAGAAGCACATCGAGAGCCTCCGACGTGAGGAGGAGAGCGAAAGGCAGCAGAGGCAGGTGAGCTGGGAGGGTGGGGCAGGTGATCTGGGAGTGTGGGGCAGGTGATCTGGGGCAGTGGGGCAGGCAGGGCTGGGCACAGGGGGCAGCCCACACTCCTGAACCCCCAGGGGTGACAGTGACTGTCCTTGCAGCAAGCTGTGTCAATGCTCTCTGCAGAGCAGGACCAGAGCTCCTCGGAAACAGTGGGTGAGTGCCTGGCAGGGGGCACGGTGGGGGGGATGTGGGCACAGCCACAAGTATCCTGCCCTGCTCCTTCCCTGCCACCCCAGGTACTGACGTGGAGGCTGCCAAGGCCATGATGGACCGTGAGGCCTTTATGACTGAGAAGATGGAGAAGGCAAAGGCTGCCCTGAAGTGCTCCTCCCTCTGGGTAATGGAAAACTCATCACTTCTAAAACCTGGGGCTGCTGGAGTGCTGGGGAGCTGTGACCTCTCTGCTCCCCCATTTCCCTGTGGAGTTATCTGCTCTCCTCTCCCTAGAGCCCCACAAAGCCCCTCCTTGCAGGCAGGCATGGAGCTGCCCCTCTCCATGACCAGAGACTGCAGAGCTCCATGATGCTGTAACCCTCCTCCCAAGGCCCTGCTTCCAGCAGGAGCACCTTGGACTGAGTCCATGTGTCTCCCCTGGCCAGGACATCCCCAGCACCATCCAGGCCCAGAGGAAATCCCTGGGGAACCTGGAGCAGCACATCGATGCATGCAACGAGAAGAAGGAGGCGCTGAAGAAGACACTAGAGGAGCTGGAGTTGAAGCAGGCTAAATTGAAGTTTGAGCAGCCCATCAGCACCACCAGGTACTGCTGGCCTCACAGCACTTGAACCAACCAGGCCACCACCCTTGGGGGGAACGTGTCCCAACAGGCACCCCGACCTCCACCTCAGTGCAGCCACACTCTCCTTCCACCCCAGGAGGATTTCTGAGCTCCCAGCTCTGCTTCTGGCAGAGCACTCAAAGCTCCCACTGGGGTCCCAGAGCTCCCTTTCTCCTTGCCTGCAATGGGAAGTGCTGCCAAGAGCATGGAGCTTGGGCTGCAGCTGGGGGTAGGGGAACCTGAACAGCTTTTGGAGCAGCTTTGGGGTGGCCCCTGCACCCCTCTGCAGCTGTGTGATATGAGTGTGACTGGCTCCAGGCTGCGGGAAGAAGAGCTGAGGGAGAACCTGAAGCAGGAAGAGACCCGGCTGGAGCAGATGCAAGCCCACATGTTAAATAACCAGAAGCGCCTGATCGAGTTTGAGAACATTGTTGACAACCTGTTCCTCCGTGTGCAGGGCATCGTCATCCCTGGCCAGGTACATCAGGGCACCAGGGGAGCAGGGCCACGCAGGCAGGGCTGCACGGGGACACCTGGCACAGCCACCACTGCCACCAGGGCCTTGCTGTCCCCACCAAGGTGGTTCTGTCTCCCCTAGGAGGACTCTGTTGCGGTGGTGGGGCTGGAGGAGAAGCTGAAGCACTGTGAGCAGAAGCTGAAGTTCCTGAAGGGGAAGGTGGCAGCCCGGCCTGAGGACAGCACTGATGAGCGCAGCGAGGTACGGGGGCTCTGGCCCTCTGTGCCCCTGGGAACGCACAGGTGGCCACCCGACCTATCCTTCCTCAGCAAGGCCACAGGGAAGATCCATGGAGCAGCTCAGCCCTGGATGGCACTGGGCACCCACAGGGTACCTCAAGTGTGGCACCCTTGGGTTGTAACACCCACCTACCCTCCAGCATTTAACCCAGGCTGCCTTTCACAGACCTTTGCCAAGGTCAGGAACCTTCTGGAGAAAAAAACTGCAAGTGAAACACGGAACCTGAAGATTTCCTTCGAGGATGAAGACACTGTGGAAGATGGTAGGAGAGCACAGTGGGGATTTGTCCCACAGTGACTTTTTAGGAGTTCTCGTCTGTCTCCCACTGGCCCAGCAGACACCAGCCCACAAATTGCCTCCAGGTCTTGAGGCTCACCTTGGCTGTTAACAAGACTTCAGACATGGGTAGTGGTTTTAGGCAGGTGAGAAGGAAAGCAGATGGTGGCGTGATAAGCACCAAGTCACTGCAGGAACAAGGAGAAATGTCGGGCAAGAGGGGACACCCTTATCTTCAAAATCACCTGGTTGTGAAGAATAATCAGTGCTTGGTTCTGCCTGTGAGTGCTCCTGGAAGAGGCAAAGAGCTTTTGGCAGATCACCACCTTTGTTTAGCAAAGCAGGAGCTGTGCCCACCACACTGTAGCTCCAGACCTTTATGGGAAGCCCCAGCAGCGCTGGAGATGGGTCACAGTGGTGGCACCACCAGGTCCAAGAGGTCACCCTGGGATGCTGGGATGGAAAAGCCCATGAGGACTCCCTGGGTCCTACAAGTCCGACAAAATGTGCCAGCTCTCCCAGGGACACGGGCACAGCAGAGGTGGCCTCCAGACCGTCCTCAGCCCCTTCTCTCCACTCTCCCCTCCAGACACCTTGGATTTTGAGGAGGAAGACCTTGACTACATCCCTAGCCGGGAGGACATCAAGAAGCAGGGGCTGCAGCTGATCAGAATGAACACCAAACGTCGCAAGAAGAAGCATTGAGAGCCCCAGGCTTGTACCCTTGTACCCTTTTCCAAGCAGGTTTAAAAAATCATATCTTCTTCATTTCTCCCAGTTCTGTGGTAAGGCTGGAACAGGTGATCCTAGGTCATTTCTGTCACTCAGAACAAGTTGGAGTCCATCCTGAGGGGTTCTGAGCTGGGTTTGGAGGTGGAAATGGGCTGGGTTAGGGACAGCTTTAGCCCCTGGAGCAAAGCTGGGACTGGACTGGCCTGGCCTTCTCCCCCTTGGTGCTGTGGGGCCAACACCTTCCTGGGACCTCTGATGCCCCAGGGGCTGGAGCCTGTCTGAGCCAGTGATGGGGAAATGTGGGGAGTGGCTGAGTCCTGTGGGGCCCCTGGGGTGGGTGTCCTCCTGTCCGTGCATGGGAGCAGAAGGGCAGAGCCTACCCGGGAAAGAGAGACCCAAACCTGAGATGAACCCCCAGCCTGGAGCCTCTCCCCTCCCTGCTCCTGCAAATCCTGCCCTGACCTTGGAGCAAGCCCCAGGTGTCACCCTCAGGCTGCAGGAGGCTCTGGCGGTCAGGAATGTCCCGGTTTGACTCAGGACAGCAGAGCTGCTGCTCCGGGGTGGGATCCCCAGTCCTGCTGAGGGGCACAGTCCCGCAGCCCCGGAGGCCACCTTGTCCCCTCTCCTCTCGCGCTGCAAATAGATGGTGCTGTTTCTCCAAGAACAGCCGGCACCGAGGGGCTCTGCCTGTGTTCCTGGACAGAGAGCCAGGACAGAGGCACTCTGTCCCTTTCCACAGGGGAATGTCAGTGTCAGAACAGCCTTTCCCTGCCCGTTCTGCTCAGTCCCCGTGCTTCCTACTGGCATCATCAATTACATCACCACCGAGGGGAGGAACAGCTGCTGCTCCCAAGCCTCTCAGCACTGTTCCTTGGTGGGTCTCGTGGAATGGGCATTATCTTCACAAAATACAGCACAACTTGAGGTTTTCCAGGGAAGCTCCAGAAATAACATCACATGTCAGTAAAGGCATCTGATGGAGCTTCCCAGAATCCACAGACACAGGTGGGCTCTTCTGCAAGTAATTGCATATCCATCTGTTCATGTCATGTTCTCGTGTGCCCACCACAGCCTCACCATCCTCAAAGAGAAGAGTTTCCTCCCAATATCCCATCTATCCCTGCCCTCTGGCAGTGGGAAACCATTCCTGCTTGTCCTGTCCATCCATCCCTTGTCCCAGGTCCCTCTCCAGCTCCCCTGGAGTCCCTTTAGGCGCTGAAAGGGGCTCTGAGCTCTCCCTGGAGCCTTCTCTTCTCCAGGTGAGCCCCCCCAGCTCTCCCAGCCTGAGAAATGTATCAAGCTCTTGGTCTGGTCTTTCCACACTGGCTGGAACTGCGAAGTGTGGGAAACAGCGAAGTGGGGAAAGGGGAACAGCGAAGTGGGAAAAGGCGTGGAAGAGCTGGAGCTGGCTGGAGGCTCCATTTTCTGCAGCCCATTTTCTGGCTGGAAGGTAATTCAGTGGTGTATTAGCTGCCTTTACAGGAAAGGTAGAGCAGCAGCAATGGGGTTTCACTTCTCTGAGTTCCTCTTGACCTGAGCAGCGAATCCAAGACTACCTGCTCCATCAGGAACATCCACTGGATGTGTTCAGACACCACATCCCAAACCCTCATCACAGCTGCCAGGAGAGGGGAAGGGCTGTCACCCCCAGCCAGCAGCTCCCGGGCACGCAGACAGAGCCGGGTGCAATCGGAATGACTGCTCCTGGCTCCCCTGGATCCACAGAGACGGGAATGAGTGCAAAAGGAGTGACTGCTCCTGGCTCCCCTGGATCCGGGAGAGGCGGAGCCGGGAATGGATGTGACAAGTGGAGAAAGAGGTGCGAGAGAAGGGGAAAGAACTGGAGGCAGCGCCTTGGTTTCTGGATTTGAAAAGATGGGAAAAGGTGGGGCTTCAAGGGCTCTCTCAGAGGAAAAAATATCATTAATATATAAGGAACAAATGAATAAGTAGGGAAGGGGAAAGGGAAACAACAGGACTGATGCCACCTGAGATCTCATTAGGTGTCAGGCATGGGTGGCACAGCACAGGAAGAGAGATGAGAGAGATTTCTTTTTCTGCCCTAAGAAACCTTCCTCTGAGCTCAGCTGGAGCTCCAGCATGGATACTGCAACCAGTGCCAGGATTGGTGAGAAACCAAAAATAGGACATTGGGGAATTGCATGGAAGCATTTGCCATGTGGAAATAACAATCTCAGCCTTGGGAAGGCTGGGCTTGAGTGGGTTTGAGGCTTTTTATTTTTAAAGGTGTGATGAAAATCACATGGAATGGAGTCCAGGGAAGGGTGGGCACAGCTGGGGCTGTCACTGGAGCATCAATGCTGGGTTTTATCTTCTGGGAAAAGGGGAACCGGGTAAATCAGCCAGTCTGGGGCCAAAAGCAGAGGCTCTATTGGCTGTTCTGGGGAGGGAGAGGCAGCCAGGGGATCCTTCTTGGAGCTGCAGTGGTGGGATGTGGGAGGTTTGTGTATCCCAGCCTTTGGGAAGAGAGCTGCTTCCAGCCAAGGAAGCACAAACAATTTCCATTCCCATGTTGATAAGAGGGTTCATGGTGGGGGGTTGGCCTGGTGAAGAGCAGGAATTGGCATCAGCCACAATGGAGCTCAGCATCCTGGGCTAAGGAAGGTGGGGCTGAGGCAGTGCTGGTAAAGGAGGGAAGGACCCCAAGGAGGTGAGGTCCATGCTCTGACCCTCAGCAAGGGGAGAAGTGGCTGCAGCAGAGCAGGGGGTGGGGCTGACAGGTCCCACAAGGCAGCCTTCCTCCACAGCAGAGACCATGGACCACCTCAGATCATTTTAGTGGCCCTCTCTGGGCCTGCTCTACCAGTTCCATGTCTGTGCTGGGATGAGCTGGAGGCAGAGGGGTCTCAGGAAAGCAGAGCAGAGGGGGAAGCATCCCCTCCCTCCCCTGCTGCCCACTCAGGTGGGATGAGCCCAGGACACACTTGGCTTCCTGGGCTGTCATTGCCCATGGCCAGGTCATGTCCCATTTGTCACCCACCAGAACCCTCAATTCTCCACAGTGACATTCATACAGCCAGCCAGCCATCCCTCCCTCCCTCCATCACCCCCCTCCAGTCTGTGCTGGCCCTTGGGATGGCCCTGTCCCTGACCCTGCACTCAGCTGGGCTGGATCAGCCCAAGGGCTCTGTGGGGAGAGAGGGAGGGGATGCAGAAGCAGGGATGGGGTGTTGGGGTGCAGGGTGGAATAATGGGGTGCAGGTGGATGATGCCCACTGGGAAGGAGCTGGAGTTGCAGCCCATCCATCCCTGTGCTACTCTGCCCACCTCTCCTGCTCCTCCACCCCAGCAGCTTCTGGGGAACCCAAACTGGGGTGACTGGGCACAGGGACAGGTGGTGTGTACTGGCAGGGCTCCCCCACAGCAGGGGGCACAAGGGTGCCCAGGGGCAGCACATGGAGGGCAATTCCATCCCCTGCTCAGGCTCTGCCCTCCCCACTCCCATCCCAGCCCACTTCAGAAGCGCACAGCACTTTAAGGCATGTGAGAGGGGGAGACCCATTCCTTGTGCCCCCTCATCCCAGAGTTGGATCCCAAGGGGCTCTCCCACCACATCTCAAGCTGGGTGTTCCTGTGAGTGCAGCACAACCCCCTCCCAATATCCATTTTGAGCCTTTTCCAAGGGGACAGGAACTGGGATCAAGAGGTCACAGGGTGGGCCACTACTAGCCTCAGAACGTGGGATGTCCAGGGATGTGGGATGACCAGGGCGGTGGGATGTCCAGGGCCATGGGATGACTAGGGATGTGGGATGCCAAGGGCCATGGGATGACCAGGGATGTGGGATGCCCAGGGCCGTGGGATGACCAGGGATGTGGGATGCCCAGGGCCGTGGGATGCCCGGGGCCACGGGGTGCCCCATTTGGTGGAAGCCACACTGGGTTGCAGACAAGCCAGGTCAGCCATATTTATTGAGAACGGTTGTGGAGGGATAAAAATATTTCCACTACTCTATAAGAATTTATAAACCTATACTCTCTGATCCGTTAATAAACGCCTCTAGGACTGTCATGCCAGGGAGGGGCTTCTGTAAGAAAATAGCGAGATTAAAAAAAGGAAAGCACTAAATATTCCCTGCGGGGCCCTGCCCAAGAGGGCCCTGCCCAAGGGGGCCACTGGATCCCCACTGGCACAGGGACATGGGGGGCACATGCCAGATGCTGCCCTGGCACCCTGCAGCCCCCACCCCCGAGCCCCAGCCAGTCCCCTCCAGCCACACCCCACCCAGCTCGGGGGACAGGACACATCCCCAGGCCAGCAAGCTCCCAGTGATTCCACTGCTACCACTGCTCCCAGTGATCTCACCATCCCCAGTGATCCCACTGCTCCCAATCCTGCCTGCATCCTCACCATCCCCCGTGGGCTTTCCCATACCGAGGAGAGGTTTGGATCCATCTCCCCAGGGATGCTGTGAGAGGTGCCCAGGGCTCACCCTGGGGACACACAGTCGGGCTTTGCAGGAAGCAACACACCTGGGGACATCCTTGGGGACACAGGGACACTACACAGAGCCCTGCAGAGTGGTGACATGGCTGGGGACATCCTGGGGGGACACAGGGATGCAACATCTCTCTATGGGAAAGCAAGACACATGGGGGCAGTCTTGGGGGGGACAAGCTGCAGTGCTCTGTTAGGGCAGCAGCACCAACCAGGACGTGGTGGGGAACATGGGGACACCACGGGGGACATGGGGACACGCAGCAGTGCTTTGCTGCAAAGCAACATGGATGGGGCTATCCTTGGAGAATACACAGGGCTTCTGTGCCAAGAAGCAGCAGGGACAGGGACATCCTGGACACGCAGGGACACCACAGACAAGCAAGTGGCAGCAGGGGCCAAAATTCCAGCCAGGGCTGGTGCTGTTGCCATGGGGTGAGAGGTGCCACGGGCACAGGTCACTCATTATTGCTTTACAGGGCCAACATCATGGGGGGCTGAGGGTGCCCAGCCTCTGACTCGTGGTTCAAGGGATTTTCCCTGGGGACATTGATTCCCCACTGCTCCCCGTGCCACAGCCCTGCTGTCACTCAGTGGGGATAGGGTGAGGACACAGGCTGGACACTGACAAGCTTCAGTCCCCAGCACTGCTGTTGACATGGCAGCTGTCCCTCTGACCCCTCTGTCCCCTGTGGTCCCCAGGAGCTGCTGTCCCTCCTTGCCAGCCAAGGCCAGGGGAACAGCCCTGGTCCCCACAGGGGGGCAGCTGGGGCCTTTGGGGGGCTGCCACCAGTGCCTCCCTTTCCTCTTCCCTTAAGCCAGGGCCAAGCTGAGCATAAAGGCTGTAAAGCAGGGAGGCCGGGGTGACACGGGGACAAGGGACACGCTGTGGAGACCAGGCTGGCCAGGTCCCTCCCCAGAGCTGTGGAGAAACGGGAAACCAAAGCTTAGGGGGCCAAGATGTTCCCAGTGAGGTGGGGGGGAACCAGAGCAGGGGACCCCGGGTCGGGTGCCCTGTCCCCTCGCTGTCCCCTCGTGTCCCCGCAGGCGCTGGGCGGTTGGATAAGGCGATGCCGCAGCTTCAGGTGGTGGGCGGGTGTCGGTACCGAGTCTGGCAGCGGGGCCGGGCGGGTGGAGCGTGATGTAAACATTTCTGATCGGGGCCAGGAGGAGGACGAGGAGGAGGAGGAGGAGAAGGAGGAGGGACGGGCTAGTGCGAGTCCTTCATCTGCTTCTGGATCTTCTGGAGCATCTCCTGCATCCGCCGGAGCTGGAAGGGAGCAGAACGCGATGGGGGACGGTGCCAAGCCCCAGGCACGCAGCTCCCGTGCCAATGGGGCTGGTGCTGAGCATGGCACACACACTGAGATCGCCAAGAGCCGGGGAGGGGGGAGCCCCTGAATGCACCTCCAGCCCCTGCCGGCTGGAGCAGCAGCTGCCGGCACGCTGCAGGAAGGGCGGCTCCTGACGGCTGTGCCATCGCCGGGGCTGCAGGGAGCGGGGACGGGGCTGGGGGGCTCAGCCCAGCCCGCACTCACCTCCTCATCCTTCTCCCGGATGAGCTTCTCCGTCTCCACGTCCGGCACCGGGGGGATCACGGGGATGGGGAAGTCTGTCCCGCTTTCCCGGGTCAGCTTGCTGTGGACAGAGAGAGGAGGTGAGGGTGCTGCCCCAGACCCCCGGGGACGTTCCTCCGTGGATGCCCCAACCCCTGCAGGTCCCCAGCACCTCCTGCACAGCCCCTAGGCCTTGTGGCCACCATCAGAGTGGCTTTTTCCAGCCCTCAGCACCACCAGCCTGCCAGCCATCAGCCAAGGCGGGCCCAGGGACTTCCTCCACACCCGCCCATTTTGGGGAGAATCCCACTGTGCTTGGGCTCTCTTGGGCCAGTATTTTCCCTGCTGCTTTAAAACATCAAAACCTCGGCATCTCCCCTCTGTCCCCTGGTGTCAGGATGAGCTCTCCGGGCACTCCACGGCCCTGCCAGCCCCAAGGATGCTCCCCAGCCTTTTCGCGAGCTCTGCCGCCACTCAAGCCCACTCCTGCCGGGGAGAGCCGCGAGCATCCCCCCGGGGCCAGGGCACCGCGCAGGGCCGGGGCCAGCCCGGTCAATGCTCGTCCCACGCCCGCGGCACTGGGAGGGACCGGCTCTCCCAGCCGTCCCCGTGCACGCCACGTGCCACCCCGGCGGGTGACAAGCGGGTAGGGTCGTGTGCTGCCACGTGCCACCGCCACAGGGTGCTCCGGGCGGAGGGGTGATGGACACGGCTGCGGCACGGGCAGGACAGGACAGGGCAGAACAGGACAGGGCAGGACAGGACAGGGCAGGACATCCCCGCCCCGCGGGGTCCCGCTGTGCCGGGGGCCAGGCTTTGGCCGCCTCGGGAGCCGCTTTGGAAGACGCTGCCGTTGTCTCGGCTCTCCCCGTGGGGGATGTGAGGAGCACGCGGAGCTCCTGACAGCCCTGGCAGCGACACCAGGCTGGGGCCGGGCACCAGCAGGAGGGTGAGCAGCAAAGGCTCTCAGCACCCCGAAATCGCATCCCCGGGAGGGCAGCACGACCAGGGGACCCTTCCCTCGGGCAGCCTCGGGGGCTCACTTAGTGCCACCGAACAGTGACACATCCCCCAGAGCTGGGCGAAGCGGGGTGACACCAGCAGCACACGGCGTCCCTTGGCAGAGCAGCCTGTGCGGGACCCGAGGGGGTGGCCCCGGAGCCAGCTCGCCCCGAGGACGGCTGCCTGGCCCTTGCACGGCCACAGAAGGACCAAGACAGTGTTGGGTACCAACAAGCACTTTATAGAGGGGCCAGAGGGTGGCAGAGGGTGGCAGGGGGTGGCAGGGGGTGGCAGGGGGGCTGGTCCCGGCTCAGTCGGTGGAGCAGTTCCCGCAGCACAGCCTCAGCACGGAGGGATGGCTCCTGCCCCGGGGCACACAGGGAGAGACACTGAGAGGTGCCTAGAGAGGTGCCTGTAGCCGCAGGCGCGGATCCAGCCCCCCGGGAGCCACAGAGCCTCCACTCGCTCCCACGCTGCTCCAACCCGCGGCTGGAGGGTCCCATCGGGGACCCTGCTTGGGGGGCTCCCTCAGCACCTCGGGGTGGCTGAAGTGGATGTAGGTGCCATGAATTTGGCTGATCCGCGAGCAAAGCCCCAGCACCGGCTTTTGTCGGGCTCCTGCTCTGGTGCTGGAGCCTGCAGGGATGCAAGGGCCCCCTCCCTGCTGGACCATCCCCCCACAGCCAGCCCCAGGGGGATGCAGGATCCCTCTCAGTGCTGAAGCATCCCCCAAGACACACCCAGCCCAGAGGGGACACGCGGTCCCCTTTGCTGCCAGAGCACACTCCTGGCCCCCAGCCCTGGGGGCACATGGGGTCTACCTCACTTCTGGAACACATCCCTCAAAACAGCTCTGGGGGAGATGCAGGGTCCCTCTTGCGACCAGAGCATCCCCCCAGGCACCCCGGGGTCACAGAGTGCCCCTCACTGCTGGAGTATTCCAGCTAAGGCAGACCCAGCCTGGGGGGATGCAGGGCCCCCTCACTGCTGGAGCATCCCCCTCCCAGGCACTCCTGGCCCCAGGACACAGGAGAGGCCCCTCACCACACTGGGGCTCCCCAGCACAGCTCCAGGGCTCCTGGCACGGACCCTCGCACAGCCCTGCCCCGCCGACACCGCCCCTTGCAGTGTGTGGGGTCCCCCCAAAGAGAGGAGCCCCCCGGCCCGGCCCGGCCCAGCCCAGCCCGTACTTGCGGTTGCGCTCCTTGACCACCATGCGGGTCATGCTCTGGATGCACTGCGTGCGGTAGTTCTCGTAGTGCGTCTCCCGCGTCACGTCCTTCAGGTCCTGCATGTGCGTCCTCACCAGCATCGTCCGCAGCTTCACGAAGTCGCAGTGGGACGGGTTCTCCACTGTGGGGGAGGCAGGGTCAGGCCTGTCCCCAGCCCCGGGGCCACGATGGGCACATCGTGTCCCCGTCCCCAAAGGCCGGGGGCTGCCAGGGCCAGCCCAGCCTTACCTTCCACGATGCCCCAGGGATAGAGGCGCCCGCGGACGCGCCGGCCCTTGGCCTCCACCACCGTGTTGCTGCCGATGACGGCAAAGGGGATGCTCTCCTGTAAGGGTGTGGGGGGTCAGCAGGGTCCTGCCGTGACCTGCCAGGACCCACATCCCTTCACGTGCCCTCCTCAGGTACCATTTGCCAGGATATGCCAAAGGCCCAGCTGTGGAGCGCCCCAGTGGGACAGCAGAGGTCATGTCATGGGTTTCTTCACCCAAGCCCCATCCCACAAAGCTGCAGGTGTCACCCGTGGGAACTTGGTGACGTGTCTGGGTAATGAGATATGTGCCAGCCCCTCCATGTTGGAGAGCTTGCATGGCCCCAGAGAGTCCTGCAGGTCACCCCAGGGTGATGTGTCCTCCTGGCCACGGGGCTCTGCCCCTCCAGTGATGGAACTAGAGGAGCCAGACCCACCTTCAGTGCCTGGTCCTGCAGCTTGAACTCCTCATCCTCGTCTGAGTCACACTCAGGGAATTGGTAGATGCGGATGCCATAGTGGTCAATCTCCTCCCGGATCTGGAGACAAAGACCCCCTGAGGGCAGGGCTCCGGCCTCAAGAGGGGCTTGGGAGGCACCACACAGGGCCAATGGCCTCCAAAAGCCTGTTCCCCCTGACCAGATGTCATAGACATCCCCCAGTCCTTCCAACCCCCAGCTGAGCCCTGGCAGATGTGTCTTTGGTGGCCATGGAGACCATGGTGGCCATGGTCCTCTACAGCACTTCAAGTCTGGAAAATGCTCCAGGGCAAATTCCAGGCAGGAGATGGATGGACACCCCAGGGCACCCCTATGCCCAGAGACCTGCTGGGACAGCTCCCAGCTGGCCCACCTCCCCCTCACCTTGTTCTTCATGCGCTCCACCTCGGCAGGGGTCAGGGTGTCAGCCTTGGCCAGCACAGGCACAATGTTCACGCGCTGGTGCAGAGCTCTCATGAACTCCACGTCCAGGGGCCGCAGCCTGCGGGGGGAGCCCCGTGAGCCCCGTCCCACTGAGCCCCTGCCCAGCCCCCCAGCAGCACGGGCAGGGCTGCCCCTACCCGTGGCCAAAGGGCGAAATGAAGTAGATGCAGCAGTGCACTCGGTTGTCCTGGATGTTTTTCCGGTTGAGGCCACTTTCGTCACGGAAATACTGCTCGAACTGCTGGTCGATGTAGTCGGCCACTGGCTTCCAGCTGCAGGGACAGCAAGATGACACTGAGTCAGTCCTCTGTGGCCCACCCCCCCTCCCCCCCCACTCTCTGTGGACCCCCAGCTCAACACCTCCCATGGCTCAGCACCTCAGCCCAGTGAGCCATGGGCATCCCACCCACCACGGGGTGTCTGCCCTGGGAAGACCCCTGCCTCATGGCACCCATCATCCTGCCCGCCCTGGGGACAGTTCCCACCCCATGGCACTCACCACTCGGTGTTGTTGACAGCGTCCCCAAAGCCTGGCGTGTCCACGATGGTCAGGCGCAGCTTGACCCCCTTCTCCTCGATATCCACCACGTGTTTGGTGATCTCCACTGTCTGCGTGATGCGCTCTGTGAGACGGACAGGTGTCACCGGGGTGGACATCAGGGAGGGTGGAGGTGACATGGGGACATGCTGCAACCCCTGGGTGTCATCCCCCACCCTGGGGGCTTGGTGACCCAGCTGGATCAGCCCTGACACACGCCATGCTCCAGCCCAGGAGTGGATGCTCCATGCTGTGGTCCCCATATCCCCATGGACGTGCACCCATCCCTCGGTGGCTGTGTCACTGCCACCCCAGGACCACAGCTCAGGCAGCAGAGGGGTCTGCTGGGGCCGGGCCTTGCTGCAGGAGCATTTCAGGTGACACCACAGCTCCAGATTGCACATGCCCCTTCACCCCAGGACTCTCCATGTCCCTCCATCTCCAAGGATGCTCCTACTGCATTGTGTGTTTTGGCTTTCTCTCCAAGCAATGGAAACAAATCAAACAAACCCCTCTAACTCCTGGGGATTTAGGCAAGTTTTGGCCATTTTAATTTAAGAACTGGCTGCAGCTGAACTGGCACTGTGCCCCAGGCCCTGACTGTCCCCAGCCTCCCAGAAATGCTGAAGGTCCAGCCAATCCCCAACAAGACAGGGCTTGTTTTTCCTGTGGAAAAAAAGTCCCAGTGGGGGATCCCCATCCTGTTCAGGGGGGTCCCCACTGCCTGGGAGCAGTCCCCACTGCCAGTGGGCAGCTGACAACACAACACAACACAACACAACACAACACAACACAACACAACACAACACATATCATTTCAGAAGAGCCTGGCTGGGCAGGGAGAGCGGCTGCAGCCCCCAGTAGCGTCCCTGGGCTCTGCCACTGCCCAGGTCACCCAGGACGCCCCTCTGCGCCATGAGTGTCCCCCCTGACCTTCAGCATTGAGCAGCTTGCGGTCCCTGTACATGTCCGTCAGGAAGAGGCTGTTGACCAGGGTGGACTTGCCCAGCCCAGATTCCCCTGAGAAAGCAGGACAAAGATGAGGGGGGGCAGCCGGTATCCCCCTCCCCAGTCCAGGGTGTTTGGGATCCCGAGTGGGGTGAGCACCCCCAGGCCGGCTGGGCCCCCGTACCTGCCACCATGAGGGTGAAGTCGAAGCCCTTCTTCACCGACTTGCGATGCACCTGGTTGGGCAGCGTGGCAAAGCCCACGTACTCCTTGTCGTCCTGCAGAGGGCAGAGGGGACATGGGACAAGGACACCACCTGCCCACCTCCTACCTTGGAAAGCCCCCCCCCCATTCCTCTTGCCCGCAAAGAGATTCTCAGGGTTGGGGTTTCAGGGGATGAGGCCATGCCTGCCAGAAGCCTTTGTGTTCACGAGATGAAAACATCCTCCATCCCGCAGCCCCTTGCCCCACGTGTGTGTCCCCCCCTTCCCCACGGACACGTCCTGCACCTCGGAGGAGTCGTAGGGGTCCAGCTGCCCCCAGGGGCTCCGCGGGCGGTTGGGGCTGGGGGGCGGGGGGGCGGCGATGTGCTGCTGGAAATCCGGGGGCCGAGAGCGGGAGAAGATCCTGGCGTCCCTCTCATCATTGCCTTCCTCTGGGGGGACCCTGGCCGCGCTGCCTAGGGGGTGGCCAGGCTCCCGCCGGCCCTCCGGGGCCTCCACCTTCCTGGAGCTGTCAGCTGGTGGGCAATCCCGCAGGAACTGGGTCAGCTCAGCCTCATCCGAGTCCTCCTTCAGGAAGCGCTTTATCTGGGAACCAAGGGAGGAGATGACACCGGTGGTGGCAATGCCAGACCGAGATGGCAGCACCCAGCTCAGCCCCACAAGCCCCGAGCCGCTGCAGACAGACACACGCAGCCTAAAGGTGGCAGGGATGGGAGGAGAGACGGGACACGGCCACCCCAGGGGACCAGCCACCACCCTGGGGACAGCCACGGGGACAGCCATGGGGGTGGCAGTGGGGACAGCCGTGATCCCTTGCACCTCGGGCGCTTACGACTTGCGGTGTGGGGCCGGCAGGCAGCTCCTGGCACTCGGGGGACGGGGCTGGGCACAGTTCCCCCTGGGCACCCCGCCGCTCCTCGGGCTCTTCTGGGGCAGCCAGGACCCCCCTGTGCCCCATGGCCTGCCAGGAGGACAAGGAGGGGGACGGGAGGAAGCAAAGACACCGAGAAGAGATGAAGAGCGTTTGGGGAGTGACCCGAGCGGGGCTGCAGCCAGGGGAAGGCAGACGGTGGGCGGGGGTCCCCTGGTGCCCGTTATCGCCGCCCGTTCACGGGGTGTCAGCGCGGGCGGTGGCACAAGGAACTCCTGTCCCCGCCGTCCCAGGAGACAGCAGGCCAGGGGACCCGGGCGACAGACACGACCGGGACCCCGGCGCCTCCTTCCCCCGGGTCTGTCCGTCCCGGAGGGGGCGCGGGCAGCAGCCCTGGGCAGGGCCCGGGGGGACAGAGACAGCCGCCCCCAGCTGCCGCCTCGTGGGGTGGCGGGGCTGGGACAGGGGACGGGGACGGCGGGATCGGGATGGCTCCGCATCCTGTTTACAAGCGCTGGCGGGAGGCGGCGCGTTCCCAAGGGCACGTCCGGCAGCGGCTCCCGTGGGACCGAGCCCTGCTGCCAGCGGGCATCACCGTCCCCAGGGGCTCAAGGAACTGCCGGGGAACCCCGGCCCCACGGGCAGTGAGACCCCAGCCGAGAGGCACGCAGGGGCCGGGGAGCCCGTGGCCCTGCAGGCTCCCAGGTGTGGTCAGGGCCCCCCCAGAGCGGCACTGGAGGAGAGGTCCCTCCGTGTCCCCGCTGGCTGGCGGGGCGGGCGGCGGTGCCGGCGGCGAGGCGAGATGCGCGGAGTTAGCGGGCTGGAAACAAGGTCAGGGCGCTCCCCGGCTGAGCGCTCCGCACGGCCGGCCCCGCTCCCGCTGCCCCCGCGGCCACAGCGCGGGGACACGGGGCCAGCCTGGGGGACAGCAGGTGACCCACGGCGGGGGCTGCGGGACCCCCGCGCTCCCCTCTGCCCCAGCAGGTCCCGAGTGCTCGGCGGCTCCGTGTGACCGCAGCATCCTCTTCCTCACCGCCCTTCACCTGGGGGCCTCAGCGCCGGCCCCCAGCACACACAGCCTGGCCGGGGACACTCGGGGACGGGAGGTGATGCCACCACCGGCGGCGAGCGCTTCCAGCCCTGCTGCCGCTCCATTTCCCGGGGCTCCAGCCCTTTGAGGCTCCAGCCTTTTGGGGCTCGCCCTCGTCCCCCACCCCCGGGCGATGACCCCGGCAATGCCGCGGCACTGAGGTTTGCACCTCATCCTTGGGGTTCCTGCAGCAAGTGCGGCCCCCGGCAGGGCTGTCCCAAGGACAGAGGACCAGCCCGTGCCCCCAGCCCAGCCCCTCTGCCCCCTCTCTGGCCGCGCCGGGGACGGGCGCTGCCCCCGTACCTCTTGTCCCGCCTGCAGCTCGGGGCAGGTGGCCATGGCACAGCCGCTGTCGCCCGTGGCCAGCAGAAGATGCCGAGCGGCACCGGCTGCACCGAGGGCTGGGGAGCGGCATTAGCATAACTCCACCCTGGGCAGGCCCCGCCGGTGGCCCGCGGCACCCGGGAGCCAGGCACGGCCCCTGCGAGGGGCACGGCCGGGGAGAGGGACCCCCGGGCAGAGCCAGGCCCAGCCCCTGCCCGGCTGTGCAGATTTCAGGGACCAGCCAGCGTTGGCCAAGGGAGATCCCGGGTGGGCTGCAGGATCACCACCAGCAGCCCCAGCACCCCTGGGCTGAACACACAGATTGGCTACAGCCCAGGAGGACACTCAGTCCTTGGAAACACCTCTGTCCCAGGATAAAACCCGTCTCCATCCTGGGATGAAACTCCCTCCGTCCCGGGACAAAGTGCCCCTCCATCCCAGTGCCCACCACGTCCTCTCCCGCACCCCAGCAGGGTTCCACGGCCTCTTGGAGGTCAGAAACCCCGTTTTCCTACACTTTTGCACCCAACAGTTAAAGCTTCCCCGTGCGGCTCCGAGCTTTTGCCCGACCTGAGCCTGGCTTGGAAGGATCCAGCCCTGCACTGGGACGGTGCCCACCACAGGAATCCCAGGGAGAAGCTCCAGCATTCCTGCCTCGGCTCATCTCCGGGAGACGAAGGGTTACCAGTGCCCCAGGAGGAGCCGTGGGTGGCAGTCAGGGTTCCCCAGCTGTCACTTCGGGGTCACCAGGGACGGTGATTCACCTTGATGTGTGTCGAGATGCATCAGAGCAGCTCAGGCGCGATCCCGGGTCCCGAGCCGCACTCCCGGCAGGAGCGGGGGGGGATTTACGGCAGCGAGAGCCCGGGGCTGTGCTGGTGCCCCCGTAAGCAGATTACACACGCGGCTGAGTGCGAGCCGGCCTCACACCCGGGCTGCCAGCGGCCCCGCAGCCCCAGCGAGGGCCACACACGCCGCCCCGTCCCCGCCTGTCACTCTGCATCGCCCCGTCCCCGCGCGGTGACAGCCCGAGGGGACACCGGGCAAAGCCTGACCTGGGAAAGCCACCGGCCGCCCCTGAGCGTCGTTCCACGGGTACCGCGTTCCCACGGGAGGTGTTTTCCCAGCCTGCTCCTGCAGGGAAAGGAAGGGGACACCCTGGCGAGGTCCCCATGCCGGGCTGACAGGCGTTCCCGAGCCCTCTAAAGGTGACACCCAGGACGCCACCTCACTATGGCTGAGCATCCCGGGCACAAGCGCTGTCCCAAAGGCACGAAGCCCACCCAGGACAGGCCCCAGGGAAGCCCAGCGCTGCCGGGACCAGGCCGGCTCGTTCCCAGGGAGACAGAACCCGGACTGTGTCGGCTCTGGATGGATGCGCGGGATGCTCCCGACGGGGAATTGGGGTACGCCCAGCTCTGCCATCCCACCCATCGCAGCATTCCAGATGGGAAACCGAGTCTCCCGGCAGCTGCGAGAGGAGCAGGGTGCTGGGCACCCTAAGGACGGGGACAGGCTGAGCTGTGGGTCCCGGCTCAGGGCAGGGGGCACCACCAGGCAGGTGAGCACCACCGGGGGATGAGGGCCACAGCCCCTGGTGCAGCAGCTCCAGTCCCTCTCCTGCAGGGAATCCTCCAGCTTGAAGGACCTGTGAGACCCCAGGATGGGACCATGGGCAGTGACTCCCTGGGAGCCGAGACATGACAGCGAGGCCAGTCCTGGAAAGCAGACAGCACCTCAGCACCTGGGGCTGGGCAAGTCCTGACCCTCCCAGAGCCGGGAGCAGAGCTCGGGGAGGAACCGGTGCTGGTGCTGCTCCTCCAGGCCAGCTGGGAACCGCTCTGGGGACACAGGAATGTGGCACCGGTAGCAGGAGCACCGGCTGTGCCTCTGCGGGCCCTTCTGGAGCGCCTCCAGCCCCCGCTGACCCCACGGGCAGGGGGAGGGAGCCCAGCCGTGACTGCTGTCCCCCAGCGATGTTCCCAAGGCTGATGTGCGCATCCCAAAGGCACAGTCCGGAGCCTGCCGGGAAAGCGCTCCGTTGCGACACGCTCCGCCGGCCGCCCTCCTCTGCTTTCGCTGCGTCCGGCCCCGAAAGAATGTGCCGGGCCGGTTCCCACGGCGGTGCCGGGGCAGCGCGCCCGCGGCGCTCCCGCCAAGGCCACTTGTCCCCGCGGCCACCAGCCGGTGCCACGCGAGCTCCGTCCTCATCCCCAGCCCGGACACAGCCCCAGGTCCCCGCGGGGACACGGCCCGGCCGAGCGGCTCCTGGGGACCCGCCACCACCGCGGAGGAGCGAGACACAACGGGAAATGCGGAACGAGCCGCCGCGGGCTCCGGACCTCGCCGGTGAGCGCAGAGACGGCTCCGCGAGTGTGACGGTCCCGGCCGGGGACACGGCCAGGCTGGCAGCGCCACCGGCGCCCGGGGCCGGGGACGTGCCAAGAGCCGGGGAGCGATGCTCGGCACGGAGCCCCCGCTGCCCACGCACGGACACCCGCGGGGGGAGCGCAGGACCAGGGGACGCGCAGGTAACTCTCCCGAGCGCTGCCCTCCGGCTGCCCCGCTGAGGGCCCGGTGCCTCCCCCGCCTCCCCCGGGCCCGCCGCCCCCGGGGCCGGGCAGGTGCTGCCCCGCCGGCCGAGCCCCCCCGCGCTCCGCTGCGGCACCGCCGGCCCGGCCCGGCCCGCTCCGCCCCCGCACCGTCACCTTCACCGAGGGCAGCGGCAGCGGGCCCGGGCCGCGGTGCGGGGCCGTGCGGGGCAGCCCGGCCCGGGCCGGCCTTACCATGGCTGCGGCGCCGGGCGCCGTCCGGGAGCGGCGGCTGCCGATGGGCACGGCCGGGCCCCGCCGCGGATTAGCAGAAATAGCAGCGGCGGCGGCGGGGGCGGCCCCGGGGCGGGGCGGGCGGGCGGGGCGGCCCTTCGGCATCACCGACAGCGGCACCGGGCACCGGCACCGGCAACAGCGCCCGGCATCGCGGACCGCGCACGGGAACCGGCAGCGGCACCTGCATTCACCGCCCGCACCGGGCCCGAGCAATGCACACCGGGCACCGGCACCGGGCTCGAGCAATGCACACCGGGCACCGGCACCGGCACCGGGCCCGAGCAACGCACATCGGGCATTGACACCGGGAGCAGACACCGCACACCGGGCACTGGCACCACGCACGGGGCACCAGCACCGGGCACCGCACATCAGCATCCGGCCTTGGCATTCGGCATCAACACGTGGCACCGGCCCCAGGCACTGACTTTGGCAGCTGGCACCCGGCACTGGACACCGGGCACTGGAGCTGCACAGTGGCACGGGGTGGTGGCACAGGGCTCCACCATCCGCACTGTGGCACCAGCAGCAGGAACGAGACACTGCAGCAGGGACAGAGCAGCAGTACCAGGGACAGGGCACAGGCAGGGCACCAGTACTGGGTGCAGGGCATTGGCAGGGCCAAGGTGCAGGCAATGGGTACAAGGCTCCAGCACCAGTTACTGGTGCAGGTGAGAGGGAATGTCCCCTGTGACAGCGAGTGACCTCCTGGCAGTGTCACCAGCACCGGGCATTGGCCTTCAGGTACCACGTGCTGCGCAGGAGGCCTTGGGCTGCACACCAGCCACTGGCTCTTGGGAGCACTGGGCACCACCTAGGGGGTGTTGGGTTCTGGGAAAACACCCCAGCACCGCACATCCCACATCAGCTGCTGGGTACCAGGGACTGGAGACTGCACTGGGCACAGGTCACCGAATCCCAGTCTCCCAGTGCTCCCTCTGCAAAATCCCAGCCTGCCTATCCGTCTCAAAGCCCTTCCCGGGGCTGCTGCTGAGCCCTCCTGCCGCTGGCTGCTGGGCTGGCAAAGGGGCTCAGACACCCGGCTGGCCGTGCCCCCGTCCCCATCCCCACCCCCAGCCAAGCTCAGGGACGGCAGTGCCTTCCCGGGATGCCCCAGGCCCATGTGAGTGGCAGTGGCACGCGGCTGTGTCCCCGTGTCCCCGAGGGCAGGGGGGATGCTGGCACCGCGGGCGGGGTTGCCCAGGGCACTCGTGTTCCGGCCGTGAAAGGGGCCGGGAGAGCCTTGGCTGCGGTGGCTGCTCCCCGTGGTGAGCAACTGGCAGAGCTCAGCCCTCCCCAAAGTTCAGTCTCCCGGCCCAGCTGCTCCTCAGGGCTGTCCTTGTCCCACTTCAAACCCACTCCAGCCCAGGGAGCTGGTAGAGTCCCATGCATTCCCAGCGCATCCACTCATGGGCTTCTCCTCCCTTGCCTCAGTTTCCTCGCCCATGAAAAAAGCCAGTGGTAATTCCCCAGGAGGAAGAGACGGATCCAGCCCCAGTCAGGCTCTGACTGAAGCTGTGTGACTTCACAGGGACCATCTTAGCCTTGTCCCCAACCTTGTCACTGCCTGGAATCTCTTTCCCTCTGACGTTATAGATCCAGGCGTGTCTAGATGGCTCCACATTCCCTTTATTCCCATAAACAACCATCACAGGCTCAACACAGCCTCAGACAGCACCGGTGGCCAACTCGACCCTGTATTCAGGGATCCAGGCAGGGATCTCACTCTTCCAGCACCTCATCTTGACTGGCTGGAGGGTCCAGGCAGGGGGCAGGTAGGGGCAGGCAGGGGCAGGCAGGTGAGGGTGGCTGTTTACATCCCTAATCCCCACAGCCAGCGCTTTCCTCTAGGATTACCGGGGATTAGGGGCTCGGGGGCTCCAGGAGCTCAGCCCGGGCTCTCCCTGCCCTTCAAGGAGCAAGGCTGAGCTCGGCGGGGGTGGGAGGGCACTGCCGGGATGAGCCGGGTGTTCTCGGTCTGGCCAGAGGGCACAGCCTGGAGCAGCCACGGCCCCACTCCGGTAGCCCAGTGCCCATCGGGGCTGGGAAACTGCAGCCTGGGCTTTACACAGAGCATTAAAAGCTGAAGGGATCAGCTGCAGAGCAGGAGGGGACACAGGGGCTGCACGTCCCTGTCTGGGAGATGACACAAAGGAGAGTGATGGTGATGCCCAGGGAGGGTGGCACAGCTGGAGAGGTCCCCAAGGTCCCCGAGGCACCCCAGGGTCCCTCAGCCTGGAAGCAGCAGTGATCCCAGATCCCGGCCTGCCTGGGAAGTCTCCACTCACTACCGGGGCCCAGAGCTCTATAATTACCATGGGAGGCTGAGCTATTTTGGGAAGTGGCTTTGCTGCTGCCAAAGCTTTTATTCCTCCAAACCAAAACAAGATGGAAAGAGCCCAGCCCAGGATGCTGCATCCGGCAGGCGTGGGGAGCTTAACCTCCTCGCTGCCTGCACCCGGCATCACCCGGCATGGAGACAGGCCTGGGGCCTGGGCTGCCCAGGAAGGTTCACAGGAGGGTTGGGGGGGAAGAGTTGGGATCATGGATACCACAGGGGGTCAGCCAGGCATGGGATGGGGCTGGGGGTCAGTCTTGTCCTGGGCTGCCAGCAGGTCCAGAGGCCACATGTTCCGATGCTTCCCTGCATCTGCCATGAGAACCTCTATTTTTAGCTCTTGCAACAGGTCCTGTTTTGGGGCCTTCCCAGTGCAGTGGTTGGGCCGAGGAATGCCATGGGCTTGGAGTGGAGCACCTTGCTGCTGCTCTTAGTGACACATCCCAGGGGACAAAGCCCCAAGGGTCCATCCCCAAAGCCACCAGACCACAGGCAGAAGTTCTGCTCTCCACTCTCCAAAGCAGCCAAACAGACTCCCAGCTGGGAATAAACTAATTTTTCACACTGTGAAAAGGATGAGCCACATCACGCACCCCACGGTGCTCCCCAAGATCTGCTCCAGCACAGGGATGAGGTGCGTTGAGGGGGTCTGTGCTCAGGGTGGAACCTGAAAACCTGGGGTGTAACTCCTGCCTTTTGGCCTCTTTCCCTCGGTCTGAGCCCAGAAGGGCTCCCCACGCCTGGGCTGCTCCGTGTGCTTGAGTCTCATAGGACAGCCAATAGCCCCCAAACCCACAGTCTGAGGTCCCTCAAATGCAAAACCCACATGCCAGGGCCTTCAAATGCCCAAACCCACACACAGGTGTTCCCTAGAATTACACGTCAGGGTCCCACAGCTTTCCAAAGACATATACCAGTGTTTCTCCATCCTTGGGCTGTCTCTGCAGGGAGCTCCTGCTCAGAGTAGGGGTGCTGCAAGGTTCTGAGGGTCCACATTTCCCAAGTCTGGGGAAATGCCAGCCCTTCAGAGGGGTTTGGACACAGGATGAGCTCTATTGGATGGTGTCACAGCAGTGGGGACAGTGTCACAGCCATCCAAACCAGGTGGTCCCACCACCTCAGCCCTGCCCACCTGAATATTCCCACAGCTCATCACGTGTCACCAGCTCCCAAATCCCTCACAAAGGACTCATCAGTTGATGCTGTCCATCCCTGGTCCTGCCTGGGGACCTGGTAGCACTGGGGAATCAGGAGCACTCATCACTTAGCCCCACTGGGAAGGGCCTGTGTTGGAGCTGGGGGAGGATGGCAGTGGGACTGAGAAGCCATTTTTCCAATCAGAAGCAGCTGAGGCTTTCAGGGCCCCCCAGCTGTCCCCTCCCAGGTGCCTGTGTCCCCACAGGACAAATAGCTGGGTCAGGGATGGGTTCCACATGTCCCCAGCTGGTAGAGAGGGGCAGAATGGCAGAACCATATTCCCAGGGCTGTGTTTAAAAATGCCACGTTTATGTGGACCTTAAAAAAAAACTCCTGGCTGATAAATCAGGTTGGGTCTGTGTCCCATGGGATTTTCTTGCCTGAGTTTGGCCAGCCTCACCTGTCAGGACCAGAGGACACTGGAGGGGGGACAGGAGCTGGGGGGACAGGAGCTGCAGTGACAGCCCTTCTTCTCATCCTCATATCCCACAGCCCATTCCAGCTATGGGGGAAATTGAGGCAGACAGGTACTGACCCCCCTCCACTATTGGCCTCGGAGCTCCACCAGGGTTTTGGGCATCTGGATGTTCCCCATGGAGCCACGAAGTCCTAGTGACATGTGTGACACAAGGAGGTGGCTCCTACCCTAGCCCAGGTTGCAGAGGGGAGGTGTGACAGTGACACCAAATCATGGAGGGAGGGCTCAGACTGCTCCAGAACCACACAAAGCCCCTGTTCCTGAGCCAGAGGGAGGGATCCTGTACCCAGGGGATTGAGGTGGCTCTGGGGACAGGGTCAACCATGACAAGACACCCTGCAGAGCCATGTGCCAGATGCAGGATGGGGCATCAGAGAGGTGGAGGACAGGAATGATCCCAGGATGTCTCCAGTCCAGCCTCTGGCTCAAAGGAGGAATGGGCTGAGCTGGAAAGGGTTCCAGAGGATCGCAGAGCCATCATGGCCTGCTCACCACTGGAAAATCCTCCTGTGGGGGTGTCTTGCTGTGGCCAAGGATGGGGACCAGACCCCATGTCCGCATGGATACCCCAGCCAGACCCAGTGACCCCTTCCAGCTCCACCCCACCCTACAGAGCTGGGCACCCTGGTGGGATCCCAGGAATCTTTTTCCATCTCCATGCATCCCTGTGGAGCTGGGTGTCCTGACTGATCCCCAGCACCTCTTCTCCTTGAACATCTCAAGCCTTATGAGGACCTCTGCCCATTAACTGTCACAAGACATTCCCCAGAAAGGTCCCTGTAGCACCAGTGCCCACCTTTCCAGGATTTTGGTAGAACATGCCCTTCTTCCTCTCCCCTGGAGCCCCAAACTTCCCCATGAGGAAGGTGACAAACCCACAACCGATGGTTCATGGCTGGAGCTCTCGGTGTGTCCTTGCCAGAGCCACCGGCACCTTTGGCTACCCCCTTGGTGGGGACATCTGGCTCCCCACGTGCCACCATTCCAAACTGGGGGCAGGTGTGGGTAGGACCTACCAGGGACATCCCTGGGGAGGGGCACAGAACCTAGGAGGAGACAGTGGATGCAATGGCAGCTCTTGGTGGCCCGTGACATGGTCTGGGTGGCCTTGACCCTCTTGGGAGAGGATGCCTGGAGGGGACAGCCAGGTGCTGGTGATGGGATGAGCCACCCCTCCTATGGGCACTGGGTCAGGCTGGACCAGGACTGGATTTGGGCACAGGGTGCTGCACACCTCTGCAGGGGACTTTCGAGTGACAGTGACAGCATAGGGCCACTGCAGCTGTGCCAGAGACACCTCCCTGCTTGGTGATGGGGTGTCCCAGCTGGTGGCTTGGTCTGGGACGAGCTGCTGGTCACAGGGGTGACTGAGTGGCCATTTGCTGTTGGGGCCAGCTGCTGGCTCTTTCCCCCACCAGCAAGTGTCCCAGTGGGTGTGGCATCCCTGGCACCAGGAGGCACACCACACCCCAGCAGCACCCAGCTGTGTGAGGGGTTGGGGGGGTTTGGGGGTTCCTACTGCAGGGCTGGAGGTCTCCCGGGTCCTGCTCCCCTGTGGCAGCAGCGGACTGGGGTCTGTGGTGTTGCCCGGGTGTGATGCCAACAGTGAGTCCCTCCTCGCAGTGTTCCCAGGGAGTGAGTGTCCTGCTCCCAGAGCAAAGAATCAGCACAGTGGGGTGTCACCAGTGACAGTGTGGTGCCACCAAGGGCAGCGTGACAACCTGTGACACCAGGCAGGGTGTTGGTCCCTGTCCCTCACTGAGGTACTGGGGAACAGCCCAGGAGCCACCACAGGAAGGAGGACAGAGCCACTGTCACTACATCCCTCCAGAACAATAAACCATGAGGTTTCCTGATAGGGGCTCCAGCCTGGACCCTGGGACCCCTTCAGGCTCCTTCCCCAGCTGCAGCATCACTGGGGACATCCTTGGGGACATCCCCCCAGTCCCATCCCTTCCCCGTCACTCCCCCCTCAGCTCATTGGGTTCAAGATCTTCTCCAGCTTCCAAAGCTCAGCATCCCCCAAGGATGGAGCTCCCCCACCTTGGGGACCTTAGTTTGGTTCAGGAAGGTGTTCAGGTGACAGAGGGACAGCATGGGAGGGCCATAGGCTACCTCAGTATGATCTACTTCACTGTTCTCTGGGGCTAGTTTTACAGCAAAGGCAAAGCAGCTCCATTGCACCGACGGTCACATGGCTCTGTCACCTGCCTGTCACCCCCCTGGCATGACAGTGGGCATGGCCACCAGGCCAACAAGGGGCCACAGAGCTTGGGGGGCCCTTGTGACATAGGCAGGGATGGCACCACTCTCAGGGCTCAGGGTACCCACAATGGAGTGGGGACAGCACAACAGGCGACAACAGCACCGCCCCCACCGGGTGCCACCACAGCCAGTGCCACAGCCCCACCCTGGGCAGAGGGACTGTCTCCTCCTGCCTCAGTTTTCCCAGGAGCTCCCAGCCCCCCTGGGGGAGGCAAGCGATTGCCAACAGGCCGGGCAGCGAGCGGGGAAGGATTTATTGACTCACGGCTCGGGGTACATCACAGTTTGAGCTCCCTTCCCACCTCCACAGAGGACATCGCCTTGGATTCCCGGGCAAAAGTGCACGGAGAGGCTTCACAGTTTGATCCCTTCGGGAAAGCAGAACCGAGGCAGTGACAAATGGCAAACGCTACGTTGTATGAAAAAATAATACAAACTCTTCTCTTTAAATATCTTACAGAAAAATGAACCTGAATAAAGAGCATGAAAAGCACCGCGTGGCGTAACCCCCCAGGCCCCCTGGGCCAGGGAGACCGAGACAAGCCACAGCCCCACGTCTTTCTGCAGCACCCGGCACCGTCCCCGGAGCTACGTGGTCAGGGCTCAGCACGGGCAGCAGAGGTGTGGGGGCAGCAGGGACCACTACGTGCCTGTCCCCATGCCATGGAACCGTCCCCCACGACCCCTCGCTCGGCCGGGGGTGCCGGCAGGAGCAGCCTCAGGGGCCGGCCGAGGGCGGGGGGTTGCTACGAGGGTGCCCAGGGGGGCCGCAGCTGCCCTCCCGTGTCGCAGTGCAAGTTCACGGAAAGCCAAGGCACGGTCGCGAGGCTGTGGCTCTGTCCGGGGCAGCCCCGCTGTGCAAAGGGGAGGTGAGCCAGGGTGGGGGACACGGGGACGCGGGACTGTCCCCACGGTGCGGCCGGCCGGGCTGGTCCTGGCGGTCAGAGCTACAGCGTGCGGGGTGCCCAGGGCCATGCGGCCCCGGGGAGAGCCGGCTCCCCGGGGTGGGCAGCAGGGTGGGGGCGCGTCCGGGGGCCCGGGGATCCAGCCCCGGGGTGGGGCAGCCCCAGGAGCGGCTGCCGACAGGCACAGCTCCTTTCTCCCGTGGCTGCAGAGGATGTGGGTGGAGGCTCTACCGTGGGGGCATGGGCAGCCCCCCGTCCCGCCGGTGCATCTCCCCGAAGGCTCGGTCCAGCTGCTCCAGCTGGGAGCTCAGCGGCAGGTGGATCTCCAGGTGCATGCGCAGCGTCTCCAGCCACTGCTCCAGCTTGGCAAACGACGGCCTGAGCGAGGAGGGGGAAACGTGCCAGCTCTGCTGGCTCTGTCCCCACCTTGTCCCCTGCCCCAGGGAGCCCTGGGGGTCTCTGTCACCCACCGCTTCTCGGGGTCCAGGTCGCAGCAGCAGACGGCGATGGGGAAGAAGCTGGGGGGGCAGGCAGGGGGGCAGTAGCGCTCCAGGAAGCCCCGGACATTGAGGCCAAAGTCGGTGGTGCGGGGCAGGTAATCGGGGTCAGCGCTCACCCGGCCAATGATCTGGGGGCAGCAGCAGAGATGGGCGGGCTCAGAACCGAGGGGAGACCTCAACCCCAAACAGGGACCCGTAAGCCCCAAGGGGGAGATGTCCAAGCCCCAGGAGGGAGCCCAAACACAATGAGGACTTCAAGCCCTAGGGGGACCTCAAGCCCAAGGGAAGAGGCTCTAATCCTAAGGCAGAGACTCTAAACACCCCAGCCCCAAGAGGGGACACCCCGACGTTGGAGGAGTGACCATGAGAGACCCAGGCCCCATGGCAGACCCCAGCCCCAGGGGCACTTGCCTCACACAGGACAATGCCGAAGGAGAAGATGTCCACCTTCTCATCGTAGCTCCTCCCTGTAGACACAGGGTCAGGCTATGTCACATCCTGTCCCTGCCCCACCAAGCATCCCCTGCCTGAGGACAGAGCCCTGGCTGGCCACATTCCCCTCACCATTGATCATCTCAGGGGCCATCCAGTAAGGGTTCCCCACCACTGTATAGCGTTTCTTGCGGTCCGGTTTCTTCAGGTTCTTGAGATGTTCAGGCTGGTTCTTCTCGTCCACCATCAGCCGTGCCAGCCCAAAGTCAGCTACCACCACACTTTTGTTCTAGGAGGCAGAGGGAGGGGTGAGGCCTGGGGGGGAGGCCACACAGGGACTGAGAGCCCCAGCCAGGCCAGGGGAGGCCAGCACCAAGGTGGGACTCACCTCCCGCACGAGGCAGTTGTGAGAGTTGAGGTCGCGGTGGATGATGTTCATGGAGTGGAGGTAGGCCTGTGGGAAGGGTGGTCTGAGAGCAGGGGCATCCCCACATCGTGGTCCTCCCATCCACCAGTACCCGTCCCTCCCACCCATCCCATGGAGGCACCTACCATGCCAGCAGCGATGTCCTTGGCGAAGCTGACCCGCTGGCTCCAGGGGTAGTGACTGTCCTGGGTAGCAGGAGGGGGAAATTTGCCAGGGAATGGAAAACCAAGAGGGGTCCCTCAGCCCCACTGGGGTGATGAGGGACCAACCTGCTCCACCCACTGCTCACCATGCTCTTAATGAGGCTCCTCAAGGTGCCCCCTTTGATGTATTCTGTGATGAAGTTGAGCCTCTTCTCCTTGTAGAGCACCCCGATGAACTTGAGCACATTGGGGTGCTCCAGGCAGCGCATCACTTTCACCTGCAGGAGACACCCCCAGCCCGCATGTCCGTGACACCCCAAGGCTCTGACACCCCCTGGACAGAGCCACTGCTCATAAGTTCAGCGGGCAGGGCTGCACCCATGGGGCTCAGTCACCCCTAACCAGGGGTTGTGCCCAGGTGGGATCCCCTCATGTTCCCTCAACCTGGGGAATTAAAGACAGGGGACCCTCACCTCTTTGAGGAAGGTCCTCTGCGTCTCCTCATCAAAGCGGATCAGCTCCTTCATGACCATTACCTCACCCGTCTCCCGATGTGTCACCTGGCCAGGAGTGTAGGGACTCAGCCATGCCCCCTCCATCCTGGGGAGCTGAGACCTCCCACACTCATGCCCCCTGTCCCACCTTGATGGCCTGGCCGAAGCAGCCCTTGCCCAGCACCTCTCCATGGATGAGGTCAGAGGGGCGGAAGATGCGGTGGGCGCGGGACACGACGCGCAGGGACTCGGAGCGCCCGATGTCCTTGCGCTGGGACGCGGGAGAGCCCACGGAGCCTGAGCCCGGGGACTTGTCCGTGCTGCAGCTCCTCCTGTGGGATGGACAGACAAAGGTCAGTGTGCGGGGGGGGTCCCAGCAAGAGCAGGGGCAGGGGGTGGCCTTACGTGACAGCACGCTGGCGCATGGCAGTGGGGTCCCCGCAGGGCGCAGGGGCTGGCGAGCACAGGGGGCTGCATGGGGCAGGCAGGGGGCTGCCCTCCAGCCCTGGCTCCCGGCCCAGGGGCTCGTGAGGGTCATGCTCGATGGTCAGCTGCAGCAAGCGGCTTGTCTCCTGGATCAGCAGGTCAATCTGAGGAGGGAAATGATGATGGTGTGGGTTTGGGGACATGGCAGCAGTGGGGCTGGCTGGGGTGTGACAGTGGGACCATACCTCATCCAGGGGGACGTGGCCAATGGGGGTCCCATTGATCTCCAGGATGCGGTCACCAACATGGATGGAGTTCTTCATGTCAGGGCTGATGCAGTCTGGGTCCACCCTATGGGGACAGTGGGGTCAGACCTCCAACACTGTCACCATCATGGGAGTGTGCTGGGACAGTCCAAACAGGTGTGTCAGACTCCATTGGAACCCTCCCTCCTGCACAGGGACATGCTGGCACAGTCTCCACAAGGCAACCCAACCACACAGGGTCATGCATGGTACCACAGTCCACTCTGGCACACGAGGCAATGCCAGCATGGCCAGGGACACACCAGCACAGCCCCCACAAACCCTTCTGCAGTTGGGGACACACCGCCATGGTCCCCAGGCCACCCCTGGACAACGGGGACAACCCAGCCCCACCCCGCTTCCTCCCACCCCAAAAGGCGTCCCTGGGATGGATCCCAGGGGCATGGGATGCCCGAGCCCTGGGGAGGGGACGGTGGCAGAGGGGACAGGGACGCACTCTCGGACGCGCACGGTGCGGGGGTGCTCAGTGCCACAGCCCTGGTCGATGGAGACGGAGAAGCCGCGCTTGCCATCGGAGCAGGCAGGGATGGAAACAAGGGTGACGGTGTGAGGGATGCGGGAGGCCGGGGAGTCCGGCAGGATCTGCTCGATCACCGGTGTCACCACCATCTGGTAGTAGCAGTGGCCGCTGTGGGGAACAGAGCAGGAGGGTGGGTGGGGGTGCCGGGGATGCGTCCCCCCAGTCCTCCCCCCAGAGCAGACGTACCAGTAGAGCTTGGAGCGCTCCACCAGTGCATAGGTGTCCCCATCCCCGATGAAGGTGCGGCAGTTGAGGCAGCTGAAGCACTCGGGGTGGTACTTCTGCTCCCCGGCCACCTGTGGGCAATGCCATCAGCCCCAGGACCCCCTGTCCAGGCACCAAGGTGGGGCCAGGAGCACCCACGGGTGCACCAGGACCATGGGAAGGTCAGGGTGAGCCATGGGATGGTGGGGACAGAAGTGCCACCAAGCTGGGGATGGCTGTAGGAACACCTCCCACCACCTTGAGCTTCTTCCCTGCATCCCCCAACCCCAACATAGCCCTCCAGGGTCCCCTAAAATGTAGAGGGTACCCCTACCACGCCCAGTGGTGCTGAGGGGTCTGCAACCCTTCCCCACCTCCCCTGCTCCCCAGGAGCTCAGCCACGGGACAAGGCTCCATGTCCCACCCCTGGGGACCCTGTGGTGCTCACCATAACCAGCCCCTTGGTGATCTGCTCGGAGCAGCCATGGCACAGCTCCCCAAAGTGTGCCCAGTAATCCTTCTTGCAGTACAGGCGCCCATCCTTCTCGTAGTACTGGTGGGACAGGGACGCCCCGCACTCACAGCACCTGCGGCAGGGACAGGGACCCTCCTGTCACCTCGTCCCCATTGTCACCCTGGGGTACAGCCAGTGCTCTCCCACTCCACAGCTCTGTGGGCAAGCTGCTTCCCCCACCTCCTAAGTAGCTGCAGGGCCACTGCAACAATATGTTCCAATCTCCAGGGTGACAGCAGGTGATTCTGGGGGTGACAGTGCAGGCTGGGGCTGCAGGGACATGTGGGGACACTGGAGTGGACAGGGGAGGGGACATGGGGCAGGGAGCGGAATGAGGAGGGATGCACCAGCCATGCATGGATGTGCCAGCCTGGACAAAAACATACAGAGGGATGTACCATATCGGTGACAGACATGCCACCCTGGTGACAGATGTGCCAGCCTGGCACAGACTTACAGAGGGATGAGACAGACTGGTCACAAGTGTGGCAGCCTGGTCACAGACAGAGGGACATCCCACCCTGGTGACAGATACACAGAAGGGCATGTCCCTCTATCCATGACTAGGGTGACAGGCCAGTCTGGTCACAGACATACAGAGGAACGTCCCACCCTGGTCACAGGTCTGTCACCCTGCTCACAGATGTGACAGCCTGGTCATGGGTGCACAGAGGAACATGTCACCCTAATCATGGACAGAGGGATGTCCCACCCTGGTCACAGACATACACAGGGATGTGCCAGCCTAGTGAGGCATGTGCCAGCCTGGTTATGGATACACAAAGGGATGTACCAGACTCTCCACGGACATGACACCATGGTGACAGACGCACCAGCCTGGCACAGATACACAGGGATGTCCCAGCCTGGTCAGGGATGTACCTGCCTGGCAATGGACACACAGAGGGACACACCAGCCTGGTCACAGATACAGAGAGAGATGTCCCACCCAGGTGACAGATGTGCCAGCATGGTCAGGGACAGAGGGACATGCCCCCTTGGTCACAAACTCCCTACCCTGGCACAGACAGCCAGAGGGACACACCAGCCTGGCCAGGGACATGCCAGCCTTGGGACAATCTGCAAGGGGCACAGGGGGTGGGGGAGCTGCTCGGGGGATAATGAGGGTGAGAACAGCAGGGTGTGCCCGGGGGTGCAGAGGAGCCTGTCAAGTTCTGGGATACTGTGGCAGGGGTCCACATCAGACTGTGCAGAGGGGCACAGGGGGTACCAGAGAGGATTTCTGTGAGGGTGTAGGAGTGGCTGGGGGGCCCAGAACGGGGTTTATAGAGGATTTTCTATTGGGAGTGTTGAGTGGATGCAGGGGATGCTGTGGGAGGGGTGCAGGGGGCTGCAAGGCAGGGGATCCATCGAGGGGGGCAGGTTCAAGGGGTGCACGGGGAGCTGTAAGGGATTTCCTGCAGGGGATTTGCCATACCAGGGTGCTGTAGGGTGCGGGGTTGCTGCAGGACACTCTGCAGGGGATGCCGCGGGGTGCCCGGGGACTGTCGCAGTCCCCGCCCCCGCCCCGGGCCACGCAAGTAGAATACCAACCAGCGATGACGTCACGGCACGGAGTTTCCCCACCCCATGACGTCATCGCGCGAGGACTCCCCCGCCCTATGGCGCTGCATGAAACCTCCCCTGGGCTGGGGGCGAGGGCGGAGAGGAGGAGGAGGAAGAGGAGGAAGAGCAGCAGGGGGAGAAGGAGAGGGAAAAGGAGGGGGAAACAGAGGACAAGGGGAAGGGGAGGGGGAGAAGGAGGAGAAGAAGGGGAGAGGGAGAAGAGGAGGAAGAAGAGGAGGAAGGGTAGAAGCAGGAGGGCTCTCAGCGAGCCCAGCGCTGCCGGAAGCCGCTCACCCGTCGGGTACCGGATCCAGCTGCAGCCCCGCAGTGGCTTTGCTCCGGCAGACGGCCCAGAGAGGGGGAGCCGAGCATGGGGGACACAGTCTGAGCCCCCCGGGGCTCCCCGGGGCGCAGAGCCCACCCTGATCCGCTCCCTCATCAATCGCACTCCCACTCACTTGGCTCCGGCGCTCAGGACGCGGCTCTTCCTCAGCACCGCCGCCAGCATCCTCCTCCACCGGACAGGGACACACCCCGGGGCAACCCTGGGCACCCCCAGCCCCACAGGGAATCCTGTCAGGCCCCGGGCACCCCTGTGCCCCCCGACCCAGACCCTTTCTCCTCGGAGCTCCAACGGCTGGAGCTGCCGGGAGGGCTCAAGTGAAAGAGGAAATAGGGAGGGAGGGGGGCGGGTGACACCAGCCACACGCACTCTGTCACCCGGCAGGAGGGGACAGCGAGGGACACGCAGCAGAGCCCTCTGCCACCAGGCCTGGCGTCAGCCAGAGCACCCCACGGGTGCCAGGAGTCACAGCCACGCTCCAAGGAGCGACACTGTGACGGCCTCACTCATATCCCTGCCACAGCTGGAGCAGGAGGGAGCACCGTCCCACCGTCCCTGATGCCAGCCTGACGTCCCTAAGGCCATCCATTCCAGTGTCCATGATACATCCATCCCCGTGCCCCTGATGCCATCCCAGTGTCCCCAAGGCCATCCACGTCCCCGCTGTCCCTCGGCGGGTCCCACCTGAAGCAGTCGGCGTGCCAGTCAGCCTTCAGCGCCTGCAGGTACTGCCCATCGTAGATGCCCTGCCCGCAGCTCGCACACACCGGCAGGTTGCTCCCTGCAGCCAGGGGACACGAGGGGACAGGGCTGTCACCCTACCAGCCGGCCCCAGCCACCCACGGCAGACCTGGGATTAAATCCCTCTCTGCCTGGGATGGTGAATTCCATCCCCCACCCATCGATCCCACATGGGTCAAGGTCGTGGCACCCACGGCCCAGGGCTGGGATGGGGACACACAGCGAGAGCAGGATGGGGGCAGAGGGTGCAGGGAGGGTGAAGTGGGGCAGGATGGGTGTGCCAAGGGATCCAGGGAGGATGGCAGGGTGTGGATGGGTGCTGGGTGCATGGGGCAACAGCAGGATGAGTGCTGGGGGGTCCTGAGGGACACAGAGGGTGCAGGGTGGGGGATGAATGGAGGATACACAGAGGGGTGCAGAGTGAGTGCCAGGGGATGCAGGAGGACACACGGAGATGCAGGATGGGTGTTGGGTGATGAATGAGGTGGACAGAGATGGATGCTGGCGGATGCATGAGGACACAGAGGGGTGCAGAGGGTGCTGGGGGATGCACAGTGCATGGAGGGACACAGAGGGGTGCAGGATGGCTGCAGAGCTCCTGGAGGTGCCAAGTTCTTGGGGTGTGTGGGGAGAAATGAGGGACCCAGCAAGTGCAGAGGGGCAGGAAGGTACAACAGGGATCTAGAGGTGCAGGGAGATGCAGGGGGACTGTGGGGTGCAGGACAGAGGCAGGCTGGAGGGGATGAGGGGTGCAGGAGGGGCACGTGGGTTGTGCAGGGGAAGATGGGGAAGTGTGAGGGTGTAGGGCAGATGGGGAGCTGCAGGCTGGACAGGGGTGCAGAGGGAGATGTGGGGTGCTGGGAGGGGGCAGATAGGGATGCAGGCTGGCTACACGGGGAGAGACTTCTTGACAAGGAGGATGGGGGAGATTTGGGGGTGCAGGGGGGAGTGTAGGCTGTACAAGGAAGGAAGGGGGGGATGCAGGCTGAACTGGGGGTACAGGGAAGACCTGGGGGTGCAGAGGGGATGCAGGATGAACAGGGGCTGCACGGGGACACTTGGGGGTGTGAGGAGGATGAGGCTGGATGGGGGTGCAGGGGGATGCAGGCTAGGGGAGCAGTGTAGGGTGGGATGCAGGGGTGAGGAAGACTGGATCAGGGGTCCAGGGGGACATTTAGGGGTGTAGTGGATGCAGTGGGTGATGCGTGACAGATAAGTGAGAGGTGCAGGGGGCGATTTGCGGGTACAGGAGTGATGCAGAGTGGCTGGGGAGGGCAGGGGACGTGCGGGGGCCACGGGAGATGTAAGGTGCAGGAGGGGCATTTCAGAGAGGAATGCAAGGGTGCAGGTTGATGCAGGGGGGCTGTGGGCAGGACGCAGGCTGGATGAGGGGGCACGGGATGTCGGGGTGCAAAGGGGATGCAGACCAGAGAGGGACGGAGGGAGGGACACAGGGGCGATGCGGGCTGGGTGAGGGGGTGCAGGGGGAAGATGAAGAATGAACTGCGGGCACATTTCGGGATACAGGGGCGATGCGGGCTGGGCGGGGAGCGCTGGGGGTGCAGGAGTGCAGGACGGGGATGCCCAGGAGGATGCAGGGACAGCGGGGAGGATGAGGCTGGCCGGAGGCTGCGGGCAGGATGAGGGCAGGATGCGGAAGGCCGCAGGCTGGCGAGAGGGCCCGCACGGGCCGGGCTGGGGGTCCCGGGGCCCGAGAGGCAGCGGAAGCGCTGAGTCAGGCCGGGGGGGCTCGGGGGGTCACGCACCTTCGTCCTCTCCCATAGGCTCGTCCCTCCAGGTGCAGCACAGCAGCATCAACCTCATGCAGGCGCGCTGGGCGGCGCCGCGCCGCGCCGGGCCTGTGGCGGTGTTGGTGGCGGTGGCGGTGCGGGGTCGGGCCCCCCCCCCCCGGCCCTGCCGCTGCGGCTGCCGGGCGGGACCGCCGCGCCTGCACCGCGCCTGCGCGGCCAGGGGGCTCGGGCGGGGCGGGGCCTCGGGGGCGCGGGGCGGGGCCGGGGGGCTGGGGGGCGGGGCCTGGGGGAGCGGGGGCGGGGCCAGCGTGGGTGTGGCCTTGTGGGCGGGGTTGGGGCGATGGGCGGGGCCAGCGTGGGTGATGCTTGGTGGGCGGGGCCTGTGCGATGGGCGTGGCCGGCAGGGCGTGGCCGCGCCCAGGGGCGGGGTCGGGGGATGCGGAGCGTGCGGGGCGATGAGGCCGTCCTCACCCTTTCGTGACCATCACCGGTGTCCCCACACACCGTAGTGTCCCCAGCTAAGCCAGGCCAGGTGTCCCCAGCTACGTCCCCAAAATCTGGGAGAAAATCCCATAAATTTAAGTGGGAAAAACGCCCAAAAGAGGAAGAAAATCGAATTTTTTGAGGTGGGAGAACGACGCAATCAGCAGCTCCTTCCAGCCTGGGATTCCAAATATTTCCTGGGATTTTGAGGTTTTTTTGGGATTTTGGGATAAAGAGACAAAAGATCCACAGAGAAAACCCCGAAATCCCCAAGAAAATCCATCAAATTTTAGGGAAAAATTGGCCAAATGTGGAAAAAATTCAATTTTTTCCTGTGGCCAGCCCCACGGGAAGGGCATGGGTGTTGCCACACCCACTACTGGCCATCACGGGTGTCCCCACGTGCCCCGGGCGGGCACTGTGATCAGGGCACAGCTGTCCCCATTCTCCCTGGGGTGTCACCGTGGGGATGTCACCCCTCTGCCATTCCCCACGTCACCACGAGATAGAGCAGGGACCTCTCCCTGCATGGCCAGGCCACCACCACGGCAAGGGGCATGGCCGTCACCCTGGCTCCCGGGCCTGTCACTGTGGGACAGGGTATGGATGTCCCCTTCCTTCCCCGCAATGTCACCATGGGTGTCACCCCCTTGGCCGTGACAGAAACAGCTGTCACCAGGGTACAAGGCATGGACATTTTTCTGCTCCCCCACTGGGAGCCAGAGCAGAGACCTTGTCCCGAGGCTGTCCCGCTGGGAGAGGGCAGAGATGTCCCCAACACCCCCGGCCGGGGCACAGAGCTCCTCTCGGGGCCTGGGGTTGTTACTGTAGGAAAAGGCATGGACAAGCCCTGTAGGTCCCCAGGCTGTCCCCCCACCCCTGCCACGGCTCCCAGGGCTGTGACCGTGCAGGGGGACAAGCAACACCCCTGAAGCCAGGACCCAGCATTTTTCCAGGCTTGTGCAGTGCCCCGGGGTAGGGCGAACCCCCGCGCCATTGCCGCCGGGAGGGGTCAGGGACACGGGACACAGGATGGAGCCAGAATCCTTTAAAAACTTGTCCTTTATTAGTCTGTCAGAAGCGAGTCCCTCTGTATAGGGCGTCCAACCCAGTTATAGCAAAGTGAGCAACCTGAAGGGACCGAGCCCCCCCCAAAGCGGGGAGAGCCCCAGGACCGGGGCGGGGCCGGGCTGCCGGGGCCATCCCTCCCCGCACAGCCCCCGCCGCCGGCCTTCCCTTCCCTCCCTCCCTCCCTGCACTGTGGGGCGCCCCTCCACCTGTGGCTCCTCCGGGGGCCAGCTCTGGGGCCGGCCAGGGGCGCCACAGCCCAGGCCCCCCTAAATCCCGCAGGGAGCGATAGCACCGAGGGGGACGGCTGCTCCCCGCACTTTATTCCGCGCTCCCTGCCGGGACCGAGGGGCGGGGGGGACGGGCGCGGCCGCGGAACGCGGGGTCCCTCCGGGGATGGACGGGGGGGTCCGGGGCTTGAGGAGGGGGGTGTCTCAGCTTTGCTTCGGATTTACATTCTGGACCATGCAGTAGCACCAAAGTTCATGAGGTGATGGGTGATGGAGCGTTACTTCCTCTTCCTCCCGCAGTACTTCCCTGCCGCGCAGCCCGCGCCGCCTGCGGGGAATGCGGGATGAGCCGGGGAATGCGGGATGAGCCGGGGGATGCGGGATGAGCCGGGGGATGTGGGATGAGCCGGGGAATGCGGGATGAGCCGGGGGATGCGGGATGAGCCGGGGGATGCGGGATGAGCCGGGGGATGCGGGATGAGCCGGGGGGATGCGGGATGAGCCGGGGGATGTGGGATGAGCCGGGGGGATGCGGGATGAGCCGGGGGATGCGGGATGAGCCGGGGGATGCGGGATGAGCCGGGGGATGCGGGATGAGCCCCGGGGATGCGGGATGAGCCGGGGGATGCGGGATGAGCCGGGGGATGCGGGATGAGCCGGGGGGATGCGGGGTGAGCCCCGGGGATGCGGGATGAGCCGGGGGGATGCGGGGTGAGCCGGGGGGATGCGGGATGAGCCGGGGGATGCGGGGTGAGCCGGGGGATGCGGGGTGAGCCCCGGGGGATGCGGGATGAGCCGGGGGGATGCGGGATGAGCCCCGGGGGGATGCGGGATGAGCCGGGGGGATGCGGGATGAGCCCCGGGGGGATGCGGGATGAGCCGGGGGGATGCGGGATGAGCCGGGGGGATGCGGGATGAGCCCCGGGGGGATGCGGGGTGAGCCCCGGGGGGATGCGGGATGAGCCCCGGGGGGATGCGGGATGAGCCCCGGGGGATGCGGGATGAGCCGGGGGGATGCGGGATGAGCCCCGGGGGGATGCGGGGTGAGCCCCGGGGGATGCGGGGTGAGCCCCAGGGGGATGCGGGATGAGCCGGGGGGGTGCGGGGTGAGCCGGGGGGATGCGGGATGAGCCCCGGGGGATGCGGGGTGAGCGCTCCCTGCGCTCCCGCACGCCGCCAGCGGTGGGACAGCGGCGGGGGGCAGGACCGCCTCCCAGGAGCGGGCGGACCGTGTGCTCACCTCTAAAGCCCAGGGCACCCAGGGCTCCTCCGTAGGGCTTGGGGGGCTTCCCTGCAGGGGGAAGGCAGAACGGGGTGAGCGGGACCCCCGCAGGGATGCGCATCCCCCACCCCAAAACGCCCCACGGGGACGATGGATACTCACCACCAAATCCCAGGCCGCCGACCCCACCTGAAACGAGAGTAAAGCCCTCAGCACCCACGGGGCACCCCTATTTCTGTGCCCCACACCCCCCGAGCCAGCCCCGCAGCTGAGTCCAGCTCCTGGGGTCCCTCCCCAGCCCCCGGGGTCCCTCCCCAGCCCGTGGCCCCGTGAGCCGGCCAGGCACTGACACAGGCGCCGAGCTGGAGGTGGTACCTGGAAATATCGGTGATACGCCAAAGCCGGGAACTCCAGCCCCTGGGAAAAAAGCAACAGCCAGTGACAGCAGTGCCACCCTAACGTGGACGGGGGACAGCCTGGCTGGGATCTCTTGCTTATGCCAGCAACAGGAGCTGATGCAAAAACTGCTGTCCCCACCCTGGCACCCTTCTGGCTTCCCAGTGCTCTCCCAGGCCAGTAGGGAATGGCAGCAGCGTGAGGACAGCAAGCGAGGATGAGTGTGGCAGGGATGGGGATACACTCCCACACCAGCCCCAAACTGCAGCACTCACCTGGCTGCAGCCCCCCAGCACCAAAAGCTGCAGGTGCGTGAGGCCCAGAGAGGGTGGGGGAGGGTGAGCACAGCCATGGGAATGTGGATGGGGACAGGAGTCACTCCTCCAGCCCCTCTGACTGTCCCTTACCTGGCTTGGGAGGTTTCCCAGCAGCTCCTGGATACAAGAGTCCTATGTCAGAGGGGGGCACCAGTGCAGTCTGGGCCCCAGGGCCACAGCCAGACCCTTCAGGAGGGCCCAAAGGGTCCCAGGAGGGACCTGCATCTCCAGGCACATGGTCCAGTACCATCCCCTGTTCCTATGGCATGGGCAAGGCTGGTGCTGTGGCCCTCAGTCCCTGCTCAACAATGGCAATCCCTTTGGATCACCCCCTGGGAACAGGGCAGGTGGCAAACAGGACGGGGCACAAAGCACGATGACAGTGTGGGGTGGGATTGTCCTGTGAGACCAGGAAGGGACAGAAGTGACCCACAGACTCCCTTTCCTTTTCATTGCCCTGCCAGCACTCGGCTGTTCCTGCTGCTCCCCGCAGCCCAACCCTGGGGAGCCCCACCCCAGAACCAGCATCACTCACCAAGGCCACCAACTCCGAGCCCACCAACTCCGAGGCCACCTACAAGGAGTAGCCTGGGTGAGCACCAGCAGGGACAGACAGTGGGGCAGTGTCTGACCCGCTCCTCACCCAGTCCCAAGTGTGCTCATCCTTCCTCGGGCAGCCCTGCTCCCTCCATGCTGACCAGAGGGAGCATCACTCCAGCTCCACCCCTCTAGGGAAGCATCCCTCTGCCTGCACATCCCCACTGCCTGAGCTCAGCTCCTGCCAGCACTTACCTGGGACGCCACCAATCCCTGGAACTCCAACCCCAGGAACACCTGCCAGAGAGACACCATTAACACCTGTTCCCCCACAGCCTGGCATCTCCAGCTTAGAGCAGCCCCAGCCACTGCCCAACCTGCTGGGGTGGCCCTGGCACCCATGCTGGGAGTCCCCAGCACCCATCTCAGCACCCAGAGGGGCTTCAGCCCCTGTGTGACACATGAAGGAGAAAACTGTCCTCAGCAAGTGAGTGCAGGGCAGAGGGTACAGGTGGCACTTTGCATCCATAGGTAACAGCACACCACTTCCCATGCCTGGGCCATTGGGGCACAGTGAGCACGCAGGGGACAGGAAGAGAGGTCAGCTCCCCGATGGCCACAGGAGGAGAGTGCCTGGGGACAGTCCGAGGTGGCCCTGGGGCAGGGGGCAGCAGGGGTACGTACCGAATTTGGGAGGTTTAGCACCAGGCTGCACCCCTACTTGGGGGATGCCTGCAAAGTGAGTGAAGACACCACGGTTAGGACAGTCACTCCCACACCATGCACTTGTGCCACCGCTCTCCATCCCACCCGCATCCCTCCTGCCACCCCTTCGTGTGGCTTGGTGGCTTTTAGCATTCCCAGCCACCACTGTCCTCAAGCAGGGCAGGAGAAAGCACGTACCTGCCCCGGGTACTCCAGGTACTCCCACCCCTGGCACCAAGCCGGGCACGCCACCAACACCGGGTGTCACTCCGGGCACTCCGCCCACGCCAGGCACTACACCTGGCACCCCTCCAACCCCGGCACCTGAGGAGAGAAGGGTGATGCAGCAGGTGTGAGCCCCGTGCTCATGTGGGATGATGTGTCCCAGCATACCCTGCACTGGTCAGTGCCACACCAGGGCTGGCGGGGACACTGAGGGGCTCCCCAGGCTGACTCACCAAATTTGGCTGCCTTGGCTGCTGCTTTGGCTGCTGCTGCTGGACCTCCAACACCTGGGCAGAGACAGCAAGGGGGGGTTAGTGACCTGGGGAGGCATCACAGCAAACCTGGGCAGAGGCCAACCCTCAGGCCTTGTCTGCATCCCCACAGGGTAGTGCTGAAGTTCTCCTCAAGCCTGTCCTGCCCCCAGAACTGCCCCACCTTCGCCTCTCTCCTTCTCACCTGGGACACCTCCGACACCAGGAACCAGGCCACCTACTCCAGGAGCCAGGCCACCTACTCCGGGAGCCAGGCCACCCACGCCGGGAGCCAGGCCACCCACGCCGGGAGCCAGGCCACCTGCTCCTGCAAGGAGAAAAAGGACTGGGACTTCAGTTTGGGAGGAAACGTGGTGAGTGGGTGGATGGATTGTGAGATGGATGTGTGGCTGGATGAGGAGCGGTTGAAATGATGGTAGAATGGATGAATGGTTGGATGGATGGTAAGATGGATTAATGGATTCTGAGATCAACACATGGGTGGTGGGATGGAGAGATGGACGGAGGAGTGGTGAGATGGATGTTGTGGCATATGGGTAAAACCTTACAAATGAAAGGCTTTGTAAAATAATGGTTCAGGCCTTGCTGCTTCAGCTGGGTACAGCTAACAGCTAGCCTGATAAGTTCCCTTGAGAAAGGAATTGTAACAGTGAGAATCAGCTTACATATCAATCTATTCCTGATGGAACCAATTTGCACCTGTGAGGAGAAAGATTCTATCTTTGTGAAACATCATCTTCCCAGGAGACCAGAATGTAAACATACTTAGGAAAGTTTTTGATGGACATGTACACTAGCCCTTACTAACCAACAAACTGAGTTACAATAAGTTACTAACCAATTAGAATAAAACACAATGTCTTAGAAAAACATATAAATATGAGCTGTGAAGAATAAAGATGGGCTATTGCTGCACAAAGAAATAGGTGTCTTGTCCATCTCTACTGCGACAGGATGTGTGTATGAATGGGGAATGGTTGAATGAATGGTGGGAGGGATGAATGGAGGAGGGATGATGCGATGCACTAATAGTTGAAGGGATGGTGAAATGGATATGTGGATGGATGTGGAGTGACTGGATGAATGGAGGAGGTACAGATGGATGGACAGAGAAGGGGACAGATGGACCCTGAGGTGGTGGTGGTGTGGCTGAGTGGGCAGAATGGGGTGTGGATGGACTGATGTATGAGAAGGTGTTTGAATGGTGAACTTGGACACTCCACCGGGCTCAGCTCTCTGGAGAGCAGCCCTGACAAAGGCAGAACCTCATCCCACATTCAGCCCTTTGGGGAGCCCATCCCTCACCCCAACCCCCAGGGACCCCAGGCACTGCTGGGCCTCAGCCTCGACAGCAGAGCAGTCTGGGGTGGGGATGAGTGGGAGACAGGACGTGTGGGATAACCCCAGAGAGATCCCGGCTTACCGTACTTGGCTGCTTTGGCGGCTGCTTTGGCAGCGGCTGCTGGACCTCCTGGGGGACAGGGAGTGAGAGGGTCAGGAATGCGTTGGGCCAGCACGGCTGGGGACATCTGAGCATCCCTTGGGCACCATCTCACCTGGAATGCCGACCCCAGGCACCAGACCAGGAACACCAGCACCAGGTACACCCACTCCAGGCACGCCTACTCCAGGAATGCCCACTCCAGGCACGCCCACTCCAGGCACGCCAGGTACACCAACGCCAGGTACACGTCCTGCTCCTGCAGAGAGGTTCAGGGATGTGTCCGAGGGGGCAGACTCCACAGCAGGAATCCCACTGACCTCCACAGCACCGGGGTGTCCCCACTTCTCCTATGTGCCAACACACCTCCTCCCTCCCTGGAAGAAGAGCTGGTGGTGACAGTGATGACATTGGTGACTCACCAATCGCCGCTGCTTTCGCTGCAGCCTTGGCCGCGGCCGCTGCTGCTGGGCCACCCACTGTGGGGCACAAGGGACACAGTCAGGACACTGCCGAGGCCACCATCCGCCCAGCAGCTGTGGACAGCCCAGCTGCTCACCTCCAACACCGGGCACAGCGCCAGGAACCCCAGGCACACCAGGAACGCCTGGGACACCAGGGACACCAGGGACACCAGGAACTCCAGGAACTCCAGGAACACCAGGAACGCCAGGAACGCCAGGAACACCAGCGATGCCAGGAACACCGGCACCTGCAGGAAGTGAGATGGGAGAAGTCAGATCACACAGCAGTAAAAGTTGAAAGGTTGGGCCTCTTCTTCAGGGCCTCTATCTCAGAATTGTGGCCCAGAAAGTGGAGCATCCACAGCCATTTCCAGGAGAGACCCAAGTGAGGTAGGAGAGGGAGCAGTTCCATGTCTTGCTAGACCCAGTGAGATGCATTTCAGGATCCAACCAGGTTTTTCAGGGCAGAGGAAGCAAGCCAGGCCCCGCACAGCATGTACCGTATTTAGCTGCCTTTGCTGCTGCTGCTGCCGACGGCACCCCTGGGGACAAGGGAGACAGGGACCCTCAGCCACCACGGCCCCATAGAGCTGGGCCATGGGGACAGGGCTCCTGGAACAGTCAACGGCCACCCCAGGGATACCTCCAACACCGGGCACCACCCCGGGGACAGCTCCGACTCCGGGCACGAGGCCGGGGACGCCGCCAACACCAACACCGGGAACGCCGCCCACACCGACACCGGGAACGCCGCCCACACCGACACCGGGGACACCGGCACCTGCCGGGAACAAGAGGGGACAAGTCAGAGCTGGCTGCAGCAGGAACTCAAAGGTGGCACCTGCCATGGCTCTGTTTTGTCATCGTGGCCTGGAAAGCAGAGCATCCACGGCCTCATCCAAGAGAGATCCCAGCGGGGCAGGGCTGGGATCAGCCCTGTGACTCTGCCAGCGATTGCCAGGAAGTCACTGGCACAGGGACCACAATGACCCTCATCCTCACTGGAGCCCAAAGTGCTCCTTGTCACAGGGACATCAAGCCTTGCAGCCAGAAAGGCCATGGATAAGAAGGGCTCAGTCTCCCCAGCAGGTGTCTGGGAGGGCTGGGAGCCCAGCCACTGGTCAGACTGGGGAGCTGCCCAGGGCACTGACAGCCTGGACCAGTTGGCACACATTAGTGCCACATAGGCAAGCATCAGGCCCCTTCTGCAGTGTCTGAGTGTCAGAGGGCTTCGTCCTCACGGGACACTGCTCAGCAGGGGCAGCACAGCAAAAGGCAACCATTGCTGACTTCTTTCCTGAATTCCTCAATCTCATCCTTCCCTGGGCATGTGGAAGAGAAACGGAAGACAGGGGTGGCATCAGTGGTTTAACCCTCAAAGGAGAGTTGCCATTGACCATGGCTCCTCCTGGAGACTCCCAGGGCTCTGCAGTGAAGATGGAGGAGAAGGTCATGGGACCTGGCCAGGTAACAACTGCTGGCTCTGCCTTTTGGAGCAGCATGTGGAAGCCAGTTCTGCCTGAAACCTCAGGGGCAGTTCTGCATCCTCCATGTGCACAAGCTCCAGGTTGGGGTGGCTCTGACTGCTGGACACCTGGGTCTTGCTAGACCCAGTTAGAGCCACTTGATGGATCCCAACATTCCACCACATTTTAGATGACAATGACCATAGGGAGGGATTCTTCTGCCAGGAATCCCTGCTCTAATGGCAGCAACACTGAACCCTGGGGCACCAGATCTTGTGTCAGGTCTCATACTGGAAAACAGCATTTGCACAAAATCCAGGAATTCAAATGAGTCCAAAGCCATTAATTGGGGGTCATTGTTCACTTCCACAAGACAGCCTGGAGAAATCCTGGAGGGGGAGAAGATCCTGCCCTGGAAATGGAACCATGCCCAGGGAGAACAGCCAAGAGCTGGGCTGAGCATACCCCATGGCCCCTCAGCAGTGATCCCAGGGGACACCCTGTGTCTGGGCACCCCCCGTGTGTCAGTGTGGGCAGGAGGACGGGCAGGGGTCCCGGGGGCTCAGGCCCCGCACAGCACGTACCGTATTTAGCTGCCTTTGCTGCTGCTGCTGCCGACGGCACCCCTGGGGACAAGGGAGACAGGGACCCTCAGCCACCACGGCCCCATAGAGCTGGGCTGTGGGGACAGGGCTCCTGGAACAGTCACCGGCCACCCCAGGGATACCTCCAACACCGGGCACCACCCCGGGGACAGCTCCGACTCCGGGCACGAGGCCGGGGACGCCGCCAACACCAACACCGGGAACGCCGCCCACACCGACACCGGGAACGCCGCCCACACCGACACCGGGGACACCGGCACCTGCCGGGAACAAGAGGGGACAAGTCAGAGCTGGCTGCAGCAGGAACTCAAAGGTGGCACCTGCCATGGCTCTGTCTTGTCATCGTGGCCTGGAAAGCAGAGCATCCACGGCCTCATCCAAGAGAGATCCCAGCGGGGAAGGGCTGGGATCAGCCCTGTGACTCTGCCAGCGATTGCCAGGAAGTCACTGGCACAGGGACCACAATGACCCTCATCCTCACTGGAGCCCAGAGTGCTCCTTGTCACAGGGACATCAAGCCTTGCAGCCAGAAAGGCCATGGATAAGAAGGGCTCAGTCTCCCCAGCAGGTGTCTGGGAGGGCTGGGAGCCCAGCCACTGGTCAGACTGGGGAGCTGCCCAGGGCACTGACAGCCTGGACCAGCTGGGACACATTAGTGCCACATAGGCAAGCATCAGGTCCCTTCTGCAGTGTCTGAGTGTCAGAGGGCTTCGTCCTCACGGGACACTGCTCAGCAGGGGCAGCACAGCGCAAAGCAACCATTGCTGACTTCTTTCCTGAATTCCTCAATCCCATCCTTCCCTGGGCATGTGGAGGGATTTTTTTCTATACAGTATAAAAGAGAACAGCATCAGTGGTTTAACCTCAAAGGAGAGTTGCCATTGTCCATAGCTCCTTGTGGAGATTCCTAAGGCTCCTCATGGAGATTGCCAGAATTCAACAGTAACAATGAAGGAGAAGGTCCTGAGACCTGTTGAGGTAAGTTCTGGCTCCGCCTTTGGAGAAGAACATGAACCCCCAATACTGTGTGAAACTGCAGGGCCAATTGTGCCTCCTACCTGGGCCTAATCTCCAGAGTACCCTGCTGCTTTAGCCATGACGCTTGGACCCACTGGAGCTCCTTGGAAGTGGTTATACCTGATGGATCCCACCATCCCACCAATCCTAACACATTTAGAAGGACAGTGACCCTGGGCAGGGGGCGCTCTGCCAGGAATCTCTGCCCTAATGGCAGCAACACTGAGCCCTTGGGGCCCAGATCCTGCAACAGATCGGATGCTGGAAAATGGATTTGGTACAAAATCCAACAAATCAGTTAAATCTAAAGCCATGCATCAGGGCTCATTGTTCATTTCTACAAGACAACCTGGAGAAACCCTGGAGGGGGAAAAGGTCCTGCCCTGGAAATGGAACCATGCCCAGGGAGAACAGCCAGGAGCTGGGCTGAGCATACCCCATGGCCCCTCAGCAGTGATGCCAGGGGACACCCTGTGTCTGGGCATCCCCCGTGTGTCAGGGTGGGCAGGAGGACGGGCAGGGGTCCCGGGGGCTCAGGCCCCGCACAGCACGTACCGTATTTAGCTGCCTTTGCTGCTGCTGCTGCCGACGGCACCCCTGGGGACAAGGGAGACAGGGACCCTCAGCCACCACGGCCCCATAGAGCTGGGCCATGGGGACAGGGCTCCTGGAACAGTCACCGGCCACCCCAGGGATACCTCCAACACCGGGCACCACCCCGGGGACAGCTCCGACTCCGGGCACGAGGCCGGGGATGCCGCCAACACCAACACCGGGAACGCCGCCCACACCGACACCGGGAACGCCGCCCACACCGACACCGGGGACACCAGCACCTGCCAGGAACAAGAGGGGACAAGTCAGAGCTGGCTGCAGCAGGAACTCAAAGGTGGCACCTGCCATGGCTCTGTCTTGTCATCGTGGCCTGGAAAGCAGAGCATCCACGGCCTCATCCAAGAGAGATCCCAGCGGGGCAGGGCTGGGATCAGCCCTGTGACTCTGCCAGCGATTGCCAGGAAGTCACTGGCACAGGGACCACAATGACCCTCATCCTCACTGGAGCCCAAAGTGCTCCTTGTCACAGGGACATCAAGCCTTGCAGCCAGAAAGGCCATGGATAAGAAGGGCTCAGTCTCCCCAGCAGGTGTCTGGGAGGGCTGGGAGCCCAGCCACTGGTCAGACTGGGGAGCTGCCCAGGGCACTGACAGCCTGGACCAGCTGGGACACATTAGTGCCACATAGGCAAGCATCAGGCCCCTTCTGCAGTGTCTGAGTGTCAGAGGGCTTTGTCCTCATGGGACACTGCTCAGCAGGGGCAGCACAGCGCAAAGCAACCATTGCTGACTTCTTTCCTGAATTCCTCAATCTCATCCTTCCCTGGGCATGTGGAAGAGAAACGGAAGACAGGGGCAGCATCAGTGGTTTAACCCTCAAAGGAGAGTTGCCATTGACCATGGCTCCTCCTGGAGACTCCCAGGGCTCTGCAGTGAAGATGGAGGAGAAGGTCATGGGACCTGGCCAGGTAACAACTGCTGGCTCTGCCTTTTGGAGCAGCATGTGGAAGCCAGTTCTGCCTGAAACCTCAGGGGCAGTTCTGCATCCTCCATGTGCACAAGCTCCAGGTTGGGGTGGCTCTGACTGCTGGACACCTGGGTCTTGCTAGACCCAGTTAGAGCCACTTGATGGATCCCAACATTCCACCACATTTTAGATGACAATGACCATAGGGAGGGATTCTTCTGCCAGGAATCCCTGCTCTAATGGCAGCAACACTGAACCCTGGGGCACCAGATCTTGTGTCAGGTCTCATACTGGAAAACAGCATTTGCACAAAATCCAGGAATTCAAATGAGTCCAAAGCCATTAATTGGGGGTCATTGTTCACTTCCACAAGACAGCCTGGAGAAATCCTGGAGGGGGAGAAGATCCTGCCCTGGAAATGGAACCATGCCCAGGGAGAACAGCCAAGAGCTGGGCTGAGCATACCCCATGGCCCCTCAGCAGTGATCCCAGGGGACACCCTGTGTCTGGGCACCCCCCGTGTGTCAGTGTGGGCAGGAGGACGGGCAGGGGTCCCGGGGGCTCAGGCCCCGCACAGCACGTACCGTATTTAGCTGCCTTTGCTGCTGCTGCTGCCGACGGCACCCCTGGGGACAAGGGAGACAGGGACCCTCAGCCACCACGGCCCCATAGAGCTGGGCTGTGGGGACAGGGCTCCTGGAACAGTCACTTGCCACCCCAGGGATACCTCCAACACCGGGCACCACCCCGGGGACAGCTCCGACTCCGGGCACGAGGCCGGGGATGCCGCCAACACCGACACCGGGAACGCCGCCCACACCGACACCGGGAACGCCGCCCACACCGACACCGGGGACACCGGCACCTGCCGGGAACAAGAGGGGACAAGTCAGAGCTGGCTGCAGCAGGAACTCAAAGGTGGCACCTGCCATGGCTCTGTTTTGTCATCGTGGCCTGGAAAGCAGAGCAACCACGGCCTCATCCAAGAGAGATCCCAGCGGGGCAGGGCTGGGATCAGCCCTGTGACTCTGCCAGCGATTGCCAGGAAGTCACTGGCACAGGGACCACAATGACCCTCATCCTCACTGGAGCCCAAAGTGCTCCTTGTCACAGGGACATCAAGCCTTGCAGCCAGAAAGGCCATGGATAAGAAGGGCTCAGTCTCCCCAGCAGGTGTCTGGGAGGGCTGGGAGCCCAGCCACTGGTCAGACTGGGGAGCTGCCCAGGGCACTGACAGCCTGGACCAGCTGGCACACATTAGTGCCACATAGGCAAGCATCAGGTCCCTTCTGCAGTGTCTGAGTGTCAGAGGGCTTCGTCCTCACGGGACACTGCTCAGCAGGGGCAGCACAGCGCAAAGCAACCATTGCTGACTTCTTTCCTGAATTCCTCAGTCTCATCCTTCCCTGGGCATGTGGAGGGATTTTTTTCTATACAGTATAAAAGAGAACAGCATCAGTGGTTTAACCCTCAAAGGAGAGTTGCCATTGTCCATAGCTCCTTGTGGAGATTCCTAAGGCTCCTCATGGAGATTGCCAGAATTCAACAGTAACAATGAAGGAGAAGGTCCTGAGACCTGTTGAGGTAAGTTCTGGCTCCGCCTTTGGAGAAGAACATGAACCCCCAATATTGTGTGAAACTGCAGGGCCAATTGTGCCTCCTACCTGGGCCTAATCTCCAGAGTACCCTGCTGCTTTAGCCATGACGCTTGGACCCACTGGAGCTCCTTGGAAGTGGTTATACCTGATGGATCCCACCATCCCACCAATCCTAACACATTTAGAAGGACAGTGACCCTGGGCAGGGGGCACTCTGCCAGGAATCTCTGCCCTAATGGTAGCAACACTGAGCCCTTGGGGCCCAGATCCTGCAACAGATCGGATGCTGGAAAATGGATTTGGTACAAAATCCAACAAATCAGTTAAATCTAAAGCCATGCATCAGGGCTCATTGTTCATTTCTACAAGACAACCTGGAGAAACCCTGGAGGGGGAAAAGGTCCTGCCCTGGAAATGGAACCATGCCCAGGGAGAACAGCCAAGAGCTGGGCTGAGCATACCCCATGGCCCCTCAGCAGTGATCCCAGGGGAGACCCTGTGTCTGGGCATCCCCCGTGTGTCAGGGTGGGCAGGAGGATGGGCAGGGGTCCCGGGGGCTCAGGCCCCGCACAGCACGTACCGTATTTAGCTGCCTTTGCTGCTGCTGCTGCCGACGGCACCCCTGGGGACAAGGGAGACAGGGACCCTCAGCCACCACAGCCCCATAGAGCTGGGCCATGGGGACAGGGCTCCTGGAACAGTCACCGGCCACCCCAGGGATACCTCCAACACCGGGCACCACCCCGGGGACAGCTCCGACTCCGGGCACGAGGCCGGGGACGCCACCAACACCAACACCGGGAACGCCGCCCACACCGACACCGGGAACGCCGCCCACACCGACACCGGGAACACCAGCACCTGCCGGGAACAAGAGGGGACAAGTCAGAGCTGGCTGCAGCAGGAACTCAAAGGTGGCACCTGCCATGGCTCTGTTTTGTCATCGTGGCCTGGAAAGCAGAGCATCCACGGCCTCATCCAAGAGAGATCCCAGCGGGGCAGGGCTGGGATCAGCCCTGTGACTCTGCCAGCGATTGCCAGGAAGTCACTGGCACAGGGACCACAATGACCCTCATCCTCACTGGAGCCCAAAGTGCTCCTTGTCACAGGGACATCAAGCCTTGCAGCCAGAAAGGCCATGGATAAGAAGGGCTCAGTCTCCCCAGCAGGTGCCTGGGAGGGCTGGGAGCCCAGCCACTGGTCAGACTGGGGAGCTGCCCAGGGCACTGACAGCCTGGACCAGCTGGGACACATTAGTGCCACATAGGCAAGCATCAGGTCCCTTCTGCAGTGTCTGAGTGTCAGAGGGCTTCGTCCTCACGGGACACTGCTCAGCAGGGGCAGCACAGCAAAAGGCAACCATTGCTGACTTCTTTCCTGAATTCCTCAATCTCATCCTTCCCTGGGCATGTGGAAGAGAAACGGAAGACAGGGGCGGCATCAGTGGTTTAACCCTCAAAGGAGAGTTGCCATTGACCATGGCTCCTCCTGGAGACTCCCAGGGCTCTGCAGTGAAGATGGAGGAGAAGGTCATGGGACCTGGCCAGGTAACAACTGCTGGCTCTGCCTTTTGGAGCAGCATGTGGAAGCCAGTTCTGCCTGAAACCTCAGGGGCAGTTCTGCCTCTTCTCCAGGCCTAAGCTCCAGACTACTCTGCTGCTTGACCATGTCCCTCATCTCTACTCAGCTCCTTGGGGGTGGTTATAATTGATGGATCCCACCATCCCACCAATTCCAACACAGTTTGGATGGCAATGACCCAGAGTAAGGGCCCCTCTGCCAGGAATTCCTGCCCTAATGTCAGGACAATGGGGCACCAGATCTTGTGTCAGGTCTGCTGCTAGAAAATAGAATTTGCAGAAAATAAAGGAATTCAAATGAGTCCAAAGCCATTAATTGGGGGTCATTGTTCACTTCCACAAGACAGCCTGGAGAAATCCTGGAGGGGGAGAAGATCCTGCCCTGGAAATGGAACCATGCCCAGGGAGAACAGCCAAGAGCTGGGCTGAGCATACCCCATGGCCCCTCAGCAGTGATCCCAGGGGACGCCCTGTGTCTGGGCACCCCCCGTGTGTCAGGGTGGGCAGGAGGATGGGCAGGGGTCCCGGGGGCTCAGGCCCCGCACAGCACGTACCGTATTTAGCTGCCTTTGCTGCTGCTGCTGCCGACGGCACCCCTGGGGACAAGGGAGACAGGGACCCTCAGCCACCACGGCCCCATAGAGCTGGGCCGTGGGGACAGGGCTCCTGGAACAGTCACCGGCCACCCCAGGGATACCTCCAACACCGGGCACCACCCCGGGGACAGCTCCGACTCCGGGCACGAGGCCGGGGACGCCGCCAACACCAACACCGGGAACGCCGCCCACACCGACACCGGGAACGCCGGCACCTGCCGGGAACAAGAGGGGAAAAGTCAGAGCTGGCTGCAGCAGGAACTCAAAGGTGGCACCTGCCATGGCTCTGTTTTGTCATCGTGGCCTGGAAAGCAGAGCATCCACGGCCTCATCCAAGAGAGATCCCAGCGGGGCAGGGCTGGGATCAGCCCTGTGACTCTGCCAGCGATTGCCAGGAAGTCACTGGCACAGGGACCACAATGACCCTCATCCTCACTGGAGCCCAAAGTGCTCCTTGTCACAGGGACATCAAGCCTTGCAGCCAGAAAGGCCATGGATAAGAAGGGCTCAGTCTCCCCAGCAGGTGTCTGGGAGGGCTGGGAGCCCAGCCACTGGTCAGACTGGGGAGCTGCCCAGGGCACTGACAGCCTGGACCAGCTGGGACACATTAGTGCCACATAGGCAAGCATCAGGTCCCTTCTGCAGTGTCTGAGTGTCAGAGGGCTTCGTCCTCACGGGACACTGCTCAGCAGGGGCAGCACAGCAAAAGGCAACCATTGCTGACTTCTTTCCTGAATTCCTCAATCTCATCCTTCCCTGGGCATGTGGAAGAGAAACGGAAGACAGGGGCGGCATCAGTGGTTTAACCCTCAAAGGAGAGTTGCCATTGACCATGGCTCCTCCTGGAGACTCCCAGGGCTCTGCAGTGAAGATGGAGGAGAAGGTCATGGGACCTGGCCAGGTAACAACTGCTGGCTCTGCCTTTTGGAGCAGCATGTGGAAGCCAGTTCTGCCTGAAACCTCAGGGGCAGTTCTGCATCCTCCATGTGCACAAGCTCCAGGTTGGGGTGGCTCTGTCTGCTGGACACCTGGGTCTTGCTAGACCCAGTTAGAGCCACTTGATGGATCCCAACATTCCACCACATTTTAGATGACAATGACCATAGGGAGGGATTCTTCTGCCAGGAATCCCTGCTCTAATGGCAGCAACACTGAACCCTGGGGCACCAGATCTTGTGTCAGGTCTCATACTGGAAAACAGCATTTGCACAAAATCCAGGAATTCAAATGAGTCCAAAGCCATTAATTGGGGGTCATTGTTCACTTCCACAAGACAGCCTGGAGAAATCCTGGAGGGGGAAAAGGTCCTGCCCTGGAAATGGAACCATGCCCAGGGAGAACAGCCAAGAGCTGGGCTGAGCATACCCCACGGCCCCTCAGCAGTGATCCCAGGGGACACCCTGTGTCTGGGCATCCCCCATGTGTCAGGGTGGGCAGGAGGATGGGCAGGGGTCCCGGGGGCTCAGGCCCCGCACAGCACGTACCGTATTTAGCTGCCTTTGCTGCTGCTGCTGCCGACGGCACCCCTGGGGACAAGGGAGACAGGGACCCTCAGCCACCACAGCCCCATAGAGCTGGGCCATGGGGACAGGGCTCCTGGAACAGTCACCGGCCACCCCAGGGATACCTCCAACACCGGGCACCACCCCGGGGACAGCTCCGACTCCGGGCACGAGGCCGGGGACGCCGCCAACACCGACACCGGGAACACCGCCCACACCGACACCGGGAACACCGGCACCTGCCGGGAACAAGAGGGGAAAAGTCAGAGCTGGCTGCAGCAGGAACTCAAAGGTGGCACCTGCCATGGCTCTGTCTTGTCATCGTGGCCTGGAAAGCAGAGCATCCACGGCCTCTTCCAAGAGAGATCCCAGTGGGGCAGGGCTGGGATTGCAAGACCCAGTTGGATGTGCTTCTGAACCCCTCTGGCCCCTCTGCCAGGAATCTCTGCCCTAATGGCAGCAACACTGAGCCCTTTGGCATCAGATCATGGAACAGTTCAGCTGCTGGAACTATATTTGCTACAAAATGCAAGAATTCAGTTAAATCTAAAGCCATGCATCAGGGCTCATTGTTCACTCCCACGAGACAACCTGGAGAAACCCTGGAGGGGGAAAAGGTCCTGCCCTGGAAATGGAACCATGCCCAGGAAGAACAGCCAGGAGCTGGGCTGAGCATACCCCATGGCCCCTCAGCAGTGATCCCAGGGGAGACCCTGTGTCTGGGCATCCCCCGTGTGTCAGGGTGGGCAGGAGGACGGGCAGGGGTCCTGGCGGGTCAGGCCCCGCACAGCACGTACCGTATTTAGCTGCCTTTGCTGCTGCTGCTGCCGACGGCACCCCTGGGGACAAGGGAGACAGGGACCCTCAGCCACCACAGCCCCATAGAGCTGGGCCGTGGGGACAGGGCTCCTGGAACAGTCACCTGCCACCCCAGGGATACCTCCAACGCCGGGCACCACCCCAGGGACAGCTCCAACGCCAGGTGCCAAGCCTGGGACACCTCCGACTCCGGGCACTGCCCCTGCACCTGGAGGGAAGTGGAGTAATCAGACCCCCTGCAAACATCCCGCTTTGCCACTGGTGGTGACACGATCTGTCCAATGGTCACAGGAGTGCCTTTGTGCTGGCCTCTTCACTAATCCTAAAGCAGCTCCTCAGGGAAGCTGGGATGGACCGGGGAATTTGATTACCAGCCCCCTACCCCCATCAAGGGCCTGGCCACCCAGGATGTTGGCGACTCCCAAGGTTCCCCAGGTCTGTGGGTGTACATGCCAGCTGCCCCAGGGCTGGCACATTTTCCCTGAATGTGTGATCTGCTCCTTGCTTTTCTCCTTCAGAACAGCCAAGGAGGGGAGCAGTGGAGATCTGCATCAACAGGAGCATCCCTCTACTAGGGAAGGACAGCTCAGCACAGACACCGTGTCACCGGCCACCCCACTGGCACCTGGCACAGCAAGCCCACATCTCATGGAGGGACCACATGTGATGGGCATGCTCTGCCCCGTGCCAGGCTGCTGCATCCCGAGGTGCCCATCAGCCCTTCATCACTGCTGGAAAAGCTGCTGGAGTCGGGACAGGAGGCAGAGAGCACCCCAGAGGATGGGATAGGGGCTGCCAGGGCAACTGTGGTGCCACACAGCCCCTGGCATCGATGCACGGCTCTTCCCTGTCCCGAGATCTGTCCGAAGCAGCAGGAACTCACCAAAAGCTCCTGCCTTTGCCGCTGCCTTTGCTGCTGCTGCCGCTGCCGGTCCTCCAACTGCCGGGATAGCGGGAGAGAGTCAGGATGTGGGATAAGGGGAGGAGACCCTCCCCGAGCCTCAGGGCAGAGGTCTCCCTTCGCCTCACCTCCAACTCCTGGGACACCGCCGACGCCGACGCCGGGCGCGACTCCCGGGATGCCGCCAACCCCGGGCAAGACACCGGCTCCTGTCGCAGGGAACAGCACGGTCAGCCGAGGATGCGGGGACAGGGGGACACAGCCAGCATTCCCGGGGCTGGGAGGGAGGGGAGGGAGCAGCTCTCTGATGGGGAGATGGCTGGCATTTGTGCCACAGAGGGCGACTCACCAAGTTTCGCTGCTGCCTTTGCTGCTGCCGCCTGCGCTCCGACCCCTGCGGAGAGACACGGGCACTGAGCCACTGAAGTCCTGATCATTCCCACCTCAGCTCCCCCACCTCACAGGGACCCTGGGGACTGGGCACTCCTGCCAGCATCTGTCCTCCTCTCCTGTGGGAGGTGCTGCTCCCCTCCAGGCTGTCCCTGCAGTCTCCAGAAGCCGGGGCAGTGCCCAACACCCATCCAGGGGCCAGCAAGGGGACAGGCTGCGCGGTCCCCTGCCATGCCCGTGCCAGTCCCGCCTCTGAGGCTGCAGGGTCGGAGTGTACCTGTCCCAGTGGGGTATCCTGCCTTTCCTGCCAGGAGGCCGGCTCCTATCCCGGCAGCCCTGAGGCCTGCAATCAAACACAGCGGCAGAGCCAGGTCAGGCACCAGCCAGGGAAGGACAACGAGACAGATGGAGCTACTCCCTTGGATCTCTTCCCTCTGGCGCCAGAGGATGCGGGGGAATGCCAAAGCCAGCTCCTCCCCACTTGAGATCCCACTTCAAACATCCCTGTTTGGAGCTGGAGTGGCTCAGGATGGATTAACAGCTCCCAGGGATGCTGGGAGAGTTGAGTTCCCAGGCAGGTCCACAGCCACCATGAGCAAGCCACAAGGCCCCCAAGGAACCCCCTCACTCTGGGAGTGGGATATCCCTGACACCACCCCGAGGGTCGGTAGCCACGAGGTCACGGTGGCAGCCAGTGGAGCCACAAGGAGTGAAGACACAGGCACTCACCACGGGGCAGCTTACCATTGGTGTAGGGCAGTCCATAGCCACCTGGGGACAAGAGGAGAGGAGAGAAGGGGGGTTAGCACCTGGCTGCTGCTGGCCCTGTCCTCTCTGCCCCACAGCATGGCCTTGCTCTGCCAGGGCTGTGGAGCACCAGCCTGGGGGCTTCATCCATTGTGACAATGAATCCTCTGGGATACAAACCCCCATGGTGGAACTGGGCCAGAAGATGCCGTTCTCCCTCACCTTGGAAGCAGTGACTGAAAGAGCCGACCCCTCTGAGCCCTGGCCGAGGGCTGTGACGCCTGAAGCTGGTTGTGTAGGACCCTCCCATGACCCTATTCCAGCAAGGGGTCCCGTGGGAGCCCAGCAGCAAGAGCTGTACCCAGCTGGCTGCACCCTGGCCAGCTCTGAAGGAAAGGTTTTAATTGGAATCAGGGCTTGGGAGCCTCGGCTGAAACGTGACCTCATTAGGAGGTTGGTGCAAAGGGATGGGGAGGGACTATGAGCTGGAACATTGCAGCTAGGGAAATGTCTCCTTGCAAAAGAGCCGGATCCCAGCACTTGGACTGGTGCGGGGATGTCCCTGACTCAGTGGGGACCGTGGGGACCATGGGCTTGGCAGCCAGCAGCTCACATCTCCGTCACTGCTGGCAGCAGTCCGAGGCCATGGGCTGCCACATTCCTGGGGGGATACCTCGAGCTGCACACAGGATGAGGGGTGCCTCCAGCAAGGGGGCCATGGGCAGGGATGTGGCTGCCTGCAGCCAGGATGCAATTACTCATGGCACAGCATCCTCTTGAGCACTGGACACCATCCCTTCCCAACAGCCAGCATATGGGGACCAGATTTCTCTCCATCCTGCCAGGCTCTCTCATGGGGTCCCGCACCAGCACAGTGGTGCTGGCAGGCAGAGGCTCACAGTGTCTCCCACCTTGAGGGCCACCCTTGCCCATCCAGGGGCACCTTATCAGCAGCATCTTGCTCACCCTAAAGCTGGGAAAGGGGTGACCAGAAGTCCAAGCCTTGGGTCTCCAAGGGTTTTGCTGGGTCCAAGTCCAGCTCCCCACCACCCCCAGCTGGATGGGAAGGCAGCCCCTGCCCTGGGGCTGTGCCCGTGGGAATGTCACCAGCACTGCCAGGGCGCTCAGGCTGATGCATACACTGGAAGGGCTGTGCACACACTGATGTCACCCAAGTATAGCTGGACACTGGGGAGTGGTCCCCATCCCTGCAGCATCAATGGGACCCTGAGCTCAGCCACAGCTTCAGACTCCAGCATGGTAGGTGACCCCAGGGCCACCTCCTGAGTGGGAACAGCACAGGAGCAAGTCATCTAAAGAGATGACTTTCCACTGAAAATGTTATTTGTCCCACTGTCCTCTCATCCCTTCTCAATCTGGACCTACTGCAGCGGGGACACTGCAGGGGACACCCCATGTGTGGCAGCCCTGGATCCACCTGCAGCACCAAGACAAGAGCCTCCACAGCCAGCAGTACAGTCTGTCCTTGCACTGCCAGCCCCAAGCCCTCAGAGGTGACAAACTGGCATCCCCCAGCACCCCAGGAAGGTCTGGAGACACCCCCACTCTCCTGGTCTCTATCCTGGGGCCAGGAGCCAGATGGGGTCTGCTGGTAGAGGGGGCCGAGTTTCCTTAAGGGTTGTAACTCTGCTCCACTGCAGGACACTACAGTAGGCCAGGGAACCCTGCCACTACTTGTGGCCAAAGGCCCTGCTGGGGGGAAGCCAGCAGAGCTGCTGGGGCTGGAGCAGGGCTGGGATGTGCTGCCTGGGGTAGGCTCCTCTCACCTCCAGCAACTTGTTTGTGTGCAATGCCTGTGAATCTCCAATGCACTCCCCAGCACCCCAGGGATGGGAGCTCTGCCCAGGTGTGGCTGCCCTCTTCCTTGGGATGCACTGAGGAGCAGTCAGGTGGCAGCATGGCCCCTGGAAGGCACAGAACCTGCCACTGTCTCTCCATGGGCATGGCTGCCCAGGGACAGGCAGACCCGGCACACGGCTGGGAGGGGAAGGTGTCCAGAGCAGTCCAGGCTAGGAAAGGGGTGCTGAGCTCCCCCAGGCTGACCTGGGCTGGGGCTGAGCCCCACCTAGGTGGGCAGTGGGGAGGGAGACCTGCCTGGAGCCTCCAAGTGGCCTCAGCTACAGCTCCTGGAGCCAGGGCACCTGGCCCAGGTAAATGCCTAGCCCAACCCTAGGAGCCACAGAAATCACACTGTCCCTGTAAGGGCTGTGCCTTGTGCCAGCAGGAGCTGGCAAGGACATCCCAGGGTGGCCTGGCCCAGAATGTGTCCCCAGAACATGACCCTTCCTACCTTTCAACAGCTGGAGAGAGGCACAGCATTGTCCACATGAGCTGGGGACATCACCCCAGCAGCTGCCCATGGGGCTGTCACAGGCAGGACACAGCAGAGCCCCTGGCTCCATCCTGCTGTCCCAGGGCCAGCACAGGCACTGCCAGGTCCAGGGGACCTGTGAGCATCATGCCTCAGCCCTGAGGAACGGCGGGTCCTTCTCCTGACACTGCCGGGGATCCTTCACCTGCAGTGAAGCCACTCTGCTGGCTGTGGAGCTTACCTGGGAGCTTAGGAGCTTTGATGGGATACCCCAGAGGGACACCGGGCTGCTGACCTCCAAAACCTCCCAGTCCTGCAAACCAACAGCAGACTCTCACCTGGAGCCCGCACCATGGCTGCCACCAGTCCTGGAGGGAGGCGAGTGCCCCAGAGCACCCCAGCAGAGGAGAGTGGGTGGTTTGAGAAGCCCTGAGGCATCTTCTGGTGTGGGGAGACCATGGCTGTGAGGAACAGGCTTGGGAAAGAAGAGAAGGACAGGCAAGAGAGACAGGACACTCACCAGGGATTCCTCCAAAGGCTCCAGCTCCTAAAAGGAAACATAAAGACACCTATGTGAGCCCTGGGCTGCTGCTGGAGGCTCAAATTAACCTAAGTGGATTCAGCTGTAGGTTGGCTTCACTCCCAAGTGCCCTGTAGGGCTGTGATCCCAAAGGATGGGCTGTGGTGCCAAGTTGGAGGCAGCCCTGAACCCACCTCAGTGTTCCAAGGGGATCGAGGGGCCCTACCTGGGGCTTTAGGCTTGACTCCAGCTCCAGTGGGGACTCCGGGCAGCACCCCCACACCAGGGAAGCGAACACCTGCAGCAGAGACCAGAGGGGTGAGCTGGGGCCTCAGGATGTCATTGGTACCCAAGACCCCCACTCCCAGCTTCCAAATCCCTGTCACCCATCTCTGGTCACCCAGGGTGCCCTCATCCTCAGGGGCTTCCTGGGGCAGCAGTGCCAGCTGCCTGCACCTCTAGCTGCCAGGACGGGTTTGCTCCAGGCCTGGAGCTGCCTGTGGAACAGATTTGGAGCCTGCAGGGAACAAGGCTCTCAAGAGGGTTCGCACTGGTGACAGCAAAGTGTCAGCCAGACCTGGGAAATGCTCTCTGCCCTGGTGATGCTCATTGGCCTGTGGCCAGACAGGGCTCTCCAGCCCTCCAGGGGCAGCAGACAGTGTTTTGGCCTTGCAGTCATTTCAGTTGGATTTTTGGATTTTGAATTTCCTTTTGGTTTGGGGTTCTTTTTCCCCCTCTTACAAATGTCTTTCATTATAACTCGAGCGTTTTCAGACATGGAAAAGACATTCCTGACCAGCAACACACTTCGGACAGTGTCGAAACATCTTGTTTTCACAAGTTTTCCTCCCCCAAATTACTTTGCACTGAGGAATTCCTCTCTCCCGCCACCTCCTCCCCCTCCTTCCCACGCCGCCAGCCCTGGTGGCTGTGCCAGCTCCTCTCCTAGTGCTGGTGCTGCCTGCTCCCGCCAATCTTGGCACGGGATGGAGGTGTCAGGTCCCCCCCATGCCTTTGGCACGGTGGAAATGTCACTGTGACCTCAGCCAAGGGGTTTGGAAGCTGCAGGGAGCAGCGGGAGGCAGGGCAGGATGCTCTGTCCGCGGGGGGTGCTGGCACTGGGCGGGGACCACTTGGGAGTTTGGGGTGTGACTGTGGAGTGGGGACCCCCGGTGGGGACTCACCTGCGCCGGGGAGCACGCCGCCCGGAAAAGCTCCAGGAAGCCCAGCACCTGCAGGCAAAAGAAATTCATGGATGAGGGGCCGGACGGAGTCGCTCCCCGCCCCGGCCCCGACTCCGGGGCCGTCACCTACCTGGTATTTTAGGGGGCTTCCCTGCCGCGCCAAGGCCGGGCTGCACCGCGCCCGGTACCACGGCACCTGCGGGCAGCAGAGAGCCCTGAGCCCCGGCCCGGCTCCTGCCCACCCCGGGGACAGCTCTGCCCCAGGCTTGGCCCTGCTGGGAGCGAGGGGTGTGTCCTACCTGTGGAGACCCCGAGGCCACCAGGACCACCAATGCCACCCACGCCTCCAATGCCAGCACCTGGGGGCATTGGGAAGAGGGGTGTACCAGGGGGAGGTGCCACCACCGGGCTGCGGCTGGCCGGAACCGTGCCAGAGAAGGGACAAGCTCAGGATAGCCCTTGAGGGGTGAAGGGGACACCCTGATGCAGTCCCAGGGGTGTGTTCCCCATACTGGGCACACGGACCAGAGTGCTCTGTGGTCTCTGCTCCTGGGGGATCAGGTTTGGCCCCCCGCGTCACTGAGGAACCCAGTGAGAGCATCAGCTCCTGCCTGCAGACCCGGCTCCAGGAGAAATCTGTCCTGGCCCAGACTGCCAGGGGACACCGGGAGTCACCTTCCCCAGACCCCACCACCTTGCCCAGCACTCACCAGTTTTTGCAGCAGCCTTGAGCGCCGCGGCCGAGGCGGCTCCCGGGAACACCCCCCCGGGAAAGGCGGCTCCCGGGAACACACCCGCAGCACCTGTGGGGAGAACAACCAGCATCAGCACCCCTAACAGCGGCTGCCAAGAGCGTGTCCTGCCCTCGCGGTGGGCACAGAGGGTGGTGAACTGTGGGGGTTGCGTGGCAGTGCCAGGTCTGGCGTTAGGCTGGGCGAGGCGGCGTTAGCAGGCACTGCCCTGTCCTGCATGCCCCAAACTGGTGCTCCCATCCACATCCCACCTGGCACACACAGCACCTGACACCCCTGCAGTGGGTGCTGACACCCCTGGAGCCCCTGGCTGACCACCTGCAGGCACTGTCCCTCTGCTGCTGGCCCTGCAGGGACCCCAGGGTCCTCCTCTCCTGCAGGGTCACCCCACTGTGGTTGATGTCATCATGCTGGGGGACATCAGGGCTGCCTGTTGGGTAGCTGCAGCCCCTCGGGTCTGGGAAGGGCACCCAGCCCAGATGGGACCCACCCAGCACGCTCTGGAGAGCTGTGGAGATGGGGACAGGGGATATGCTGTCCCCAAGGTGGGTCTCTGGGGACATTGCCCCAGGGATGGCCCCGAGCAGAGGTGGACGGTGGTCAGTGCTCACCTGGCTGCAGGCCAAGGGGGCCGAGTCCCCCAAGTCCTCCGACCCCTAGAAAGAGAAGTGGGGTGAGGTGGGGAGTGGCCAGACCCAAAGGGACAGAGGAGTCCCTGTGGCACCGTGATGATGGGACAACGGCCCAGGGATGGGCACAGGGACGGGTGACAAATGTCCTCGCCAGCACTTGGGTCCTCCATTCTGCCTCACCCACCCCCCACCCTGCCAGGCCACAAGGGGACGGAACCAAAATGTTTATGGCTGAGGAATGAGTCCCTGGGTCTCTGGCCAGCGCTGCCTTCCAACATCTGGGGCTCATCAGCCCTCGCTCCCTCCAGGCGCAAATTCCAGTGCCGCTGGCTCTGGGCGCGGACACCGCTCCGGCTGGGCCTTCGCGGCCGCCCCGCGTTTGGTTTTAATTACACCGAAATAAAGGGCCTTGTTTTTCTTTCCACGAGCTGAAATCTGAGCAAACGGAGGCTGCCGGCCCCTGCCTCGGGCTGCAGCTCCCACTGCGCAGTCAGGCCACTCAGGGGGCCGGGGGCGCGGCAGGAACCCCTGGGGTGGGCACGAAGGGGACCCCAGGGTCTGCCTGAAGCAGCATCTCTCCATGGGGATCAACAGGCACAGGGCAGAGAGTGCCAGGACGAGGGAGAATGGTTTAAATCAAAAGAGGAGAGATTTAGACTCAATGTTAGGAGGAAATTCTCTGTTCTGGAGGTGGTAAGGCCCTGGCACAGGGTGCCCAGAGAAGCTGTGGCTGCCCCTGCATCCCTGATAGTGTCCAAGGCCAGGTTAGACAGGGCTTGGAGCAGACTGAGATAGTGGAAGGTGTCCCTGCCCATGGCAGGGGATGGAACTCGACGAGCTTTAAGCTCCCTTCCAACTCAGGCCATTCTGTGATTCCATGATTTCCCTTGGCCCCACATGTGGCACACTCAGTCCCTGCTGCCCCGGGCTCTGTGCCCTCCAGCTGTGCCTTCTCCAACTGCGCATCCTCCTGCCAGCATCTCCCCTCTCTCCTGGTGATTCCCTCTCCCCAGCATTCCTAGGCCAGGCAAAGCCCAGCGTGGGCTGCAGGAGCCTCTGCAAAAGCTGCTTGGCCCCGCTGGCAGGCAGGTGGAGGCACTGCCAGCTTCCCACTGGGACACTGGCTCCCAGCTTTGCATCTCCTCCCACAGCTATGGCGTAGCTTTACAGGCAGCAAGCACCCTCAAAGGGTGGGTTGGGGGGCCTGGGGGCAGAGGGCGCCGCCGAAGCGGGGTGTGGGAGAGAGGCTCCTGGAGGCTGTGGCAGGATTAGTGCGGCAGGGCAGGGTGTGCCTTGGCCAGCGGGGGAGCAGCGCGAGGGCAGCCATGGTTGAGAAATGTACCGGCCACTGGTGTGCCTGGAGGCGGTAAGAGCCAGGGAAAGGCTTCTTACCTGGTTTAGGAGGTTTTCCTGCAGCCCCGAGTCCTAGGGGAGAGCGAGCGGAGGGAGAGGGATCAGAGCCATCCTCCCTCCGAGCATCCCCGGGCAGGGGGACACGTGGGACAGAGCCAGCCTCGTGGCAGATCCCTTGCCCAAACAAGGCAGATCTGCCCCTCTCCTGAGCCCAGCACAGCCTGGGAGGGGGTCCCAGCACTCACCTGCTCCCAAACCTCCAACTCCAGCACCTGCGAGCAAGGGCACAGTCTGAGCACTGCCCCTGAGATCACCCAGCACCCACCCAGGGGTGTCCCTGGGGAGGTGGGGAGGATCACATGGGTGTCAGGGCATGGGCCATCCCCCCTGGGATGTCCCCAGGATTTTGTCTGAAGCTCTGGGGACATGTTGTGATCTCTGAGCACCTCCTGTAGCCAGGGCTGAGCAGGGTGTAGGTGCCAGCCCTGGGCTGTGGGCCCCGCAGGGTAAGCCTGGCACTGCCACCCATCGTGTACCCATACCATGAGGCTGATGCAGAGTCCATGCTGAGCAGCCAGATAGGGTGTCCCCATGTCACCTGTTCCTGGCTGGCAGGTCCCCAGCCTTCCATGATGTCTCAAAGGCATTCAAGGACTCTGCAGGCACCTGCCCATCCTTGCAGACAGGGTGATGCCCCCTCCCAATGGTGCCTGGGCCCCCTTACCTGGGAAAAAGCCTCCTCCTGGGACACCCCCTCCCGGGATAGCACCAGGAACCCCTGCAAGAGAAGAGACCCTTGTTAAAATCCCCCCAGAGGTCGAAGGCAGGGAGGTAAGGGGCTCCCCCTGTTCCCCCTGTTGCTCCCTGCAGAGGAGTTGGGATGTGGAGATCGAAGGTGGGTCCCTGCTTTTCCTTGCATCCCTGTTTTCCTGGGGTGACAATGGTGACCAGGCTCCAAGGTGCCCCAGCTGGGACCCAGGCATGGCACTTCAGTGGAGGTGTCAGCAGGACGTAGCCTTGCATGGGAAGGAGAGAGGAACAAGGGGCTGGCTGCTGTCCAGCTCTGCTTCCCAGCTCCTGCCCCATCCCACAGCCAGGGCTGTCTCCATCACCTCCAGCTTCACGTGGCTCTGGGGGGTGGGTCCAGGCCTGGCCACTGACATGGGGCTGTCCCAGTCCATCCCCACAGTCCCTGCTGGTCCCAGCCACACTTGCACATCCCCTGGGGCTGCCCCAAGGATCCTTGGATGTGTCCCGTCTGCTGAGGTGCCGATGGGAAGAGCCAGCTCAGGCCAGTGGGCCTGGAGTGACAGACTGGGGGGACACTGCTGAGACCCAAGGAACCCTCCCTGTGTTCCTCTGCCTGTCCGTGTGACACTGAGGTCACCACCCAGGTGCCAGCGCTTTCCAGGTCATCTCAGCTCACGCTCACAGGCCACAACAAGGTGTTTTGGCTGGCTGGGGCACTGGCAGGGGCATGTCTGCTGCAGACCACCCTGGCTAGCCCCTCAGCTCCTCCAGGGCCATGGGTGGGCTGGGGACTTGCAGATGGGTTGGGGACACGAGGGGGCTGCAGTGCAGACGGAAGCTCCTCTTCTGGCAGTGGGAGAGGGGTTGTGCTGGGGTTTGCAGGACAGAGCCAGGCAGGGGGGCTGCCAGGAGGGTGTGGGGGGCTGCCGTGACCACGGTCCCCATGGGAAGCTGCAGCCAGCCCCGCTGCCTGTGCTGCCACAGAGGAAGGACTTCAAGGGGGCGCCGGCACTGGAGACCCTGCAAGGGCATCGCTGGGACCTGAGGACCTGCAGTGGTCTCCCCAGCGGCCCGGGAGGTGCGTGTACAGCCCTGGCAGCACCGCCACAGGCTGGGCAATGCCCAGGGGCTGGCCAGGGCAGTGCCAGCGCCCAGGGGGGAGAAGCAGGTGGCAGGGCTGGCAGGTGGCAGGGCTGGCACACCACGGTAGAGCACATTGTGCTGCACATCTCCATCGCAGATGTGGAGCAAACTCTGGGGATGTCCCCTGCACTGTGCCCCACCAGTGGCAGGGATGAGGGTGTCCCCTGCACCCTGCTCACATGTCCCGTCCATCCTGGGCACCTGGCAGAGATGCCCAGTCCCCCACAGGGATGCACTAGGGTGTCAGGACATCCCCGTGTGTGACAAGGGTTCCGGGTGATGCATGCATAGATGTTGGGACACTCAGTGGCAGGACAGGACATCCCTGGGGATGCAGCATGCAGGGGGAGGAGCCATGGCAGGACCCATCACGCAGCCCCAGAGAATGGGGCCCAGGCCTGGTGCCCCCTATATCCTGTCCCAAGGTTCCACCAGCGTCCCTTGGACAGGAGGGGACACGAGCTCAGCCCTCTGGCCCAGCCTGGCCCCAGCCAGGAAGTTCCGGATCAGCTCCTTTTCCTAGCCAGGGGTGACAGAACGGCTCCTTTTCCCAGCACACTCCCCGGCCACAGCACATCACACCCCCCCCCCCCCCCCCCCTCCCCGCCCCAGGCTGGACAATCACAACTCCAACTCCTGCCTTGTTTTCAAACAAACTCCAAGTGTCCGCACACCTCCAGCTCTCCCTCCCAGCCCTGTTGCCACTGCCAGGGACAGCCGTGGCACAACCAGGGACTGTCCCCACCCACGAGGGGATACTTGGCCCCCATCATATTCCCCAGCCTCAGCCCCCCAAAAGCAGGCAAGATCCCTGGTACTACGGTGACAACAGGCCACCCACCCCTACCTCTGTCACTCTGTGCCAGTGCTGCCTGATGGAGATTCCCACGGAAGCTGGGACAAGGATTTCTCACAGTATCCCCCCAGTGTGGGGACCACAGAAATGTCCAGGTGTGACCTGCCCACAGCCACAGCTGCCCAACTCAGCCTTTTATCCTCATCATCACTGTCCTGGGGCACTGGGGGTCCTGCCAAGGGGGTCTCATTGTGGTGATGCCGTCACTGCCCCCTCCCCAGGCATCCCCCAAGCACCACCCCAGAGACAGGCCTCTGTGCCCAACACATTTGGGAGGGTCTATCTGCCGTCTCCTTGCCCAGATTGGGGGGTGGGGGGGGCAGGCAGGTCAGCAAGGCCTGGCAGGAGATGGGATGGCCCAAGACAGTGGGATGGGTGGCTGATTGGTAGTGCCAAGTGGCTCTAGGGGGACAAACCTTTTCTTCAGGATCTCTCCCTGACCACATCTGCTGCCAGGCATGGCCAGACCTGCACTGCCCTGGGTGCTCCTTCACATGCTGCTCCTCTAGAATCCAGCTCGGGGCTGGCAGACACTGCCAGGGGGTCCCTCCAGATCCTCCCAGTCCCTCCAGATCTCCAGTCCCTCCCCCCGGCAGCACCACCCAGCACAGGTGCTGGTGACAGCCCACACACTGGTGACACCATGACCACACTGGGCTCTGGCCATTGCTCTCTGGCCATCTCTGTCCTTGCCCAGCTTCAGGGCCAGCAGTCCTCAGCACAGTTTGGGGTCTATGTGTTCCCATTTGTCCTCTCCACCCATTCCCTTGGCACATCAGGGAAGGGGAGACTGAGTCAGCAACTTCCCAGCGCTGAAGGAGCTCTTTGCTGCTTCTGCTCTGAGCCTGCCAGGACCCTGGGAAGGGGATTTTCCTGGGCTCCCAGCCTGTCTCCTGGGCTGGGCTGGCTGTGAGCCTGCATCCCACCCCAGGGATGGTTTCTCAATCCACAGGCCAGAGAATTTGCAGCCACTTGTGCAGCCCCAGCTGTGTCAGGGTGTGAGCCATGGAGGTGCTCAGGATCTGGTGTGGAGTCTCCTCATTTATGGGAATGGGACATTTTTCCCCCACAGCTCCATCCACAGGTGTGGATATCCATGCTGTTCTGCTGCCAGAGCTGCTTCCGATCCCGTTTGGATCAGCTGCACCATTTCTATCTGCACCACTGCTTGCAGCTCCCTTCACAAGCCAGAAATGCAGAGGATTTATCTATTCCATATGTTTTGAGACCAAGACCAGGATGGAGAATGCACCACAGGACACTCTCATACCTCACCCCCTCTCTGCACCCATGGGCACCCGCTCCCGGAGGAGCCTCAGTGCGAAACCACCAACATTTCCCCTCTTCCGTCACTCCTCTGTTTTCTTTTTCTTGGGAGAAAGTTATGGAAACATTCAGTCTCCAAGCGACTTTGAAGCTGTGCTGCATCCCGGGCCGAGCTCACTGGTAGCAGCTCAGGGGGAGGGGGGGCTGCTGCCGGGGCCTGGCTCCTCTCCAGCCCCCCTGAAGCTCCAGCTTTCATCTCCGAGTGCTGGTGGATGAGCTGCACCCTGCCAGTTGTGAGGGGAGGGAGCAGCCCCAGCGGGCCAGGGTCCAGATGGGAAGGGGAGATACCATCCCAGCCCCGCCCTGGGGAGTCTGGGTGTCCTCAGAGGGTCCCTACAGCCCCAGGCTGGGTGCCAGCACACCCAGTGCCTGCCCCTCTGCATCCACTCGAGCTGCTCCCTGTGGGCCCAGGGCCTGAAGGGCTGGGACCTCCCCAGGGTCCCTTTTATCTCTCCTGGGGGTGTCACTGCCAGGGGACCAACCTCCTGTGCTCCACACAGGAAGAACTGAGGGCCCCTATGCTGGGCCAGGCTGCACTTGGCACCTCTAGGGAATCACAGCATCTTCCCCTATCTGGCTGTACAGGTCCCCATGATGCCAGCACAGCTCTGCTCCCCAGGGGCATATCACCAGGGGCTGATCCTGACCTGCTGCCGGGGGTTTCCTGAGTACTCTGAGGTGACAGTCTGGGTGTAAACCCCTCAACCCTGAGATGTCTCAGGGTTCCCTCTCCTGCCAGGCTGATTTGGAGGTTGCACTGGCAGCCAATGCTGGAGGACATGGCCCTGACCATCTCCAGCACCCCTGGCATCCCCCTTCACCATGCCACCATGACTGTGCCAGCTCTGTCCCCAAGGGCTGGTGTGCCAGGAGCAGGGGTGGGACACTAGGCTCCAGATACACTACCCAGCTCTCCATGGCAGAGCCTTCTCCTGTGTCCCACCTGCACTGGGACCATCTCCAGGGTCAGGTCACCTCCTCTGTGAGCTACTTCCCAAACTAGCAAACACCCCTGGGGACTGAGCTGGGGCCTGGAGTGGGGCCAACAATCCCAAACTGCTGCAGGGTCTCAGGGATTCAAAGTCCTCCAGAGACTGGCCCAGCTGGCCATGGCTTGAAGGATCAGAACAAAGGCAGCCTGGATCAGCAAGCCACATCTCTCTCCCCACCAGAGACGGCCAGTGCCCAGGACTTAGCACATCCCATCCAGTACCCCAAGCAGGATTAGGCACCAACAGCAGCTCAACTTCCTAGGCAGCTCCTGGCTCTGGGGTCCCACTGCCTGCACAGCCAGGGTCAGCCAGCCCAAGGTAAGGCTCCTGTGAGCTGCAGGGCACAGGCAGATGGAGCTCTGTCCTTGGTGACAGGTGGCCAGCCTGTGGCTGCCCTGGTGCCCACCCAGCCCTGGCACTGCCCCCTCTCCTGCTCTGGTGCTCAATCCTCCCTGTGCAACAAGCCCCGCATGACGGCCCTGGCCTCGACCCTGCGGCTGATGATGGCTGTGCCCATGGCACGCTCTCCTCCAGCTCTCCGGGGGTGATTGTCACTTCCCTGGTGCTGCTGTCGTCTCCTCAAAGCCCTCTGCCCAGTTTGGCCACTGCCATGAGGACTCTGAAACTGTGCTCGGCTCCTCTCCCTGCCTGGAGTCTGACCCCGAGAGAGGGGCTGGTGGCCGGACCGGCATCGGCTGCGCTGGCCGGGCTGTGTGACACGGCTGGGACACAGAGCCCTGCCTGGCCGGGCTGTGTCACACGGCTGGGACACAGAGCCCTGCCTGGCCGGGCTGTGTCACACGGCTGGGACACAGAACCCTGCCTGGCCGGGCTGTGTCACACGGCTGGGACACAGAGCCCTGCCTGGCCGGGCTGTGTCACACGGCTGGGACACAGAGCCCTGCCCTGGCTGTCACCTCCTCGCCCCGGCCGTGTGTCCCGCACCGGTTGGGTTGTCACACAGCCCCGGGACCGCGCTGGGACAGGGACCCGGCACTGGTGGCACAAGGGCGATGAGGGCGGTGTGAGGGTCCCCCGGCACCCCCAGGCTGCCGTTCGGGCGGGTCGCGCCGCTGTGCAGCTGCAGCAGCCCCGGGGCTGTCACGGCCACACACTGAGCGACAGCTCGCACACGGCGACTGCGGGATGCTGCCACCACCCACCGCCCCCGGCTCCCGCTGCCATCGTTCCGCGGGGTGACAGCTGCCACCTCCCCCGCTTCCTCGCAGTTCTAAGTCCCATGGGAGTTTGGTGGCCACCCCTGGCGTCCTGTCTTCATGTTCCTGAGCCTTTCGTGCCTCCAAACCTCTCATTTTCCTTAGCCTCTCGTGCCCCAAACCTCTCATGTCCCCGAGCCCCTCATGTCCTCAAACATCTGATGTCCCCCAAGCCTCTCAGCAGGACACCCCTCGCACTTCCCCCTGACAAGTGCCTGGTGCAGCGGTGCCGTCACCGACTGCCCCGTGTCACCGCCCTCGGTGACATGCCATCTCACCCCATCCCACCCCATCCCATCCCACCCGGGCACGGCACAAACCGCCCATCGCTCTGGCCAGCAAAGCGCCCTCGGTGGAGGTGGGTGCCCGCTCACCCACCCCCGAGAATGTCCCCAAGGCAGGGCAAGGTGGGTGACTGTCCCTGCCCGGGGCTGGGCAGCCGGGACAGGCCAGGGGCAGGCCAGGGGCTGCCCGGAGGGTGCGGGTGTGGCAGCCCCGGTGCCCGCGGAGGGTCTCGGCAGGACCCGAGCGCTGGCCGGGCACGGAAAGGAGCCTCTCGTTCCTTACCTCCTTGCTGAGTAGCCGGGAAGAGGGAGAGGAGGAGGAGGACTCCGGGGAGGAGGGGTGCAGCTGCCTGCCTTGCCATGTCTTGAAGCAATGCCCCCGTGCTCCCGCGGGCTGTGTGTTTTATCCCAGAGCTGCTTAATTGTTGCTCCCAAGGATGCGAGGGGAAGGGGAGGGGGGTGAGGAGGGAGGAGAAAAGGAGAAGGAGGGGGGGGAGAGGCACAGGACACTACGTCATGAGGAAAGGCCACGAGCCTCTCCCGCCGGTTGGGCTGGCTGCTCGAAGAGTTTTTTTGGTGGTGTTTTTTTTTGGGTTTTTTTTTTTTTTTTTTTTTTTAATCCTCGCTGCTCTCTCCAAGCCGGTGCGTCTCTGCCAAAAAAGCTGGAAGAGGGGGGAGCTGCCAAGGCAGGCAGTGGGGAAGGACAGGGGGATTGCGCCCACCGGTGTGGGGGCCAAGGGGGTTCAGGATGATGGATGTGTGTCGCATCGCCACTGGCACCTGAGTGCTCTCGCATCCCGGGTGACACCGGGGGGACACCACAGGTGGCACCGGCCCCAAAGGGTCTTGGGGGGGAAGGTGCGGATGGGCGGGGTGAAGGGACGGGGGTGTCCGGGGGTGCAGCAGGATTTTGGGGGATGCGAGGGAAGGGACCGGCCCGATGCCCGGTGCCAGTGCCCGGATCCCGGCGCCGATCCCGTGCCGGTCCCGGTGGCCGCCGGCCGTGGCCGTTAGGTGGCGGGCGCGGGGTGTGCGGCCGCCGGCAGGACGGGAAAACCGGGCATTGTGCAGGAAAACGTGCTGCCGGGCCCTGGGGGTCCCCTCCCGGCCAGGGGTGCCCTGGGGACACGGTCCGGCCGGGGCTTGTGATGGACGCGCGGCCCCCGCGACCCCCAGAGCCGGGGATGGGGAGGGGTCTGGCGGATGAGCTGCACCCAGCCCCCTCAGGGGCTCCGGGTTCCATCAGCCCTGAGCCCAAACCCGGGCTCTGCGGGTCCCCACTGAACTCCTCAGCCCCTTCTCGGGGTGTGTCTCTGGACAGGGCCTGGGCAGCGGCTGGGGCAGCAGGGAGTTAAATGGTGGGATCAGTCACAGGATCATGGAATGGTTCGAGTTGGAAGGGATCTTCAGGACCATCCCGTTCGACCCCCCTGCCACAGGCAGGAACACCTTCCCCTGTCCCAGGCTGCTTCAGGCCCCGTCCAGCCTGGCCTTGGGCCCTGCCAGGGATCCAGGGGCAGCCACAGTTTCTCTGGGCACCCTGTGCCAGGGCCTCACAACGCTCCCAGGGAAGAATTTCTTCCCAACATCTACTCTCACTCCTCTCTGTCAATATGGAGCTGTTCCCCTTATCCTGTCCCTCCATCCCTTGTCCCCAGTCCCTCTCCAGCTCTCCTGGAGCCCCTTTGGACTCTGAGCTCTCCCTGGAGCCTTCTCTTCTCCAGGTGAGCCCCCCCAGCTCTCCCAGCCTGGCTCCAGAGCAGAAGGGCTCCAGCCTTTGGAGGATCTTTGTGGACCTCTTTGGACTTACTCCAGCAGGTCCATGTCCCTCTTATGCTGGGGACCCCAGGAGTGGATAGAACACTGCAGGTAGGCCGGAGCAGAAGGGGAGAATCCGTGTGGATGTGAACAAGAATCTGCTGTGCAGATGAAGGGCAAGGAATGCAAAACCACCTGCTCCACTGCAGGTCCAGCACCGCCCTTTCCCCGCACTCCAGGGGTTTGGGATGCTGCTCCCCCCAGTGCCCGACTCCTCGTGTCCCCAGCGTGCTGGGAGTGGGGCCCGTGCAGGAAATGCCGTGTCTGCACCCCCTTCCCGCAGGGCTCCCTGTCATCGTTCTTCCCATTCCCCCCGCTCCTTCCACCGCTGCGGAAACTGGCAGCCAATTATCAGCAAACCCACCCGGTTCCTCTGCGGCTGCGAGGTGCGAAGGCCCGACCTGGCCGCCCGCTTAGAGAAGTGTGAGCTCAATCCACGCTGGGGACCGGCCCTCCGGAGCCTGCCCGTCTGGCTTATCTCACTTCCCACTTTATTTTAGGGAAAGTGCTGATGGCTACGGCCGCAGGAATTCCAGGAGGTGGAAATTCCGGAGCGTTTTGCCCTCCACACCCGGCCCTGGGACACACCGAGGAGATGGGGAGGGGGGCTCTGCATGAGCCCCTCGGTGGGCTCTGCACGCAGGCGGGTTTTCTATTCACCCGCACAGGGCAAAGGGCTGCGGGCTGGGGACACGGGGCACGACACAGGGGACGAGCATCGGCAGGGACAGAGCAGCCGGGCTGGCCCCGTCCGTCCGTCCGTCTGTCCGTCCGTCCGTCCGTCTGTCAGTGCCGCTGGCGTTGCCAGGTGATGTAATGCTTGAGCGAAAACACACGCTCGTTAAACACGAGCTCTCCAGTGCAGAGAGCAGAGGGATGCGGGGACCGGCAGCTCTGCGGCGGCTCCAGCAGCCTCGGGGCTGTGATGTGGCCCGCGGGATGCGGACCCCGGGCGGGGCTGGCCGGGTGATGGATCCTCGATGTAAAACATGCAGAGAGCAGGGCTGGGAAAGCGGCCTCGCCGGGAATCAGAACTGGGGCAGCCGGCCGGCTCCGAGCAGCTCCCAGCCCTCGCCAGCGAAACGGCTCCGACTTTTGAAAGCGTGTTTTGTACCTAGAAAGAATAGATGTGAGGCAAGATCTCCCCGCCCCTGGCACTCAGGCCGGGGAACGGCATCCAAAGCCTTTGTGCTTTGGCCGGAGCGCTCCGTGAGCCGCCCGCTCGTTCCCCCGAGCCCGCAGAGTGTCCGAACTGCGGGGAAGGCACAAAGTCGGGCGCGGTGTGATGGGAAAGGCGCAAGGCAGGAAACGCCTCCCACGGCGGGGCCCGTGCTGTGGGATTTGCTGCCAGGTGCATTATTGGGGTGAGAAAACAGACGACGAGGGCTGCGAGCACCCGCTTGTACCAGCACAGGAGTTCCCGGGAGCCACGGGAGCTCCGGGAAGGATGGAGCTTCCTGCAGCCGGTCGGTGGCAGATGCCGGTTACACACGGCTCCCCCAAACGCTGACATAGCTGCTGGGGGAAATGCCAAAGAGCCTTACGGTGCTGTGACACGCGCGGGGAGCTGTCCCGGGGGTAACACCGACATGCAAAACACAGAAGTAAACACCCGTTTGCCATAGCTACGAGGAGCCCCACACCTGCCCGGCCCCCCGGACCCCAAGCCCGCTCTGAGCGCTGTTGATGCCGTTGTCATAGGAAACGGCACTGGCGGGGTGTGCCGGGGCTCTGCGGGGGATGCGCTCAAAGGAAAGGTATGTGCGAGGGGCAGGTCGCCTCACCGAGCGGCCTCCTCACCGTCCCAGGGAAGAAGCTGAGGCTGGTACGTGGCTTAGAAACAGCCAAACTTGCCGCGATCGTGAGGGCCTGAAGTTTTCATTCCTCCCGTGTCTCTACAGAGTAAATGCTCCCTGACTGGGGGTGTGCCAGGAAAGTGGTGAAGGTGATGAAGGGACAGGGCAGCTGCCTCTTCCTGTGCTGGCCATCCTTTGGTTTTCCTGCCTTGGTTAACCACTGGTTACTGCTGACCAAGAGATCACCACCCTTGGATATGCTGTAGAAAGGAAGCTCCAACTAGAGAGAAAAGAAATGTGTCTGTCAGACATCCCAGAGAAAATCCTCACAGGACATGAGGCAGGAGGATTGTGAGGCATGGACAGGGCTCTGTGGTACCTGGCAGTCTCTGCTCAGCCTTATTTTCAGAAAGTGAAGCCTTCTTGTTTTGCCACATCCTCCACTCAGAGGTGTTTTCACCAGCCCACTGTTGTCCTCATGGCTCTCCTGATGTTAAACCACTGGGGATCTCTGGGTGCTCTGAGCGTGGCCTGGGAATGGGGTCTCCATCTTTCCTGTGCATCCCATTGCATCCCCCAGCACCTTCTCTGGGGGAACACTGGAGCCCATGCACAGCCCATGCCACAGCCCCACAGGACACCCACATGGCACACGCCTGGGGGCAGCCAGGGAGCCATCCTGTCCCAGGTGTGAGGCTGGAAGCCACCATGGACTTATTCCACTGTCATGGGCAGGATCCTAGGTTAGAATCATAGAACCATGGAATGGCCTGTATGGAAGGGACCTTAAACATCATCTGGTTCCAACCCCCTTGCCCCCCCTATCCCAGATTGTTTCAAGCTCTGTCCACCCTGACCCTGGAAAATTTCAGGATTGGGTTTTCCCAGTTGTCTCTGTACACTTGGTGCTGGGGTGTTTGTCAAGGCAGGAGGAGCATTGCCAGCTCTGCAGGGGCTGTCTGGGGACCAGAAGGGGCTCAGGCAGCCCGTCCCTGCCAGATCCCTTTGTCTGTTGGGTTTGAAGGCTCTTGTGGTCCCATCTATACCTCGCCTATCCTTAACTTTCCATGAGCTCCTCTTTCCCTGGCAGTCTCTTCCCACGGTTGTTATGGGAAGAGGTTTTGCCAACACAAGGATGCTGCTTGGAGGGAGCAGCTGCCCAGGGCCCTGGGGGGATGCTCTTCCTTGACACAACCAACAGAAACAGCATCACCTTTCCAGCACCAGGGAGCCATTTGAGATCTCTTGGGAATGTTTGTCATTGGAGTCTCCTCATGAGGAGAAGAGGAGACACCTTCCCCAGCCCCTGGTAAACACTTCATCACAGGTTTCTTTTTTCTGCTGGGCATAAAGAACCAGGACCAGATCCATCTCCTCTTTGGTAACCCATCCCTCTCCTGTCCCCCCAAGGTGCTCTCCCTTTTCATCTTTCCACCAGTTTTGGTGTCAGGTTCTGTCCCCCTTTGGCCCCCTATATCTACCCTGTATCCATGTCCCCCTCACTGCAGGCTGCACTTGGCTGCAAGCCCCGTTCCAGCTCTCCTTGCCTTGGTCACAGCAACGTTTGTGGCAGTGCCTTCTCTGCAGGCTTTGCCTCTCTCACCCCTTTGCCCTTCCCCCATGGATAACCAGCTCTGCAGGTACTGGGGAGAGCCATGGATGTGGCCCGTGAAGTTTGGATTGTGCTGGAAGTGGTGCAGCTGCAGGACAGCGGTGGTGGGATCTCCATCCTTGGACGTGTTCAAAGCACGCTTGGACATTGGCTCTGAGCAGTCTGACCCAGCTTTTGAGTGTGCACTTGCTCCGGGGCTGGGCTGGGGACCTCCAGACATCCCTTCCAACCTAAATCCTTCTATGATTTATATCCAATTCTCTCTGGTATTTCTGCAGTTCTGGGAAGCCTTCAGTGATGTATCATTGAACAGCTCTGATCTGACACTGGCCAAGGAGGGATTTAGTGGTCCTGGCTCCCTCCATCTCATTCACATTGTCCTTCTCAAGGACAGCTGAACATCTGCTGCCCATAGGTAACTCCAGGCCGCCGCTCCCCGCCTGGGTGTGAAACCTCTGCCTGCCTCCATCCCCAGCTCTGACCTGCCCTCGGAGCTTTCAAGTGATTGTTTTCATCCTGCTCCCACTGTCTGGACCTTTCCAAGTGTTGATTAAAAGGTACCATCACTGCAAAACGTGCTGTGCCTGAGTGGCTGTAGCTTTCAGCAAGGGAGACTCAGTGTTTACTGGAACGGTCAGCGCCGATTCCCTGCCAGATGTCAGTTCTGACCCCCAGCAGTTTCGGCAGCAGATCTGCTTAAAAATTGGACGGTTGCTTTGTATTCTCAAAAGCAAGGAAAAAAAGCAGGGTATGTTTATCATGGAGATATTGCTTTCCACTGCCTGTGTGCTCTGCAATGGCCAAAGTGTGTTCAAAGAGACTCTAAAACCCTCTTTGTGCATGGAGTGGGGCTGGAAAATCTCAACCCAGAAGGGGAAAACTGAAGCAAATCATGGGCAACTAAGAACAGAGATGTAACTGGTTACACTCAGCCAGAACGTGAACTTTAGACACTGCCTGTGCTCCAGTTTGTGTCTGCAGCACAGAGGGGCCCTGAGGAAAAGGCAGCGGAGCTCTATTATCTCACAGCCAGATCCTTGTGGTGCTGAGGGGAAACACAGAGCAGGCAGGGCTGGGCTGCCTCCCTCCCCTCCCAGTGCACCCTGCAAATGCCAGTTGATAGCTCACAGAGCCCTGATAATTCTGACCATGACTCAGAAACCAAAAATCAAGAGCAGAGCTTCAAATTAAGAATTATTATTAAAAAAAAAAAAAAAAAAAAAAAAAAAAAAAAAAAAAAAAAAAAGCACATACTGGGTAAGGTTTTTTTGTTTTCTGCTTTTTAAGCCATAGGGTTTATGCCTCTGGCTTTTCTGTGCATCCTGAAGGGCTCAGAGCTTGTCTTTCAGCAATGTGAAATATGAGCTTCCCTCAGGCACAGGACTCTGGGAGATGGGGATTAGAGAACCTGAGGGGGGAGTGATGCATTTGCTGATGGCAACAAGGCTGTGGATCCACACAAGATGTTCTTTCCGCAAAAGCCCCTTGCAAGGAAATGTAACTCCCCACACAGGTCGGGGGACACTGGCCTGTCCTGCTTTGAGGTGACCTGGAAGCTGGAAGGGACCAGCTCAGCCATGGGGTGACCTTGAGATGAGTTCCCTGTGACAAAACACTTGTCGAGGTGGGGATCTGGCTCAGCAGTCACCTCCAGCCTCCTTATCTGACTCCCAAAGAGGCATCATGTGTGTGATTAAAAGCCTTGCAATCCTGAGATCTGGAACGTGATGGAGTCTTTGCCGGGAAATGACAGAAATCCTGCAAAAAGCTAAAAAAGTGCTTTGCCCAGGGCTGCAGCTGGGTACGTCTGTGCAGGCTGGTGCACAGACACATTCCCAGGGCTGCCCAGGGACCTGCAGTTTTCCCATTATTTTCCCTCTTGGTAAAGCACCTGCTGCTATGGAGGGTCACTGTCCACAGCTGGTCTGGCTCTGTCCTGGCGGCTGGAAAGGTGACTGTGGGGTTTGATGGTGTTAATGAAATAACCCAGAGAGGAACCTGGGGAAGTGATGCAGGAGGCCGTGGGTCTGGGAGACTGCCAGGCTGGGGGGTCTCCACAACAACATGGGTATGGGGACAGGAGGAGAAGGCAGAGGGGACCAGGGAGTGGGGTGAGAAGATGGCTGGGCCAGGGCAAGAAGAGCTGGAACATGACTTGGAGCCACATAGCCTGACCTGCAGCAGCAGGGTCAAAGACACAGGAGAGATTTTGTGGCCAAGGAGGAGGAAACCAGGTGTCAAAATTGAGGGAAAGATGGAAAAGGAGGAATCAGAAAGGGATAGGGTGGTCAACAAGGAAGGGATATGGATCTGGTCCAAGATGGGAGAGTGAGGAGGAGAGGTCAGAAACCCTGTGGGATGGAAGGGACCAGTTCTCAGAGCTGGGAAAAGAGAGAACAAGAAGAACTGAGACCTTGTGCCAGAGACAGCAGAGGGGTCAGGGGCTGAGCAAGGGCTGCTGACTCCAAGCAGAGGTGCTGGTGGCCCAAAAGTCCCTGTATGGGCTGACATCAGGAATGGCAGCTGTAACAGAGCAAAGGAAGTAGGGAGGTTCCTGCTTTCATCCCAGCACCAGCCAGGATTCCCTCACACCTCCTGGTACTCCTCCAGAGCTGCATCCCTTGCAGGATTCTGCCAGTGCATTCCTGGCCAATCTCTGGTTCATTCTTCTCAAGTCAATGCTGTTCCTCAATCTCCCTTCTCGAGCAGCAGGAGCAGAACCGGATCCTCCCTCAGAGGTCTCTGCCCAGCCCTGGCTGCCTCTCCCAATGGCTGTAGGGTCAGCACGGTCCTGCTCTTCAGCAGTGCCTGTGGTGGGAACATCCTCCCTGACCTGTCCTGTGCCACCCTATGAGGGCCAGGCTGGGAAGGGGAGCCAGGTCACCGCCAGCCTGCAGCTCCCCACATCTCCAGCCCCCAGGGATGCCCGGCACAGCCAGCAGGGACCACAAGGAGCTGCCTCTGTCTCTCTCCCAGGGGCGTGTTAAGGATGATGCAGAGCCTCGTGTTGCTACATTCTCCTGGAGCTTGAGGAGAGAAACACCGCTGGAGGAGAGAAGCCCCTTGGTTTGGGGTGATGGGCAGCCTTTTTTGGGGCCATTTCACTGAATTCCTTCTCTCTCTCCACCGAGCTCCACTCCAGGTCTCAGCTTCCCAGGGGCAGCCGTGACTTTGTCCGTCTGCCGGGGCTTGGCCCCGCTCCCAGCAGCCCTGGGAGCCGCTGCCCGGTGCTGGCAGGTCTCGGCGTCCCGGTTCCCAGCGGCGTGTCTGGGCTGGGAGCGGCCGCGGGGCTCAGCCCCCGGGGCTCGGCCGCTCGCTGCGCGCTCTGGCAGCGGCCCCGGCACAAGCGCGGCGCTGGCCCGGCCCCAGCGCACGCTGTTTCCTCCCGGCAGGCCGGCCAACAGGAGTCAGCTGAGGACAGCAGCCGCGCCGGCAGCTCGGGCAGCCTGGGGAAGGGGCTGCCGGAGGGCTGGGCTCGGTGCTGGGCAGTGCCAGGGACGAGCCTCATGGAAGGGCACTGGGAGTTTGGGAATTGCTGCCAGATGCACCCCTCGTCTCTCCCACCGGGTTTTGGAGTGTTTCTGGTTCCATTCTTTGCCCGCGTCCATCAGCAGCCTCTGGAATTTGGGGCTTTTTCCTAATGTCAGAAATCCCAGAATGTTTGTCAGACACAAACAACCCGTTTCCTCCAAACTGTCCCTCTTGCACAACCAGCACTGAATTTTCCTCCTAGCTGCCAAGTTTCACCTGTTGCCTCAAGGGATGTCATCTCCATCCCTCAAGTCCCTCATTCCTGCTGAGATAACAGAGGCTTCAGCATCCTCCTCTCTTTTATTCCCTGGAGCAGGGGATGAAGGAGGCCATTCCTTCCGTCTCATGCTCCTGCCTGCCAGTGTTTGAAGCTGCTGCTCCCCATGTGCCAAAACCCTCAGAGATGGGCAGGGATGGAAGGTTTGAAAGCTTTCAGGTTCACCTCTGTGCTGCCCCCCAGGTCCTGTTGCTCACGGTGATGCTTTGGCTCTACTCGGCCAGTTAAGACGTCATTTGTAACTAGCACGTGGATAGTGTTTCAATTTAATTAATTCAATTAATCTTTGACTGCAGAATGTTGCCTCGGGCCAGGTGAGCTGCTCGCTGAAGAGGCTGCAGGCAAATAGAGCATTGATCAAATATTTCATCATTTCAAAGGAAAATTTGTGAGGTTTTTTTTGTTCCAGCATGGAAGTGTATTGTATTTCAGGGCTGAACGCATAAAGCAGACCCAGCCATTGCATTTCAGGCTGAAATGGGCCTGTTTTACTTTTTCACTTTGAATCCAAATTATTAGGAATTTAGTTTTGGTTTCAGGGATAGAAATCACAGAGATACTGGGTTTAGGTAAAACTGATAAGCATCAGGCTTTTAGGTCCACTGGAATTGCTTAGGTGAGGTGTTTTCCAGTCCCAGAGGTGCTCCAGTGTTGGATCTGGGGAGCTCCAGCCTGATGAGGTGAGAGGATGGGGAGTTGTGTGGTGGCTTCAGGAAGGTCTCCACAGGTGCAGATGGATGAGACACCCACAGCAGGGGCTGCAGGGCCACTGCTGTCCCGTCTTAATCCAGGGGGATGTAAAAAGCAGCCAAATACACAAACAAAGAGCAAGATGAGACTGAAGAATAAACAGCGACACTATGAACTCCCCTGAGGGTTCTGCATGAGAACATCCTCTGGATCAGCATCATTTTCACGAGATACAGGTTTTCAGGTGGCATTTGTGAGGGTAAATGTAAATGTTCTCCCAGGGAATGGCCGGCCAAGCCCCTCCGGAGTTGGGGTGCTGGGAGCAGGCAGTGCCTCTGGGATGAGGCATCTGCCCCTGGGCAGCACCAGTGCTGCCTGGCAGAGCCATGGGCTGCTCTGCTGACTCGCCTTGCCATCTTTGCTGGAGCTGCTTTTCCTCGCAGCACTTCACAACTCAGCACTCTCGAGTTAATTAGAGAACCATCTGCCCCCTTCTCGCACATCATAAAAGCATGTTTAAAGCCGGGTGATAAAAGGGAGCATTAGTCTGGGTCACTGCAGGCTCCCAGCCCAGTGCCTGCCGCCATCCCTGGCCCACTCTCAAACCAGGTGGGAACGATGTTTGAGTCCATCTGAACTTGCTCTGCTGCCAGCTTCCTTGAGAGCCTCCCAAGTATTTCACAGCGCTCCCTCCCAGGCACGCTTTGTTCTCTAAGTCTCCTACAGCCTGTCCCTGCTTAACTCTCCTGGCTCCTTCTCGCCCTGGGTGCTGAGTTCTGTCCTACAAAGGAAACTTGGGACCTTGCCTGGTGCCAGCTCATGGTAGTGGCCAGCAGGTCTGTCCCTGGTTTAGTCTTTAGGTGGCTTCAGGCTTTTCCAGGTGGCTGTGGACAGCAGAGCCTCTGTCCCCCTCCCTGAGCTCACAGGACACGTCCTGAGAATGGCTTTGGGCAATCCTGGGGGACACAGGTACAGAGGACAGGGAGTACACAGGGACAGCTGGTCCAACTGCAGTCATGCCTGTTGCTGTAAATATCCAGAGACCTCCTCTTCCCTCACTTCTGCCTGGAGGATATGTTTCCCTCCCATCCTGGTGTGCAGGGCAGAACAACTCGCCAGATGTTTCATGTTAAAAACTCCCTTTTCCTCCTTTCTGCTTTCTTTAAAGAGTCTCAGACAGGGAGGTGAGGACCCTGTCTGCTCTGCTGAGGACCACCTAATCTGATCAGGTCCCTTCTGGCACGATGCACATCCAGGCTGCCATCAACCCCACATCTGAATATTGAGATGGAGTGCAGCCCCGGGCACAGAGCCACAGAGCAAATCGGGTGAGCAGAGAGCTGTGGAGCTGCAGAACCAGAGCCTGCTGCATCCTGCAAACCAACAGGGCTCTTTCCAGGAGTTCAGGGTTGTGGAGGGTCCCCAGTGTGGTGGGACCCTGCAGCCTGAGGAGGTCACTGGGAATGGGGACCTGCTGACCATCTGCACAGGTGTCTAAACTGAGGGAGACATCCCTCCAGATGCTCCTGAAGGAAACGTGTGTGCCAGCCCAGCTGAACAGACCTTGGGGAGGGTCAATCACTGGCCACGTGGCCTCTGTGTTCTCTGGCCAAGCACAGAATGATGGGGAGATAGGAACTGGTCAGTGCTCCAGGAACCTGGGATGGGAGAAGGGAGATGGCTCTGAGAAGAAGATGTTCAGTGGCTGAAGAGAGGGAAAGTCACTGAATCACAAACTGGCTGAGGTTGCCCAGGGCTCTACAGGTCATCTCCAGCCCCCTGCTCGAACAGGGACACCTGGGGCCAGTCACCCATGGATCGTGTCCATTGGACTGTGTCCATGGCTGAGAACAGGTCCAAGGCCCATTGTAAGATGGATAAAGGGGAGGAGCTGTACCCTGGGACACTTCAGGAAGGCCAAGACACTCTCCTCTGGTGGAGCCAATCCTCCTTGTCTGTTTGGGGCTCCCAGCAGTTCTCTCTCCTGCACATCCATGACACCATGACTTCCTTTCCTTTCCTGTAGCACCAGGATCGCCACCAGTGTCTGGAAGAATGTCCCCCATACGTTCCCCAGTCTTCTGGGGAGGCTCTGGGCAGGGGGCACCTCATCCCTGCTCTCCTCCAGGGACAGAGGCAGGGACAAGGAATGGGCAGGGAATGAGGAGCAAGCAGGAACACCCAGCACATTCCTGGTGTTCTTACAGCCCCTTCTGACCTGAGTTTCAGGATCTCCAGGGCCACTGGTGCCCCAAGCCCCAGCACAGCTGGGGAGGCTTGGGGAGAACTGCACACTCTGTCCCTGCCAGCCTGGCACGGTCTCTGGCTCCTGGACAGCCCTGGCTGCTTGTGCCTGCCCAGATGCCTGGGACCTGGCTGTCCCAAAGGATGCTGAGCTGTGAGCAGCAGGCCCTGGGCTATTTTTGCTGTGCCCAGGCCTTGCCCCGCATTCCTCTTTTCTTGGGCTATGTTTAGACAACCTTGCAGGACATGTGCCTACTCCAAACCCATTTTCCTGCACGACTGAATCCCCACAGGAGAGAGGAGCAGGTGAAAGCCAAGGCAAGGCCACAGGCTCTGTGTGTGCCCGGGCCAGGTGGATGGCACAAGCAATGCTGGTGTTGGGCTTCCCTGGATTAAGCAGGGTCCACTTGCTCCTCTCCCAGTGGATTGGTGTGCATAATCCATGTCGCACACAAGGCATTGCCAGAGCTTCGGGCATCCTATCATGGATGGAGTTCTGCAGCAGGACAGGGAGACTCTGGCCACCCCATCCCCCTTGCTCTTGATCCACTCTGGAAGAACTCGATGGAGAGCTCATGGGCATGTCTCTCCCGAGCACAGGGGCTCTGCTGAGTTCTTGTCTCCTCCTTGGATATCACTATGGCCTCACAGCCAGATGTCTAGCTCTCTTTGCTCCTGAGGCCTGGGAAAGTGGGGTCACCTTTCAGGGGGACAGGTGTTAAACATTGCCCTTCCTCCCCAGGCTTTGGCACCACTCATCTCTGCGGTGCCTGAGTGAGAAGGTTATTAAGTGAGTATGAACATCCTTGAGTATAATCCACACGCAAATGCTAATTTAAATTGAAACCAGAAGATCCCTTTAGCAGCACAGTTTATTGCCATTAACCCTTGGGTGACACCAATTGGACTTCCCATGCTGTGCCAGGAGGAAATGGCCCACCTGAAACTCCAACCCTGGCCCAGAGTTTGGGCACGGACAGCTGTGGCCACAGCTCGTGCCTGTGGAGTCTCCAGCTGCCAAGCCCCATATCCAAACCCAGGAGTGCACCAGGAGAAGGTCAGGCTGCTGGTGTGCACAGCTGGCGGTCGGCAGCATCCTAAAGAGGAGATGCCCCTCCCAAGTCCAGAACAACATGCTGGGATGGTTTCCTGGTGCATCCAGGCACCCTGCTGCCCTGCACCCACTGGAGCCCCTTGGAGGCCTCTTTGGAGGAACTGTGAGGAAAACATCTGCCCCAGATAGAAGTCCCAACATAGCTTGCTACAAACATTTTGGGGGAATTCACAGGGGATACCCAGAGTTTCTGCTCCTCTCTCCAACCTGCCTATGCCAGATGCTGAAGCTCAAAGGAGGCACTTGGTCTGTGATCTTCTCCTCCCCTGCAATCCCTGCCCTCTACTCTCCCATTTGCTCCATCCCTCATGTTTCTCCAGCCACCCCTTTTCCACTCACCCCTTTTCACTCAGGTATGCCACCATCTCGGCCCCAGAGCCAAGCTGGCACCATGCCATGGGGTTTTCCCCCTCCTGCACTATGCAAACCCCTCTTTGCGTCCCAAAAACCTGCCTGGAGATGGGATTTCTCTGAGGCCCCAAGCTTTCCCTGCCCTGCTCATGCCAGCAGCTGCACGGGATGTTGGCAGGAGGCAGAGTGACCTCAGCGACGCGGGGCTGGTCCGAGCTCTCCCGTTCCAGGGAGCACAGGCAGCTGCCAGTGGGAGCCAAGGTGCACGAGGGGAAGGCTTAGGACATGGTTGGCAGGGCCACGGCCACCTCTGCTCCAAGAACCACAGAAATATGTAAATGAGAAACTCAGCTCCTTATTTATGAGACTTCGCGATTCATTTTTCATTTGGGGAATGCGAACGAATGAAAATATGAAATATTTCTCCGATGACACAGTTTCCACCCAAGAAAGCACATTCCTTGGAGGCGATGTCCATGTGCGCAGGGGCCACACGGGACCAGGCCTGGGCCCTGGGGCAAGCTGGGCTGAGTCTGTGGTGGGACAACACTGAAAGTCTTGGTGAGCTGGAAATCATTTCTGGAGTGCTGGAAAGGCTAAAGCTGAGGGCAAGGGACAAAGCTCAGCTGGTCCAAGGAGGGAGGAGGTTGCACCTTATTTACAACCAGAGCAAGAATTCATTTCCCTTCTGCCCACTGAGAACAGATCTTCTCCTCCCAACATCTACAAAATGCTCATTCTGGTGAAGCCTGGATTTCCCAAAGATGTCCAAGTGTTCCCCTTTATTGCCTTAACAGCTAAAATTCATTACTCGGCGGGCTCCCTCAGGATGGCCTTTCCAAGTTCAGTGTTTCCATGTGCTTCACGAGCCCCAGAGAGAAAATACGCACTAATAAAATCTATGGATTCAGTATCCACACGATGTTATGGGCCAGACCTTGCTGCCTCCCAGCAGCACAGTACCACAGACCAAGCACACTCCATGTTATGGTCCTGCCTATTCCCACACTTCATTTCTGGAAAGTTTGTTCCAGCTCTTACCTTACTGTCCTGAGGCACCAGAGGTGTTCTTGACCATCCTGAATCTTTCTGTGCCTCTTCCAGCAGCATGCCTCAGCAGAGACCTAAAAGTGAGATCCTCTAGCTCTCCAGGGAGCTCCTCCAGTCCCCTGAGTCAGGCACAGGAGACTCCCAGGGCTCCAAAGAGACCTGTCCCAGTGCTGGTGGTGGCTGAAGAGTCCCACCCCTGCCGGCCCTCCCCAGTCCACACTTATTCCCATGGTAGCCATGCTCAACTGGAACCAGTTCCTCTAGGATTGGGGTGGGTGGGCTGGGATCACCATGGCTTTAGTTTCCTGGGGACATTGTCTTGAGCCACTCTGTGATGACTGAGTTGATGTCACAAGAAATGTGATGTATTTAAGGTGGGCTCACTCCGAGATCACCTTTAATCTCCACTCTTCTCCATTCACATTTACTGACCTAGCCACAGAGCCTGTTACTATTTGTACCTTCCCAAGGTCCAGCTCAGCTTGACTTTTGGCAGTTCTCATTTCCACTGGGCACTTCCAGCACCTCAGACCCACTTTTCCCTGAAGATTTACCTGGTGTCACTAAGCTCTGATCATTCTCACTGTGATTTTATTGGGCAAAACACTGTCGTGAGAAGTACAAGTTTTGTACCTTTGTCTTGAAAATCCTGTCATCCTCCAGCACTTTCAGCCTCTGGGCTCTTCAGCTCAGTTGACTTGAATCCCTAAAAATCTCCCAATACGGGAAAGAGGAATCCTCCACCTGCACTGCTGATCTGGCAGGAGTTATTCATCAGTCTGTTTCAGATGAATCCTACGTGGCCAATGTGCACATTCCACAACTGGTTTCTCCATCGTGTTCCCCCGACGGCAAAGTCCAAGTCTAAAATAGTAAATCCTAGAGCCATCTATCAGCTGCCACGTCCCAGAATAGCCAGTAGCATTTGCTCTCCAATCTATATCTGGAAGAGAAAGGTTCCCTCAGTGACAGCAAGATTTATGGGCAGTTGTGATCAAGGGACATGTGCAGACTGCTTGCTCTGGGGCCTAAAAAGGACTTGGGCACAAGCAATGGGAAAAGCCCCCTGGGGCTCTGCTGGGCTCCTGCTTCACAGCCCCTTGAGCCCAGCTCAGCCAGGACATCCCTCCATGGGGACTCTCTGCCCCAGGTCCCCAAGGAATGGGGACAGACCTCCCACCACTTTTCCTCCATGATGTCTTCAGCAACTCCAGCAGTCTCCAAGTGGACTTGAAAATCATCAGGAACTTCTGTCCACAGCCTCTTTTTTCCAAGCTGCAGATCCCAGTCTGGAGGCAGCCACAGTGCTCTGGATGTGCCCATTTCTCTCCACCTAGTGTCTCTAGTCCTGGAGACTTCTCCTCCCAAAGCAGAGACTGCAGCCAAAGTCAGTCAAACTTCAGCACATCAACCCTCAAAGCCCTTTCCTCTGAGCATGATCCTGGAATATCCTCACTGATAGATTGGTTTTCTGCATGGCATCCCCATCCCAGGGGTCACTCCATGCCCTCACTTATCCCTTGTGTCCTCTCACACTACCAGGTGTCCTGTGAGAGCTCTATGGGCTCCTGCTACAGCACACACCTCTCTTCATGGTTTGGCCTCAGTCATGTTTCTTCATGAGCCGTGTCCTCCCCTAACCCCAGCCCTGCCCAGGCCCTTGTCCCCTTGAGCTGGGTCCTTGGTTAACATGCTGTGAGCAGGAACCTGGGGGTGACTCCAGCCACAGCCATTTTTACCCTCATGAATTTGTCCCATGCCCAGATCTACTCTTGATGGGACTTTGGGTTGGGATGGCCATAAAAAATGATGTGCTGGGGTGAGTTCTGTCCTCACCAGGATGGGAAGGGACTGGAGCACATGGTGCCTTAGGGGACAGTTAGGTATTCATCAGTAAAGGACTCTCTAATTGCTGTTTTCAGCTGCCTAATGAGTAACAAAGACAGAGCCAAACTCTCAAACTCTCCTTAGGGGTGTGAAAAGAATCCAGGGGCTGCCAGCACAAGTTGTGATGAGAGAAAATCCAGCATGAGGTGAAGAAAAAGAAAGATTTGCACAGCAAGGGTGAAAATCCTCTTTGGAGATGTTTGCAACTGGCCTGGACAAAGCCCAAAGCCACCTGGTCTCTCCTCGGAGTTGGCTCTGCTCAGAGGCAGTGAGCCCTCCCCGCCTGCAGCTCCGTGCCATACTACGATGTCCTGCAACACGTGGTCCTGGCTTGCATTCCAATTAAAGGAACTTTTTTCCCCAAATATAAACAGTCTATTCCTTTCAGGGAAATCTGCTGGCCTCTCTTCAGAGCCAGGGAGCCACATCACTGGTTATAGCCCGGTCATTGATTTATTGGTGTGACCATGGCCAAGTTGGACAGCGTCGCCATGCCGAGATCCAGCATCCTCGAAAGGCAGGAGAAACCCAGGCTATCAGCTTGTCCATCTCATCCTAATCTAGCATAGGGCCTTCATAACCATCAGCATAATCAGCTTACAGATGAAAGCCACTGGGGGAGTGCATCCATCATTGTTAGGCTGATTAGAGCTAATTCACAACATGTCTGTTTTTGAGAGATTGTGTCTTTTTCTCTGCCTCGCTTCCTGTTTGCAAGCAGACCGCAGCAGTCTTTAATTAATTGTGGCTTCAAATTATGCCGGCACTTCTCAGGGAATAAATAAATCTTCCCTGACTGAACAGGGCATTTTGCAGAGAAGGCACAAATTGGAGGGGAGCAAAGGACGTCTCTGTGGGCAGGACTGTGCCTCTGTCCCAAAGCCTTGCCCTGTGCCAAGGCCCAGGGCTGACCTCCATCCCTTTGGAGCTGAGCTCTCCTGTTCCTTGGCCGTTCCAAGGGCTGGTCCCTCTCCCGCTCGTGAACGGCCTGTACAAAGTATCTGCAGCCCAATCCCGATCTGCCCAAGGAATGCAAGTGAATTTTCCTTGGGAATTACTTTCACTACTTGCTCCGCTGTTGCTGTCAGAGGGCCATGAGAAGTGATTGCCATAATGATGGTTGAAATCCAGTTTCCCTTCTAAGCCTTTTTTCATGTTATTTAGAGCTCAAATCAACTCTTTTTTGGTTGAAAGTTTCCACTCTTGGGTTCAAGCCAAAAGCGGATTTTTCAAGAAATTGGAACCAACTGGGTTCAGTCATTTCTGAGTCACACACATGGAAAAATACACATTTCCCTCTCTTGCTCCACAGAGACACTTTGGACATGTACGACTCAAAACCAGCTGGAACAAGAGACTTCAGACTTGGCTTGTTTGAGAGTCCACACTGAGGTGTAAAAATCACGCCAGGTTTGGAGAAGCTTTCATTGGCATTTTCACACTTCCCTCCCCAAAAGAGCTGTTGAGTGGTGTTCAGTGGGCAAGAAGACACTCTGTTCTCTCCCCCGTTGCTTTACATTGCTCTCTCCAATGGGATAATCCCAGGGGATTAGCATTTAAAGTAATGAATGTTTAAAGTTAGCAAGAGAAGAATTCCAGCAATGTTCAATTCTTCCTAAGCCCCTTAAATGGAGCCGGGCTGAGGGGGCCTCAAACAGGGAGACATCAGTCAGCTCCTGAAGTCCAGTGGAGTAAACACAGGGAATGGGCCCTTCCTCGGCCCAGGGCAGACACAGGGACTGTCACCCCAAGTGGCCCAGCAGCTGGGACGGTGCTGGTGTCACTACTCCAAGGCAGTGGGAGGCAGTTTGGTCCATGGCATTTCCAAGGGTTCCATGTGACTCCCTGGGACTGAAGTGTGGCAGAGCAGGGACAGAAGCCAAGTCTCAACCATCAAACTTTTAACCACAACCCTCTTCTTTCTTCCCTAAATGAATTGTGTCAAGACCACACCAATCTCACTGCTGGAATTTTCTGCTGCCTTCTCCTTGAGGCAGGGAATGGGCATGGAATGAGAAGTCACCATGAGACACTCCTGTGACAAGCAACTCCCAGGACAAGAGAGCACACTTGGCCAGATGGGTGGTGTGTGTTTGCCACCAAACCTGCTGCTTTTGTGCACATAATACCAGCTGGGGAAACCAATTTTCACCCCAACTCACAGCTGTAGGGCATCTACAGGCACTTGGCTGTGCCAGAGGGGTTTCCCTAAGGAGATGGCCAAGGAAGACTCTAAGTTTGAGGATTTCCCAAAAGACCAATTTTTGAAAGCAGGTTCTCAGGCTCAGGGTGTCCAGGATGCCCAGAGTATCCAAGGCGCTCAGAGTGCCCTGAATGCCAAGGATGCACAGGGTTTCCAGGATGCCCAGGATGCCCAGAGTGCTCAGAAAGCAGCAGGAAGGCTGTGGCCAGATGAGCCCCATGGCCTGGCAATACCCCATCCCTGTGGGGTGGGTGGTGTGGGGCAGGGAGGCGCCTGCCCAGGACAAGCACTGCAATCCCTGGGGAGCAGGGCTGCGATAAACTGGGTATTTCACACCCTTCCCTGCCAAGGAAGGGTGGAAGTGGGAGGGAGAGGCCTGGAGGTGCAGAAGGGGCTCGGAGAGGAAACCAGCAGCATGAGTCATTGCCTTTTCCCCTGGATAAGGTTCGAGGGTCAACTGGCACCAACCCCTGGGCACAGGTTGTCCTCAGCTGGGTGCAGGGCATAGGTACGAGCAGCAGAGCCTGACAGAAGCTGGCAGAGGCTTTACTCAGCTGTTTACTTAGCTCCTGATGCTCTTCCCCAGGACTGCAGTGTTCCCTGCAGTGTCCCCCATGTCCTCAGCAGCCCCATGGCCAGAGGACACCCCCAGCCCTGAAACACAGCTTGTACATGAGGAGTCTGGGACAGCTGGGACTCTTCCTGTGTGTGCCCTGGCTTGAGCAGGGAGAAGGATGATGGTGAAGTCCCAGGAGAGCTGAAGAATCATGGAATGGTTTAGGTTGGAAAGGAACTTAAAACTGATCTCATTCCACCCCTGCCATGGGCAGGGTCACCTTCCACTATCCCAGGCTGCTCCAAGCCCCTTCCAGCCTGACCTTGGGTGCTTCCAGGGATCCAGGGGCAGCCACAGCTTCTCTGGGCAACCTATGCTGGGGCCTTACCATCCTCATGGGGAGGAATTTTTCCTAATATCCAATCTAAGCCCTGCTCTCTGTCCATTTTAACCCATTCCCCCTTTTTTTATCACTCCAGGCCCTTGTAAATAGCCTCTCTCCATATTTTCTGTAAATTCCCTTTAGGAACTAGAAGGCCACAATCAGATCACCCTGAATTCTTCTCTTCTCCAGGCTGAACAATCCCAATTCTCTCAGTCTTTCCTCATAGAAGAGCTGCTCCATCTCTCTGATCAACTTGATGCCTCCTCTGGACTAGCTCCACTAGCTCCATGCCCTTCCTTCTATCTTTCCCAGCAGAAAGGAAGGACAGTGTCCCCTGACTTCCCCAAAATACTTCTGATAAATGATGGAGCTCGTGTTTCAGAGCATGTTGTGGAAATCCCGCTGGGTGGGTCATTCCAGGCTTGTCCCCAAACAAGCCCTGGAGAACAGCACAAGGCAGTTCCAATGTGGAAGGAGAGCAGATCATGCTGCCCATCAGGGCTCTGCAGCCCCTCTGTCCTGGACAGGCACCATCTCCAAGGGCTGGGGCCACATAGGGGCCCACAAGCTGTGGACACCCTCTGGTTGAGTCCCTGGATGGTGACAAGGGTCCAGAGCAAGCAAATGTGGCAGCCACAGAAATGTCCCACACACCACACAGGACTGAGCTGAGGTTGGCCTGGCCTTGGCAAGGCTGAACCTTCTCAACAAGGTCCCATGAGCTGGAGAGTGGCTTTGAGCCACTGCACAGGACATGCCTGGCACTGGGATGGAAATCCAGGCTTTAACATGAGCAGGGGGTAAAGGCAGGCAGGGAGGGAAGCTGGGAATGGTGCCAGCACAGCGACCCTTGGAGTGTGGGATCAACCACTGCTGGTCTGGCTGTGGGACCTCCCCACTGCCTCATTCCACACCCCGTCACCTCCAGACAAAACTACCTCCTGCATCTCCCTGGCCAGGACAGAAACCCTGTCCCACCTCCCAGGAGGTGGGGAAGGGGTGATGGAAAAGAAATGTGGGCACAGCAGAGGAGATCAGGGGGAAGAAGCAGATGGCCCAGGCTGGGACTGGAGCAGAGCTGGTGCCCACACCAATGCCTAGGGATGCCCACAGGATCCAAGAGGAATGGCACAGGGTCCAGGAGGCTCGTGGGTGCTCTGCCATCCCACCCCACCCCAGCCCTGGACCCAGGCACTTCCACACTGGCAGAGCTGCTCCGGCTGCTTTGCTTTGACTGCTTTTCCCTGTGTTTAACCTGACTTTCCCCCACTAAAGCCCATTTGATATCCTGTCTGCCACCAGAGGAGAACAGTCTGTTCCTTCCCCTCTGGAGCTGTTTTTGAAAGGACCAGAACGGCTGCCCTTGGCAAAGCTCTGTGGGCACCATCCCAATCTCCAGAGCCCTGTCCATGGTCCATGCCACGGACAATGCCCTTTTCCCCATTTTCCTTGCCCTGCCATGAGCAGAGGCAGCAGTGGCAGCACCCGTCCCACAGTGCAGCCTCCCTGACACACACATGGGTCGCTCCAGCTGCGCTTGGCGTGGGTGCTTGGAGTCCCACACGCACCCCAGGGAGGGCAGAGAGGGTGTTTTCTGGAAAACACCCCAAAGCACGGCATTGATGGGATGGGATGGCTCAAATTCCCCATGGCTGCCAGGCTGGGCTGGGAGCACACGTACCGCGAGCAGTTGAAATCTCCAGTCCCCGCAGGCACGGAGCAGCATCCGGCCCCAGTGGGATGTGAGGAAGGATGCTGGGCAGGGATGCTAAACCAAACAGCCACCCAGGAGCAGCCCCGGTGCACAGCAGCTCTCCTGGAACATGGTGGCAAGAGTTGGCCTTGGTGTTGGAGCTCTGGGTGAGGGCTGGAGCTGGGCACAGCCAGGGATGCCCCCTTGCCACCACAGGGATATCCCCGTGCTACTGGCTGCAGCCTTGCTTGCTGGCCTCCCTGCACAGTGCCAGTGGACAGGGCTGGGGTGAGGCAAAGCAGGGCCAGGCGGGGGCCATGCAGGGGAAATGCAGGCACTGTCCTTACAGCTTTTGGTCTTTTTCCACCAAAGGGTTTTGGGGTGGAGGGTGTTTTATATCTCGATTTTTTTGGAAGGGTTTTGGTTTGATTTCCTCCTCCGCCAAGCACTAAGCAATCTCTCTTTCCCCCCTTGGCAGAGGCTGCCTGTCTCGTGGTGTTGACCTTGGCTGGGTTTTCTCTGCGGCTGGAGCAGACTCACACCATAAATTCCCTGTCTTCTAGGAATCCAGCATGGGAAAGAAAAGAAATGCGAAAGAGAAACGTGGATTAAAATATTTTGCATCTTAGCACATAACAAAGGGGGGTTGGCTCCGAGGAGCAGATGACTTCCTCGAGCTGAGAGGTGTTACATGGACACCCCAGGCAGGTTTGGGTGGTGGCAGTGCCAGCACCTCATGGCACCTGTGTCTGTCACAGGTGTGTGGGGATGGAGCTGGCCTGTCCTGAGAGAGAGCCACGGCAGGGGTGGCATTGTCCTCAGGCACACACAAAGATGAGCATTGAGCACTGCTGCCTCTCCTGTGCCTACCTCGTGCCCTGCTGGTGTTTGGCTAGTCCAGGTGCCTAAGGTGGGATGGGACCTCAGAAGAGAGGCTGAAGTTTTGTAGAAGAGGGAAGTGCTGCTGGGGCAGGGATTGAGGTTAGAGGTAGGGATAAGGTTAGGACTGTGCCCTTGCCAGCACCCAAGGTGGCCCATTGCCCAGAGCACACCAGCATCTGGTACAGAGAGTGTTCCCTGGCAGTGCCATGGCCAGTATTCCCACAGCTCCCAGGGTGGTCAAAACCACTTTGGCCAGTGTTACCACAGCATCCTGGTCCCAGGATGGTTGAAACCACCTTGCCCAGCTCCAGTGCAGAACTATCATCAGCAAAGCCCTGAGGTGAAGCTGCTCACACCAAGTGATTGCTTTAAGTGATTGCTTTCCCAAGCAGGTGAGGCCAGCACAGCACTAATTAGATGCAGCAGAGCCACCTTGGACAGACAAAGCACAGCAGCAACTCAGACTCAGGTGAGCAGACACATCCAGCCCAGCCCCCAATGGGATGGATTTGCAGCACCCTAGGGCACAGGAACATCCTGGGTTGATGCCACTTCACAAGCCCCAGAATACGGAGGTGAGAGAACTCTTTTTGTGACAAACCCTGAGCCTGGGATGTCCAGGGTCCTGTTGTGTGTGCAGGAGCCCAGAGGAGCTGGGAGTGCTGGGGACAGTTGGGCAGTGGGTGCTGCAGCAGAGGGCACCCACCAGTGCTGCTGGCACTGCCAAACCTCCAGTGCTGCACAGACCCAGAGAGGTTTGAAGCCAGGTTATGATGCCTGAGCAGCCTAGGGCAAGGTGTCAGGGTGTCCCCGAGGGTGACTATGTCCTCTACATGGAGGGTCAAGGCTCCTGCACCCTGCCAGGGTTTGCAGAGCCCAGTGGCAGTCTAGTGATTCAAAAACCTGGCTGTGACCCCTTGATACCCTGCTCTCCACTGAATATTACCTGAGTACATCCAGAAGGGAGAGGACAGAGATACCTGAAGGTCCCCCAGGAATGGAAGGACATGGCCACAGGTTATGGGCAGCTTGAGAGCTGATAGGAGATAAATCCTTATTTCCACATAGGGGAGAGAGGCTTTCAGTGTCAGGGTAAATCCTGTTCCTGAGAACTCTGCAGAGCTGTGAATGCAGCACAGGCAGGCCCATCCTGAGGAGGGGTCCCAGGGGGCTGAGCCGTGACGTGGAGAGAGGAGCGGTGTCGTGCTCAGGGAGCAGCTTTACATCTCCCGTGCTCTGGGAATGCCAAAGCACCATGTATTTGACACTGGAAAAGGGCCCCATTTCCCAGAACTGTAACCTGCTCTAAGCCCAGGCAGCTGGAAGGAGGCCCTGAGTCCCACGAGCATGAGCGATGCTTCTCATCTCTCCTCAAACACTTCCCAGCAGCCATCCCTACTGCCCAGCCTCAGCACAGCTCGTTCCTGCTTCTCAGAGCTTCCCAGGTCAGGGAAGGGGGGAGCCATGGAACTGAACAAAGCCTCCAAATGGGCTGAGAGGAAAGAGGAAATTGATAAGGAATGTGCAGCAAAACGGTCACATGGAAAAATCTGCGGGTAGCAAATCATAGAATCATGGAATGGTTTGTGTTGGGGGAACCTAAATCCCATCTCAACCCACCCCCTGCCATGGGCAGGGACACCTTCCACTATCCCAGGTTGCTCCAAGCCCTGTCCAACCTGTTCTCGGACCCTTTCAGGGATCCAGGGGCAGCCACAGCTTCTCTGGGCAACCTAATCACAGAATGTCCTGAGTTGGAAGGGGACCACAAGAATCAAGTCCAGTTCCTGGCCTTGCACAGGGGGCTGGGTGGGAATTCCCTTGGGAGCACATCATGAGAGGGTATAACTAGGAATGCTATAGAAAGCTCCTTCCTTGGGGCTCCCAGGTGCAAACACCTGTGCTGGGTGTGCACATTGTGTAACAAAATCTGCACCCCCTGCCAAGGGCTGTGCCCTGCTCTCTACTCCCACTGCCCATCCAAAGGGGCTGGGCAGCAGGAACAGAGCAGGATGTCATCACATGGGATGGGGAAATGGGGAAAAGTGGGAAACCTGAGTAACACCAATACTGAAGGGTAATGATGGCCCAGGAAAGTGAGTGGCAGTTCCATGAGCCTGACCCAAGACAGGAAGGGGGAGGATTTGGGGCAGGGTCTCTCTGCCAGTGAGTGGCTCTCCCCAGACCTTCTGTGTCACTGATGCTTTGGGTACTGATGCCTTGGGGACAAATCAGTACATGGGACTGTGGCATTCCAGCCAAAAACCTGCTGGGAGCCATGGATGCAGTGTAACAACCTCACCCCTGCCCCTTGTCATGGGCAGAGAGTAGCTCTGGGGAATCCTGGCATAGGAGGCAACAGCACCTGTGGTTACCCTCACCAAGGCTCTTATCCTTGTCCCATAGAATGTGGCTGTGGTGGGAGGAGAGGAAAGGAGAATTGGAATAAGGAAACCAGTCCTAGGAAAAGGGCTTGGAGGGACAGGAAGGGTGAAAGGTGAGTGAGTAGCACCAGGAACCCTCCACACAGGCAGGGCTGCTGAGGGAGCCCCTGAGGCAGGGGCACTGAGAGACAGGGAGGAAAGGTTTGATCCCAGACCATGCAGGGAAGGAAAATGGGATAGAAGAGGCTCTGGGCTCTGCAAAGCAGTGATGGGAGGAGGGATGTGGAGGATTAAATGGCACCAAGGAGAGTGGGAATGATATGAATGGTGCCCTTCATCACTCTCACACAGCTATGCAGAGACCCTGAGCCCCTCTGGAGCTTCAGCTTAGGAGATCCTCCTGCAGCATCACCTTCCAAGGCAGCACAGCTGAGATTCATGCAGTCATTAATTCCCTTTCAGCTTCCCAAACGACGATCCCCAAGGGCAGTCTCTGTGGCTGTGGAGCAGAGCAGGAGGGAGCACAGAGGTCCTGCAGGAGGGTGGCCAGGACACCAACCCCCCAGCCATGGCAGGGTGTCCATGACCTGGTGTTCCAGGCTGCAGCCACAGGTCAAATGCCAGCCTGGGAAGTGCTCCTGAGGGACCCATTCCCATTCCTGCTACCACAGGCACCCACCCGGGTAAATCCTCCCCATAAATTTTCCAAGCTCCATCTTGAAACCAATCAGGCTATTTGCAGTCCTGGCCACGTGCCAGGGTTTGTAGTTCACCAGAAATGTTGTGTTTGTTTGTTTTTTTAAACTGGGCCAGGGCCAAGCTGGATCTACACCAGGGTTTTTTGAAGTTTCCGGTGCACCACAGCCCTCCCAGCCCCACAGCTGCTCCATGAATTGAAGCCTTCAGCTCCTTCCCGGCTCCCAGCAGCAGGAACGTGATGTGAGCTCAGCTCTGACAGCACCCAGGGCTCTGAGCAGGTGACTCTCCCAGGAGCCCACCAAGGGGGTCCCTTTCCATGGAGACACGGAGGTGCTGAAGCCTCTGAAGATGATTTTTGACAAGGCTGCTGGGCCACAGTTTTTGGGTCAGGTTTTGGCCCTGGCTGACCCCAGGAGAGGCTGTCCCAGGGCTGCCTTTAGCAAGGAGGGGATGGTTCCTCTCTCTGCAGCGTAACCAGGTTCACGGCCAGCTGATAGCCATCTGCTCCTCTGCCAGCACACTCCTCCAGCCTAAATAGCTCTGATCCCTCCTGCTGTTTACTCCCAGATGTATTTATAGACTAGCTCTCTCCCAGCCTTCATTTTCCTAGACTAAACAAGCCCAGCATTTTCATGCTTCTCTCCTAAAACCAGCTCTCCTTCCACCTGTCCTTCCTCTGCCCACAGAGCCCCTCACGGAGTCTGTGGGTAAGCAGGGCTAGGATAATGCCAGGTCTTGGCAGTGCCCCCTCAATGGCATGGGGACGAGCCAGTGCCCACTGTGACCATGCTGCTAAGAGGGATTGTCCTTTACAAGGCCATGGTGGTGACTCCTGTGTTCCCACACTGCTCTGCTGTTCCTGATTCACCTTTCATGGACACTTCTGGGGGCACTGTGTAGATACCTGACCTTGCCCTAATATTTTTCCCAGCCCTTCCAGGCTATTTTGATCATTCTCTGTGCCTGTGATGTTGGCCTGTGTCAAAGATAGAGTGGCAGCAGGACCAGGGCAATGCCTGTCCCCTGTGCTGGCCCTGCTGAGCCCCCTCCAGTCCTGTGTCCAGTCCAGGGCCCTCAGGACAATGCAGACCCCAAGGGGCTGGAGTGTGTCCAGAGAAGGGAACAGAGCTGGGAAGGGGCTGGAGCCCCAGGAGCAGCTGAGGGAGCTGGGAAAGGGGCTCAGCCTGGAGAAAAGGAGGCTCAGAGGGGACCCTGTGGCTCTGCACAAGTCCCTGACAGGAGGGGACAGCCCGGGGGGGTCGGGCTGTGCTCCCAGGGAACAGGGACAGGAGGAGAGGGAACGGCCTCAGGCTGGGCCAGGGGAGGCTCAGGGTGGACACCGGGAGAGGTTTCTCCATGGAAAGGGTGGTCAGGTATCGGAAGGGGCTGCTCAGGGAGGTTTGGAGTCTCTATCCCTGGAGGAGTCCCAGGAAGGCCTGGACGTGGCACTCAGTGCTCTGGGCTGGGCACAAGGTGGGATCTGGCACAGGCTGCACTCGATGATCCTGGAGGGCTTTTCTAAGCTCAGTGATTCCATGAGCCTGTGATTCTCTGTGTCTGTTATCTCCCCCATTTGACACTCCAGCAAATTCCATTAGCAAGGCCACAGTCTCTGGACCAGCTCCAGAACCTGCCTTCAAGCCACAGCTCATCCTGCAGCACATTCTCTTACTGCCCTCCCTCCCAGTTCCTCTCCATGCTACAGCCCAGCCTCTGTCCCTGTTTCCCCACCTTTCCGCTCTATTTCCATGCAGCTCTTTCCCATCCCCTTTGCCAAATGCAGGGCAGATGGACAGATCCTTGCAGCAGCCCCCGAGGACGCACTGAGCACATCTGTGGTGCTGCAGGGGAGCACAGGCAGCCTCCTGGGTCAGCCATTCCTGAGGCTGCAAGGGACACCAGGCACCTCTGTGTCCATGGACTGAAGGAGAAAGTCTTGCTCCCAGTCACCAGCGCAGACACAAGGCTCCAAACACTGGGCACTGATTCCTGATATCCACTGGCCTGTGTTGGCTGGAAGGACACTGATGCCTCTGCTCCAGCCACCCTCAAGGTCCCTGTCTGGAGCTTGGCAGCCATCGAAGGAGCAGTGGGCTGGTTTGGTGTGGTAATGAGGAGACCAAAGGCAGCAGTAAAATACCCCTCAGTCCATTTATCAGCTGGTTTAGCCCAGATCCTGCAGCCAGATCCTGGCAAGATGCATTTTTAAAGGAAAGCTGCTCCTGGTGTAATCAAAGCCTGGGAAGCTCAGGTTGGGGTTGCTGAAGGCTCAGGATATTGTACACAATCCCAGAATGGCTGAGTTTGTAAGGAATCACAGGAGGTCACCAGTTCAATCCCCCCCCTTACTCAGGCAGGGCCATCCCAGAGCACAGGGCACAGGATTGTGTCCAGAGGGCTCTGGAATATCCCCGCTGAGGAGACTCCAGCCCCTCCCTGGGCAGCCTGTTGAGGGCTGGGCACTGCCCAGGGCAGAAGTTGTGCCTCCTGTGCAGGGGGAATTGCTGGGCTCAGTCCCTGCCCGTGGTTCTGGTGCCACTGCTGGGAACTGGAGCAGAGCCTGGGCCCTGCAGACTTGCACAAGATGATCTCTGCTCCTTCCTGCTCCTGCCAGAGGAGTCATTTTGCAGAGGCCTTGTCACTCCTGGGGAGAGGGACAGGCATCCACAAAGCACCACAGGAGAACATCCAAGCCACAGCTCATCAGAGGGCCGCCAGAGGCTCTCCCTGCCACCTGGGGCTCACCAAAAGCCAGTTTATTTCTGAAGCCAAAAGGTTTCTGCCCAGTACAAGATGGCAGCTGCGTGAACTTCACAGGGACAGCACAAATGAGGTCCCAGCCTGGCCTGGGAGGCTGCAGCAGCCTGAGGCACAAATGTGGTTCAAGAGAGTTCACTGTGAGCAAGAGGGATAAGGGATACTGTCCCAAGCAGTAACGGTGCTTTCTGGTCTCAGGAAGAGCCAGTTTCCTAAATCTGAGAACAATTACAACCGAGATTGTCTTGGAGGAAAAATTTAAACAGAACAAAATGGGAACCATGGCTGGGAACCATTCAGAAATACTTTCCAATGAGCCCGAGTGTTGGCTGGAGGCAGCGGAGCCTGGACGATTGCACGACCCACCAGACCTCCCTGGACTGGCAGCTCATCCCTGTCCTCCCCCCACGCCAGAGACCTCAGCAGCGCTGCTCACACGGTGCCCATCTGCATCACTGCTTTCTAGGAAAAGCAGCTCCGAGGAGCAACAGCCATCAGGGCTTTGCCCCGGGGATCACTGCATTGTCTGCCTGACTCCCCACCCAGCTCTGGAGGGAGAGAGTGGAGCTCTGCTCAGCCCTCCCTCTGTGCCCTCAGGCTTGGGCAAAGTCCTGCTCCTCATTAGGAGAAGCAGCCACAGCAAGGGATTTGTTTTCTCGTGTATTTTGCCCTCCTTTTTCTCAGCCCCGGGGCCTCTCCGTGCTCCAGTCCCAGAGCTCTCCACCTCCTCAGGAGTCCTGAGACACAGCCTGAGTCTGGAGCAGCACGACAACAAACCAGGGCTGCCCAGGATGTCCCACCTGGCCCAGGGCTTCTCAGCAGAGCTGATCAGTCCCCAGGGAAACTTGGTGGCCACTTGGTGTAACTTTTGTGTGCAGACAGCCCTGCCCCACCACTGCAGGGCCCTCCTGGATACTCATGGGGTGGGTATCACCCTAACAACAAGAACAGGCTCCTCTCTGAGCTGAAGACACAAATGCAGCAAACACAGGTCCTGTGACAGATGGGAAAAGAGACATTTTTAGCTGTCAGCACCTTATGCTGGAAGGAAGACAAGAAAAGACACCACCCCTCTGAAGGATGGTAAGGAGTCAGCTCAGCCAGACCCTGCTGGACCATGGGAGTGGCATCATGGAGAGGCCATGATGGGCTTTGGGAAAGATGAAAGCTCTCTGCGCTTCATTTCTACCCCTGCTAAGCTGTGTCTGGGTTATCCCCTGCCTGGGAGAAGCAGGGGCAGCACAATGCCAGTGGGCATCCAGCTGTAGTTTCTGGGGACAGGGACTGTGCCAGGCAGAGCTTAGACAAGGAACACTCATTTGCTTTGCCAAAAATGTTTATTTTGTTAGGAAGGAGACAGAATGTCTTAACTTTACTAATGTAATATAAGAGTTTTGCTCATAAAATTGAATTAATCTCTGTTAGGGAACCCTGCCTCTGCTGCTCTCCATGGCAGCAGCCACATCCTCATATCCAGCTCTTCCACCCATTACTGCTGCTGGATTTGGATACAGCCAGGTCCCCCCTGGGAGAGGGAGCTGGAGGAGCTCCAGGTGCTGTGGTGATGGCCAAACATTTTCCTCCCAGCGATGGTGCTGTGGCACCAGGACAGGCACAGGGAGCTCCAGGTGCTGCTCCAAGGAAGTTGATGGCATCTGCCAGCACTGCAACACTGTCACTTGTCCCTTATCTGGGTACAGGAGCAACTCTGTACCATCCCTCAGCACTTGCCAATGCTGCTCCCAGGAGGCATCAGGGAAACTCAAACAGCTCAAAGGCTGGTGGGATCCAGGTAGGGGTGCTGGGGGTAGCTCTATGCACTCAGCCTGGCTACAGCAAAGGAGTCAGAGGCTCCAGATAATCCACTCTATACCTTTCCATGGGGATAGTAGTGCTGGGACTGCACCTGGGAGTCTTTCCCCAGGAGCCTGACCACGAGTTGTGCAGCTGCAGCATTTGGTGCCCATGTGTGCTCCTCTGAGCCTCTTCCTCTGCAAACGTGGACCAGACACTTGTAGGGAGTGACACCAGAACAGATGTAAACAGGAAAGAAAGCTGCAAAGATCTGTCTCTCACTCAGCTGCTCCCCAGTGTGTGATTTATTTTGGGTACCCAAATGCAGGTCGGCATTCCGTTGACGTGAGGTTAATCCCAGCCAGAGGCTCCTTGTGCTGGTGCCGAGCACTGCTGTGTCCCAGCTGATTGATGCTCCTGGGCCAATGTCCAGCCCAGCCCAGGGAGGTCAGCAGGTCTGACCTGAGACCCTCCGTGCCTCGCTTCCCTTGCCGTGCTCTGGATGCAGGTCCTGGTTGGAAAGCAGAGCTCTGCTGCTCCGGGGGAATGCCAGGTGCGCAGAGTTGATCACCCCTGATCTTGGCCAGACCCGGAGTCTGAGCTCTCTGAAGTAGCAGGTTGTGCACTGCAGTCAGAAACAACTCCACACCGCTGTGGCAGTTTTCCTGATCTCCTCAAACACCTCCCTATTACTTGCAGCTTCGAAGTTTCCAGACAGGAATATCCACCCATTTTTCTTTTCTTCCCCTCCACTTTTCAGGGCCATAAAAATCCAATGTGTCTAGGATATGTATTCATTGCACTTTTCCATTTCTACCCACAGCTTTTCCAAACCTCTTCACCTCTGGAAGAGCTACAGAAGCAGCAAAAGGAAAACTGAAACCCAGGAACGCACCACAGTAGGGCTGTGCCAAGTGTAAGGCCTTTGAGAGGATCAGCGGGACAGAGGAAAAAGCCTCTTCAGAGTTGTTTGGAGAGAAACAGATCCTCTTCCCCACAAGGATCAGCTGTGTGATGCTGATGTGCAGCCAGATCGAGCCCTTGGCCCCACAGCCCAAGGATGCTGATACTCTGAGCCTTTCCTTGGGGTAGTGGGAGCTGTGGAAGTCCCCCAGGGGTCTGTCTCAGCCCCTGGGTTTTAGAGGATGTAGGGGTGGCTGCTGACCTCAATTCCAGCTGTGCTCAGCAGGACTGGTGTAGGCAGGAGCAGTGCTGACCATGGGGAAGGAGCTGTGGGTGGATGGGATCCTCCCCAGGCTGGGGTGTCACAGGGATGAAGGTGGAGGGAAAGGCAGGGAAAGCTCCATGTCCTAGACGTGGACACTGGAAAAGAGAAGTGGACAGAGAACATTGCTCTTCTTCCCTGTCTGAGCTGACACTGAGCACCTGAACCCACGGTCCTCAAGTCCAAGGGTGTCCCTGGAGGACGTCCCCATGCTAAGCCATCCCCATGGTGCTCCTGCTCTCCTGGACTGCTGGTGCTGTGCTGCAGGACAGGGATAAGCTCAGTGCTGCACACAGGGAAGGTGCACTGCACACAGATGTGGGACACCTGGAGGGGTGCAGGCTGCACCTAGAGACACATCTGGGCACATCTGTGAGTCAGGGAAGTCCTGTGGGACTGGAAAGAAGGGCCATCACTCCTGTGCTATGGTCACAGGCTGAGCACGGTGGAGCCACAGGAACCTCATGGCATGTTCTGCATATGGCCCAGCCCCAGGTTCAACATGAGCCATCTGGACTTGCATCAGCACTGAGAGCTTTTCAAAGAGCGTCCCGTTCACAGCAACCAGCCTGCAGGCTGATGTTCTCCAGATGACACTGTTGTCTTTGGAAAGCCTCCTAAACACTTGAAAAACACCTTCAGCCATACTCCGACACAGCCGAGTGGGACTGAGATTAGAAGTTGCACTTGAGAGTGCTCAATTTGTCCAGTAGGATTAAAAACAGATCCAGTTCATGTCTCTGCAATTACACACCTCCCTTCCATAGGCAAAGGGCTTTCTCTTTCATCTGACATCAGGGTGTGCACTTTTTATTCCTTCTTAAGCCTCAGATGGAGGCTGAAATACTCTTGAGAATATTTCAATGCAATCTCAAACTATTCTGAACAGATGTTGCACAAACTAGTTTCAAAATAGTGGTGGTCCTCACCATGACAGCCCAGAGTTTAATACTGTTGGATTCTGGGATCCTATTGGGACAGCAGATTGAGGATTTTGACTTCTACTGCACCTAATCCATGAAGGCAGTGCTGATAAGGCCATGTATTTGTGTCGATACAGCAAGAGAAAGCGCCTCACAGGGAAAGTGGGAACCCTGGCTGGGTTATATAGAGCTGACAGAAAGGTGGAGAGCTGGAGAGGTGGATGAGAGCTCTGGGATCATCCATTTGCAATGGGGACACTGTAGCACCCTCTGTGGACATCATCAGCCACCAAACACTCATCTCTCAGTAATGCAGCCACTGAGGATGGGCACAGTTGTTGTTCATAGTCCACACCCCAGGAAAACACATTGGAAACCATTTGTTTCTCCAACCTTATTTTTCCTGGATGGCTGCAGAGTTGTCACTGGACATCCTGGCATCATGCTTATCTTTAATATGGACTTTTTAAGAACTTGATAACCTACAAGTGAGAATTGAGAAATTTCCCTCCAGATACTGCAAAAATCCTGCTGTACTTTCCAGGAGGGGCTGCAGTTCCTCATCTTCCCTCTGGGCACTGCAGTCGCTTCCCTTCCCAGCAGAGGGACTGTCCCTTCCCAGAGAGGTGTCTCTGGCGCTGCAGACCTCCTGGGATAGTCTGTGCATGAGATCTGGGCCAGTGGTTTGGGATCAGCTCGGGGCAGAGGATTCTCCTGGGGCCCCTCACTGGTCTCTTTGCCAGGATAAGTGTGGAGGCACAGAACTGCGGGGGAATCATGGAATCAAGGAATCATAGAATGGATTGGGTTGAAAGGACCTCAAATCTCATCCGCAGTGCCACCCCCTGCTGTGGACAGGGACACTTCCCACTATCCCAGGCTGCTCCAAGCCCATCCAGCCTGGTCTTGGGCACTGCCAGGGATGCAGGGGCAACTACAGCTTCCCTGGAAAAGAAGGAAGAGGCTGACACAGCGCCGTGGGAATCGAGAGAGCACCGAGGTGCCAGGGAGAAAGGAGGAGCAGCATGGAGAGAATGAAACTTTGGAGATGTGGAGCAACCTGGAGGCTGCTGAGTGATCAAAGGCAGCACTGAGGGGTATTCAGGGCTGTAATTGGGCCCAGGAATTAATGAGGATCTCAAAATCAAAGCTGAGTGAGCTGGCTGAGGAATTGTCATTTAACACCCACAAAGTCAGTCTGGTTCTGCCAGCCTGGAGATCACACCTGGGGGGAAACACGAAGGGAAGGGAAGGGAAGGGAAGGGAAGGGAAGGGAAGGGAAGGGAAGGGAAGGGAAGGGAAGGGAAGGGAAGGGAAGGGAAGGGAAGGGAAGGGAAGGGAAGGGAAGGGAAGGGAAGGGAAGGGAAGGGAAGGGAAGGGAAGGGAAGGGAAGGGAAGGGAAGGGAAGGGAAGGGAAGGGAAGGGAAGGGAAGGGAAGGGAAGGGAAGGGAAGGGAAGGGAAGGGAAGGGAAGGGAAGGGAGAAAAAATAAAAGAAAAGAAGAAAAAAGAAGAAGAGAAGAGAAGAGAAGAGAAGAGAAGAGAAGAGAAGAGAAGAGAAGAGAAGAGAAGAGAAGAGAAGAGAAGAGAAGAGAAGAAAAGAAAAGAAAAGAAAAGAAAAGAAAAGAAAAGAAAAGAAAAGAAAAGAAAAGAAAAGAAAAGAAAAGAAAAGAAAAGAAAAGAAAAGAAAAGAAAAGAAAAGAAAAGAAAAGAAAAGAAAAGAAAAGACCTCAGAGAGAGGAAAATCTCTCAGTGCAGGATTCCCTGTGGGCACCCAAGCAATGGTACATGTAGGGACTGGAAAATCCCCTCGGTGACCATTGATGCAGGCTAGGAAAAGCAGCTGAAAGGAGCTTTTGGAAAAACTCGTGTTGAGCACAACCACGTCAGAGCTGGATGTGGGGTGATCCTGCAGTATGGGACACAGAGGCAGCATGGAAAAGATCCTGCTGGAGGCTGTTTTGGGAAACATTTCGGGGGGGAGAACATGCCAGATGGCAGCGTGGGACTGCGCTGACCTTCAGATGGGTACAGAGATCCGGGGGGAACCCACAGGGGGAACTTACCCCAGCTGCCCACTCCACGCCTAGACCTGGCTCCAGTGCCCTCCTTGGGAGGAGAGGACAGGCCTGGGGAAGCTTAGGAAATAATGGGTAACATGTAATTTTAGAAAATCACGTTGTCCTTTCATAAGAGCAGCTAAAAATGTCCCTCTGGCACTGCAGCAGTTCCGACAGAAGAACCAGCTGGCAACAGGGAGACAAAGATAACAAAGCCCTGCAGAGCCACTCTGTGCAAAGAAGAAGGGAACTCTTCAGTCTGGGATTGAGTTTGGTGTGAAAATGGCTTGTCCTGCTCTGCCTGCCAGGGAAAGAGTTTGGAGCAAGTGGTAGAGGTCAGATGTTCCTGTGTTTTCATCTGGATCCTCACTGGTTCCACTGGACAAAGCCCAGCCTTCCTGCATGTGTGTTCCTAAAGCCTCATCTAGAAGGTGCTTCCTGGGACTCCCTGGGGCTGGGCTGTGCATCCAAAATACTTCACAAAAAGATACTGCAAATATTTGGGATGTTGAAGGCAGTGGAGTTCACAGGGATCATATTGTACTACAGGGAAAGATGCCAGAAGAACAGAACCAAAGTCCTGAAAAGCTCCATGAGGGACTTGAAAGAGGCAAATCCTCCAGATTAAAGAAATAAAATAAATAGTTGAGGGAAGGTTGAGCCTCAGCCCTCTGGGAGCTGCCTGAGCTGCCCACCCAGACCTGCTGCCCTGGTGGCATCACTTGGTCTCCCACCCACACACCAGTGCAAGCCAGCAACACTCCCTGAGCCTGCTGGCTCATCCCAGACCAGATTCAGTTCATTTCCATTGGAAATGTACAGAAATGGATAGAGTCACTCCCTGGGATAACCCCCAGCAGGGGCTGCTCCTCTGCAGGGAAGTCAAGGCTCTGCTCAGCCACTGCCACCTCCTCCCCCTGGAGCCACACTGGGAGCTTTGGGACTGGGACTACTTGAACAAACCAGAGGGGACAGGTTAAGAAAGAAACCTGGGAAAGCCTCTCTGCTGGCTGATGCTCCCTCCAGAGCCATCAGGAGCCTCGAGGGAGAGGGGAACTGCAGGAGGATGTGTTCCCTGGCATGAGCAGAGTGCCCTGTGGCAGCAGAGCCCAGTACAGGTGGAGCCCCAGCCTGGTAACACCCCCTGTCCTGTCAGTGTGGGAGAAGAATGCTCAGGGGCAGGAGCCCTTCCAGGCATCCCAGGCTGGCTCTGCTCGGGATCAGGATAAAGGACATGCAAATCCAGGCACCCACTGCCCTGGAATCACTGTGGCTGTGGAATGAAATGTCAAATAATGCAAGACCTTGAGTGCTAGGAGCTGTCAAACCAAACAAACAAGGACAGTAGTTCCAGAAATTAGAGATACAATCCAGCACTGGCATCAAGTCCTTTGTATAATTAATGACACACTAGTTCTCAATTAGCATCACTGCAATCCAGAAATAGCATTATTAGAGACTGCAGCACCCAGCCATGTAATGGCACATAAAGAGCTGCACTCTGAGCCATGACCCACCTACTGTGCTGGCAACAAAGAATGGCCCACAGTTCTCCGGGAGAAGCTCCAGTTTCTGTGGAGAGCAGGCTAATGAGCCTCAGCCTAATGAGGTCATGGAAAACACTGTCAAATGCTTGAGTGGAGGCTTGACATACCTTCAGATACCTGAGCCATCCCATCCGGATCCTGTTCAACACTGCTGAATTCTTGGAGAGCTGCCTTGAAACCACAGCACTGATCTAGAGAGACTGAGAAACCTGAGCTGGTTCCAAAACCTTCCCTACCGAAATCTGGGGAGCCCCACAAACCCCATGGGGAGGCCAGCAGAAGGCATGTGCTGGTGGGAACAGCTTTGCAGGGTTTGCAGAAACCAGGAATGGGAAGCACCAGGCAGTAACTCCCTGAGGCACCTGGAGGACAGGAACTGTGTCCTCATGGATTGGAGTAGCCCAGGACTCTGTGCTGGGAGTAGGAATCATAATCACAGAGTGATTTGCCTTGGAAGGACCTTAGAGCCCATCCAGCTCCTGCCATGGACAGGGACATCTTCCACCAGACCAGGCTGCTCCAGCTGAACACAGTCAGGGATGCACCAACTCCTGCAGTGTTCTGGTTCAAGGGATATATTCCCGACTGGAAATTGTCCTGGTGCTGCAGTGGATCTCCACCCAATCCCTTCTAGCCCTTTATCCTCTGATGTTTGCCAATTGCTGTTAGATTAAAGGTTGCTTTAAGTTCCAGAGTTAATGAAGACAAATCCACTCCTCTGCGGGAGTCCCCAGGGAATGTCCTGCTCTACTTCCATCTCCTGGGACAGCCCATTCTCCAAACCCTCCACGGAAGAGGGCAGAGAGCCCTTTCTGCCAGGGGGGACCTCCCTCTAGAGCGCAGCATTCCCAGGGCACCGGCCATGCCATGAGAAAGCAAACGAGCAGAAATTAGTCCCTTCAGAGGGACAGCGGCACTGGGGACACAGCTGAGCAGCACCAGGGCTTCAAGGGCTTCCTGGCATGGCACGGCACCATCCTGGCTCCACTGGGAATGCCATTGTGCCGGGATGGAGGCGCTGGCAATGGCACCGTGTGGCACTCGGAGCCATCTGTGCCTGTCGGGGAGCGATGGGGGACAGGGGCTCCCGAGGCTGGAGGGACCCCAGGATCCCAGCTAGCCAGAGCCACTGGGAGCTCCCAGGATCAGTACTGAGATTATGCACACCCCGCATTGTCAGCCCAGCGCCAGAGCACGGGGACAGCGCTGGCCTCCCCTTTCTCCAGGGAGCTAGGGTGGGCCTGGAGCAGAGTCCGAGTCCCCCCATCCCGAGGCACTGGAGCCACACAAGAGTGGGGGGCCCATGGGGGACGAAAGGAGACCCGCACACCAGGGCTGCGGCCACTCGGACACACCTGGACCCCGGGATCCGATGGGTTGCTCTGCTGGTGCCGGGCTCTGCCAGGCGTGTCACCGACAGCCCTGTGTTAAGCCCTCATTATGTCTGCTTGTCTAAGTTTAATGGGTTGTGACGGAGCCCTTTGGAGATATCGAAATAATCTCTGCTAATGGATCCCATCTGTTGGTCCTCGAGTGCTGCAGCCAGCACTGACAGCCCGGCCTGGCTGCCTGGGCACCTGCCCAGCGGGCACTGGGTACCCCTTGGCAAGGAGGAGATGTGCCATGTGCCCCTCCCCGGGCTTCCTCTCCCTCCCAGCACGGCCCAGACACTGGCACCAGCCACAGGGCTGTGCTGGGAGGGGGGAGATGTCTGCAAGGGGTGAGCAGGGCTGCTCTGAGGAGTGCAAGGAAGGCTGATGGTTTCTCCACTGCTCAGATCTCGGTTTCCTTTTTTTGCTCTGGCTCAGCTGTGGTGGGATCTCCCCAGGACTCCCCAGCATGAGCAGGAACTCAGGTGAAGGTCCATGCCCATGTCAAGGCTGGGAACACCTGGATGAGTCCTGGCCTGGGTGTGCAGGGACAGGATCAGCCTGCAGAGGTGGCACAGGGAGCTCAGTGGGGACCTGGGCAGGGAGACACAGGTCCTGTGCAAGTCCTGCAAAGGACGATCCCTCCTTGGTGGCAGAAGGGAACAGGAGGTGACCTTCAGAGCAGAAGGCTTTCAAGAGGGACATAACAGGACAAACACAGTGACTGGAAGTGTTCAAAGCTAGATTGGATGGGGCTTGGAGCAACCTGGGGTAATGTAAGGTGTCGTTGCCCATGGCAGGGGGTGGGACTGGATGGGTTTTATAGTCTCTTCCAACCCAAGCCATTCCATGATTTCTGTCTGGCATTCAAGGGAAAGCCAGCTCCTCTAAAGCCAGGCTTCAGTGAGTTTTGGTAACAGGTGGCAGAGCCTTCAGATGGAAATTGTTCCACTTCAGTGTTGCAAAATCCATATGGGATGCAAGAGGGGGCTGGAAAGAGAGGGATGTGGCAGTGGTGGATAAGAAAAGGCAGCACCTAAGGCATGACCAGCAGAGCTCAGCGGAATGAGGTGTGAGCCCTGGCATGGGGGTGCCAAAGGCCCTGACTCCACAGGGAAGAGTTGGAGCTGTGTGCCCCTCTCTGCTGTCACGACAGGGTTAACACCAGACATTGCACAGAGTTGTGACAGGGGCTGGTCCCTCTATTTTCCATTATCCAGCAGCCCTCTGTCACGCCGGAGCTATTTATGAGGATCTTCCCAAAGCAATGCTTGCGTGCTCCAGCCGTAAATCACCAGAGATGATATCTGAGTATCAGCACCAGGCATGAGAGCTCACCTCTGCCAAGTCCCAGCTGCAAGGAAGCCGTTCCCTCCTCCCCTACACATCCCTTGGCCGTGTGGATGTTGAGGGAACAGCCGTCCTGGTGCCTGCCAGGCTGGATGTGTCAGTGGAGCTGTTGTCCAGCTCTCCGTGGGCAGTGTCCAGACACAGGCAACATCCCACTCTTGAGGAGGACTCAGGAGCTCATGGACCTCTTGTGGAGGAGCTCTCCATGGTTTTGGGCCCTTGCTGCACTTCCACAGGGACAAACCTGACAACCCCCACTGAGAGCACCAAGCACAGTGTCCTACCCATCCCCAGCCTTGCTGTGGGAGTGACTTGGCCTCTCCTGGCCCACATGAGCAGAGCTGTGGTTCAGGAGCAGGGTTCCATCATGCCAGGCTCCCAGGAAGAGCAGGCATAGGGCTGAGCCAGCCATGGCATCTCCTGCCTGGCATGGGATGTGTCCATGGCCTTGGCATAGCTGGAGGTGTGCTGGGGTCTGGGTAGGGGGCATTGGGAAGAGGCTGGTGCTCCTGCCAGAACAGGCTCAGCAGAGAGCATCCTTCAGGTTGTGGGAGAGATGTGAGACTCCTGCCCCAGATCTGGAATTGTGAGAGACGTGTCGCTCCAGGTCCATCTCCTGAAGCTCCAAGAAGCATTCTGGGTGCAGGGATGGGGTGACATCCAAAGCACCTGATCATGGCCTGGCGCCACCTCAGCAAACACTGGATCATCTTCCTTCACCCTCACACAAATCACATTGCTCCTTTCCCAGGGCAGTGCTGCCTCCTCCTTCTCCTTTCCTCTTAGCCCAGGACCTCATCTCCAGGGTCATCAGGAGATGGGCACTGCTGGGCACAGGTCAGTGCCACTTCTGGCCATGGGTCAGTACCACTACCAAGACCAAGGGCACCCACAGCTTCCCCTCTGCACAGTGCAGGCACTCACAGAGGTGGGGACCTTGCCATGGCCCTATGACAAGACCATCATTCTGTAGAGCCAGAGCTCCCCAGCCCATCACAGGCACCCAGGGAACACCAGCTGAGCTGTCCAAGATGCTGCTCCAGCCCGTGCCCTGCCTGGAACTCTGGGGCTGGATTTCCACACTCTGCCTGTTCTGCTTCCCTGTGTCCAGGCTGGAAATCTCAATCGTTGCAGCAGAGTGCGTAGGCTCCTTCCTGCCCAGCTCCACTTGGAGTCCAGCCCTCCCTTCTCCTAGGCCTTCATCCAGCAAAGCACTTAAGTGCTCACTCCTCTCTATGTGAAACCAGTGGGGCCACTCACGTGTTTAATTCCAAGGCAGGGAACACCAGAACCACTGGCTAACAGATTTCCATGCCAGAGCCCATGCTTCTTCTGATACAGATCCTTAAGGATTTGATTTGGTTTTATTTAATTTTTGCTTCATCCAGACCCATGAAAACAAGGAAGGTGCAGGATCCAGCCATGGGGCACAGCACTGAGAAGCTCAGTACAGCTTCCTTGGCCAGGCCCACATATTCCATATTCACCTCAAGGGAAGCCTTGCTTGCCAGGCTCCTTGTTGCCTGGTTTCTGTGCTCTCCAAGTGGCTGCAGCTCTCTAAGGTTCACAGCTTCTCATTATCCCTCAGCACAAGGGAGTCTACTCCATCTCATTTGTGGGTAAGAGCTGAGCTTGTCCCCAGAGCTTCTCCCTCCCTGTGTTTGCTGCCATTTGGGCCTGGACTGTTGTACCCCAGCACATGTTTTTCACATATGTGTTCCTATTCCCCTTGAAGCTGGTGAAGAAGAAGTGCCAAGATGTTGCAGTCACAGCATCACTGAAGCCCATAAATATTACACTTGCCCTGCTCCCAACATGGACAAGAAAGGAGCTGTGACTCGCTCCAGCCCCATTTATCCTTCAGACACCCAGACTGTGGAACATGCTCCTACTTTCTGCCAGATGTTCTGAGTTCTGCTCCTTTTATTGTTTATTTCTTGAGCCTCTAAGCCCGTCCCTGGCCGTGTGTCGTGCTCAGCCTAGCTCCTTGAAACCCTTGAGTCAAGGCTTTCAGATGTACTCGTTTGGAAAGTGTTGGGAAAGCAAGGGAAAATTACTGCCCTTGAGATTACATCCTTGACCAGAAACTTTGGAGTGAAGTCAGGCCTGGTTTACACAAGGCTTGGAACACGTGTCCTGCTGCAGCAGCACAGCACTGCTCACTCCTGGTGCAGCCAGGGAATGATGCTGCTTCCAAAGGGAACATCCCTGCATCCCAGACAGGACCCCCACCCCAGCACCATTCACGGGGACAGTGTTCCCAGCTCCAGCAAGGAGGAAGTGAAAGTGGAAACTTCTTTATTTTCAGATGGAAATGGAGATGTTCTGAAGAGAAGGAGTTATGAGGATTTTAGCCCTAAGCAGTTTGGAGTACTGTCCTTCTTCCCTGTGTTTTACCTACTCTCTCCATTCAGCCACTGCCTCACAGATGTCCCTGTGGCCAGTCTGGTGCACAGACCCTTTCCCTGCACATGGTGAGCAGGTGAATTAGAGATATCTGTGCACCAGGAGTTTCCGCAGGGACTGTGCTGGGGGACTTCTGGCTGCTGAGAAGTCCAAAGTTGCCTCATTCTTAGCCCTAATCCCCTCCCACAATTGCTCTGAAGGATCTGCAAAGGACAGAAGTTGTGGCGAGACTCTGGCTGCTGTCGTTGGATTAGAGCAGCACAGACTGCCTATCTTCCCAAGGCTGCAGTTCTGGTTTGGCTATGGGATGCATTTAGGTGTGTGTCTTTGGATGTGGAACCATCCACCCACATTCCAGAGCAGCCAGTGCAGGATCCCAGCAATGTTGGGTATGGACAGGAGCTCCCCAGGCTGCCAAACCTTTCCTCAGCACTGGCTCTCCTGTTGGCTGTGGGAAGGCTGCAGGTCCCCACCTCCTGAGCTGCTGGGTTTCCCTGGGATCACAGCACAACCATGCTGGTGACCATCAAAGGAGGGGGAAGAGCATCCCCCACACTGACAGACACTGGGCTGGGGTGGGCAGAGGGACAAGCTGCCCAGTGAGAGAGCCAGCACTGGGCTGAGCAGAGTCCTGGTGCCAGCCATGGTACCTTGCTACAGACCTGGAGATCTCCAGAGGCCGAGTTACAACTTGTGAAAATTCAGGCTCACACAAGTGATGGAGACAAAGAGCTGGAGCAGGGTGGGAGGAGCAAGTCCATGGCTGCAACATCTGCACGTGGGCTTCCCAAACAAGCAGTGCCTGATGCACACACATCCAGCTGCCACATAGGCTGCCACATCCAGCTGGGACTCCCCAGGAGCCACAAAATCAGGCTGGAGCCACCTGAGCAGGTGATGCTGGTGAGGCTGATGGAGCCCTGGTCAGCACAGGATCCCCAAACTTGCTGCAGAACAGCACAGTGCAGAGCCCAGCCTGCACACAGCATCTGGCAGAGGCACCGGGTGATTCATGTCCAGCCCTTCCCCAGTCTGGAAACATTCTTGGCATGTGGCAGCTCCCAGCCGCCCCTCTGGTTAACCCTGGTTTAGCCCAGTCTGGCAGGAGATGGGGCACATATGGCCCCGTTCAGCCCTGTGGTCTAGTCCAGCTCCCAGAGCCCTGCCCAGACCCAGAGCTCTGCAATACCCCCCCAGAGCCTTCATCAGAGGCCCCAGAACTCTCCTCTGTGGCCTCTAGCTTGAGGAGGAGCAAGGCAGTTCTGGCACAGGTAAAAAAAAAACAGGAGGAAGGAGCTTTCCCAGCTCTGGGGTGACATCCCGGGGGTGGCACAGGGGTGCTGCTGTTCTCCTTTGTGGTTGAGTATGGGACAAAGTCGTGGGAGGGGTGTTGGGGTGATCAAAGGGGGATCCTCTGAGGAATGGTAACATCATTTGGTCTGATTGCACTGGGGAAATGCTACAAAACAAGCATCTATGCCCATGGCTGGGCTCCCAGCAGCTCCAATAAAACTCAGTGAGGCCAGCAGAGGACAGGGGCCGGGTGTGTAGATGTGCTGGATGCACTGGTCAACAGCACCCACAGCTTGACTCTCTCACCCCACACCAGTGCTGGCCAGAGTGGACAATGACCCTGGGGTGAATGGCTGCAGCACTCAACCCTCTGGGGTGACCTGCCCTGCCCACGATGGCCCCAGCGCTGGGAGCTGTGCCAGCCCCATGAACTCAGCCCTGCAAGGTGTTAGCTCACCTCCCCACTGCTCACAGGGCTTGGCAGACACCTTCCTTCCTGCCTGTTTGGGATCCAAAGGGATGACCCCAAGCCCAGGCTGATCTTGCTCCACTCAGTCAGGGAAAACAAGCCCTACTTGGCACTCCATGCTCCCCAAGCCCATTGGTGTGTGGGAAGCCCCCCTGGAAGGTTCCATGCCACAGGCTCAGTGCACCTGCCATGGAGGCATCAGAGGATGAGGCTCCACCATCCCTCCTGGACTCTGTCCTGGGATGGAGAGGCCTGTACCTGGACAGACACCTGTGCCCAGAGTGGAGCTGGATATGAGCAGGCAGCACATGGACACAGTGTCTGAGTGTGAGCTCTGGCAAAGGTGAAAGCAGAGCACCCAGCAGGGCACAGGCACAGGGGAGGAGTGGCCACTGTCTCCTCCACATCGGCCAGGCCAGGGTGGCCAGAGCAGAAGGGAGCAGCCAGCACGGGAGGAATGTGCTGTTGCATGGGAGAGAGGAGATCACAGCAAAGGAATGTGCTGTGCCACGGCCAGGGCTGGGGGGAGCAGGAGAGAAAGCAGCAGGCAGGAAAAATAAACTCCATCTCTCCCAGGGCTACAGGCCTCTGCTCACAATTTTTTTCCCTTCTCCCTCTTAAATAAAAATGACGTCAATCATTGTTCTGGCTGCACAATGGCTGCCAAGAGCTCTGGCTGTTCCTCAGTGTCCTCCAAACTGTGGTCACCTCCCCAGGCCAGGACTGAGGGCACGAGGTCATTAGTTGGGGTCACCCTGTCTGCTGGTCCCTGCAGGTCCAGGATGCACCAGCATCAACCAGGATCATCATCCCACTGCCCTTTCCTTCACCTGATCCACAAGCACTACCCCACTGTGGCAGGACTTTTCACCAGCACCATCTCCATTAATCTTCTTCAGACCCTCAGCAAGCCTGGAGCCTCCAAAACCTCCTGGGCTGGTGGCCCTGAGCACGAGCTGGTAACAGTGCCCACAGCAGGAGTGAGGGGGAAGCTTGGCAGGTCTGAGATGGTCCCCATGAGGCTGTGCACAAAGTCCTGCCCTGGCACAGGCTGCTCTCTTCTTTCTCCACCCCTGCAAAGCCATGGGGGCTCTGCAGGAACTCTCACGAGAGCAGAGCTGGCCAGAGGAGCTGGCAGGAAGTCACTGGGACAAATTCAGGATAAGAATACACATCCCTGGCTGTACTGCAGGTAGAAGGAGGATGTGTGTGTGTGCGTGTTAAATGGGGGGGACTGCTCCAAAATCCTGATTCAGCCATACAGTCTCGTAGATCTCACAGGCTGTGCTCATGGGGGTCAGTTCCTGCTGCAAACACAACCCCTGTCTGTGCCCTGGACCGAGGGAGCAGCTGTGTCACAGCCTCCTGACTGTCACACAGGGGCTGGCTGGCTGTCACACCTAGGGGACCAGCAGGCCACCCAGAGCACCAGGTCAGCCTGGCCCAGTCTGTGATGAGCTCTGTGGATGCAACCCAGAAAACCAAAATCAGTGGGCAAAGAGCCCACTGGGGGCTTGACCCACCCCGCCCCTCTCTGTCCACCCCAGCTCATCTGCTAGCTCCAGGGGGATGTCAGGCAAGCAGCATCGAGCTCAGGAGCTTGGGATAGTGTCACAGGACCTTCCCCAGAACAACACATGGACCACTGTGCTCAGAAGAAACCTTGTGCAAGGCAGGAGGGACTGAGAGATCCTCCAGGATCAGGACTTGGAACACATCCAGAAGTGAAACCCATGACTTCAGGAAGCCTGACTGCAGCCTGTGGCCACAGCAACAAGTCTGGGTGGGCCGGATGCAGGAGGGGAATGATGCTGGTGGGAGAGCTGGACCCTGGTCACAAAGCACACCAGGAGTGGGGTATGAAGGGAAGAATTAGGGGAGAACTCCGGGGACTTCTCCGGACAACTCTGCTGGTGGAACCCCTCAAGGTGAGAGATGGATGGAAAATGTGTCTGAAAGGATGATGTTCCTGCACTGTACCACCCTCTGGGCAGGGCTGGGCAGAGATATCCATGGAGCAGATGTCACTAGACAGGCCAGGCTGGTGCCATGAACAGGGCTCAGGACTGGACACCTCTGGCAGGTGAGAGAGCGCAGACTGGGCTGCATGAGCAGAGGCTGGCCACCACACCAGCAGAAGTTGTCCTTGTCACCAGTGGGACCTGTCACTTCAGAGCCCACTCTGTGGTTGGGGCAGGGGTCAGTATCCCTTGATCACATCCAATTCTGCCCTGTGCTCATGGGAACATGGGACCAGGGTGGTCCCAAGCCCCCCTCCAGCACTTAGTAGTTTCCACAAGAGCCACGTCCTCTTGACTGGACATTTCCCTATAGAAAAGCTTTGTGACACCAAGGAATTATGGAGTTGCTTTTACATATCATTATCCATGAGCTGTTAATTTTCATTTCTTCCTGTGCCAAGCCCAGCCGTGTGCTCAGGCAGCTTTCATCCACAGATGCCTCCCTTCCTCTAAAGCCAGGACAGTTTTCCATGGCTGTCATGAACTTCACTGTTCCCTCCACCTGCTGCCACACCACAGGGTCCCTGTCCTCCTGCATAACTCCGGGTAGGAACCATCATCTTCAGTCCAGTAGGAGCTGGGTTTTGTCACAGCATGTCACAGTTTGTCTTCATTGCCTCTTTTTCACATCTCACCTTAGCAGCCTCTCCCAATACCATCAACTCTGGGCATCCTTGACCAGGCTGTGTGTCCCACAGCCATGGGAATTGAGGGTCCTCCCTGTGCCTCTTGCTGCCCCATCGTCACCCCAGCATGGGCAAGGGATTCTGTGCAAGGGGGTGACACCCCTAGAGTGTACCACTCCTGCCAGCATGTCCCTGACCCATTTCCAGCTCATGCCCAACCCTACAGCCAGTCCTTCACCTGGTCACCACCCACAGGACAGGCGTCATGCCCCTTCCACATTCCCTGGTTCATCACCACTGCCCCTGAGCAACTCTGGCAGGATATAGGGACATTGTGCTGACCTGTCATAGTGATTGCCCCTGGAGGAAAAGAACTGGGGAGCTCAGCCACCTCTGGGTGTCCCCTCCATGGAGACCAGAATGTGTTCCACACTTTTTCCTTGAGATTTAGTCCTTTCCAGTCCCAAGGGCTGTCCCTTCTGGCCGGGGAAGAAGAACATTTCCTTCTCCCTTTGCTCACTTGTGCATCCCCAGCAGAATCGGGATGTGTGGGATGGGTGCAGGGCCAGGGTGGGCGTGCAGGGCAGCAGGAGCCCCACTGTGTCCCCAGGCCAGGACTGTTACCCCAGCCCTCCTCCCCTGCTGTGCCCCCAGGCCAGGACTGTCACCTCAGCCATCTGCCTCCACCTGCAAGACTGTGGTAAACAACTCCCCACATGAAAACCGAGTGGGAAGCATGGAAAGCAAAGGGAGCTGTTTCCAATTCCAGGCCTATTAAAACTTGTCCTTCCTGGAATGAGAAGAAAAATATGGTCCTGATCCTGGAGATAAGAGCAGCAACAGTTAACATGTGAGATGTGTGTGAGGATTTGGGGCCATCCCAGTGTCTGAATGGGAGTGAGAATGTCACCAGCACAACCTGTGCAGGTCAGACGGGTGCTGTGCTGTGCTGGGTGCCCAGGGACACACATCTGCTCCTGTCCAGGGTTGCAAGGGAAAGGTGATGGGGTGGAAACCTTGTCCAAGTATGAGAGCTGACAGTGGTCAGAACAGATTTTTAGGCTTCAGGCAGTAGCTTGGGCCTGAAGTGGGAAAGCCAAGTACAGAACTCTATCATACTGGCCTGGGAAATCATAAGGAGGAATCAAAACAATCCTTGGAAGGTGAAAAACCATTAAGGTAGAAAGCTGTTAAGGTAGAAAACCCTTAGCAGCTGATGTTTTTCTAACTTGTTATTTACTTGTAAGAAACAGTGCAGAGGTGTTGCTCTAAATGACCAATCATATTGACTGTACCAAAACACTCTATAAAAGAGTCTGTCTTTCAATAAGCTTTTGCTATAAGCCCTCCGAAGAACTGGAGTTCTACATATTGTGATTTGAGTCATCCTGAATCGTAATGATACCTAAGGAGTGAGAAATTTGAACATGAGGAAAGAAGTCTGGAGGTGTCCTTCAGTGGGGAGATAGTTCTGTGCTTCTCAGAAGTGTGAAGTGCTCCTCAGGCTCTGCTAGACTTCTCCCAGAGCCTCTGTCTGCACACTGAGCACACACCAAGCAGAGCAAGCCTGGGGACCGTATCCTTCCTTCTTCTTCCCAGGATGGAGCATCTCCTGAAACTCTGTCTGTCACCACAAGCTTTGAGTGATTTAACAATGGGATGGCAGCCCCACTGTGAGCCTCTGAGAGCCTGGGGCTCTGATGTTCCTCACAGTGAGAAGCCCACCACACTGTAGAGAGAGCATCTAGATGTGCAGATCATCTGCTCTCCCACCTTCATCAAACACAGATACGCTTCTCCAGAGTTGGAGAGGAATTTTGGGTGCTCTCCAGTGGCTGCACAATCCCACTCTAAAGCAGAGGGAACACACTGCAGTGTTTCCCCATATGTGGCTGTGCCAACCTGCTCAATGCAGTGTTACAGGCTGAGAAGAGTGATTTTCCTTGATTTTCTTGGAATAACTGATTTTTGGAGTAACATCCAAAGCCTCCAGTCAGCTGTGGTCAGAGTGGGTCTAATTCTAAAGCTGAATCCATTGGCTCAAAGCCTTGTCCATAAGCAACCTGAACTGGGCCCTGTGCCAAGGCTGCACACACTTTTTGTGTCCATCCTTATTTGCAACTCCTGCATGTTGCCCATTTCCTCCTTATTCTTCACTCCTGAGGAAAGTCTGGCTTTGTCTCCTCTATAGCTTCCCTTCAGGCAGAGGAAAACACAATTAGATCCTCCTTTCTACCTCTCTCCTCCAGGTGGAACAGCCTCACCTTTCTGTCTCTTCTCACACATCTTCCCTGTGGATGTTGGTCATGCTTTCACTATCACAGCACACCACCTGGCTATCACAGCACACCGACTGGCTACCCCAGCACATCAGCTGGCTACCACAGCACACCGGTTGGCTTTCCTCACTGGGAAAGCTCACTGATTCATGGTCAGCTTCTGTTCCCTGTCTCCATGTTCTGTGCTGCAGAGCTCACACACCTGTGCGCTGTTGCTGTCTTTCTCTCTCTGTTGACCCTCATGACTTTCCCACTGTCCCCCACACTGAGCTTGTCAAAGACAGTAGGGTCTCAAGGTCCTTTTGAGTGGCTTGATCTGAATCTGGAGAATTGTTCCTTCCATTGCCTTTTCCTGCACAAAAGTAGCCGGACTATTCCCAGGATTGTTGCTGCTGCTGTTTTTGCAGACCAGTACAACATTTGTTTCACTCCAGACTTCTGGAAAGCAGTAGCTTCCATGTTAAATCGTCTGCTCCAGCAGACAGAGCAGCTGCTGCATTCCTGGTCTCCCCAAGCTGTCTCAGCTCCACCACGTGGATCTGGCAGTTTCTTTTTTAACGTCTCATTTTGTTCCAGCGCTTTTCCTTCTGCTACCTCAGGACTGAGACCCATGTCTGCTTTACAAACATCTGGGATGGCTTAAGGACGGATTTCTCCCTGCTTGTGGGACGGATCATGGAAGCACTGCTTCTCTACTTCAGCACAAAATCACCTTGGTTAAACTGAACTGTCAAAAGGACACAGTTGGGTTTCCAGGTGCTGCCCTAAAGCGAATCTGGGGGTACTCACACATCCTTTTCTATCCCTAAAGCCGTTGAAAGGATCTTCCAATGGAATTAGGAAGGAGGCAGAAGTTATGATTCCATTTCAGTCCAGGCCAATGTTCAACACTCCCTCTCCAGTTCAATCATTCCTCCTGCCCCAGGGCCCTGGAGATCCTAGTTTCTCACCAGGGTAGCCAAACTAGAGGTGCTGGAAGGTGTCAGGGGATCTTGTGGATCCAAGAGATGCCACTGCTCCAAGGAGCCAGCTCTGGCTCACGGTAACTCCAGGATGCTCATGGTCTTCCCTTGGAGGGACTGAGATCTCCCCTTGCCTGTGGATGCCTTTCCCTGCCTCTCCAGAGCCCAGGCTGGGAACTTTGGTCAAAATAAAAGATGTTTCCAGAATTCTCCTGATATAATTTTTTCCCTGCTCATGGCTTCAAAACATTTTCCCTGCTGACAGGACTAAAGTGATCCCTGTTCCTGCCCTCTTTCTTCACTTAAATTTTGTGAGGCCTTTGTGACTTGTACAGATGTTGAAGCAGCCTCTAAATTCAGCTGGAGGACTTTAACTTAATTCCTTTTGTGCTTCAGGATTTTTATCAGCTTCCTGATCCTCTTGAAAATTTCCCAGCTCACAATGATCCCTCTCATTTTTCCCATGGTTTCTCCACACAACACTGACAGGACACTGGAGTGCCTGTTCCTGGCACTCAGGGTTCATTGCTATTGCACTTTGTCTGTAGTTGCCTGAATGCCATTCCTTGAACTGCCCTGAGTTAGGAACCAGCACTTGGACAGACTTCCCTGGGTTTCTGTAGGTGCTGGGTGAGGAATGATAACCCAGTCTCTGCTGGGTATTCAGGTATTTAATTCCTGTTCACACTGGGGAGCAGCGAGACCCAAACACCTCATTCCTTGGGGCACATCACAGGGTGAGCATTGCCTCTTCATCCTTTCCTCCAGAGCTGAAGTCTGAAGAGCCTGGGTCAAGGTCACCTCTCCACTGGCTTAGTGTGAACTCCTGAAACTTGGACAGCCTTGAAACTGGATTTCAAGGATATTTCTGTGTTCATCTCCAACACCTCTACCCCACCCCAATGATGCTGGCAAAAGTCTTCCCAACATCTGACTCATTCACCTCACCAAGGCCTGGCCTTCCTCCTGGAGTACCCATCACCCGCCATCTCTCTGCATCTGGGCATAATCTTGGAGTCAAAGAGCGTCTCCAAGGCTGCAAGCCCTTTTCCTTCACTTCTCTTCTACCAAAACCACGACTCACCAAAATAAATGAGCACGGCACAAAAAAAAAATGCAGGGAGCAGCTCCAGCACAACCTGAGGAGTATGAGCTCTCCTGGAGCTGGGAGGTGGGTGGTGGGAAGACTGAGCTCTCCTCTTGCTACATGGTCTGTGAACAGCACTCACCTCCACTTCTCACAAAAACTTACGGCCCTTTTCCACAGCCTTGTTCAACACCTGTTTATTTAGCGCTCATTTGGCACCGGCCAATCCCTTTTCATCAAACACTCTTGGAAAATGCCCAGCTGAGACCCAATGCCCCTGGAGATCACCTTTAAGGATGTCAAGCACCCCATGTAAGAGCTGTAGTCCCTCCTGGTTTTCTCACTCCTGAGGAACAGGCTGGTCCCTCACTGAGAGCCAGGCATGGGCTAAGTTCAACTCCTCCAAATCATGAAGCTGATTTTGAGCTATCTGACAGCTAGTAAGGATGAGGAAAATGTTTGAAAATAGGAAAACATATTTATTCTGATGCTTACATAACACAGAAACAGTCAAACAGATTTTGCTCAAACCATCCCCAAATAATTCTTCGTTTTTTTGGGCTGAGATCAAGCATGAACAAATTCAATCCAAAAGGATATTTTTTGAGCGATGTATAAACAACTGCAAACAGGGGTTTCGGCTGGAATGTGTGTCTCAGCCGTAGCTCAAGTGTTGCAAGAGCGGTTCGTGAGTGCTCCTCCGGGGAGTGTGGTTTGGCGGCGACGGGCGGGACTGAGTCTCGCATCCTCCCCTCTTGGAGAGGGCTCCTTTACTCTAAACTTAGAAGTATCTTATGGGATCAGTTCCACTCGTGATGGGGCCTCACTGGCAAGCAGCTCCAGTGTGTAATTGTCCTGTCTGGTAGAAATGTTCCCAATGTTTAACTCCGGCCTGGCCCCCGCTCCATGCCAGCACGTTGCTGCGATACCGTCTGCAGCCACCCCCGGCCACATCCTCGCAGCTCTCCTTTTCCACTCATCGGCTTCACGTCTCCCTTCATCTCTCCTCTCGTCGGCTAGGATCCAGGTCCTGGCTTGCCCTGCTTCCCTGGTTCTTGGAGGTGATGCTGAAGCAGACAGACAGGCTGTGTTACGGGGCAGGAGTCTCCCAGAGGGTTGTGCCATCTGGTTCCTTGCAGTCAGCCTGGTGCCTCTTCTGTCTCGTGGGAGAGGCTGTTGGCCTCATGGACAGTGCTGAGGTGGGATGGAGGAGGTCCCAAGCTGTGGTCCCCTCTGAAATGTCCACCAGCTCATAGTTGGCCATAAGCTAACCCAGAGAGCCCCTGATGAGCAGGGAGGTCACACCATTGCCTCTCAAAGTCCTTCATCTCACTGCACCCCAGAAGATTAATTCCTTCACCAGCCTCTCTGCCATGTCAGTCCCTGTCTACAGCTCCATGCAGGCCCTGGGCAGGGCCAGCTCCAGTGACCACCAGCACGTCCCACAGCTGGCCAGGTGTTGGAGTGTTATACACAACCACTGCCCTCTGCACAGGCTGATCAGGTTCCTCTGTCCCTTCCCCAGAATAAGCACAGAGCAGTCCCGGCCAAAATATTTTGCCTGGCATGGACATGCTCTAGACGAAGGCTCTTGTTATTCCTGTCAGCTCATCCTGACTTTGTAAGGGTGACTAATGCTTTTTCTGGCTGCAAGAGGGTTTAGGGGCATGTTAACAAAGTGACTGAAAGGAAACAGGCAGCTTGTCCCATACCCCATCACTGGCAGCACCACCACTTGTCCCGTTTATCCAGGCAGGAGTGCTCCGGTTTTCAGGCTCATTGCTGGGGCCCACAGAAATGGTGCTTTAGGGGCCACACAAGGACATGGCACCCCCCAAGCTGGCAGCCTGTTCCATGTGGGGCAGCCTGCCCTCAGCAGCACGTCTGGGCAAACACTTTATTCCATGTCTGGGATCTCTCTGATACATCCAAGGAGACCAAACATGGTCTCAGTCCAATGCTGAGATGGTGCTGGACCCACAGGCTGAGCACAAGGCACATCCTATTCATGATTCCAAGGGGAAACTTGAGGCACAGCACTGGAAAACTGCAAGCTCTTGGAGCTGCCTCCAAGCCCCATCAAGACAGCAAACCCTGGCACAAGGTCGGGAGATGGGGAGGAGCAGGATCCAAGTAACCTCATGCCATGTCCTCCTCCTGTGCTCCTGTCCTGAGCCCTGCTCTCCTGGCAGAGCAGTAAGGGCAAGGAGGAAAGGCTCATCCCAGTAGAGGAGGCCTGGTGGAAGAGGCATCCAGCTGTCAGCAGGTGTCCTGTCACAATCAGGCATCCTGTCACAGAGGAGAGATCAGATTTTGTTTCCTGCATCCTTCTGAGAGCAGCTCTGTTGCTTCCAAACCCATTTCCATTGAGAACTTGGCCTGACAGAGTGACAGATAAACGTGACATTTTTTCACTCAAAAGACTGCTCAGCACCACAGGGCAAGGTGAATTCAGATGAAATACAGGAACTGGGACAGCGGGGTGTCCTCTGCTCCAAGGTAGTGTGGAGGAGGCAGAGTTGGGGTCTGCCCACTTTCCAGCCAAGGCTTCTCCAGCAAGCAGAGAGGTGCTCTTCCTGGATGAAGGGCAATACAGATTTTTGCCACATTTACAAAAGCACACCTCCAGGCACATGCCATGGTCTGTTTTTGGACCCCTCACCCACAGCCCAAAGATTTCTGTTGGCTGGAGGGCCCTCAACCATTTCTGCAAGAGCTGGATCAGGAAAAAACAGCAAAAGCAGATGTTTCTAGATCATCTGCCAGGACCTAAAGTCTGGCCAGGGGCCTGAGAGTGACAGAGGCACTGTTGTCCTCAGGGTACGGCCATGTGCCAGCTGCAGCTGTGCAGGTGCTGCTGGTGAAATCTCCTCTCTGGTGGCCATTCTTGCCCACTGGTGGCCACCTCACAATCTGCTTTGGACTGTCCCCAACATGTCTGGGGTTGCTCTGCTGTCAGTGTGGCCTCCACTGGCTCTGGACCACTGCTTCCATTCCCAGTTCCTCTCCACAGAGGACCCTGCTGAACAAAGCCCTTGGCTCCGTGACTGCCTTGGGCTGTCAAGAGGTGCACTCCAGGACATCAGGCCTCCAAGGTCAGGATCTGTGCTGCTGCCTGATTTCCAGAGCTTTTGTACAGGAAAGAAGCAGTCCTGTGAATGTCACCATCAGGAAAGCCTGGCAATCACCATCCAGCCCAACTCATGCTGGTCTATGCACCTCTGATCCAAAGCCTGCGGAATGAAGGCTCATCTCTACTTTGGAGAAAACACCATACCCAGCCCTGCCAGTTTCTCCTGGCACATCACCTCAGAGCCAGCATCCAGCCAGGCTGTTAGCACCCTTCTCCTCCCTGCAAAGCAGCCCCATGCTGGCTGGCCTCTATTCTTCCCATCTTCCCTTCCAATATCCCTCCCATACCCCTTCCAATATCCCTCCCATACCCCTCCCAATGTCCCCCACTGTGAGGACATCAGAGGCAGCTGCCACCAGACCCAGCACATCGCTCTTGTACACTCTCAAATAATCCCCACAGTACTCAGCACCATTACGCAAGGCTTTCACACCCACAAAAACTGGTTTGAGTTATTCCCCTCCTCTCCCCCAGTTCCCTTTTGGCACTTCCAGATTTATTCCTCCCATTACAGAAGTGTTTGGGATTCCTCCTATCTCTGAACACAGACTGCATTTGTATGCTGGGGATGTCATTTGATTACATCTGACCTAAGTTCTAATCCCTCTGTATAAAGTCTCTGTTGTGCTCAGTCTGTACTGTTTGCCTATGTTAAGATCTTTTCTGAGTTTCATTAGGGGAAAGACTTGCTTAAATAATTTGGGAAACAATTTGGAAATACTTATAAAAGCACTGAGTTCAGTGCTGTCAGTGGTGGATTTATATTGCCTTTGTTTGTGAACATCCAGATGGTATTCTCTGACTATTAAAATGCTTTTCATGATGTTCACAATGATTATGCACTTAGAAATTCCCACAGGAAGCTGAAAACCCACAATCTGTCAGTCTCCGGCTTGAAAAGCCTGTCAGATGAGGGGCTGAAAGCACTGCAGCCCTCCAGGTGATAGGACTGCTGTCACCCAGCAGGACCACACGATGCACCTTGCAGGGTCAGTGCCAGGGAGCAGCCCCGCAGCAACCAGCACCATCAGGCACTTCAGAGAAGAGCCATAAAGGTCAGGCACTCATCTCCCTCACAAATCCATCCAGACATGTCCCTGGGGAGCCCCAGCCAGCCCTGCTGCAAGCTCTGAATGGGATCTGGCTTTTTGCAAAGCCTGGCCCCGGCTGTAGTGCTGAGTGCTGGGAAACCTGGCACTGAGCTCCTCGAAATCCGACTCTTGACACTTAATGACTTTCTCTCATCTGACGTGCTCTGTTATTTAACTAGGAATAAAAGGATGTTGACTGCCAGACTCTCTCTATCCTTCTTTCTGAAGTGCTCTGCACCACCATCCCTCCCACGTCCTGCTGCTTTCACCATTGCTCATATTTTTATACAAGTGCAGCAGTTGGCTCTTTGGGCACTCTCTGTGCTCCTCCAGGGCCTGTCCCTGGTCTCACTGAGCTGTGCTGGGATGGTTTGTCCATGCTCTGCTAGGTTTGCTCCCTGGCAGCCTGCCTGCTGACTGAGTCAGGAGAAAACACTTCCATGTCACCTGCACCTGGCCAGGCAGCCCAGAATATGTCATGCTGTGCAAATGCTCTATTTCTCCTCCTGACCCAGGCACAAGGAGCTGGTGGGTGTCATGATTGCTCCTGCCAGAGCAGGGTTTGCTCCTCCTGCTTATGTACACAAGGAGCCAACACCTGCTGTGTCCTCACACTGTCCCCCTGCCTTGGCCCTGGAGAAGCAGGTGCTCCCTGTGCTACGTCACTGGCTGATACCTCGGGGCTGCCTTACCATGCCCCAAGCCCAGGGAGCTGGGAGGGTTTGGCCCAACTGCCCTCTCTGTGCAGGTGCAGGAGAGCTGGGGGCTTTTCTCCAGGGTTACTCTAGTGTATCTCTGCCTCCTCTCACCTTCCCACAGCCTGGGCTCAGGATGGCTAAACTTTCACCAGTGCTGGAAAGCAGCTTCACTCTCACAGAGATGGTGTTTCTGCCTCTCCATAAAGCCACGAGGTGGATGCTCAATTCCCAGCCTGGCCCTTTCTGTCCAAGACCCAGGTGTGATGGCAAGATGCCCAGTGCAGCCTCCCTGCACTTCATCCAGCTCCAAGCATCCCTCCTCCAGCCAGCCCTCCCATGGGACCACCTTTCCTTCCTGGGGAAAGTGACCATCTCAGTCACCATGCAAGGCCTTGGACACCTTGTTTTTCCACGGCTCTGTTGTTCTAGGAATTAACTCCAGGTGTTTTTGCTCAGGTCTCACATGCAGGAAGGGTGCTGGGGAGGGCTGGACTGTCTGCTGGGCTCAGCTGCTCACCAGCACCCAAACCCTCACACTTGGTCAGCTCCCTGGGGAGTGTGGCACGGTGGGGAGCACTGGGGGAGCATCTCTCCCCTCACAAATCCCAGTGGGGTCAGCTCATGGAGCGAGGGAGCACAGACCACTGTCCTAGGAATGGCAGTCACATGGGGAAGACGGCTTTCAGCCTCAAGTGAGTCTCCAGAAGGAGCAGGGTCCCAGGCTGGCTGTGCAATGGAGCACACATGCACGTGAGCACATGAGCACAAGCCTCCCGGGGTGCTGAACACAGGCCCTGTTATGCAAAATCACAGCTGGCCAAGGAAGCAAGCAGCACCGGCCCTGGCATGCCAGAGTGAGCACACACAGCACCAAGTGCACCTCATTTACAAAGCACCAGCAGACACACACTGGAAACACAAACCACATGTTGGCCAGCACTCACACCCACTCCATGCAGCCCCTACCTTGTGCCTGCACCCCGCCAGCCACGTGCAGCCCCACGTGTGCTGTGAGAGCACACACCATGTTCCTGGGGAGTCTCGCCCTGCTCATGGGGAGCCTCGTGACCCTCACTCTGAGGTCACCCTCCTGGTAAGCCCGTGTTCCTAGGGAGCCTCGCTGTGTACCCAGTGAGCCTTGACATGTTCCCTGTGAGCCTCATATTTCCGGGGAGCCTCACTGTGTCCATGGGGAGCTTCACTGTGCTCCTGGTGAGCCCTGTGTCCCCAGTGAGCCTCACTGTGCTCCTGGTGAGCCTTACTGTGCTCCTGGTGAGCCTTGCTGTATTCCCGGTGAGCCTCACATTCCCAGTGAGCCTTATGTTCCTGATGAGCTTTGTGTTCCCAGTAAGCCTCACCATGTTCCCAATGAACCTCACAATGTTCCTGATGGGCCTCATGTTCCCAGTGAACCTCACCACCCCACAGGACCATGTGCCTCTCTGATCAGCCTGATTATGATCATGGAACTGCTCTCCATGTGGGGACATCTCCCCTCCTGTCTAGGTACCCCAATGCCAAAGGGCTGGGACATGCCCTTGGAGGGTCCTGGCTGCCTCCTGCTCCCTGCTGTGGTTGGTGTGGGCAGGATCACCCCTTCCTGAGTTGAGAGACACCTGTTCCAACAGCCTCCAGGCACCCAGACACCTTGTCCTGCTTTGCTGCCCATGCCAGGAGTGACAACAGGGCTGAGGGACATCTCTGAAGAAGCAGCAGGTGTTTGATGACCATTAGGAGCTCTCAGCAGAGGAAGAAATTCCAAGTCCCTCTGATGTGGATGCAGAGGAGCTGTCACTGCAGTGAGAGGCTGGGAACAAACACAGCCCACCAGAGAAGACCCTGGCACCAAGAGCTGGGATGTGTCTTGCTGTGGACAGGGCATCCTGCCCTCTACATGTCCAACACACTTCAAGGCTGGCTCTCACCTGCAGCCAAGCATTACCTCAGCTCTTGGGCCATGTGCACATACTGAGCCCAACCTCGTGGCTTCTCAGACTTCACCCCACTGTAGGAAGGGCTGATGGGGCTCTTTGACTCCTGAGACACCCACCCCATGCTCCTCTTGTGCCCAGTTAGGGTTCCTCAGGCCACCCAGCACTGGTAAGGGTTTTTCTGTCTCATCCAACCCCAGGGGAAGAGTCTGGACCTAGGCTGAGACATCACAGTCACACCTACAGCATCCCAAGCCAGGGCCATGCCTTTGAAGTGGTTTTTCCTTCAGAAACACAGCCAGGAGGAAAAGTGAGAAAGCCGCCGCACGAGAGTTGGTCAGAAACATTTAGACAAGACATTTCTCCATTGGAATGTGCTGGCTCATGGAGATGTTTTGTGGAGACAGTTTGATTGCAGTTGAACACTGCCAAGAAACTGCCAGACCTGCTGCCTGGCAATGCTCTGCCTCCGGAGCAGCTGCCTGGGGCACAGGCAGCCGCCCAAGAGCCTGAGGAGTCTGCGAGCCCCAGGTCTTCACTCACCGCTCCAGGAGAAGCTCAGCTCCCATGGCTGGCCCGGGTTTTGGCTGGAGGACAGAGCAGCAAGAGGAGTAGCGTGAAGTCAGCGTTCCCAGGAATTCCCTGGACCTGGGTGTCAGGGCAACCAGCTTTGGATCCAGGCGTCCCCACCCTTCTAAAAAAATCTGTGGACACGACAAACTGTGTATTGGGGTCATTCTATGTCCCAACAAAAACAAGGCTCCAAATGTCAGATTTTTGGGGGAAAAAAGACTTGGTTTGTGCACCAGACCCTGAAAGGATCTCCCTTGACCCAGCTGCTCAGTTGGTACCATGCTCCAGCCACTCTACCAGTTCCAGGAGCTCCATCTCCAGGGAGAACTGGAGGGGAACCTGACAGAAGAAAGCTGTGCCCTTGTCCCTCTGCCAAAGGAATGACAGTCTTTCCCACACAAGCTTTGGGTAAAAGGTGTGGAAAAGCTGTGCTTAGCATCACTATGTGCAGAAATCCTTCCTTCTGACATGAAAGGAAGGTCCATATGTGGCTGTGGCAGTGAAACAGGGACTGCATGCCCCTCCGAAAGTGCTTCTCAGCACAGGAGAAAGCTTTCCCTGCCCTTGGGAGGAAAACAGAGACTGCAGTTTGTGGCCAAGATTGAGGTGTTTGTTCCAGATGAAGTGTTGACTCTGGAAGGGCCCCAACATGGGCCCAAGAAGTGGGGGACCTCTGGTTCTGGAGGCTTTCAAACCTCAGGTAGACAAAGCCACAGCCACCGTGACTTAGTGCTGGCGACAGCCCTGCTGTGAATCAGACTGGTCTAGAGCCCTCCACAGGCCCCCTCCCACCAAATCTTGGGGGGTTCTGGGGAATGACCCCAAGGAATGCCTTCAAAGCTGGACCTTTTCTGCCAGGAGATGCAGGTGCTCTGCAAGCAGGATGAGGATCATGTCTCAGGCATCTGTTTCTCCACAAGCGCAGTCCTGCCAGCTTGACTTCAGTCAGGGCAGCCCCAGACCGGGTAAAAGGATGGTGTTCCCTGGGACAGGGGTGGGTGTCTGAGAGACAAGCAGGATGACAGCGCAGGACGGTCTCCAGTGAACAAGAGGGCTCCGTGATGTCATTGGAGAGGCAGTGGTTGTGTCAATGCACTGGGCTGTTGTGAGACAGGTAATTGAAGCCGGCCCCAGATTTCAATCAGAGACTAAACAATACGAAAGCCACATGGCACACGTGGAGAGGAGCGGAGCTCTGGCCAGCTGACAGCTCTCAGAAGCAGCTGAGCTGAGGCCCATCACTTGTGAGAGAGTTCTCGCGGTCCCAATCCTCCGCTGTTCAACATGAAGACAACATGATTAATGTTAGAAATTATTAATGGCTGAAAAACATGATTAATGTTGGCTGCAGATGGCACAGGCTGCGGTGGGAGAGAACAGCCACTGTGCCCTGGGAGCAGCAGCATTTTCCTAGCCACATGTGAAGCCACTTTGGCAGGAGCAGGGTGTGGACCAGGGGCTCTGGCCCCGCATTTGCAGACTGAGGGTCAAAATTCCCCTTTCCACAGGCTGGGCCTCCATGCCTAGAGGCAGTTGGAGGGTCTGGTAGGTGATCACAGCCCCCAAAACAGTGATACAGAGGAGCTGGGGCAGAAGCAGGAAGGCTGTAAGTGTCCTGGTGTGCCCCCACAGAGGGCTGGGCTCAGCTCCCACCCATCACAGGGGAGGGCAGGATGGAAGGTCTGGGAAGAGCCACGGAACTGATTACAGAGGGAAGCAGAGAGCATTGGGAGCCACGGGACTGCAGGGGATACTTTGTGATGTCCACAAATGCGTTTTGATGGGCAGTACATGAGGGTTCCATGTCTTTGTTTGCAGAGGGGTGTTTGCAATCCTTTAAGGGACTGACTGCACCAGGCAGCCCCTCTTGAAGCCGAAGAAAAACTGGGTCCCTGGGAAGTGACAGGGAGGGAAAGTCACAGGTACAGCAGGGTGGGCAAGGAACTTATGCCTCAGCAGGAATGTGGGAAGACACAACCCACTGTGGTCAGATGTCAGTGCTGGAATCCCTCACGAGACAAAGGGGTTAAGAGGTCATGGAAAATCCTTTGGAGGACCAGCAGGACAATAAGGATTCAGGGCACAGCATCTGTCGTGTGAAATGCAACAGCTTTTCTCCCAGCAGCGGTGCAAGGGCTGGAAACAAACAGCTCCTCCTTGGAGCACTGGCAGATCCGCAGAGGTGCCAGTGCCGGGGGAGCCGGGCTGGCACTGAGCTCCAGGCCGGACCTGCGGCTGTCCTCGGAGCACAGAGCCCTGCGGAGCTCCCAGCGGGGCAGGGAGACATCCCAGTGCCCCATCGCCTCCCCGGAGAGCGGCCGGGACCGAGCGGGTCCCCCAGGGCAGCGGTGACCGTTCCCGGGAGGGATTAGCAGCAAATCCCAGCCCGGAGCGACGGCCGGGTCAGCCTGGCGTGGGATCAGCGAGGCTTTGCCAGCCGCCCCTCGGGGATTATCGGGACACGCTGTCAGGAATGGGGATTCTCCCTGCAGAACAGCGGGCCGTGCCCCGCGGAGGCTGCTCGGGGCGGGGTCCGGAGGGATGTGCGGCTCCCCGGGTGGGGAAGGGTCCCCAGGGGCCGTGGGGAAGGTGGGGAAGGGTCCCCAGGAGCCGCGGGGAAGGTGGGGAAGGGTCCCCAGGGGCCGTGGGGAAGGTGGGGAAGGGTCCCCAGGGGCCGTGGGGAAGGTCCCCAGCCCCGCTCCCCGGGGGTGGCCGCGCTGCCAGCGAGAGGCAGACGGGAGTGCGTGTGCGGGGAGGAATGTTTGCTCGGGCAGGTCCAGCCCCGGCGCTATTTCTGGTCCCAAGAGGCCCCGAGGGAGGGCTCTTTATCAGGGATAGACTGTACCAGATGGACTTGGCATCTCCTAAAAAAAACAAAGTTCGTTTTGGGGGGTAGGTGGGGGTTTTTTTGGACAAGGCGACAGCAAGGAAGGCTGAAGGAGAAGGAGGTGACATGGGACCCTTTGGGCTGTAAGGGACAGGACACAGCAGCCAGCAGAGCTCCCTGCAATACATTTTTGGAGCCAGGTCATCAGAATCCCTGAAGAACAAGAGGCACAATAAGGAATACGGTGGGTCAAGAGGCTTCAGGATAGCCAGGTATGAGCAACACAGAGAGATGGAGTCAGGAAACAGGCCCAGTGTGATGCTGCAAGAAGGTTTTGCACTTAAAGAGGTCCATGGGCCTGTGTAGGGAGAGGGGAGTGTCTGGGGGAAGCCTCCAAGGCAAAGACTGTCTGCAGGTGTTGCCCTGAAGCCAGCGATGAGACCTGGCTGTGTCAAAGGGTCAAGAGCATGCTTGGGTGACCAAGGCTGAGCTCCCGGATCCTGAGGGATGGAGTTTGTCACCTCTGTGCTGCTTCTTGTCCACTATGTGCCTTTGTCCTCTCCCTCTCCGGGGAAGCACAGTGTGGAGCTGTCCACAGGCCTCCATTAAATCCCTTGAGGTCCTGGAGGCTGCCCACTGTCTCATCTTCTGTCCAGCTATGTACTGGAGTGGCTGCTGATGTTGGGTGGGAGGATCTGGAGCACTCAGAGGAGGGGACAGAAGTTCTACATGGCCTCAGATCACTGGAGGGACTCCATGGTTGGGGATTCATCACAGTTTGCAAAGGAACGAGACCTTGGCCACTACCATGGAAGGTCTCAGGTGGGGATTAGGTGCCTTTTAAGTGCCCCTGTGGAACTGGGGATGTCTCTGCCCCCTGGGATGGGTTACTGGAGGATTCACACTGGGCATCCCAAGCAGGGCTGAGACAAGCTGGACTGCTCCCAAGTCATGGGAAGACTAAAACGGGAGACACCTACTTTTATCACCCTAGGAAGGAAGGGTGTGAGACTCCACCTTGCTGCTGTGAGGCCAAGAGGACACAAGGCAAGAGAAGGAGCTACAGGGCTTCAAGCTCTGTGACATTATCAGCCACGGGATGTCCTGGCTGGCAGGTACCCGAGCCTGCGCCTGGGACGGGCTCCCAGGCAGGGAACGGGGCCAGAGAGCACTGGGACAGTGATAACGGAGGTTCTGGGCCACCCATCTGCAACAGCAAAGCCTGGGTGAGAGCTGGGTCTCCTCTGGGAGCTGAGCTCGTGGCAGGGATCGTGGGAGCAAGTGAGGGATGTGCAGGGACAGCAGCCACCCCAGGACAGCCCATGGCGGGACAAGAGCTGGCACAGGGCAGCTCCTTTCAGGAAGGTTCACCCGTGCAGCTCTCCAAGACTTGTTCTCTGGCACCAGGAGCCAACTTCCAGGAATGCCTGGCTGCCTGGGAAAGCCTCAGCTGCCTGCATGTCCAGCCATTTAAGGAGTTTGTCCTCCCCAGCTGAACTCCCTCTGCCCTCCCCAAGCACCCTGGATGGTGCGGGCACAGATAGCAGTGCTCCAGCACAGCTCGGGCACAGGCTGCCTGCTCTGCTAGCACTGCTGGCACAGGCAAGGTGAGCCTGCAGCACCTGGGCATCAGAGGGAGCAGAGTGGAAAAGTTTGGTCAGGGATTTGAAGGCTTCCAGTCCTGAGCACATGGAGAAGGAGTTGAGGTGCAGTGAGATGACACTTGGAGAACCACGGAGCCTCTGGACTGCTGGGTTAGGGCTCAGACCTGTGCGTGTGTGTGACCACCTTCTTCTCTGCACACATGGGTGGCCATGGTCCCTCTGGTGCATGTCTGGGTGCTGCCACGCCCAGCCCTGGGGCACTCTGTGTCCTGAGGCAAGGCAGCACTCGCACTAAGGCAGATCCTTGTGCCTCTGTGACTGTGTGTGCTGCATGGCTGCCAATGCTGGGCAGGTGTGTGAGAGCAGGGATATGCTGCTCCTCTCCCTTACATGGCTCTGCCATGGCCACAGAAAGCTGGTTACCCTCTTGTGGGATGCTGGCCAGAGTCACCTGCACCCTGCAGTGTGCCCAGCCAGCTCCCCACCACACCTAAACCCTCCAGCAGTGGCTGAATTTGGGGCGAGGAGGGCACAGACCTGCTGTGAGGCCTGAGACCCTGCCAGTCCCCATGTGGCCTCATCCCCTGCCAGCCCTCCCAGCAGTTGTCACTTCCAGCAGAAATCTCAGTGTTTCTGTGGGACACGACTTCCTCCAATTGTTCCTGAGCCACTGGGCTGGGCACGGGGCAGCCTTGGCACCGAGGACACCAGAGCCAGTACTGAGCGAGGTGGGGGAGAGAGATAAGGAAGGGGCCCAGACACAAAAAACAGCAAAGCCAAGGCTGCCAAGGCACATGGGAGCATTCAAGACATACACCTTCCAAAGGGACACCTCGTCCTTACAGGGAGGTCAGGGGCAGAGAATATCCTTGCTATGCCCTGGTGCTGTTGAAGACAAAGGGACCTTGTATCCTGTTGGTGATGTAGGGCTGCTGTAGGGTTAGGGTGGCACAAGATGGTGGAGCTGAGAAGCAGGGAGAAGCCATTCATGGAATCACAGTATCATTGAGGTTGGAAACACCCTTTAGCATCATTAAATCCAACCATTCCCCAGCACTGCCAAGGCCACCACTACACCAAGTCCCCAAGTGCCATGTCCACATGGCTGCTAAATTGCTCCAGGAATGGTGACTGCACCACTGCCCTGGGCAGCTGTGCAGGGCCTGACCATCCTTTCATGAAGAAATTTTCTCTAATACCAACCTAAACCTCCCCTGGCAAAAGTTGAGTTTTTTTCCTCTTACTTCTTGTTCCCTGGGAGCTGAGCCCAACACCCCCAGGTGTCCTCTCCTGTCACGGAGCTGTGCAGAGCCACAAGGTCCCCCCTGAGCCTCCTTTTCTCCAGGCTGAGCCCCTTTCCCAGCTCCCTCAGCTGCTCCTGGTGCTCCAGACCCTTCCCCAGCTTTATTCCCTTCCCTGGACATGCTCCAGCCCCTCAATATCCTTTCTGTAGTGGGGGACCCAAAACTGTCCCCCAGGATTGGAGGCACCTCAGCAGTGCCAGCACAGAGGGACAGTCACTACCCTGGTCCTGCTGGTCTCTGCTTCCCAGCTTGTGGCACAGATCCCAGGGCTTGGCCACCTCTCCCAGCTCCTTGTAGAAGTGACCTGGAGTAGTCTGACATTTGAACAGCTGGATGGGAGGATCCTGTGCCACGAGGCTGCCTGGACCTCAGCCCCTGGCAGGAGTCACCACTCCTTCCCAGGAGGAGCAAGGACACCAGGTGCAAGGCTGTAGGGCAGCCCCCAGCATCAAGGGGGTTTGGAGGTGAGCTGAGTCCCTTCCAGCCATGGGAGGATGGGAGCCATTGGCACAACCCAGGTGCAGGGAGTCTAGCCAGCAGAAACCTTATCCCCTGAGTTTAGAGGCATAACTCATTGGAAAAGTGACCTGTGTGCTCCAGGTTTGTGTTGTCATTGTGTCTTGTGCATTTTCTGAGGATACTTTGGATTTTGATCAGCAGTTGTAGAAAAAAAAAAGTTACTAAAAACGATTTCATTGAAAACTGCTTATTTTGCATGATTCATTATAACTGAGCACCTGGGTCCTCAGCCCATGTGTGACTCACTCCAGGTGACAAGGTTTTGGTAGAAGTCACTCGGGGTCTCCCACTGGGATTTTCTGTGACCTTGAGCAGAAACCCAAGGGCAGCAGCAACAGCTCTCCAGCTTCCCAAAGGGCTCTCCATCCCTGGCACAGCTTCCCAGGGTGGTGGTGGAGGCACCACCCCTAGAGAGGATTAACAGCCCTGGGAATGTGGCACTTGGGGACATGGGTTAGTGGTGACCTTGGCAATGCTGGGGATGGTTAGACTCAATTATCTTAGAGGTCTTTTCCAAACTAAATGATTTTGTCATTCTGCTGCCCCACAAAACAAATTTGGCAGTGCCCAGGGATCCAGACTCTGGGATCCAAATCCTGGGATCCAAATTCTGAGATCCAAACCCTGTGCTGCCCCATCCCCAGAGAGCTGGGACCAGACACATCCCACAGTGTCTTCCCCAAGTATTTTCTGTCATTCCCATCTATTTCTTCCCCACATTTCTGTTCAGCATGAAGAATGTGTCCTTTAGCACCTGCTCTTGCCCAACCTCTCCATGTTGCCAGAAGCTCCTTAGGGGGCTGGAGATGGCCCAGCAGTGCTTGGTCCTTCTGGCACAATTTGGGCATCCCATCCCATCCCATCCCATCCCATCCATCTTCACTTTCTCTGAACACTGTCCATCCTGTACCATTCACTGCTAGAGAGTTTCTCATCCACAAACAATCCCTGATAGTTGGGGTGATTCCCTGGCAGGAAGAGCTTCCTGCAGAGCCAGACATGGGCTGTGGGAAGATGGAAAGTGTGCAAAGACTCATCCTCTTCCAGGCAGTTGTGTTTCCAAGGCTGCTGGGCCCCAAGGTCTCCTCATGCAGGTAGTGGCCTCCTCATCCTATGTGCCAATCCTGCTGCCCCAAAAGCACCAGAAGCTTGTTGAGAGGGTTGAGGTCCTGATCTTGCTTGTCAGAGGTCTGCAGGAACAGCCCTGGTGCAATGGTGTCCCCAGTGTGGGATCAACCCCCGGGAACCTGCCAGCACCTCCATCCCAGCCCGAGCTGGCAGAGGGCCCGGGCGGGCAGCGGGGAAAGGCTGCAGGAACTTGATAACAGTGTGGAGGGTGGGGACACAGGGCTGGCTCTGGGCTGCCCGAGGACAGCCCTGGTCACATTGGGGTCCCAGGGCTGGCAGCAGCTGAGGGATGCTGGGCTGGGAGGTGAAGGCTGGGAATAGGCACATGCCTGACTCTGGTGTGGTGTCCTCACTAAGCAGAGAAAGGGTCCCTGCAGCCTGGGCTGGCTCAGGTGCACCTGCAGCAGTGCCCAGTGAGCAGCCAGTGCTCAAGAGACATGGAAGAGCCACAGCAGAGGAGTTGTGCTCTGCCCAGGCACCACCTGCACATTTCTGTGTCCTGCTCACAGGACTCCATGGTTTGAAGCTACAAGGGACTTTTGTTGGATCCTAATGGTCCCTGAGTTGTCTCGGACACCAGAGCTTCTTCCTGAGCCCTTCAGAACGTGCCCCCCCCCCCCAATATTATCCCCACCCTGGTGCCACACTGTCCATGGGCAATAGGTAGCCAAGCAGCCCAGCAGCAGCTGGGAGTTCTTAGCCCTTCATGGGCAAGAGGATAGACTGACACCAGAGAATCATGGAATCATGGTATGGTTTGTGTTAGAATAGAACTTAAACTCATCCCGTTCTATGTCCTGCTATGGGAAGGGACACCTTCCACTATCCCTGGTTGCTCCAAGTCCCATCCAGCCTGGCCTTGGACACCTCCAGGGATCCTGGGGCAGCCACAGCTGCTCTGGGCAACCTGTGCCAGGGCCTTCCCACCCTCAAAGGGAAGGATTTCTCCCTGACATCTAACCCCAACCTTTCCTCTTTGTTCCCCCTTGTCCTGTTTCTCTCTGTCTGTGTTAAAATTCCTTTCCCTCTATTGTGCTCTCCATGCTCCATCCCTGCTCGGACCATGGCTGGTGTGTTCCTGCTGCTGTGTCCCCCCAGCACATTCCGGAGGGATGTCCTGCCCGTGGTGCCGGACAGCAGCCGCGCTGTGTCCGTGGCCGCACGGCACCACCACCTCTTATCCGCTCCGGCAGCCGCAACAGCTCCTTCTGTGACCCAGACAGGCCCTGCTGCGACGGAATAGGGGGTCAGGGGCCACAGGAACATCTGGAGGGAGGCGCGGCCCATTCTGCACCCGAGGGGGCTCCCCACAGACAGCAGCGCTTGGGGGTCAGGGGTGCCAGGGCTGTGCCTCAGCCCCACGCCGAGCCCCAGACACGGCCGCTCCAAACACTGCCGGCAGCAGCGCACAGCTGCTCACCCACCACCGGCACATCTGGAACCGCTCAGGCAGCTCTGGGAGCTGCCCACAGAGCGCCAGGCAGCAGAGGCTGGACTGTCACTCTGCCAGGGCAGGGCAGGGCAGGCTGGAGTGTCACTGCACCCCACTAGAGCCACCCCAGGACATGCTGCTGTGCCCACCCGCTCTCTCAGAGAGAAGCCACACGAGGGTTGGCTGAGGTCACTTGGAATGTTCAGCTGGAGGAGACTAAGGTCAGACCTCACTGGGTGCTGCAGCTTCCTCCCAAGGTGAAGCTCCAATTTCTTCTCCCTGTGAGCAGTGACAGGACCCAGGGAACGGCTGGAGCTATGTCAGGGCTGGGTATCAGGCAAAAGTTCATTCCCCAGAGGGTGCTGGGGCACTGCCCAGGCTTCCCCAGGGAATGGGCACGGTCCCGAAGCTGCCAGAGCTCCAGGAGATTTTGGACACCACTCCAGGGATGCACAGGGTGGGATTGTTGGGGTGTCTGTGCAGGGCCAGGAGTTGGACTGGATGATCCTTGGGGGTCCCTTGCCACTTGGGATATTCTGTGATTCTCTGAATCTTTGGTTCAATGACTTTTGCTCCAAACCCTCAGGATCTCATCCCTTTTCCCCAGGGCTGCAGAGCCTGGCTGATCAGCAGAACAGGGCAGAGTGCCATAGGGATGCCACAGCAGCCACCCAGGAACAGGGAACAGGCTGCCAGCACCTCCTCAGTGCCCACAAGTGTCTCCTGGAGGGATGGATGGGAGGGGTGGGCAGGAACGAGGGACACAAGCAGACTGAGTTGGGAGGAAGCCTGAGCAGCCCATCTCTTGTTGGACCTGGATGTTTGTTTCAGCCATCCCTCTGGACCTCGGGATTTTTTCTCTCCTGCACCCAGTGCACTTTTCATGGGATTCTGCATAGTCCCAAGCAAGAGGCCAAGAAGATCCCAGGCAGGCTTTGGAACATCTCCTGGAGATGATGACCACAGGATGAGGGGAACGTGGGTGAGTGGGGGCACCAGCAGAAGGAAGACATGTCCCAGCCCCACTCCTGCCCAACAAATCCACCAGCAGCCCAGTGGAGAGTCCCAGCATAGCCCTTCTATCCACTACCCCTCTTTAGGCACCCTGCCCTTTCCCCTTGTCAAGATCCCCATCTAGGCAGGGTCTTTCCACACCAGCCTCCATCAGGGGATGAAGCAGGCACCTGGATGCTCTCCTGGAGCCTGGAGGGTCCATCAGCAGCTGTTGTCAGTGCCACATGCAGCACTTCTGTGTTAGACCAGCAAAGACACCAGTTACACTGAAAAAGGGCGCGGACCCCAAGGTGAAACCAGCCCTGCCCCTGCATTTTTCTCTCCAGGGGATGTCTGTCTGCTTTAAAGCAAAAGTTCTCCATCCAGGTGATTTCCCCAAGCCACTCTGAGCAATTTCCATCCAGGTCCAGCCCAGGGAGGCTCCTGCCTGTGCACATGTTGGAGTTTGTGATATTCAGAGCTGGATTATCTCCAGAGCATCTGCTGAGCACCAGCCCCTCCCCAGCCAGGGGTGACCACCACTGCCCACCAACACTCTGGTGAGGAAAGGGGAGAGAGGGAGTGGTGTCCCAGGGCTGGAGTCAAAAACATCACTAATGAGGCATCAGTAGCTCATCAGGGGAAAGCGAGGCTGTTTCCAATTAGTTCAGATCTAGATTAGGCAAGAGAGGTGAGTAACAGCGTGGGCTGGACCCATGTAAAGTTGTTGGCTCAACTAAACTAAAAAATAAACGGGGAAATGGAAAAAAAAAAAAAAAAAGGAAAGAGAAGAAATACCATATTCAGGTTTGGTTTGTTTATTCAGAAATAGAGAAACTTAAAACATAAGTACTAGGACAAAATACGCCAGCTCTAAATTCTGCTTGAGATGATGATTTTATTAGCAAAGAATCTAGATCTCAAGTTATGTCTCAAAACAACACATAACCAGATGCAGAGGTCAGTACTCTCCTGCCTAAAAACAATGCTTTCAGTGACATCCTTAAGGAAGAGATGGACTCATCAGCAGTGCAAGAGACTTTTAAAACAAATTTGGAGAGCAAAACAACAAGACTTCACTCTTAGAATCTGCAGTTCAAGTTGAGACAGAGCATAATGGAAACTCTGTTCCAAATACAATCTGATGACATCACGAAGACTCAACAATTAACATCAGCTGCTTCCCAAGTAGTTTAAAAAATGGAGATGAAGTCATAACTCATCAGCTAAAGCCATCCCATAGGAAAAAACAGCAGTATTCTGAAATAAAGGGGGCTTGAAGTCTCAACCTAAAGCCATTTCCAAGGGGAATAATAGCAAAACTAGTAGGAAATAAAGTAGGTAAAGATAAGACAAATGTCAAAAAATAAAACTCTTGCAACAAAATCAAGTCCTGTGGAGAAAAAAAACTCTCACTAGCCATTAAGGAAAAGATATTCTGAAGGTCAGCAAGAGCGGAGCTCAACTTTCCAGGTTTGGAAGAGATTACCCAACTCCAGAGAATAATGTGAGCATAACAACGTGACAACAGCAACCACCAAAACTCTTGTGGAAGTGGTGGAGTTACCATCCCTGGAAATGTTCCAAAAAATGTGTCAATGTGGCACTGGGGACATGGTTATTGGTGGCCTTGGCAGTGCTCGGGGAAAGGTTGGGCTCAGTGATCTCAGAGAGCTTTTCCAACCTTAGCAACTCTAGGATTTTATGATTAAAAGAAGGTACTCAAAAAATAAAGCACAAAGACTGTCATAGGAAAGGTTAATAAATCCTGCAAAAAAACCTAAGTATGGGGCCAGAGGGACCAGCTGGCATCTGTTATTTATCTGCAAATCTTGTCTTCATTGCCCTCATTTGTGTCAAATCCCAAGTGTTTTGCATTTAATTGCAAAACATTCCAGGAAGTCGTACAAGGGGGTTGCAAAGTGATATCCAGGAACAAAAATGGAGACAAGGAAATGAGACTCTGTGTCCATGGAGAGCAGTGGCTCTGCATGGATGTGACGTGGACAACTCCATGATTATCCTGACGGGTGTGAGCAGCCTGCGAATGCTGCCAGCTGTGCTGCAGCCTGCTTCACCCAAAATGGTAATTCCAACCCAAAACTGCAGTCAGGACACGGCTCATGGCTGACAGAACATCTCCCAGGAGGACTCCTTGGCTTTGTGTGCCCTTGTCTGCCCTGGAGGAAATGTTGATGAGATTCCACCACAAAAGAATGCCATTATCAGTCCCTGGCGTTTGAGATCCCAGAGCAACACACCACAGACCAAGATGCCAAGACCTTTTGGAGTTTGGAACCAACAAATATGGCACTGAAACCATGATAAAGGCTCCCAGAGGGAGTGGGAACAGAGTATCCAATGCCATGGGAAACCCACTCTTATCTGTAGAGAAAGCTACAAGTACATGGCATTTGGCATTTTGGAAAGTGTTTATCAGAAATGTTGATGGCAGATAGAAGCTCCTTTAACTATTGAAAGACAAAAGTTAAAAAAACCCTGATTTGGACACTTTGTACTTTCAGTCATGTTTTACATGCTCAGCTCTCCCAGTCCAGCCCCTGTCCCAGGGGTCTAGCTCTGACAATGCCCTCTTTAATAGGAACATAAAACCCACAGAAACTTTTTCCCACCTTAAAAATACCCTCACTTTTCCTGGGGAGGGAAGGAGCCCAGAAGATGGGAGGTGATCCCTGTTCTGGAGGCACCAGGCAGCTGCAGGGCAGTGATCTGTGCTTGGCATCTTTCAGATGCACCAAATTCAAGGCCATGAGACCTGAACATGACTTGGACACCAAGGGCCTGAGAGTGTTGTCCTATGACCACTGAGCCAGGAATGATCTCTTGGCTTAAGCCCCCCTGCTGGAAAGGCAGCCAGGCTTCCTATGGAGCAGAATCCAACCTCTGCTCTCTGCAATTAGTTTCAGTCATGGTCAGTGTTGAAATATGTACTAATCCACACTTGAGCAGGCCTTGCTTTAACTCCCAGCCTTTGGGTCTCGTTATTTTAATTCCTCTGCTAAATAAAAGAGCTCCCAAGTACTTACTTGGTGTTTGGATTTTGCGAGGCTGATGCAATCTTGTGTCTGTCCCTCGTTCCTTCCTGATGTGTGAAGCAGGAGAATTTGAACGACAGCTAGTGGCTTTATGAAGGAGCTTGTAAGGATTTGGGCCAGGTCAGAAAGGGTTTGGAGCAACCTGGGCTAGTGGAAGGTGTCACAGCCCATGGCGGGGAGTTGTAATAAGTTCATCTTAGTTCAGGCTCCAGCTGTGAGGTGAGGATCTGAAGTAACACAGAGTCCCCAGGCAGGTGCAAAGGAGAGGTGCTTAATTGTAAAAACCAGGCACTTTTTAGCAGGTAGCAGGTTATCAGTTACATATTTTCAAATCATAACAAACATAATTCAACCAATACATCACGATGTGAATACTCAATAGTTACATAACGTTTTCCCACCCCCTAATTCAGCTGAGTAAATTTCTAATCGTCCTTTTTTACTTAGCTGAAGTAACAAGCCTGAGTCATGATTTTACAAGGCCTTCCCTTTGTAAGGTTTTACCTATATGCAACATATTTTTAAGGTTCCTTCCTACCCAAACCATTCAATGAGTCTGTAATTCTTTTCTTTTTTTTTTTTTTTCTTTTTTTTTTTTTTTTTTTTTTTTTAATATGTGTCAGGAACAAAGCTCTATGGGTTTCTCTTCCTACCCATAAAATTTCTCCAGGGAAGGATGTGAGAAAAGCTTTCATTGGTGCCCACAGCTTTATAGAAGAGATGATCCTGGAGGGGATCCATTACTCAGACCTCCTTTATCTCAGTTAAAATATTGACCTAGCAAGAGACATCCCCTTGGAACTTTGTGCATGGAACAGGACAGCCCAGTGAGTTCCTTATCACATCTGATGCACCGTCTTGCTTCTCCGACTCAGCCCAGGCACCCATGACCCAGCTGCTGCCTCCTGCTCCTCTGTGAGTGGTCCCTCGCTCCTTTTCCATCACAGGAGCCACTTGTACCCCAGGGATGGTCACAGAACTCAAGGCCAGGCTCTCTCCCTTCCCAGGACTCTGGTGCCAGTCCCCACTCCAGATCTGTGCATGCATCACTGCTTTTGCAGAGGAGGTTTCCAGGATAAACAGTTGAGATGAACTCATGGAAATCTGGGGCTTGTTAACCCTGGTTAACGAGCCCTGGCACAGGCCTGGGCACTGGGAACCCCCTCAGGGACAGGGTGGGGTTGGAGAGGGCTGCTGGGCACAGGGGCTATGCAGGTGACCGGGCAGAGGGGCTGGCAGGGCTGGACATCCTGTTCTCCAGCCCAATTAACAGCACCTCGGAGAATGAGGTCATTGGAGCGGCCAGACAGTCTGGGAAAACACTTTCACAGCTCCAGGAGGATTTCCTTTTTCCTCTTTTCAATTGTTCCTCTGTGCTGCCTCCCTCTGCTCCCCCCTTTCCATCTGTGTCCTCAGGCCTCCTTTGCACTCAGGCAGAGGCAGCTGCTGGATGCTTCTCACGTTGTTCCCTCGGGGACACAGGAGAGGAAAAGCCCTGCAGAAAGGTCACCAGGGTGCTGGGGGACCCCAGCTGCTACAGTGGGTTCTGCTCTGCCTGTGCTGGCATGTGGCTATGGAAAGGAGGGGGCCACAGAGCTACTCTTGGAAGCCTCTAGCCAGCCCCAAGCCTGCCCCACCCCTGGCACTGATGGTGGGATGGCAGGGATGGCAGATCTGTACTTTTCCTCCTCTTGGTCACCTGTTTGGGACAGTGAAGTCTGCTCAGCATGGAAGGCAGGAGAATCTCTGTGTTTCGCCACCAAAAATATGAAAGTCCATGAAGATGGAAGTCTTCAGAGTAAATATGAAAAAAAGTCTATTGCACCAGAACTGTGATGAGGTTCTCTTTGCTTCCCCACTGTAGCTCTAGACTTGTCTCTCCAGATCCATCTGTGGGTCCCTCCTGAAGTCACCTCAGGAATCCTGTGACCTGTTGTCCCCTGGACCACACTCACCTTCCTGGCTCTCCACACACAGTGATGCACTCACTCCTCTGACATCCCACCCAGCCCCAGCACAGCCCTGAGTCCTCCCTGCTCCAAGAAAAAGTCCTGGGAGGGACCTCAGAGTTCTTCTCCTGAGTACCAGTGACCACCACGTCCTCCATCCACACAGGGCAGGTGGTCCCTGCCCTGAGCAGGTGATGGATGATGCAGCAGCAGCCTAGAAGGGAGATAAAGGAGAAATTTATCTCCCTCCCAAGAGAGAAATTGGGTGTTGGGAAGGAGGGAGGAAGGGTCAGAGTGTGAGAGATGGACTGGGTTGCAGAGCAGTACAGTGAGGCTGCCCACATCTCAAAGCAGGTTCCCTTTTTCCCAGCAGGCTAGGATTGGGCACTTGGAAAGAATCCTTGGCTGATCCATCACAAACTTGTCCCTCAGGTCTGGGACATGACACAGCACACACGAAGTGTGGACTGGCTTGTTTTGGGCACTGTTTGGAGAGCCTGTGTGCCTGTGGCTTTCTGAGGGATCAGTCTGGCTTTGGGGTACATCTTCATTCAGACATTTAAAGGGAACATTGTATGAGCAAGACACCAAATGAGAGGCACCCTCAGGACTTGGTGTCTGACACTCACCCTGGGCAGAGAATGCTTGGACACTCCTGGCCCAGGCTGGCCTCAAAGGGGAGATGGGCCTGCAGGAAAATCCACACTCTGAGTCACCATCTGATGCTCCATAAGGCATCCAGGGGAGGAAGGTCTCCAAATACACTATTCCAAAGGAGCTGCCAGACTTGTCCATGGCTCCACCATGGCCCCAGGCCTTTGCACTCACAAGCCACCGCTCCCTTATCCTTTCTGTGTTGCAGTGTTTATTCCTGTCAGCACCCACGATCCCTCCTGGCTTTGGAAACTGCTCCCATGTGCAACATCACCCTCCCTCGCCTGCCCCACACTCAGAGCAAGAATTCCAGAGGGACTTAGCCAGGCTGCCGTAGACATGACCTCAGGCCAATGTGCAACTTGCTCCAGAGGTGCCTGTTTTCCTCTGTGGGGAATCCACAGAACAGGGATACACAAACCCATCTGATATGTTCAAAGAATTACTGAGCATCTGCAAGGAGAGGGAAAGAAAAACAAACACATGGATAAAAGGATTCCTAGAACATGACAAAGACGAAAGAAAAGGAGACAGGGATGAATAAGGCCACCCAGACAGGTCCCAGGCTTTTCTGGGAGCCCACCACTTCCTTGATGAGAGGAACCTCAGCTCAAACTGTCCCAGTCTGCCTGTCTCCCTTGTTCCTCCTGCTGGGAACATGCACTCAGACAGGACACAGGGTGCAACCTCACAGAATCATGGAATGTTTTGGCTGGAAGGACCACAAAGGTCATCCCATCTTACCCCCTGATGTGGGAAGGGACACCTTCCACTGTCCCAGGTTGCTCCAAGCCCCAATGTCCAACTTGGCTTTGGACACTTCCAGGGATGGGACATCAACAGTGAAAAGCTCCTTTCTGCAAAGCATGGACATGGCTCCTTAACTCCCAACCTCTGCCCTGACCACTTGGAACAGGTAATGGATCTGCAGTTCTAAAATGTGCTTCTTTAGCATCCACCCTGAGCAATTCCTCTTTGCTTTCTTTGCATGAAACACAGCCCAGGGCAGGCTTTTCCTGCTGTCCTTGGCACCAATCACATCAGGCACATCCATCCATCTTCCAGTCCTCCAGGGCTCACTCCACTGACATTCAGAAGTCTTCTACACATTGTTCCTCAGCTCCTTTTCCTTGCCCCAATATCAACATATGGTTTCATCCATCAAAAAACCCCAGTGGACAACCTGTGATCTTCCAGAATAACCAGAGGAGTTACAGCTTTCACACTGCCCAGGGAGAGGATGTTGAAACCAGCTCAGATCCCTCAGGAGATGTTCAGAACTGGTGTTCTGAACTCCATGCTGTAGTGCTGAGTGGCCAGGCAGGGATAACAACCAGTTCCTGAGCTGTGGGAACACCCATGGTCCCCAGGAAGGAGCAGGGATGGGCCTGCTAGTCCCCAGGAAAGCTGTGTTTGGGAGCCTGAAGTCCTGCTTACCCTAGTGGGTCTCCCACTACAGCTGTGCCTTTCCAGGGAGCACAAACCTTGCTGAGGGAGGGATGGGTTCAGTGGTGTCACCTGCCCTCAGGTGTCCTTATCCCTGGGGTTGGAAGTCACTGCTTTTTGCTGCTGTGAAGAGGCAGAGAGGGATCTCTGGGTCACAGGAGAAAGGGATGAGGGAGGATGATCTCCTTCATCCCCAAGACTGAAACAGCAGGAAGTTCTCAGGACTGGTTTTCACTCTGGATGTGGTGAGATAAGAAGGTGCAGTTGGGATGGATGGGAACGAGCAGGGAAATTGTGCCCTCCAGGGAAGGGAGAGAGACAGACTTTTCCATGGCTTCAGCCTTTGGACAGACAAATCACAACAGGCCTGAGAAGTGTCTGTTTGTGATCAGGGATTCTATGGCAGATGGGATTACGGGATCAGCACGGTGCAGGAATTAAAACAGGAAAGGAGCAGCACCAGAGACTCTGGGACATGTGGAGAGCTCAGATGCCCAGGTACCACCCCGGGGCTAATGCCAGGTCCTGGTCCAGATCCAGAATCATGTCCATACAGAATTCTCCACGCCAGTTCCCTATGGAGAACCAAGACCAGATCCATGTGCAGGTCCAGATCCATGCCTAGGTCCAGATCCATGCCCAGCTCCCCATGTCCAGGTCTATGCTCATGTCCAGCTACTTTGACCTCATGAAGGTAAGACCACTCAGAGCCCTCTCCTGGGAGGGAGGGCATGGGGAGGAATCCTGCCTTGTTGTGCCAGCACAGGGCACCCCAAGCACACTGGCCCTGCCTGGAATCAGGGCACAGCTGGCACAGGACGGGGACTGAAGCTCAGAGGCTCTTGCTGGGCTCCACAAACATTCTTTCTGCTGAGTCCCAGGCTGAGCTCTGGAGTCAGCACATGCCAGGACCATTAATAGTGCAGTGACAGCGTTTAAATTGGACCTGCCACCAGTGCAGACACAATAATTCCCAGTGTCCAAGGAACTGATTAGCAACAGCCCCGGGCTGCATTTTCCATCACCCTCTGCAGAGCGAGTGAGGGATTGGCTGGGGGGGTGAAGGGTGAGAAGTGGACTTCTGGGGCTCTGGTCCACCCTGCCATCACCAGACCCTTCCCTGAGGCTGTGCTCTGTCCCCTCTCCCTCATGTCCAGCTGCTGGAGCTCCTTGTGCAGAGCTCCAGGGCTGCACTGACACTTATTGTCGAGTGTTTACTGTCATTGCCGGGGAGACATTAGTTCAGATTATGTCAAAACAAAGTTATTCCAAGCTCAATCCTAGAGAAAAATATTATTGTAAGCACTGATTGGCGAGGGGCAGCATGTCCACCGCCAGCAGTCCCAAAGCCCAGGGGGTGGGGGGAGATAGGATCTTTGTTTTCCAGCCAGGCTCCCAGCCAAGAGCAGCCAAAGCTGAGGTAGAAGAGAGATTTTGTGAGGCAGCCAGGAATTCAGGTCAAAGCTTCATTTTCTCCAGAAAAAAAAAAGAATAAATCCTTTAAACTGTAAAGAGAAAGTCTTGTTCCAGTCCCAGCCTTGGCCAGCAAGTGTATGTGCCATATTGTCCAGGAATTGAATGTAAGGAATCCAGATATGCCATGTTATCCAAGAATCACATGTAGGAAATCCAGGAGTGACTTGTTATCTAGGAATCACATGCTGGGAAGCCAGACACAGCCTGTTAGAGAGCAATCGTATGCAAGGAATCCAGATGTGGCACCTCAGATGGGGGCTGGATGCAAGGAATCCAGATGTGCTGCATTACCCCAGAGCTGCAGGGGGGGGTGAGAAACAGACAAACACATAGAGGCTGCACCTACTTTGGGAATTCAGGTACCCAGCTGGCCCTGGCCTTAGCTCAGGAACAGATGAAAAGCCAAAAACAGGCTCAAAACCAAGGGCTGCAGTTGGGGACAAATCAGGGACAAGCCCACAGGGTGGGGGACCTGGTGGCCAGCATGGAGCAGGGCAGGGAGGAACTGGCTGGGGGTGGAGGTGGGGTCAGAGATCAGCTCTGGGGATGGGGTCAGCAGGGAGGGAGGCACATGGTGGATGGCCCCCCTCACCCGGGCTGGACAATGGCCCCAGGGCCACCAAGAGGAGGTGCAGGAGACACCTTGAGCACAACTGGCAGAGGGAAGGGGACACACCAAAGGGAAGAGGAGATGTAAAGGTATAAATGAGCCCAAAGAGGTGCAAATAAGGACAGCAAAATGCAGACAAAGTCTCAGGAGAAATTCCCAGACAGTGAGATAGAGTGGGCAGCGGACACCTCTCCTGAGGCTGGAAGGGGATGGATGGGAGCTGCGGAGCAGCTCCCCAGGGAGGTGCAGGGTGGGGAGCTGAGTGCCCCAACTGGGCAGGGACCCAGTGCTGCAGCCTGAACCCTGGGCAGCTCAGCCTCAGTGGGTGTCACCAAGACCACCCCGAGTCCCATCCCAAGCACAGCTCCCTCATCCAGGAACAAGGGCAGGTGGATAGCTGCCTCCACACGGGTGAGCCAGCATGGGTGCCACCACCAGCCCAGCCCCTCAGGAATCCTTCACAAACCTGGGAAGTGCTAGGAGGAAAGGCATCTTCCCCAACATTTGTCCCCTGGGGCACCCCTAGTTTGGAACCCTTCAGAGACACAGTCCCTTCCCATGCTGCCACAACATCTTCCCACGAGCTGGGCAGAGCTTCAAAGCAGCTGGTACCATCTCCTGGCAGTTGAGGCTCATCTGGTCCCATCCCCAAGGGATATAGGGAATAAGAAATAGGGAATGGGGAGTGGGGAATGGGGAACAGGTCCATGTCCCCACAGCTGGGGTGATTTGGTGCCAGTCTGAAATCCAGTGCTGTGGATCCAATGCCCGTGATCCAATGCTTCTCACAAAGTGTGCCCTGGGGCTCAGGTGCACTGCTCTGACACATCCCCTCCCCTTCAGGATGTGGTTTCTCATCTGCTCTCCTCTCAGTGTCTATTTTTGTCCTGCCTGTTGAATGAGTGCCACAGAAACAAAGCTCTGGATGGCTCTGGTGACCGGCCAAAGCATGAGCTGTGCAAATGGCACCAGGCAACATGCCTGGCATTATTCCATCATGAAAATGGCCTCTTCAGAGCCCTCCCCTTTCCCAGAGCTCCTGCAGGAAGGGGCACCCACAAGGTGGAGATGGAACCTGCCCCAGCCACAAAGGTGTACAGAATCAACACATTCTCCTTTGGGTTTGGGGAGGATGGAGCAGAGGAGGAGGGAGTGGGCAGTGGTGGGACCACAGGGGTGCCCCCAAGGCAGAAGGGCAGCAAGCATCCAACTTTATCCTGAGTGTTCTGGGAAAAGATCCTGATCCTGTCTGTGCCATCCCCTGGGTGATTCCAGGCAGGTGGGAGAACGTTTCTCACACACAAAGTAAGCTCCTCCTGCAGACACACAGGTGGTGTCAGTGCCATTGGCTGTACCCTTGTCCCCAGCATCTGTCTGCTGCCTGTCTGTACAGTCACCCTTTGTGGCTGAGATCTCTATCCCATAACAACCTCCATTCCTCTGCACTGCCTTGTCCATCTCCTGTATTATATTCAATGTCCACCCCCATCCAGGTCTCACGGTCCTCTGTGGTGGCCTGTAGTCTAAGCAGCTCTTTGCTGCTGGACATGGAATTGGACCCACTTTCCTGTGAGCACCTGCTCCTTTCTTAGTTTGGTGCCCTCTGCCAAAGGGTAAAGTCCTGACAGGAGGGGGCAGTTGCAGGGTGAGGGTCAGGGTCTGCTCCCAGGGAACAGGGACAGGTCAAGAGGAAAAATGCCTCAGGCTGTGCCAGGGGAGGGTCAGACTGGATACTGGGGAAAACTTCACAGAAACAGTGATCAGGCACTGGAACTACCCAGGGCAGTGGTGGAGTCACCACCCCTGAAAGGGTTTAACAGATGTTTTGATGTAGCAGTTGGTGACATGGGTTATGGTGGCCTTGGCAGTGCTTGGGGAGTGGTTTGAACTCGATGATCTCAGAGAGCTTCTCCAACCTCAGTGATTCAGTGATTCTGAGATTCTAAGCAGTGGTACACACTCCAGCTGGTTCTCCACAAGGGCCACAGAGGAATGGGATGAACACCTTGATTTCATCCTCGCCAGCAAAGCTTACTTGGAAAACTACTCTACAACCTGGCCTGGAGCCTGACTCACAGAAAAATCTTCCAGGCAGCGGTGAATCCACCCAGGATCTAGAATCTCCTCCAGTGCCTGGTGACCCTCAAAGAGTGGGAAACTGCAGCTTGTTTCAAGACTGAGTTTGTCTAAATTAGATTTGCAGCCAGTGAGCCGTGGTGTACAATTGTCAACACTCCCCAAAGCGTTCCCCACCAGGAAATATCTTTATGTGCAAGTACCTATAAAAATGGTGACATCACCGCCCAGGCTCCTTCGAGCAAGTGGGACAAACCACACCCTGTATCCTGCAGTTCATTCCCAGCCCCTGGGACCAGAGTCCGTGACAAGTGGACAACCACGTCCGGCTGCAAGGCCCCCTCCCTGGGCCATCGAGTCCTGGCTCATGGCAGGTATCCAAGCCCTTGGCACTGTCCAGTCTTTCCAAGACTTGTTCAATGTCAGCATTTTTCAGGGACTCTTCCAGCACCTCATTCCCAGCTCCAGGATATCAGTGAACCGGGCCTGTTGGTCTGCGGTTGCACAGTCTCCCTTGTTACAGATATAATTGCTTTACCCCGGTCTCCCTCATTACAGATTTAATTACTTTACCCTGCCAGGATCGAATGTGTCTCTCTGCTTTGACCCAGCACAGGGTGGAGTAGTTTGTTGGACACTGAGGGTTTGCTTTTTAGGATTAGGCCCCATTTGTTTTACGTAGAGCTGGGATTTAGGGTTGGCTTCACTTGGTTGTCCTAAATGTATGTTCTCAAAGGCTTCTCACTGCCATCAGCCAGTGACAGCTCACTGATTTCTTTGGCTTCCCCTCCTACCACCAGCAGTTCCGTACATCGCTGGAGGCCTCCCTGTTCCTCATCCCCCACTGGGTTGCTCCTCTTTATCCAGCCCATGAACTGGACCCCTGGGTTTTGACACACACCAGGCTCTCAGCAGAAACCTCTATGTTGGAGTTGTCTCCTCCAGGACAGATGAGAGTGTCCAATGGGCCGGATGGGCTCTGCTTGAATTGCCAACCCTGGGTATTCCATCACCACTCCTGCAGCGTTTTCCTGCTTCTGTCCACAATCAATCTACTGGAGCCGCTCCCAGGTAGATGGAGCAGTCCAGCCAGGACACTGGATGCTCTGGTGGCTCTAAGGCAGATCCCTCTTGATGTCTTCACCAGCTGCCATCATCCTGCTATTCCAGGACATGCCACCAATGTCTCTTTTCCCATCACTTTCCCATCAGTTGCCACTCAGCTCCACACCACCATCCTCCCCACCATGCGACGCTGCCTGTCAGCATGAGTCACCCCTCCAGAAATCATGGCAGAGGCAGAAAGATGAGGAAGAGGGGAAGGCATGCTACTCTCTCTAAGGCAGCAAAACAAAGTCAACACTTTGGCCTTCGTTCAGTTCCTTGCCTCTGCCCCAGATGCTGACCAGGCCCCCGCCTGGTCCCCACCTGCTGCAGCACTCGGGCAGCATGGTCCTCCCCCTGCAGCTGCAGGCCACCACACTTACACGTCCAAACCGCCTCTGACAGCTTCTTCCCTGGGAGAATTATTTTGGGCTATGAAATCATGGCTTTTGGGGCACTGTTGAGATGTCCTTGAATGAGTCCCAGTTTTTGCTAACACCTCCCACTCTAAATTTACAGTCCTAGTTGGTCACGCCAGCAATTGTTTCGAATTTTAGCAAATTGACCTTTCAGATGTCCAAATAAACACTCTGTTCATTGATGGCCAAGGCAAGCACAGTCGTGCTGCTCTCCAGTGCCTATGGATCCCCCACACCGAGCCCAGGAATTCACTTGTCACCAGCAGAGTCCCCTCACTCCTTACCCTGACAGTGCCCAGAGCTCTGTGCAGAGACCAATTCTTGTCTGATTTGTAGAAACTCTGAAGAAGTTGTGCTGCTAACTGCACAACAAAGTCCTTAAGCCTCTACCCAGCATCTCCAAGGAATGACTTTCCCTCCTAGAGCCTTTCCTGCAATCTGTAATTACCTAAATGACCCTGTCTAATGAGAGAAGGGCTGCCTGCAGGGCTGCCTTTGGAATCCAGGGCCATCAGCGATGTGTCAGTTCCTGTCCTGCCCCTGGGCTGATCCAGCCATCTCCCTGAGCCTCTGCTGCCTGGGGGTCGAAGTGCTCATCCAGCCTCTCTTTCAGGGCTTGAACAGCCCCTCCTGGCAACACCATTTCATTCATTCCTCATCTCATTTTCCCTCCATGTGAGGCACTTAAAAACTTTACCTTTGAGGCTGGGGTTTTTATTCATTATTCACCTCGGAATCCTTCCCCACATTTTTGGCAGCCTTGGGCCCCCAGTCCCTTCCAGCCACTTTCATTCCTGGAGCCAGTTTATTTGCCGAAACTCATGCTGTTTCTGGCCATAGTTTCGCTGGACTGAGCTGCCACTACATTTGCAACAAGTGTTGGGCAACAGCGGAAGCAGACTTTGTGTTTCTAAGCCCAACTATTTTTGGGACTCGTGCATGGCGCTGCTGTGGCTGAGGTCACTATCCCGCCTTGTGCACACACTGGACACTCCCCTATTCCATCCTGCCTCGTGCCCCGCTCCAACACTCAGGTGTCCCAAACCTGTGCCAAGGGGCTCAGCTCCTCACCACAGGTCACTGACAGCAGGCACCACCCAGCCTGGGCTCAGCCCTCTGCCCACACCGTGCTCCGGGGCCTCTGTGGTCTTCCACGGTGGGATCATTTGTGGGAGGACCATTGACAAGGTTTAGGTGCCACACTGGTACTGGGCACATTTTAGGGGTGATGTGGGTCATCCCTGCTTGTTGGTCATACCAAGATCTGCTGCTCCAGGAGGTGCCAGTCCAGCACTGGCTGTGTGCCACCCCCAAGTGACCCGACTGGTGCATCAGCAGTAGTGTTAACCTGGCTCCAAACACATTCCACACACCATTCCCTTTCAACACACCTCCCAGAGCTATAGGATGTGTCTATGAGGATCAGCCAGGGCAGGGCTGTGGACACATCCTCCCCACGGAGCCACATCTCCAGAGTGAGGGTCAACATCATACCAAGCTTCCTGCACCGTGTGAAGGGGGTAGATCCCACCACTCTAAATGGGCGTTGCTGACACGTTCCCACAGGTGGAAGGACAGAGGCCATAGCATCCCTTGTATTTCCTTCCCCCCGGGGCAGAGGGAATAGGAATAGCCCCTGGCTCCCCTCTCCACTCTCCCCTGTCCCGTAGCACAGCCCCTTCCCCTCGAAGATGCTGCCAGACCCGGACACAGGTCCAGAGGACAAGGTGGCCAGGGCTGTCCGGGCTGCAGAGGTGTCCGGGGGGCTCGTGGATCCCGACACACGGCGGTGCCAGGCTGAGCTCCCCGTGGATGCGGAGCAGTTGTGCTCCAGGTGTCCCCGGCACAGCCGGCACGGAGCAGCCCCGGCAGCCGCACGGGGTCTCGGAGGTGCCGCCAGGCGCCGGTGACTCACGGGATGAGAACAGGCAGTTCCGCGGGCCGGGGAGCCCGGGGAGACAACAACAGTCTGAGATTTATTCCACAAAGCAGCCTGAAAACAAACCCGAGGAATGTTTATTCTTTTTCCTCTGTGGCAGGGAAATAAAGCCCGATTGTCTCTGGGCTGGAAATGCTGGCAGCCCCGCACGGAGGAGACAGCGGCCGCAGCTGGACGCTCCCAGCCCCGAGCCAGGGCTGCCCCGCCGCGGTGTGCGCGGCACAGGGAGGGAGATCCGTGCAGTGACTGAATGTCTGGGCCGGGGCCCACCGGGAGAGGTCACCCCGAGCCGCGGGAGCACCTGCCACAGCCCGGACACCTCGGGTTTTCCTTCCGCCCAGCACAGACCCCGGGCCACGAGTGATGGACACACAGGAGGGAGTCGCCACCTCCTGCCCAGAGCTGTTTGTGCCCTCCCCGTGGGGAAACACTGGCGGCAGAGGAGGGCTGGGACCTGCTGTGGAGCCAGTCACGTTGGGTCCCCACCTTGCACACCAGCTGTGCACCCTTGACATTCTCCCCCAGAACCCCACCCTGCCCTCTGCAGCATCCGCAAACACCCTCCGGGCTCCGGAGAGGCCAGGCAAGGTAATACCTGTGATCTCACTGATCACAAAACACCCAGCCCAGCCCAGATCCTCTGTAAGAGCAGCCAGCAGTCACTGGGTGAGATGTCAGAGACCACTAGGACTAGGGCATGGCCAGCACTGTGCCCAGTCACCCCACAGGGAGCACAGAGGCACCCCAAACCCCAGCTGGGGCCACCCTACACCACACCCCATCCAGATGCTCTCCTGTTCCTCCAACGCTCCACTTCCAAGAGCTGCCAGCCTCCCTGGGGTGCTGCTGCCAACAGAACCGGTGCTGAACCATTCCCCAGGGCTCGTCTCTTTCCTGGGAGCAGGAACACCAGCCCTGAGACCGGTGTGGGTGGGAGGGCTGTGGGGATGGGACAAACACCACTGGGAGCAGAGGAAGGGCAGGGGTGGGCAGCACGGGGCAGAGCAGCTCCTCAGAATTCCAACACGTCTTGTGCAGCCTCAGCAGGCCCAGGATGCGAAGGTAAGGGATGGGCTCCCTTCAATGAGGAATTAGAGCCACTAAAAGTGGATGGCAGGAAGGCGGAGTCACAAAGCTCCCAGGTGAGGGGACAAAGGACCGTGAGGCCCCCAAGAGCCTTAGGACTTCCAGGGGTGGGCAGGGATGAAGGGGGCAATGTGGGCAGTGCCAGCCCATGTGCCAACTGCAGCCACCCCCAGCTCATGTTTTCCACATGCCTGGCAGGGGCCCTGCTCTTTGATCCTGCCTTGCAAGTTTTTCCAGCTTTGACCTCAGTCCCACTGCAGAACACGCAGCCTCTGCAGGCTTGGGAGGGCTGGAGCCCATCCCATTCCCTGCCCTGTCTCACAGGGCCCAGCCCTTTACAAATCAAGAATGTTTATTTAATTTTTTTTTAATGAAACATAACCCCCCTCACATACAGTTAGGGAAGCCCTGAGACAACAAACAAACATGAGTGTGATACTGAGCTTCAAAAGGGCAGGAAGAACCAGTCTGTGCCTCATAAAATAATGAGTGAGTATTAGGAAAAGATCCCTAAATACCACAGATAAAAAAAGCAAAAGCATCTGGCACAGAACATTTGCAAAGAACATCTCTTGCCTGAGAAACTTAATTGTTTTGTCAGGAAGAATTACTGGAAAAGGCCAATTAGAGCTGGATTTTGGTTCAGTGCCTGGCCTGATGGCCCCAAAGATTAGCACCCACACGCATCTCAGTGTCCCAAGCAGTGTCACACCAGCTCTGGCCCAGCATGTGGAGCAATGCCTGGAACTGCCAGGGACACAGGGATGTGTCCTGCTTTGTGTGACCATCAGCCATCCTAGGAGGGGGTCAGGGTGCATTCCCAAACCCTGGGGACACTGGGACCAGAGAAGCTGGGCTGCTCTTGAACAGGGAGATGTGAGAGCAGCAAAGTGAAGCCCTTGAATCCTGGGTTCCCAAGGCTGGTCCATGGGGAACATCATCTGAAGGGTCTGATCAAACTGCAGGGATTGACCCTGAGATCAGGAGAAGAGGAAGAGTCTTCACCATGATGGGGCAGTGGGACCATCCCAGGGGCACCAGGCACTGTGTCTGGGATCAGCCTGTCACGACCTGCTCTGGCACCTGTGAGAGGATGTGCAGCTCCACCAGCTCCATGAGTCAGGACCATCCTGGTGCTGGGTCAGGTGCCAGAGCCAAACGAGGGTCACATCCCAGGGAAATATCCCAGCTTTAACCAGAGCCTGCAGTGAACAGCTCAGAGCTCAGCAGGGAGGTCAAAATCCCAGGGCAGACCCATTCTGAATCTTGTCCTCCCCTCTTCTGCAAACCTCCTTCATGATTTGGACCTTCTTTTACAGCCCTGCTTGGTGCCATTTCTCAGAGCCTTCAGCCCCTCAGGGACTGTCACAAGCATTGCTGTGTACAATCAGAAAATTCCAGAGTGGCTGAGGTGGGAGTACGGCACTGTGGAAGTGTATGGCCCAGCCCCACTCACCCCAGCACAGCAGGTCCAAGGCAATGATGTTGCCTGGGGCCAGTCAAGTCCTGAACATGTCCATGAGCAAAGCCTCACCCTCTTCTCTAGTCCCACATTTTGTGACCATCATAAGGGAAAAATATTCCATCAGGACAACTTGTGTTGCAAGCCATAGCTGTCACCTCTGGTCCTGCTGCACTGCAGCGAACCCAGGTGAAACAGAGCAGCCTCCAGGGGCTCTTCCCTGCTGGGGCCTGGCTCCTCCTTACCCCATGGTCCTGCTCATCATCCCAGCCAGTGTCCTGTGCCCTCCTGAGGGGACAGTAGCCCCTGGGGCACTCAGGTTCAGGACTGCAGGTGCTTCCCAGGAACTCTTGCCCTGCAGGGCTTGGGGGTTGGGGCCAAAGGAAGTGCAGAGGTCAACAAGGGCAGCATGGGAAGTGGGAGAGGGCAGAGGCTTTGGAACAGCCCTAATGGAAACATCCATTCACTCACAGAGACCCCTAGCATGAGTGAAACCAGACGCTGAGAGAAAGATAACAGCACAATTACAGCCAAACTGGAATCCAGACCATGGCTTGCCTGCTCTGCTGGGGAAAAAAGATGAAAAAATAACAAAATACCTAGCACAGCCAGGACAGCCTGCTGGACACAGCCCTGGAGAACTGGTCCATGGCAGAAGCCAGGGGCATGGGTTTGTGCCTACAATGGGATGGGGCTGATGGCACTCAGGGTGCTTTGGTGGGGTCCTTATGGCACCCAAGCTCTGCAGAGCACTGCCAGCCTGGGGTGGATCCCACAGACTGGGGAGACAGAGGCCTGAGATCCCACACATCCCAGCATGTCCCAGAGCAGCTTAGGATGGGATTAGATTTTACTGCAGCCATGGAACCCTAGCAAAAATGCATCCCAGGTGCTTCCCAGCTCTGGCCACAGGAGGCCACCTGAGGCAATTCTCTATCTTGAATTGAGTCCCATAAGTGCAGACATCCCTGCATAAGCAGGAGGGCTGCTGAAGGCCCAGCCAGGAGGAAACAGGACACCAAGCCCCTGTCACCAGGGGCTGGCAGGATTGGATCTGGAGGCACATGGAGAAACACCCTGTCCTATATCCCACCCTCAGCCTCAAAGCACCCAAGACACAGCTCTGCCTCCAGCCTGGCTTGGCCTTCCCAAGGGATGTCTGGGCATGAGGAAACTATTGCTCCCACCAGCTCAAAATACCAGCAAACCCAGTGGCCATCATGTCTGCAGTGCTCGCCTTGCCCCCACTGCAGTGTCCATTTTCCCCCAGTATCAGCCAGACTCGCTGAGGGCAACTGAGGACAAGACCAGGGATGGCAAATCCCCTCAGTGCTCGTGGTCCCAGAGGAGGAGCAGAGCAGCTGCTGGGCTGTGCTGCCCTGAGCTGCACATCCCGGGGGACTCAGGGTCTCAGGAACACACTCTGGGCTCTGCAGCCAAGCCCAGCAGCCCCAGCTCAGCCCCAGAAGCAAAGGTGCTGAGCAACAGCCTGGCACATTCTGGTACAGCCCCCATACCAGCCTGGGAACAGGGTAGCCAGGGCTTCCAGTTTGGGATTATGGAGTGTAATCCTGGGATGTTGGACCCCCGGCACTCTCATCATGAGACAGAAAACATAAAGAATCCCTGGGAAATGGGGAGGTTCCTCCTCACCCCAGACTCCATCGGCAGCATTGGTGGGAGCTGCCCCTCTCTCCCAAGGTCAGGGCAGCTCCAGGGGACACTGGCGGCCCCAGACAGCCCCAGTCCCTCTTTCCAGGCAGTGCAGGAGCACAGCATCCCAGGATGTGCCTGTCAGGAGCAGGAATGCAGGCCATAAATCACTTGGGCTGTGATGGGAGCTGGCTCCAGGCCACGTCCGTGGCAGCCCCTCGTGCTCCCCTTGCCAAAGGGAACAGGCAGGGCACTGGGTGCTGGTGGTGCTGCCACCACACGCAATCTGTCTGCAATGCTGCAGCCTGGATATATATCAAACAGGGCCAAAGGTTGGATGATTTAATTTTTTCATTTTTCCTTGCAGTACAGCAGGAAATAGCTGGGATAGTTACATACCTGGCAAGATGGCCAAGGAGCCGGGGGCCAAGAAACACAGAGGATCTGGCACAGCCTGGAGCATCTGTGCTGCACACAGAGCCTGCAGGCACCGGGGCTGGGGGGTCTGCACGCCTGACCAGGGAGTGGGAGGTCACAGCAAGGACCCCCACACTGGCCAAGGCTTCAGGAACTGGTAGAAAGTGACCAGCATGACCTGGGTGGCTTAGAAGCACAGAATCATGGAATGGTTTGGATTGGAAAAGATCTCAAAGCCCTTCCAAGGACACCTTCCATTATCCCAGGGTTCTCCAAGCCCTGTCCAGCCTGGCCTTGGACACTTTCAGGGATCCAGGGAAAGCCACAACTTCTCTGGCACCCCACCCTCCCAGGGAACAATTCCTTCCCAATCTCCCACCTATCTCTGCCCTCTGGCAGTGGGAAGCCATTCCCTGTGTCCTGGCATAGAAGTCTTCTCTGATACTGGTACTTTGTGCCATCTTGACCCCCAAATCCATGTCCCAGCAGCAGAGCAATTGTTCTTCCCTTGCTGAGGCTGATCAGACCAGTTTTCTCCTTACCTTGATCCTTATCCTGATCCTGATCCGGTCCTAGTCCTGCTCTCCAGCCTTGGTGGGGCTCCTCCAGCCCCTGCTCTCCACTAGGGTCAGCCTGAGAGTTTCCTCTTATGGTATCTCCCTTAATGAGATGGGCTGTGAGGTGTCTTTTTTAAAAAGATCATTTCTTCAACAAGTCAGGCTCACTTTGAGTTGGTCTTTCAAGGCTTCTCATATGGCTGTGGATTCAAGGGTGTTGAGGATTGTGGGAACCACAACTGCACACACATTATAATGGTCCCAGGAAAGCTGTGGTCCTGTGAAACAGCACCAAACCCCTTCCTGCAGTCAAGGGCTGGACACGTGTTCTTCCCAGCTGCCTTTCCAAGTGCTGGAGGAGGAGGTTCCCTGCCTTGCCCTCTTCTGAGGGGGTGGGGCGGCAGTGCCCAAAGCTCCCCTGCACTTCACCCCCAAAAGCAGAAACACAGCACCCACACAGGGTGACACAGCCTCAAATACTTGCCTAGCTTACAGCAGTTTTCATGGACCTCCTGAGCCAGAGCTGAGCCTTTGACTGTGATAATCCCTGGGGGATTTTTTTTCCATGAACTTGAGTTGAACCCACACTTTGAACACATGTGAGCTCTCAGTTTAATTGTTACTTGAGATAATCCATAGATGAGATTTCTTCAGCCAGTGTTCAAAGTGCCATCAGGCTTTTGGAAATACAGGATTTATCCAAGCTCCCTGTGCCTCCAGCCCAGCCTAGGCTGAGTTTAGCCCTATGGGAGTACTTTACCTGCACTCTTCACTAAATGTAGAAAAGGAAGGTGACCAAGCAGCCTCCCCAGAACCACAGGGACCACCCTGAGTCAGCAGGGGTCACCTTCACCTTCCCTTTGGAGCCTGGAAAATCCATCAGTCACCCCTAGCAGGCCATGCTGCCTCTGCCCACACACTCCTGTTACCCTGTCTCAAATGATTTAAAGTTGTTTCCGCTGTCCGGACTCCTTCTCCTTGTTCTTGAGATAATTCCCAAGATTTCCATTTTGCCAGATTCCTGGCCACTCCCTGAACTTACTCCCTTGACTCTGTTTCCGCAGGAGCGGGCACTCCCGCAGGACTCTCCCTCACTTGTGCTTCCCGGGAGCTGTGACGCAGCAGCTCCAGCCTGCAGCCTTCGCTTCGCTGCTCTGCCTTCCTCCTTTTCCAAGACTCATTGCACACCCTCCTCCAGCTGCAACTGTCAGTTCAGAGAGACCCACCACTAGCCTGCCTAACCAGGTCATTTGGATCAACATCGGCTGGAGAGCATTCAGAGGAGCAGCTCCAGCTAGGAAATCCAAAGATGCAATCCTCCAGCAAAGTCCTCCAGAGCTGAAATGCTCGGCACAGGGAGGGCAAGACTCAACAGCCAGGAGTGATTGGTTGACATCATCTCAAAAACAAGCACAGATGTCATCGAGCTCTAGGATGGATGAGCTCAGGAGCGAGGAACGAGTTGGACTTTAAGGTCCCTTCCAACCCAAACCTTTCAAGGATTCTAGGAACTCTCAGTCCATGGTCATCATCACCCAACCCGCTGACACCTTCCTATTCCATTGCTCTCACTCCAAATCACTTGTGTAACTTCTCAGCTTGCTTTCCCTGGACATGTGACATGGTCCAAGTCTGGTAATTTTGTTCCAGCTGGAATTGGCAAAGCTCAGCTCAGGTTCAGCTCAGCTCAAGAAAGTGATAATGCTTTGAGCACTTTGGCTCCACTCTCACAGGGACCCACCCTCAAATCCTCATTTGGGCAGGATGGGCAGGGAATGAAGCAGCATAGGGATTCTCCATCCCTCCTGCCAGTGGCAATCTGTTGGGCTCACAACAGAGCTGGGATTCAGGGATGTCCCCGAGAAAGGAAGGACTGGACTCCAGGAAATATGCAAGAGCCTGGGGATAAAACAGATAACAGCAATTGGACACAGCAGCCCATCCTCCTTCCTGAATATTCATAGAGTTGTGAGTTGGTGGAGGAAGTTGCAAACTGCTTTTTAGGATTTAGATACCCAAACACCACCTCAGCCCTTGTGCAGACAGAGTTGAGGTGGCTTGACCTCACCAAAGGTCCAGAAGTGCTTTAGGATCATCAGGATGAACCTCAGCCAGTAAGGTCCAGACTGCCCAGGTATCAGCCAGCCTTCCCTAAAGCACTGAGTCATCTTTTACAAGTCACAAGAAATCCTTTGTTTATTTATAGCCACTCATCCACTCATTAATTCCTGTTCCAGAGAAAGTTTGCACCTTATTACTGAGCTGGGCTTTATTGACTTCAAATTCCACCTCCTGGATCTCACCCAAGCCTGTCCCTTGTTCTTCCCAGGAGGTGGCAGTCACTTCCCAGGATGCAGGGACGAAACAGGGGAGTCCCGGGGAGGAGATGTGGAGTGGGGCTGAGTCTCACAAGAATGCCCTGGGTAGCCAGGCCGGTGCCAGGGCAGGTGGTCGGGGGGATTTGGGAACACGGTCGGGTGGGCTTGCACAGAGCCAGGGGGCTGTGGCGCATCCACACCTGGAATCCCAGGAGTGGCAGGGATGTGACCAGAAAGTCACGTTGTGGGTGGGAACAGGGAGCTCCTGGGATGAACCTGAGGACACTGAGTCACGAGGGTGCTGTTCCACAAAGGACACTGAGTCACGAGGGTGCTGTTCCACGAAGGATGATGAGTTCCAGAGGTGCTGTCCCAGGAGGGACACTGAGTCACCAGCCTGAGGTGCACCAAGGTCAGTGATGTCATGGCACTGCCTGTGGGAATGGGAACAGGGAGGCAGCACCGGGGGAGCTCACCTGGCTGTGGGAAGGGCTGTGAGGGATAGAAGGTGGGTCCGGGAAGTGATAGGGCATGAGAGAGCAACAGACCTGTAGTGGTGGGACCTGAAGTCACTGGGTGTATTAGATATGGTCAGGGTGTGAAGTCCCCAGTCAGGCGAAAGGAGCAGGTGACAATGGGGACAAGAGGGAACAAGGGGGAAAGGAGACAAAGAATGAGGTCCACGAGTTGGGGGTGTGGATGTGATTTGTGGGGCTCCTCAGAGGTGAGGAAGAGGCTGAGCTCAGATGAGAACTACAACTAGAGCACACCCTGTGAATGGAGCCACTGGCATTTGAGATGGGGATAAGGAGAAATGGGAATGTCACCAGTGTGGGAGCACCATGTCCCTGTGATGTGCTGGTATGGGACTCCTGTGTCCCGGGGGCAGAGGGAGTGTGGAGCTCTGTGTGCCAGGAGCACAAAGGGAGGATGGAGTCCATACACTGGGAGTTGAGGGAAAAGGAGCACCAAGGATTGGGGATGCAAGAGGGATGGAAGCACAATGCACTGGGGGTGCAGGAGGGAGGGGAGCACCGCACATTGGGGCTGCAGGGAGGATGGGATGCAGGTAACACACGTACAGAGGCTGGGACTGATGTAGGAGCACAGCAGCCAGGGAATGTTCTCAGCATGACAGGGGCGTCTTGCTGCTGCTGGCCCTGGGCACTGGCCATGGCCAGTGAGTGCCCTGCGGGATGACAGCCACAGTCAGGGAATACCCCGGGTCCCGGAGGGGTCGTGGAGACAGAACAGCTCTTCCCAGCCTTGTGAGGCTCCTGAATCAGCTCGGTGAGCTGCTCTGATCTCCGCCCAGCTCCACCGGCAGTGCTGATTTACAGCTCAGCCCCTCCTTGTTACCTGGCCCGGAGCCTTGCGGGCGATGGGACCAGGGCAGGAGGGTTGGTGACAGCAGCCCTGTGACCATCAGTCACAGCGACGCCGAGATTTACAGATTCAGAAGTCGGGCAGGAGCCCAGCAACCCAGGTGGGCTCATGAGGCTGAGTGGGGTTTCAGGGGGCAAAATCCACAGTCTTTGAACACCAGAGGGATGGGGATTAGGGGAGAAGTGGACAGATTCCAGTCATGTTTGGACACTGGGAAAGAATGTCCTCTAAGGATGTGAGTGCAGAGCAATCCCATCCAGGGTGTGTGAAACCCCACCAGCCACCCCAGCACTGCCCTGCTGTCTGTCACCTCCTTGGCCATGGAAAGATCAAAGGAGGTTGGAAAAGCCCTTCAAGATCAGCGAGTCCAACCAATCCCCTAGCACTCTCAAGACCACCATTAACCCATGTCCCCAAGTGCCACATCCCCAGGGCTGTTAAACCCCTCCAGGGATGGGGACTCGGCCACTGCCCTGAGCAGCTGTGCCAGGACCTGACCACACCTCCTGGGAAGAAATGTTTCTTAATATCCAACCTGAACCTCCCTCCTGCCTCTGTTGCCCCACACGGGCTCTCCAGATGCCACCTGGCTGTCATCCCACAGGGTTTTCCTTCCTTGCTTTGCCCAATTCTGCACCCAGCAGAGCATTCCACCTCTACCTCGTGTGGCTCGAATGCCCCACAGGATGGTTGTCCACGCTTTCCCAGCTCAGGAAAGGCAGCAGAGAGCTTAGGGGACCATGAAGGGCTCTTTCCCAGAGCTGGGAATGTCTTGGGATGCCCTGAGGACATTGCCTGGTGCTGGTAGGCTCCTGCACCACCAAGAAATTGCAGTCAGGACAGATGCACAGATATGCACCCTATGACTCTAACAGCCTCCAGTGACAGTTACCATGACTGTCCCTAAAGTTTTCTGAGCCAGAAGCTGCCAAGTCCATGACTGTCCCCCTCCAAGCCTCTGTACCCTTGCCCCAGGGACATACACACCACAACTGGGCCCAGGGGCTGTATGGGTGTAGGAACTGACAGTGGTCAGAGCATGGATTCTTAAGCTCCAGGCAGTGGCTTGAAGCCTGTGAGAAAGCCAAGTACAGAACTCTCTCAGTCTGGCCTGAGAAATCATAAGGAGGAACCCAAAACAATCCTTGCAGATCCCATCCTCCTGACACCTGGTGTTTTTCTAACTTGTTGTTTACTTGTAAGAAGACAGTCGAGGAGTGTTGCTCTCAATAACCAATCATATTGATTGTACCGAAACACTGTATAAAAGAGTCTGTGTCTCTTAATAAACTGGTGCTATAATGCCGTCTGAAAAAAATCAGAATTCTACGTGTCGTTATTGTGCCGTCCCAAATTGTAACGATAAATGCGCCACCCAGAAAGTCTCTGAGGCACACAAGGCCGTGGGACTGATCATTCTGTCACTCACTCCTGTGAAGAAGTTTAGAGACATTCCAACATCATTGGGATGTGCAGGGGGACAGCATCAGTCCAGAGCCAAGGATGTGCCAAGGATGTGCCAGGGCTGCCCTGCAACAGGCCCTGGGCCATGCAAGCCCACCTGCTGTTGGGGGTTAGGTTTGTTCTTTTTCACTCTAAAGAATTTTTTCCCCATAAGTTACTGGGAAACTAAGTACTGGGTGCTTAAGGGTGCTGGAACCAAGACAAAGAGGTTGCCGAAAGTTCGGAGGGAGCCGAAAGTAACGCGAGTTTTGGGGCAAGTAAAGGACAGAGCTGGAGGCAGCTTCACTCTTGGCATTGAAGAGGACATGGCCAGGCTGCTGCTGGCTGCGGGAGCAGTTCACTGTCACCAGAGTGTCCGGTCCTGGGAAATCCACCACCATCTCCTTGCATGCCCTGGAATCCTGAGCTCCTCCACCTGCCCTGCTGGAGCTGGGCCAGCCCTGCCCTGCCATCGCGGCTTCTCCAGCACTGCTGTTTTTGCTGCAGTGTGACCCTGCACCCCCTGCCCTGCCGGGACACCCTGCCCTCCCAGCCACCAGCCCGGGGCTCTCCACTGCTCCAGCCTGGTGCTCTCAGAGTCCTGCACCGAGTTCAAAGTGCCCTGGGTTTTGTGAAGCAAAGCCCTCAAGGTTCTTGAGACTGTTTTGTTATTAATGCTGTAGCTGTTGGTTTTGTTTGCTTTGTTACACGTACTAGTAACGAACTGCTATTTCTATCCCCAAATCTTTGCATGAAAGCCTCTAATTGCAAATTTGTAATCGGAAAGGGTGGGGGTGGGGGGATGGTTTACATTCTCCATTCCAAAGGAAACTCCAGCTTTGTCTGGCAGATACCTGTCTTCCCAAACCGACCTGCTCAGGGTGCCAATGCCACCACACACTTCACCTGGAGGTCCAGGAAGGCTCAGAGGGAGAACCTGCTGGCAGGTTTGGTGCCAGGTGACATTGCCCACCGTGGAGATGCCTGGCCCAAACTCAGCACAGACCTGGGCTGTCCCAACTCAGCACAGACCTGGGCTGTCCCAACTCAGTGGCAGATTTGAAGGCGATGGACCCACCTAAGCTACTCTCCCACCCCTGCAACAGCTCCTTAGGGAGGGAGGACAGGTGAGGTCCCAGCAGAGATCTCTGGGCTCGGGGGGCTCAGCCCCTCCCCTGGGGACACTCCATCAGGACTCACATGTCCCTTTGGGGACACTCCAACAGGGCAACTGAGCTGAGCTCCAGAGTCCCAGAAGCCCATCAGGGCACAGACAGACCCCCATCCCCAGGCAGGGCACACGGACAGCACCCCAAGGAGCTGCAGCATCGGGGAGGAACATCCTCTGACCCAGTGGGAGCCGGCCAGCCCCAGGCCACATGTCAGAACAAAGTCCAGCCTCACACCAGCCCCAGCCACGGGACACTCCAACCTGCCACAACCTGCTGCCACCTCTATTCCCCGCCCTTGGAAGGGGCAGGGCAGCCCAGGACACGCAGTGCTGGCAGCAGGGCCGGGGCTGACCCCACCTGGGCCGGGTGGTGGCACGGGGTGCAGATGTTTGCACAGCTGTGCTGTGACAGAGCCAGCCGGCTGCGGGAGGGGATGCTTGGGAAAGCCCCGGTAAACTGGAGCTGGACCCGTGGGATCGAGGCTGCAGAAGGCAAGGCCCAGCGGCCCGTGGGGCCAGCAGAGTCGGGACAGGGGGGCTGGTGGTGCATCCTGGCACTGGTTTGTAGAGGAAGGTTCAATTCGTGTGGGAACCCCGATGAGGCTGTGGGAGCCCTTGCCGGAGGCTGCAGCCCTCCCGGGACACCGAGCACGAGGAACAGGATCGGGCCCACGATGGTGGCAGCAGAGGGGACAAAACGCGTGTGAACAGCGTCAGGAGCTGTCACGGGGCTGCAGCCCCGGGGACAGCGCCCGGGCCCATCGCCGTGTCCCCAGGCGGGTCTCTGCTGTCCCGGGGCCGAGCCCTGGCCGCTCCCCAGCCTGGACCTGTCTTGTGCCGCTCCACCAGAATCCCCCGAGCGGGACCCTGGGGGTCCGTCCCGCGGGTGGAGGGCTCCCTCTCCAGGGCCCGGCCAGCACTGCCCGGCCGCGGGGCTGGCCCGTCCCCGGCTGTGAGAGCGGGCAGGTCCCCGGGGAGGGAAAGGCACAGGAGCAGCAGGACACGGGGACCGCAGAGGACGTGACGAGGCCACCGACGCCGCCTCGGGGTGGCCACCGTCTCTGTCAGGTCACCGATTTTCTTCCCGTCATTAATTAGCGGTGAATCCGTCACTAATTAGCGGCTGGATCACTAATTTCGCTGCTGGAAACAGCCAGAGGCGATGGGCACAGCTGTGGCTTGTCCTTCGTCCCGCAGTGACCTCCCAGGGAGAGCCCTTCGGGAGATAACCAACTGGATATGGAACAGCACAAATGTTGGGCACCTGGATCAGGCATTGCAGAGAATGGTGATCCGGAGGTGACACCCTGCCCCTTCCCGTGCATCGCGCTGGTTCTCGGGGGTGTTTCCTGCACACCCCGCGGGACACGGCGGGCTCGAGTGCAGGAGGGAGATGCGGGTGCAGGATGGAGGTGACAGCGCGGCGTTGGGGCGGAGTAGGAGGTGACCTGTCCAGGGACATGAGTGATGCAATGGGAACTGACCCCTGCAGGTGACAGAGCAGCAGAAACGGTGGGCACTGCTGGGAGACAATGGTGGCCCTGGAGCTCCTGGTGAGATCCGCTCCCCGTGAGGGTTCGGTGTCACGCCGCCAGTGCATTTGGTGTGACCATCCCTGGACTTGGTCATCCCCCAGGGCACCTGGCCCCTCCCCGGGGCCTTTGGCCACCGTTCGGGCCCTTGGTCAGCCCAGGACACCGGCCCTTCCCGCCCCCTCCCGGCGCACGTGGTCGCTCCCAACGCCCCGAGGGGCAGCGCCGGCGGCCAATGGGGAGGGGGGGCGTGGCGGAGGCGGGCGCTCGGAGCCAATGGAGCGCGGGGGCGTGGCCGAGACGGGCGCTCGGAGCCAATGGAGCGCGGGGGCGTGGCCGCGGCGGTGTCGCGCGCTCCATGGGGCGTGTCCTGGGGGGAGTCAATGAGGACACGCGCGTTGGGGCGTGTCCCGGGCGGGCCGAGAAGCCAATGAGGCGCTGGGGACGCGTCGCGAGCGGGAGGCGGAGCCAATGGGCGTTTGGGGGCGGGGCCCGCGGACCAATGGGTGCGGAGGCGGGCCCGGCGCGGGTCACTCGGCGCGGGCGGTGCGGGGATGGGGCCGCCGGCGGCGCTCCGGGAGCGGGTGGCCGCGGTGCACCGGGGCTCCTCGCTGCCCGAGAGGCTGCGGCTGTACGACGGCTGGGCCGCCCGCTACGAGCAGGTACCGGGGGCACGGCGGGGACGGGAGCGCCGGAGGAGCGCGGCTTGTCCCCGCTGACCGCCGTGTCCCCGCAGGATGTGGCGGCTCTGGAGTACCGGGCACCGCATCTCGCCGCCGCCTCGCTCGCCTTCGCCTTCCCCGCGCCGCGCGCCGAGGCGCGGCTGCTCGACGTGGCCTGTGGCACCGGGCTCGTGGCGTGGGAGGTACCGGCGGGACGGGGAGGGCCGGGCGGGCCTGGGGTAACGGGACGGGACGGGACGGGGATGGGGATGGGGATGACGCCGCCTCTGTCACCGCAGCTCCACCGGCGCGGGTTCCGCTGCCTGCACGGCGTGGACGGCAGCGCGGGGATGCTGGAGCGGGCACGGAGCACCGGGCTGTACCAGCAGCTGCGGCTCTGCGTCCTGGGCAGGGAGCCGCTGCCCGCGCCCGCAGGTAACGGGGGCAGGGGGACCCCCGGGACCTTTGGGGACACCCACGTGTCCCGCAGGGGACGGCACCGGGCGGGGCTCCCCGGTGACGTCCCGTGTCCTCGCAGAGCACTACGACGCCGTGACGGTGGTGGGGGCCCTGGGCGAGGGGCAGGTGCCGATCTCGGTGCTGCCGGAGCTGCTGCGGGTCACTAAGCCGGGTAAGGGGGGGGGAGGAGGGTCGTTTCCCCTCTCTGCAGGACCCCCGGGGCGATGGGACGGGACACCGGGCCCCGGTGGATGCCCCCATGAACGGGGACCTGGCCTTGTCCCCGCTGCCAGGGACGGGCGATGGCACCGGGGGCCCTGACCCTGCCCACTGCCAGGTCTGGCCAACGAGACGAGGTAGGAGGTGGCAGTGACAGCTGTGGTGTGTGACAGCCTGTGCTCAGACGCGACGTCCCGCCCGTTGCCTGCCCCATCCCCTGACTACTGCCCCCTTGTCCTGCCCATCTCTGCCTGCTGTCCTGTCCGTGCCCTGTCTGTGCCCATCCCCTGCCTGCTGACTCCTGGCAGGCTCTCAGTGCCTCCCCATGTCCCCACCCTTTCCAGGGGATGCTGTCCCCGGAGAGGGACCCCCCGTGTCAGTGTTACCTGTCTCCCGTCCCGCAGGCGGCTTCCTGTGCCTGACGACCAGGAGCAACCCCTCGAACCTTCGGTACAAGGCGGAGCTGGAGGCGGCGCTGGGGCAGCTGGAGCGGAGCGGGGCCTGGCAGAAGCTGCTGGCCCAGGAGGTGGAGTACTGGGAGAGAGCCACCAGTGAGGAGGAGAGCACCCAGGGCACCGGCTACATCTCTGGAGTGGTCTACATCTACCAGAAGTGCCCTGTCCCCCACCTCGAGGAGGGCTGAGACCTAGCATGGCTCAGGGAGGGGTGAGCACTTGACCCCTTATAAAACCGAGCCCAGTGACCCCCTCCTGCAGAAGGGCAGCCACTGGGGATGGCAATATTTTGGGGGAATTTCCCCATTCCCTTCCTTGGTTCCTTCTCTGAGATTGAGATCTGGGTTTGGTGCCCTTGTCCTCCTCCTCAGCATGGGAGAGTCTTCTGGATTCATCGGGGTCTCCTGGGCACCACCTTTAACACTGACATTCAGATATTGACCCCGACACCTCAACGCTCACCATGACATCTCACAGACCCACATGGCTGTTCTGAGGTGTGTCCAGTCTGGGATGTCTTCTCTCCACCTCACCCACCTCAGCACTCATGGTCAAAATCTGGATCCTTCTTCATCTCCCACCCCCAGAGTCTTTACCTGGAGACTGTTGGAGGTGGGTCCCTATTGCTGTGTCTCGTGGCTTCCTGTCCTCATACTCCCTATGGACTGACCCATCCCTGAGGTAGAAAAGCCTCCATATCCAAAGCCAAAGCAGCAATAATATCAAGGTGGCTCCCAGCTGGAGAGGTTTTCCAAGTGCCACATCTGCCTTTCATCCCATAACAGCTGCTTGAATCTCTCATTTTCCCACAGCTTTCTAGTTAATGGTCTGGGTGGGGAAATGAGTTTGGAAGGGATCTGGGGAGCTGGTGGGTGCTCCCCACCCAGCACTGCCTGCCCAGCCTGTTCCCCCAGCCCCTTGCTGGGCTGCCTCCACAATTCCTCCTCCACTGCTCCCTTGGGAAGATTTTTACCCAAATCTCTTGCTGGAATATTTGGATTTTTTTCATTTTTCCTTTCCTTCAGACCTGTTCCTGCTCATCCTGTTCCCATGTTCCTGGAGGACAGGTTGCATCCTTCCCCTCAGGAGCTGTTCCTCAGTGTGAGGCAATGGCTGTGTCTGTCCCTGTCCCTCACCCAGGGCATCCCACGTCTTCCATACTCGCCCTCCCCGTGGCTCTTGTCACCCTTTTGCTTTGTCCCCCATGTTTGGGGTCCCTGTGCCCATCAGTAGCTGTCCTACTGGTACCTCCCCATTTGTCTCCAGCACTGATTCCCTGGGCAGCTGGGGGTTATGGCTGGCCCCAGCTCTGCACTACTTGCCTGTTCAATAAAACCCCGTCCCTGCTGTCTGCCTGTTGAGCATTTTTCCCAGAGCAATAGGAATGTGCATCCTCCAGGGTGGGTGGCCAAGAGCCTGGGAGAGGGGATTCAGCCTTTCTCTGGGGTGCCCTCCCAGTCCATGGGGGCTCAGAGCACCTGCTGTCCCCCTGTGCCTCTCTTAGCTCTCAGCATCCTCTCCCTGCCTCAGTTTCCTGTTGCAGGGAACTGCCAGAAGCACCCTGGCTGGCTACTGCTGATCCCCATGGGAAGATGGGGATGTTCCAGGCGCTGGAACACAGCTCCTGGCAGGGCACAGCACCCCCAGGATGGGCCACCATCCTCCCCACGCCGCGCTGTTCAAAATGAGCTAGACAACCTTTGTGGCACCAGAATATTTATTGTCCCTGCCCTGGGGAAGGGTACATGGGGGGACCATGCTGAGGGTCAGCCAGCATGGGGATGGGCAGGAGGAGGGAGTGCAGGGGCAGGGGGTGGCACAGGGATGCAGGACAGGGACAGTGGTGCTCTGGCTTGGGCTGGCACCTGGGTACAGTGGTTCACATGTACTCCTTCATGGCATAGCCCACTGGGCCGCAGGTTTTCACTACATTGTACTTCTTGGAGTAGGGGTCCTGCTGGGACTGGGTTCCCAAGTAGCACAGGATACCTCCACCCAAGATCTCCAGGGCACTGGAGATCCAGCCGATGTAGATGGCAGCCCCCAGCTCTCTCCTCATGTTGTCAACCCCCATAGGGTTGTAGTTGTTGAGAATGGTGGTGGCGATCCAGGAGACAGGGACAAGCAGCACGATGCCGGCCGCGACAAAGAGGGCACCTGCCACCCCGGAGAACCTGTTCTTCTTGTCATTGTCATCCATGCGGCGGGTGCATTCAGTTCCCAAGAGAGCGATGAAGAAGGCAAAGAAGGCCGTAAAGAGGGAGGTGAGAACCATGGCACGAGAACCTTGCACCTCAGGGGTGACCTCCAGCATGGAGTTGTAGGCCTTGCACTGCATCTGCCCTGTGCTCTCGCTGATGCAGTTCATCCACAGCCCTTCATAGACCATCTGGGCCGCCGCCATGCCGGAGCCCATGTAGGTCATCACCCTCCATATGGGCAGGGCACAGGTGAGGATGGCGCCCAGCCAGCCCAGTGTGGCCGTCACCAGTCCTCCTGTCTGCGTTGTCATCATCGCTATTGACAGCTCCTGTGGGAACAGGCATGGGTGTCACAGGCACAGCCTTCAGCCACAGACACCATGGGCTTCGTGTGGTGTGTACTGCTTCCCACCAGGGTGAAAATGGCTGCAGGACAGCATGGGGACATGAGTGGCATGGGGCACTGCTGCAGGACAGGGTGGGGACACATGTGGCACTGAGAACCCAGGCTCCAAGCAGGCCAAAGTATAAGAACCCCCCATGTGTCACACTGGCCCCTACACTGTCCCCACAGCACAGCTCAGCCTCTGCCATCACCCCTTCCCAGGGTATGGCAGGTGTCAGGGAAGGGATGGCTTTTGGGGAGCAGGGTGGGGAGCTCGCTGTGCCCATCCCCCAGTGCTCCAAAGTGCAACCCCCCCCACACTCACCTCATGTCCTGCGCTGGTGGCCATGCCCTAGTGCCCACCCCACATCCCACTCCACCATGAGTGCTCAGCCTCCCAGGGTACGAGCCTCGTGGCAGAGGCACTGGCAGGGAAGGCAACTCCCCATGCCACTCAGCACTGCCTGCTTCTGGTTTGGCTTCACCCTCACAGCTATGCTACAGTGCCCTTTGGACCCAGGGTCTCCTCTCCAGGAGAAAATGGAAATGGGTCAGAGCTCAGCTCTGCACAATCCCAGGTCTGGGGCTCAGGACCTTCTGCAATACTATCCTGGAGCAGCCCCAGGAGCAGCGCCAAGAGGGCAAACCCTGGTGAGGGGCTAGGGGGGTCACCACAAGTGGTGTCCCTGTGAAAGGGGTGGTTGATACAGGGACACATGCTGGGCACCCTGGCAGCTCCACCATGGTCACATGTGACTACTGTGACCCTGGCTCAGCCCAAATCCAACTCAGCCCCTCACGGAGCAGAGTTCACCCATGGGTGTCTGTGCCACGCTTGGCGGCTGGGACCAGCAGGGTTTTATGGCCCTGAACTCAGCAGGTATCGATTGTGCCCGGCACACCCTGCGGCTCTTGCCAGAGGTTTCACCATCATTTCCCCTGTCCCAGTTTCAGTTTCTCCAGTCTCTCCTGTCCCGTTGTATCCCCACTCCTTATCCAGCACTTTTATCCCTCGGGAGCCTGATGGACACCCAGCACTGGGACTTTTGCATCCCCTGGGCCATGAAAGACCCTTCGGGCCAAAATCTCAGCCGCTCTCGTGCTTCAAGCAGCCTGGGGCTGGGATGGTGGGAGCCATCCCAGGCACCCTTCTTCAGCCAGCAGGACCTGGGCCACACGAGGCACTCAGACACAGGGTGCGTGACCGCCTGTAGGAGGACAAGCGGCGGCTCCGTGGGTCCCCAGGGATGCTCGACAGAGCATTGTGCTCACGTTCCCACCTGGCTACCAACACCACAGGGTTACGTGCATATTTTCCACCATTACCGTGCCTAGTGAAGGAACTGGGAACCTGGGAGCCCTCCAGTCCCCAGATCCAGATGAAACACCAAGAGCCAGGCAGAGTCGCCCCTCATCCCCACAAACCCCGAGGTAGGAAAGAAGGATGTTCCCAAGCCAGAAGAGCACTTGCCGTGCCGAAAGCGAGATAAGCAAAGCACCCGGCGCTGCCCACGCCGGCCCCGGGGCGCTCCCAGCTGCGCCCGTGGGGTGGCCCCGGGGCCAGCGCGTCCCGACCCGCCCCGGCCGGCGCCCGCCGCCTTCCTCCTGCTCCAGGGGGAAGATCGCGGCGGGTCAGGCGTGGGACAGCTCCGAGGCCGATCTCTCAGGAGGACGAGAGCCCGGGGCACGGGAGCACCGGGCCGCCGCACCACCGAGGCGGGCTTGGAGAGGGTAGAAAACACGAGGCCCAGCGGGGTCTGAGCAGCTGCCGTTTAATTCGGGAAGGCTGGACACGGGGAGGGACGGCAGCACAGCCAGTGGTACCGTGAGAACCCGCCCTCCCGGGCACCCCGCTCTGGGGCCACGGATGGGCTCGGGTCCGAGTCGCCCCCCACCGTGCGGGGGCCGCTCCCGCCTCCCCGACCGGTTTTCCCAGCCCGGCCGCTGCCTTCCCACTCCCAGGATAATGATGCCCCCGCCCTGGGGAGCTGCCGCGAGAAATCACACTCTCTACGGTCGCTCCGAGCCCTTAAAGTAGGTCAAAGTCAAAATTTAGGGAACGGGAAGGTGAGAGCCCCTGTCACCCCTCAGGACCCTGCCGGGGTTTGCACAGCCACCACGTCCCTGTGACCAGGTGGGACAGTTCGCTGCCCCTCCCAGCACCGACACCGCCACCCACCCCGAGAGACAGACACGGCCCGGGGAGCTCCACGCGGGGAAAGAGAGCGCTGTGCCGCCCGCGGGACGGGCTCTCGGGAGCTGTGTCACCACACGGCACACCCCGATACCGGGAGCCGGGAAATGCCCCGGGAAGAGATCAGATGATGTCTCGGAGAAGATGCCTCAGCTGGATGCTCCGGGGGGAGCAGGACCCCCACCGCGGGCATCCAGGACAGGATCTCCTTGTCCCCTGTTTCAACCGAGATTAAAAAACCGGCTTCAATCCCCGCGGAACAAAGGCGCCTCTGTCTGCCCTCCCTCGCAGCGCCCCCGAGCCCGGCCAGTCCCAGCCCGGTCGGGGAGGCTGCGTGTCCCGGGAGGTCCGGGGGGGTCCAGGCAGGCGCGGCGGCTCCTACACGTAGTTGCTCGCTGGCAGCGAGCGAGCAGCCGTGAACTTGGCAGAGTAGGGCTTCTCTCCGCGGGGAGGGCAGGTGCAGCACAGAATCCCCCCGCCCAGCAGCAGGAGCGCCGAGGCCGCCCAGCCCACGTAGAGGGACGAGCCCAGGTCCCGCTTCTGTGAGTCAGAGACCAGAGGGTTGTAGAAGTCCTGGATGATGCTGTTGGCCGACCAAGAGATGGGGATGAGGATGAGTATGCCGGCGATGATGAAGATGATGCCAGAGAGGATCATGACCTTGGCTTTGGCGGTGTCGTCCTCCACACAGTTGGTGCACTTGCCGCCGGTGACAGCCAGGAGGGTGCCCAGGATGGCCAGGATGATGGACACCACCAGCAGGGCACGGGCGGCTTGCAGGTCCTGCGGCAGGGCCAGCAGCGAGTCGTAGACCTTGCACTGCATCTGCCCCGTGCTCTGCACCACGCAGCTCATCCACAGCCCTTCCCAGAGGATCTGGGCCGTCACGATGTTGTTGCCGACGAAGGCCGTCTCCCGCCACATGGGCAGCGCGCAGCAGAGGATGGAGGCCAACCAGCCGATGACGGACAGGGCGATGCCCAGCACCTGCATCCCCATGGAGGCCATTGCTCACTGCCTGCTCCCCTGCCCGCCTCCCGCTCTGCAGTGCAGGCTGCTGGGACCATGGCAGGCATTATATGCCTTTGTCGAGGGAGGAGCACCGCCGCAGCAGCCGGCCTGCCGCCGGCACCAGATGGAGGGGTAGAACCAGTTTCCCGGGATTCTTCCACTTGTATTTCTTCCTGCAGTGATGACACATAATATCCCAGTTGCTCCCACGAAGGAGGATGCAGGGGACCTGGATCAGGCCACCCAGGTGCAGGAGTGCATCCCATTGCTGTGGGAAGGCAGGACATGCCCACGGCAGCACTGGGGCTCAGCCCAGGATGCTAAAGGAGAAAAGTCAGTGTCCAGGGACCGGGAGATCTCTGCCATCACTTCCAGAATCCTCTACTCCTTCACTTGGATGGGGTCCCTTCACGTCTTCATGCCTCATTTTCTCTCCAGTTCATAGTGACTGCTCCAACATCAGCCCAGCTTCTGGCCTCCCATGGCCCCATGCCGGGGGAGCAGCACATTGTCCCCTCTGGCTGCTGGGCTCCATGCCCAGCAGGATACAAGTGGCTCTTGTTTGCTCCTTGGCATCTGTACCAGCACTTTTTAGTCCTCTGTTAGGCTTTGGGCAGGAGGTGTCACTGCCCAGACCCACAAACTGGTTGGAGCGGCTGCCAGTTCCCCATGGAGACTGCCTGGGGCAACAGGGCGCCAGACCTCAAACCCAGCTCATCTGTGCTCCAGTGCCAAGCCAGGGTTCACACAGCCACCCTCAGCCCCAGCTCTGCCCGTGTCCCACTGCCTGCGTGGTGGGGTTGGCTGAATTGGGGCTGTGAGGGGCAGATGTGGCCTCCAGCTGTTCCAGTACCATACCCACTGGTCCTAGTGCTGATGCCAGCACCAATGCCAACATTGATGCCATACTGATGCTCACCTGTCCTCCTTTAATCCACGACTTCCACAGAGGCTCCCTCCCTGCTCCCTCCAAGTCCCTACACAGGTGCAGCACAACACCAGACAGACAGCACAGACAGACGGACATTGTGCTGTTTCATCACCCCAACTTAATCCTGGGCCTCTGGAAAAGGTAAGAGGCACTGAGATAATCTTCATTTTCCCGAGCACTGGTGTTACTATCACAATCCAACCATTTGTGCTTATTGCTTGGTGTGATGGACTCTGGAGCTGCTATTGCTCATGCCAAGATGTTCCTGGGCATCATGTCCAAGTGTAGTGGGACAAGCCTGGTGGTCCATGCACTGCAGTGCCAGGAGGATGCCTGATGTCACCCATGTCTCACAGCAGACCCCAGCCTAAGGGGATGGTCAGGGTCCGGCTTGTACCAGAGGAGCTGCCCAGGCTCCATCCCTCTGTCCTGCTGGAATGCCCACATTGCTCACATACCAGTGTGTCCACCCTACAGCCAGAGCCTTGTGGTCAAGGACTCCCTTTAATCTACAAGGCTCCAGAGCATCCCCGCCGAGGCCAGACTCTGCCTGAGGCGTTCACATTAGAGCTAGCTGCTGTAACCACCATATTATTTGGGGTTGGAGAGAGGCACATGCCCACGTGTGTAGGTAGCTCACAGGGGCCATGTCCCTGCAGGCACATGGGGACGTGTCTCTGGGCTGGGGACAAATGGCAAGGTGGGGATAGGGACTCCCCCGCACACAGAACGTCAAAGCTTGAGCTGCTCATACTCCCCCTCAGAGGCAGAATAGGCACCAGCACAGCCTCTGACAGCCAATTACTGTAATTAATGCTGGAACATGACATATATTCTACCTGGCAGCTGCCATGCAGGGGCAGCCCCTGTGCCCTTCCCCACATTCCCCAGTGACACACCCACCTGGACATCACTGCCAGCCCCATGTCCCCAGCACTGCCAGACAGCAGGACCGACAGACACCGGCTCGGTGCAGAGGAGCAGCAGCCGACCCCAGAGCCCCTAGAGCCCGAGGATGGTGGTGCAGCACAGGTGGGACCACCAAGTGCCTCAGGATTTGCCATCCAGGACAACCACTCCATGGACACCAGCCCCACATGAACACCAGCCCCACAGCCCTGTCCCAGTGCTCTTTCCCAGTGCATCCTGCAGGACTCCAGTTCCAGATTTTCCCCAGTGTCACCTGCAAGGAGCCATGGCACAGGCACATGTCCTAGTGGGACCAAAGCCCACTTGCTTAGCAGGAAGGTCCTCCAAAACAGGCTGCTCAACAACACTCAACCCATCCTGAGCCTTCACCACCCAGCACCTGTCCCAGCACCCAGACAGGTATGGATGCCCTGCCCCAAATCCAGTGGGATTTGAAGGACATGCAAGAGCCTGGGTTCCCATCCCTGTTATACTGCACTAAGAGAGCTGGTGAGGACAGAGCTCCTGTCCTGGAACATCCATCAAGAAACACCTTCTGACATTTGTCCAGAGTTCATCAGCATGGGGACACATTGCAGCCCCTCAGCTGGGCAGTGAGGCCATTCCCAGGCAGGGAGGTGACATTAAATACAGTGTCACCACAATGCCAGGCACTGCTGGGTGCACAGCAGAGGCTGTGTCACCCTGACCTTGCCCAGGGCAGAGGACACCCCACAGAGAGAGGGCTTGGGGCATGAATCTCCTGCCAAAAAGGGCTTGGGGACATCCCCACCCGGGACACAGGTGATAGTCCCACCTCACATACCCTACACCACTGAGCCGAGTGCTCCTCATCCCCAGGACCCACATATGGACCCACCAACCTGGCTACCTCAAGGTCCCAAAACTGCAGGTGAGACTTGCCAGCAAATGATGATCCACCGGGATCTGTGGCTTCACATCTGCCAAGCAAGGCACAGCCAACAACCCTCCCGCTCAGCCTGTGAGGAGTGGGGCAGCCTCTCCCCGCCGGAGGCCGAGGATTAGTTACCGACAGCCCAGAGACTGAATGTTCCCAAAAAACATCCTTGCCCAACATAAACCCCTCCGACCGACTCAAATATGCACAGTCAGGTTGTTTCTCGCTATGGGAAAGCAAAGTCTTATCGAGAGGGGAGCCACGCGCCGAGACCTGCAGAATCCCTGCAGGAGAGAAGTGACCTTCGGCCTGAAGTCGCTCTGTAAGTCAAAATTCTGTCCAGTTTCTGAGCAACAAACGGCTCCCAACAGGGAAAACACTCCTAAGTGCTGCCAAGGTGGTTGGCGAAGGGATGGGGGAGATGATGAATCAGGAAGGGGGTGACAGGCGGTGCAATGGGGGTGTCCCCACCGATGATGCTCAGAGGAAGCAGGATGCCACGGCAAAGTCCCGGGGAAGCCGGTCAAGCCGTCGGGGTGGGGATGCCCCAGTCATGGCCCAGCATCCCCCAGCGAACCACCAGCCCCCTGCCACATCCCGCTGGCCCAAGTCCCACGCCGTCCCCAGCCCCCGTGTGTTGCAGCCCCCTCCTCGCCTCGCCGGCAGACAGAGCTGCCATTGATGCTCGGAGTCGCCTCACCTGCTCTCGCCGTGCCGAAGAGGCTCAAACAATAGGCTGCTGTGTGTCCTGGCCAGGAACCCCTGAAATATAAGCAGCCGAGGCGGCATTTACCGGCCGGCCCCGCTCCCCCGGGGGGGGAACGCGCGGCACACCCGACCGCAGCGGCGGGGAACACGCCAAATCCGCGCACGTGAGTGGGACGCGGCCCCGCGTGCCCGAGGCAGCTTCTGCCGTCATCTCCTGCGCACCCCCGGGAAGTGTTCGTCCTTTGGGGCCACCAAACCGGTGATGCTCTCGTGACCTTTGGGTCTGACATTTGTTTAACATCTCTGCATCACAGTGGAGCAAACCTGTCCCCGTGTCACCGCTGTGTTCTTACAGCCACCACACTTTGTCCCCATCCCGAGGGACTTGGATACTCCTCATCCCTTCCCAGCTGTGTGGGAGTGCAGAGGGACTGCACCGGGGCGGGAGATGCAGCAGTTGGGAAAGGGATGCTCCCAGGAATCTCCCAGGGATGCTCAGCTCCTCAGTAAACACCGGTGAGCTTGTTTGCTCACCGCAATAATGCGTCCAGCTGGGGGTGACCGGCACCCCGAAGCCACGGTGATTTGCCCCTTAATCCATTGTGCGTCAGGCAGCGGCAGCTGCCCCAGGCTGCACAATATTGGACGCAGCCTGTACTTTGCGCAATTTGGGACGACAGAGTGGGGACGCTGTGCGTGGGGCTCTGATTACAGGGTCAGGGGCTGCGGTGTTTCACTGCCCCGTCCCACTCCACCTCTGCCCCAGTAGCACTTACTCCATACAACTGCTTTGAGTATCCCACTCTTTCCCTGCCCCACAACCCTACTTGGAGCATCCTCCTTGTCCCATATCCCTATTGAGAGGTATCTCTCCCTCCTACTTCCTGGAGCTCCTGTGTGGGTTATCGCCCCTGCGCCATGCCTTGGTATTGAGTATTCCCATTGTTCCACAGACCTGGGGGTATAACCCTACCCCTACTCCTGTCCCCCCCAGCCCTGTCTGGGGTGCCACCCTCCTTCCCCAGAGCCCTGTCTGGGGTATAACCCTGCTCCAAAGCCCTGCTTGAGATATTCCCACACCCTAAAGCCCTGCCTGGGTCTCCTGCTACCCCAGAACCCTGCTGGGGAACCCCTACCCACAGCCCCACAGCCATGCGTCAACTGTGGGAGAGCGTGTATGTGTGCACCTGTACCACTAGAATGTGCCTGTTCACCTCTGCCTCTGTGTCAGTCTCTGTATATGCAAATCTGCACCTCTGTGCGTATCTGTGAGTCTGTGTGTGTGTGTCTGTCTGAATGTCTATGTGTCTGTAGGTCTGTGTGTCGTCCCTGAATTTCTTGGTTTCAAGTGTTTGAGTCTTTGCAGCAGCTTTCTCACGCTGCTTCATGTAAACAATAAGTATTCTTAGAAATTATCTGTATGTTTTGCATTCTTGTTCTCTGAGAGAGAACTTGACTGATGGTCATATTGACCAATGGAGTCAGGAGGTTGTAACCTCCTTGGGCCAATCTTGGCCCTCTGTACAAAATGTATATAAGCCTTTGGAGTCAGATAATAAAGAGCTTTCCATATTTCACCAAGCTGCTGCCTGCTGTCCTCTGTCAAGGTCCACTCCCACGTCACAACGTGTTGCCCCTCTAAAAGGCTGGGGTAACAGTCTGTATGTGTCTCTGAATCTGTCTGTGAGTCTCTGTGTGTGTCTGTCAGTCTATCTGTCCATGTGTGTGTCTCTATGTGTCTGTGTGTTCGAGTCTGTCTGTGTATCTATCCATGTGTCTATGTGTCCCTGTGTTTGTGTGTGCGGCTGCATGCTGGGGCGTTGCTGCCGGCAGAGGGGGTGAATGTGTGTGTGTGTGTGTGCCTGCACCTGTGTGTGTGGTTTGTGTGTGTTTGTGTACACAAACTGTGTGTGTACCTCTGTGTGTGTACCTGTACCAGTGTGCCTGTGTACCTCTGTGTGTGCGTGTGTGGTTTGTGTACCTGTGTGTGTTTGTGTGCCTGTATGTGGTTTGTGTGTGTGTGTGGTTTGTGTGCGTGTGGTTTGTTTACCTGTGTGTGTGGTTTGTGTGTGCCTGTGCACCTGCGTGTGTGTGTGCTCACCCGTGCATTCACTCCCGCAGCCCGCAGGCTCTCCCCTGCCTGCACACGTGGGGGCCCTCGGCAGCCCGGCCCCACCTCTGTTCACTGCTGGCAGCTCGGCAGGCCTGGCCCTGTGCCCACCGTCACTGTGACAGCACTGGACTGTGGACACCCACCCCCAGGTGCTCCCGAGGCCCCCAGCACCCCCAGCAACAAGGGCACAGAACCCTGGCGGTGTCCTTTTTGGGTGTCCTTGGGGGGGTGATCACAGTACAGTGGGGTGGCAGAAGCTCAACCAGCAAAGTACAGGGTATTTTGAGGATGCCATGGGTTGGCAGAGGCTGGATATGGGGCTATCAGGGCGCCACAGTGTGGTGGAGGTCAGACATGGGGTGCTGCAGGGGGCTGGAGGTCAAGCTAAGCGCATACAGGGTGCCGGGGTGACATGGGGTGACAACAGCTGACCCAGCTATATATGGGGTATCAGGGTGGTATCACTATCAGATATCAGTGGGCTGACCCCACTGGCTATGGTGGTTCGGAGTGCTGCAGGGCAATCAAAGGTGACCCACAAGATACCAGGTATCAGGGCACTGTGGGGCACCCAAATACAACCACCCTGGCTGTTGGGACACTGTGGGGGCACCCAGCTCCAACCCCTCTGGCTTTGGGGTGTCATGGTACTGTGGGGTACAGCCAGGCAGTTGCTGGGCTCCCCCCTCCCTTTCCTGGCTGTACAGCGCCAGCTGCCAGCATCCCACCGTGCTCTTGAGTAGTTAATAAGTTGTAGAGGAGATTTTTGGAGCAGGCAGGGAACAGGTAGGAGCAAGCCTGTGTCCAGCAACCACATTCCTGGGGGAGGGGGACTGGAAGCTCTGGCACTACCCCCAGCATGCAAGGCTGGGGGGGAAAACATGCACCCCATAGCCAGGGGCTCTTCCTGACAGGTCTGAAGAGATTGCTCATTCCTTGGGATATTTTTCCCTTTGCTGGGTGCCAGCTCAGATTGTCGGGGTGATGTTGCTGGGGTGGTTACGTGCATTATCTGCTTCCTTCAAGGTCACAAGACTTGTGCAGGATGAGTAAAGATATTTATCAGTCAGTCAGAGGATCTCTGACAGTGCTTCCAGCCCAGCAGGGTGGGAACAGGAGAGGCCAGGCTGGAGGGGTTCCTGTGGGGCCGGGAGCACCCACAGGTCCCATAGAACAGTGACACAAACCTCACAGCATGGCAAAGGGGTTGCACTTTGCACGGTGATGCAAAGGTGCCCAACGCTCACCGAACCCCAGTTAAACGTGAGCACTGACAACACTACAGAAATCAACAAACCCTGACCTGCCACACCTCCGTGGGGGAAAGGTGAACCCTTGGGATTTCCAGGCCCACAGAAGGTGTTTGGTGGGAATGAGCACGGTAGTGACGCTTCTCAATACTCATCGGCCGAAACCAGGGGATGGCTGCAGCAGGTGGCATTTCTCCTCCTCCCGCCCTTCTCTGGTTACCCGGCGCCATCTCTGCAAACAAAGGGGAGGGTGTGGGACGCAGGTGACGGTGACGGAGGAGCAGAGAGGAGCGTCCAGCAGCCAGCACTGAAACCCCACCCCGAGGCCAGCCCGTATAAATAGCACGGGTGCACAGGTGTAAGCCGATCCCCTGGCTGTGAGCGGTGGGTGGCGGCGGCGACAATCTTGGTCCGTGGGTTCTTCTCCGCCATCGCCTGGAGCGCGTCACTGAACCGTCCACCATGTCCATGGGGCTGGAGATCGGCGGCGTGGCCTTGTCCGTGCTGGGTTGGTTGTGCAGCATCATCTGCTGCGCGTTGCCCATGTGGAAGGTGTCGGCCTTCATCGGCAACAACATCGTGACGGCCCAGATCCTCTGGGAAGGGCTGTGGATGAGCTGCGTGGTGCAGAGCACGGGGCAGATGCAGTGCAAGGTCTACGACTCCATGTTGGCGCTGCCGCAGGACCTGCAAGCCGCCCGTGCCCTGCTGGTGGTGTCCATCATCCTGGCCGTCCTGGGCTTGATGGTGGCCATCGTGGGCGCCCAGTGCACCCGCTGCGTGGAGGACGAGAGCACCAAAGCCAAGATCACCATCGTCTCCGGCGTCATCTTCCTCCTCTCTGCGATCATGACTCTCATCCCTGTCTGCTGGTCGGCCAACACCATCATCCGGGATTTCTACAACCCGTTGGTGATCGAGTCGCAGAAGCGGGAGCTGGGCACCTCACTCTACGTGGGCTGGGCGGCCTCGGCACTCCTGCTGCTGGGGGGGGGGCTGCTCTGCTGCTCCTGCCCCCCCAAAGAGGACAGGTACCCCACGGGCAAGGTGGCCTACTCCGCCCCACGCTCTGCCGTCACCAGCTACGACAAGAGGAACTATGTCTGAGCCCCCCCGGGGTCCCCCGGCACCCCTCGATATCCCTCCCCCACCCACCCACCCTGGGACTCTCATTGCCCTCCTGGGGCCCGGGGACGGCAGCGCCGGGGCGGGGGGGGGGGGCGCGAAGGAGGGGACGGGGACGGCTGCGGGGTCAGGGCCGGGCTGTGTAAATAGAGACGGTTTCGGTTAAACACGAGGCAGTTTCGGGCCGGCGGGAGAAGCGGCGCCCGGCGAGGTCCCGCCACGCCGATGGGGCGGGATGAGGACGGGACGGGGACGGTGCCCCCCTGCTGTGTCCCCCCCATTGCTGCTGGCCCGGCACCGCCTGTCCCTGTTACGCGTGGTCTGTACCGGTTACATTTGTCAATAAACGTGTCCTGTTTTGGTACCCGAATGTCCTTGGGATGTGCGGCACAGTCCAGGTGGGCGCGGGGAGGGGGAACACCGCATTCCAGGGCACACCCCGCTGCGGCAGCCCCCGAGGGGTACCGGGCCGGGACAGAGGGCTCAGCGCAGCCCCCTCCCTCCGCACCGAGTGTCCGTGCCCGGGGTGGGGACCCTCTGTCCCCCGCACTCCAGGGGCAGCTCTCGGCGAGCGGTCGGGGCGAGGAGCAGCGGAGGGAGCCGCTGGACGCCGCAGGGACACTCCCTGATTGCAGTGCAAAGTCTGAGGCCGCCGGGGGGGCCGCCAGGCGCTTCCTCGCCCGGGAGCCGCGCTGGGGCGAGGCCGCCCTGCCCGGCCGCTCCCTCCCTCCCTCCCGCCGCCACGCTCCAGCGGCCAGGGACAAAGGGACAAAGGGGCGAGAGCCACCGCAGGAGCGCGGGGCCGGGCCCGGGGGAAGCGCGGCCCGGGGCGACGAGCGCGGCGCTGAACCGGCCGGTCCCGTTGTGCCTGCGGGCGGCAGCGGGCGGCAGAGAGCCGCGCAACCCCAGCGGCCGGGGGGAGCCGCCACGCCCGGCTCCCTTCCCCCGAAGCCCGACCCCCTGACCGCTGCTCGCTCCGCGGGGGCGGCACCGACACCGGCCCGCCCCGCACGCGCGCTGCCGCCGTCCCGCCACGGGGGGGCGCCCGCCAACGCTGGGCGGGGCAGGGGCAGGGGCGGGGCCGCCCGCCCACGGCGCGTCAGGGCCCGCGCGCCGCCGCCGCCGCCGCCGCCGCCGCCATGATGCTCCGCCGGCTGCTCCGCGCCCCCGCCCCGCCGCCCTTCCCGCGCTCCGTCCCGCACCCCGCCGCCGCCGCCGCCCGCTCCGTGGCCACGTAAGGCTCCGGCCGCGCCCGGGCGGGGCGGAAGGGGTGCCGGAGGGGGGGGAAATCCTGTGAGCAGGGGCGTGGCCGTCACACGGGGGCTGGCCACACCTCCCGGAAGCCGCACTCCTTTATCGTGGTGCCCACACGGGCGGTGGGCTGTGTGACCACGCCCCCTATAGCCACGCCCCTTTCCCCGCCTGCCCGTGACCGAGCTCTGCCCGCGCTTCCACAGAGCCCCAGGCTGGGCCGGGCTGGAAGGGATAACAGCAGGTCACTGGTGCCAGGTCCCTGCTCAGGCAGGGCCATCCCAGAGCACAGGGCACAGGATTGTGTCCAGAGGGCTCTGGAATATCCCCGCTGAGGAGACTCCAGCCCCTCCCTGGGCAGCCTGTTGAGGGCTGGGCACTGCCCAGGGCAGAAGTTGTGCCTCCTGTGCAGGGGGAATTGCTGGGCTCAGTCCCTGCCCGTGGTTCTGGTGCCACTGTTGGGCCCTGGAGCAGAGCCTGGGCCCTGCTCTGCCCTCCCTGCACACAGGGACAACCAGGGACACCCAGGGCTGAGGGCCCCTCTCAGCTGGGGCTCCTCCACACTGAACAGCCCCAGCTCCTTTAGCCTTTTCTGGACATGGAGATGCTCCTGTCCTTCTTCATCCTCACGGCCTGCGTTGGTCCCACTCCAGGAACTCCATGTTCTCCCTTTTTCTGAGGAGCCCAGGACTGGACATAACACTCCAAATGTGCCTCACCAGGGCTGGGCAGAGGGACCAGGCTCACTTCCTGCACCTCTGGCCATGCCCCATGCCCGTCTCCTTACAGTGCAGTGCCCCTGGCCCATGTGGAGGTGGAGGGTCGCAGGGATCAGCCACCCCTCGTCCTGCTCCACGGGCTCTTTGGCAGCCATGGCAATTTCCAGACAGTGGCCAAGACACTGGTCCGCCGTGGTAGTGGCAAGGTGAGACCCAGTGGGTGGGGGGAGGCACAGCACACAGGGAGGGGTCTGGAGTCATGGTGGGCAGTCCCTGGGGTGACACGCTGCCCCTGCCCAGGCAGGTGCTGACAGTGGATGCCCGGAACCATGGCAGCAGCCCCCACAGCCCCGTGATGACATATGAAGCAATGAGCCTGGATGTGCAGCACCTCCTGAGCCGCCTGGGCATCACCAAGTGCATCCTCGTGGGACACAGCATGGGGGGGAAGACGGCCATGACGCTGGCCTTGCAGCGGGTCAGGAGGCACAGGGGTGGGAGTGGGGACACAGCCTCAGGTAGTTCTAGGGGGGGCTGTAGGAAGGGGATGGCACCTTCTGAGACTGTTCACTGGTGCCAGCCTTGCCTCAGCTTCACAGGGACTTGTCTGTATCAGGGTGGGTGCTGTCCCATACAGCCAGGCTACGGGAGCAGGAGCAAATCTATGTCCAGCAGCCCATGCTCTGCCCTGTCCCTCCAGCACGTTTTGTGAGGAAGCTTGGAGATCTGTGCCAAGCACAACGACTCTGGGAGGGGCACATGGAGGTCTCTGCTGAGACAGGAGCGAGCTAAGAGCCTCCAGGCAATCTGACTGGGAGTGGAGCCCTGTGCCTACTCCCACTGGGGAGATCTTGGAAGATCCTGGCATCTGATCTGCTCTGCTTGTGTCTCCAGCCAGACCTGGTGGAGCGCCTCATCTCTGTAGACATTGGTCCTGGCTCAACTGCCCCCGTGTCCGAATTCTCTGCCTACGTCTCGGCCATGAAGGAGGTGAAGGTCCCGGCGGGGCTGTCCCGCTCAGCAGCACGCCAGCTGGCAGATGACCAGCTGCAGCCTGTGGTCAAGGTGGGAAATCCTGTGGGAGATGCAGGAGGATGGAGGGTGCCAGGACATCCTGCTTTGTTGCTCTTACTGAAGAGCGCATGATCCCTTTCCATGGCAGCTCCCACAGCTGAGACAGTTCCTCCTCACCAACCTGGTGGAGGTGGAGGGCCGCTACGTGTGGCGGGTGAACCTGGAGGCTATTTCCCGGCACCTGGTGGATCTCATGAACTTCCCTGTCTTCCACAAGCCGTATCCTGGTCCTGCACTCTTCTTAGGAGGGTCCGACTCGCCCTATATCAGGTGAGACTGGAGAGAAGTGATTCCAGGCCTGTGGTTTGACCTTTTGTGCTCTTTGCAGCTGCCAAAGGTGGGAGGAGCTCCCGAGAGGGGGAAGGTCCTGAGCAAGGGCTGTTCCTCCAGAAGCCGGTGACACCAACAAGCTGGAGTGAGGGGCAACCTGGAGGCCCCCTGGGCTTTCCCAACAGGGAAGGAGTCATACCTGGGATCACCCTCTGCTTGGGGAGGGTGGGGGAAGACACCAGGAGGGACCTCTGATCATGGCATGTTCCCTTGTCCTGCAGCTCCACAGACTACCCAGAGATCCAACGCCTCTTCCCCAAAGCAGAAATCCAGTATATTAAAGGTGCAGGCCACATAGTCCATCAGGATAAATTTGAAGAATTCATCACTGCTGTCCTCAATTTCCTGCCACAGCTGTAGCACTGGGGACCAGGGTTTCTGCAAGGACCATGTGGTTCCTGAGGAGCTCTGGGCAGTGACACAGGGCTTGGGCTCTGAGGATGGGCTCAGCTGGGCCTGGCTGCCCTCACTGCAGTCTCATCCTGCCTGAAAGATCTTTGTCCATCCTGATCCTCCTGCAGCCAGAACAGAGAGGCACCTGCATCCTGCTGAGATCTCCTGCCACCTTGGAGGGACATAGGGTGGCACAGGCTCAGGACATTGCCTGCATGGGGATGTCAGGCAAACAGAAAGGGAGAAGAACCCTCTCATTTTTCTGCTCCCAGACTCTTCCATGGATCTGGCTGTGACTTTGCAGAATGTGCAATAAAGCTGAATCCGTGCCAAGGCAGAACAGGGGTTGGGTGTGAGCGTGGAGAGCAGGGCACATGTGGGGCGCATAGGAGGGGGTTCTCCATTGGCAGCAGGGATGGTGGTGGGAGATGACAGCTGGACTGGGCCCTAATGTGACAATCTGTGGGAGCAATGCACGTGAGACGAAGGTATGACCTTGGCTCCCAGGGGGAAACATATCCATGCTCTATGCCTGGGGCAGTCTAAGGATTGGGGAGTGGGGGAATCTGCTTCCTAAGCAAGGAGCCTGTCTGCCCAGGCTGTCCCAAAGGCAGAGCTCCTGACAATTTCTCCCCTCCCACCTGCTCTGCATTCTCCCGAGGCAGCATAATGCTCACCCACCATGGGCTGGAGGCAGAGGAGCAGAGTGTCTGCTGCAAAAATCCCTTTATTGGACAATGGGCAAAGCCAGGGACAGGGCAGAAGTGACTATGGGGGTAACATATCATCTCTGTCACAAACGGGCACACTCTCTGTGTGTGGACAGTAGAAACACTAACAATCTGCTTTTGCTGCTCCAGAGCCAGGTGTCTCCTCCTTCCTGAGATGAGTTTGCTTAGTTTGGGGTTGTTCGGAGACCCCAAAAGGGAGGGAAGGCAGAAGACTGAGGATGTTTTTTTCCAGGTCTGGCTGTAGTTGCTTAGCAGAATGGGCACCAGGGACTGCTTTGGAGATTTGCTGCATTTCTGCAGAGCTGTTCTTGTCCCTTCCCTTTTCCCTTCCCTTTTCCCTTCCCTTCCCTTCCCTTCTCAGCTTCTCTTAGGAGCTGGGTTGCATTGGCATTGAGTTTTTATCTGTATCCCCCTAAATTCAAACAGTTTTGCTCTCTGTGTATTATTTTTTTCCTGTGAAGAACATCAGACCAATAAGCTCCAGAGTCACGAGCTACTGAAACGAGCTCCTTGGGCGCCACTAGCCAGCTAGGGGTGGAGTCTGGCCCCAGCTATCAGCACACAAGACCTTTGGACCGAGCCATGAGCTCGAGCCCAGGATCAGTGGGGGATTTCTCCCCACTCCTTCCTGCTGGCCAGGTACCAGGTTTGGGGTACAGACAAAAGGCAGTTACAAGGTGCAAGGTGAAGAGTCTCACCATGGCAGGAGATGAGTGGCTTGAGAAGTGGTAGAGTTTCCAGAACACTGTAGTCCTTTCTTGCGATGGCATCTGCTCAGGGAGCATAGGGAAGCATTGTCAGACCTGTGGTGAGAGAGACAGCAGGGAGAAGTGAGAGCAGCTCTTGTTTCCTACATGAGAAGGGTACAGGGAATCAAGAGACATCCCAGGGGCACATCCAGGTATGTGTCTGGTGGTACGAGAGATGCCATAGGCTGTACCAACTCACTGAGCTCTGTGCCCATCAAGAGTCAGGGTGCTGATGCCTCCAGAGATACAGCTGACTCCCCAGGCAAAACTAGCATCCACTGGAGGCTCTGGCCAGGAGCATACCACGGCCCTTCATCTCTCACCTGAGTCAGCTCAGACCCAGCTGCTCCACCATCCTGAGGCTGTCAGTGAAGATCTAGCTGGTCCTGGTGCCCTTCCCAAAGCACAGTGTTTGATGAGTGAAGCCTTATCCAAGGAATCCTGCATTGATCCTTTTCCACCTTACAGTCTCAGAACCCCTTGGGTCAGCAGGTTGTCCAGCATCCCAGAGATCAGTGGGTTGCTCACATGCTCTCCAGACTCTTTCTGCACATTCTGGAGCAGCTCCTCTTCAGGATGGCACCATCTGCCCCACATCAGAGCTCCAGCTGTCCCACCACTCCCTCCAAGTGCTGCCTCCTCTCCATCATCTCTCTACCTACTCCTGCCCAACTGCCAACTCAAGGTGCTGCTCCCTCCTTCATTTTCCAGCCCAGAGGCTTTTTCTGCAATCGCCTACCTCCCGATTTTCCCACACATTTTTCCCAGGGAAATCGCCCGAGGCAATGCATTTGCAAGGATTCAGCATCTGCAGGACAAGGAGGAAGCTCCCTCCTGCACCTCTCAGAGCCAGGGCCGGGACAGCTCCGCTCACAGCTGGCACCAGGCAAGGGATGGTTGTCTTCTGTCGAGGACCAACATCCCTTTGTGCACACTCTCAAACCCTCCAGACCTGACTGGGGCTGGGTTCAGCTCATCATTTCCAGAGGCTGCAGAGAGGCACTTCCTCGGGAAGTTGCACCTCATGCTGGCAGCTGAGACCACTGGAACAGCCTTTCAGGGAGGGCGTGGAGTCTCCCTCTCTGGAGACATTCCAAACCCACCCGGTGCGTTCCCGTCACCTGCTCTGGGTGACCCTGCCTCGGCAGGGGGGGTTGGACTGGGTGATCTCCATACGTCCCTTCCAGTTTCAACTATTCTGTGATGCAGCCCACAGGATCCTGGAATGTAAAACCTGGGCTGTGAGAAAGCCTGAGATTGCCCCCTAACTACACTAGCGGGGCTGTTCCGCAGGGCAGGCCGAGGATGTGAAGGGCAGAAGTAACGCCAAGGATCGGGAAACGCAAGGACGAGGCGAGGGGCAGTGGCCTTCCAGCCCCGGGGGAGGCACATCCAGGCAGACAGAAGGAGCAGCTGCCCGAGGCTGAGCGGGGCGATGGAACGGGGAAGGCCTCACGACCCCTTGATCGTTCAGGTGGCTTCCGTCGACGGCGGGGCCTGGCCCGGAGGCAGCGACCCCGCGCTATCCTGTCCCGGCCAAGGCACTGGAAACGGCCGCGCTCCACCGATGCCCAAAGGCTGTTCCCCTGGGCGCTGCCCGGGACCGAGGCCCATCGGGCCCCGAGAGCCCTCTGAGGGAGTGTCCCTGTAACCGGGGCCACTCCCCCTCTCCCGCCGCCCGCCTGCCCGCCCTCTCTGAGGGACGGCACTGTCCGCCCGCCGATTGGCTGCGGCGGGACGCGCTGTGATTTCTCATTGGTCGTCGGGCGCCGGGCACCGCCCCCTCTCGTGTCACGGGATAGGCCTGGCGGGAGGGTGGGCGGGCGTGGCCTGGCGGCCGGTGGCGCTGGGCGGGGACGCGTTCTCTCCGCGGATTGGTCGGTGGCGCCGGCGGTGCCGAGCGCTGATTGGTCGGGGCGCGCGGGCCAGCGGGGAGGGCCGGGCGGGAGCTGCACGCGGCAGAGGCGGGAGCGGCGCGGCCGGAGCCGGGCGGGACCCGCCGGGACAGGTGAGGCCTGGGCTGCCTGGGACCCCCCCGCCCCCGTTCCCTTCCCGCCTTCCCCGGCACCCGGCGCCGCTCCTCGGGCCGCTGCCGGCCACGGCCCCGCTCCTACTCCCCGCCTCCCGGTGAGCGTGGCCTCCCCGGGGCCTGTCCGCGAGGGGCGGCACCGCCCGGTGGCAGCAGCGCGGAGGCGGCGGCGGCCCCGCCAGGCTGCACCGGAGGTTCCGCGGTGCCGCCGGTGGGGGGAGGCACGATGGCAGTCAGACCGAGGAGCCGGGCGCGAGGCTCCCGCTGGGGCCGGCCCTGCCGCGGGCCCCGAGCCTTTCCCCGGGCCCCGAGCCCTTCCCGGGCCCAGGCTGCGGGCGTGGCTCTCCTCCCTCTCCTGCCCGCCCGTACCGGGCCGTGCACGTCCCGCCTGGAAGCGGCTGGCGGGTGGGAGGTTCTTGTGCCACAGAGAGCCCGAGTAGCGGCACCGAACTGGTTCTTTTTGGCCTGCGGTGGGGTTTGCCCGGTGCCCCGCTGCAGGCCACGCACGGCTGTTTCCAGCAGGTGCCTCCGTATTGGGTGGGAACTGGTTCTCTGCTGGAACTGCGGGGGGCTGGAGTTTGGTGTGGAGATGGTGATGCGGGTTTGACATTTATTTAGAACCCCCTCAGCTAACTGTGTTGTAAACATTGGCTTCCCTAAAGCAGCTGATGCGATGCCTTTGAGGTTTCCTGCTGAATTTACCGAAGTGGGATGAACTCAAAATAATAATCCGAGTTAAATTGGGAGTTCCTAGAATGTTATTGGGCACGTTATGTTAACTGTCTCATAAGGATCCTGACGGTGATTTTGGTAATGACTTGAAGGAAGCTGACAGCTTAAAGCTAATGAACTGCATGAGCAACTCAGAGTGCTGAGCAGAAAATGGGAAATGAGAATCCCACGCTGTGGCCTGGTTAGTTTGGCACTGGACTTTGGGGAGACCACGCGTGTTTTACCAGAGAAAGCAGACTTCAAGGAAGAGTTTGAAATGGGAACAGAGAAACGAGGGAGAAGTGGGATCTGTCCTGGGAAGCAGGAAATTTTGCTTGAGTTCATAAATATGTTGAACACAGGGAGCTGGGCTGGAGGTGGTCTTTGGTACCTCATTGAGGAGGAGAGACAGTGCTAACTCAGCTTGCACACTGGTGCAAAAGCTGCTCTGCCCAGGTTTGGTGCTTGTGTGTGGTTCAAAGCTGTTGGAAAGATAAGCAGAGTTTGGTGATGTATGAGGTGGGATTAAAGGTGAAAAAAGCTGCCATGTGGTGCTGGGAGTACTCCATCTGCTTCCTCCAGCAAGAACTTGAGAGAAGATCTGGCTAGTCTGCATCTGCTTATGGGGAACAGGGGCTGGACACTGGGAATTCAGTCTGGATGGTCTGGGGATGTGTATGTGGAATCCAAAATGTTTATCTTTAGGTGATAGAGATGCAAGCATGAGAACAAACTTCCTTCTGTAAGTCAGCAATGACTTTATATTGGCTGCCAGCTTTTACATGGAGGCTCCATATTTTTCTTTTTTTAATAAAAGCAGCAGGGCTCACAGCCTCAGGAGTTTGGGGTCTGCTCTGCTTGGCATCTCTGAGGTGGCTGTGGTGTCTTTCAGCGAGTGTTCTGGAAGATGGACATCTAAGTAAACTGGGAAATAAATGTAAAAGTCTCACTTACAAATTTCTAGGAACATCTGAGTTCCCCTTTTCTTTGCTGCATTCTTGGGAATCTGTTTATCTGTCTGTGACAGATTTTTCTCAACAGCCTTAAATGGGAAATTTTCTCAGAGGTGTCACTGCTGTGGGTTTTGTGGCAAGGTCCTTTCAGCCCATCTATCTCAATAACAGTGTAATTTACCTGTCAGATTCGGTTGTAACAAGCTAAAAGAAACAAAACAAAACAAGCCCAAAACCCAAATCAAGGGAAGCTTTAGGGGCAGATCTTGCCACAGAGACTTTGGAGAATGCTGCTGTGCCAGCTTTTATTGTGATCTCAATCTGCCAAATATGCACTGGCCTGCTTTTGTTTTTTGTTTATGTGGGGCTTCTCAAAGTCTCCCTTGTGCCAGCACTGGGGGGAGCACAGGGATGATGTGAGCAGCCTTTTCTCAGCCTGGTGCCTGTGTCTCACTGAGCTTTGCTCACCTGGAGGCAGGTGCCAGGCCTGGATGACTAGTCTGCCCTGTTTGTGAGGATTACTCTGGGAATTGGGCCTTCTCCTCCAAGAGAAGTAGTTTTAGTCTATGCTGTTTGAGACAGAGCTAGTTCCATTCCTCTTTGCTGTCCGGTTTGTTTCAGAGGCTGCTGTCAGTGGAGGGAGAGTGTTGTTCTCAGTAATACTTTGGTAGGTGACGAAGAAGGAGGGTAGAGAGAACTGAGACTGTTTTGGAGTGTGTGTCATTGTGCTGAGTGTGTGCAGTGGTGTTGGAAATGACTGAGCATTGTTTCATGAGAAAATACAGCAGTGTCATCTAACCCAGGTTATTTTTATCAGAGAGAAAAGTGAATAGAAGGAAAAAAAACCAATGTTGCATACTTGCACATAACACTCAACTTCCCAGGACAGGCACGCTCCCCCAAGGAATTAGTAATTATCAAGGATTTATGAAAGCTCATACCTTTCCCCTTCCAAGGCAGCTCCAGCCAGCCAGTTTCCTTGTATTTTTGGGTTTCAGGTTCGCTCTTACTATGAGACTTGTCACTCTTTGCAGAACTAGTTCAGGGCCCTTTTTAGATAATGATGAATGGAGTTGAGACCTATTAAAAATTACTTTACTCTTAGAAAATCAGCATAATAGATTAATCCCTGCTTGTAGTCCCTGGCCTGTTCTTCGGGAGGATGCTGAGGCTGTGAGGGAGCAGGGAGGAATTTTGTCTGGTCACTTGGCGCACACTCCTGGCCAATGTAATCGCTTCCCTTCTGTTCCTTTCTGACGCTCCTGCAGTTCCACAAACTCCCAACAGCCCCAAAGGATAGGATTTCCCTCCGGAGGGATCAGATGATTAGCTTATAAATAGCAAATGCCTGCTCAGGCCTACTTTCCAGGGTGGTTTGGTCCCTGTCCTGTTCAAATCAATGAGTACAACTGTGTCCACACCTTGTGGCCCAGAGCTGTATCCAAAGAAAGGGGGATACTTTCCCTTGAGATATTGAATTTCTGCCCAGAAGGAAACTGCTGTGGTGCAAGGTGCTTTGATTTTTCAGCCAGAGCCTCAGGGGGGGGATTGACTGGGAGGCTCTGGCAGCAGCAGTGTACTGTGTTGCTGGATGTGCCGGCGCTGCACTGGGAAACTGGCTCATTTCTGGGAATGTGAGCTGAAATGAATCTGAAACATGTTCAGTGGCTGAATCCTGTTTAAATGAGCCCGTGTTCCTGCCAGGAAGCCTGTGCTGATAGTGGGGCACCCTTGTTTCAGATCCTGAGCTCTTGGAGTCCTCTTTGAGTTGCACACATTCCCTCTTACCTGTTTCCTTCCAACTTTCTTTCCTTTCTCTCTAGTTTGGTCAGTCCTGGGCTGCTGAGAGATTGTGACACATGTGCTGAGGTTTGATGTGCAGCCTCTGGTCATTCTGACATACATGGGTTTGCCTCAGAGCTGGAGGAGCCCCTTCCCGGTGGGGTGGGAATTGAATTGTGAGGATAGTTTTTTGGAGTGTGTTTTGCAATGTTGTGCAGTGATCTGTATGTGGTGGGTCTGGGAGCAGCCTCGGCCTTTCCCAACAGAGGCAACTTTACCGGGACAGAGCATCAGCAGAACTTAACTAACAGTTCCCACCTTTAACAGCCATAAGGCCTTTGTTGTTACTTATTACTTTGTCTGTGTTGCCCTTTCTCAGTTGAGAGATGCCCTCAAATTTCTTGTTCAAGAGGGAGAAGCCTGCCCATGGCTTATCCCAAGGGAGGAGAGTTATATGTCGGTATATTCTGTTTCAACATGTATCAAGTTTCTGGCCTCAGAGGTTTCCTTTTATGCTGTGAGCATTTGTAGGCTCTTTATTCCCTTTAGTCTCGGATGGAGAGCATTCCTGATCTGCTTTCTCTCGTGGATCCTGTTGCTTCACTTCTAGGTGGAGTGTTTGCTTAGCAGTGTGTGTGGTACAGCTGATCTCAGGCACTGCACACCCAGGAAGGTCGGCTGGCTCTGGCCACAGCAGAGTTCTGCTTTTGCCAACATTTGTTTTCCTGGCGGACAGAAACACTGCTTTGTCTCTTACAAGGGTGCGGGTCTGATCCCACCACAGAGATAGGCACAGCCTTCACAGGAAGGATGGCAGTTAGGATTGAGGTTTTCCTAAGCCTTGGGAATGGGTTTGGTAGAAATAAGATAGGTGGGAATGTTCTAATAGCAAAGTACAGGTGACGTTTTGGGTACCACTGTCTGAGATGAAGCAGGAGCCAAATCTGGTGATTCTTGCTGAGGTTGCTGACCACTATGAGCTCCTCCCTGCTTTGGAGGAGCCTGTGCTGGCAGCAGGGACAGAGGTAGAGATGGCTCACAACTTATCTGCTTGGGGGCAAAGTCTTATAGCTGAACTTAAGCCCAGAATTGCAGTGGGGTGTTCTCTGGAGCTCAGCTTTCTGCCGTTTCATGCTGTCAGAACAGCACTGGCTGGGAAGTGGAGTCCCTGTTCCTTTTCCAACCTGACCAGTTCTTCACTGCAAAATGAAATTGTGGAATTGTTCTCAGAACATGCTTGGACATGGCACTGCCTGTGGGTAACAGCTTTATGGTAAGGACCCTTAAAGCTTTTCTACTCTAAAGTCAGTTCAATTGCTTAGGCTCTGCCAGCCTTTCCCTGATGTTCCCTGCTGAAACCAAGGACTGCTCCGAGTGAGCAAGGGCTGCAGTTTGCATTGTTCCTTCTGGAAGCTTCAGAGGGCTTTGTTGGTTTGTTTTATTCTAGAAACTTGTTGAAGTAGACAGCTTCCCCCGAGTGGATGAATGCCTTGTGGCAATCCAGCATGAATCTATTCAGTTGTCTCTGTTGTTTCAACTGTGCTGCCTGGATTCACAATCAATTTTTTTTTTAAATCTTTCAAAGGACTCAACAGAAGTCTCCTTATTGCAGGAGCATGACTGGCACATAGCACTCAGGGCCACCAGTGTGGCAGAGCCAGGTGGGACCTGTTTTAATGGGAAGGAGAGCAGCCATTGTCCTGTTTAGTATCTCTTTCATGAGGCACTTGCACCCAGTTTGAAGAACATCTCAGCGAGGGTGCCCTGGGAGGGCGTGGCTGGAGGCCAGCCTGGAGCCTGGGTTGTGCCCATGCTTCCTGCAGCTCAGCTTGGCTGCCAGCACCACCTGGCAGCTTCATCACCCTGCAGGTGCCTCGTGACCCAGGGTGCTCAGGAGGAGCTTTAGGAGGATGTGAGGAGCCCTGAAGTTGTTACTTTTCACCCCAGTCAGCATCGTTTGGGCTTATACTCACTTCTGCTTTTCAACCAGACAACACCCCCTTCCTGCCTCCCCCAGGTCGGGGCTGCAGCCAGAGGCAGAGGCACTTCTGCCTTCCTTCCCAAATGGCAGACTGAACTTCCAAAGGCTAAAATGTTCTGTTCTTGCTGAAGACTTTGGAGCAAGCCCATGGCATGTGGATACAGGCCAAAATGTTTATGCTGCCCTGGAGTTCAGGCTTGGGGCAGTGGAAATGAGTCTCTTCAGGCATGAGGCCTGGGGAGGCTGGAGTTGGATGTGGGATGGAGCAGCCTGTATGTGCCAGGACGGAGTCTGTGTTGGGTGGTGGAAGAACAGCTGTGAGGTATTTGGGGATTTGGTGGGAAGAAACACACCAAAGTGGGAGTTGCTGAGCTCCTCTGGAAACACCAGAGATGTTTTTCAAGCTGCTTTATGTACCACTGAGGATGCTGTGTCTGTGGTACATTCCCAGTGGCCTGGGGTGTTAAAGTTTCCTCTGGTTGTGCTGAGGTACAGTTCATGATTTGTATCCTCTTGTCAACTTTCCTATGCTTTTGGGTAGGTCTGGACCCTTGTCAGCCATACATTCCCTCTCCAGTACTGCTGCAGGGTTTCTTACAGCCTGAGACTTTTATGTCCTCTATATGTGGGATTTATTTCCTTTGATGCTATAGTTCAGTGCTGCTTTATTTTTTTAAAAGCTGTGGTCCTTGTGACTTGGGGAACTGCTGCTGAGTTCTGGTGTGATGAGTGTCTGTCTGTGTGCTCCAGGACAGCCATTTCCCTCCAATCCCAATGGACAGCGGGATTAACTTTGGCTCCTCCTTCTGGGGTATCAGCTTTTCATTCTGTGTGTTTGGATCCTTTGTGCTCTTAAACAAGACTCTTCTCAGTCCTCTGCAAACAGTCTGTCTCACCTGCACTGGGCTCTTCATCACCTGCCTGCTGTGGAGGGGAGATCTGCAGCTCCTGGAAAGTGCTAGTGCTTAATATTTTGCTGTCAAGAGGTCCTGGCTTGTGCTTTTCATATCCACCCCTTCACAAGAGGTAACTTCTCTGGGAAAAGAAGGTTCCCTGTGTCTACATACCTCCTCCGACAATCAGGTGATATCTCGAGGCCTGGATGTGTGTGCAAACCCAGCCAGGGGAGAGTGGATACAGTGAGAGGGAGCCTGGGCAACAAGAATTCTCATCTTGCTTGCAGCAAGGAAACATCTCCTCTAGATCTGGTTTCCACAAAGTGCCAGGGACTCTGCCTGCTGCCCCTTTCCCTTCTGCAGAAAGAGGGAATAACACCATGTCCAGGGAGAGGGACAAGAGCTGAGGTCAGCAGTGGCTCTTCCTGAAGAAGTTGTAGCCTAGCTGAACTGATTGGTTAGCAGCTGATTGGGAATTTTGGTACTGATGCTAGCTCTGACACTGCCAGCCTTGGTTGATGCTACAAGCTCACAAGGTACAGTGCCCTTATAAAGTAATTTTATTACTACTTTGGGGGAGTTTTATCATACCCAGGATAACAATATCCTTCCTGTTCCCACTCCAGCTCCTGCACTGCTGCCCTGCTCAAGGTCTTGCTGCCTCTTAACTCAGGCAAAACTCAGGTGAAATTGCCCTGGCTTCTGAATGTCTGTTACTGCTGTGCCCTGAGCTTTTATGTTTGGATAGAGCTGCCTATGGGAAGAGAAAGTCCCTTGATTTCTAAGGAAAACTGCCTGTTTGTGCTGTGCAGTCCCTATTTTCTGGGGGTGTTGAACCTGTGGGAAAGGGCACATAATGGCAAGAATAGAATAGAGGATCTTTCTTTAGAACTGCTATGGTGAGGGAAGGGGCCGTGGTGGGAGACTCCCAGGCACTGGAGGTGGGTGCAGAAATCCCATAGGGGAATCAAGAGCAAGTCTCAGGTGTTCCCTGCAGCTTTGCTGGATTGCACCATCTCTCAGGGCTGTGTCAACAGCTCCTGCCCGCGGGGGAATCGATCCCTTCAGCAAAGCTGTTGCTGCAGTAGCTTTGCTTTGTGACAGCTCCACTTCTGCTCCTCCTGGCACTTGGGATGCTTGGAGTGGGTGTTTGCCATGCCTGGTGAGAACACCAGGGGTAGTTTGGGGCAGTGTCTTTTGGAGGAGTGACCTGGGCACAGTTCATCTTTGCCATAAACATTCCACAGGGATGCTGGCTGTTTCTGTGTGATGTGATGATACGGGGGATTATTGCCCTGGAAGAGCAGATCCTTTGTGTCCCACAGCTGGTTGGGAGCACAAAGAACTGTGTTGGAGAGGAGCTTTGTTGCTTGCTGAAGGTGAGGGATGAGTCTTGGTGCAGGAAGGGGTAATTAGTGGAGCTGCTTCAGGCTGAGATTTGACGGATGTAGGGAGGAGCAGGGGCTGCAGGGAAACCTCTGCAGGACTTTGAGACCATAGATGATTAGAAGAACTGAATGAATGAATGAATGGGCCTGCTATGGCTTGAAGAATTGGCCACGTCCTTTCTGGTGCCTGTGGCTGACTCATACCACTGAGTGTTCCTTGGGGAGCCAGTAGCTCCCAGTATCCAAGGTACTGTGGTTGTTATAGGGCAGCCTGGAGACATATTGGAGGCAGCTGCCCGAGGGAATGCCACGTTACCGGCAAGCAGCCAGCACAGGCTGGATGCAGATCCATGGGGAGTGGATGCCAGGGCTGGGATGTGCCAGCAAGCGACTCATATCCCTCCCTCCCTGCTGTCCTTTGCACTTCCTTGGGCTGACACAAGATTATGTCTTCCTTACCCTGTTCTTTGCTCTTTCTCCTTTCTGGAATTGCAAAGTTAATCTATTGGGACTCTCCAGGGAGTGCCACCCTTCCGAGTATGCCAGTGAGCAGATGGATCCCTCTCTGCTGTCTCGTGTCTACCTTTCCAAATGAAAGCGGGTAGCTAAGCACCTTTGGATGCTGGATAAGATTATCCTAGACAGAGCCTGTTTTGTTCAGCAAGGAGAGAAAATTGAGATTATTTTTTAATGTGAAACTCTTGAATGCAGAGGTTCCGTGCAGATTTGGCTCGTTAGGAGACTCTGCAGAGAGCTTTTGTTGCCATTGCTAAATGAGGCAAAAAGAGGAAGTAAAAGTGGTTCTGTGCTCTGAAGTGGATTCATAGTTTTGTTTTATAATAAACCACAGACTTATGGACAAGTAAATCCCCCACCTCTCTTTCTCTTTGTTCCACTGCATCGTTCCTTCTTCAATAGGTGTTTTTACTAAAGGAATTCCCAGAAGTTTGAGAGGAACTGTTCTTCCTGTAAGCTTGTCTTTTATTGACATACAAGAGGAAGTTTCTTAGACTTCTGTGAAAAGGTTCAATAGGTCTCGTGGCAGAGGAAGTCACATTTTCAGCATGTTTTACTAATGACGAAGTACCTAAAACTGAAGCCGGAATGAGCAGCCAGTTCCTCTGTTGGAATTCCCTGGGGAGCAGCACCCCAGTGGGTGGGATACCAGTGCCCTTGTGCTGCCACTCCTGCTTCCTCCCACCCCCCAAAATCCCACAGCAAAGGGTTCATACTGGAGCAGTAGAAGCTGGGAAGTGGCATGTTTCACTGAGTGCTGTGAATCCAGCTTGTCATTCTGTCTGTTCTCCAGAGCTGTGGGGCTGGAGCCCAGCATGCTGGCCTGTGTGGCAGCATGGTCTGGAGTGAAAACACAGTGCTAGGGAAAACTTGGATTCAGCTGGAATTGCTGATAGAGCTGCCACTGGTTTCAGTGACCATGGGGTTCCATCAGTGCGTGTAGGTGATGCAGTGTCAGGAGGAGGGGAACTGCTTTGTGTTTGGGCAAAGATGATAAAAATCCTAATGCTTCCTGAGATTTGTCTTTGTGTTAAATAGAGTAAGTCTGATGCATTGCAGTCTTGTCCTAAACCTTGTAGGGGTAGGAATTTGATCCTTAATGAGTTTTATTATAGTCAGTTATTAAGGGGAAGAAATCCCAGGTTCCGTTCCCTGTGTGAATTGCAGCAGATGAGAATAAATCCTCTGGCTCTTCTCAGTACTGAGCTCAGCATGTGGGCACCTTCACCCCTTGTCCTGCTGGAAGCTGCCAGCAGGGAAGGGACAGCATGTGTGAATTTGAGCAGCTCTTGCTGCTAGATAAGCTGGGGACTTGCTATATATATCAAATTGCCTTCTCTTCCCTTGTATCGATTGGCTGGGGATTTCCCTTTCTAAGAGTGCCTTTGGAGTGGCCGGCATGGCCAGCGCTGTTTTTAGAAGCAGTTAAGCTCGTGCTTAGAGAGAGCACGAGATGGGAGCACTTAAGCTCAGCTGAACTTGCTGACCCACCCACATCCTTTGAGGTGAGGTTATTAATGAAAGCAGGTCAGTGTGCAAGGCTTCATGGGATTTTCCATTGCTGAAGTGCAAACCAGTTTTGAAGGCTCCAGATACCTGGAAATTAAAGACCAAAGGCTCTGGTTTAACCTTCTTAAACTTTGGAGGCTTGGGGTGGGAAAGGGGAATTAAACACCAGGTGAGGTATTGCTTGGTTTTGGGAGGGATACCACCTCCAGAAAAGCCTCATGAAGGCCAAGTTTCCAAGTTTGTTGCCTGGCTGTGAAGAACAGCTGTGACAACACAAAGCCCTGAGATGGTTCCTTGGGAAGGAGGATGTCTTGACTGTCGATGTAACAAACCATCAGGAGACAGTGCCTACAAATCCAGGGTTTCCATGGGAGCCAACAGCTCAGACTGTGCTCAGGTTGGACATGAAATTGAAAGTGAGCTCTTAACTTACTAATAACAGCTCTCAAGGGTTTTCATCTCCTCTTGTGGTCTTCTGTAGCTTGATTGTAAAAGCCCTGAGGAGATGTTTGTTGCTCTGTTTTAGAGGTTCTTTCTGTGAAGGGGGGAGCTGGGAACTTAAAGTGATGATGGCACAGTTATTGCAAGTTTCGGAGAGGAACTGGCTTTCCCCCAGGAGCAGGGAGGAGTGTTCAGCAGAGCTTCCTAGTGTTCCTAGCCACGTTTCAAGAGTCAGTGCTGCAGGGCCTGGCACAGGATCCTCTTGTGAGGAGGCTACTGGGGAAACTGGGCTTGGTCTGGGTGAGTCAACAGAATAAATCCTGATGCTTCCTTGTCCTTTCAGACCTGCTGGTGGTTTCGATCATAGCTTTTTCACATATGTGTTTATGTGGGATCCTAAAAGATGCTTCATTTTATTCCCATGGAAGAAAACTACCCTTGGAGAAAACAGGCCCTCTTAGAAATTTTGCCTGTGGTGAATGGTGGCCTAGGGTCTGCCTCCAGCCAGCAGCATGTGGTTCCAGGGCTGAGGAGCCTCAGCTGGAACTAGAAGCAAGGCTGTTGCAGGGCTGTGAATCCCAGTAGTGTTACAGGACATGTGATCACCTGGAATAAAAGCAGTATTTTCTGCTTTCAGACACTGTTTCTGTTGACTCCCAGGGGAGATTCCAGATCCTTGCAGGCAGGCACCACTTTAGATGACAAAGGTGTCCTGCCTGCCCTTTTCCAAGGGCTATAGTTCCCCCATCCATCCTGTCCTCTGGCTGCAGGAATGTGCCTCAGAAACCTTAGGATTCCTAAAGTCATACCACATGGGTATTGTTTATGCACTTGTATAAAAGAATAATAGTTACATTTGTAATAACAACAGGGCTGAAGTTGTGTTGCTGCTGTTTGGTTGAAATGATTTTAAAATACCCACATGTTGAATGCCAGGATATGAGACATGGGTGCTTGGGAAGGCCCTGAGCTTGGCTGGGAAAATTTGTAGGGAGGGCAAGTGGCACACTTCATGACTTTATCTTTGGATTTCAGAGCCTTCTGGTGTGTTTGGGTCACATATCTCAGTTTTTTTCTGCAGTCACAAAGTTTGCCTTTCAGAAAAAACTGTGGCTGTCAGAGACTCCCCAAGCTGATGGAAGTTAAAGGTGAATTCTGGTGCATAATGAGAACCGAGTGTTTGCACAGAGACCAGTTTAGACAGCACTCTTCTGGCCTGGAGACTTGGGATTGACCTCAGTAGTGCAGGCACCATTTCCTTGAAGCTGTTGCTGCTTCCTTCCTGAGGCTGAGTTGATGTCAGTGCACGGTGTGGAGGGAGGCACCAGGGCAGCAGGAGAGGGAGCCCAGGGCACACAGGTCCCTCTCTCCGGAGCTGCAGGATGCAGGAGGAACAGGCAGGAGCCTGGATTGCAGCTAGGATGAGTCCATCTGCATTGCTTTGGGTAGGAACCAGGCAATTGTTTGTACTTGAATAAAGGCTTAATTGTGACTTGAAATGTCCCAACTGCTTTTTTAAAGAAAAGCAAACAAAGCTGGAGAACAACAGGCTGGAGTTACAAGGGAACTTTGGAAATGTTTGCCAAAGCTGTGCTTCCTGTCTCTGTCAGTCCTACAATTAGGGAGTTCAGCTCGGAGCCTTGGCTTTGAATTCCTTCTCTGCCAGCTCGGGATGAAAGGCCAGTGGGGTGGGCATGGCACGGGAGCAGCAGGGCTCTCTGGCTGTGGTTCCTCCCCGTGCCCTCATGGAAATGACCGAGGGGTCTGTCCCTCTCTGCATCTGCCTCGGGCTGCCTGGGATGGGGAACGAATCGGTTCGGTGGTGGCAGCTCCTCTGCCGGGCCGTGCTCCCGTCCCTGCGGAACACGAAGGAGGAAGCAGACGCTGACCTGGCAGGGAACCATCCCCGGTGTGCTGCTGCCACCTGGTGCCACCGCCTGCCCCAGCCTCAGGAGGAGATGAGCTGAGAAACTCCTGCTCCTGGCTCTGCTTCCTTATTGTCACTGAGTTCCCCTTGAAACTCCGATTTCACTATCATTAATGTAAAGAGCAGAGTCAGCTGGCAGGCAGGCAGGCTGCTGAAATTAATTATGCTTAAAATCATTGCAGAGATGGATAGCAGTGCTTGTTAGGGGTCTGGCAACATGCTGGGCTCTGTTCTCTTCCCTCATTATCCCATACACCTTGATGGCATCTAGGTGACACTGCTGGACCCTCCAGCTGGGGTCTGTCAGAATCTGCCTGTGCACCCCCATCCCATAGAATCACAGAGTGCAAGGTTTGAAAAGGACTTTAAAATCATTTTGTTCCATCTTGCACATGATATAAACTGTTTTCTGGCTCCTCTGTGAATCCATCTCTCCTGACTCCTGGCTGAGCAAGATGTGACAGAGGAAAGGATGGGACAGACAAAAAATGCTGCTGGGGATATGGTTCTGCAGCTTGGATGCACCATAAGGATCTCCCCCTCCCTGGTTTCTTCACTCTTCTGCAAAGCAAGTTGTCATTAGACTGCTTTGACAGTGTCCCCAGGCTAAGCTGTCCCCTGAGCCTGACACAGAAGTGGCTGGCAGGTCATGGCTCCAGGTGTATCCCTGGCCCGGCCTATCTAGTTCAACATTTTTTGAATTCTGGTGGTATTTTCCTCCCTCAAACTCTAGTCTTGTTTGCCTGTTTCTCCCTCCAGCTCTTTCCACACCCTCTTCTACATTCCTGCATCCTTCCTTCTACAGCTTCCTCTGTTCTCTCCACCCTCAGTAGTCCTCAGTTCCACACTGTCCAGCCACACGAACCCCAAAAACTGCCTGTACTCCAGTGCTGCTCTTGCTCCAGTGACCTCTGCTTAGCGACCCTTTTACCCTCCAGCAACTCTGCCCCAGGGTCTGCACTGCTCTTCCCACCCTCTATGATCTCCAGGCCACCTCACGTATTTCCTTTTCCAAAACTTCTCCTGTTCATTCTCCTTTTTGGCAGTGGTGTATCCATGGCAGTTCTTGCGTCCAGGCTTTCCCACAGCTGTGCAGGCTCAGGGCTCATGGCAGAGCTACTCTGGGCTTTGCTAAATCAGAGCTCTGCTTTTATTGGGCATTAAGTCTGTGGCTGCTCCAGGTGCACCTCTGATTTCTCTAACCTTCTTTCCACTTCTTTTTTACTGCTGAGGACCTTGTTTCTTTAGAGGGGAAAGGACAAAATGCGGTTCAGCATGCCATCCTGCCTCTCTGCATTCCTCTTGGCACCCTGCTCCTTTCCCTGCACCAGGCACAAGTTCTCTGTTTTGTCCTCTCATCTCTGCCCCTGTGCTGTCTGTTCCTGCCTGTTGTACTATTCCTTTTTCCCCCTTGCTCAGTTTCTCACCTGTCTCTGAATAACTCCATGCTGTGTAGTTTCTCCCCTGTTAAAAGCAAAGCTCACCTCTGCTCCTACTCACCTCCTGTGCCTAATTTTTTTTTTCCCCACTTCCATGATAAGTCCCTTGGACACAGCCCAGTCCAAGTGAAGTCCCTCATCTCAGCCTGGAGCTGCTGCTGCAAAAACCCTGAGATTGGGATGTTATTCTCCCTGCCTTTGCCATTTGGGAGATTTGACTCTGTGACAGTTGTGCTCCTGAAATCCTGAACTTGCTCTGCCCATTCTCTCCTTTGCTCTGCTGCTCCTTCCGCACTTCCTTGGGGATTTGCTGTCCCAGCAGGGCTCTGGTTTCTGTCCTGTTGCTTTATGTAACCTTATCCTCACACACATCCCCTGCCCTCCTTTTGCAGCTGGCACAGGCATATTCTGTCCCTCTCCCCCTGTGCCTGGCTGTCAGTTACAGGCCTGGATACTCTGTCACTGTGTTCCCTCTGTGGCTGATCCCGGCCTTCAGCATCCTCCCTGTACAGCTGTATGTACTTGCCCTCGGAATGGGCATGAGAGCCAGCCCAGCACTGAGCACATGTGAGTGTGTTTTTGAGGGCTTTTCTCCTGTAGGATGGTGCTGTGCAGTCAGGAGCGTTCCTGGCTATGGCAGCTTTCCCTAACCTTGCAGTCCTGCAGAAAGCTGATTTATGTGTCCTGGCCTGAGCTCTTGGGAACAATCCTACGTTTGAAACCTAGATGTTCCCACTTGGAATGCAACTGGAGCCTCAGCAGCCTTCAAAGAGGTCATGATTACTTTAAAATATGAAGAAAAATGCTTCCAGGGTATTTTAATCATGACCTGACTCCTGAGTTGAATGAGCAGGAAGAGTTTGCAAATCATGACCTTCTCCTGGTGGCTGTGGGTGAACTGGGGTGGGATGTGGTTCTGTGCCATGGGCTGAGTGAGGCGGTGGCCTGATGAGGCTATTCTCTGGAACTCAGGATGGGCCATGCAGTGCAATGGCAGGTAGCCCCCTCTCCTGGGATAATTCCTCTTGCCCATCCCACATCTCCATAACTTTGAACATGAGACTCAATCTGGAATCCCAAGGCATTGATCATGGGAAGAGTAACTGGAGGTTGGGATGTGCTGAGGGCACCATGGGCAGCTCTGCTTACCCAGAGCCTGTGAAGATTCATGTATTCAGACCTGGACTAAAAACAACTATTTAATGGCATTTTAAATACTCCAGGCAACAAAAAGCACAACTTTTCCCATAAGCTTGATGGAATTTATTCCATTCTGAAACTTCATCTGCCAGTAATTGGATTGAGATCTGTTCTTGTCAGCAGGACTGATATTTTGCATAAATAGTGCAGTATATTGAATAATTCTTCTATTTTATTATCTTTGAGTTTTTAATCTGCATAAGTGAGCTGATCTTGCTTTGGATCGGTACGTGGGATTGATCTTCCTGCTCCAAGTGTGCTGGCTGAGCTCAGGCAGTTGTAGCCATGGTCCCAGCAGTGCTGTGGACAGAAGTGCCACCGATCTGTCCCCTCTGCCATCACTGCTATTGTATGTTTTTGCAGTGGACATTTTGCCAGTCTCCGTTATGCAGCTCATGTGGGGGTGCCTGTGAGATAATCTAAGCTGCACTTCCAGGTGCCCTTCATCCATAGGTGCATTTTGAGATTCAGCCCTTCCCCCTGGTTTTAAGTTAGGATCCTTTCATGCTGCAGAGCAATCTGAATACTTTGGCAACTTGTCACCATAATCTGGTATTGCTGTGACATTTCTGGGCTCTGGTAGCCTGATCTTTTCTTTTTAATAGTTATTCAGCAGTAAAAGAGTTGTGTTGTTGAAGAGCAGCTGGTTGTGGCCTTCATTAGAAACAACCCTCTAAGCTGTAATTTTGTTTAAAATAACAAAGACCGGCCCATACAATCTGCTTTGCATGTAACTGTGGGGTCTGACAATTATATTTTTAGCCTCTAATTAGTCCAGACGCTTGAGATGGCTGTTTCTGTTTCATCTGGGATCATAATAAAGCTAATAGGTTTCCTGGTTTTTTCCTTCTAACATCCCCTATTTAATATTGGACTTGTTCTTCCCCTTTAAGTGCACCAGGACCAACTCTACAATTTTAGCTGAAATTAAAGCAAAAATCTCTGCCCGGGGCTGATGCTGAGCGCAGAGAGCTCCGCTCCAACTGCGAACAATGGCTGGAGTTTTACGAGCAATTAAAATCGAGTCTCCTAGCAGGGAGTGAGGAGCTGCCAGGGGCCACCCACCTCGCCTGGGGCACCCACGACACCCCTGCAGCCAGGAAGCCTTAGCCAGCTCTTGCTCCCTTTCCCAGCTTTCCAAAGCTCCATGTGTGAATGTGCCTCAATGGGCATCTTCCCTCCCTCCTTCCCACAGGATCCCTGTTCTGTGCTGTGCTGGCAGGTGATGGCAGGGAGCGGGTGTTTCTCGTTATTCTGTGTTCCCCATGCCTGGCTCACTATTCCTCATTATTCCATGTTCCCTATGCCCAGCTCACCATTGTTAATCCCACTGTGCTGGAGGCAAAATTTTCAGCTTTTTTCAGAGGTTCCTGTAAATTCACAGCACTGTGCTTTTGTGGCACCTCCATGAGACCTGGGGAGGCAGAGGGAGAGGAAGTGATTCTCCTGGGTTTTTCCAGCCCAGTTGTTTGTGGGGATTGCTGTGATTCCCAGTTCCTGTCACATCCTAGCTTGGATTGCAGCTGAGAGGGGACCTGGGTGTTGCAGTACAGAGCTGCAGTTTGGAAAATGAGCAGTCCTTTCCTCGTGCGTGTGACAGTCTGGCCAGGGCCAAGGATGAGCATCCTGGAGGATGCAAGCAGAGCTTGGTCCTGGACAGATTCTTACAGCAGCCTCTTCCACCATCTGCAAGGAAGAGAGACAGAGGTTTCCAGACACTGCTCCAGTCCCTGCCCTTCTGTTTCTCACCTGGAGGGGCAAAGATCCTTGGAGGCAGCAGTGCGGTTGCATAAGGAAGTGTGGTGTGAGTCACGCAAGCAGGAGGCTACAGGAGAGCAAATGAAGGGTTTTATGAGTGTTCTCAACTTTGACAATGGCTTTATTATCTGAGGGTTTGTCTCCCAGAGTGTTCCAGAGAAGGTTACAAGCTATAAAAATGCTCAAGAGAAGTAAGTTATTTTCTCTACTTCCCCCACCCCAGGTGTATCAGGTGGTATCACTTCAGCCCCACCAGCAGCACCAGCACTGTCCTGTGCCTCCCTCCAGTGAGCAGTAGCAAGGCAGGCAGCTGCTGGCCCCATGCTCTTCCTGTGACTGCACAACAGCAGAACAGCCTGAAGCTCTGGGCTTTGGGGTGACTTGGGGGTGAAAAAACTCAACATGAGCTATCAGTGTGCACTGTCACCCAGAAACCAGTGACAGATCAAGGAGGAATGGGTTCAGACTGAGAGAGGAAATTTAGGTTAGATATATTGGGAAGGAAATCTCTGTGAGGGTGGTGAGGCCCTGGCACAGGTTGTTCAGAGAAGCTGTGGCTGCCCCTGGATTCCTGGAAGTGTCCAAGGCCAGGTTGGACATTGGGACTTGGAGCAACCTGGTCTTGCCCATGGTAGGGGCTGGAACAAGATGAGCTTTAAGGCCCCTTTCAACCCAAAGCATTTTGTGATTCAGTGATTCCATCTGTGTGTGAAAGGCCATTGTTCTCTTTTATCTTCTTTCTAGTGCCATCCTTTTTCTCTTGGCTTTCTCTGACCCTGGTCCTGTCTTCATTTAATTCTGGAGCATCAGCCTCCACCTTGGCATAGCAGGTAGACAACCCTGGCCCATCCCCTGTGACCAAGATTTTAAGGGGACCATCTCACCTGGATTTTGGGGTAATCCAGCCTCTTGCCTGGGAAGCACCTCCTTGAGCAGGTGCCAAACCTGACTTCCACAGGAGAAGTTGATGGGTCCGGCCCTGAGAGGTGCTGGATAGCATTACTGGGTGCAGTGGGCAGCTACCACCTCTTTTTCAAGGGCTGGAGACCCTGGGCTGGAAGCCACAGGGGCAGAGCCAGCAGCCAGTAGGACACAGCATGCTTTGAAAGGAGGAGGGCTATGGCCTGCCCTGAAACAGGGGGATGCATTTGAGATGCCAGCATAAGAGCATGTGGAACTGCACAAGTGCTTGAGGAAGACTGCCTGGTGGCCTGGGCCGACTGTCATTCGGGTAAGGCTGGAGTCCCCAGAGGTACAAGCAGCACTTGGGTTTTTGTGGTTTCTCACTCCATAAATCCTCAGGAAGCCCTTCAGCTTTGCCCCTGCTCCCACAGGAGGAGAAAGGCCCTGGGGACGCAGGAGCAGCAGCATTCTAGTAGACTGAGCTTGTAGGGCCAGGAGTCCTGCCTTCCTCTTGGGGAACTGGCTGTCCAGAGAGCTGGGGGATGGGAGCGAGGAGGAACCTCCTCACTCATGACGCAGCCACAGAGTTTCAGTTTCTGGTCATTACTAACTTCTACAAGGAAGGAACTGAGAAACTGCACTGGCCATTAGCAGTGATTGGATACATTGGTACAAAGCACACTGCAGGAACAGTACTCCTCTTGTTCAATGTTGTCAATAATTCAAGTATCTTCAGATTTAGTGAAAAAAGCATAGTTAATATTTTTATTCCCTTTCTTACCCACAAACTAATTATGCTTCTCATGTCACTTGTATGTCACCAGTTGGCAGTGACTCCTGGTGCCTCCTGCTGGAGGCTGTTTCCTCTGTGAAGTCTGATATGTGAGATCATTTGCGAAGTAGTGGGAAAAAGGCTTTTATAGTTCAAAAGAGCCAGACTGATTTGGTTTGAAGGGTGATAGTGCAGTATTTGGCCTTTTCTGTTTTCATAGGAAATCTGATTCCCAGTGTAGGTGGTTTTTTTCATAGTTTCCTGGAACTTGGTGATCTACTTTTAAATGTAAGGTAATATGGCAGAATGGTTTGGGCTGGAAGGGACCTTACAGACCATCTCATTCTACCTCCTGCTATGGGCAGGGACACCTTCCACTATCCCAGGTTGCTCCAAGCCCCATCCAGCTTGGCCTTGGACACTTCCAGGGATCCAGGAGAAGCCACAGCTTCTCTGGGCACCCTGTGCAGGGCCTCCCCACCCTCCCAAGGAACAATTCCTTTCTGATATCCCATCCATCCCTGCCCTCTGGCAGTGGGAAGCCATTCCTCCTTATCCTGTCCCTCCATCCCTTGTCCCAAGACCCTCTCCAGCTCTCTTTGAGCCCCCTCAGGCACTGGAAATTGCTCTGAGGTCTCCCTGGAGCCTCTTCTTCTCCTGGTGAATACCCCAGCTCTCCCAGCCTGGCTCCTGCACAGAGGGGCTCGAGCCTTCAGAGCAGCTCCATGGCTCCATAAAAATAAGAATTAAATGTAGAGATATATTGCAGAAGTCTGGAATCCTTTCTGACCTCCCATTCATTTATCCTGTCCTTTCCTGTCAAGTGCATGGCAGGAACTGAGAGATGGCCTGAAAGGCCAAGGATAATGATTCCAACCCGGGCATGGCAGGAGCAGAGTGGGAGCAGCTGTCTCACTGTGGGAATCACATCTCAGCAATGACTCCTCGGTGCTGGCATTCAGCTTGGCCCTTTGACATGTAGATGTCAAACTTGACTTAATTCTGGGCTGGGAAGGAAATCCCTGAGCAAAGGAAAGCCTTGGGCAGGTATTCAGAGCTCTTCTGTAGCCAACACAATTCCTGAGTGGCAGAAGGAGGGGGATTCCCAGCTGGGGTGTGTTGTGTGAGATGTTTAGATCATCTCTAATTGCGCATTTGTTGGCATTTGTATTTGACCTGAGGAGGAGAAAGGTTAAAATTAATGGTAGCAAAATTTGTGGAAGACCTTGAGCACTCCCAGAGTTCTGACATGCTACAGGAGACTGACAGAAATCAGGTTTGTTTGGTGTGCTCTGAGTCATCCTCAAGCTACACTGAAATACTGAAGATCCCTGATTAAAATATTTAAATTTTAATATTTAAAAAACATTGGGACACACACATGCAGATTTCTGTGTTGCCTCAGAGAATCCCAGAATGGTTTCGGTGGGAAGGGACCTTAAAGCCCATCCCATGCCCTGCCATGGGCAAGGACACCTTCCACTCTCCCAGGTTGCTGCAACCCTTATCCAGCTTGGCCTTGGACACTGCCGGGGTGGGGCAGTGGGAGGCTGTTCAGGCAGGTGAGTGGTACCAGGACAGGAGTGCCCAGGGCTCAGCCCATCCCTGGTCCCAGTGTTTAATTGCGGATAATTCCATCCCCTCTGTGGGACTGGGAGAGCAAAGCAGAGGCAAAATGTGAGCAGACGAGAGAGATGTTGGTGATCAACTGTTCTTGTATTGGAGGCACCTGAAAACTTTGAGGAAGGGTCTTCTCCTCCATAGAGCTCCCAGGATCACTTGTGGAAGCATCTGGTCCTGTTGGAAAAGATCTTGGAGCAGGACCTTGTTCAAGTCATGCTGCTTTGCTTTTCCCTTCCTACAGATGCCTCCTGTGATGTCCCTCAAGCAGGGCAAAGCTGGCAGAAGGACCTGCTATTTTTTCCTGGTACTTGGAGTGTTTGCACCCTCTCTCACCTCCCAGGCAGGACCCAATTGGATTTAGAGGTGTTTTCCTCCCAGGACCACAGTGATCTTCTCCAAACACTCAAGTTCCCTGTGGAGGATCTTCCCTGGGTCCTTGAATCACAGTGACCAAGTCTGTCTTCCTTCAGGTCCCTCCTGTGTTCCCCCAAAGTGCAAGTTTTGTACCTGTGGGGCACAGGCTGCTGTGTTCTTATGTGACAAGTCCTGGGTCCTGTGTTAGTGAGTGACCAAAAGGATTTGGTGTCTCCTCCTAATGCTGAGTCTGGTTTCCAGCAGCTCCTGGAAAGGGTACAAAACAGAGGTTGGCAGGCATAGGTACAGACTGGGCACTGGCCTCAGGGGTCTTGATTTTTTTCTCCTCTATGTTCACACCGGGGTACCATTCCTGTAAGTTAGACTTCTTAACTAAAATCATATAAGCTAAACTTCTGCTCTGCTTGTCTCCTCTTTGCTGCAGGAGAGACTTGTGAAGGAACAAGGAGAGACTGAACTGTGATTGAACCAGGAGGGTTTGGACGGTGTCTGAGGATGGTGAGTCCATGTCCTATTTCCTCTCTACAGGATGGACATTGAGGGGCTGGAGTGTGTCCAGGGAAGGGAACAGAGTTGGGCAGGGGCTTGAACCCCAGGAGCAGCTGGGAAAGGGGCTCAGCCTGGAGAAAAGGAGGCTCAGATGGGATCCTGTGCACAACTCCCTGACAGGAGGGGACAGCCAGGGGGGTCGGGCTCTGCTCCCAGGGAACAGGGACAGGAGGAGAGGGAATGGCCTCAGGCTGGGCCAGGGGAGGCTCAGGGTGGATTTTGGGAAATTTCTCACTGAAAGGGTAGTCTGGCCCTGGCACAGCTGCCCAGGCCAGTGGTAGAGTCCCTATCTCTGGAGGGATTTAACAGCCCCGTGGATGTGGCACTTGGGGATATGGGTTAGTGGTGGCCTTGGCAGTGCTTTGGGGATGGTTGGACTCAATGATCTTAGAGAGCTTTTCCAGCCCTAATGATTCCATGATTCTGGTTTGCCTCTGTCCTCTATGGGTGGTCTTGTTCTCTGTGTGTCCAAATCGTGTACTGCTGCTAAATGTAGGAGAAGAAATACGAGAGTGGAACAGTATTGTGTATTATATACAATAATATAATAGAGAGAATTTATCACTGTCATCAAGATCCTGTTAATAGGACATATTTACCCCTAAACCTGTTATTGGAATATATTGGGAAAAAAACTAAGAAAGACTGGAACCCCCTGCTGTCTCCCTGGACTACTGACAGTCATCCAGTTTTTGTAGCTTACTGATTTATTTTTTCTTTAAAACTTACTGCTGGGGTTTCTCATTGTATTCCTCTGTCACCTCTCAGTGAAGGATTTCACACCATGGTAATTACAGCTCCAGTGCCACCAAAGGAGCAAAAATTTCACAAGAATTAGTCGCAGAAAAATGTGGTAGCAAAGAATCTGAACCACAGCCAAAGCAGCCAGATTGCTGATAAACTCAGATAAAGGACCTCTAATGCCTCCAGCAAGAAATAACCCAAAATACAAGGGATCTGCTGGGAGGAAAAAAGCTGGAGACTGGAAACGTTGAAAGATATGCTGAGGGTGTCCTGAGGGGGGTAGTTTGAAGAAGGGTGATCTGCATGTGGGCAGAGCCTGAACTTGCTGCAGTGACATGGATCAGCACCAGCTTTGTGTTGTGGGGGAAGGGGTGCTGAGGAGAACTGCAGAGACAGACAAAGAGCTGGAAATTCGGATTGAGGACATAAAAATTTAGGTTAAACACGTTAGAAAAAACAAATGATAAACATCTGGCAGAGTGCTCAAGGAAATGGTGATGTCTCCTGAGGGATTGTCCCTGATGTGTTTTGTTAACAACTGGAATCGGAAAGGAAAGGTACTCCCTGCATTAGCTGAGCTCTCAGCTTGAGTAGATACACAGCATTTTTGCTGTAGCCCTTGTCCTCATGCTCCCTGGTGCTGCCTCAAGATCTCCCGTGTTTCCTGCTGGAAGAGCTGATCCCCGGTGCTGCACGGGGAGGAACTTGGTCTGGGGTGGGGAGGTGAAAGTCCTTGCCTATCAAAACCTGATAAAGGACCTCACACTTAAGCTTGGAGCTGCCCTGGTGTCACATTGGAGGTGTAAAACCCAACAGCTTCTCTGGGTGGGAGGTGAGAGGGATGCAGATGTATCCAGATATGAGTGAAAAAAAGGGAATAAACACATGGAAAATGTATCAAAAATCCCCCCAGGAAACACGGAAAAGGCCAGGTTGGCCCCCCTGAGGGCAAGGCTGGTCAGACACCTGAGTGACAGGGCCAGTGAATCCCGCAGGGGAGTGACTCAGGTGTGTGCTGTCACCTGGCAGGACCTGCAGCTCAGGGACTTGGTAATCCAGAAACAATTTATTGATGTTTTATGAGCCCTTGGTAGGTTTTCCTTTTATGAATTCATCAGGCTTTTAAAAACCAGGTGAAGATTTGCAGTTGTGTCAAAGCTGTGCTGCCAAGCACCTCTTGCTTTGTTTTGGAACCAGCCCTGCGTTGTTTTGGCTGGTTCTTGTATTGGGAATAACAATAAAGTGTGGTGCTGCCTGTGAGTGTCTCCTGCCTTTCTGTAGGCCTCCACACATTCCCCTTAGACATCTGAAGAGCTCTAGTCTTTTAAATTCTCTGTAGCAAAGCCGTGTTTAGTTCTCATCACCCCTCCCTGAACCTGTTTTGGCTTTCGGCTTTGGGGGTTTTTTGTTGTTGTGGTGGTTTTGTGGGGGGTTTTTGTTGTTGTTGTTGTTTTTTGGTTCTGTTTTTTTTTGTTGTTGTTGTTAATTTTTTCTGCTTCTTTTGTTTTTGAGTGCAGAGACTGGAATCTTGGATTTACTAAAACATGGAAGCTTTTCTTTTCCCTGAACTCCTTTCCTATGTCTGGACAGACCTTACCCGACCTGACCCTGCCCACCCTTAGGTGTAATCATTGTTTGGCTTCTTCTACAGGAGAGGGTTTCCTGCTCCGTATCAGTACCCAAAGATACATTAACTGCTTCAAATGACCTTCTGAAAGTTTTTTTAAAAAATATTTTGTTAAAATGCTCCTGTGATTTTTTTGAAAGTTATTTTTTCATTTTGGAAAAAATAAACCAACCACCAAAAGCCCCTCCCATTTCACCCACTGTTTTGTGAAGAGACTATGGGCTTTTTGTCTCCCATGGCAAGGGAGAGAAAGCAAGTTGTAATTGCAAGCTGTAGAAAAAAAGCACTTACCTCCACTCCCTTACCTGAGCTTCTGTCAGCAGCTGAAGGCAGAGAACTGATGGAAACTCCTGACAGGCTCCTCGGAGTCCTTCTGTGACCTCTCTGGAGGGCTGTGACTCCTGACTTAACCACAAGGAGGGCCAGAGGTGGGCTGTGGGTTAAGGGGCACCTCGGGGCTGGCTGGATCCCCGTTCCCTGCAGGCATGCTGAGTGCTTCCCTAATTCCCTGTGTTCATGGCAGGCTGAGGCTGCAGCACCTGTGCCCTGTGGTTAGCAAGGGCAGGCCCATAAGCTTTGCCCTTAGTCAGCAGCACCCCAGAGGTGCCTCACCAGCTGCTCTCCCCTTTCTGCTGCTCCAGATGCCTGCTCTAGTGTTAACAGCATGGATTGCACAACTCTTTCCACTTTCCCCCAAAACTAGCTGCTGATGGGAATGACCTTAAAGACAGCACTAGTGCTGGTTTAATCCTTAACTCCGGCTAATGGAGCCCTAAGGAGCACTTGATACCTTAATACATTACTTAAAACTAATCTGGCAGGTGGGTTGGTGCAGGTGCTGTGCTGGCAGCTCAGTGCTCAGCTCCCACAGCAGCATTCCCTCTCCTAACTGCTGGGATACTGGCACTGTAGGCATCTGGTTCTTACCCTGCAGAGGGGCCCATGACTTATTCAAGGTGGGCATTTGCAGCCACCCTTTGTCCCTTCGTGCTGGTGCATGGAGTTGACAGCTCATGACTTGTGTCCTTTTGTCCCTCTCCTCAAAGGTTTCTTGCTGCATATTCAGTTCCATGCTCACCTCTGGGCACCTTTCTGAACAAATACCAAATGCAGTATTACAGATCTGTAAGCTCTTCTATCATCCTATCCAGATTAAAAGATGACACCCACCATCCCAGTGCTGATTTACAGGATATAAAACAGTAACTTCTCTTTGCACAGGTTTAAGGGTTTATTTCCACCTCAAGCTCAGCAGCTTTCAGTTCACCCACAAACCTCCCTAGGCTTTGAGGAAATGAACTATTTACGTAGGGAGACCTGAAACAAAGATGCCCTTTGTGCAACAGAAGTAAGGGAGGCAGAACAAGAAGTGCCTTTGGCCACAGCTCATCAGTCCCAGCATCAGTTTATGGAGAGAGAAAGAAATATGTGCCTGAGTGCAGCTCATCTCACCCAATAGAGGCATCTGCCAGGCAGAAAGAGAATAATTTTTAACTTTTAGAATGAGATAAATGATGCAAGTCTCTCCCTTCCCTATCTCACCTGGAAAAGAAGATTTAGATAATTAGTTCCTAGCTTGATCTTCACTGAAAATAATATTCAGACCTGGAAGGATCTAAAGTAGAGTATCCTGATGGCCCCTCTGCTGCTGGAGCCCCTGATGTCAGACAGAGCTTCCTTGGCTCCCTCTGACTTACTTCTTGTGTCCTGGAATTCCCTTCCCAGGGCAGTCACCTCCTCCTGCCAATTCTTCTGTCAGTTTTCTCCAGCTGGAGGCGGATCAGGACAGTCTGTGCAATGGATGTGCTACCAGGGACAGGGCTGCACATGCAGATTTCTGCCAGCCCTTGCCTTCCCTCCTCTCCATCTGTGGGGTGATGCCCCTTGCTGCGGTGAGGAAAAGCCCACCCTTAATCCATAGAAGACATGGGTGTAGTGCCTTCTGCCTAAGGAGAGAGTAATTTTATTTGTGGTCCCAAAAAGAAATAGGGGATAAAGCTATGCCAGGGTTGGGAAGGGTGTACATGTCTGTGGAAGGCTGAGTCAGATATGCTGGAAATGCCCTGCAGTGAATAGGAGCAGTTTTTCTCTTATAATCATGTAATGGTTTGGGTTAGAAGGGACCTGGCCAGGTGGGAATTAGCTGCTCCCTGGCCCACACTTTCCCAAACTTGCAGAAAGCTGGACCAGCCACTGGCAAAATCATTAATTTCAGGATGCTGACTGGCTCTAGACCATGAGAGAGATTTCAGCATCCTGATGCCTGTCCTGTGCTGCCAATGCAGATTCCATGGGCCTTGGGAGGTCAGATGTTCCCTGTGAACCCTGTGCTGCAGGCTGGGCTCCTGGTGCATGCAGGCATGTCTCCAGAGGGAATATCATCTCCTTTGGAGGCTGCAGTGCCTTGAGTGCCAGTCCTACCTTGCCAAGCACTGGGTCATTTCCAAGCCTCCAAATCCCTTTTGGGACCTTCAGGAGAAGGCTGCAAGCTGTTTACCTGCAGAGTGGATCTGGGGATATCTGGAGGGGTGAGAGGTGCAGCACAGGAACAGTGGGCAGTGCTAGTGGCAAATCACTGCCAGCTGCCCTTCAGAACATGCTGCCCATGTTATATTCAGCTCCTCTTCCTTGGAATTCAGAAACACTTGGAATGGTAGCTAGAAGAAAATGAGGGCGATTTCTCTCTCTGCCTACATGAACACACACACTAAGAACACTCAGAGGCCCCCAGTTCTGTGAAATAACCTTCTCTTCCTTGGTGGTTTGTGATAGTGCAGCAGAGCCCAGCTGGGGAAGCATCCAAGGTGGCATTTAGGAAATCCCTCTGACTAAGCCAGCTAAGGACTCTGGAGAACTCTGCAGTCCTGTGCTGCCCAGCACCACTCCTGCCTTTGCCTGGGTCACTGGAGGGGAAGGAGGGCAGGTATTTTGGGAATTCTTGAAGGAAGTGAAAGCCGAGTCTGAATCAACTTCCTCTTGAATGTCTGTGAAGCCACTGAACTTCAGAGCGAGGTTTCTGCTCTGCACCAGGCTCAGTGCTTGGGCAGAAGTTTCTAAGTCATGCATGAGTCTTTTTCTGATACTAAAAGTGCAAAAATATTTCAGTGAAAGCAGAAGTTCTATTTGTGGATGTTCGGGTCAGCTTAGGTTGGAAATTCAGAGTACTGATCTGATGAGCAGCCCTTTAACTCTGCACAGCTGCAGCTTAGAGGGGTTACAAAGGTCCTTCTGCAAACAATGCCTGTACCAGGCCCTGAACTGAGCCTTGGCCCTAAAAATCTCACTGTGGGTTGGAGCAAATCTCTTACCTACCTTGCCTGTGGTTTTGTGCGTTATAAACTCTGGTCTTGTGCTGTTTGCACTTAACAGCAATGTGTGCTCACACTCTGCCCAAGAGACTCCCGGACTTCAGCTGTTCTCTGGAGGTGCTGTGTTGCTTTTCCCCTGCTACATGTTAGAAAAATAATAAATATTGGCTTTTTTACAGTGTTTATAGCCACATTTTCTCTCCAGTATAAAAGGTTCCTTCAGCTTTAGCTGCTCTGGTTTCTCAGCATTCCCTCCAGTGACCCAAGCAAAGGTCACCTGCAGGGAGCAGGGCACCTTTCTGGCCCCTGACTTTTGGCCAAGACAAATCCATAACCTCATCCATAACCCTCTGTCCTTATGTGTAACCCTCTGTTTGTGTCCATAACCCTCTGTTCCTGTGTTTTGGCTTGTGGCTGCCAGCTGGTTCAGGAGGCCCAAGGATAGGCAATGCCTGACATCCACCCACTGTACTCTGTGTAAATGCTGGAGTGGGGCAGAGCAGGGGTGAAATGGGGTTTCATGGTTTATCTCCAGGTGTGGCTATATGTTCTTCTAAGTCTTTTATTCCAAGTAGTAAAGCTGGTGTAACCCTGTGAATCCGTGGAATTGTTTTGTCAGCGAGGGAGCTCATGGAACTGAATTTTGCCCTGCAAGTGACACCATGTCTGGGTGTCACAAAGCTGTCTCTTTAGCCGAGGCAGCTCTGAATAATCTAACTCTGAACAATTTTGCAGAGAAATGCTGAAGTCTTTTATCTGACTTGAGAAAAACCCTTTGAGATCACCTTGGTATTCCTGGGGAGAGCTGTCTATAGTATCTTTGGGACAAACACACCTAAGAGGAGCTCAGTGGCTATAGGCTGTGCTCTGTTTGGATTTGTGTTTTGGGAACAAAAAGTTGGTGTGATTTGAACCAGATAGTAGGGCCTTTGAGGATCGATGAAGAGTCAGGTTTTCATTTTGCATTTTAACAAAGATATTCTCTCTCTGGCTCAGCGGTGGAGGCAGAACAGCAGCTGATGGTACAAATGGAGATGGGTTTGCCCAGGAAGCTGTTTCTGTGGTTCCTGGGATAGGCTGTGAGCTGGGAGCTGTTTGCTCCTGGGCTTGATGAACAAACAGCAGGTAGTAAAGAGGAGCTTTTAGGGGGCTGGGGAGGTGGGTGCTCAACCACAGCATTTCCTGCACCCATGTAGGCATTGCCAATGGGAGCTGAAGAAACTTCACAAGGGAGCTCAGTGTCCAAGCAGTCAGCGAGAGGAGCCTTGTCCCCGCCAGGGCCCAGGCTGGTGCTGGTGGGAGCCAGGGACATCCAGCTACTGCCTGCACACATGGAGCTCCTGGAAAGGAGGACTTAAAGTCTTGGGAGTGTTGAGTGGTGAGATGCAGCAGGGCAGCCCCTTTGTCCTCCTCTCTCTGTCCAGGCAGGAAGGGCTGTGGGAGGAGAGCAGGCTCAGGGGGGCAGTGGCAGGTCCTGGCTGAGCTTCTGGGGGCTCGGCATTGCAGTGAAGGGCTGGGGGTCAGGGCTGGTGCAGAGGCCTCCGGGCAAAGGGCTTGATGCTGGGGTTGAGGGGTGGGCAGAGGGCTCAAAGCCAGGGGTGGAAGGCTCGGAGCAGAGGGCACGGAGCTGGGGCAGAGGTCTTGGAGCAGAGGGCTCGGTGCCGGTGTGGAGGTGTTGGTGTAGGGTCAATGGGCTCCGTGCCAGGGCGAGGGGATCGGTGAAGGGCTCGGTGCCAGGGTGGAGGGCTCGGGGCACGAAGCCGCCCTCCCGCTATTGTTCCCGGCGCTCCCACTCCGCCATCCGTGCGGCACGATGCGGGTGCCGGCGGGAGCAGCGCCCTGGGCCGGGAATGCCGCTCCCGGCCCGCTCCATTTTCTGTCTCGCCCGTCGCGGAGACGCTCAGATGGCAGAACCGCGCTCGGTGGCCCTGGGAGGGAGGTGGAGTCTGCCCGTCCGCGGCCCGCCCTCCCTCCATTGTCAGCGGCGCGGCGGCGACACCTGCTCGGGCCCCGGCGGCCGGGATGCTCCTGCCCTTCCCGGCGGAGCGGGAGCGCTGCCGCAGTGCCGGGGCCGCAGCTCGCAGCCGGAGGGGGGAGATGCTGCTTGTGCCCGCCCGGCCCCGTTGCCGTCTCTGGAAATGAACATGAGTCTGCCAGGCCGCGTCTCCTGCTCCATGCTCAACTGCTTTGTAAGTGCTGCTTTTTATTCCCCTTCTCTCCTCCGTGGAATCGGGGCCGTGAGCCACCCGCGCTCTCCGGCTCACACGCCGGCGGAGGCATCCTCTGGATCTGCCCGGGGAGAGGGGGGATCCCCCTTCCCGCATGCCGCCGGGGGACACCGTGGCCTGTCCCCGCTACCCCGGCTGGGCCCAAGGGCACGGCAGTGCCCGGCGCCGCGGGCCGAGCCCTGGCAGGCCTGGTCACTGTGTGGGGCCGAGCCCGGCAGGCCTGGTCACTGTGTGGGGCCGAGCCCGGCAGGCCTGGTCACTGTGCCGGGGCCGAGCCCCGGCAGGCCTGGTCACTGTGTGGGGCCCGCAGGCTCTGCGCCCTGCCCGGAGCTGGGAAATGACCGTGCTGGAGCAGCCGAGCCCCGGGAGCACCGCGCCTCCTCCCTGCATGCGGCTGTGCAGGACCCGCCTGGGGCTGGGCTGTGCTGAGACAGGGGCCTGCACTCCGCGCCTTTCCTACCTCACCGAGAGGGAGGTTCCTGCTCTGTCCCTCCCTGCAGACCCACCCTCAACCCCCCAGGACACTCCTGGCCAGATGGGCTCCCAGGGCTTCAGGAGGCTTGTGAAGAGAGCAGGGTGCTGCCCCCCACCGTGCCGGTACCCGGGATGGGGTTGTGGCCAGAGGGGATGCTCAGCCTCTGCCCGCGCTGTGCTGCGGGCGAGGAGGGACTCAAGGACACCCAGGCGGGTGGAGAGCTCAGGCTGCCCTGTTTTAGTTCCTGCTGCTCCCTGGGATTTCTCTGTGAACTGCAAAGTGACGATGCGAGAGGATCTCTGCTTTCTGGCTGCTGCACCGGCACATGGGCATGCACCTTCCCTTTGTGCTCTCCTGGGCTGGTGCCTCAGCCTGGGAGTGAGCCGCTGGCAGGAGGGGTGCTGGGCCTCCTGTGGTCTCCAGTGAGCACTGGCTGCTGCTGGAGATGGTGCTGTGCCTTGTGTCCTTCACGGCATGGTGACAGGGGCAGTGCCTTTGCTGGGGCTGATGCTAAGTTTTATGAAGGCTGTAACAACATGTTACATGTGGGCAGGTTCCTTGGATGTGGGGTGGGAGGGGTCTGGCTGTTCCTGTCTGAGGTCCAGGGAGCACTTCAGTTGAGGCTGTTCCTTCAGGTGCTGAGGCTTCAGCCCCTGTCAGTAGCACAAGAGGATTCAGCATCATTTTAAATACTCCTGAGTCAGAAGGATTGGGATCTCCTTTCTTCAGGTTGAAATTGGGATTCTGGCTTGGGTGACATATCCAGAAAGATGTTGTTTTAAAATATTACTCAGTGCTTGCAGAGAACAAACAGTGTTTCCTGGTAAATGCTAGAGCCTAGAGCTAGAGTTAGAGGACAAGCAGCCTTCTGAAGAAAGTATTGCCACACCAAATACATGTGGAATTAGCACCATCCTGGATTCCCAGCAGTGAGCATCTGCAGCTGAATGTTCAGGTGCCACTCCTTTGGGCAGCAATTCAGTGATGGGACAGGGCCTGGGTGAGGGCTGGTGAAAATTGTCACCAAGAGTTCACACCAGAGCACAAGGAGCATTGGAACAATGCTGAGACAGACACATGGTGGGATTTGCAGTGTCCTATGCAGGGCCAGGAGTGGGACTTGATGATCTTTATCCCTTCCAGATCAGGCTACTCTTGATTTTATGAGGATTCTTATGTTCCAAACTGAGACATACACTCCACTTGTCAAGGATGGCATGTGCAGGTTCCATGTGACCTCTCAGACCATCCTGAGGCCTCTGTGAATTTTCTGGGTTATCCATCTGAGCAAGCTGGACATGTCCAGCTGCCCTGGGCTCGGTGTTGGCACCAGTCAGTAGTGCCTGTTGTGAATTATGTGCACTGGGATGCAGTTGTTGTAGAGTTGTAGGTTGTTCACAGTTGTATCTTCTCCTCCAGAAGAATCAGGCTCTTCCCAGATTTCTTTGGTGTGAGAGTGAAAAAGAAAACTCCTGAAACAAAGCAGTCTTTAAGAGGAGGAAGAGTAGGCTGACACTGGACTGTAGGTGGAAACCCTCTGTGTCATGGTGTCTCTGCTCTGGTGCCATGGAGCAGGTAACGGGAACAGCTGATGTGACAAGTTACTGTCACATCAGTCCCCTGTGGCCAAGGTGTGTCTGCTTAGCTTTCCAAACATCATTCAGCTGAAGAGGCAGGACTTGGAGGCTTCAGCATTTCACTGTATTGTGGGCACTCTGCAACAGCCAGAGGGACTGCTGGGGTCTGGAGGCAAAACAGCTATTTCCATGCACAGGTATCCCCAAGCTCCTGGAGTGCCAAGAGTATCCAGCATCTTCAATTTTTGGCTTTCACAGCATGTGTTGTGAGGCTGTCTGACTGTGTGCTCTGTTTGCAATGCAGGGTGAGGAAGGCCCTCCCAGTTTGGAGTACATCCAGGCCAAGGACTTGTTCCCCCCGAAGGAGCTCATAAAGGAGGAGGAGTCACTGCAGGTAAGGAAGTAAAAACACCCAAACAGCTCTGGGAGGTGGCAGGCTGGGCTCTGCAGAGCAGCTCTCCAGCTCAGCACATCCTGGAGCCCAAGGGTGTGCTGGTGCCAGGGGCACATTTGGAGCAGCAGGTCCCTGTGCGTGGGGGCCAGGCTGGCTGTTCCCAAGGCCCTGTCCCTGCCTGCCCAGCCCTGCAGCCTGCATCTAGGGAGATTACTGGGACAGGGGGAACAGGGGGGCCACACTCTGTGCAGCCACAGTGTGCAGCTGCACTGCCTGCTCTGCCCTCAAACATCTGGCTCCTGTTGTTTTCCTGCTGCACGGCAGCTGGAAGGTGGAACCTCCATATGATTCCAGCTTCCTGCTGCAAAAAGCCCTGGGAAGAGTCCCGGGTGCTGCTGCTCCTGTGCAGTAAGGACAGCATTCCCTGCTGGGAATTGGTGCTTCCTTTAACATCATCCAGTGCTCGTCATCCTCCTCCTAGGGCTGGAGCCAGGCTCACCTTGTTCTTGCTGCAGTGTTTGAGTTTGTTCTGAGACTGTCACTGCCTTGGCAAACAGTGCTGGGGAAAACAAGGACTGAGAGCTAATGGCTTGAACGAACAGCCACAGGCTGGGGAGTTGTGCATGGCTGTGGCTTTGGGGTCTGAACCTGCTGGGGCGACTCTGAATTGAGACTTCTTGAGAAGAGCAGACTCTGCCTTAGTTTGCTGCATGGAGAAGTAAAGTTCAACCCTCCCAAGTGTAACTTGCCTTCAGTAAATTGTTAATTTATTGTAAAGCTGAATGTTCAAGGCCAGCTTGGATGGGGATTGGAATCTGGCCTAGTAGAAGGTGTCTCTGCCCACGACAGGGTGTGGAACTGGATGAGCTTGGGTTGGGATGTCACTCCCAGCCCAAACCATTCCAGGATCCTGTGACTTTAGAAGGATGCTATTAGTTGATAACAGGCTGTATTGGGGCACCTGCTGGTTTATTCTAGAATTTCCCTTGGTCAGTTCTTGCAGCCTTACCAGCCCCTTTCTGTTCTGTCTCCCTTCTGTTGCTTGTGAAAGAGCCACATAAGCAGGAGAGACATATGCCAGATAAAAAAAGCTTTGGCAAGCGTGCAGAAGTCAACTGCAGAAATAAAGAGAGGATATTCTCTTAGGCAAATAATTAATATTTTTCAAGAGAGTTCGGATAGATGCCAGGCTAAGGTGGTTATTTTTGTACAAAGAGAAGAGAAGTTCTTAGTACAGTTGCCAGTTGAAGTCTGAAATCCAGGAAATTCAGGTTTTTATACCCAAGCCATAGAAACAACTTCAAAATAAAGAGAAGGTGGTCTGACTTGTACTAATTACAGTGTAATGAATTTGTCATCAGCTGCCCTGTCTGGCAGGTTTCAGCTCTGTCTGAAATGATAAATCATTGTGACATTTTTTGCATAATTGGTTACCGACATCACCTGGTGTAGGTGGTATTCAGGCAACAGGAGATGCCTGATTAGCTAAGGACAAAGGGGCTTGGTGAATTTTAGGCTGTTCTGCTGCCTTTTTTTCTAATATAAGAAAAGTCAGACTTGACTGTCTGCCAGGATCCTGTGTTTTAAAAATAACTATGGCATGTCCAGACTGATGGGGAGTAACAGACAGTTGATTATGGAGATATTTTTAAAAATGAAATTCAGGTAACTTTAATGAAGTTTTCTTGCTTAATCAGGACAAACTTCCTTAGTCATATAAATAACCATACACAGAGAATCCCTGAAAGCCTTGTTGGCAGTAACTGGGTACAGCTTTGGTTCATTTGCTTACCTGGATGGTTCTGCTGATTCTCACAGGGCTGCTGAGGGCTCCCTATGTTTAAATGGCACAGTAGGATCAGACATGCCCTGGGACACTGCCCTGGGACAGAGGCTTCTGATCAGTCACAGAGTCCCAGAATCACTGAGGTTGGAAAAGACCCTCAAGACCATCAAGTCCAACCTGTGACTGATCGCCATGCTGATCACCCAGCTGCTCCTTGGATGCCTCCAGGGATGGTGACACCACCACCTCCCTGGGCAGCCCTTTGCAGTGCTTCCCCATGATGCTGGGCTCTTTCAGCTTCTCTCTGAGCTGTTCTGTGGTCACATCTCTCTCCATGCCTCTTGTGCCAGGGCTGGTTTCCCCTCTCTGAAGAGCAGGAACAGTCAGTTTCTCTGTCCCTAGGCCACCCCTCACTGTCAGGTGTGCATGGCACCCAGGTGATCCCTCAGGAGGTGCTTGCTGGCTCTGGAGGCATCCTTGAGGAGAGCTCCATGTGTGAGGCTGAGCAGTGGAACCAGTGCTGTCCGTGGTACTCTCAGGGGAGCACCTTGCTAGGTGTGGTTCCTTGGGAGATGCACTGCAGAGGCAATGGAAAGAGTGGCTCTGGGAATTCCAGTGCACAAAGTGATCTGACCTGGTGTTGTCTCCTTTCCAGGTGCCATTCACTGTGTTGCAGGGTGAGGGGGTGGAGTACCTGGGCCATGCCAATGATGCTGTGATCGCCATCTCCAACTACCGCCTGCATATCAAATTCAAGGACTCTGTGATCAATGTGAGTCTGGCTCTGCCTGCACCATCACCTCTCGCAGGGTTTCAGAGCAGGGAGGGGTGGGAATACCCCTGGGGGTTGTGGCACAAGAAGATGCCTCTTGGAGCATGCCAGGCCTGGGTGTACGGTTGCTGTTTTGCTGCTGTATTTAGGTGTGAGGATGGGGTTTTCCTTTGGCTAGTAATTAGGTCTTTCCTTTGCTGTTTTCTTTAAATTCAAGCAATAACTTTGGTGGTTTTAAGGCTGTTGAGGTCTCTTGTAGGCCAGTTTCAACGAGACTTCTCACCAACACAAAGTCGAGCAGTGAGAGCTTGAGGCTTTCTCTCACTGCCTTGACTTGCTGTCTCTAACTACAGCTGTTGTTTGGCTCAGTTACCTGTGCTTGGCTGGATGTGATTGAGTCAGGAACTGGCCCCAAGTGGGAGATTACCAAGGGAGAGAACAAGAATCAGAATAATAATCATGGAAGAGCTCTGTGCTGACTCATGGAGCTCCATAACCATGAGAGTGGGATTGTAGTTCACAGAAGCAGCTTGTAACTGTGCTGGAGCATGAGGAGCCTGCAGGCATGACTGCTGGTACTGCTCTGGCCTCTGGTGTGCCTTGTCATGCCCTCCATCTGTCCCTCCCTCGCAGGTGCCTTTGAGGATGATGGAAAGTGTGGAGTGTCGGGATATGTTCCAGCTTCACATCGTCTGCAAGGACTCCAAAGTGATCAGGTATCTGGTTTATTGCTGTGGTACAACTGCTGCTGCTGCAGGCTGGAACCAATTCTGGTGGATCCCTCTGTGCTGCCATTAGAATTGACCTATCCATGGTCAGAGTTCTAAGGCCTAGGGCTGTGTTCCTTTTCCTAGCTCAGTCCTGGCTGGGTGAACTTCCCCACTGAGAGTGATTTGCCTTTGGGTTTGCAGGTGCCATTTCTCCACCTTCAAGCAGTGCCAGGAGTGGCTGAAGAGGCTGACTCGAGCCATCGCCCGCCCTGCCAAGCCAGAGGATCTCTTTGCATTTGCCTACCATGCCTGGTGCTTGGGGGTGTGTGTGGATGAGGAGGATCAACACGCACATCTCTGCCGTCCAGGTGAGCTCCTGGCCTGGCTCTTCCTGCTGTTCTGGCCAGCAGCACTGCACTGCAGTTGAGCTCTTGTTCATAAACTCTGTCTGGTCATCCTGGGCCATGCTGCAACTGGCCTAGAGATCCAGGTGATGGCCAGATCCTGCTGAATAAGAAGCACAGAGAAAGGAATTAGTTACAAACACAACCAAAAACTTTCTGACCCAGCAACACAGAAGCAGCTTTTCCCGTTCTCCTTGTGAGAAAACATCCTATACTTAAGTTCTCTCATCGCAATGATAGAGACCTGTCCTGGAGTGGTAAATAGCATCAGTTTTGAGGCAGCCTAATTAATATTAGCCTATTTGCATCTCTTCTCCAACACCCAAAAATGCCATGACATTCCCAAGATCAGGTCTTTGGAGAGCTCTGGCTCATCCTCACACAGATGCAAATCAAGTCTTTGAGTCCATGCAGAGAAAAAAGGAGTTGTGCTGGTGCCCTCCTGTGGACTGGGAGTTTCCCTTCCCTGGGAACACAAAGTTCGCTTGCAGTTGCTTTGTCTTATTGATGATGAAACTGTTTAGAAACAGAATTAAAATGAGTGAGAAACCTGGCTTTAGACGGAAAAATGAGCTGATCCTACAGGACAGCAGCAGTAGCCTGAATGGAATGTCCAAAGACAAGCTAGATGGAGGGATGAGGTTCAATAGTACAGCTATTCCAAGAGAAGCTGATAGGGGAAATGTAAGCTCTGTGTCCTTACCAAAACCCCAGAAATCAGAGATACTTGCTGTGTTTCCTTTAGGGAAAGTGCTTAGTACAAGTAAACTCACCTGTGCAAGTTGTTTCTGCAGGATATGGCTGAGTTGAAGAGCAATACAGTATTTATTTATTAACAAGATTTGACACTGGAGCAACAAAGGCATCCAGAATTTATGAGGCAAGGCTAAAACAAGAGAGAGAACCCTGAGTCAGTGTCTGAGCAGTCTGGAGGAAGGAACTGCCTAGGGTGCTCAGTGCTCCTTGCCATAGGGTTCCTGGCATCCACTTTGGAAGCTGTTTGCCAGACGGGCAGAAGTGGATTAAATTAGCGCCCACACACCCCCTTGACATGGCAAGTCTGTTTCTGTGCCCTGAGATGAGATCTGATTTGACAAAACAAGCAGGGGGAACCTCTGTGAGGGACAAGACTTTCTGGCTTCTGAAGTATAGTCCCTGCTGCCATCCAGTTGTCCTGGAGTTTCTCATTGCCAAAAAGATGCTCTCAGGGCTGGAGCCCCTCTGCTCTATAGGCCAGGCTGAGAGAGCTGGAGGTATTCACCTGGAGATGAGAAGGCTCGAGGGAGACCTCAGAGCCCCTTCCAGGGCCTGAAGGAGCTTATAAAAAAGAGGGAGAGACTTTCTATACAGGTGGATAGTGACAGGACATGGGGGAACAGTGTTAAAGTCACAGAGGGCAGGGTTAGATGACATGTTAAGGTGAATTCTTTAATCAGGGAGTGGAGACGCCCTGGCACAGGATCCCTGGAAGTGTTCAAGGCTAGACTGGACGGGGCTTGGAGCAGCCTGGGATAGTGGAAGGTGTCCCTGCCCATGGCAGGAGTGGAGCAGGATGAGCTTCAGGTCCCTTCTGACCTAAACCTTTCTGTAGTGTTGTGACTTTCAGCAGCCTGTGACAGTTTGCTGTGGGGTTCCACAAACACATTCAGATTTCCTCTGTGCTGTCAATAACTCCCTGTGCTCTGTTCCTCAGGGGACCACGTTAGGTTCCGGTTTGAGATGGAGCTGGTGAGGATGGGCTTCGACCTGCAGAACGCCTGGCGCGTCTCTGATATCAACAGCAATTACAAGTGAGTTTTTCATCACTAGACTCTCCTCACTCTCCTTTTGCCTTACTTTTCCCTTGGTAATCTCTGTGCAGAACAGTGGGTGAGTCAGACTCCAGCTAATCCTCCTTCCTGGCCTTGACAGTCCTCAGGCAGATCAGAGTATGAGCCAGATCCCTTTTCTTTCTGCCTTTCACATCATGGAATTGGAGAGGGAATACAGCCCAAACATCAGAGCTAGCAGGAACTGTAAATGCTGACTCAGGTAGTTTATATATGATGGCTCTAATTCCTCAGGGAAGACATTTGGGGGTCTGGAGGTCCATCCATTGTGGGTTTGTCTTTCTGGTCCGTCCTTCTCTCTAAAATGCTCAGTTTGACATAGCAACCACAGTTTCTATACACTAAGGCAGTTGTTCAGCTCTGTGAGGAGCTGGGGTGAGCCAGTGGAGAGCTGTCAGGAGGCTCAAGAGTATGGGAATGAGTGAGGCTCATTCAGTGAGAGCAGGAGAAGCTGAAGGGTGATCTGCCTTCGGCTGCTGGCAGGACATTCTCATGACAGGAGTAAAACTGGCAATGGCACATGACAGAACAAGAGGTAACAGCCCCAGAGCGCATTGGGAGGTTCACTATGTGGAAGGGAAAAGAGCATTCCTTTGGAACATGGTGGTGTGCTGGGCACATCCCCAGCAGGGGTGTTCTCCATCACTGGGGTGTCACATTTCAGGTAAGCCAGTGTTGGAAGTGGTCCCTGTGGGCATTGGGGTGGAGATCTCTACAAAGTTTTCCCAATCTCACAGTGGAAGAGACCTTTTGCCAACAATCATTGTTTTCAGCCTGTCTTCTATTCCTGCAGAAGCACAGGACTCTTGGAGAAGGGCAGCTGCACTGTTTGCAGCAGGTGGCATTAAGCCAATGGGATTTCAAACTTTGATGGACATACTTATTTGAATATTCCCTATAATCCTGGTCTTGAAATCACTGGTATCCCTCAGCCTTTCCTCTCTGTTCCAGCCAGTCCAGGCATGCCCATTATCTATGGATTGGACAGCTCCAGGTCACTGTTTCCTGTGGAGACCATGAGAAACCTCAGACACACTGGACTGGGGAAATCCCAGTTTTGGGGCTTGCTGCCTGTTCTCTTTTCCTGAAGAATCCAGGCCACAAGCACTAAATTCGGGGGGTGATTTCCATTTTACCTCTGCCCTACTCACCATGTCGTTGCTTTGGAACTGTTCACATGACTTTGTTGGCATTTTTACAGTTTATTCAAAAGTTGTTGTCCTGAACTGCTCAGTTTTGGAGTGCGCAGCCTGTGGGTCCCTGCCCTAGAGTTTCTGTATGTCAAGCCTTCTTCCCTCTGGATCTTGGGGTGTGGTTCCCTCTGACTATTTCAGGAAGTTCAGCTTCCATTGACCATCTGTGCTTTGCTTCCTGGCCAGAAATCCACAGCCATTAGCCACCTTCTCTGAAGACGGGTGTTTGATTTCCAACCAAACCAGGGAATAAAGGACTTAAAACAAACCTCAGCAAGCTGGGTGTAGGCCTGGCTTTGCTTCCCTCCACCTGCTGAGTTCCTCCCTGGGGATCCTCGCAGGTCCCAGCTTCCTGCAGAAATCCTGGGATCTCAGGGGTGGTGTAATTGCCTTGTGCAACTCAAACCGGTTCTCTCTTGCTGCTTGGGGAGTGTAGCTTTAAATCCTGCCTTGGCTTTTGATCATAACCACTTGCCTCTGTTCACAGGGATCAGGTTACTTTTTAACTGTTTATAGTCCTTTTATCTTTTATTTTCCTGCATTGGCAAAACAGTGTTGTTAAAGACAGGATACTCCAAGGTAATGGCTTTGTTCCTTGTCTTTCAAGTCTGTTCCGAGATGTCCTTATCTGGGAAGTATTATCTCCTTCCTGGCGACAGACATCGTAAAATGAGAGCAATACAAGCTTATAATAACCACTCCTTCAGTCTTGATAAAAGTATGCAGTGATAATAAAATTATTACACAGTCTCTCCCTGGTTCTTGCATCTTCAGGGATCTTATATCCAAGGAAATGGGATCACTCCAGCATTGCCCAAATGGTCCACACAGGCTCTCCAGGGTAGTTGCTTTGTATCAGCTTTAGTACTGGTGCGTTTGGTACACATGTAGTTCCTTCAAAAAAAGGAAAAAAAACCCCAACACTTTTCCTCCAATATTGATTCTCATTTTCAGATTTTATCTTTTTACTGTTGTGGTTTTATTTAACTTTGAGTTTATGTGGAAAAAGTTGCCTGGAGTTCTGTTACTCCTTTAGCCAGATGGTATTTCCTACTGGTTTCTGAGACTGCTCTTAATTCAAATTCTGTCTTTTTTACACTTCTCTATATATTTTAATACTATCCATACCACTGGCAAGTGATAATTACTGTCTCTGCTTGGATTTGCCACAGGAACATGTGGACAGTAAGTCTGTGAGGACTGTTAGTGGTACATGTGTTTGCCTTATGTGAAGCAAGAGCTTGGACAAGGCTCTCAGGGATGGGATGAGATTGTTGGGGTGTCCTGTGCCTGGCCAGGAGCTGGACTTGATCCTCATGGATCCAAATCAGGGTATTTCATGATTCCTTTCCCTCATTGCTATATCTGTGGTAAGAAGGTTCTCCATTGATCCTTGTTCATAAGTGCTGATTCCTGTGTCTGTGTTGTTCCAGCCACCCTCTCCTGCCATCAAACCTCAGAAGTTCAAGACTGTTTCTCTTGGTGGTCTGGCTCAGCCTGGTCCCTGGGGCTTTCCAGGCTACCCCACTTCAGCTCTGTGGAGACACACCTGTTAAAAACCACAGGCACACAAAAAATCTCAGAAACCCCTTCTGAAAATCCAAATCTGCCCTATCTGCTCATTCACTGATGTTTCAGGTAGCTCTCACTCACGAGGGGTGACCTCCCTCCCAAAGAGCCATTTTGACTCAAAACCCAAGTGCACCGAACTTACCCTTTTTATTGTTGCTGTTGTGGGAGCCTTATCCCCTCTAAAAACATTGAATCTACTGAGTGATGAATGCTGTAACTAAAGGATTTTTCAGTTATTCTACTTTGGAGCTGCTTAGGTCCAAAGGAAGAGTCAGAGACTTCTGTATAATTTTGCTGGTAGCACCAAGAAACACCTGTGTGTGTCTGAAAATGTCACCTTTGATTCAGACACTGGTGTGTTCTGTGTGGAACAGCACAAATCTCCCATGGGAATTTCTGCCCTCTCAGCCTTTCTGCTTCTCTTCCAGCCTCTGTGGATGTCATTCCTGTCACTCCAGGGGTTGGTAGTGTTGCCTCAACTTTAGGCTTGGGGTTTTATCCATGCACATTCTGGTGGATGCTGGTCACTATGAGCATCACACCTTTACCCTCACCTTCCCCTGGAAGTTGCCCACACTTTGTTCACAAGCTCAGCCTATTTCAGCCTTCTTAAAAAGCTTGTACTCTTAAATTTGGGGTGCCACAGATATTCTTCCTTGTATTAAATTATAAGTTACCGTTAAGCCAGCAGTTACTTTTCCTGGATTTTCACTTCCTCTACTGTATTCCTCTGAAATTCTAGCCTAGAAAGACATGTCTCTTTGTCTTGACCTTACTGCCTGTTTCTATTCACCCTGCTTGAATTCGGTTTCACTTCTTAAAGATGTCCTGTTTCCTACCTGAATTTTATTGCTTTCTATCTTACTGTTTTCCTAAGGCTACAGAGTTTTAGTGATTTAACTCTTGGAAGATACACTCCTGAGCCTCTCCTGGACTATCTCTCCCCAGTCCGTGCTTTTAAGATATCACCCATGTTTCATCTGAGGTGCAAGGAAACTGTTTGCAGTTAAGTGAAGCCCATTCATGTATAGACACAGCTATTCCAGAAGTTCCTCCAGACCTGAACAGGTCTTAACCCTATCCCACATTTCTGCATCCTCAGTCACGCTTCACTGCTTCTCTAATTTCCTGGCCACCTTTACTTATGGAATACGAGGCATTTCAGAGATGTCCAAGCCCAGACATCCTGCCATGGACAGCCTGGTCTTAACCTTTTTAACTGACAGCTTTAATTTTGCTTCCTGAATTCCTCACCCAGTTGTTTTTATGCTTTAGGCACCCTTGCTTTCTGCCTGGGGCTCTCAGGGGAGCTGTGTAGACACTGCAGTGCCGTGTTCCAGCGTGGCTAGTTCTTCACTAGCACCATAAACTAATACTGGATTGTGCCTGTTGCCATCAGCTGGAATAGCCTGGGCTCAGGAACACCAGACGCTCTGGAGCTTACTGGCTGGATCCATTCACCCGCCTCACTTTGCTCCCCATCTGCCCTGAAACATTCCTGCTAAATGATGTAGGATAGCCTTGAGCCGGAGCTGCTCTTTGATGTTCCCTGTCATCTACCCATGTGTGCCTGCCTGGACTGCAGAGACTCAGCTGGTCCCGCTCCCACTCCTGTGTCTGAGCCTGTCACAGCTGCAGCTGGTCTGTAGCTGCAAAGATAAATTTAGCGATAACAGACCCCCAAACTCAGCCAGCCTAGAAATAAACATGCCCCTGGGTGAGCAATGATAGGACAGATTTGAACTCAAACAGGGACCCCAGCCAATCCCATTCAATCCTGAATGCAGGACATCATTGGCCAGGGAGCTGGGTGGTGCTGAGACTCCGACCAATCAGTTGTCTAAGCCTGGGAATTTTGAAACCCCTATAAAAGGAGGCGGCCATAATAAATCTCTGCTGTTTGTCTCACAATCATCGATGAGTCCAGTCGTGAATCTGTATCCAACCTACGACCTGTAATGTAATAAGTGATGATCCTGACATGAGGACACAGCCATTTCCCACAAGCAGGGTAGGGGAGACAGAGGACAGCTCATGCAAAACCTGTCCACAGCAAAAAAATCTGCCAAAAAAGGTGAGAAGAGCATTTTTACAGTGAAAAAAGCTGCAAAAATACAGCGAGCAACGTTGTCGGAAGTAAAAAACCATTCAAATCCAGATTCCTTTTGTATATACTCCTAAAATAGAAGAATGGTGCAAAGAAAATGGGAGGATGGTTTTTGCTGGAAGAAAACCCAGTCTTTAGGCTATGGACCCTCTCTTTACTTCAGCAGAGGGTAAATTATGAGCAACAGGCTCTGAAAGCTGCAATGGACATTATAAAACACAGGAGGCTTGTTTCAGACTACCTGTGGTGGTTGGAAGCTGAGTGGGATGCAGAGAGGGCAGTGGAGATGCCGCAGGTGCTGCCCGCCGAAACAGCCACCAAGGACAGAGAGCAGAGCACAGTGACGGGGAGCGAATGCCATCCTGGGGAGCAAATGCCATCCTGGGGAGCGAATGCCATCCCGGGGAGCAAATGCCGTCCTGGGGAGCGAATGCCATCCCGGGGAGCGAATGCCGTCCCGGGGAGCAAATGTCGTCCCAGGGAGCGAATGCCATCCTGGGGAGCGAATGCCGTCCCGGGAAGTGAATGCCGTCCCGTGTATGCCAGCAGAGTAGACAAGCGAGAAACCGAGGGAGGAGCTCCCCCGCCGCCACTGGCATCTGCAACATCTGCATCACGCGCAAGTTTGCCCGTGCTGTGACTGCCTGAGCTGCTGCCACTGGGTGCATCCTCAGAATGCCTGGAGCCACCCGTGCCCCAGCTGCAAGAACCATCGCTTTGCTACACGACCCTCGTTACCATGGTCATGCCTGGCATGCCCACTTACAGCTTTGGCACGCAGGCAGGAGCTGGAAGTCAAGTGGTGCGCGACGTCAGAAATGCCAGTGTGGAACTGCACGCACCAAAACCCAGAAGCGCCATTGAAAAGTTGCATCGGAACAGTGGAGCACTGCAATCATAAAGCCAAGGCTCGAGAAGCATGAAAGGCACTGTGGCAGCCAGTGCCCAAGGAACTGGAAAGCCCTGCTGGCTGTGAGCAGCCACAGGGAGCTGCAGAGCCGAGTGGGGTCACCCAGCGCCAAGAGTCGTCCTGGGGCGGGTGCCCAATTACATTGCATAGAACCACCACAGTTTGCTGCCGGAGCCCAACACAACCTCTGAACCAACCACAGCCATGCCAAGAACCACCATGCTGGGCGTGTCTCGAGCAGCCCCACCCCAAACTCCCAGGACCAGGGAGTCATCTGGCGGCTGCTGCAGGTCCCATTCCTGCTTCCTGCAGCGGTGGAGCGGGGCCGTGGGGCACAGCAGTGCAGCTGAGTGGGCACAGCCGGGTTGAAGAGATGCCAAGGTCCAGAGGTGACAGGCGGGGCTGTCCCGGCCCCACAGCCCCCCGCAGCCTGCCATGGCCCACTCGCCCATGGCGATACAAGTGCCCAGTGTGCAGAGCAAGCCCAAAGGGAATACCCACAGAATTGAGATGCATTAAAAAAGCTCTTTTGGTAAGGGTTTCAAAAATCGAACACGAGAAATGATTGCCATAAGGCAAGCACCCATTCTAATGTTGGTTTCTTTGTACCTTCAACAGCTTTAGTCCTCATGCTTTGATGGACAATACTGGGCTCTTTTCTTTTCAAATGTGCAATGAAGTTTCAGTACAATATTGTGTAATATTTAAGGATTTTAGTTTAATTTATAATTTACTTCTGTATAAAACTCACAGTAATTTTCCAGGCTTTTTTTACTCTTCAGAGGAAAAGAAGCATCAAGGTATTTATTTTCCTCTTCCAAAAACCTTGCAATTTCAGTTACAGGATTTCAAAATCTAAATTAAATTTTGTTCTCAGTCATTTAAAATTGTGCTAATATTTTATTCAAGGATGAGAACTGTAGACTATTTCTGGTTTATCTAGAATTAACAAATCTATAGCAAATCACCCGGATTTACAATGTAAGCTCTAAAGCTTAAAAGATTATTGAGATGACATCAAAAAGAAACGTAGTAAATATGTTTTATAAAGGGAAGGCCCTATTATAAGGCATACTAAGTTTAGAATGTTTTTCCCTAATTTTTCATAGTAAACTGTTTCCAAAATGAACTTATACACTATATTCATATAATATTCATAGTAATATTTATCTAGACTTCCCCACCTTACACTGTTGATGCTTACAAATGCAAATACAGATGATAAAACCCAATCTCTAACTGAACACACTTCATAATAACTCCAGAAAATAGCAACATAACACTTAGGTTATACTTTGTGACATTTTAAAATTCAAAGACATTGTTTTAAAGGTGCTAAAAATAACATTCTAAGTTCATAAAAGCAAACATAGAAGTACTAATCTGGTGTAGAAGAGAAGTGTTTCATTAGCAAAGTTGCAGAGTTTCCTGACTGACGATTTGCCATCTGTCATTTTTATTCACAATGTCTATAAAATCATTTTCAAGCTGAAAATAATTTTCAACTGCCTTTCATATTTTACTCATGCCAACTGCTGTTGAAGTCAATAGCAAGTTTCTGAATATAGCAGGTCTGTCACTGCTATCACTAAAGTACTCATTTACATGTTTTCTTATTTTTGAACCAGAATTTAAACATATCTTTTAATATTCAGTTTTTGCAACTGAATATACAGAGGTAATAATCACAGAACTGAGGTAATTTGCAATTACAGAAAAGTTAAAAACTATACATGAGAAAGTATTAACTTTCTTAAGGTAAAGAACTTCTAATTAACAAAAATAATTGGTACTGCAGGAAACATTAAAGATGCATAATCACACCAAAAATATTTAAATTAATTAGAATTGTTGATTAGTCCATGTGGACTGCAAATGAACACCTTCCTTTTTTATTTTTGTTGACTAATTCTGACTCAATTTCAAAACTCGTAACAAAAGGAAAAGGTTCATTATTTATACTGCTGCCATTAAGCAATGATGTTAAGTAGAGTGATGATAGTACAATAGCTATATAAGTAACTTAATTCCCTCCAACCTCAAGAATCAAATATGTTAAAGACATTACTAACACAAAGATGTGTCATTTTAATCATATACCAGGATATGACCTGTAAAACCTAACTGAAATAAAGAAATGTTTCCTTTGGTAGTTTTGAATTGGTTCATTTGTAACAAAAGGGTAAATAGTACTTTGAAAAGAGTTGTATATATATGTACATAGTTGCAGTTATTTACAAGTTATTTATAACATCATTGGTTATTTAGTTAAGGATAGATGATAAAGCCAGCTGTTCTGTGAGTCATTACTGAAAGACTTCTTTTAAAGGAAGGAAGCCCTCCCATCTAAGTCTTAGCTCTGGCCAAGCTATGGCCTTGACTGGCAGGAAAAGTGTGCCATCAAACCCACGTGTTTCTGTGCTGAAATTGAAAGCAAGTTGCTTTGACTAGCTGATTTGGCTTTGCAGAAGCTGAACCCCTTTCCTTTGAGGTAAACATGGACACCTCATCTGGAAGAGGCCTTCCAAGTCCTCATTGTGAAAAGAAGGCTCCTTAGCAGATCCTGGGTGATAGCGAAGCATATAGGCAGTTGTAAGTTAAATTGTAATGTTAATGTTAATGTAATTGAATTGTAATGTTAATTGTAATGTTAATTTAATTGAAAAGTGTATGTTTTGTTAGGATTAAATTATGTTCCTGTTAAGTTGTTAAGATGAAGGGGGAGAGTGTGGGGTTGATGTATTGCCCCCTCAAAAGTCTTGAGTGTTCTCATGTTTTTCAATCAATTCACAGCATACCCTAGCAAGCCAACAATTTTTCAGAAGCAGAAGATTGTCAATAGTAAGACAATCTACCCATCACCCTACTTGAACCCCAAGACTCAAATATTTTGGAGACATCAGTGGCAGAAGGATGTGTATTTTCAACTGAAATGGTTTTGAATTGAATTGTTTACTGTTTGTAGTGTAAAGTTGTAAAATTATAACTTCTAAGTGATGACTTGTGGCATGCCATCTTGAAAACTTGTATTGCTGGTGTTCTTGTTTGACAGCTCCTAGATGTGAATATTACATTTCCAATGATACATGAGATACATCATGGGCTGGAGGAGACTAGGCTTGTTGAGTTGGGTGGAATCCTATTCAAACTAAGTTTATTATCTGTGTCATCATGTTGTCTTTGTCATCTGGTCTGCAAGGCACCTGCAGAGGATGACAAAGAACATTTTGCATTTTTTAATAAAATAGGAAGGGGGAATTGTCACAGCTGCAGCTGGTCTGTAGCTGCAAAGATAAATTTGGCTATAACAGACCCCCAAACTCAACCAGCCTAGAAGTAAACAAGGCCCTGGGTGAGCAATGATAGGACAGGTTTGAACTCAAACAGGGACCACAGGCAATCCCATTCAATCCTGAATGCAGACAGGCCAGGGAGCTGGGTGGTGCTGAGACCCCAACCAATCAGTTGTCTAAGTCTGAGAATTTTGAAAATTTTTAGGAAATTTTAGGAAAAGGGAATACAAGTGACCTTGTCCCTGATAGTAACAACTGCTTTAATTACCCAATACAGCCTTGCTGCTAATACAGCTATATCAAATAAAGATAAGTGTGATGACAGGGAGTGAATTAGCTGGTGAGAGGAGGATCTTGAACCAGAGGATCATGAAAGGAGGAGGATGATCCTGAGGAGAGAGAATCACAGCTGTGAGGTCAGTCTGGATCTGCAGTCAGAGCCTGTTGTTGGAACCTGCAGTCATAGTCTAGCAAGGTAAAAGCCTGCAGTCACAGTCTGCACGCTAATACCTGCAAGTCTTAATTTAGCAGGGAATAACCAGCAGTCAGAGGCTACGAGGGAAACCTAGAGTAGGAGCTTGCTGCAGCCAGAGTTAGCGAATGGTTGGAGTCACGATGGCTGAGCTGTAAAGACGAATAAACCAGGACCCTTTTCATGTTGTGATAAAAAAGAATTCTGTGTCTCAGCTCATTTCTACCCTCTAACAAAAGGGCTGCTGCAACAGGCCATAATAAATCTCTGCTGTTTGTCTCATGATCATCGGTGCATCCAGTTGTGAGTCTGTCTCCAACCTACAGCCTGTAATGTAATATGAGCTTGCCCTCAGCCTGTGCTGGGAGCAGCAGGGGCAGGGGAGAATCTGCAGAAGCCAGAAAGCCCCCACTGCGCTCCTGGAATTTTTCGTGTGCTACAATCCCAAAATGGTTTGGGCTGGGAGGGACCTTAAAGCCTATCCCAACCCACCCCTGCCGTGGGCAGGGACACCTTCCATTATCCCAGGCTGCTCCAAGCCCTGTCCAACCTGGCCTTGGACACTGCCAGGGATCCAGGGGCAGCCACAGCTTCTCTGGGCAACCTGTGCCAGGGTCTCACCACTCTCCCAGGGAACAGTTTTTTCCCAATATCCCATCTGAACCTGCCCTCTAGCAGTACTGTCTGCTCTGAGTTCTCTCACTGCTGGTACATGTTCAGGTATCTATAAGAATTTGATTTCTGGCACTGCACCAAACAAGATATGATTTAGGTCTCACTCCTGTCACTTTGTTTGCATACCCCCAATCCTCACTGCTAAATTTCTGCTCAGATTTTTGTCTTACTCACTGAACAGTGTGTCAAGTTGAGCAGTGGTATCATCTTCTGCCAGGCAGAAAGTGGTAGGCCATTCTTTACCAGAAGCTCTGTGTGTACCTGCTACAAGAAAACAAAAACTACATGTAAATTGTTGACTGTTCCTGTAAACCCTCATGAATTCTCCAGAGGTTGTTCCAAAGGCATACCGGGAAGTACTATAATACTTAGTATGAGCCCAGAGGTGAGGCCTGAGGTAAAAGGAGGTTGTCTTCTCTCAGCTCATTCCTGACAGCATGTTTTGGCTCACTTGTTGAGGCTGCTCCTCAGATACAAGGAGGAAGAGCCAAAGTTCTGCATGTTGAGTTTGGGGGCATGTGGGCTGCTCTGGGGCAGATTTTTGATTGCTCAGTCCTCATCCTGCCTTTCATGCTTTCTCTTCTCCAGGCTTTGTTCCAGTTATCCCCAGAAGCTGCTGGTCCCTGTCTGGATCACTGACAAGGAGCTGGAGAATGTGGCTTCATTCAGGTCATGGAAGAGGATCCCTGTGGTGGTGTACAGGTAAATGCAAACCCAAATTCCCTCTCCCAAGTCCATGACAGCTGCCATGTCCTTGTAGTCTTGAAGGGGCTTTGGGACAGGAATGGCAGGAGAGCTGTTTATCCTTTGCAAACATGATGCTCCCAGGGCTCCTCCCAGCACCATCTGCAGCAGGGTGTTTTCCGAAAGAGAGAACAGTGTTCCAGAACTGTCTTTTGCTGCTTTGTTAGATTTGAAGGTGTGGGTGACTTGCCTCCTATGGGAGATATTGCAAGATGAGGTCAAATTAAAGTTCTCTCAGAGTTTCAAAATCTTTCCACACATTGGTCCTTGTCCGGCTGCTACTTTGAAAAGAAGTCTGAGCCAAAAGGAGCCTGCTGGGTGCTCTGTGCTCAGCAGGGTGTGCAGGCCTGGGCAGACCTGGGAATGTCCCAGTCTGCAGCTTCTCATGAGGGGCAGTGGAGGGGCTGTTCTGATCTCTGCTCTTTGATGATTAGAGACAGGACCCAAGGGAATGAATGGCTGCAGCTGTGGCTGGGAGGTTTAGGTTGGATTTTGGGAAAAGTTCTTCCCCCAGGGAATGGGCATAGCCCCAAGGCTGCCAGAGCTCCAGGAGCTCCCAGGGATGCCCAGGGTGGGATTGTTGGGGTGTCTGTGCAGGGTCAGGGGTTGGACTGGTGATCCTTGTAGGTGCCTTCCAGTTTAGGATAATCTATAATTCTATGAAATGTTCCCTGACTAGCCTTCCAGAAATAATCTAGAGAGATATGCAGGAGACCAGGCAGCCAATGGAACAGGGTCTGCAGGGTGGGGCTGGTTCCTCATTAATGTGTCTCCCAGGAGACTGATTTGTTTGAAACCAACAGGGGGCTGATGGAAAGTTTGGCAGTTGTGCTGTTGTAAAATGTACATTATGGTTTGTAGCCTTAGACTCTGTGTTAGCAGTTACCAAATCCAAATATAAAAAACCTTAAAATATCAGAGCTGTATTGGAAAATACAAAAGTCAGGAAGCAAAACCAGTGAATTTACGGGTACCTTAACTCTGCATCTTCACACTTCACGGCTTGCTGTTGGATGTGGCAAAGCACTGTGTTCCTTCTAGAGCTCAGTTCTGCAGCAGAGTGGGAATGAGTACAGCTTATCGGATGAAGCCTTTCCCTCACTGTAGCCAACTCAGCTAAGAAGTTAATTGTATTTGTGATTCTTTTTGCTAAAAATGACCTGGTGCTGGAGCCTGTCCCACTGTGCCTCCCTACCCAAGGGCAAAGCCATGTCTTTTTCCTACTCTAACAATTATTTTGTTCCTTGCTTTATATCTCTGTAATGGTACTCAGTAATTTACAAGCTGAGTGCAACCCTTGCAGCCTGGGATCAGATTAGAAGATGCTGACAAGTGATGTTACAAGATGGGGCAAGTGCTTGCCCATGTGTCTCTGATTTTCATGCACATTTTTTATTCTTTGTCCTCAAGATTGAAGTCTTGGGAGCAGGAGGGTTCTTGAGGGTCATGGCTGCTTCAGCAGTGCCCTGTGCTGTGTGGAAATAAAAAGCCTGACACTCAGCTCCTCCTCCTCACTCAGAGTTCAGGAGAGAATGGATGAGTGCCTACATCCCAAGGGACTCTGATAGACCTCAGAGCTTTTGGATAAGGCTGATCTCACTGGATCACAGTCAGAGCATGACACCAAAGGTCCCCCATTATCAGATTTCTTTAAAAAAAGTATAATTTAGCTATTAAGCAAAGCAGAAATTCAGGTCTCCATCTCAGTCCTTAGTGGAGATGTGCAGGAGAGATGCAGGAGCCTCCAGGCACAATCCACTTCTAAAACAAGGCAAAGGATGCAATCAGTTATTTAGCTGAGTAGAGAGGCAGACAGGCACAGCGTGCAGTTCTAGCTCTGTCTGCTCAGCCATCTTGAGGAGATCTTGGGCCTGTGGCAGCAAGAATGTTCCTCCTGACTCTTGGCATCCCCTGCCAGGGGACAGCGGGCACTGCTCCACCCCACAGCTGAGCCTTGCTTTTGGGCTTTCACATCCTGCCACAGTGAGACGGGAGTTTATCCCAAAGATCTGGGAAATGAAGCACTTATACACACACACATCTCAGTTGGGAACCTTTAGGCTTGACTCAATAAACCCTCTCCAAGCTCTTTCTTGTGCTTTAAGCCAAGCTCCTTGACTTGTCCAGGAAATAACAGAGAGGAGACTTAGGAGGTCATAGAATCATGGAGAGGTTTGGGTTGGAAGGGACCTTGGGAATCATCTACTTTCAACCCCCCTAAACCTTCCACTAAACCAGGTGTTAATTCATTGTGGAGGATTGTTGGGGATTAAATGGCATGTGCTGACAGTATCATATGTGCTCTAGCCTTGTAAACAGAATGAATCTGTGAGGAAAAACTCAACTGATAAACTACAGAGGCACTTCATATTGCAGCTTTGGATCATGAAAGGGTCTTGAGTCATTAAAACTAAACTGAGGATCCTTAAAGAATAATTTGCTCCATGTAAGTTAAAACACTCTCTGGCACTTTCTGCCATTCCAGTTTCAAGAAAGGAGCTTTTTCCTTTGAGGAAAACCTCCCTGAAACTCCCAGGTAAGAAAAGGCCTTCAATGGTTCCTGTGCTCATGCTGGGGAGATGTGCAGGGAAGTCAGAGTCAGGCTCTGATACTCCCCTGCCCTGGGAAGCTCTTTGCAAGCTCAGCTGTGGTTTGGTTCCTCTGCTGGCACCTGCTGTATTTTCTGCTTGCTGATGGCTTCACACTCATTGGTGCTGCCACATTTCCTTGTTTACCAGCAGGTCACCGTGTCTCTTGAAGGTCCCCAGCAGTTGTTCAGTGCTCAGAGGTTTGTGTTACCAAGAGTTTTGTGAGTTCAATGCGACCCTGGCAGCACCAGCGGATTTGCCTGGAGCAGCTGCTGTGCCCCGCACCCTGCCCTGCCCCGCAAGCTGCTGCTGCGAGCAGTCCCTGGCACAGCACCTGCCTTTCCCAAAAACGTGCTCAGGCGCTGTCTGGGAAAGTGCTTCTTGGCACAGGCCAGAAGCTGTGGGTGGCTCACAAACAGGCTTGAATGATCACAGGCTGGTGCTTAAGTCCACACTTTGGCTCTGTTTCATTTACTACTATAAACAAAGCCTTTGCTGCTCTCTGTTATCCATCCTTGAGTAATCCTGAAGGCAGGAATAGATATCCTGGGAGTGACTGCTCTGCAAGTCACCTTGCAAAACAGAGCAGCACTTAAAGTAAAGGGTCCCCATAGTGTTTTGATTTGGCCCAATATGAACGCTATTTCTTTGGAAGGCTTCAGTTTAAAGTTTTCACTGTTATTATCTGTGAGATGTCATTAAAGAAGCTACATAAACTGACAGAGGACAGGTTTAGATGCGATATTGGGAAGGAATTGTTCCCTGGGAAGGTGGGGAGGCCCTGGCACAGGCTGCCCAGAGAAGCCATGGCTGCCCCTGGATCCCTGGCAGTGCTCAAGGCCAGGTTGGACAGGGCCTGGAGCAGTCTGGGATAGTGGAAGGTGTCCCTGCTCATGGCAGGAATAGGTTGGGATGGGCTTCAAGGTCCTTCCCAACACAAACCATTCCTTGACTCTGTGGTCTGCAGATATATGTTGCAAGAGGGGTGGTGGGATGGCTCAGCATGGTTAGTATGTGGGTTTGGTTCAGGGCTGCTCAGTTCATTTTCCCATCTCCAAGAAGGACCAGGCAGCAGGAGCAGCACCTCAGGGATACATAACAAACAGGATAGGGATGCAAGTGATCTTTCCTGGTGCATCTTTGGAGCATTTACTATCTTAGATTTCCTACACCCACTTGGGAGAATGGGTGACCATCTCATTGTCCCTTGGTGAACCTGTCACCAAGTGTTGGAACCAGTTAGTAGTTCCACATTGCACTGTGATTGTGAGTCCACTCTTAGTTTTGTTTGTTGTCCAAGAAATACTTGTGTTTCTGAAGCATGGCATGACCATACCAGTGCTTGCTCATGTCTGCCACCCATCTCTGGAGCTTGGTTTGTCTACAACATGATCCTTTTTGAGAAGAATTTATGTCATTTTAGGATGGTTAAGATGTGGAGCCATAATATTTTATGTCTTATTCCTTTCCCAATAACTGTTAGCACATCCTTAACCTTCATGCTTTCTTGGGCACTGAACTGAGGCTTTTGAGAGCTCCTCAGTGACTTCAAATCCTTTGGGATTTGGCTGCTGATCTGCACCAAACTGTTTTGTGTCACAGCTGGGGTTATGCTTTGATCATCTGTACATACTCTTCACTTATTAATATAAAATTTCACACTCTCTGGGTCATTCTTTATCACCAGCAGCTTTGTCACCTCACAGCCCCTTTCCAGGCCGTTGGGAATGATTTGACCAGTGTGTTCATGTCAGAAATGCACTGATTCCTACTTCAGGCCTCCTGCCAGGTGTCAGTAAGCACAGCCAGGGTAGGGTTCACATTTAGGGGTTGTTGATAAACACCAGCTCAGGCCTCCACCCAGAAACTCCCTGGTCTGATGCCAAAGGAGCTCATCTTCCCAGCTTAGAGGTGATAAGTGAAATGGTTTAACAATGGGTCTGTAATTTAAGGGAGAAAAAAGAGAAGAAGAGAACAGAACAGCCTTAAAATCAAATAGAAGGTGTCCCTGCCCATGGCAGGGGGTTGAACAAAATGATCTTCCATGTCACTTCCAACCCAAACCATTCCATGATTCTACGACATAACTATTACTTTCCCAAAATACAACCATAATGATTTAAAGTTCTTCTCTCTGGTTTAATATATAAATACTGTCCTATCTATATACAATAATATCTATTTTATATATTATATATGTATAGGTTACAGGATATATTAATATAACTAAATAGAAGTCCGAGATTGGACTTTAAGGTCTTTTCCAACCTAAATTATTCTATATTATTGTAAATAATAATTGACACTGGTTTAGCCTCTCTGTCAGTGCTGCAGTGGTGAAAAATGGTTGTTTGAAATTCCCTACCCTCTTTCACTGCTTGATGAGAGAGTCAGTGCTGTAGACAAAGCAGTTGCTGCAGCAGACCAGCAGCTGCATCCAGGAGTAGCTCAGGTGTGGCTGTACACAGGGAGTGTGCCCCGGGCCAGCCCCACGCTCCCGGGGGCTCAGCCAGGCTCTGTGTCCCTGCAGACACGTGCGCAACGGGGCGGTGATCGCACGCTGCAGCCAGCCCGAGATCAGCTGGTGGGGCTGGCGGAACGCTGACGACGAGTACCTGGTGACATCCATTGCCAAAGCCTGTGCCTTGAACCCCGGAGCGAGGACATCGGGCGCCGCGCCGCACACCGGGAGCAGCGATGGCAGCGAGCCCTGCGACACCGACTTCGGTGAGACGGCTCCTGCCAGCCCTCCTGAACAGGAGACACCACAGAGGGACTGTCAGGGCTATCCCAGGGCAGGGCTTTACTTTGCCCTGTGTCCAGGGGGAGAACCTGGGCCCCATCGTGCCATGACTGTGGTGTGTGGGTGGCTCTCTGGGCTTACTCACGGTGGCACTGGGGTGGAGGGAGGGAGGGAGGGAGGGAGGTGCCAGGACCTCATGCCCTGTGTGTCCCTGCAGACTCGTCCTTGACAGCGTGTTCGGGCGTGGAGAATGCGGGAACCCCTCAAAAGCTGCTGATCCTCGATGCCAGGTCCTACACGGCAGCCGTGGCCAACAGGGCCAAAGGAGGTGGCTGCGAATGCGAAGGTACCAAGGGCAAGAACATCCCAGATCATCTTCCTCTTGGGCCTGGCAGTGGCTCCTAGGGCACAGCTAGGGATTGGGGCAATATTTTGGCACTTGGTCTCTGGGAGCATGTTCCCAAACAGGGATCTGGACAGGCTGGATCAACAGGCCAAGGCCAACTGGATGAGGTTCAATAGGGCCAAGTTCTGGGTCCTGCATTTGGGTCACAACAGCCCCACTGGAATGTTCTGGGCTGGGGCAGAGTGGCTGGAAAGCTGCCAGGTGGAAAAGGACCTGGGAGTGGTGGTTGGCAGCAGCTGAACATGGGCCTAGGTGTGCCCAGGTGAGCAATGGGTCAATGACATCTGAGCTGTACCAGCTGTGTGTGCTCACAGAGCGGTGACCATCCCCCTTATCTGGCCACTGCTGAGGCACCTCCGATCCTGGGGTCAGTTTTGTGCCCATCAGGACAAGAAAGACCAAGATCTAGGGAAGGGTCTGGAGCACCATGATTGTCTGGGGGAGCTAGAGGAGCTCAGCCTGGAGAAAAGGAGGCTCTGGGGGGGCCTTCTGGCTTTGCACAACTCTCTGACTGGAGGCAGCAGCCAAGGGGGTTGGGCTCTGCTCCCAGAGAACAAGGCACAGGATGACTGGAAATGGCCTCAAGCTGTGGCAGGGGAGATTTAGGTTGGATATGGGAGAAAAATTCTTCATTTAAGGGTTGTCAGGCCCTGGCACAGCTGCCCAGGGCAATGTTGGGAGTCCCCATCTCTGGAGGGGTTTAACAGCCCTGTGGATGTGGCACTTGGGGACATGGGTTACTGGTGGCCTTGGCAGTGCTGGGAAATGGTTGTACTCAATGATCTTGGAGGTTTTTCCCAACCTTATTGACTCCATGAACTGGTGCGTGAGGGTCAACACACTGGGGTATGGAGGCAGTAGCAGCAGAGCTGGATTCAATGACCCTGGTGGGTCCCTTCCAGTTCAGAATGTTCTGTAGCTGCTGTAGCTCTCTCTAAATGTTTCTGTCTCTCGTATCAGAGTATTACCCCAACTGTGAAGTCGTGTTCATGGGCATGGCCAACATCCACTCTATCCGGAACAGCTTCCAGTACCTGCGTGCTGTCTGCAGTCAAGTGCCAGACCCCAGCAAGTGAGTGACTTTTCTGTAGCTGAGTTTGATGCCATATCTGTCAGTGACCTCGGGGAGTTTCACTCCTTTTGCCTTTTTATATCCCACGTTTCTACCTGAGAAAATAGAGGGATGGGAAAGCGCTTAGCTTGAATGCTGCTAATTTTGATCCTTTAATCCAGCAGGGATTGTGGCACTGTCTCAGTGTCACTTGGTTGTGTGTGTCCTCTGGAGGTTTCTAAAATGTGGCTGTGTTTGAGAAATATTAAATTTGTGGTTGGATTCTTTGCCCTTTTTCTAGGCTGTCTGGCTCTTCTGGGACATGTTTTTAAAAAGACTGATTTTCACTGAGGACTCCAAGAAAACTGAAGTTAAAATGTACTTTATTTTTTCCTTCAGGGGACAGCTATGCAACCAATTTTCTTGCCTTTTTCCCCTTGCAGCTGGCTTTCAGCCCTGGAGAGCACCAAGTGGCTGCAGCACCTGTCTGTCATGCTGAAGGCAGCAGTGCTGGTCTCTAGTGCCGTGGACAGAGAAGGGCGTCCGGTGCTGGTTCACTGCTCTGACGGCTGGGACAGGACTCCACAGATTGTGGCACTGGCAAAGATTCTCCTGGACCCTTACTACAGGACCATGGAGGTAGAATTGTGCCCTGCTGCAGTTAGTGTCTGTTCAAAGGCAGCTTTTGTCTTGGAATCCCTGTGGAAAGGAGCAGGATTGCATTTGGGAATAAGCTTAGTGGTGTTTCTGAGATGTTGTGGTAGGTGTTGAGTTTTCCCTGTTTTCTTCCTGCCTGTTTTGGGTGAACTGTTCCTCACTCCTCTGCCCAGCCCAGGGAAGTGCTGTGGGAAATACCATCTTGTGCTCAAAGTTCAGCTGCTTCCCTACTCTAAATTCTCTGAGCTAGTTACTGCATAGATATAACAACTGTTTGTGTCTGGAAACCTCCAACCCGGGTGAGCTTTGCTCCCAGACCAAGTACTGCAGCAGCCTCCTTCCCAGCCTTTCCTGATGGATGGAGCTTGCTTTGTCCTGCCACGTGTCTTCAGCAAAGTCTCTGCAATTGTTCCTTGTTTTATTCACAGGGCTTCCAGGTGCTCGTTGAATCGGACTGGCTGGATTTTGGTCACAAGTTTGGGGATCGCTGTGGACACCAGGAAAAGGTGGAAGATCAGAATGAGCAGTGTCCAGTTTTTCTCCAGTGGTTGGATGCTGTTCATCAGCTTCTGAAGCAATTTCCCTGCCTCTTTGAATTTAATGAAGCTTTTCTGGTAAGAAATACATGTGCATACATGTGAACATAGACAGGTGGAAGATCATGATGTTATACAGTACTGGAGTTGAAAGAGAAGAGGTCTGCAGAACCTGGGAGATTGTGATGTGGTCATAGAATCCCAGAATGGTTTGGGTTGGAAGGGAATTTAAATGTCCCTGCTGTGGGCAGGGACACCTTTCACTACTCCAGATTGCTCTGTCCAACCTGGCCTTGGTCACTTTCAGGGATGGGACAGCCACAGCTTCTCTGGACAGCCTGGTCCAGGGCCTCACCACTCTCACAGGGAACAATCTGTCCCTAACATCCCATCTAAATCTGGTTTCTTTTAGTTTAAAACTGTTCTCCCATGAAGGGGCGGTGGAGGGTTTATATACTCTGGTTTTTCTGAATCCTTTCTCCAGTCCTTTTCCAGCCCAGAGAATTCAGATGCCAGCAGTAGCACTGGTTTGATTTGCATATCTCAGAGCTATATGGGTCTGAAACATTTGAAAAAAATAAGGGAAAAAAATTAATCTCTGTCGTACCAAAAATGCAGGAGAGGGTTCTAGAGAGTAATTTCGTTCCAGAGGGATGGATTTGGTATCAATTGAGTGTTGCCTTCCCTTCAATTTAAGTGATCCCTGTCCTGCCCAGTGTGGAGGCAAGGACAGCATTGAGGTCACCCAGGGTAGGCAGTGCATGAGCCATCCCAGAGGAGGGGAAGATGTGCCCCCTGTAGGCAAGAGCCCCCTTTTCCCCGTGGCTCTGAGTGTGGCTCTCCCTCCGTGCCACAGGTGAAGCTGGTGCAGCACACATATTCCTGCCTCTACGGGACCTTCCTGGGGAACAGCCCCTGTGAGCGCGAGATGCACAACATCTACAAGCGCACGTGCTCCGTGTGGTCCCTGCTGCGGGCCGGCAACAAGAACTTCCACAACCTGCTCTATATGCCTGGATCCGAGCAGGTCAGTAGAGCTCCTGGCCCTGCTTTCCAGGCTTTTCCCCTGGCAGGCACAGGGGAGGGGTCTGGAGGGCTTTCCATAGCGTTGGGTTCTGACATGGTGGTGTTGCAGGTGCTGCATCCTGTGTGCCACGTGCGTGCCCTGCACCTCTGGACAGCTGTGTACCTCCCGGCCTCTTCACCACATCCTCTGGGACAGGAGGACATGGACATCTACATGCCCCCTGGATCTCAGAGCCAGGACTTCAGTGGCAGGTGTTTGGACAGGTGAGAGCGTAGAGTTTCAGGCTCAGGGTGTTGCATACACGCAGATCTTCCTGTCTTCTTGTAGTTTCTTGTAGTTTCCCTGTTGTTGTTCTCATCTTCCATGTGGGAACAAGAGCTCTATAGCAGTGCCCCAGCCACTCAGAGAAGTTGAGGTCCCTGCTGCACCTCAAAGGCAGGAGGCCACACTGTGGTGTTGTGCATTTCAGCTCCTGCAGCTGCACTGCCCCTCTCCAGCCACTCCTGGAACTGTAATGGGGAATATTTCCCTGCCCTCATCTGTTTTGATGGAAACCAAGGGAGTTTCAGGGGGGTTATTGTGATATTTGCTTTGCTTTTGGGTTCTAGATTACCAAAGACAAGATCTGTGGATGACCTGCTCTCAGCCTGTGACTCCAGCAGCCCTCTGACCCGCACATCCAGTGACCCCAACCTGAACAACCACTGTCAGGAGGTTCGGGTGGGCTTGGAAGCCCGGCATACCAGTACTGAGGAGGCTGAAGGTGCTGCAGTGGCCACAGGAGAGGCACGGCCCAGAGAGGAGAAGAAGGAGAACCCTCCTCTGCAAGACAGCAGCTGTGCTGAGCACAAAGGGCCAAGCAGGCAGCTGGGCAACCAGGCTGCTGTGCCTGCCAGCAGTGTCCCTGTGGAGGTGGAAGAGGGAAATGGAACACTCACGGAGGAACTGGATGGCACAGGTCCAGATCCAAATCCTTCCAGACAGGAAAATGGTGACAAGGTTTCCACAAGTTCTGGAAAGCATTTGGAAATCTGTCCCCAGGAACCTTTGAAGTCTGGTGGCATGGTGTCCAACAGAGGAGGCTGTCCCAAAAGAATTATCACCCGCCAAGACATTCCCAGCCAGGAGTCCCTGGCACCAGGCACCCCTTCTCAGGACATCTCAGGCCCTGCCCTGGATATCCCATGCCCAGATGCAGACAAGGGCAGAGGTGATGCTGGCCAGAGCATGCCCTTTGAGGAGCCTGGCCGGCCAGGGAGGTTCCTGCTGGAGCAATGGCGCAAGACCATTTCCCAGAGCCAAAGCAGCGAATTCTCCTTCCTGGGATCCAACTGGGACAGTTTTCAAGGCATGGTGACATCACTCCCCAATGGGGAGCCCACACCCAGACACCCTCTCTCCTATGGCTGCTGCAGCAAGAGGCTGAGCAGTAAACCCCTGCGGGCCCCAGGCCTGTGCCTCAGCGGCCCATGGTCTGGCAGGGAAAGTGGGAAGCCCTCGGCCTGCACTGGCCATGTGAACACATATTTCGGGAAGCCCAGCCGTTTGTGGCTGCCCTGCTACCTGAAGCAAGCCTCTGGTCCCAAGCACGTGCCACCAAAATGTCCTTCTCCTGTGCCTCCTCTCTACCTGGACGACGACGGGCTGCCCTTCCCCACGGACGTGATCCAGCACCGGCTGCGGCAGATCGAGGCCAGCTACAAGCAGGAGGTGGAGCAGCTGCGCCGGCAGGTGCGGGAGCTGCAGCTGCGCCTGGACATTCGCCACTTCTGTGCCCCTCCGACCGAGCCCCCCATGGACTACGAGGATGACTTTGTGAGTACAGGCCGCTCACACCCCGTGCCAGGTCCCTGTATCCTGCACACCTCCCTCTCCAGCCCACAGCTCTCTATCCCTTTGGGAGGGGGTGGGAAAGATTGTTCCTCTGTCAGTCATGTCCTTGTCCTGGCCATGTCCTCATCCACCCAGAGATACCTCTGCTGCTCGAGGACAAAACTACTACAAAATCATGGATGCTTTGCCCCATGTCTGGGGGCTTGCGAGCCACCCAGGTGCCCCTCAGCACAGAGTGTGGAGCAGGGCATGCCCTGAGTGTGTGCCCAGCAGCAGAGGGGATTGGTGACATGATCTCGTTTTGCAGACGTGTCTGAAGGAATCAGATGGCAGTGACACAGAGGATTTCTGTTCTGACCACAGTGAGGACTGTTTGTCAGAAGCAAGCTGGGAGCCTGTGGATAAGAAGGAGACTGAGGTGTGTGTCCTATCATGGAGCTGTGATGCAGTGGGAGGGAGTGTTTTTTGCAGCTAACATGGGTGGGCCCAGCAGCAGAGAGTGGTCTGGAAGTGAGGCAGTGAACAGCCTCCCGTACCATTGACACATGCTCTGCTGCTGCTGGCTCGGGTGGGGTAGGCTCACTGCGAGGTGTGCCCAAAGCCACCCCCAGCCTGCCCAGAGCTGTCACTGGGTGATCACAAACAGGAGCTGACTGCTGTCTGCCCTAGGTCACGCGGTGGGTCCCAGACCACATGGCCTCACACTGCTTCAACTGCGACTGTGAATTCTGGCTGGCCAAACGGAGGCACCACTGCAGGTAAAAGTGTCAGTGCTCTTGGCCCCTCCTCTCCTCAGCCTGGTGTCACAAAATGCCCTTTGCCAGGTCTGTTCCCTCCAGCTCCCAGTAGAAGGTTTTTGGTTTTTCCACTACATGCCAGGCCTCATCAGTTCCCTGCAGAGATTCATTCTACATGGTTCTTGTTTCTGTTTTTCCAAGGCCTTTGATTCCTCTATGGGACAGCAATGAGTCCCTGTCCACACCAGCAGTTTGCTTGCACTGCTGACCACAGTATAAGAAACACATTTACAATCCTCAGTCAGGCTGGTGCTTTGGCCTGACCTGGACCCTTTGTGCTTGCTCAGGTTCTGCTGTGGTGGTCCCAGCTCTCTTCTCACTGTTTTTTTTGCTCCTTGACAGGAACTGTGGGAATGTGTTCTGTGCTACCTGCTGCCATCTGAAGCTGCCCATCCCTGATCAGCAGTTGTATGACCCTGTCCTCGTTTGTAACTCCTGTTATGACCATATCCAAGTGTCTCGTGCCAGGGAGCTCATGAGCCAACATATGAAGAAACCCATTGCCACAGCTTCCAGCTGAATGCCAGACAAGGGACCTGTCTAAGCCCAGCCTTTTCTCTTGTGGGTTTGAAGGGTGACTCTGCCTCCAGGGTAACTGTGAAGGCCTTTGGTGCAACACTTGAACACCAAGCTGGAATGCACTGTCTGCAGCAGCCTCACTGCCGGGCTGGAGCAGAGGAGCTCAGATCAGAGTTTGCTGTGTCCCTGCCCCGGAGCCAGTGGGCCCATGTGTTGTAGGCCTGATGGCCTAAGGCTAAGAGAGGATCACACCTTCTTCCTTTTGTGGGCTGGAAAGCAATGTTTTCACAGCTCTTGCCTGTGCAAAGTCCCCCCAAAGCAATAGAAAGGCATGTTTAGAACCACCTCCCCCTCCAAAGACAGGCTGCTGTGTAAGAAGGAAGAGGGCAAGCTCCCGCGGGTGTTGGAAGGGCCTCAGCCTGGAGGAGATCTGTAGATTCTCTTTCCGTGAGTGTGATTTGCTATCAGCTTGGTGAACAAGACTTATTAGCCATCACTAACAGATTTTCTCTTGGCCTCTGAAGAGAAATTCATTCCAGCTGAAAAGGGCTGAGCGGATCATGCCCGTTTTCAGGCTACGCTGGGATCGGTGTCGCACTGGACTTTGTCCCTGCCCCCAGCACCATGGGGAGATGGGAGATTGGCTTTTCACTTCTGCTCTGCCCGTTTGCTTTGTCTGCGGTCGTGTCACAGCCTGGTGCTAACACAGGAATGGCACCTTGGTCCTCACCTGGCATGGAAACAGAACTTGTGTTCCTGTGTTGCTCCTCCTCCCCTTTTCTGCCCTCAGCTCTCCACTTCCTACTGCTCTTTATCCTGAAAACTTGATACCTTGAAGGTATAGGCCATAACGTGTTGTTTTACCTCCTGGAATGTGCTGTCTGGTGTATGTGAGGGTTTCAGTCCAAATGCTGCTATATATTTCTGTGCACTTAATGTAACCCGAAGAAGGGAGAATGAAGCATTGATACCAAAATGGGGGTGGGGAAGGACACTGGCTGACATGGACACTACAGTCTGTGCTTTTCACTTTAGGATGTACAGCCAAGCTGCAGTAGTAGTCATGACATGTGGCATCTGTTCAGTGGTGGAAACAATCTCTCTGACTTGCCCCAGTGCTACCTTAAATGCCTCTTGCATTTGACTTCTTTTTTTTGTCTCCTGTACAGTGGTCAAAGTTCAGAGTTGCCAACTTGTAATTGCCTCTCTGCTTTTCCTTTAAACTAGAGAGCAGGAATCCCAACTCATCCTAAGGACAAGAAACTGGGTTTAGAAAGGAAGAAAAGTTTATAAAGTGGGCTTCTGTGGGCTTGTAATCCCTAGGTCCCTCGGGGAGCATCCATTCTGCCTCCTCTGTAAGGCATCTGTGGATACTAGTCAGGAATTTCAAACTCAGAAGAGTTTGAAAGTAGAGGATTTCCTTGCAGAAATGTAGATTTTCTTTCCAATATATTCTGCACTTCAGGAGCTGAGATGGAGCTCGGTATGTGGCAGGGAGGACCTGTGAGGACATTGGTCTGCTAGCAAGGCAAAGGACTTGACACTATTGTGATCTCCCAGATCTTTTGGTAATGGTTTGTCATCTCCATCAGAAGGAATTAAATAAGGACTGTTTCCTGCACTTTGACTTGTCAGCCTCTGGTTTTGTAAATTCGTGAGTGAAGCTCATCCTCTGAAGACCCTGTACTTACTTAGACTCTGCTTCTTTTCCATACTGGGAACAACCAACATGGCTCTGGGAAGAGAAGGCACCTTGCTTCAGATTCTCCCCTGCCTTGTACCTTGCAGTCATTGCAGGACATGGAAGCGTGACCATTGGCCTGGCAGATGAAACTGGATTTGCTCCTGTTATGCACATGTTGGAATGACTGCAAGTGATGAGGAAGCCAGAAACCAGGTACTGCTGGCCCTCCCATTCAGGCCATTAGTCCAAACTGCTTTTAGCTCTTTTGAGTTTCAGCATCACAATGTGCTGGCCAAAAACTCTCCAATCAGTTCAATGACATTGTGACAAACAAAATGTGCTGTACAACTCAATACAGTCAAAATAAAATCTCTATATTAGTGCTGCTGGGTTTGGCCCCTTCTTTCCTCTGTGGGGAGTTCTGCTTGTCCAGAGGGTTTCAGGCTGCTGTTACTCACCATCTTTTCCCATAAAGGTGTATTAGGGATTTAATATCCCTTCTCACAATCAGAATCACAGGTGGGGCACAGGACACCTCTGCCCTCTTCCAAACAAACCTGGAGTATGTCCTTCCCAGGATAACCAGGGCCTTCCAGCCTCACCTCTAAGGACTCAGGGAGAAGTTGTTTTCTTTCTAAGGAACCATTGTTAGGCAGGATTCCCTGCTATGAGGAAAGGGTGAGAGAGCTGAAATTGTTCACCTGGAGAAGACTCCAGGGTGACTTTAGAGCCCCTCCCAGTGTCTAAAGGATCTGCAGGAGAGCTGGAGAGTGACTTGTGACAAGGAATGGAGGGAGAGGACACAGAATGGCTTCCTACTGCCACAGGGCAAGGATATTGGGAAGGAGTTGTTTCATGAGAGTGTGGGAAGACCCTAGGAGAAGGTGCCTAGAGGAGCTGTAGCTGCCCCTGGATCTCTGAAAGTGTTCAAGGCCAGGCTGGATGGGGCTTGGAGCAACCTGGAATAGGGGAAGGTTTCCCTGTCCATGGTAGGGGGTGAGCTGGATGAGCTTCAAGGTCCTTCCAACCAAACCATTCCTTGATTCTATGATCCCCTCACTCCTCACTGACATTTTCTTAGCACCTATTCCAGGTGTATGTGTGGGTGGTTCCTCTGTGCAGGATGGTGAGTGGGAGAGTTGTGCTTTGTCAGCTGGATGGTGCTGCAGGTCAGTTCATAGTTTGTGATGGAGCTAGAGAGAATCTCCTGGTAAGCCTGTCCTCAATTCAAGGATCCAGGGATGTTGAAATTCAGCAGATCCCTGGTAAACTACTCCCTCAGTTCGGCTCAGGTGTTCCTGTCAGGCAGGTGATACCTAAAGGCCTCATATCAGAAATGTGGAGAACAAGACAGTTTGTCACATTGTAATGTGAATCATTGTTCCTCACAGTGACACAAGGTCAACTCAGGAGGCTGCTTTTGCTGGAGGTTGTAAAACTGAGACAAAGAAGGTATTTAAATGAGATTCTTTCTAGAAACCAGATAAATTGGTGAAATTATAGCCCTGCCAACACTTGGATACAGATTTGTGATGTGAAATGGAATTGGTACTACTCGACTGACGTGAGAATTATGAAGAGTTTAGAGGGGTAGCCTCTCTATGGAATGTGCAGTCACTGCCCCAATAAAATGAGGGCTCAGCTTTGAGGAATTCCTTCTCAGGCATGTACTGAACCTCAGGATCCCTGACTGCTGACCTGAGGATGAGACTCCACTGACCCTCGGCAAGGCTCTGCCCGGTCCAGTCTGAGCTGTGGTCAGTCACGTTAACCATGTCTGGCTGGGGTCTGACCTGATACCCACTACAGCCACCACAGGTGTGACAGGGTGGTCACACTGGCACTGCCCATGGCAGGACCCTGGACTGGAGGGGCTGGTCCCAGCTGTGGTGTGTACTCTACCACAGCAACACTGCTCAATATTAGTCATGAGCAGCATTTTTACAAGAAAAATCCATTTATTATTAACTTTCGTCTCTAGCAAGTTCCAATGTCATCTAGAGAGGCAGAGGAAGGCTGACTGCTGGGACGTGGGTGTGACCTCTTTGCATCTTATCCCTAGCAGGGAAAATACTACAGCAGAATTCCCCCATGCACATTTAAAGGATAGATCATTATTTATAAGTAATATTTATTAAGTAACAAGCTCCTGGGACACTTGTGGCTAGTGTCACATCAGCCTGGCTACCCCAGTGAGGGGTACTGAACTTCCCTGGTTATTAAGCATGGAGGAAAGTGTTATCACTACAGGAACATAAAGCCATCGCTGCCAACACGTTCAACCTGAGGTAATCGATACCTGCTGAAATGGGTCTGAGCCCAGCACAAACAGGGACATCAAAGCCTTCCCTATCCATGCACCAACTGCCAGGAATCCTTGGTGAATTAACAACTGGGGCTGCGTGTGATGTGCCACGCTATCTCAGCAGCCACTGAACAAAATAAACACACATTTCTGTGTAGTGAGAAGCCAGGTCAGGCTGGCGAAGGCTGGGGTTACTCAGGTGTGTTAATGGATAACGCTGAAACGGCCAGTTGTGTGGAGGAAGAAGAGGAAGATGACTTGTGGCTTTGTCAACCTTGAGAGTGCTGTGCAGGAGACAGTTCAAAGTGAGAGACACAAGCAGGAAGGATTTCTGAGCTTTCTCAGGTGTGTGAGTGTCTGTCCAGTCCATTTTCAGTGATAGGTCACACATTTCTCTCCCAAGATCTTGAGCTTCTGTGAAAGTGAACTTCGGGTGCTGCCATTTGTTTATGGGACTTCAGGTATCTCTGTGTGTCCTTAGATAAAACAATTGTCTCTAGATGAAAGATGCTACATGCAGCCTCCAGTATGTTTAAAATTATTATACTTTGAAACAAAAAAAAAGTTGCCCAAAGCAGTGCAAAGCTTCAGTCTCAATGAGCTTAGGCTGTTCATGCAGCTTTAGAATCACAGAATAATTAAGGTTCGAAAAACCCTCTGAGGTTGCCAAGTCCAACCATTCTCCAGCACTGCCAAGGACACCATTAACCCATGTTCCCAAGTGCCACATCCACAGGGCTGTTAAACTCCTCCAGAGATGGGGACTCCCAGCACTGCCCTGGGCAGCAGTGCCAGGGCTAGACTATCCTTTCAGTGAGAAATTTCCCAAAATCCACCCTGAGCCTTCCCTGGCCCAGCCTGATGCCATTCCCTCTCCTCCTGTCCCTGTTCCCTGTGTCCTGGGTTGTAGTGTGGGATGTACACAAAGTATTTATTCTATCACCATCTTCATGAACTGTTGAAACCAAGTGGGGCAGTACTCCAGTGTTGGGCTCTTCTGCTCATGGCCCATCAATGCCTTGCCCAGGACTCACAGGGAACTCCCTCCAGGAGCTCTCTCTGTTTAATGGGCCACCAAGGACCCACTTCACACTCCTCATCCCATTGGGAGATGCTCCGCCCAGGGGGAGGAGCCAAGCATTCCCACCTGGAGAGAATCTGGGATTTGGGACAGGACAAGCAGCCCTGACCCACTGGATTCCCAGAGGAGCAGAGCTCCCAGACCTTTCTGTGGGATCACTGCTTCAGGAAGAGCCCCTCACCTGGACTGCTCCCACCACCCTGCTCAGGTTGTATTCTGACTCTGTCAGTGGTCCTTTGTGTTATTGCATTTATTTTATTTCATTTTTACCTTTTTACCTTTCTTCTTATTAAATTATATTTCTGACTTGGAGCCTCTCACTCGTTTTGCTTTCCAAACCACGACACCCTGGGAGCAGAGCCCGACCCCCCGGCTGTCCCCTCCTGTCAGGGAGTTGTGCAGAGCCACAGGGTCCCCCCTGAGCCTCCTTTTCTCCAGGCTGAGCCCCTTTCCCAGCTCCCTCAGCTGCTCCTCATCAGACTGGAGCTCCCATTTCCGGGCGCCACTCCCGGGCCCCGGCCGGACACACGGCAGGAGCGATGTGACCTGGGGGCCATGGCGGGGCTGTGAGGGCCGGGGGAGCTGAGGGAAGGAGGGGACAGCTGCTCTGGTGGCTGCTCAGTGTACCCAGGATAGGGAAAGGATTGTTCTCCATGGAGGTGGGTGTGCTGTTTCCCGGGTCAGTCTGCCCGTCCCTTACAGCCCCGTGTGCTGCTCTGACACCATCGCCCTGCTTCCTGCAGCACCATCTGCCTTTAGGACAGCTCAGGGTATCCCAATCCCTTTTTTTTTTTTTTTTTTTTTTTTTCTTACTGTTTAAGAGCAGGAATTGCCATCGGATTCCTGAGGTTTATGTGGTATATGTGGGACTTCACCTGTAATACCAAGAAACCAAAACTTTGACAAGGGAAGAAACTCACCTCAACACCAAGTTAGGAAGAATTTAAGTTAAGATTTAACATTGTTAAGACGAAGATGAGTCATTAGAGACTTCTTCAGTGCAGCCTGCTCAGACTGATGCACTGCAGGGCAGTGGTAGAGCAAACACTACGACACAGCCTTTTGATTTTTTTTGGCCTTTCTTTGTATGGGATGCAGTTTTAGGGAGCTTTCGTCCTTGGAGTCTCAGTTTCTAGAAAGACAGAACAAGGCAAACTGGATTTCATGCACAGCCGAGTTCTGACAGGCTGATAAATCCCTGTCCTGATGATTTCGCATGGCTTTGCTGTAAATGTGAGGTAATTTGAGAGATAAAAGATATTTTTGTTTGCAAAATGTCAGTCTGTTCCAAATGTCTTGCAACACGGAACTCTGTTAAACATCCAGGAACAACAACTGTCCTGCAACTGTGCTTCCTAGCTTGGCTGGATGGTGTCTTGTTGATATGTTAAGACTTGACAATCATAATTTCCCTATCCAAAAGTAAACTATAAACAAGGGAATTCTCAGATGTCTGGTCATTCTCTGTAAATATATGGGAAAAATACTGATTGAAATAAAAATACTTACTTTCTGCTCTTTCTGAGCAGGAAATAATCAGTCCTAAATGTTAATTCTTGATGGATTTTCAGGGCCAAGTTGTATGTATTTAGTGATTTTTAATGATTTAATGTGAACTTGCAGAATGATGACTCTAAGTTGTCCATCTTGAGTTAGTTCCCATCATAGAATCATGGAATGGTTTGGGATGAAAGGAACCTTAAAGCCCATCCAATTCCACCCCTCTCCCATGGGCAGAGACACCTTCCACTAGACCAGGTTGTACCTGTCCAACTTGGCCTGTCAGAGGACAGAAAGAGGTAAATGTGAGGGTATTTTTAAAAATTCCTTTAGAGTGAGAATTGGGAACCTCAGGGTGAGAAAGCCTGGCTGCTGGATGAACCATTTTGGTGTAAACTATCCTGAAATTTGTACTTGGCATGGGACATCTCTGCGGAAAAGGCACAAATGCAGGTGTGTTTGTAGGAATTCAGTGAATACAGGGATCCTGGCTGTTGCTGTCAATGTCTGAACAAATTCACTACAGCCTCTAATAGGAATCAAACCATCACAGCTTATGAGCTAATTTAATGAAATAATCAACAAGAGAGGAAGCTAAGAGAAAAAAATAAAGAGAATATCTACGAAATTACAAAATGGCAAAGTTTTTGTCTAAACTGAACTAGTTGATCTGACAGGAGAAAAAAGTTGACTTCAAATTTTTATTCTTGACAAAATGCCTTGTCATAAAGTGCTTTCAGGGTCACCTGGAGGATTTGGACATTGCTCTTCTCCAAGTTGTCCAGGAGCTGCTAGCACTAGAGTTCTGGTAAAGCCTGGCTTTGTGATTTCCATGGATTTTTTACCATATTGTCAGGTTTAATACACAGCACTTTTGGTATGACTGCCTTGTTTTAGTGGCTCCTGCACACTGAGATTTCAAGTGCATTTCTGAGCACTGGTGACTTGTTGCTGAGGTTGGAGGAGACTGAGCACTGCACAGAGGTGGACTAGCACTGCCCTCCTGCCACTGCAGCAGCACCATGTGCTCAGGGTGGGGACACAGCCTGGTTCTGGGGCAGCTGGGCTGCAGCAAAGGTGGTCTTGCTCCCACTCCTCCAAAACTTTGTGGAGCCTCAGCTCCTCGTGCTGCCTTTCACTGTCTGGGAAAAGTCCTCTCCCCAACACTCATTTCACTTTCTCCTGTATCCCCTGCAGCACTGCAGACTCAGGCCACTTTCATCACCAGGGCTCTTTCTTTCCATGCTTTTACTTAACAACTTCACTCCAGAGGCAGGAGGATTCTCAGACTTTTCCAGATAAATGAGTTCCCACTCTGGCTGCTTCAACAATGGGCTCAGCCCACTGATGCTTCCGTTCTCCAACCCTGTACATGCTCAGTGCAGGACTCGGGTCCATCAGGTATGAAAAGAATTTCTGCACTTGCTTGTTAAAAAGAGAGTTAAAAGTGATACTTTCAGAAATATTCCTGCAATGCTGTGTTGTGCATATATCTCAAGTGAGAATTGGATAGAAAGTGGGAAGTCTAAATGAAAGACAAAACTTTAAACCAAAAAGATTCTGTTTGGTGTGCCTGTCCTTCTTCCAGATTTTGAGCATTGCCTGCTGATTTCCAGACAGTCCCTGCTGAAATTAAAGGGTGAGGAGGAAAACATTTATCCACAACTAGTCACTGTTAGGCTAACATTCATACATATTTTTTTAATTAAGCAAAATTTGGACAATAAAGAACTGGTGACTTGTTGAAAGTTCTCAGTCTCATGTTTTCCCAGGTTATGTTTTTAGAGGCAAAAGATTAGTCACAAATATTGTGTAGAATAATCTGTAGTTTGTTCTGCTCACATTTTTTTTCTTGCCTAACTTCTTTATGTTGTATTTTTTTTTATGCACTGAAAAGCAGAAAGTAGAATAGTCTTGACTTTTTCCTTTTGTCCAAAATGGTTCTGCTAAAATTTTCAGTCTCACTGAAATATTATTGTTCTTCAGAAGAGAAGCTGAAGCAAGTTACTTGAAAAAAATTTCTTCCCTGTGAGGATGGGGGCCCCTGGCACAGGGTGCCCAGAGCAGCTGTGGCTGCCCCTGGATCCCTGGCAGTGCCCAAGGCCAGGCAGGATGGGGCTTAGAGCAGCCTGGGACAGTGGAAGGTGACCCTGACCACGGCAGAGGTGGCACTGGATGGGCTTCTAGATCCCTCCCAACCCATACCATTCTTTATTTCTGTGATTTCATGTATCCCTTAATCTCTCTGCTCTCCTTCCTTCTCTACACTCTAACATACAGAATGCTGAAAGCTTATTTCTTCTTGTGTCCACATCTTAAGGGCACAGCACCAAGATTAGCTCATTTCCAAAGTGATACTGCAAATATGTATTTGCTAAATGAGGGCACTAAAGAATATATTTTCAGTCTCATTCTTGACTCTTTTCATGTCACTGTTGAAGTCCCAGTAAATTAATTCTAAGTAGAACTTTGTTAAAAGGTTTCTTTATATGTGTGTGTGTGTGTTCAAACTTCTTTGTTGACTTCAGCAACAAGAAGTTTTCTCTGGGTTTTTCACTGTGGGAGCAGTAAAAGAAAAGATGCCCACCTGGGTCTCTTAGATCATAATTATTTGAAGGATTTTGTTCTGTTTGCTTTCTACTATTGGCAAAACCTTTCCTAGAGGTAGGGCTGGATTAGAGAAATGCAGTGAAGCTTTATTATCAGAGAAAAACAAAAAATCAGTCAAGGAGGCTGTGTCAGAAATGGGAGTTGCAAGTCGCACCGGACCTTGCAAGTCTAGTCATGTCTTCAAATGCATCAGTGGCCAAGGGTTTCTTTTGCCCATGATCACCTTTATGATGAGTGGTAACCTCAGAGCAGTTGTGGTGCTCTGTGTGATACACCCCCATTAAGATAAATAATTGTCTTTGTATGCAGGGCTTAAAATTCACATGGCCAAAAGGGGATTCTTAAAATAAAAAGCAGCTGAAAACATCTGTTTTAACGCAGCATGAAGAGCACCACATTTTCCCTTGAGAAAAGCAGAGTAGCTGCATTAGTAATGCACTTGTAAAACTCGTTGTAGGATTCATCTTGCCTAAGATTCATCTGAATGTGTAATAGTCAGTTGGATGTGCCTGGGCTTGCACAGAGATTGCACAGAGAGTCAGTGGAGAGAAACAGGCACCTCCCAGAGCTTGAGCCACTCCAACTTTCTTAGATGGATGCCTTTGGAAGACAATTAATTTCTTTCCAATGAGCCTATTAGTTCATCAAGTGTGCAGAGAGTTGACAGCTGCCAGACCTCTGAGACTGTGGCAGGGAGGCATTAATCCCACCTGGCTGTTGAAGTGCAGACAACACTGTCTCTCCCATTTTCCCTTCTTGAAGTGACTTTCTTCATTTCAGTAAAGAGATAATTTTCATTTTCATCAGTCCTTTGGTTGATACAGGACCAGAGCTTGCAGATTTTGTATCCAGACCCATTCCCAAGCGTTCATTGATCAGGCAGGAACAGGCACAGCTGCATTCCCTAATTTCCTGCACAGCTTTGAGTTCTGTTGACCCCAGATGAGTAACTAGCTCCTTTTAAGCATAACTTTTGGACCTGACTTTGTAAGTTCCCAGTGGAAGGATGGTGTTAAATTGCCTCCTTGGTATTTCCCATACAGTGTGTGCTCAAGTGGGATGGGAGATGCTGGAGAGTGTCAGTCTTGTGTCCTTTGGCCCAGCTGAGCTGGCAATAACCCCTTTTGATGCCTATTCCTACCCACAATGCCTGGAAATGATCCAGGCATTTCTTCAATTTCCAACAGATCTTTGGAGAAATTATGTAGCACGTGCTACTTCAAGCTTGGAACACATCTGATGCTGGTCATGTTGGATCTGCATTTATTTTATAGAACCATAAAAGCATGGAGTGGGTTGGTTTGGAAGGGACCTTAAAGCTCATCCCATTCCACCTCTTACATGGGCAGGGACACCTTCCACTACCCCAGGATGCTCCAAGCCCTGTCCAGCCTGGCTTTGGACATCTCCAGGAGTGGGGCAGCCACAGCTTCTCTGGGCACCCTGTGCCAGGGCCTCCCCACCCTCACAGCCAAGAATTTCTTCCCAAAATCTCATCTATCCCTGCCCTCTGGCAGTGGAAAGCCATTACCCCATGTTCTGTGACTCCAGGCTTTTGTAAGTAATCTCTCTCCGTCTTTTCTTGTTGGTTCCTTCAGGCTGGGGGAGCTGAGGGAGGGGGCACCTGGAAGGTCACAATGAGGTCACCCCAAAGCCTTCTCTTCTCCAGGCTGAACAATCCTAACTCTTCCAACCTTTCCTCCCAGCACAGCTGCTCCATCCCTCTGCTCATCCTAGCGCCTCCTCTGGACTTGCTTGAACAGGTCCATGTCCTTGCTGCACTGGGACCCCAGGGCTGGATTTCTGGGCTTTCCGATTTCCTGAGCTTGCCGGTAGCCTTGGGACCTGTGAAAAGCCCTCAGCACCAATGTGAGCCCCTCCTGAGTGCAGACCCCACCAGGAAAAGTGCCTGGGGGTCTTGGTCAGCCCCAGCATTGGACTGGTGAGAGCTCTCCCCAAAAGTTCTGAGCTTAGTTCAGTACTTGACATGGGGCATTCCCACCAGGCTGTTTGGATGTGGCAGTTCTGAAATGGAAGAGTAAGAGATTTTCCCAGTATTAACAGCCTCTGTGCCAGAGAGTGGAACTGAATACAGTCGCTGGTAAAGCTGCAGCCTTTGTGCCTTCAGTTAAAGTGATGATTGATTTGTTCTTTACTGGAACACTGAGAGCCACAAAATAATATTGTCTCAAGAGGAAGGTGTCTGTAATAATGTGGTGTTAGTGTTATCACCCCTCCAGCTAGATTTCACATGCTTATTTCTATCCAATTAATCCAATTTTTTCTAGTTTAGAGAAAGCAGGGTTTAGTGAATGTCTGAATAATCTCTAATTAACAGATCTCTTCTTTGCAGATAAGAACACTGCCCTTGGTCAGACCAAAGTCCCACCCCAAAGCTCACTGTCTATTCTGACAGCAGTGCCCCAGGAGGAGGCAGGAGCACAGCAAGCAGGGACTGATGCATTCCCAAAATATTTCCAACAGAGTGTATTTCCTCACTGACAGGGTGGTCAAGCATGGGAAAGGGCTGCCTGGGGAGGTTTGGAGTCCCCATCCCTGGAGGTGCCCAAGGAAGGCCTGGACATGGCACTCTAGGCTGGGGACAAGGTGGGGATTGGGCACAGCTTGGACTCTGTGGTCTGGGAGGCTTTTCCAATCCAAATGATTTTGTGATTCAGTGTAGGCTGAGGGAATTAATAAACCATAAGTTGTATTTAATATCCCTTGGTGGATTTAATTTCCATGAATTCATTTGTCCCAACTGATGCGGACAGTGGCACAGAGATGACTGCCAAGGACTTCACCGTGGGGCTGTTGTGCCCAGAGCCACCTTCCCCTGTCTCTTTTGGGCCTCCTGCATTCAATCTCCACTTGGCTTTGGTGTGATTGGCTCTCCAGCCATGTCCCTCTCACTGCCCAAGATTTTAAACACTTCTGTCTAAGTTCCCTGAGTTGCATTTTCTCTGGAATGGAGAGTCCTGTCCCATTTCACTGTTCTTCAGGACAGTGTTCTGTCCACCACCCATGTGCCTTCCCTGGTATGTTCTTGCTGAGATGCAGAGTCCATCCAGAGCTTCTGTGGGCCCAAGTACATCTCCTTTCTGACTCAAACCAAATTTATTTTAAGGTTGATCTGTCTTGTTTGGAAGAAGGAAGGGGCTGTGGGTTTGAGTTTTTTTCTGTAATTTATCAGTAAATACTGATTTATTCCATAAAATGCCATTCATCCCTGTTTCCATAGTCCTCAAAGGAGATCATTGTTCCCTGTCAGCTATTTCATAACAGCCGGTGAGAGAATGGGCTGTAGCCAGTAATTTCTCCTGGGTAGGACTGGATCAACCATATCTTAGACAAAAGAGCTTAGAAACTTCTGTCCAATTAACAGGGCAAGACGAGAACATGTGAGTGAAGTCTCCTAGGTCTGTTTGTTGACTCTTGATTCAATCTTGAAATCTTAGAAATGAATCGCCACCTTCCCCTTTGATATCTCTGCCCTCAGCAAACACTTCCTTCAGTGGTTTTGACTTTTTACTTGTAGCTTTTAATAGCATATGATCTGGATTTGATGTCTCACACTTATCTCCTATTCCACAAGCACTTTTCCCCTTCAGGTCTTTCCTTTTCTTTTCTTAGAAGATTGAGTTTTTCTGTAGTATCTGTTTGTTTTCCCTGGATCCATTCCAACAAGCTACAAGAAATTTCTCCTTTGCCATTACTTTCTCTTCACTGGAGCCCTTCAAAGGTTTCTTTTGTTGGTTTCTCAGATTTGCAAACACACTTTGGAGCTTGCAGTGAGAGATTCGCAGCTATCATTTAGGGGTTTTGGCAGTATCCAGAATTGTGTTCTGTTCACAGATCATAGAATGTTCTCAATTTATGTTCTCAATAATTTTATGATTTCATCATAAAGCTGCTCAGAAATTAGCTTTTGGGTAATGTGAGCCATTTCTACATCTGCTGCTTTGGAATGATGGCCACCAGCTCTTTCTGTATTGTTCAGCTCCCAGGTTTGTTTCTCCAAACAGCACAAAAATACAGCAACATCCTATTAAAAATGGCAATAGGCAGAGATATTAAAAACCTTTTCTGTTATGATAGCAACGATCTTGTGTAAAATCCCATTTAAGTGCCAGGCATTGCAAGTTAATTATCTGAATTGTTTCCCATCTCAAATTATACTTGTTCCATTTACTGATTAACAAGATTGGATTAAATTTGATTTCATCAAGGATTTCTCTCTCGCTCAGAATAATTGCAGATTATAAACACTGTCTGTCCTGAAAATAATAAATTTGCTTTTAAATTATCTCTGTGTATCACCAAGTAATACCTACAGAAAACTGCCTTATCTACAAAGTTGATTTTTAGAATAAAATCAGTGTTTAATTTCACAGTAAAATCCACATTCTTATGTGAATCCACTTTCTGTGATGATAAAGTCAAGCAGCCAAATCAAAAGGCTGATAGTACAACGGTAAAGACTGTGGTTACAGGGTTTCTACGTGTGTGTAGATCAATTTTCCAATGTATACTTTTAATATTTATTAGAATTGATATAAAATAAATACTGTATATGCAGAATAGATAGAATATATAATGTACATTAGAATAAATGTTTTCAACGATAAAGAAATCAGTCTTCAAATCACTTGGGTAAAAATACATTTCTGGAATTTATTTTACTCTGTGCCTCTTGAAATATTTAATCAAAGTAAGCCATAGCACTCTGCAAACTGAGCACAAATTCTGGGATTCTGGGAGCCTGTGTTTGGATCCTCGAGCCCCAGCACAGGGTTGTTCAGCCCCCAGCCCTCAGTGGCTGTGCTGGTTCTGCAGCTCCCCTGCCATGACAGCAGCACCTTCCAGGGGGAGCCCAGGGAGCAGAGGAGAGCAGGGGAGACTGCAGGAGAGAACTGGAGGCTTCTGCACGTCTGGAATGAAGGCTATAAATGTGAAAATAGATCCACTTGAGAAAGGGAAAGCGTTATGTGTTACAAATCTCTATTTCAAAGAAGCCCTGAACATGAAACCAGCAGTTCTGTAATTCAAGTGAGGTTCCAGGGCAGCAGCATAGTGGGTGTCCTCACCAGTGCAGTGGTTTGTTCTTCAAAATTTTTTTACTTGACTTCACCAGAATTTATCTTAGTTAACGAATGTATGTTTATCTTTGAAGAATGTCCTTGTCTGGACAAAAAAATATTCTTTATCATTATGAAAAGACTGTCAAATAGCTCCACCTTTTTTTTTTTTCCCCAGACAGCCTTTTGCAACTCTGAGTTTCACTTGATGAATGAGAAAAACTATGGTGACTTTTGGAACTGGCCCCACCTCCAAGGCCTTATTAAAGAGAACTACAGGGCTTACTCTAAAGGCTTTATATCATTCCAGTGGAAAGTGCTCCTTACTTGGAGGGCCTGTCTTATCAGATATCAAAAGATCTGAAGTAAAAATGCAAGAGTTTCCTTTTCTACTACAGCATAATGCTTATCCTTTTTTCTCCCCCTCACAAAGGACAAGCAAAGCAAGTTATGCTTATGTGTGTTGAAAAAGGTTTGACCTACCCAAACTTGATCATCCAGTTTCCTGCCTTGCAAATATCAACCTTTGTATTTTGTTCATTATTTATTTATTTATTTATTTAAATATAAGCTTATCCAAGTTTATCCAACCATATCCAACTAGGCCAGGCTATGGCTAGGATAACGTGTTGGTGTAAGGATGGGAATAGCCAGCAGCCAGTCAGGCCACTGATATTCCAATATTTATTTTTCACCCAGTCCAGCTTTGTCCTCTTCACTTTCATCATGAGTTTCTTTTTCAGCCAGGACTTAAGGATAAGAGTGATGGGAGTCACAATCACAAAACTTATCTCAGAATGGATGTTTGGGATAGAAAATTACTCCAAAGCTTTTGGTTTAGCCATGGCAGTCGATGAAAAGGGCTGGTTGCCAATGAAATTCCCATCTTCCCTTTCACCACTTTGGCTAAATTTGACCATTTTTCCTCTTGAGCTTAAGGGACCAGCAAACCATCAGTCCTGACTTCTCCATCTTTTGTCCCCCTTCATTGTTTCACTGCTGCCCCTGTCCCATTCTTGTTTGTCCTATCTAGCAAAACTGAAAGGGTTTAAATTGCACTTTGGGAACTTTTTCCAGTTTGAAATGCATGTGATATCCTGTATTGCATCCCAGAAGATGACCTGTGTTACAGCAGATGCAATCTGAGGTCCCTGAGAAGAGGCAGAAGAAGTTGCAGTGTGGATGGGCTTATTGGTTTGGTTTTGGCAGGATTAGCTCATCCATCCCTGGACAGTTGAATTGGGAACCAGGATCTTACCTAAAATCCTGGCTGCATGAGACAATACTCAACCAATGGAGCAAAAGTGAAACATCTTGTTCATGGTTTAAAAAATACAGCTGAAAAAAAATTTAAATGAAAGGAACTACGTTTAAACCCAGATCACAAAAATATAAAGATGGCTTGCCTTTAATGGAAAGGCTTTGCTTAACTTCTCAAATTCCAGCTTTTCTCCTCCCTTTCCCCCACTCCACTGGTGATGGCTGTCTGCAGGCTGCCACATCTGCATAGGCCACAGCAGGATTTGACTCCCCTAGTAGGTGATCCTGTGGCTTCCTGTTTTCATTAATTCATCTATGAAATTAGCTTTTTATTAATAATTACCTCAGCCAGAAAGTCTGAAGATAATCAGGCACTAAGGACTAATCCTTCATACCTAGATGTCTTCCAAAATAAACGTGTATTTTAAGTATACCTGAGTTTCTCTTCATCATATTTATATGACTCATCTTTGTCAAAAGAAATTACCTTTCCAATGTCCTTTAACTCTGATTTATTTCCAGAAGAAGGAGTACAGACACTGGTTGTTAAAATGGGATTCATGGTTTTCCTTGGGTAGGACTTGCTGGTTTTGAAACTCCTCCTTCTTTCTGCTTTGAAGGCTGTTTGATCTATATGAATTCTACTGAAGAAAAAAGACATTGGAGGTGACTGTGCCCTGTCAGTTTGTGATCAGGGAACATTTCAGCAGCGTTCAGACCTACTCTGTAATGGCAAAAGCATCCTTGGGAGTCATTCCCCTGTAGACGTGGACAAACCCTTGAACAGGAAGAAAATGTTATTGGCAGGTAATTGAGTGCAGATGAATTCATGATGGTGAAGTGGAAGCTTTTAAAAGTCCTATTAATCCTATATAGAAGATATTTTGAGATTTGACACTGAAGGCAAAGATTTTCATTAAAAATTTAGATAAATGGTCAGATTGTTTCTGATAAACAGACGATAAGATTCTGTTTTCTGTGGAATAGTAATTTAGTAACATTTGATTGCTATAAAGCATCCTCACTGGTTTATGTTTGGTGGTGCCTGACAAGTTGCAATCGCACTTTGTGTACCTGTGCCTGCTGTTCTTGTACACAAGGTTTGGAGTGCCCTGTGCAGTGGGGCCGTGCTGGGTGTCCCTGACACGGCACCAAACACAGGCTCCAGGAGAGGACTCGTCCCTGTGCTGGGGCTGGAGCTGGTGGGATCTCCCTCGGCACCCCTTCCCTGTGTGCAGTGCTGGCCAGCCCCAAACACCACCAGCTCTGACAGCTCCTGAGCTGCAGCTCCAGAACTACATCACAGGATGGGTTCTTAAAGCTCATCTGATCTCACCCCTGCCATAGGCAGGGACACCATTCCGCTATCCCAGGCTGCTCCAAGCCTTGTCCAGCCTGGCCTTGGACACTGCCAGAGATGGGGCACCCACAGCTTCTCTGGGCCAGGGCCTCTCCACCCTCACAGCCAAGGATTAGTTCCTAATATCCCATCTATCCCTGCCCTCTGGCAGTGGGAAGCAATTCCCCCTCATACTGTCCCTCCATCCCTCGTCGAGATTCTCTCTCCATCTTTCCTGTTGGCTCCTTCAGATACTGGACATTTTTTCTGTTGCTGAAGGTGTTTGGAGTGTGGGGTCCAAATTTCCTTGCTGAGAACTGAAGGATCAGGGGTGTGAGCCCCCTGTTTTGGGGAGAGATGGTTTGGTTTTGAGGTCCTATGTCTTGGGTAACTGGTGAGAAAGCTGATGGTGATCCTGGACACAAGCTGGCTCAATGACTGGAGCTTATTCTGTGTTGAAAAGCAATTCAGGGACTATCAGCCTTTTGGTTAGACAGATTCTTTCTTTTATTTCAGAAATACCCTTTCTCTAACTCTTCTCCTCTTCCCAAACTATCTTGGAGTATTCAGTTACTATATTCACACAGGTCTTTAGAAATATTGTTATATAACACTGTCAAATAATGCATATGTAATTCTATTAATATGATAGACATATTTTATATATGTGTGTATATATATTTAACACTGAATAAACTCACAGAATCACAGAATTAGTAGGGTTGGAAGGAACCACACTGGTAGGACTTGTGAGTGGGACACATCTGGTGCCAGGTCCCTGCTGAGGCAGGGCCATCCCAGAGCACAGGGCACAGGATTGTGTCCAGAGGGCTCTGGAATATCCCCGCTGAGGAGACTCCAGCCCCTCCCTGGGCAGCCTGTTGAGGGCTGGGCACTGCCCAGGGCAGAAGTTGTGCCTCCTGTGCAGGGGGAATTGCTGGGCTCAGTCCCTGCCCGTGGCTCTGGTGCCACTGCTGGGCCCTGGAGCAGAGCCTGGGCCCTGCTCTGCCCTCCCTGCACACAGGGACAGGAGATATTCCAGAGCCCTCTGGACACAATCCTGTGCCCTGTGCTCTCGGATGGCCCTGCCTGAGCAGGGACCTGGCACCAGTGACCCTCTGTGGTCCCTTTCAGCCTGACCCATTCTGGGATTCTGGCTTATTTCTTCTGGCCAGTTTGATGGCTGAGGACAATGTTCAGACTGTGAGGACATGTACTCTAACTTCTTGTGTTCCACTTTTTTGACTCCGTGTTTTGCTTAATTTTGTAAGAGCTTGAGTTTCAAGCTGGCACCCTCAATCCTGAGCTAGAAATGTATTATATAACACATCCACTCAGTGTTTACATCAGCTTAGATGCCCTTTTGGAGTGGAAAAGAATAGTTATTATTTTATGATGAAGTGATTACAGGGAAATACTGAGTGACCTTTGGCCTTCCCTCCTTCCGTTTGGTTTGGTTTGGTTTGGTTTGGTTTTGTTAGGTTTTATTGTTGGGAAAGATGGGACAGGAAGGGCTTGTGGATATGATTGCCTGGTAAGAAATACTGGAGATGTAAAACCTGTGAGTGAAATAGAAATGAAGGGCAGCTTTGAGATGTGATCATGGCAGGCAGGAAGACGGTGATTACCTGGAGTCAGGTTGAAGGACAGAAAACAAAAGGACCCCCTCTCCACCCTGCCAAGGCATCAGGGAAAAAGTCGATAAGAAAAGTAGTCTTTAGAGTTTAGAATGTAGCATGATATGGTAATATAGTAGTTCTATAAACTGCATGCAAAATTTGTAGGTTTTGTATCTTGCACCGGTTGGTCACTGTAAATTAGAATATTCAACACAAAAAGAGATGTAATGTATTGTAATAAGGTGCTCACTCTCTTACCTCTCTTACCCCTCTTAGCTTTTTTACCTCCCCCACCTCACACCCTCTCTCTCTCTCTCCCTCTCTCTTTGGGGTTCCCTCCAGCCCAGGCTGGTGGCCGAAGGCAAAGCCCTTTTTATCCACGACCCTTGCAATAAAACCACGTGTTTCTAGAATATCTCAGGTCTGCAGAGTTCCTTCTCCCTGCTGTCTACAGATGCTCCTACATTTTGTTAGGTTTTGTTAGGTTTTGTTTTGTTAGGTTTTTTAAGAAGAACATTAGTGTGATCAGGAATATTCAGGAACTCGGCATCTGACTGAATCTCTAGAAGGGACAGATTGAGCTGCAAAACCTAGCGGGACCAATTTCCTCTCCCTTGGTAAAAAAGATATTTGACCTTTTTTTAGAGATTGCCAAGAAAACTACTTTGAGTCTAGTAAAGAAAGGGGAGATAGGAATAGTTTAGTTATTGGTGGCAGTGTGAATCCTCAAATATTACAGTTAAAATATTACACTTGTACAGCGTCTCAGTGCTCTTACCAACACACTTCTGCAGAGATGCTTACACTAATTCCTCTTCCATGGAAAAGGTATTAATTAAATTAGTAATTAAAACATGAAGTTCTGGGAGTTGCCAGAAACCTGGATGTCACAATTTGGAGCTAATGTCCACAGATGTGTTTGCTGAGCATGACAGTGCTCTAAAGGAAACCCTGAATAATGAGATGACTTTGGAAATAACTGGGAAAAAACTCACCAAACTGATGAAGCTGATATAGAAGTCCAAATATTTAATCTCAAATCATAAAATAAATTTTATACCAGCCTGCTGATATCTCTGCTGTAACACCTGAGAAAAAACAGCAGCAGAACATCTGAGGCCAAACAATCTAATCTAGTAATGAAAAAAAGTAACTTAAATGTCCACAGATTAGACAGACATAAGAGGACACCAGGAGCCCTCTGGATACATTTTAGAGCCAAAGTTGGTGCCACCTTCAGCCTTGTAGGAAGCTCTTTCCCTCCCAGCTGTGCACCCAAGTGCTGGTGGTGGAGTTTGAAGAGCAGTTGCTCACTTCAAAGGGGTGTTTGTAGATTCCAGATAATGGGGCTAGTTAATAATTCAGCTCATAACACCCATCAGTTAGAAACATTTAAGGAAGGAACGAAGTGTCTTTGTCAGTACAGAGAAAGAACAAGGGCTGCAGTTGCCTTAGATGTGAATGTCTCTGCTGAGAGACTCTCCTGGGTGCCATTCCCAGAGCTGCTGTGGGGACTTAGGGGTGTGTGTTCACTTTCTTGACCAGACACTGGAAATATCCCCATATTGCCCCGAATTAGGGTCATTTACAAAAAAAAAAAAAAAAAAATTGAGCCTCTTGTTTGTGCTCTCCATCACACCTTGAGTTTTCTGTAGGGTCTTGGCACCAGCCTTGACAAGGCTGAGGGAATAAAGCCCTTCCTGAATTGGGGAAGGTGTGTGTGCCACAAGCAGGACATTCCTGCAGGTCCTGCCAGGCTTTACAGTAATTAATGCTGGACAACTGGCACCCATGGAAGGGAAGGCAAAGGTCTTGGAGCATGGGATCACTTTGCTGATAATTTGCTTTGTTGTTGCTTTATATTTAAAGCTTGAAGAACAGAAGGATTACTGTTCTTTCAACTGCAGGCCTCAAATTCTCCAGTTGGAGCTGTATTTTTTAGTTCCTGTTAGGAGCACACCCACCATGTGTGTGCCAGGGGACAACACAAGGCCCCAGATTTACTCAGCATTCCCACTTCTTCCTAGATCTCCATCTGCTGGCAGATGTGCCTTTCAAGTGGGGGTGCTTTGGAAAGGAAGGAACAAGAGAGAGCATGTGAAAATGTGCAGCAGCTGCCAGCTGGACTCCCTATGTATATAGTTATATTTATATGTGTGCACAGCTATATTTATATATGTGTATAGAGCTATAGTTATATATGCCTATGGTTATAGGATAGTTATATTTTTATATATAGCCATATTGATATATGTGAATAATTATGTACAGTTATATGTCTATATAGTTAGATTTACATACACATATATGTATATGGCTGTAGGTATATTGATATTTCATAGGTGTATTGATCTTTAGATAAGTATATGGATATTTGAATAGATAACTGGACATTTTATACTGAATCTGCAGTAAGTTTTTTAACAGAAATGGGCGCCGATTTGCATTTTCTCTTTGTTTTACATTGCAGATGATCGTGTGTTGTAGCTGAAAACACGCTCCGTGTTTCAGCAGTTGCGGCTGTCACGACAAATCACCCTCAGCACAGCGACAAGTTCACAAAAGAGGGGACCGACTCCTGGTTTGCATCATTTATTCATTTCCGTGAGCGATTCCAGGGGTGTCACACCCCGTTCCCTTTCCCGGAGCCCCTTCTCCGGGAGCAGCGGCGCGACCCCCGGCGGGTCCCGGCTCCCGGTGTGTCCCCGGCGCCTCCCGCAGCCCCGAGCCCGCGGCCCCGGCCCGCAGCATCCTCCACCGCCCCGCGGGGCCCGAGCGGCGGAATTCCGGACCTGTGACATCAGCCCGCCCTGGAGCTTCCCCGGGCGCGGGGGCGACGGCAGCGCCCCGCAGGGCAGCGCGGGCGGTGGGGCCGGGCCGGTGTCCCCTGCCCCCCTGGGTGTTCCCCGCCCCCGGGTGTCCCCTGCGCCCCCCCCCCCCCCCCCGTGTGTCCCCCGGGTGTCCCCCGCCCCCCCCGGGTGTCCCCTGTGTGTCTGTCCCCCGGGTGTCCCCCGCCCCCCCCGGGTGTCCCCTGCCCCCCCCCGTGTGTCCCCCGGGTGTCCCCCGCCCCCCCCGCAGGTGTCCCCCGCCCCCCCCGTGTGTCCCCCGCCCCCGGGTGTCCCCGGCCGGGCCCGGGCGCTGCAGGCGGCTGCGGGGCGGGAGGGGGAGCCCGCGGCCCGGCGGGGGCGGCGGCTCGGCTGCTCCACCCGCCCGTGTCCGCAGGTACGAGCGCCCGGCCGGCCCGGGGCTCTGCCGCCCTCCCGCCGGGACCTTCCGCCGCCGCCCCCGGGTCCCTGCCCATGTCCCGGCTCCGCTCGCTGCCGGCGCTGCCGGGGCCGCCCCCGCTGCGGGGCCGCGGCGCTGGGGAACCTTCCCGGAGCGCGCAGGTCGGGCCGTGACACCCGGACACTTCACTCTCAGCCGTGCCCGCCCCGGGAGCTCTCTGCCTGCTCTAATTGTCTCCCTTTGATCTCCCCGGATCCTCTCTCGGGCTGCGGAGCTCCGTTTGCACCTACCTGCGTGTCTGCGAGAGGGTTTTCCTCTTTGTTTTAATTTTTTTTTTTTTTTTTTAATAAATTCCAGTTGTTGTTGTTTTTTTTTAAGACCGAAGCCAAACATCATCAGAGCCACATGGTTTTGTTAAGCTACTGGAAATAACTTTTGCCTGGGATTTACAGCAGCATTCCCTCCCGGCCCAGCCCCTGCGGACTCCAGCAGGCTCACTGCCTAACAGGTTTGCAAAGCTTTTTTTTTTTTTTTTTTTTTCTTGTAAATCCCCTTTTCTCTCCAGAGCCGTGCAATCACTGTAACTTCGGTTAAATCGAAAACACTTTCTGCCTTAATTCTCCCAGTTATGAAGACTCCTCGATGCGTTTCGTGTGACCTTTGGGCAGATTGTGGAGCTTTATATTTTATTTTGTGGGGCCTTGAGTAGGGAATCTTTTAACGTGTGCTTGGAAGTGTTTCATACCGGAACTGGGGCACGCACAGGAATAGTGCCAGAGAAACCAGATACGCTGTAACTCTCTGCCTGATACCTGCTGGGCTTCGTGTCTGAACTTCGGTACTGTTTGAGAGCCTTTTTATTTCCTGGGAACGTCCAGCCATGGAGAGGAGCTCTGTGTTTTATTAATTGTCTCTGAGAACTCTACCGGAGTCAGACCGTGAGCGTGGATTTCTAAGGGAAAAGTAAAGCTGATTTCCGAACTTGAATGAAGCACTTGTGGCATGAGGAAGACAGAAGGGATCCACACGGCACCGGAGCGAGCCGCCTCGTCACCGTAAATCCAGGGAATACTACCTGCCTGCTTTCTGGGAAGGATACCAAGATAACACTCAGGGTTGTGCTCACGCTGTGGGAAAGGTGAGGTGTCTCTCGAGGCTGTTTGGGATGGATGTTTGGAACCTGTGGATGTCCCCAGCTCTTGGCCAGGAGACAGGAGGCCCCCAGGTCCTTGGGGAGAGTTCCCTGAGCCTCCTCTCCGTGAGACCGGGCAGTTCCTGATGCTCCCTGCGCGCCCGGACTGACTCGCTGCTCGCAACCCGTTCTGCCGACCCTTCTGGATTTATCTGCCAGAGGAGAGAGACACTCACAGTTTAGGATTATATTTTTTGTTTTGTTTTCAGATTGTTTGTTTAAAATAATGCGTCTGAGCTCCCGGCGGCTCCTGAGCACGTGGCACGGGGCGAGAGGAGCGGCGGCGGCGGCGAGAGCCCCGGCGGGGGTGACCGGGCCGGGCTGGCGGTGACCGGGCCGGGCTGGCGGTGACCGGGCCGGGCTGGCGGTGACCGAGCCGGGCCGGCTGTCGAGCCCCCTGTGCCGCCCCTGCTCTGCCCGCAGCCGGCTCGGAGCCCCGGGAGCGGCGCCGCCGGGTGAGGACGCGTTCCCCAGCGGTATGAGCGGCCGGAGCCCGCTGCTGGTAGCATGAGTGCTGGCCCCCAGGTGCAGCTGGCTGTCCTCTGGCCTTGGCTGCTCATGGCGACCCTGCAGGCGGGACTGGACCACACCGGGCTGGCGCTGGCGGCGGCCGTGGAGTCGGAGCGGGCGGCGGCGCAGAAAGCCATCATCAGGGTCATCCCGCTCAAGGTGGAGCCCATCATCCTGGAGGGGGAGTTCGCCAACGTCGCCGAGGTGACTCCGGCCGAAGGGAAGCTACTCCAGGTAAGAGCGGCGGTGCCTGGTCCCGCTCTGCTGCCCCAGCCTGTCCCCAGGCTGTCCCCTTTGCCTCCCGGCTGCCTCCACTCCCCGACGGGGGTTTGTGCCGTGCTCCGTGTGCCGCCCCCGCGGGTTTGGTCACAGGGGCCGAGGGACGGCATCGTGCGAAGGGCTGAGCCTTCCCTCGGGGCCGAGCCGGGGCTGCGCCTCGTTACTGCTGAATTGTGGATGTGGTCGGCCGATTCCACGGAGATTATTTCCTATCTTAATTGATGTTATAAAGCTGAGTGTGTCAAGTCACATGTTGGGATGTGAAACAGAAGACAGGATTAGTATTTTTTTTTTCTCTGAAATTCATGAGGTTTTCCACACCCTCTGCCGAGGTCGGGGTTTTGTTTCAGCCCCAGAATCCATCCTGGTTGTGCCCACCAGAATCCCTCGCCCTGCTTGTTGCCTGTACCTGAAGGGTGAATGTTACCCACATAAGAGCTCCACTGGTGTCACCACCAGGTGTTTTTCTAGATGAATTAATGCTGTTCTCTGACCTTTATTAAAGGGAGAGTATCTCCACACCTGGGCGGGAGGTGCAGATGCTGCACAGCCAGAGCTGAGCCATTCACTGAGCAGACCCATCTCCTGCACACACTGAGTTTGGAGCTAAGTTTTCTGAGACCTGGCATGCATTCTCTCCATTCTGTGGCTCATCTGCCTGGCGATTGGGTGCTTTATTCTTGAGAACAAAAAAAATGACAAAATAGCCTGCATTAAGTCTTCATTTTCTCCTGGATTTTTTCAAGACTTTCCGAATGGGGTATGTTGAAGTCTTAATTAAATTGGTAATCTGGAAATTTAAATGAAAGAAATAATTTTTGTGTAGTTTTTGAAGAAGAGAAGGACAGTTGAACCAGCTTTAGAACGTGGTCACCTGTCTGAAAGTGAACATGGACAATTTGTGAATAAAGTGTGTTTTTCCATGCCTTTTGAACTCCTTAGAATGAAATCTCTGCTATAAAATTATATTACCAGGCTGAAAAAAAAAATCTGACACAAATGCACTCAAGGTCCTCTTCTGTTGTGAGGCAATGTCCAGGAAAGTCAATATTTATTCCTTACAAAAGCTACAGTGGTGTTGCAACTGAGCACAAAGTATAGAGTAGGACCTTTTGGAAATGGGAGGATGATAAGCTCTCCCGAGGGATGTGTGGAGGTTTCTAACCAAATGCAGCAATACCAAGTGGGAATTTTGTGCCATCACAGCAGCACCAACTAGGTGTTTGGAATAAAAAACTGTGAATAGTGTCCAGTTTCATCCTTTAAAAGTCATCCAGATGGAGAGGGCTGGGAAAACTCTAATCCATCCTGTTGAGTTTGGGCACACAGACACTGACCTGCCCTGGGTGTGTTTTCAAGCCTTGACTCAGCCACTCTGTGTGCCCAGGGGAGCTCCTGCTCCACATCCCGCTGGATCCAGTGCGGGAAGTCCTGGTTTCAGCTGGCAGCGCTGGGAACAGGGGGTCAGGCTGTGCCTCCTGCAGCAGCAGGATGTTTGCCTGGTGCCAGGCACTGTGCTCTGAGAGGGCTTAGCAAATTGTACCTGTGACCTCTCCTGCAGATCGCATGCTGTGGTTTCTAATTCTGCTGCTAAATATTGAACCTTGGCCTGTAAAATGACGTTTAGAATCGTGAGGGTCCTGATCGTGCGGTGGGTACTCACCTCTGGAAAGAGAAAATGGGAAATGGGGGCGTAACTCTTCAGGTACAATATAAGTAAGAAATTAGTGGGACAAATACTTTTCAGTTTGCTTTTAGACAGTGGGATATTAAACACACCAGAATCAGGCTTTATTGGGACATCTCATTTTGCACATTGTTCTCAACATCCTAATCTTGAAAAACTAAAGTCGCGTGCTTAACTTTGATGTCACTGGAACTCCTGCTTAATAAATAAACTTACGGCTGTGCACGCATACCTGCACAATTGCTTCTTCAACTGTAGTTTAGGGACATGACATGGTACATTTAAAGTTACTGAGTCAAGAAGTGGGGCTTTTACAGCATTTTTGGATAGGTCTTGGTTATGTCAGACTCTGTAAGGTGCAGTCAGCCTGTCTAGGAGGACACAAACTGCAGAACTTAGCTTGGAGGAAAGGCATGGATGGCCCAGTCCTATTTCTAAAGCAATGCTCGCTTCCTTCAGAGGTAGAATAGGATTGCCCAAGGATCAGTGGTGCAGAGTTGGCCCTGTAGTCAAGTCAGGTTCTCTTTATTATGACTTATAATTATCTTCATAGTACTCTGGTCAATATATTTTTAGAAATGTGTTCTTAATTTAATACAGAAAATCTTGCACTTAAGCGATGGAGCCTCACCAAAGGTACTTCTACCAGAATGTCTTCTTGTTTCGTTTCTCCTTGCCCTATTTTCCAGATCACCTACAGAAATGGACTTTGATTGTGGTGTGTTACATCTTTAGCAATATCCTCTTTACGTACAATAAAAGAGCCCCAGTGTTGAATTCACCCTCACAGCCTTTGCCTCTGGGAGCAGTTTTGTAGGAAGTCTCTGTATTTCCATTGTTGCCCAGTGGGTGAGCAGGAAGATGCCAGGGAGCTGCTACCCCTGCCATTGTAACCCCAGCAGTGTTCCTCTGGCACTCCAACACTGCTGCTGCCTTGTGATGCAAAGGGAGAGGAATTTCTCAAGCAGGCAGAGGCACTTAAGCCTTTATAGGTCAAAAAATCAACACCTCAGACTTCTTGCAGAAATCATCTCCAGGCTTGTGTGGTGCTCCAGCTTGTTCAAGGGAGCACCTGCTCTGAGCATTAACTCTTGCTGGACACAGGAGGCATCTGAGGAACTCACTGGCAGTTTCCAAACTGGAAATTTAGGTTTGGAGGTTTGAATCAGGAAGGAATCCTTCCCTGTGATGGTGGGGAGACCCTGGCACAGGGTGCCCAGAGAAGCTGTGGCTGCCCCTGGATCCCTGGCAGTGCCCGAGGCCAGGTTGGACACTGGGGCTTGGAGCAGCCTGGGACAGGGGAAGATGTCCCTGCCCATGGCAGGGGGTGAACTGGATGAGTTTTAAGATCCCTTCCAACCTAAACCAGTCTGGGATTCTGTGATCTCTGCTGGGCCACTGCAGGAGCCTGAACTGCTGTTAAAAGTGCCATGGGAGTCAAAAACTGCCCCTTTATTGCAGATGGAGGAACCAAAGCTTTTAGACAAAAGAGAACAGCTTTTAGACAAGTATGTTGGAAGGAACATATTTGGAGCTTACCAACAATGGACAATGCATGAGCAGCTCAGGATTCAACATGCCCTCGGAATTGCAGTTCCTCTGGCTGTTCGCAGATGAACTCTCTTTCACATGATTGCTATAGAGTTTTTTCAGCTTCTTTTTTTGATACTTTTGCTGCTCTATTGGCTGACTTTTGAGGAATAAGTCTCAGTTTCCTTCTTGCCCTTGATTCAGTCTCCACTTGGTTCTGGAGAGAGTTGATGTTGGTTTGAAGGTAAATAGGAACATAAGGAATGAAAAGAAAGAAATGGAAAGAAAAGGAGAGTCACTGGAGATACTTGAAAGAAGATTTTTCTAATTTGAATTACAACATGTGCAAATCTAATTGTGGAAGAAAAAAAACCCTTTTTATTTAAGATGTAGTTAATCACTTACAGTCTTGTTTAGGACAGTTCAAGGATGATGAAGATTCAAGGATGCATTTTTAAAACTTAACATTAATATCTCTTTATTTGAGTGTGTATAACCCCCATCTTCTACACAGGGGAAAAGATGATTCCTTTAGTCTGTGCAGAGTGGCAGGGGTTGGTACAGTCTCTACTTCTAGGGTATTTGAGAAAAAGTGTTAAAAGTTTGGGAAGAGTTCCTGTTGATGATATTTAAAAAGAGATGCATAACCTCACATTACTACAGGGAGGACAGAGTGATCAGCAATTGCAATCCCTTCACATGCTGACACAGAAAATTCCAGTGCATGTGTAAAACAGTGGCACAGTCTCACTGAGCAGGCAGTATGTAGAACTAGTTTTCCCAACATTCATTATTTCATTGCAAGTCTCACAATACTTTATTCCATTTCTGTACAAAGCAGTTTCATAATGGGGGGACTGTAGGAGAAAGTCAACTTCCACTTAACCACAGAGTGCATTGTTTTAACTTCTCACTGCAGGAAAACACCTTGAAGAAAATAAAAACAAACTTGAAAAAACCCACAGAAAAAGCTCCCTAAAGGCTCTCAATCCCCAAACCAAGGATTATCCTCCTTCCTCCTCTTCCCCCCTCAAAAAGTAAATTATTTAAAAAACATTCAAATTGATCTATTTAGGATGGACTGAGTGAGAATTGGAGGAGGAGCCTGAATCACCATTCCTTTTTTTAGGTGGCATGTACCATTCAGAAGGAGAAAATCAATCACAGATCCAGTTAGAGGAGGAGCGTGATGTTCAGAAAAGCAGTGATAATTATCCCTTGGAATTGCTGCAATGACCCCTATGGGATTGCCCTGGACGATGTAGAGTGTTCCCAGTCTTGCAAGGCTCGAGCACTTGGAATTGGAATTACCTCTCTCAGTGCTTGCAGAGGTTTAAACTCCCAACCCATACCAAAGTAAATACCTTAGTAGTCTTCTATACTCCCAGCTCCTGCATCAACAAAAGGATGTTGAGTGCATAATGTTGACAGAGATCAAAGAAGTGGGAAAGTTGAACCAAATGATAATGGGGACTTAAATTACATGTGAATAAACTGGTCAGATAGCACAATATGAGGCAGTTCAAAGGAGCAGTTTCTGCCTCTTGGAACAGCTTGTCCTCCAGTACATAGACTTGACTTAGCATTAAGTAATGTGCAAGAACTGCCTCAGAATCATCAACAGCAGAACCACTTGGCCTGACTGCAGCACAATAAAAATGGGTGTCTAAGTACCAAAAAGTGTGACTAAACCATTAACAGGATATTGCACCGAAACACTGAGATGAATGGCTCATACAGAGAAAAGAACCCCACATTGGCACATAGATACTGCTCAGGAAGGCCTGGAAAAAAGAAGTTCCAGGGTTACCTGATCATGGCCTTCCACTGACCTGACAGAGTTGATGGAAGGAGCTGAAGGAAGATGGAGAGAGACTTTTTACAAGGGCCTGGAGTGACAGGACAAGGGGGAATGGATTCAATCCAAAAGACAGTAGGTTTTTATTCGATATTAGAATAAAGTTCTTCCCTGTGAGGGTGCTGAGGCCCTGGCACAGGGTGCCCAGAGAAGCTGTGGCTGCCCCTGGATCCCTGGCAGTGCCCGAGGCCAGACTGGACGGGGCTTGGAGCACCCTGGGACAGTGGAAGGTGTCTCTGCCCATGGCAGGGGGCAGAACCAGCTGAGTATCAAAGTCCCTCCCAACCCAAATGATTGTGTGATTCTATGAAATTAGAAGCTGACTTGGGGAACACACAAAGCAGTGATTCAAAAAGGCTGCAGTCACCCAGCACAGGGACTTTGCTAATGTTGAAGAAACCATTTGGCCCAAACAGATCTCTTAGAAATTGGACATAGAGTATGAGTGCAGTGTTGGCAGTGTCCAGTGTAACTCACAATGTGGATTAGTTCATTATCAGTGCAGGATTTAAGTGTAACTGGAAGGTGAGCCATTAAAACCCAGATGCAGAGTAGGAACCTCAGAGTTGGCTGCTAGAAAAGGTTGATCTTGGAGGCTGTTTCTGAACCTCCACCCCTCTCTTGAGCATATACAGAGGCTGAGCTGGAGCTTTCCATGGTGTGTCTTCTCCTTTCCTCACCCAGAAAACATGTGACAGGAAACTGTTCCCTGTTTAAGGAGTTTAAAGGACTTTAAACCTCAATCTCCCAGCTTCCCAATGTACCATCTGGTGCTGCTTGTAGTTGCAGTTGCAGTCGAATTATTTATGACGGTGTGCGCAGATCCATCTTGAACTGAAGATTTTCAGTACTAAAAAGGTGACAGATCTGGAGGCTCCCGACTGGAGCAAAGCAGAGATCTGTGGTCAGGAGACTGAACCCACAGGGTTCAGTGAGTGACAGTCAGTAGAGGACATCTGGCCATGCACATACCCTGGAATACATCCAGGGAACAAGTGGGCATTTCCCAAAGATAAGCTGGCAGAGGGTTGAGATTACAGGAGAAGGGAAACAGGCCCTTGTGGTGCTTGCAGGCTGCAGCCAGGCTGAATTTGTGAATTTAGAATGTTTCTGAACCATTAGAGATTTTTTTTTTTTTTCTGTGCCTCCATCAAGTGGAAGCTTTGGTGGGCATTTCCTATGGTTTGAGGAAGTTCGGAACTGCATGTGAATCCATTATTTTTAAACAAAAACTTTCTGAATTGTCAAAGTAATACAAACAACACCAACTCAGTATGATCAAGGAGGGCTTCATTGTATCAGGCTAGATTTTGGACAAAAATTGACATGCATTTTTGTTTAATATACCTCAGTGGCTTTCCATGCAGTGAAACATGACAAAAATATACCTAAAAGACTAAAATGTTCACAACCTTGCCTAAAAGCTTTCTGTGGACTTTGCCCAAAAGTCATAGTATGGAAACAAGCAAGTTTTAACCTGAACTGAGAAAAGTAGCAAGTAAGTACAATGGGAAACGTACAGTGTAGTTTGACCTTCAGGTCTGTCATCTTCAGTATCCCAACAGTCTATGTTGCAAGGATTGCCAAGGGTCAAATAAGTGAAATTTTGGGTTATAAACAAAACAGAAATGCAAAATGAATCTCAGTACAGGGGAATATACCACAATTGAGTAATGCACATTCATATTTTATTACACTTTGGTCTTCCCTCCATTCAAGGTCTCGAGCTTGGCTGCAGTAGGACAGGTGTAAAGTAGACAGAAGTGGTGTGGATGATCATGGTGGTCTCTTCTGTCTTTGAGCTCTGTGATTTATTACTTAGGTTTAATACCTATTTATTTTTCCCCTTATTTCCGTGACTGTAAAGAACAGGAAGCGCTGCACAGCCTTTCATTTGCCCACAACACTTTCAGGCTGCATTAAGGAATTGTAATCACATCTCATGCTTCGGAGCTTTGGGCCTGCTGCCAGCACAGCTCAGGCAGGAGTTGGCCAAGAATTGTCTTGGGACCTTTTCATCTTGTTTTTAGGAGCATCAAGGATTTGCCTTACCTCAGAACAAGGCGCTCAAACATGTAGGTCAATGTTCAAAGGAGAGAAGATTGGTTTGGATGCGCTTAGGTTGTATGGGTTACTCCTGTGCCGCCAGATTTCTGTGGAAGATTCTTCCCCCCTGCAGCCACCCCATTCAAATTACCTGAAATTTTGGGGGTGTGTCCTCTTCCTGTGCATGTTGAGATCTGAATCATCTGCCTAAATCAACGGATGTACTGGATGTACTCTCACCTCGTCACTTCCCCATCCCTGAAGGGGCTAGTTAAAGGCATTAGTGGCCCTTTGATCTCTCTTTTGTTCTCCATCTCAGTAATTTGGTCTCCAGTGATCAAATGGGTTAATCTAATGCTTATTACTGTGCTTAGCATCAGGGTAGTGGCTGAGATGTACTGGATTGTCAAACACAGCAGTTCTGACTGGGGAGTTGAATAAATTCCTCTGGCCATAAACTCTGAAACAAAAGATTTTGACTGAGTTTGGTTATGACATGTTACTTCTGAATGTAAGTACAGCAGTTTGGGGATTAAATTTGCTCCTTTTTTGGGAAAAGGTATGTGAATTCTAGTTCAAAACTACATGAAAGGATAGATTTGAACTTCCTACTTCCAAAGCTCCTCAGCAGCTGTGTTTCCATGGTGTGTGTGTTGGTGCAGAACTGTAGGAGGGACACGTCCATTGCAGAAACTCGGGGAGAATGACTCTGGGATTGAGTTGATCCTAATGTAAAAAATGAACATCACTCCTGTCCTGTTAGAGATGTGAAACAGTTTTCCTTACAAAGGTTAACAAGCTGAAAAAGAGAGCAGCGCAGTCACAGGAAAGACATTGTCTAGAAAGGGTATGGGGTAATGACCACATGGCAGAACAGAAGAGACAAGTTCGAGGGAGTGAGTGGAGAACACTGATTCTTTCATTAGTTGAGTTTTTTGCAAGATCCTGCACCAAAATGTTGCTTTCAGATTGTTTAAATATAGAGAACATCTCTAAGGATATGAAAGTCAACTAAGAGAGTGAGTTGTGATAATACTTGTAGTTTCCTGTGTGTCAGTTTGAATCAGAAGTTAAATCTTGGCAAGTTGGTCTCTTTAGATGACCATCCAGTGTAGAGATACATCTCCAGAAACCCAGCCTTGACTACTTTTTAGAGTAGAGAGATAGTGTTTGTGTTTGTGTTACTGCTCCAGTCCTGTTCCTTGCAAAATGATCTGAATAACTTTTTATTTACTAGGACAGTTCTATTCCAAAATAAGTGGAACCTCCCCAAGATACTGAAGAGATAAGAGCTCCTTTTCTTCTGCTTGTGATGCTGTACTTCCACTGTTCCTTTGTTCCCTTAGTGTCCTGTTGGATGGTACTCCTGCAGCCATGCAGTGTGTTCACATTGTCCCTGAGTGTCAGTGCTGGACACTTTGTCTGAGTGTGCCAAAATGCCACTGTCCTCCCCACTACCCTCTGGTTCACCTGGTCTCATTCACATAACATGCCTCAGGCCATATAGCCCCACTCAGCTATTTTTTTTTTCCTCATCTGCTCTCCCAAATGTCTTCTTTTAATCTTCAATAATTTTCATCTTGTTTAAAATAATGGTTACTCTAATTGCTTTTTTTGTATGTGTTGTTCTTGTTCAGTAGCAATTCACAGAAGGGTTTAGGCTGTTGCCTGTCAGCATTTGCTTCCAACACTTCGCTCTCCTCAGAGAGAGAATCTGGTCTTTCCATTGCCTCCTTCAGAGGACCTCTGACCTCTCATTTTTCACTGTAGGGGACCAAAAGCTGCTGTTTGTAAACTTTGCACAACTTCTCCATGAGAGAAACACGTCAGATTTGAGTGATGGATGAACCCTACATGCTTGTACAGCACTCAGCCCTTATGTTAAAAAAGATCATCAAACAACTTCTGTTGGTTTTTGGTTGAGAAACCACCATTTCATCATTTCTGGCAGTTGCACCTGGTTGTGGCCTGAGCTGGTGGCAGCTCTTTTCTTCATGCTTCTTCTCTGGCTGCATCTTTCATGGTTGCTTTCTCTACAGAACAAACTGGGGAATGCCATGCTGGCCTTGACCTTTTCCATGCCCTCATTCAAAATCCTGCTTCTGAAAAGCCACTCTGGGACAGTGACTTTATCATGTACTTTATTCCTGCTGAGATGTTAAGAGGCCAAAAATCATCCACAGTTGTGTGTTAATTTAGAAAAGGGTGACCTGAAATCAAATAAGGTAATTCAAAAGAATCTGAGAGGGTAACCAGGAGTTACATGCTTTGCATCAAGGTGCTTGAGGACACTACAGTAAGAATTAAGATAAAATGTACCTCTCAAAAAATACTTGAAAAATGAAAAAAGCATGTCAGGATACCAACAGAAGAGTAAGAAAGTATATAAAAGCATCCTGGGAAAGCAAGAAATTTGGTAAAATTAGAAAAAAAGAGAAACAGCCTAAAAATACATGAAGGCAGTGAAAAGAGAAATAATTTGAAAAATGTAATGCTAGATTCTCTTCAGTACAAGCAGAAAGCTCATCTGACAATTGGTAGGATCTATAAAAAATTAAAGTCTAAAAGCTGTGCTTAGGGCAGCTAAACTCCCAGCAGAAAAATGAACGCAATTTTCTTTGTGCTTTCATCTGTCTCAGGCTGCAATGTCTGATGATGAGATGGTGATGGAGATAGACACAATTTCCACTATCAGTCGCTGGGATCAGATGGTATTCACCCAGGGACTGGGGAGGATGAAATCACTGAACTATTAACTTGTCTATGAACTCTTGTTTAAAATCCCTAGAAGGTGGCTGATGGGATTCCAGTTTTTCTCTGAGCTCCAATTCATCCACAAAAGCCCAGAAATTATAACACAGAACATTACAAGTGGATGTGAAGGAGTCAACAGTGGCATCAGTTGAGCAGATCTGACTGAATTTCTCAAATGCAAAGAATTCCAGGGAAACTAAGATGTGGATTAACAAGGAGGCTCCTGGATAAATAATTATTGGAAGGAAGAAGCAGGTGGAAGGAATAACTGGCAGACTTTCCCTTTGGAAGGAGCCAGTGGCTACAGCTGTGTGTGCTGTAGCTGTGCTCTCCCAAGTGTTGATGAGCACCTGGAAATGGGAATGCTTGGTAATGTTCAAGAGCTTTCCAATACATGATCTAACTAGAAGTAATGAAGACAAGGTTCATCTGTGAATCATTGCACGACCTTATGAGACCAAATACTTCAGGAGAACGTAGAGAATCAGTCATTTCTTCACATTCAGGTGCTGGGCTCTGATTTGCCCATGGCCACAGCTGTGTCTTGTGATTTTAGCAGACTGGTCTATGCAAATGTCAGCTTGGTATATGGTGGTTGTCATGAAGACAAAGGGAGCATTAGCAGTCAAAATGAGAGAATAAGTCAGAGAATCTCTCTGAGCTCCTGTGGAAATCCCAGGTACATCCAGATGTTAAATCCTTTGTGAAGTCCTGTTCCCCACAGCTCTAAAAAAACAACAGCTGTATTGGAAGATGTTTGGAGAAAAACACAAGAATAAAAGGAAGCATAAGTAAGATGTGTTTTATCCAAAGAACAACAAACTGGACTAGCTCTCTTCTGGCTGGAAAAGAGGCAGCCAAAGGGTGCTATGGAGAAGATCCACAGAGTCATGAATAGGGATTGACTGTTAGTGTCTCTCCATATGAAAATAATGGGGCATCGCATGAGGCTACAAAGCATCAGGTTCATAGAGAAGTGCTTTTCACTCACTGTACAATTAACATGTACAATCTCTTGCTGCAGGAACCGCTGTGGATGCTGAAAGTTTACAGAGGTTCAAAAACCACTGGAACTGATGAATGAGAGAAGGCTCCATCGATGGCTATGAAATAACTGGTCCCAGCTTTGCCTCAGGGAGTCTATAAAATGTTGGAGGCTTGGAAAATGCCCAGGACAGAAGCCCTACAAGCTTGTCCTGTTCTTACTTCTCCTTCAGTAACCCACTGTTGGCAACTGTCAATGCAAAGATGCTGGGCTGGATGGACCCTTGGTCCAAATCCACCCATGCATTCACCCCTCCTGCAGAAAACTTCCAGCCCAAGCCCCACCACCCTCAGCACCAGCCCTTCCAGTCCCCCTCTGCTCTGTTTGGGTGAGTCTGGATGGAAAAACTGCATAACTACCTCCTTCATTCTCCTTCACTGACATGGAGCTCAGTGCTTTGTTCACATAGAAAGCACTGCATTGTTCCTTAGGTTCAAATATTGAAAATCTCACATGGTTTTCAGCTGGTGCTGTTAATCAGTGTTTGAAGCCTTGGCACTTTGGCCTTCATATCATAGAACGGCGTGGGTCAGAAGAGACCGTAAATATCATCTTGTTCCAACCCCCTGCCATGGACAGAGACAGCTTCCACTAGACCAGGTTGTTCCAAGTCCTATCCAGCTTCACTGAACATACCATTTTTATTCATTGTCACTCTCATCATTCATGTTCCCTCAGCTGTGTTCCACTGATGAGATAATAATTCTGTGTGCGGATCTCAAGCAGCAGAACTTGAATCTTTGATACCTTCTGGAAAGTTTGAGTACAGCGCATGCTCTCAGCAGTTATCTTCTCTTTATAAGAGCTGTATCTCAATAACAGTCAGATATTCCTGCATTTGAAATAAAGAATTAGAGGAGAAAAGGAGATAAAGGGATAGTAAAAGGAGATAAAGGGATAGTAATTGGGCTGCTTGGAGATGTACAAATTCTTTACTTATTAGAGAATATGTATTTTTTGAAGATCTGTTGACATATTCCCCTTTCCTTGTCTGGGGAATGCATCAAGGTAACCTGCAAACATCAGATATTTAATCACCAAGAAAACCAGTTGATGTCAAATCATAGAATCATTCAAGTTGGAAAAGATACTTAAAATCATCGTTTGCAACCATAAACATTTATCTTGGAACAAACAGGACTGAGACATCATACTACTGGGAAAAACACTCAGCCATAATCCTATGGTCATCAGCTGAATTACTCTACACTGTAAATTTAATTGAAGCCTCTAAATGTGCCCTGAATGGCCATAAGTACTTTGTGTATTTTAGAAGGATATGTTTCCTTTAGACATATCAGATTAATAAATCAGATAACTACTTCTGGATCATAAATTCTCACCCCAACTGGGAGGTGTTAAGTCAAAAATAGCTTCAAACCCTTTCCAACGATACCATTTTAGATTGGATTTTGGGGCAAATTTCTTTATTGAAATGTTGGTCAGGCACCGGCAGAGGCTGCTCAGGGCAGTGGTGGAGTCCGCATCCCTGTAGGGGTTTAACAGCCCTGTGGATGTGGCACCTGGGGACGTGGGTCAGTGGTGCCTTGGCAGTGCTGGGGGAATGGTTGGATTTGATGATCCCAGAGGTCTTTCCCAACCTAAACACTTCCATGTTTCTGTGATTTGCATTTTAGGTCTCGTTCAGCTAATATCAAAGAAGGTATTTTGAGGTCCTGTAGTTTCTGTCTCAAGCCCTGGAGCCAGGGAATGCAGTGTGCCTGATGGAGCCCAGTGCTGGGAATTCTGGCTGTTCCAGGGGCAGAAAGATGGTTTAGCTCTCAAGCCACAGGTGAGAAATGTGGGCTAATGTCACAAAGGACAGCTTGCAGAAACAAGGGGCTTTGGAAAATCCACTTCTCCAGGTGCCAAGTCCTGGCCCTGTTGCCTCTACAGGTCAACCTGTTTCTTGGAATCCTGGTATCACATTCTTGATTTTGCAGCCTGAAGGATTAACTGACATCTGTCTAATCATTCTTTCTAAAAAGCCGAGTGGAAGATAAGGCAAGATGGTGATTCTGCAGGCTTCGATCTGCCTGGGACATGCCAGGGGGAAGTTAAAGCTAGAGAGACTGGAGCATCTTGCCTGTTCTCCCAGCTTGACTTGAACAGAAGACAAGACATTTGCTCCAGTCCCTTCTCTGAACTCTCCCCTCCAGATTTTGGTGGCTGTTATTAGAACCAGCTTCTCTTCTCTTGATCTCTCATTTCTACTGTGTTTCAGTAGTCCTGAGTGGCTCACTGGGCCTGGTCAGCTGTGACGTACAGATCACATCAATGTAGACACCTGGACAACTACTTCTGTTCATCTGAGGGATTTTCAGTTTTAACTCTGTGGTCCTAAAATTCTGTAGGGAGCTTTGGTAAGAGTGTTGACTTCTACCCCAGCATGAGATCTTAAGCAGCATCTCACCATCCAGCCACCACTGGGCTGTGGCATCTTGTTATTCTAACCATGTGCCTAAATGTGACTTCCCTGGCAGCACCAATTTCTTCCAGGGGGTGGGAAGGACCCACTGCTAAATTTTTGACCTCCAGGGTCTTTGGTTCCCCTTCCCAAATAAGGTTTCTTACATGTTTTCCTGCGGTATACTTAAGTGTTGCTGGAGCCAGAAAATAGCCCTTCTTTTCCCCTCAGTGACCCCCAGACCTTCACAGATAGCTTTGTTTCCTCAGGCACTTACATCAAGCAGAACATCTCCTTCTGACTGCCCAGGACCAAACCCTGCAGGAGGCTTCTGTCCATTTGTATTATGAGCTGGGAAATAAAGAGGTGCAGTGATACTGATAATTGCATAATATACTGTATCAGGAGATGTTGTGATACTGCCCAAGTATTGTGCCTCCAGCCATCAGTAAATTCCATCAAAGGTCAAGTTGTTCAATGGCCTATCCAGGGATGGCTCCATTCCTGTTGTCTGCATGGCTGTGTATATCATAAAACACTATACTATTGCTGATGCTTTTAGGAATGCTACCAAATTTGGCAGACTGGGGCTTGCAGACTACTCTAAATTGCTTGAGATGCCCCCTCCACTTACTGTGGAGAGAGAATTACTGGACGGAGTTGCCTCCTGAATGTGTACGTGGATTGTCATTTAGAGGAGAAATGGAGATAAAAGGATAGTAATTGGGCTGCTTGGACATGTACAACTCCCCATGAACTACTCTCCCTGCTTCCACTGGAGTCTTGTTCTTGGGGTGAATTGTCAGCCCACAATGAGGAGTCTGTCCCTGTTTCCTGTTCTGAACACATACACATGGAAGCGCGCATCCCAAAGAGCACTGCTTAATGCTGGGAACATTTTCCTTCTTCCATGGCAGGACTGGGACCCTTGTGCCATGACTTCTGAAGTGAGAGGGGAAAAAAGGTGGAATGAAACTGGTGGTATTTTTGAGTGGCCATAAAGCTTTGAGCAAACAAGATGAATGCAGGGAGTGAGGCTGATGTTTCTATGAAGACAAATTTCCTTGTGTTTGTTTAATTTGGTTGACCACGTTGAGAACTTCAGGAGATTTTTAATCTCTTCTAAACTCCAACTAAGCATCTGTGTGAACATGGTCTTAAGGAGGTAGGCTGGAAAACTGTGGGTGTTGGAGTATTCCTTTGCTTCTCTGAAAAATCCTTTGGGACCCAGCTGAAAGCTGCTGAATCTTAAGACCTTTGAAGATTTTTTTTTTTTTTTTTGGATGTGTGTATGTTAGCAGAGATTTGAATTCAATTTGTATTGAATTGTATCTTGTCTGTGTCCTGGTGGAGGGGTCACATTGCCTGGAGAGGTCAGTGATGGTTTGGCTGCCTCGTGGCCATGCAAACCAGTCCGTAGTTTGGGTGTTTGTTACGGATTTCCTTTAATCCAGTCTGGCAATTCCTGTGATCTTCGATCTCCTCATCTGAATCGTACCCAGAGGTTCACATCTGACCTTTTGACCATGATATCGGTCTGGCAGTCTATGTTAATTTGTTATTTCATCATGATAGTGTCCTTTCATTGACCTTTGGTTGTTTTCAGAGTCAGTGCTTTCAAGTCCCTCATCCTCTGTATTTTCTGAGCTCTTTGTTCTTGGACTGTATTGGTGTCTGAGACTCTGTCTGGTTACACTAAAATGTGCATTTCTCATGTGGAAGAGACATCAAAGCTGGTTGGCAAGCCTTGTTTTTGACATTATTTATGATGGAGCAAGACTTGGTGTTTGTTATCTGCAGTGAGATGAACTAATCTAAGTTCCTCTATTTGATTGACTTTTCCAGTTAAATAAGTAGTTATTAAATTATTAAACTTAATGCTAGAGTAGGGTGAAGAGAACAGAACAATGTATGAGCATCTCAAATGCATTTCTGATTTATTCTTCACCTGTGGAAACTTCAGTGTGTAGAGTCTTGTCCACAGAAATGTTTGAAGCCTGACTGTTACATGTAGCTGAATTATTCATTAAGCAAATCTCTACCAAACTACCTTTTCTCTCTCCAGTTGAGAAATGAAACATGTTGGGGTAAAAAATGAACTGAAACATCCTGTTTACCAGATATTTCTGTAGAACTTTTTCTGTTTTGCAAAGGTCAGTTCAGTGAACACCCAGTGAGCACTGGTGAGGAGAAGAATTCAGTTTTAAAGTAATTTCTTTTTCATCTTTAAATTTGGATATTCAGTGTTGTTTTGCCAGAGTTCAGAGTAAATTCAGAAACTGAACTGTCCCTCAGATATATTTACAGGGAAAATGTATCTGCCATTTCCATTCAGACTGCACCTGTAAGCTGAGATCTTTGGGGTTTCTCTGAGCTTCACTGGTTTGTTTTGCTTTGTTTTCAACCATGTTTTAACATGATAAGCATCTCTCCATATTTTCCCTTCATTTAGTAATTGCCTTCTCTGGTAACCCATTTCTTGTGCTCTTCTGTTCAGGTATCAAGACCTCTGTGCACAGCCCATGTGCCCAGTGCATAGAGCCCTCACTTAATCATATTATCATCTCAGGTAGTTCATTAAAAGCTTCTCAGAGCAGCAAATGGAACAAAAAAAGCACACTTAATTTCTCTCTTAAGACTAAGTTTTTCCCCAAAGACACAACACTTGTAAATAGAGCTGCTGACCAGATGCCTGGAAATTTGATGTCATCAGCCACTGAGGTGGGAATTGAGCTTCTTTCAGGTTTCTAAAGTTCTTCCACTGAAATAATTTAGCCCCCTGAAAATTCAATCCAGTTGTTATCAACTCAGTGTTTGCCACTGTTCAGATGTGCTGCAGAGCAATAAAAAAAAGACATGGGATTGAGTATATGTAAGATTCAAACTATAAAGTGATTTGTATCAAAAACCAATAATTGAGGTTCTACATCAAAGAAATAAGGAAACAACTGTCTCTTGAAGCCAGATGTGATGTGTTCTCTTAAAAGGATCTGACCAAGTGTTCAGGTCTATTCTGCATCCTCAGAGTTCAAGTTCGTGATCTTGTTTGATAAAAATCCTGGATAACTGTGATGCAATCTCCTCAGGAAGCGGAGGGATGGCTGCCTTGCAGGAGCATGGGAATGCAATGTACTTTTACCTGCAATTGACTGGAAGTTCAGGCTCAAATGAGAAATCAAGGTTGTAAATTCAGATAACTGAACAAAAGTCAAGTTGATAATTCTTTTTCTCCTTCTTATTGCCTGGCTATATTGCTTCAGACTTAGAGAGATGGTGTTGGGTCAGTGTTTGTATCGGTGTGATCCTGCCTGGAGCCAAACAGGCAGATTGTCGCGCTCTTCTTCGTGCTCCCGAGGTGTCCAGGGGCCTCACAGATGTGCTGCAGAGGGAGGTGAGCAAGGGTGAGCCAAGCCAGTCCAAGGGCAGCAGGAGAGCCACTGCACTGCCTCTCTCAGAGAGCCTCCCCCAGAGATACCCAGGATCAACCCAGCCTTGCTAAACTGCCTGATTGCTTTAGTTACTTGACATCAAAGCCTGAAGCCAGGTTTAAAGGAGGTATGAAAGCCTGAGCAAAGAGTTTAATTCTGTAACACCTCTGCTGCCTTTGGATTTTTGCCAGCAATAATAAACCAACAGTAATCAATTGGGATTATATTTCAGCCAAGAGAAGAGAAGGCTCCAGAGTGACCTAATTGTGGCCTTCCAGCACCCAAAGGGAGCTGACAAGGAGGGTGGAGAGAGACTATTTACAAAGGCCTGGAGAGACAGGACAAGGGGGAATGGCTGCCCAGTGCCAGAGGGCCGGGTTGGATGGGGTATGGGGAAGGAATTGTTCCCTGGGAGGGTGGGCAGGCCCTGGCACAGGGTGCCCAGAGCAGCTGTGGCTGCCCCTGGATCCCTGGCAGTGTCCAAGGCCAGGCTGGACACTGGGGCTTGGAGCAGCCTGGGACAGTGGAATGTGTACCCGCCCATGGCAGGGGATTGGACTGGATGAGCTTTAATGTCCCCACAAGCTAAACCATTCTGGGATTCCATGATATTAGATAGCACTGAATCTCTCCCAGAAGTGCTCTGAGGTCCCTTCTTCCTGTTCTGTCCTCATCTCCTTAGGGTCAGGATTTTCATACTGACAAGAGACTTGCTTTACTGGTTTTAAAGTAATAACTTTCTTACTTTTATTGGAGAACATGAAGCCAAAGGTGCCTTTACTTGAAGTAAGAAAAAGATTTACCTAGAAGTGAAAAATAAGACCTGAGATGATGCTTCTTTCTTCAGGGAATCCAATCCCTGCTGTTAGGCACAACCTCTCCAAAAGGCTGTTCTTTGTGCAGCAGAGTTTTACCTCTTTGGTGGAGAGTTACTAGAAAGGACTGGGACTTCTTGAGTCAACTGCTTGAACCACAAGTGTGAGTGTCTGTCACAGGCCAGAGGAGTCATGCAAGAGCCCAGGGGTTCTAGGGTTGTCTCAAAACGGAGATGGAGCAAAACAGCTCAACAGGTGTGGGCTACACATGGACACAGTGAACACGGCAGGTGCTTGGAGTCAGGAGAGAAAGCGCAGCAGGAGAAAATTATCATGGTGGGTCCATCCTCCCAAAATCCCAGCATCAGGAGTTTTGAGGTCATCCAGGCTGGAAATGACAGGCAGGATACGTGGATTTTAGCTGGAATGGATCTTGCCCTGTAGTTGTCTGGATCTTTTATATATCTCCACATCATCTGCCATCAGGGAGTGTCACTCTGAGCCTGTGAGAAGAATTCTTCTTATTTTACACGTTTTCCTTGGAAGTGGTTTGAGGAGACACCTTCCTCTTTGCATTATGAAGAATAGTGAATAATTAATCTGTATTTGCATAATTTCCGATATTCACAACTTCACAATGTGCCATACTCTTCTGGGTGGAGCACCCTGGGCTCCTCTTAAACACATATTTCCCACTTTTTTTGCTACCTGTGCCCTTTTTCATATTTTCCCATGTTGAGACAGAGTCACCATTACCAAATGGACTGCTGGGCTGTAAGTGTGCCACGGACAGCATATCCCAAATGCCTAACTTTATCTTCTTTATTGCGTAGGGCAGGAATATATATATATATATTTAAAATATATATATATACAGTACCCACCGACAGTGTGATGCTTTCAGAAAGTGTTCCAGAATGATTCCGGGATTTCCCCCAAGTTTAATGAGCTATTTTAAAGTCTATATCTTTGTCTTTACAGCTCAAATGATTGTTCCCAGGTGCATCCCTTTGTCCTCACTGGTACTGAATTTCCCCTCTCCCAGCACAGAACCATTTCAGCAGCAGTTGCACACAGGGCTGATCCTAACTCCTTGCTGAAGAGGACTTGCTCTTCTTTTTCCCTAATTACTGCTTTCCCCTCTCCTACTTTCTGTGCCATAACTCATCCCTCACTTACTGTGACCTTGCGATTCCCTTTCCCAAACCTGTCCAGCTCATTACAACTGCAGCAAGTGCTCAATTTTACTTGCTGGGTTCATTTTCTGATACTTTCATGAGCTGAATGAGCTCATGGAGGAGTCAAGGACAGAATCAGTAGTGGGGAATGTGTGGCCAGGAGCATGGGGGGAGGTGGGAGCTGTTGGCATCATGTTGCTCAATAAACCATCCACTGGGTAGCCTGAGATCCTTCATGCAAGTCTTCCCAATCAGTCTGAGACTGGATAATTTGGATTTCAAGATAACTCAAAAAAATACTGTTTAATCTGCAAATTTTGTCACCTCATTAATTTACCCTTACCCAAGTGATTTATGACCATGCTGAAACACTCTGCATGGGAACTTCCTGACTTCCTCTGTGGTGCCCCATCATGCAAACAATTCATGGAGCTTTTTTTGCAAGTATTTTTTGAGTGCATCTTTCATTCCCTGAGTTATTTGTTGGCCACAGAGACTCACTAATAGACATCCTGCTTCTAATGTGTTGAAAAAGGCTTTATTGTTTGTATGGGAGCCCCTGGCATGTTTTTCTCTTTTGACCAGTCTCCTTAACTTGCCAGAATTACAGTCTTTGCTGTTCTCATCCTTTGCATTCAAGTTCCACTTTTCAGAGGTTTCCTTTTCTTTCTGGTCTTTTTTCATTTATTATTTACTGTTGGGTTTTGGGCTCAATGGTGTAAATTTACTCAAAGTCTCCAGTAGGAAATATCTTAATATTTTCTGTATAACCCAAAAGCGTTTTTCCTTTTCATTTGCTTTCTAAAATGTTTTTCCAACCACTTTTCTTATTCTTAGACTTTTAATGGTTAGAGAATGTATTTATTTATTTTTCTTTCCTACAAATAGGTGAATTTGAATATATAATAGACACTATTAGAGAAATAATGTCTTAAACCCCCCCCCCCCCCTCCCCCATGCACTATCCAGGATTGCACCTGCTTTGGATGTTGCTCCAGACTTTTCCATAAAGAAGTTCATAAAGATACCAAAATCTGTCTTTTGATCAGACTTCAATACAAAATTTGCCCTGCTGGTATGGCCATGATTGAAGTCATCCATGGGCTGCCCGGGGAGGTTTGGAGTCCCCATCCCTGGAGGTGCCCAGGGAAGGCCTGTACATGGCACTCAGTGCTCTGGGCTGGGGACAAGGTGGGGATTGGACACAGCTTGGACTCAATGGCCTTGAAGATCTTTTCCAATCCCAGTGATTCTGGGATTCTGTGGTTAATACTGTGCTTTTCTACTTTTGTAACCTCTCTCACCCGCCTTTGCCTTTCCTGGTCTCTGGCATTACCATGGAGAGGTCATCAGTTGGTAGCTTTGGTAATTTTTTTCCATACTGGCATGGAATTTCAACCTATAGATCCTTGAAACTGTTTTATACAATTAAATATATTTTAGTGCAGCCCACTGTATTAATCCTGTATCGCTGTTATTACAACAACATCTGAATTAACTTCTTTACCTTGAATTTCCCAGGTGCTTATGAAATTTATTTTGTAATTTGAAAGTAGGAAATTTGGTTTACCCATCTTAACTTCAGGCTTGGGTTTTGTGTTTGCAGTACAGGTAAATATTTATATATATTTATACATATAGATGTATATCTGTATATATGTACACATATAGATATATATACACACATGTATGTACATATACATTTACACATACGTGATATACATTTATTCATCAAACCAGAAAAGTTTGGTTTGGGAGGGACCTTAAAGATCATCCAGTTCCAATCCCTGCCATGGGCAGGGACATCTTCCACTACCAAGGTTGCTCCAAGCCCCATCCAGCCTGGCCTGGAACACTTGCAGGGATTATTGATACCCAGAGCATTCCTGCATGTGGTATCAGTGCAATATTCAGTTTTTTAGGTGCAGTAATTAAGGGACAAATTTTAACCCCAGATACCAGCCACAGATACATAAATCTGACTTGCAAAATGACTGTAGGGACCGGAGGGATCAGCGTGGGGTGGGGATGCTGCTGGAGTGGGGCACTCTGGGAGCTCCAGTGCCTTGGGAAGTGCAGTGGGTTGGGAAAGGCTCCGTGGAGTGCCTGGCCCAGAGCTGGAACCTGGCACAGACAGAGGCGGCGATGGAACATCTGCAGTGCTTGATCTCTGCAAATGCTCATCAAAGTTGGAGCAGGCAACAAGTTTCCTCTTGTTGTGTCCTGGTTGGATCTCGCTCGCAGACAGCACGCCACAATCCTCATCTTCCCTCGCCATCCTTCACTCCAGCAGCAGCTTTCCCGAGCCTCAGGCACCACAAGTTCTGACTCATTTACTTAATATTCCTGTAATGAAACTGCCCAGAGCTCTGGACCTATTCTCCTCCGAAACAATCCTTCTCCTCCCTATTTTTCCCCACCCTTCACTTTCTTCTCAGCTCCCATCACAGTCCTAATCAGACTTTAGTTGAGCTCCCCTGAGCTGACTTTCCCTTCTATTCCCTGCCAGACCCCTCATGTCCGGATAGCCTAGCGAGGGTGTGAGTGGCAGTGGAGTGGGCAAGTGACCATTAGAGCAAAGCCAGCAGGGCGAGAATCAAGCAGGAGTTTCTTCAGCCACGGTGCAGTGGGGAAGAGAGGGATGGACATCCCGGTGTCTTCCTCACCCTGGGTTTGGAGCAGGACCCTGGGTAGCTGGAAGCTGCACTGATTCCAAGGCCTCCTTTACTGTGGCAGGGGAGCTGGGACAAGCACAGGTGCTTCTTCGAGAAAGGATGGGAATGGCAGAAAACACTGAGAATGAGAAATCTCCCCCAGAGCTATCTGTTCTGGTTGAGTGGGCTGGAGGGCACTGGGGTGAGCAGAACCCCAAGCTGGGGGCTGCCACCAGAATCAGCCAGACAGCAGCTATGGAAATTCTTGCCCAGCCTTGTTGAGGACCATGTTACCACTGTAATTCAAAGATGACGAGGTGGTAGCATTCCTGGAATCCTGGTGTCTTGATTTCAGGACCTAAAATCCCAGGTAGCAGCCCCAGACTGCTCAAGGGAAGCTGGCTGAGATGATTTTTCTCTTTTTGTGGAATCTGCATCTTCCAGGATCTACCTGAGACACCTCCCAGGCATCTTCTGGAGTCCTTCCATATCTCCTCCAGGCAGCTGATATCCCACACACTATCTCCAGGAGTCTTCATCTCTGATTTAGGCACTGGATATTTTGGGTAGCAATCCCAGACTCCTTCAAGGAAGTGATCTGAAATTATTTTTCTCCTTTCATGGAAGCCATGAAAGCATCTTCCAGGATGCACCAGGTGTCTCCAGGAGTCTTTTCACATCTCTTCTTGGGAGCTGAGATGCCAGGTAGCAGCCCCATACTCCTCCCAGGAGGTACCCAAGGGGCTCTTTCTCTTTTGAAGGAAGGTGTCTGTTCTGGGATCCACCTGAGCCCCTTCTCAAGCATCTGAAATGTTGGTCTCTGGTTTCAGAGACTGAGATCCTGCACTGCTCCAGGGAAGGTTCCCAAAATGTTTTTGCTCTATTGGTAGTAGCTCTCTGTTCAAAGCTCCAGTTGAAACTCCTCAACAAATATCTGCAGGGTGAGCTCCGAGCATGGCCCAGGCTCTGCTCCAGGGCCCAGCAGTGGCACCAGAGCCATGGGCAGGGACTGAGCCCAGCAATTCCCCCTGCACAGGAGGCACAACTTCTGCCCTGGGCAGTGCCCAGCCCTCAACAGGCTGCCCAGGGAGGGGCTGGAGTCTCCTCAGCGGGGATATTCCAGAGCCCTCTGGACACAATCTTGTGCCCTGTGCTCTGGGATGGCCCTGCCTCAGCAGGGACCTGGCACCAGTGACCCTCTGTGCTCCCTTCAGGCCTGACCCACTCTGGCAGTCTGTGGGATAAAGGGAACTGCAGCACACATTAGCTAGCAATGCTGAGGTCCAGGAATGGGGGCTTTCACCTTCTTCCTCCCTTGTCCAGGTCCACTGACCTTGCCTCCTCTCTGCTCAGATGCTGGCACTGAGCGCTGGGAGCAGCTCTTTGTATATTTTATGTAAATACCAGTAGTGGAAGCACTGCGTGAGAGGCTGTGTGTTTTAGGAGCAGTGGGAGAAAGGAAACATACAGGTAACCAGCACACCCATGGGTTTTCCTGGATGTGGGACACAAATGGTGCTGGGAATGGTTCTGTTGTAGTTGGGCTGCTCAGGATGGCACAGCTGATTCTGGAGATGCTGATGGGCCTGTGGTATTACCTGTACTAGGATGCAGAGAGTGTCAGAGGGATTTCAAACCATTCTGCATTGTTGGTGTTTTGGTTTTTTCTCTGTATTTGTTATTTTACTGAATCTAAAGGACTTTGGTCCTCTTGGGAAGCAGATGGAGCTGGTCCAGAGCAGGACTTGCTGCCCAAGGAATGATGTTCCTTCCTAGGGCTGGAAAACATGAAACCTTTGGGCAATCTTCTCAAGCTCAGTGCTGATAGGCAGATTCCTTGCTCCTAAGGAACATGTCCTGTCCATTCTCAGGATGTCTTTATAAGTGTTGCTATTGCATCTGCAGAATGGCTGCATTCAGGGCAGAGGATTTGATGGGATACTGGTAAATATTAAATAATAGGTGGGTGGATGTTCCTTCCCAAATCTGGGGTTGTTGCATGGAGGATTTCTTCCTCCTGAGCAGCTCTGAAGGGTGCACAGGGTGGTTCTGAGCAGCAGGAGAGAAGAATTTGGGTTTGGGTGGATGATGGGGCTGCTGAAGGGCAGGTGGGGTAGGTGGATAAGGAGGTGATGGAGCAGAGATTTGGCTCTGGAGGAGAGGATTAACAGGGTGAGAAGGACAAGGTCTGTCCAGGGCTGCAAATGGGAGGAGCAGAACCATTTCCCATGCATGAGCTGGAGGCTGGTCCCGAGCAAGGCAAGGCAGGGGCTGATGAGTGTTGTTGGAGTTGCACACACAGAGCTCTCCTGCTCCTGCAGCCTGTACAGACAGGTCTGTGCTCCTCAAAGGAGCGATCAGATTCTTGCCCTCCGGGGGTTTCCAGCCAGCTCGCAGTTCAGAGGAGTCCTTTCTTTCTTCTGCTGTTCACGCCCTGCAAAGAATTTTCTATCAACAAAAGAAATTGTTTTATAATCAACTTGATGTTCATCCCCAGTTCTGGGCTATGAAAGGGGTTTTGAAGGACCAGGGAAATGGAGCCTGAAGATTGTAGAAGCAGAGGACAGCAGAGAGTGGCACAGCCCAGCTGGGATGGGCTGGAAGGATTTTGGGGACAGTCCAGAGCCAGTGAAAACTCTTGGGTGCATCTCTGGGAGTGGGAGCAATAGGACAAAATGCAAGGCAAAGGAATAATCTGTGAGGGATCCCCTGTGTTTGCCATGGTAGGCTGAGAAGTCTTCTACTCCTGCAACTTTTCTGGCTGGATTTAAAATCTGTTTGGTGCTCCATGGCATGAAGGTCTTTGAAATGTTGATTGTAGGTCAGGTGGTACCTCAGCCAATATTACCATGGCAAACTCAGAAGGATTTTATTTGGACACTGTTATCATTCCAGGGAAAACCAGTCCTGTTAAACCCTGTTTGATGGGAGCCCTGTCATGAACCTTCTAGATCAGGCTGGGCAGAAGAACTGTTCTGAATTATCTGACCATGCCTCAGGCTTTTGGAAGGCAGCTGCTGTGTCCCTTTGCAGTACAAGGGTCCCTGCCTGGGTCTGTAATTGTGGAGTCAATATTCTTTAGAGAAAGATGGAAACATGGACTGCCTCAGGAGCTGGATTCAGTCACCTGACTGTTTTTCTTGGCTTCCATGAATTTATCCAGAAGCCAGTGAGTTTAGAAAGAAATTTTTTTGTGCTTACAGTAGGCAATTTTTAAATGTCAGAGTTGAAAGTACTTTTTCTTAGTTAAAAAAAATCACCACCGAACCATCCCAAGCTGACTGGGCACAAAACTGCCTGAGCAGCTGAGCTGAATCCATGGCATCTTCTGGAAGATTTTTTAGGGCTTTAAAGGGAGCCCCGTGTTAGTGTTGTATCCCCCAGGTAGGAGCTAGCACTGACCAACACACCACAGCCTTTAAGCTATTTGTATCCAAATTGTTTGGTTACTTAATTCTAAACGACCACATCCCCATATTCGGAGGAATTGCCACATCGTGGTGCTCTGGAAGTGTCCTGTGGCGCTTGATTTACACCAACTAAATAGCAGTGGGGTCAAGCAGCCAGTCAGCCACTGAGTGGGAAACTGAATGACAACAAGAATTAATAGTTGAAATAGAATTTCCATAGAAGCTGGAGTGTCTGATGGCACTGAAAGCTGCAAGGATGGATCAGCCTCCAGGATATTAACCACTCTGAGCTTTTGCTGCCAGTGCTGATGGCCTGGGGAGCAGATGGCACATGGATTCATCCGCCCCATTGCCCACCAAGCTGGTGAGTTTGGCTGGGGATGAGGGAGTTTGATAACAGTTATACAGAAGCAGCATCTCCGCAGGTTTCCAAAGCATGAGAAACAGCCATCCCTGGACAGGTCTGTGGGAAAAGCAGCAGTGTTTGGGAATTCCCCAGCTCCCAGTAGCAGAAGTGATTGATGGGAGCTGGGAGATTCTGGAGTTGGTACATGACGAGTGATGTTTGGGCTGTCAGGCTGCCCGCTCTGCGAGGGGAGCTATGATGAACAGCACTGTCAGAGAGCAGACACGAGGGATTGATCACAGAGCTGGGAGGGAGCTCAGGCCAAGAAGAGCAGGAAGGAGGGGCTGTGCTGGTCTCCATCTCGATTAAATTCAGCAAGGAAAGTCACTTCCAGCCTATTTCTTGGTATTAGAGGAGGATTTGAATGCTCCTGGTGGAAAAGTGCCACCCCCACTACCCCACAGCAGTTTGTCCAAGTTGACCCCAGTGGTTTCCTGCCAAAAGTACCTGTGAACAATAATGACTTGTTAATGATTTATCCCTGTGTTCTCAAGTGCTGCACTGATTCCGAATACCACAGAAACCATTCGGACAGGCTCTTAAGGTTTTGGCTACAATGGCTTTTTGTCCTTCCCCCGTGACAGAGATGCCAGTTGCATGAGGAAACCAAGGGCTCAGTGTACTGGGCAGTGTAAATGCATATTGTTCAGTGTGACTTTAGGGAATATTGGTGGGAAAAGCAACTGCACTGGATCAGGGAGAAATCAAGTGAGCTGTAACGAAGGAACTAAGGATTGTCCCTTGCAGAGTTTGCAGAATCGTGAGCAGACACCAGCAGATTCCCCATGGTGCCAGCAAGGCACAGCTGTACAGAGAGTGTGCTCTCTGCAAAGAGTTGCAAATCCATGTTGCATGGACCTGGCGTGGCTCTGGACATGGGATCCAGCACAACAAGCTCTCTCCTTCCCTGGGAGATGGGTGCCTGCCATGTTCCCAGACCATCAGGGCAAGACTGTGGAAGTGTTACGGCATAGAGGGATGAGGTACCACACCAAAAAGCTCTTTCCTGTGCTTCCAGCATGGCTGTGCAATAAACCCACCTCAGCCATCCTGCCTTGGGAGTGGGAGCACCACAAGATGAAAATCAGCAGATAGAGAGGGAGAATCTGTGATTGCAACAACCACTTCCACCCTGCAGAACCAGAAGAAAAGGCAGTGGAGCCCAGGAACCAGAGTCTGCATGAGTGAACTCAAGGTGTTGATGGCTCATTTTTATAGAACAAAGTACAGTTTCAGTGCTGGGCAGCCAAAGCAGAAGCTTCAGACAGTGCTTGACTCTCCCAGTGGTCTTTGTCTGGCAGGGGCCAAGTGTCATTGTTAAGAAAAAAACAGGAAAATGCAGAATTGGCAGGTGCCAATGGAGACTCCATCAGTCATGTCTCCTCCTCTACAGGAACCAGGGATGAGAGCAAGAGACCTCCCTCCAGTAACCAGGAGAACTTTCTTCTTTCTGATCTTCTTTTAGTCTCACCTACTGTGGCTCCAGATGTCCTCATTACCCCAGCCACTCATCCTCCTCTGTTCCCTCTCGCAGAGATCCAGGATGGGGAGGGCTGGATGCTCCAGTGGAGGTGATGTCACAACTCACCTCCTTTCACTGCCCCAAACAAATGGGCTGTGAGTGGCTCCCTTCCCGGTCCTTGGAGCAAAACAGCTCGTAGAGCTCATTACTTTCAAAGGCGTGTTGGATCAAATTATTGAATGAGGACAGTGGGTAGAGCATCCACTGGATCTCACTCTGTTGAGCAGGGACTTTATTTCACTTCCTGCCCTGGTTGTCCTTCATCCTGCATGTTCACTGCTCTGTGCTCCTCTGGACACAGCAGCAGAGATGCCTGAAAATGGAAATTTCTCCACATTTTTGGCCTCAGTCTCTTGAGTCTTGGGGCAAGACCTCTGTCATCCCTGTCCCTAAGAACCTCCACATGGAGACTCTACCCTTTAGTGGTGAATGGTGGAGTCTCCAGAAGCTCCCAACAGGCTGAAACTAAGGGAAGAGTTTCATGCTTACCTGCTTCAAGCTGCTTCCAGTATGCCAGCTCAGCTCTTTGAACACCTGTGACACCATGGAGCCACCTGGTGTCCTTGCCCATGGCAGGGAGTGGAATGAGATGCTCTCCAAGGTCCTTTCTAACCCAAACCATTCTGGGATTGTGTGATCTTCGGTGGCTGGAGTCCCCCATGATGCAGCAAGGATGGTAACAGAGTTACCTGTGAAAGCTTCCTGTGAAATTATCTTCAGTCCAAGCAAGGGTATTTTACTGACTTCTCTGAAATCCTTTGTTGAGATCAATTGCAGGGAATGTTGTGGAACAAGTATAAACGAGCTAAAAGGAAGAAGGTGTGTTCGTGAAATCCTTCAGGCCGTTCACCACCTTGCTCTGGGTACAACTCCCAGATCAGTAACTACAGTAATGCTGGGAAGATATTCCAAGTGGAACACCAAGTGGAAAACCACTCTTTGAGTGGTCTCCACTGGCTTGTGATAGTCGGGTCAGATTCGCAGAATCTCAGAATGGTCAGGCTGGAAGGGGCCACCGTGGGTCAACTGGTCCCACCTCCCTGCTCAGCAGGCTCATCTCAGAGCACAGGGCACAGGATTGTGTCCAGATGCGTCTGGAATAGCTCCACCCCCTCCCTGGGCAGCCTGTTCAGGGCTCGGGCATTGTCCAGGGAAGAAGTTCTGCCTCATATTCAGGTGGAACTTCCTGGGCATCAGTTCCTGCCCAGGTCACAGGATTATGTCAGTTTTGGGTCTGACCCCTTGGGCCTGTGCTGAAATTCTTGTTTTCTGCTTAGCATCTGAAGATATCAGTAGAATAAATTTTCAAGCAATTTCACTTTTGCTGTTTAAACTGGTGCAGCTCAGGTGCTGTGTGGCCTCAAGAAGAGCAGTGAGTGTAGCTTGGAAGTGAGGCAGGACTGCGATGTAGGCACCCCATCTTTGGTGCCTCCTGCAGCAGCAGATGAGCTCAGCATCCCCAGGAGCCCAGAACTGCATTCTCGGCATTCCTGCAGCTCCTTAGATGTCAGTGATGTCATCATAGCAGCCAGGGAATTGCAGATCCCAGAGGGCCTGAACTCATGTCTTAGCAAGTAAGCGTGGGAGGAACCAATTTCTGTTGTGTACCGCACTGTACCAGCAAGTTTCATTGAATCAAATCACAGCAAATGTATTTGCATCTACATTTCTGTCTTCTGTGAATACAATAATGTCCAACAAGAGAGACTTGTGTCCTCCACCAGCCACTTGCTCATCCGTACTACAGAAAACTACATCTGAGCAATAAAACAGCGGGAAGCCGGTGCAGAGTGAGATTGAAAAGCAAATAATTTGTTCCTTTAGCTGTTCAATCTTTGTCCTTGTGCCCAGGACCTGCTGACATAAAACATATTTCAAGACAGAACCGGCATGGAGTGAAGGCATCAGCCCTTCTCTGGAAAGCATCCCTTGGAAATTCCATCTCCTGTCAGCCTGTGAAAGAGATGTGGTTTTTTGTGGGGTTTTTTTTTTTTTGTTGGTTTTGTTTTGTTTTGTTTTGTGCAGGAAAAAATAGCTTGTTTTAGGAACACAGGAGCAAAATTTTAATTACAGCTTCATAGTTTCATCACCTGGCCTTTTGTACCAAGAGCTTTGGGAGGATGGCAAACCAGTACTGTGCAGGCTCTTGATAGGCACGGGATGCATCAGTTCCTGCTGCTGGTGTAGCTGGGAGTTTGGAACTCTGGGATGGACTGAAGCAGCACTTTTTAAACAATGATTTGGTGGTACCTTGAAGCCATGATGGCATAGTCTGCACATGAACGGCATTAAATAGCATTTCACAGCCTAAAGTTTTGCTGGTAAGGGAGACTGATGGGCCATGAGACACATCTCTATCTGAAATGGAAATCTTATTTTTTTTTCCTAGTTCTGTTTAGGAAGTTGCCTCTGACAGGACCTTCCAGGGCAGAGCATGGTGCAGAGATTAAATTCTGCTCTCGCTGAATCTCCCCAGGTGGCTGTGGGTTCAGGACCATGGGTAGGATGGACCCTTCTCTGCAGCTGCAGAATTTCCTGCTGGGAAGCAGAGTTTGCTCTGCAGCCTCAGTGCTGCCTGGGATGTGGCTCTGTGTTACTCAGCTGTAATTAGAGCAGCTTGGCAGGTCTTTATTTCATCCCTCCATTTCAGCGGGATTTCCAGACCTGGTGCAATTTGCCCCAGAGAGATGGGGCTTGTTTTCGAGCCCAAATCTAGCTAGACCTCATACCTACACCTGCATTTCTGCAGCTACAAGTAACAATGGAAGTGATTTTATCTAATCTCCCACCACTTGGTTTGTTCTTGTCCTCACTCTTAGGCACGAGGGTATTGAAAATGCTCTTGGCAGGAGGAGCTGTAAGCTGTGTAACCACCAGCATTAACACAACCACCTGGGCTGTGTGTAAAGGACCGGGGATGGCTGGCAGTGACCTCATGCAGGGAGGGAAGCCTGGACAGCCAGGGCTGGTGGCTTGTGTGGAGTCCTCTCTGAGGGCCTGGCAGGAGCACAGCACAGCCGGGGCCGGTGTTCTGTGGGGAAGGGCCCTGGGCGAGGGGTTTGGGGGGGCTTCGGGGAACCCTCAGGCCTTCCTGTGTCTGTACGTGACTTGGCTCCCGGATCCCAGGACACCTCTCCAGAGCACTTGTGTGTCTGTCTTGGGTTTCAGGACGGAGCACCCAAGGCCCCTCCTCTACTCTACTCTACCCCAGCATTTCGGCACTGCGCTTTGGAAGGACTCCAGGCCAGCAGTGAAGGGCTCTTTGATAATATCTGACGGGCGGGTAAGAATTTTGGTCGGCAGCCAAGGTACACATTGCCTGTAATCGTTAACTCAGTCTGTAAACAGTTCAAACGGCACTGGAGAGGCCGTCAGTTATTACATTAGAGAGAGGCCTTTCATGTGCCCGCGCAGGAGCCGGCCCCGCGCAGCGCCGGCCCCTTTGGAGCAGCTCTGGCTGCAGCCCGGCCTGGCCCTGCAGCGGCGGCTCTGCCGAGCGCTGACCTTCAAACCCTCGGCGCTGCAGCAATAACTAAATCATTACTTTCCTTTTGTTCTGCACCTGGCTCGGCGGTGGAGCCCGGCGAGATGGAGGGGGAAGGGAGCAGGCAGCGCTCCCCGCCCCCCGGCGCCAGGCGGGAGGGTTCAGTAGGGCCGGCTGCTCCACCCCAAACCCATCTCCTGCCGGCAGCTTTCCCCTGCGGGGACTCCTTCATTCCCAGCTCATCTCCTGCCTGTGGTGTTTTCCTGCTGAGAACAGCTCCATGTGCAATCTTAACAAACATTTCATCCACGAGCAGGTAAAGCTTCCCTGGACCGTTCCTGGTTTCTCCAGAAATGGCCAAAGTGCTGGTTCAGGGCCACACTAGAGTCCTGACATTGTCAGGCAGCAATGCTGCTGAGCTTCATCTTCAGGAGAGTTTTAGAGAATTTCCCAGTCGACATCAACCTCTGGAGAGCCCAGGAGCAGTTCAGCCCTCCTGGCGATGTGTGATGCTTCAGAAGAAGTTGTTGCTTAATTTGCCTTTGCCCCAAAAGGAATTTTCTTGTCAGTCTTTGCTCTTCTAGATCTGCTTTCTCCTTTCCAGAAGATCAAGAATGCTCTTTCTGGCATCCCTTGTCATGGTTTTAACTTGGAAACCAATTGTAAAAGCTGGTGGTTGAGGAAAAGCATCCAGTGGCTGCAGTAATGCAATCTGGGCTCGGGTGAATCTCTGTATGTGGCCCATCACTGGAGAGCTGCTTTCAGAGTTGTCTCAGGTGTTTCAGGGACCAGTTGTGGGAGTCCTCATGTGTTTGTGCCACCCCTGATCTGGTCCCAAGGGACCTCTGTGCTTGGAGAGGTGAGAAAGCTGCCAGCACAGCTTGGGCTTTGCCAGTGCTTCAAGGGGTGCAGAGGGACAAGACCTGTGTGAGTTCCGTGGGACAGCTTTAACCTCCCAGCCACTGCCAGCACAGTACAGAGGGTCATGACAAAGAGGGTCTTCAAGGACAAAGATGGCTCCAGAGTGGGGACAGGCTGGGCCCTCCAAGTTGTGTGAGATGAGCAGGTCAGCGTGGGTTGGATGCTCTCCGTGGGATTTGAGATCCAGACTGCCTGCAGAGTGCTTGAGGCAGAGGAGCATCAGCGCTTTTCCCTTGCCTTTACTTGTATTGAGTACTGTGAGTCAGGGCTGACCAGACTCCCTTTGCCTTTGATACTCCAGCATGGATGTGTAGAGCAGACAGAGACAGTTTAACCAGTAGTTGTTATGGAACTTTGCCAGAGGTTTTCTTGCGACTCCGTACAATCCTCATGGTGGCTGTGCCAGCAGAAGTGACACTTGCTTCCCTCATTTGGAGCTTCCTCTGTCTGCAGGAGAGCAATCTTCAGCAGAGCTGTCAGTGAGGGGCGCTTGAGAGTTTTCTCTTGCCCCATGGGAATAATTTAGGTTGGTAAAGCCCTCCAGGACCATCAAATTCAGCCTATGCCAAATCCGCACCTTGTTACCAGCCCAGAGCACTGAGTGCTGCATCTGGGCCTTCCTTGGACACCTCCAAATCTCCCTGGGAAGCCCCTTCCAAGGCCTGACCACCCCTTCCAGGAAGAAATTCCTCCTGATTTCCAGCGTGACCTTCCTCTGGAACAGTTTGAGGCCATTTCCTCTTGTTCTGTCCCTTGTTCCCTGGGAGCAGAGCCTGACCCCCACCTGGCTCTGAAGTCCCTTCAGGGAGTTGAAGAGAGCAACAGAAAAGATCCAGACTTCACCTAAACTGTCTAATCCTGCACGTGTGATAATTGAATAAACATCTCTCTTGGATTCAGCACTGCCTTTTGTTGCTCAGCAGCTTGGTAATGAAAAGAGAGGGAAACACCGTCATTTCTTGACTAGGGACTGATTTGTTGTTGGCCTCAGGCTCTGCTGACCCTTGACTCGGGCCAAAGGTAGTGAAGCTCATGAGCACGAGTAAGGGCACAAGCACTGGCACCTTGTAGGTCCTTTGTCTCCTCTCCCACCTCTGGCCACTCCTTCAGGGGACTCAGATGGTTGTCTGAGCTGTTCGCACATTGAGGTAGGACCTGAGTCTCTTTAAGAATAATGCACCTGTTATCAGTGAATGTGTTTGTCTGTGACTCATGTGGGTAAGGTGTGTTTGCTGTTACAACAGCTTTTGAAACTTTATGCAGGTAAATTAAAAAATCCCCACATCCTGATGGCTGAGCTTCATACCTGGGCGTCATGGAAGTGGCAATTTTTCCTTGGGCCTCTTGAAACACTCTGGCATTCTTTTCCAGCCAGCCATTTCCATCTTCTTCATGGCTAAAATCCACTTCATCTCCCTGCCCTGTCCCTCTTCATCCTCCCATGTCCTTCTAGCAGTGTCCCACAGCACTTTCCAGCTCTGCTGTCACTGTCTCAGCCTCCTGGCAGCATCTCCTGTGCCTGTGGTAGTGTACTGTCATTCCTGCTGCTGTCTCTGTGAGTAGAGTAGAATGGTCTTGGGGTAGGAGGGGCTTCTGTTCAGCTGGTAAAGCTGGAGAGTTGAGGTTAAACTGGGAAGAGCCTTTCTTACAGCAGTAAAGGCATTCACACGGTATTATTCACAGAGTCACAGAATCACTGAGGTTGGAACAGATCTCGAAGAGCATCAAGTACAACCTGTAATCCACCTTGTCACCCAGCCCAGAGCACTGAATGCTGTTCCTTGGACACCTCCAGGGATGGGAACCCCATCACATCCCTGGGCAGCCCCTTCCAATACCTGATGTGACAAAATTCTTACTGATGTCCAACCTGAACCTCCCAGCACACAAGGGAGCTGTTTTCTCTTGTCCTGTTACTTCTCTGGGAGAAGAGTCTGATCCCCACCTGGCTCCAACCTCTTATCAGGTTGAGCTTTGGGGCAGGCTGGGAGAGGAGGATCTGGTGACTGGGTTGTCCCAAGAAGGCAGTGTTGCTTTCAGGAGCATTCTGCAGTGACTGAGACATGCACACGGCCTGTTCCATCCCAGCCGTGCATGGTCCTTGGAGATGTCCCTGGTGCCAGCAGCTGGGACAGTGCCCACGTTCTGACACCTCTGGGAGATGCACTGTGCAGGTTCACATCTGGGTTTTAGAGCTGAGACATCTGCCCTGCTCCTTCCCACAGGAATCCTGTCTCAGGTGCCCTGTTTCCATCTGCTCGTAGACCCAGCAGAGGATCTTGCCCAGTAATTACTACAGCCAGGCTAGTGCTGGCAACAAAAATGGAGAGGGTGGTAGGAGACCACTTCCACTTGCCTTTTGAAACCTACAAAGGAATATAAACCTTACTTAGCTTAGAGGCTCACTGACAGAATTCTAGCAGGGAAGAGGTGTCTTGAGCCAGACATATCCACAAATCCAGGAATATCCTGCCTCAGAAGCTCATGCTGGGTGACAGTGATGTGACACAGCTGGGTGAAGCCAGCAGGGCAGTAGGCTGTGGATGTCTCCCATGGATGCATCGATGTGGCATGACAATGTCCAAGATGCTCTGTGTCACCAAAGGTGCCATTGTGGTGCTATAGGCCCCTGGCTCATCCCTCACTGCTGCTTTGGCTGTAGCTCATCTGTGAAGGAGCTTTTCCACAAGGCATTTCATCCACTTAAGGTTGTGGCACCAATGGCAAGTGGAGAATGGTCCTGGCATGACATGGGGAATGGTCCTGGCATGACTTCTGCTTCTGAGCAGGAAATTCTGCAGCTGCAGAGAAGGGTCCATCCTACCCATGGTCCTGAACCCACAGCCACCTGGGATGACTCAGCGAGAGCAGAATTTAATCTCTGCACCATGCTCTGCCCTGGAAGGTCCTGTCAGAGGCGACTTCCTAAACAGAATTAGGAAAAAAAATAAGATTTCCATTTCAGATAGAGATGTGTCTCATGGCCTATCAGTCTCCCTCACCAGCAAAACTTTAGGCTGTGAAATGCTATTTAATGCCGTTCATGTGCAGACTATGCCATCATGGCTTCAAGGTACCACCAAATGTGATAGGAGAGGCCTTGCTGTCCTGGACAGAATCCTTACACCCTTCTCCTGGCCCTGCATGCATGAGCATTCCCTCAAGGTCTTGCATTAGATTCCACCTGCTGGAATACTAGTGAAAGGAAGGGAAGAATTGGTGCTGGGACACAGCCAGAAGTCACAGCACTGTCCCACAGATAAAGCAGCAGCTGGCTCTGCTGGTGTTCTGGGAGCAGATGCTCTCCTGGCTCTCTGGCACCGCTGACCACGAATCCCAGCTATATTCTGGGGCTTGGTTCCTAGATGAAATATTCATGGTAAAAGTCTTCTAGTGGGGAGGGGAGTGTGCAGCCTGTGGTGCTGCCTGGTGAGTGCCAAACTCCGTGTGTGCAGTTCCCTTGCAGCCCCAAAACGTGCCAAGCACAGACAAATCCCAATGGATGCTCCTCTGCAGCCCCCTGACGGCAGCAGGCTGTGGCCAGAGCCAGGCTTGTGTCCCCACCTCTGTATTTAACAGCTCTTCCTGGTGTTTTGATCCATTAATTCTCCATATTTTTAATGAGTGTCTGTCACATATCCCACCTGTACTAAGCTGAAGAATTCTTGTTCACTTAATCATTTGTACAGAAGTCTGTTTAAGATGGAGTGAGCAGGACTCCTTGTAATAATTAAGATGTTGACATACTGCAGCTTTATCTAGTGGATTTTCATTTTTCATTTGTTTTTTTACAGTAATGCCTGTTTGCTTTTTGACTGATTTAGGTGATTCAACAACAGTTTCCATAAAACTCTCCACAGTGACTCCAAGCTCTTTCCTGTTCGTTAACGGCTCACCTAAAGCTCCTCCCTGTGTAAAGTACCTGGATAATTTTTTTCATATCTGCATTTTTTAATATCTTGTATCATTCCATCACTCAGTATCATGAGATCCTTTGCTAGACAGTTTTAATATTTACTGACTTGGATTTTTATGCGTTACTGAAGAACTGGGTCATTTCACCATCCCTCTCATTTTCTATGTGATTTATGAATATTTGGACAACACAGTTTGCCTTAGGACTGTCCATGGGGAGTTCATGGTAAGGACTGCCCCACTTTATTCTCTTTTTGGTTCTCAAGATCATAGAATCATGAAATGGTTTGGATTGGAAAAGATCTTAAAGCCCATCTCATCCCACCCCCTGCCTTGGGCAAGGACATCTCGAGGTGCTCCAAGCCCCAGTGTCCAACCTGGCCTTGGGCACTGCCAGGGATCCAGGGGCAGCCACAGCTGCTCTGGGCACCCTGTGCCAGGGCCTGCCCACCCTCCCAGGGTAGGATTCCTTCCCAATATCCCATCTATCCCTGCCCTCTGGCAGTGGAAAGCTATCCTCCTTTGTTCTGTTGCTCCAGGCCCATGTCCAAAGTCCTTCTCCCTGGGCAGTACTGCACAATATTCCATCATCTTCCATAGCCTTGACCTTGCAGAAGAACAGGAGGGGAGACACCAGAGTCTGGTATTCATGGAACTGCCTTTAGTCCCACACTCACTAACTGCTTTGAGGAGTCCTGTGGCTCTGTGAACCATCTCTTTCATTTTCCAAAGCTCTGTTAGTTCTTCCTTTCTCTTCATTAGCCTGTTTATTTATCCTGGCTTTTCTTTTGGCAGAGAAGTCAGGATTATCAATCTGCCATTCCCTGCATTGCTCTCTATTTCAAATGCATTTTGATATTTGCTGCTTGCAGTTTTTTCTGGGATTATGGTCAATGTAGTGAAAAGTTTAGTCCAGGATTTTTCCTAAGCCCTTTGATGAACACTCTCCTGTCCTGTACTCTTCCTGTCTTTTCCATGCCAATCCTATGGGGTGGTTATAACATTTCTCCTGCCACTTCAGATCAGATCAAATTTTGATTCCTTCCCCAAGAAGAAAGCATGGGAAGAGCTCTGAGTTCCCTTATGGAGAAAACTGAGGACTTTCTCTGAGTCCTTTTGCAACCCTTGTCCCTCAAGACTCCTTGGTGAACAGAAAGGGGAACAGAAATGTTTAAAGACTCCTTGGGGAGAAAAAAAACCCACCACAAATAATCTCTTTTCTGTGGGCATGGTTGATTCAGTGAGAATTCATAGGCTCAGGCTGGAGCAAAACCAATTCCAGTGTGGCACTGGAATACACTTTCTGGTATGGAGAAGACAGGAGTCCTGGAGTGGGTAAGGAGTCCCCCTTTTTGGAGGTCTTGAAAACAGGTTCTGCAAGTGTCTCTGACACTTTAATGTTTTAGGTCTGGCTGATCCTGCCTTCAGGCAGCAAAGTGGACTCTCAGGGTCACTTTTTTTCCTCCTGTTTTCTACATGAAGCTCCCAAGTGGAAATCGGGCACCTCTTCATGCCTGATTCCCCAGGACTTTTCCCCATGTTTCTGCTGCTCAGTGCAACCTGTGAGTGATGCTGAGAAGGACAGATTGGTGTGAAGGTAGTGGGGCTGGTAGGAATAAAGTGGTAAAGATGGCAAGGAGGAGTTAAAAAAGTGAAATTCAGTATTTTAGGAGTGGCACTGCGGACAGAAAAGGTAGAAAATAAAGAGAAGCCATAAGGTAAGGAAACAAGAAATCAAAAGGTGATAGCAAGAAGATAGGGATGAGGAGGAGCTCTGTGTCCTCTCTGAAGGTGTGACAAGAGGGATATGGTGACAGAGATAGATGGAGTGACAAAGCCAGGGGTGACAGGTTGACAGTGTCTTACCAGGGCCAGGGTGTGGAGAGAGCTGCAGAGCTGAATCACCCAAGAGTGGGTCCCTGCCCGCTGATCCCCGCCCACCACCATGGATCCCAGCAGCACAGGCCCAGGCACAGATTGTCCTGCGAGAAGGATCTGGCAGAGCAGCAATGTGACTTCCACCAGGGAACCCCAGCTGGAACAGCATTGTGGGGTCCAGCATAATAACCCCTGAGGTCCCTCTGCTGACTGGGAGCCCCTGGGAGCAGGGAGTGCTGGATCAGGAGTGCAGTGGCATTTAGGCAGCATGTGTGAAGCCTCTCTGGTTTGAGGTATGAACATACCCCCTCTCTTCAGCAATGGGATTTTGTTGTCTCCTAGATCAGATAAGGGTCTTTAAGGAGCCTTGGCTGTGGCAGTTGGTGCTGCAGAGGGGCCCAGCCCAGCAAAGAGGGGAATGCCCTGCCTGGTAGCCCATCTGCAGCCACAGGCTCAGGAGGGAGCAATGGATCCTGACTCTGCAGCCACAGACATGCATGGGGCACAAGTCCTCTGCATTAAGAAGTCTCATAATACTTGTTTTTCCACATCATCCTTGGATTATTGTTCGAGTCTGCTCTTGTCCTGTGAGCATGATGTGCAGCCGGGATCCCTCACTCATAATGCCAGGAATGGGGCAGTGGGAATGCCAAGAAATGCCATTGAAGGATTTAGAAAATAAGAGCTATGTCTTGCTGCTGTGCTGCTGGCAGAGGAGTTGCCAGTACAGCAACAAACAGGAGGAGCTGAGGGGAGGAGAGGGAGGAGATCTCTGGAGCAGAGATGAGTGGAGTATGTGGCAGTGATGGATGGTGCCTGTGTCCTTGCCCCAGCAATGGCCCTGAGCTGCACCTGGGCACTGCAGGGTGCTCAGAAGACTCCCAGGCTCAGACTCCAGCCTGATCTGTGTCTGTGAGGGACACAGCACAGAATAACAAGGGGCCACTACTCTGCCTGAGCTCCATGGACAGCTGCCCACGTGGGAAGGGTCTCAGGTGCAGGGACCAGCATTCCTCAGCAGGTCTTCTCCAGATTTATCATCTGGGTCTTGCTCTAGAGCAGCTGCCAGCATTTTCCATATCCTCCCCATGCACATTTGGAGCTGCAGTAGCTTGGCCCATTGCTCATATTCCTGGTGTTCACCATTAATCATGGAACATGGAATGGCCTGGGTTGGAACGGACCTTAAAGCTCATCTTGTTCCACCCCCTGCCATGGGAAGGGACACCTTCCACTATCCCAGATTGCTCCAAGCACTGTCCAGCCTGGCCTTGGGCACTGCCAGGGATCCAGGGGCAGCCACAGCTTCTCTGGGCACCCTGTGCCAGGGCCCCTCACCCTAATGCTGGGATCAGGCCCAGAAATCTTGGACACAGAGAGGCTGCTCAGCACATGAGACTGTCACTGTCCTGTGAGTGTTACAGCCAGGGTTGGACACAACTCCAAGGTCCTTCCCAGCTACCCCAGGCTCCAGGAGCAGCCCAGAGAAGGCTTGGGTGGGGTCCCTCTGAGCTGTTGGAGCTACCCTGAGACACATTCTGCATTTTCTGTTTGGCGTTTTTCTGTGGCTGTGACAAGCACATATTAACCCAAAGCCATGATCACATATTAGCCCAAGTTCCCAACCAGGCAAGCAGAGCACAAAATGATGCCCTTCTGGGTGAATCCAGTGGGATCACGGGCACTTTAATGCCATGTCGGTGTTGGTCAAGGCAGTGCCCATCAGTGCTCCAAGGGAGCAGGGGCTTTTTGGGAGCTTCCCATTGATCCAAGCCATAACCGATCCGATTGCTTCCCTGAAAACCTGGATTTCTAGACTTTGTGGTTCTTGGCTTGGTACAGCTTCACTCTATTTGATGTCCTGAAGTCTGAAATCTAAATTGTAGCATCCCAGAATGGTCTAGGTTGGAAGGGACGTTAAAGATAATCCAGTCATCCCCACTGCTATGGGCAGGGACACCTTCCACTAGACCTGTGTTTTGACTAAAGGATACAAACTTTTATTTTAAAATATTTCAAATGTCACTGAAATCCTTCACTTTTACTTTGGTTTTAAGCAGTTCCAGACATGATTAGGAGTTGGATACAAACTCACAGCCACAGGCATTTGCACTAAATGTTAGAACTAGTTGGTCTCCATGCTATCATCTTAGGATTTGATGATTTTAACTTATTTTCATGGTTTTGTTAGCACCTAAACTTGGTGCTACCCAAAGCAGCTCTGTGGCTTTATGGTGTCTCCCAACTCTGCAGTGCTGGGTGCTTGTGGATGTGGAATTGGTGCTGGGTTGTATCACTGCACAGGAAGCAAAAAGTGCCCCCATCACTGCCAGCAGCATTCCTTGAATTTTTCTAATGGCTATAACCCTGGGATTGATGGGAATATCTACCAGCCACCTTCCTGGGAAGCCCAGTGCCAGGGAGGTCAGTGGGGTGCAGCTGGAGGCCACAGAACTGTGGTCTCCAGCTCCATAGAGTCCAGCCAGGCTCTGGGGACCGTGGTGGTTGGAGCGGCTGTGGTGACACTCAGCTTGGGCAGTGACTGTTCTTTTGTGTCAAAGCCTCACTGGCTCGGGCAGGGCCATGGGATGTAGCAATGCTATAGTGACACCCAGCAACAGGGGGTCCTACACCTCTGGGCAGATCCAGAGGGTTTGCAGGGTGGGCTTGAGCCCCCTTGCAGTGCTGAGCCCCAGGATCTGAGTTTGCCCTTGCTTTTGTCCCTTAGTCCCACCCACTATCCCTGTGCAACACCAGTGAGGATGAACACACAGAGTCGGGATTCATCACCATCGTCAAGCTGGAACAACCGGATCGAGATCCCAACCCCTGCCTGTCCCTGGCCAACAAGGTAAGTGCAAAAATCTGTGAAATGGCATCAGCCTAGGAAGTGAAACCTGTGGTGCAGCAAAGAAAAGGGCAGGAGGAGGCAGCAAGGTAGCTCTTTCCTAGAGCTGTTAAGAAGTGGATAAAAGGACAAGGACAGAGCAGGCTCCTTGGCAGAAGTGGTCCTTGGCAGAAGGGGTCCTTTGGGAGACATGCTGTGCCAGCCATCCCAAACACCCATCCCTTGACCTTTTGGACTGCCTGACTTTGTAAAAGGTGTGCAATTCCCCCTGGCCTGGCAGCTCTGGGACGCTCAGGCCTTACCCAACATTCCACACTCTTTGCCCAGCAGCCTTGTGCCCCTCATGTTTAACATGTTTAACAGCCTCACATTGCTCCCTGGCCTGTGAGGGGATTTCTGTTTCTCTGTGTTCTCTGGCCTGTGGGAAAACATGGACACAGAAAACATCTTCTGCAGCTCTGTTTCCAAAAATAATGCTGTAATACTTCACTGGATGAGGCATGAGAAGAGTCAATGCTGAGCAGTGAGATAAATGCAGACCAGCTGAACTAGTGGTGGGTCATGACTTGTTAACAGTTTGGGCCCTGGGAGATCTCAGAGGTCTTTGGATAAGGCACCTCAGTGAAACAGCAGTTCTTGTGCCAAAAACTGAGGTCACTGGTCCAATTCTCTGGAAATAAGGAAGTCAGGTAGGAACAAGGGTCATTTTAAGCCTTAAAATCTTTGTGACTCTGATTAGTTGCATGGATAAGGATGACTTTGGCTTTTTCTTTTGATTGTCTCTCTACCAAATGTTGGGCTATTTTTGTGCTTGTACAAGTGTTATACAAGCATGAAAGCCCCCTGGTTCAGCACTTCTTGGCTTTACCTGGATTGCCTTCAGGTGATTCTGCCTTGTTGCTTTCTTGCTGCTGCTGGTGATGTGGTGGAGATGGGGACAGGGTCCTTTTCTGTGCTCTCTGCAGCTCAGCTAAAGAAGGCAGGCAAAACTTGGACCCGTTTTTTGCTCCTGCACAGCAGGGTTTTTTCATGGAGGCTGTGGCGTCAAAAGCAAGGAAAGGGATGTGATGCCATGGTGAATTTGTCATCCCAGGGCTGGTTCCTGCTGGCTGTATGGGCAGCCAGGCAGCAGTACCTATCCCTTCCTAGGTTGCCCAGCCCAAATTTGGGATGCTGCTGCTCTGGAGCTGGTGCCAGCTGTTGGCATGAGCCTGCGTGATGGAGTTGTCAGCCTGCTGTCAGTTCCCCCACACCTAGAAAATGGCCTGGGCAGCTTGTGACAGACATGAGGAAAAGGTCTGTGCCTCCAGCTCTCCCACATCCATCTAAATGTGATGGTCACATGACAGTGGTGCCAGGATGCCCCAGGATGTTTAGTCAGTGCAGCTGCTGTGGAGGATCGTGAACAGGAGGACAAAGCAGCTGCAAAGGCCCATCTTCCATTTCAGAACCTTAAAAGGTTTCAAAACTTAGGCCATGTTGGCTGAGGCTTGGAGCAGTCTGGTCTAGTGGAAGGTGTCCCTTGCCATTACAGGGGGTGGAATGAAATGAGCGTTAAGGTCCATTCCAGCCCAAACCATTTTGGGATTCTGGGATTCTAGCTCTTTCGTTAGTTTTGTCCTTCATCTTTGAGACTCTGATCACAGCACTGGAAGTACCAGTGTTTTACCAAGTCCAAGGATCATCTGAGAAAGGTTGGCACAGGGGAGACAAGACATGGTGCATTGCTGCATTCTGCTCATCCACCGTGATCCCTTCTCCGGGACACCTAAACCCCCCAAAGCAAACAAATCCTCAGTTCACCTGGTAGACTGCGTTCACTGGCCATCAGTCATTACTGCTCTGTTACCAGAACCAGATCCAACACTGGATTTTGACATCCAGCTCTATGTGACAGCAGTCACCATCCTGCAGGTGTTCCTGCTCTAAAATCTTACTAAGGGAGGCAGGCTCACAGTTCTTCTCCCACAAACAGGAGTAGTTTAGCCATGAAATGGAGCAGATGCTCCTTAAGCTGGCCACATCCCTGGGCCCTGCATTATATCGTGGATCTTCCAACCCCTGAAATTCCTGGCTGTCTGCTTCTCTATTCTCCTGAAGCCTCTGCCAAGCTCCCTCCCTCCAACATGGTACAGATCAGAGAATCAGGGAATGGTTGAGACTGGAAGGGACCTTAAAACATCATCTCATTCTAAGCCGCTGCTATGGGCAGGGATGCTGAGGTCTCTTCCTCAAAATCCCAGGACCACGCTTCTCCTCTGGAGCAGGGTTGTAGCTGTGGGATGTGGCTAGTGCTGACTGGAGCAGGAACCTTGTTTTTCCTGGCAAGTGTGTCTTGGGGCAGAGCTTTACATGTGGAATTGCAGGGCTATATCAGTGATGATAAAAATAGCCATGTGCAGAGTGTTATCACAATCTCTGCTTCAGCTGTCACCCAGCCAAGCCCTGCACACGGACAGCCCTGGCCAGCCCATCACGAGGAGAACTCCACCAGCCACCTGAGGCACTTCCCTGCTTCCTCAATTCTATCACTGCTTCAGCATCCAAAGCTAAAACCAGCAGGGAAGGCATTAGAGGAGAGGAAAGCATGGGAAGGACCTCTGGAATCAATTCAAAGTGATTTATTTTTCTTTCTGATCATAATTTGTAAATTTTGGGGGGGGGGCTTTTTTTTTTATTTCTGAGTGAACCAGTGGTTGTAAGGCTGGCTGACAACTGGTGAGATCTCCAAACTCATCCTGTAAATACCTATTTGCACCAGAAGTGTTTCAGTCCTCAAAGAGGGAGCTCAGTTGTGCCATGTGCCTGAAGGGATATGGCGCAGAGATAGCAAACACTTGAGAAAATTATTGTATCAAGCAGGTTGAACAGAATCACAGATTGTCTTGAGTTGAAAAGGAACCCCAAGGATCATCCAGTCCCACCCCTGGCTCTGCACAGACACCCCCAACAATCCCACCCTGTCCATGCCTGGAAGAGGTCCAAACGTTCCTGGAGCTCCGGCAGCCTCGGGGCTGTGCCCATTCCCTGGGGAGCCTGGGCAGTGCCCAGCACCCTCTGGGGGAAGAACCTTTCTCTAATACCCACCATAACTCTCCCTGGCACAGCTCCAGCCATTCCCTGGGCCCTGTTCCTCGTCACCAGAAGTTGTGTCCTTTGCAATAGGAGTCAGAAAGATGTTGGGAAAAGTCACTTGTCCAGTCTCAGTTGTTCATTGCCCCACAGTCAGTGTCTTTAGCAGGATAAAATTTTTGTAGAGCTGTTTGTTGTTCATGAAAGCCTGACTGTCAGATGGAACTCACTCCCTGAAAGTGCTGGCAAACACTGAATGAGATTCCTTTGATCCCAGGCAGGACCCCAGTCTCTGATCCCTGTGTTGAGCCTTGATCTGACTTTTCTAGCTTCCCTATGAATGTCAAATCTTATCAGCAGCTCAGAGCCTCCACCTCGGCCTGTTCCCGACCATCTGCAGCACCATTCCCATCCCTGTACCCAGACTCAGGCCCACCGCTCCTTGCCGAGACGACCCAGGAGCAGGGATGGAGCAGGGAGGGTGCCACTTGGCCGTGCTGGGAATGGTGCATCCCTTGGCCCGGCCGGCTCCCTGTGTCTGACAGCGCAGCTGGGAGCAGGGCAGTGCCACGTGGCCCCCAGCCAGGATTTGGCAATGCTGCTCCTGTTTGCTCGGGTGCTCTGGACACAGGGATCAAAGGGCTCCGCCTGAGCAGCCACGGCCCAGCCCAGCCTTCAGCTCAGGTTCCATCTCCCGGGGCTGCCTGCCCAGAGGGCTGCAGGGGCTGCCTGGGAGGAGGTGGGTGACCCACAAGGTCCTGGCTGGTTACCTCACCAGGGTGGCATGTGTGCTTGGCTGGGTGGGTCTCTGAGCTGTCCCTCCCTGCTGGGAAAGCTGTCAAACTTCTAATCCTAGAGCAGACCTGCAGCCCTGGCTCCACCTGAGCTTCTCTCTGATGAGCAGGGGGAACCAGGGAGAGCAGCATGAGTGGAAGCCAGGCCGTCTGACAGCCCTGGTGCTGCCAGGTGACAGGGGACCTGCCGGAGTTTCTGCTGTCCGTGGAGTTGAGCAGGGCTAACAGGGCTGCATGTCCATCCCTAGCAAATCCAGCTCTGAAACAAGGGAGCACCTGGCATGTGGACAGCTGGGGAACAGTTAGGTTTGTGTGTTGCTGTGACTGCAAGGCCACCAACTAGTTCACCTTCACAACTTTGGGAAGAAACCACCCGTGACCTGAAGGGCTCTGGTAAGAGCAGACTGCAGCCCAATGCAAGCTCAGGAACCAAGGTGGGCATGGTTTCCTCAGTCCAAGCAGATGCTTCTTTCTCCTGCAAAGAGCCCAGGAGGCAGACACAGATCCAGTGGCAGGTGTGGACACAGGTTACAGTACAAAATGTCCACTGAAGCTTCTGTTGTTTTGGACAGGCAAAGCTGGCAGGGGAGCGTGGAGCCCGTGCGATCCTTTTCGACATCACTGATGATGAAAGTGCTGCTGATCAGGTACAGACTCCAGTGATAACCCTCAGCTAAAACACAGTACTCCTGTCCCATCCTGAAATGCGCTCAGAGCAGAACTCCCTAGGCACCAGTGGGAGGTCCTAGGAAAATGGTGTTGGGTGTTGGCTCTTACCCCACACACACACTCTCCCTGGCACATCCATGCTCTTAAAATTGTCTGGTCAATCAAACTTTTCTACATGGAGCTGGATGCTTCCTCTTGGGAAGTTTCCTCCCATCCCATCTAGCCCAGACAGCCCAGTGTACCTCAGGAAGGGTGATTTCTCAAGTTTTCAAGCCAAAGTCACATCCTCCTGCTTTGCTGTTGGCGCAGATTTAACCTTGGTTTAGACACCTCCAAAGGTCCCTTTCCCCAACACAGTTGTTGTCTCTGGAAGGGAATCAATCCAGATAATTCAGGAATATGAAAAACATCTAGATTTAGGTAGGGAACAGATGGGAGCTGAGTCTGGTGCCAGGCCTCATCCAGAGTCTGGGCTGACTCCTTGCTGGATCCATCCCCTGTGGCTCTTTTCATGCACTTGCAACTTAATTTCTGGTGCCAAAGAAACGCAGCAGCAAATGCAGGTCCATGAGTTGATGCCAAGGTTACTCAAATCCCTGTCTCTGATCCCTACCCCAAGCCTTGTCTCCCACATTTCCAGCTTTCCCAATTGGTACACCAAAGCCAAGAGTATCAAATCCTATCAACAACTCAGAGCCTTTGGCCTTGCCTCTCTGATCTTCTTGACCATCTGCACCTCCATTCACTTCTCCATCCCTGTCCACTGACCTTTGGATTCCTCCGGTATCCCTGCAGGGTATGGGAAGGGCTTACTGGGTCTTAAGGCCACCCTGATCCAGTCAGTCTGGAGGAGAGCATGCTTGTACACTTGCTGAGCCAGCCTGTTCCAGGATGGCTGGACTACAGTGGAAAACTGCCAGATTGACCAGGAACAAGGAGGATGTCCTTAGGGAAGAAGGGAACTGGATGGGTCCAGAGCAGAGGAAGCATTTCTGTGGTGAAGACAGCACTTGGCAGTGTTGGCACTTCCACAGGGATAAGGAGGGACCAAGATCTTTTGGACAGGGGCTTAAAAGGAACTCAAGAGACATCAATTAATGGCTGGTTGTGCATGAGAAGTCACCAGCAGGGAAAATTAAGAAATCCATGCTGGAAAATTGGTAAAAGAGAAGCTTCCATTTGATTCATCATAGAGGGTTAGTGTAAACTTGTGGGAGCAGTCAGTCTCTGAAGTGTTTCAAGAAGCATCAGGAGGAAGAGACATGCATGGGGGACCGGGATCGACCTTGTTTCAGGGTGTTCTGGATCAGCCTTCACTGTGTTTGTTTCTTTGCAGTTGAGGAAGCCCAGAGGCCTGAGCCAGCCTGTGGTCCTGATCAGGGGTCACGACGCTGAGCTCCTCATGGGCGTTGTGAACAAGAACAGAGAGGCCCATGTGAAGATAGAGGTCAAGGAGCCACCAGCTTGGGTGAGAGACACATGATTCTCACTGCCTCCTGTATCCTCCCTCTTAACCTGCTGGACTTTCCCAGAGAGGCTGAGCTTTCCTCCTCAAGGATGGAGATCACAGCCTGTTGCAGGAGTTGTCTGTAGCATTCAGATCTGCTGCAAGTAAAGTCTCAAAAGCACTTTCAGCTTACTTACTTTCTTTTGCTATATTGTCACAAGTGAGGCAAGGGGATTGATTCTCTGTCTCTTCAAGTAAGACCAAGTCTTGATTTTCTCATCTTGTGATACCTTAGACCATTGTCTCAAGGGAGCTGAAATGCTGCAAGACAGAGATATTCCATTTTTGTACGGAAGTGCAGAAAATACTGAACCGTTTTTTCTTTTACCTGTAAAGAGCAAAGAGGAAGTGCTTGGCCAGGGATGATATTTCCCAAGGCTGGTGGTCCAGAAGAGATGGGGGTTCCCCTAGTCTCTAACTCCCACCAAGAGTAATTTCTGTCCTGTTTTATCCAACAGCCAGACTACGACGTGTGGATTCTTCTCACAGTGGTCAGCACTGTGGTTGTCATCATTTTGATTTTTGTTGTCCGCACAAAGTGCCAGCTGAACAGGACTCAGGTAGGGATCTCATGGAGCAGACATGTCTGAGCAAATAGGGGTACAGGAAAATCATAAACATACCTTTTGGAGGGGAAATGGGCAGATAGTGATAGGACAGGGAGAAAAGTTTTAAACTAAGAGGAGAGATTTAGATTAGATCTGGGAAGAAATTCTTCCCTGCCCTGGGTGGTGAGGCTCTGGCAAAAGTTGTCCAGAGAAGCTTTGGGTGTCCCTGGATCCCTGGAAGCGTCCAAGGCCAGGTTTGATGGGGCTTGGAGCAACCTGGGATAGTGGAAGATAGCAGCGAGTGTGATGAGCTTTAAGGTTCTGTCTAATCCAAACCATTCCAAGATTCCATGATTGTATAATTTTGTATTCTTAATAGAAATTAACAAATGAAATATTCGTCCTCCCAGAGTCAGATGTATTTCCATATTTGAGACTATCCCATTTGTCCTATAGAGAGACAATCCTTTGGGGATCAAAAATTCAGCACTGTTGAGTGATTTGAATGTCTAGGGCCAGATGTCTCCTGCTGGTGACAAAACCTACTCTGGCTGAGTCAGTTTAGACAGAAAGTCACCTCTGCAGATGAGTATCATCCCCAAATTTCTGATAATCCCATTTTGAATACGGGAGGGCAGAGTAAGGCTGAATCTCTCCTCAAGCCCCGTCTTCTCTCTGCAGGACTCGGTGCAGCAGCAGACCCTGCAGGCCATCGGGCAATTGGCCACGCGCCGCTACCAGCCCCGGGCGCGGCCGGCCCCGCGCTGGGACTCAGCCAGCAGCTGCAGCTCTGCCCCGGTCTGCGCCATCTGCCTTGAGGAGTTCAGCGAGGGGCAGGTAGGGCTTGGGCAGGGCTGTGGCACACACAGCTTTGGCTTCCCAGTTTCTGGCGGGGGGTCAGCAGTGGGAGCTGAGCATGACAAGAGGCAGAGGCCTGTGAGATGGGACCGCATCCATGGAGGCGTGCCTGCCCCTGGGCTTTATAGCCCCTGGGCTGTAAAGTATCTGTACTCCAGCTGTGGCTGTGGGGTAAAATGCCCATAAAATGCCCATGGTTGAAATAGAGTAAAAGTGGGTTTGCTGCTCCAGAGCACCCAGCCTGAAATTTCCCTACTTGCACCTCTCTGGGTGTTGACAGAGCAGAACCAGAGGTGCTCCACAGCCTCCTCCATGCACAGCTGGGCTGCAGATCCCTCACTGTTAGACATCTGTGTGTCCTTCAGGCTCACTTCCATCAAGAAGGACCCATCCAAGTCTTGGAAAATGGTTTTCCTTGCTCATCCTCCTCCTCTCCACTTCTTTCTAGGAACTGCGGATCATCTCATGCTCCCACGAGTTCCATCGGGAGTGTGTTGACCCTTGGCTGCAGCAACACCACACGTGTCCACTTTGCATGTTCAATATTCTTGGTAGGGCTCAGACATAGCATTTCCTGGCTGGGGACAGGGTTGGTTGCAGGATTGTGCCCAGAAGCTCCAGTTGCTCTTGGGAGGTGGCTCAGCAGGTCTTCGTATACCTGTGCATGGAGTGGACAGAGGACCAGGGTACAGTGAGGTGCTGGGCTTGGGCTGGGACCTGCACCAAGAGGAAGGATTCCCGTCCTGGGACCTATGGGGAAGGGAAGGTGGGATCTGAGGGTCACGGCAGCAGGGAGAGTGCTGAGTGTGCAAGACCATCAGGGTGGTTTGGTGGTGGCAGCGAGGAGTTGCAGAGTATGGATGGGAATGTGGGACCATGGTGGGAGGGCAGTGGATCATCAGTGCCAGGGTTGCTGCAGCTGAGCTGTGGGACATGTGCTGGATACTCCCTTCTTTCTCCACAGCCAGAGACTCGGGGGACCAGGCCATGGCTGCCAGCTCCAGGCTGGTTCCTCAGGACATGGAGCCTGGGCGGCGGCTCCACCTTTTCCGCCAGCATCCAGGACATGCCCTTTACCACCTCCCACACGCATATCCTCAGAGGAACCTCAGGAGCTTACCCTCAGAGCCAGCCCACGGCAACTCCTTCTTCCACTCTCCAGAGCTCTCCCAGCTGGATTTTGGCACCATCCACTACATGCCCTACAGACCAGCCTCCTCCCTGCTGGCCTGTGGCCACGTGGCCCCTCTGGCCCCAGGCTTGCTGGGGCAGCAGCACCCCAACCCCTCTGCATGTGGGCCGGCACTGGCACCCCACAGGACATGTCCCCTTCAGCCTCAGCCCCCCTGTCTGGCACCCAAGGCAGCCCTGGCACAGAAGCAGCACCGTGCACCCACCCTGCGCCGGGGGCCTGGCCACGGGCACCAGCACAACAGCAGTGGCTCTGGGGAGAGCTATCTCACGGAGCACAGCGGGTACCTGGCCGACGGGCCAGGCAGTGACTCCAGCTCGGGGCCCTGCCACGGCTCCTCCAGTGACTCCATGTTGAACTGCACGGATGTCAGCCTGCAGGGCATACACGGCAGCTGCTCCACCTTCCGCAGCTCCCTCAGCAGCGACTACGATCCCTTCGTGTACTGCAGCTCCGAGGGCCCCGCCACAGACCACGGCCAGGAGCAGCTGCAGCCGCCCAGGGAGAGGCGGCCCCGGTCCTTGGACCTGATGGTGCCCACGGGGGCTGCTCCAGCCAAGCCCCAGGTGCTCAGCCATGTCCACTACCACCACCACCAGCACCACCACTACAGGCAGGATGTGGAGTGTCTCCCTGGGCGGGCCGGGCAGGGGCCAGGGCCACGCAAATCCCGGTACTCAGGGGCCAAGGTTGCCTTCCACAGTGCTCGGACACAAAGGAGGACTGAGAAAAGCCATCACTCTGAGCAGCCTCTGGAAAGCAGTGCTGTGCTGCAGGAGGCAGCTCCAGCAGGACAGCCAACCTATCCCCAGGAAGGTTGGGAGCCCCCTCATGCCTCCTCTGCTTCTCCAAACAGGTTGGACTTCAGTGTAGATGCCAACAGACAATTGGGAGTAGCTGGCACACCCCCTGCACTGCTGCCTCCCAGACACAGCTTACAGAGCAGGCATCACCGAAGGAAAAGAAAATGTCCCCTGGAGCCCAACTCTGCTCTCCTGCCCAAGGACTCAGCTGAGTGCAGAGCCTGCGACCCTCACCTTCCTCCTGGCCACCCCGCTGGCTACCGCTGCTCTCCCGAAGCCCAGCCCCTGATCCCAAGCGCTCCCCTGCACAGTGGCTCCCAGCCACTCTGGAAGTGTTTAGTGCCACAGTCCAGCTCTGAGCTGAGGAAGCAGGAGGAGGGGTTGTCAGGACGGGAGAGAAACCGCTCAGTTCCTGCAGATTTCTCAGGGACGGGCACCTCCAGACACAGTCTGAGTATCCGTCTTCACTGCCCATCTCAGCAAGGTGGTCAGGGTAAGTCTGGCCTTTGCCTCTCCTGGCAGCAAGCAGGTGAATGGGGAGGGGGAGTGTTGCTTAAGGAACTCCAGCTGCCAGGACACTTGGTACCTTCCTGATGTGTTTTCCTACAGGAGCACTGACTGCAGGAGCATTCCAGAGCTCACCTGTGAGGGTAATGGCCTGAATGATAAGCATGTGTTTTTAAGAGTACACGAAAACCTGAAGTACTGCAACTGAGAAATAAGGTGGCTAATTTTCATTAAATATCTCTAGCAGCTGGAATAGCTCCCAAAGGAAGGAGTGGGACCACCTTTTTCAGTGTCCTTGCACCAGTCTGGGTGTCTTACTGGCAGAGTTGTTACCATTAAGGCTTTTTGGACTCCAGTTGTTTTAGCCAAGCCCAGCTAACTGGAATCAATGAGAAGGGAAGTGTGTGTGGCCCAGGGTAGTAGAACAGACTAATTGAGTTGCTGGATTTGCACATCCCTCATTTCTCACCTGCCTCTGTTGCGTGGGAGTTGCTTTTTAGTGTCTTTTGGAAATCAGATGCAATTAAAGTTTGGCTGTCTGCCTAACTGCTACACATCTCTCACAAAGAGAGGGAAAATGCCTTTGAGACAAGTGTCTTTGAAAGAACCCGAGTTTAGCTCCCAGGTCTTGGTCTCTCAGGTCCTCTGAAGGCAGCAACCTGCGAGTCAGCAGGGGCAGGTGCTGGCTGGGAGCAGAGCCTGGCTCCCTTCCTCACCCTGCCACTGACTCATTGCGGGTCCTCGGGCAAATCCTTTTGATTTAGGTACCAAACACAGATCTGGCTGTCTAATTTCTGTTAAAACACTGGCCTTAAACTTGTGACTCACTGTGCCCATTGTGCCGCAGAGATAATAACTTCCTCCCAGTGCTTGTCTATTCAGCCTCAGCCCATGCCCAGGCTCCCAGTGCCACAGAGGCAGTGGGGCAGGGGAGGCTGGATGGGCACAGTCCTGGTTCCCTGCAGCCTTCTGGCCTCCCAGACTCCTAGGAACAGATATTTTTCCCAGGTGCAGAAGTGCCTGACACTGTAGATAGATGATAGGGAGGTTTTTCCAAGGCCTGGAGGGATGCTGGTGTTTGGAGAGATAAGGAGGCAGCAGGGCAGAGATGTCTCTGGTTGCAGGGAGCTCTGAGTGCCGATGCCCTCCCAGGGTAACGCACATGGAGAGAGCCCTCCTGGCTTGCTTTGAGCTCCCAAATGAACCTGGGAGGGCTCCAAGAGCAGGAGTCTGTGCACCTAACACAGGGTGCTAGGCATTGCAAGGTCCATGCTGGGATGCTTCTTTCTCTTTGGAAATGGTCCCAGTGGCCCTAGTCTGTGCCCACCTCCTGATGACCCTCTGACCCTCACACAGAGCCAGTGCCATCTGCTTTGCCAATCGCACCAAACCTTCATTCCCTCTTCCTACCTCATTCCAGCAGGTAGAAGGACCAATATATCTGAAAGTGCTGTGAATCTATGTCTGTTAACTGCAGCAGCTTCTGTGGTTGCTTTCAGGGCCAGTCAGAGAGTCAGAATTCCCTTGCAAGATTCAAAGACTGCATAGATTCGGGATTTAACTTTATTAAGAGCAGAGGACAGAGCACAGATCTTGTGCAGGACTTATGCAGAAAAGCCACCAAGCTGAAAATTTTGTTGACATAACACAACCTCTGAGTTATAATCACATTGGTTCTTTATCTTGGGAAAGGCATAAATCAATAGAGAAATAGACATCCCATGCAAGCAGGACACAAAACAGAGAAGGAGACCAAGGAAAAATGCATCTCTGCCTCCAGATAAATGGCATAAGGCTAAAAATACAAGTGGATGAATTAGAAAGCCCAGCTTTAAATTAAAGTTTTGACAAACTTTTCAGAAACCCAGTTTAAAAGAAAAGCAAACAGTGGGACCCTGTAATTCCTAGGTGAAATTACAGAGAGGAGAAGCGTGCGTCTCTTCTGGTGGCATGGGAGAGAGACTGCACTAAGGAGAGTGTGAAGTCCAGTGACGGGTGACACAAAAATCCCCAGTTGCCCCCAGGTAAAAGGAGGGTGGCATTAGGGTTACAACACTGTGTCAGCACAGGCTGCAAAGACAAGCTTACATAGACAGGAAAGTATTATGAAAATATTGCTAAAATAAGCAGTCAAAATGTGCTTTTGGGCACAGGGATCATTTACAGCCCCAGAAAAGGGCAAGTCAAGCAGCTGGGCAGGGAGGGCACTTGGAAACTGCTCTTCTAAAGCCAAGGTGTGGCTGGAGAAGGAAATCAGAACATAGCTGGATGCCAAGTGAAGTGCAGAGCCATGGAGAGACAAGCCAGTGAATATTTCTCTTAGCAGCTTGTGTAAAATAGACCATTAATGCAAACGTTTTCAGCTCCATCAGAAGGGAGAAGGCTGCTTGGGGTTCTTCAGACCTAGGGAGTAAACACGGGTTTGAGGGATGTTCAGGGGCTGTAAGTGCAGAACAGAAGAGCCTTTTATTGCATTAGTGATCACCAGGGGCGGGCTTGGGGAGGTTCTCACCTGGCAGGATCCCTCACAAATGAAACCACCAATTTGAGCACTTCTGAAATAGAGTGGAGAGTAATAAATTGCCGGGGGTACAGATTACCCACTGGGCATCCTGCAGGGCTCAAGCACACAGCTGATAAATCCTGAATGTGGACTGCAATCTCTTATCCATGCCCAGAGCCAGGAGGAAGAGCTGAGGGCAATATCAGCTGGAAATAGCTGAAGTCACAGAACAATGAGCCTGACTTTCCAGCCAAGCAAATTGTTAAAAATTCAAATACAGGGTCTGACTTGTAGGCACATGGCTGAATGTGAGAACTAGGGGAGGAGGCAACCCAGTTTCTGTCGGGAGAGATAACACCTGGCAGATCTTTTAGGGGAAGGAAGCTCTGAAAGGATAAAAGAGAAGGTGCTCTCACAGGTAAATAACTCACTAAAAAAGGGGACGAGTGCAGATCAGAATTAATGGAGGGGAATTACTTGGAGAAGCAAAAAAGTGGAGTTCTCCAACTGTCTGAACCTTCCAGCAAGCTCATAAATATCCTGGACAAGGAGAGGAGATAGCAAAGTGTATAACATAAAATCCATCAGGATGTCAGCATTAAAACTGGATACAGGGTGTTACAGGAGGATCTCCTGCTGCTGAGCTGTCGGGTGAGAGAGTGGTGGGTCAAATCCCCTGTAAGTAACACAAAATGACACACATGAGCAGAGCCACTTTTAAGTAAAAAATCATGTTATTGTTATCATTATTGTTGTTGTTACTATTATTGTCATTAGCTGGCTGGGAACTACGTGGGACAAGCAGGAAATGCCTTTATGCAGCTGTGTAAGCCTGTGGTATCTGGTACAATCCCAGAGATGGGTTTTTCTGAAAAAATAGAATAGTGAGACTTTAATGTGGGAAAAGAAGTGATTAGCTGAGGATATGAAAGAGAGGGTATGAAATTAGGAGAGCAGAGGAGAATGCAGATAAGAGAGTACTTAGAACAAAGTAATTGATGGCATCAAACGAGAACCAGAAGCTTTAAAACACCCAAAAGGCAACACATGGTGTGTAGTGAAACTGGTGCTGGTTGCCCTGGGGGTGTAGATGCCAGAAGTAAAATGGTTTTGAGAGCCCAGATCAAGAGGTAGCAAATGCAGAGATGCAAATCCACCCTCTGGCCCAGGAAATTCCTAAACCAGGGCTTCCAGAAGCTGCTGGTGCTTCTGTGGGATGCAGCACCCTCCAGGTGTGTGCTTACCTCACCCAGCTCCCAGGTGAGGCCGAATCTTGGTCCATAGCCCCTGGAGAAATTCCACTTGTGCAGGCAGTGCCTTGCACTGGCATTGCAGGGAATAATGCTGTGGATGATCCCAAAGAGCCTTGCATGATCTTGGAATTTATGCCGCTTCCTTGAGCACCTCCATTAGCTGTTCTTGGCAGGCTTTGCATCAAGGTGCATCCCTGACTCTTCTGTTGCCTGGGAGAGACCACACCTGGGAGTTGTGTCCCTGGAGAATCAATCCTGGAGCAATGCTGATGGTCTCTCTTAAGGGAAGATAGACAACTGGCAGTGAATTCCAGCTGGATGGCTTCCTGAACCACCCTGGCACACCCAGAATGCCTCCCAGAACAGCCACATTACTCCAGCACAGGCTGATGAAATCTCTTGATTTCTCTCCCTGGGAAATCTCACCTCCTGCAGTGCTCTCGACATCCTCCTCGTCTCGTCCCTCCTGCTCATCTTGAGTCCCTTTCATGTCACATCTCTGATCTTTATTAGGGAGGGGGAAAGGGATTAGAGGACAGAAAAAGACCACCCTTAAAACCTAACACCTAAATAACACAACTTTTATGGTGTCATCAGGTGTGCTCCAGGTCATTGCCCTGCTGTGGCCAGTCCAGCAGCCGAGGTTCTCCCACCTCTCCCAGTTCGTATTTTCTTAGCACAAGCAGGGGACATATGCAGGCACAGCTTTCAGAAAATACTTTAGTGATGCTATTTGAGACTGAAGCCATGTAAACACAGAGGGCTTGAAGATGGACAGTTTCTTTTTGGGATGCACATAAGCTGGTGATAAGGGAAGCAGTTGGAAATGGCTTATTCCACATACTTGTGACTCAAGTCACAAAAGCATATTAAGAGTTTAATATGCTTAAACTCTGTCTTCGGGTACTGTGCTGTGCTTGCACATGTGTGTACATGTGTAACACCATGTGCATTCATTTTCCCACATTGATTAGCTGCACTTTTCCAAGCAGAATCTCATTTGTTTGTTTTCTTCCCACATACTTAATTTTCAAGATTCTGCTCCTACAGCTGGTGATATATAACCAACAAGAATTTGTTGTGACTGTTCTGAAAAGTTTTAAATTGCCTTCGATTAATCTCTAAGTTGGCATCTTTCCTTTGATCTCAGAAACATTCAGGAAAAGGGAAATAGGAATAATAATGCCTATGCTGGGCTATGCTCACCTTGTGTAAGAGTTCTCGGCAGGCTTGAGAGACATCTAAGAAAGGACCATGGTTTGTGTGACAAGAGGCAGTGACTTGGAAAGAATGGGGCTGTCTGGAGCAGTGACTTGGGTACACCTTTTTAGGCAGCCCTTTTGTTGGATGGTTCCAAGTAAACTGCCCAGCACCTGCCTGTCAATAATTCTCCAGGCAGAAGGGGCTGGGAAAGAGCCTGAGCTGGACTCAGAAGCAATTTGTGCAACCTCTCAAACACTGTGGAACATGTGTCATTCCTATCTTGCATCACTGCTCTCTGCTCTTATTGCCTGGAGTTTCTGTTGCCCCCTGGCTCTCTGAGATATGGATTGGTGTTATTTTCTGTTTCTAATAATTTCTGAATCAACTGTACAGATTTTCACAAACACCAAACATCAAAAAGCCTCAAAAGCAACTGCCTAGTAGAGATGTAAATCCTGGGGTGCCCTTAGCCTGCCTCTTCTGAAATACATAAGGAGTAGCTTGATGTTTTATCTTAAGATTTTATTGTACTTCACCTTAGAAGAAAAAACTGGCTGGCAGGTGGCCAGAAAATTCTCTCTGAAAAATTGGGAGAAGTTTCCTAGAATCATGCAATATCCTCAGTTGGAAGAGACCCACAAGGATCATCCAGTCCAGTCCCTGGCCCTGCCCAGCACACCCCAACAATCCCACCCTGTGCCTGTGAGCATTGTCCAAATGCTCCTGGAGTTCTGGGAGCCTCAGGGCCAGGACCATTCTCTGGGGAGCCTGTTTCACTGGCTTAGTGGCTTTTTTAGTAGTTTTCACTTAGTGTCTTTTTCCTGCAGCATATGTTCTCTGGATTGCAGGATCGAGACCCCAAATGCTACAGAGCCTGGGAATGTTCAGCCAGGTGTAGCTCACCCTTTTCTTTCTCCTTTTCTTTGAATGGCAGGATTTGAAGAGGAGGTCCAGGATGTCCATGAACACTCAGTTTAACAAAACACTGGCCTGTTTGCTTGCTGGGAGCTGCAGTGGACACAGCCCAGCCCTGCCCTGCTGAGACACAGACTGCCAAGAGCAACGGGCGACTCGTGGTCTCCTGACATGTCCCCACAGCCTGGCAGTCACACACAGCCCGACGCTCCAGGCCCCGTCTCCTCTGAAGGCAAAGGCAGCCCCTCGTCATCCTGTGGCATCGCTCTGAGCTGGGCAGGGCTCCCAGGGAGAGCTCACCGAGTGAGTGCAAGCTGCTATTTTGGCGTGTTCATGCCACAGAAGGTTTTGCTAAGCACTGCAAAAATAAACAAGCCTTCAAGACCAAAAGCTGCAGAAATTACTTTCTGTGGCCTGGTAGCTCCTGACTTCATTTCCTCACTTAGGTCAAAAGCCAGATTTCTTCAATCAACTTTTCCATGCTTATTTCAGACACAGGAACAAGCTATTCTCCATCTCACCACTCACAGGGCTGCCCTGCAAGGTGCTGCTTCTGACTTCAGTGAAAACGAAGAGCTCCCACCACTTTTGGTCACCTCATTGTCCCTAAGCTGACACCATCTCCTCCCACTGGCTGTGTTTGCCAGCAGCAGGAGAGGGGAAGACACAGGGACATCGGCATTTCTGGGAAGGAGCTGGGTCTGACTCTTTCTTGCAAAGAATCCACTCTCTCATCTGGCAATGTGAACAAGTCTCTCACTCGCCCTTTAACTCCCCAGCCACTCTCAAACAGCTGTCATGGCCAGCCCTGTAAAGAGCATATTTCAAACATATGTCAGATGCCCCATCACAGGAGTCATGGAAAATCCGGGAGTTCCTGTAGCTCCTGCTTCTCTCCTTCCTCTCATCATTGCCCCAAGACACAGCAAAAATTCCCAGCAATAGCCTCCATAAGAAATGCAGAGCAGAGCCCTATCTGTCACCCAAGCCTTAACTTCATATTTGGAGACTCCTGAAGTCCTTCATAAGGATTTTTCTGTCTTTTCCAATATTTTGATGATTCAGGGAGAAAACCTGAGAAATCATCAGGCTCTGGTTTATTACTTTCCTCCTCCCTCCCCATTTCTTAGTATTTTGGAGTTTTCTGAATGTCACTAGTTCTTATTTCCTACATCTCATAATTTGCAGACATTCAAACAAAACCTGCAAAATTCAAAACATATAGAACCCATGTAGATTTCAAACAGCAGAGAATTCCTGTCAAGTTCATTTCCATAAATCATCAGTCAGGCCAAAGAATCAGCCATCAGATTCCCTTGTGAAGTGCACATTTTTGTGGCACCAAGTGCTTCCAAGCACAGGGAAGCATTGGTGAGGATACAGCACTAGAGATGAAGATAACTCCTAACAATTTGAAACTTGATGTTGGGACAGACTTTCCCGTCTGCTCCATAAAGCTTCCCGTGTCTTCCTTGGAAGCAGCAGCTTCTCAAGAGAGCACTCTGGTGATGCAGTCCCAGTTCAGGATAATCCTCTGCCGCCTTTGTTGGTGGGAAAGCTTTTTAGAGGGTTTCCTGCCCTTAATCCTTGAAAAAGGCATGTTTGTCCCAGCTGCTAATCAGTCCCTGACAGTCAAGTGATCACCCAATAGCACTGTTTTAAACCTAAAATTAGTCCCTTGTAGTGCTCATTCCTTGTCTCCTATGACCAGGCCCCTGTGGGACATTTCAGTCTAAGGAAGAGCTGAATTTCTTTCATCAAAGAACCTAGCAGAATTACATTTAGACCTTTCCAGGCTCTTGCTTGTCCTATAGCACAAGCAGAAGACATAAGCTCAGAAGTTTTCTCCTGTGCAGGGAAGTCAGTCTTAAACTAGAGTAAAAATCCAGGAGCAGGTCTGGATTCACCCCATACGGCTTCTTATACTCCTGGTCCGAGGCTTGTCTGAACCAGCTCCCTAAATCCTTGAGCATCCTGGAGGGCTCAGAGGCTTAAGAGAGGGGAGGGTCATGAAGTCAGGGTGCTCCCACTGCTTTTTTTAGGAGTCAGAAAAGCAGAGAGCTTGCACGGCTGCATCTTACTGCTCAGACCAAGTGCATCTCTAAAGTCCTCTCTTTCTCTCCTTACCCCTAACAAAAGAGGAGATTCCTGAATTTGTGAGTCACAACCTTCTTTGGGAAAGTGTTCAGCACTCATGCACCCTCTCCACTCCCCACTGCAGTATTACCAGGCTGCCAGGGCAGTGCCTGCTTCCAAGTGTCTCCCTTTCCTGACCTTATGCTGCTGCTCCTGTTTACGTAGAAAAAGCTGGAGTGTAGGTCTGCCTCAGTGGGGGCTCACAGGGATGAGAGGGAGGAACTCTCCAGGAACTTGGGTTTGAAAGATCCTCTTCAGTGGTTGGATGACTATCCTTGGCTGCCTCGAAGGGAAGAAGCAGAATCTGAGAAAACAGGGAACGGTTCCTCACAGTTCTTTATCTCTGGCTTCTGAGTTATGCTTTTGATTGCTCAGTGCCTGTGGGTTCCACCATGGAATTTCTCCACTATCCTTACAGTGACGCAGAGTTCATTTTCCTTCTTTGCATCCAGTCACAGCCAAAAACTGGTGGAAGCCAGAGCATCCTGAGCTCCCTCTGTATCCAGACTGAAGGCCCAGCCCTTCCCCAGGGCCCCCCTTCCCAGGAGATCAGGCTGATGGTCAGGCTGGCTGGGCGTCTCCCCTCCCGCACAAATCCTTCAGATCCTTTGGAAATGTGAATATCGGTTCGTTTTGTTGTTGCTTTTTGTTTCGTTTGGGGTTTTTTTGCTGAGTCTGTCCTGGCTCTTGGGGTTTGGGAATAAATTATGACCCGGGGAAAAAAAAAATACCACACACAGGGAAAAAAAAAAAAACCAACACGTTTTATATATATGCAAAACCGTGTATTTATGTCCGATAAACACAAAGATGTGTGAATATGCTAATGTGCTCAGAAATATATTTATTTACTAATATATTTATCCATGTACCGGTCTGCTGCCTGTGTTTGTTTTTTATGCGGGACCCCCGGCCCGTCCGTGACAGGAGCCCCCGGGCCGGGGCGGGCCCGTTCCGCTCCCCGTTCCCGGTCCCGTTTCCGGGGCGGGGCTGGGGCCGTTCTCGTTCCCGTTCCTGTTCTCGTTCCCGGGGCGGGCCCGTTCCCGTTCCCGTTCCGGGCCGGGCCGCGGCGCAGGCGCAGAGCGGGCCCGGGCAGCCATGGCTGCCATCTCGCTGGAGACTGTCCCTAAGGACCTGCGGCACCTCCGGGCCTGCCTGCTCTGCTCTCTGGTCAAGGTGGGACTGGGAACGGGGCAGGGCCGGCTCTTCTCCTTTTCGGCCCCGGCCCGCGCCTTTCTGCCCTTCCCGGCCTCTTCCCCGCCCGTGTTGGCCCTCCTGATCCCGGGCCCCCCTTCCCGGCCCAGGTCCCCCTCCCCAGCCTGGATCTTCCTGGTCTTTCCCCGGCCTGGTCTGTCCCTCCGATCCCGGCCCGGCCTCCCCGCTCCTGCCACGGCCCTCCCTTGCCTCCTGCAGCCTCTGGGTGCTCCCCGGCCCTGGCCTGAGCCCTCCGTGCCGGGGTTCTCTCCCCTTTCCCGGCCCCGCAGCCGCCCGGTCCTGGTCCCTGACACCCGTGTCCCCTCAGACCATCGACCAGTTCGAGTACGATGGCTGTGACAACTGCGAGACGTATCTGCAGATGAAGGGCAACCGTGAGATGGTCTATGACTGCACCAGCTCCTCCTTCGATGGGTGAGTGGGGCTGGGCCCGGCCGCAGTCCCCCCGCAGCCTGGGGGCACCCAGGTGGCACTGTGGGGTCACACAGCCAGGCAACGTCCCCTCACCGCTGTCCTTCCTACAGGATCATCGCCATGATGAGCCCTGAGGACAGCTGGGTCTCCAAGTGGCAGCGAATCAGTGAGTAATTTGGGAGCTGGAGATCCCCTTCTCTGCAAACCCTTCTCGGGGGCAGTGAGAGCTGCTGGTTGGGCTGTGGAAAGGGTTCTGCCTGCCAGTGAGGGGACATCTGCACAGGTTGAGGATCTCCACGTGGGGTAACTCGGGGTTTTCTTTCCCACAGGTACCTTTAAGCCAGGTGTCTACGCAGTGTCCGTGACCGGCCGCCTGCCCCAAGGTACCTGTGTGATGGAGTCAGGGTTTGGGGCTCTGTGTGTGAACACTACACAGGGAACATGCCATGTAGGTGATGGGATCAGCCAGGTGGGACAGGATCAGCCCAGTGTGATGGGATCAGCAAAGGTGATTGTGAGGAGGTGCTGGACTGGAGAGGGTGTTTCAGGGTTCAGCCCTGCACCTGCCAGGAGTTTATATTGTAAACTGCTGGCTAAAGCCTGGCTATCAGAGGGATAAACTGGGATTAATAAATGATTCTGAAAAGTGAGCACATTTCAAACCATTCAGGTCCAGTAAAACACGGAGTTTTGTTCATAGAAAAGGGTTTTGCAGGATGGAGTGCTGTTGTGGCAATCCCAGTGAGCACACCCTTCCTCCTGCAGTAAAGCCTCATTCCATGGTGGATTTGTGTGTTTACAAATGGAATGGAGGGCACAGAGGATTTGCTTTATCTCTGAAATGCAGAAAGGGCATCATCCATCCAGCTGAGTTCCTGCCCAGTATGTAGCCCCAGAGTCAACTCCTAACCTAGGAGTGAATCCCAAACCCCTGAGGGGAAAGCTATGCCTGTGTCTGGAATCCCAGGTTCCTTATTTCTGACAGCTCATTTGAGAAGCAGCTGGAAAGATGAGGCTGGAAGGTAAGGCCTTCTGACACGGCCCAGGCACATCTGAAATACCCGGGGTTACGGTTTAAATGGGATATCAGGGAAAGGTTCTTCCCCCAGAGGATGGTATGGCACTGGACAGGCTCCCCAGGGGATGGTCACAGTCCCAAGGCTAGCAGAGCTCCAGGAGTGTTTGCACAACACTCCCAGGGATGCACAGGGGGGTGTTGTTGGGGTGTCTGCAGGGCCAGGACCTGGACTCCATGATCCTTGTGCATCCCTTCCTTCCAAATCAGAATATTCCATGATTTTGTGAAACAAAGACGATTGTTCAGTTCTACATGACAGAACCACCAGAAGTTCCCAGGGCTCCTCATCCCAAGAGAAGACTGAAATATGTTTGTCTCCTTGCTCCAGGGATCGTCCGAGAGCTGAAGAGCCGTGGCGTGGCCTACAAGTCTCGGGACACAGCCATAAAAACCTGAAGGGCCCTTGTGCTGCCTGGAGGTCCCAGTGCTGTGTGGAAGAGGCAGTGGGCACTGCTCCAAAACCTCTGAGCTAAATCCTAAATCCTGTAGGGAAGTGGGGCTGGACTTGGCGTGTGCTGGCTCAACTCCCCTTGCTCAGTACTCCTGGACTCCACCACACCACAGACATTTATCTGAGCCTTGACAGGGGGAAGAGTGTGAGTAGGGCTGGGAAAGGGTGTTTAATAGTGATAGCCAAGCTTTTTTACAGTTGGTGTGGGAAAGAGAGGATTTGGGAAATAGCTGTGTAAATAGTTCAATAAAACCCACTGCCTGGTACGGGCTGGGTCCAGCTGTCACTGTGTCACTGGTTTCACCACTGCAGGGTGCTACGGTGGGGGCCTCACACTTGCCCCCCTTTGCCTTCCCCCCCGCAGCCTGTGCCACACTGTTCTGACCCTGCGCTTGTCACTGCTCTGGCAATGTGCACATTCCTGCCTCGAGAGGGAGATCCTGCCTTGGCTGTGCGGGGTGTCCTTCCCTGTGGGAAACCTGCAGTTCCCAGCTGGATGGAGCAGAAACGGTGATGGCCGGTGCTTCCTGTGGAGGTGGTTACATGGAGGTCACAGAGCCCTGGGCCTGCAGGTCCTGTACAAGGGATGTGGTAGCAGGATGGAGCTTCCAGGACCATCCACTGGCTGTTGCTGGGCTCCAGGACAGACAGAGCAGGACAAGCCCATTGCTGGTGTGGTTGAGAGGGAACACCAGGCCTTGCATATGGGAGGGGTGGACAAGCAGAGATGGAAACCCATCCAGCCTCCTATTCTGAGGATCTGACTGTTACAAGTGTTAGGTTAGTGTCTGTAACACTTGAACTCCTGAGGAAATTGACCTCCTTAGCTGATGGGTCTTGCTTGTCTTGTTTCAGTTCAGCAGCAGCCACCGATCACGAAGAGCTCAGTTGTCCATCAGTACTCTATAATATAACCTTCCTTTTTCCCCCTGAGATATCTCAGCTGGAAATGTCATGTTTTGTTTTCTGGAGACAAATAGTGGAAAACCAGAAGAGCCTGAAAATTACACTTGGTCTGGGATGAGAGCAGTTGCAGCACAGGGAATTCAGGACTAGCTGAGTGACACTGCCAGGAGTGCAGAGGTGATGCCCTTGTAGAACTGGCCATGAGAAATGAGTCCCAGGTTCCAAGGTCAGACAGAGGTGCCCTCCTTTGGAGATCTGGAGCAGATGTGTGGTGGGAGAAGCCTAGAGCGCAGGGGGGCTGGAGGGGAAGGTGCCTTAAGCCACCTTTTGCATCGGGCCCTTGCCAATGTCGTGCTAAAGTAATGAGTACTTGCTCAGTGCAGACCAGGACCAAGTCAAGTCCTTGCTGGGCTCTGAACTCTGAGCTCCAGCAAATATCTCAAGGTGCAGATCACGTTTTGTGGGAAGAGCTGAGAACACATCAGCCCTTGGTCTGGGGGTTGGACCTTCCTCTTGGGTAGACGGAGCAGCAGGTTTGGTTCTGCAGTCAAAAATGGGAGTTGATCATGACTTTAACATATCCCTGGTGAAATCAAAGCCCTTGAGTTGCCTGATGAATCATGCTTCAGGCTTGCTGAGTTGAAGTCTGGGCAGAAGATAGGAGTTCCCAGTAGGTCAGGCCTGTGGGACAGAGGTGTGACTGTCCCAGCAGCCCAGGGTCTGCCTCTCCAGGATGCTCAGGTTTAGGCATTCTGGGCACAGACCTATGGGCTCTGGAGGGCAATTTTGGTCCAGATGTGCCATGAGGGGTGCAGGGTGACCTGGGATCTCCCCAGATGCAATTATCCCCTGTAGAATGGTCTGGGAAAGCTGCAGCTGGGCCAGCCTGACATGTTCTGAACGGAAGGGGGCAAGGAGGATGAGGTGGGTGGCTCTTTCTCCAGCTGGATGGATGGGTCTGGGGAGCAAGGGTTTGGCTCCAGCCAGGCTGGGAGGATTTAGAATGACACATCCGTCCTCCTGCCACGGCCGGCCCGGGGACCCTGACGCTGGCAGTGCCACGCGGTGGCAGCACAGTCTTGTGCTGGGGCTGGGGAACTGCTGGAGACGGACTGAAGCACAACTCCATTTTCTGCTGTTTCACGGCACCTTTCAATCCAACTGCATTCCCCTGGCTGCAGGGAATGGCCATACCGGAGCTACTCCAAGGCTGGAGCAACATGAGGACCCAGGACCCTTGTCCCCTGGCCCATGATGCAGAGGAAGTGATGAGAGGGCCCTGCACAGGACCCTGAGCAGGATGGGCTTTTTTTGCTGGGGTTGTTGTGGGGCTGAGGCTCAGTGGTTCTCATCTCGCTTCTTGGGAAGTTGCAGTCACCACTCAGGGCTAGGAACTTGGCTTAGGAAATTGTCCCCAGGGAGCAGCGTGCACTGTCACTGTGCCTCTCGGGGAAACTGAGAAACCCTGCTGAGACCTCACCCCTTGCTAGAAGCCCAAATGCTCCAAGATACATAGAGTTAAGACTGGCAGGAGCTGCAATGCAGGTGAAAAGGAGGCACTCCAGTGAGGAAAATGAAGGTGGTGATCCTTGAAAGCTGCACCTCCTGTTCCTGCAGCGCTTCCAAGAACGCGGTGCCTCTCACCAGGCTGGCCCCTGAGCCCATTCCCTGCCAGCTCCCTCATCCACCCACGCCGGGCCCACATCCCACACTGCACAGCCCCGGTGATCCGCTGCTCCCGAAAGCATCCAAAAGCAGCCCTTCAGTGAGACTCCAGACCCGGAGCTGTCTGGGGCTTGTACCAGCAAAAAAGCAAACGATGCGGAGCTTTATTCGCTGCAAAAAGTAGGGCAGGGAGCTCTCACGTTGAAGAAACTGGAAGAAAAATGTGCTGCAGCAGCTGGAGTGGGAATCGGGAGAGAAAAGCGTCAATGGGTTGGGAGCTGAGATATGAGTCAGGACAGCTCCTCCCCCTGCACCAAATGACGCTCAAATATTTCAGCCAGGCCCGAAAATGCTGGAGGTTTGGCACGCCGAGCAGCCTGGCAGCTCTAGGCCACAGGGCCTGGGCAGTCCCGGCAGCGGGGCAGGAAGCACGAGCCAGTGGATTTTCGTGCGGGTTTTGAGAACCGATACCCGGCTCTCCCTGCGGACGAGAAAAGCGACTTTCCAAACCGCAGAGCCCTGGGTGCCTCTGCGGAGACAGCTGCCGGGAAATGCCTGCCCCACCTGCGCGGGGCCCCTGCGGCGCTGCCCGGACACGGGGACCTGCCCTGCCCTCGGCCTCTCACTTGGGCCACCCGGGCTCCAGGTGAAGGGGAACGTGTATGAGAGCACACTGGACCCTGCCCAGGGGTCTGAGGCAGGGTGACTCCCCCATTCTGCCCCAAGGCTGCTCTGTGCCTGGTACCTTGAGATGCTGCTGGGGCTGGCAGTAGCATCATGGAATGGTTTGGGTTGGAAGGAACTTGAAAGACTATGTTGTTCCCTACCTTGCCATGGGCAGGGACACCTTCTGCTGTCCCAGGTTACAAATTACCTCCAAGCCCTGTCCAGCCTGGCCTTGGGCACTTCCACGGATCCAGGGGTAGCCACGGCTTCTTCTGGGTACCCTGTGCCAGGGCCTGCCCACCCTCAAAGGGAACAATTCCTTCTCAATATTCCACCTAACCCAGCCCACTGTAAATTGTCCCTCTCCATCTTTCCTGTAATTTCCCTTCAGGTACTGGAAGACCACAGTTAAGTAACCCTGAAGTTTCTTTTTCCCTGCTGAACAATCCACAATCTCTCAACCTTTCCTGATAGGAGAGGTGTTCCTACTCTCTGAGAATCATTCTTGCTTCACCCTAAATCCACTTTCACCTGCTTCATTGGCTCCACTCTGGGAGCCAGTGAAGTGTGGAAAGTCCAGTGTGAACTTGGACTTTCCGAGGTGCTTTTTTGGCCACCCTGTGTGCCTGGGGGAACTGGTAACCTCAGTGATGTCAAAACCCTTGGGGACAGCTGGTAGGGGTGGGAGAAAAGCCCCAAACAAACCCCAGCTTAAGACTGTTTTCCTTAGAAACTGGCTGAGGAGACCTTGGCAGGTGGAGGTGATGGGAAAAATGACCTGAGTTGTCCTGATACCTGCAGTGAAATGCTGCTGTAGTGAGGATGGCAAAGCCTGGGTCACGCCAGGAATGGGTGCCCCATCCTTCCTGTCACATCTGTGTTAGGGCACATGGGTATCGAGGCCCCTGTGTCTGATGTGGTGGGAGGGGAGGGGCCCAGGACCAGATCTGAGCAGCAGCAGGATGGGGGCAGTTTTGGGGGCGGGTGTAGCAGAGCTCTCAAAGAGCCCTCAAAGCATAGCAGGAACAGCCCCAGGTGCCATGTGCCCATCCCAAAGGCTCCCTGGTGTACTGGGGGGTAGGGCAGGTGAGCAAGGAACTGGGATGTGCTCCCTGCTCAAGGGATCTGCAAGGAAACAGGGAGCTCTGATGCATGATGGGTCCTCTGGGTGCTTTCCCCTCAGAAACTGCAGTGGAGGGAGGAAACTCTGCTTTGTGAAGGGGAGAGACTAGTGGGTTCCTGACAGAGGCCTGCAAAGGGCACCTGGAAGTGGAACATCCACCCCATGTGAGCTCAGGGCTGTCTGCAAAGAGCCCTAAACTACTTCATGGTGGATACCTCCAAACCCACGGGTCTGCCCACAGAGTTGGGGTTCTGGAGTACACTGGGGAGTCCTAACCCTCCTCTAGACAGAGCTTTCACCTCCCTGGTCTGCTCCACCATGGGAAGGGAGATGCCAAGGGCTGGGAGGGGCAGAGTGGAGTCTCAGCTTGGTAGTGGAGGCAGCTGGGGGTGCTGAGGGCACGTTTCCTGAGGGCACATGGCAGAATAAGACCACAGCTGAACCAAGGAGGGATTTGAGAATCTGATTGTATCTTCCCATCCCCAGTTCTCCCAGACCTCCTGCTGCATGCCAAGTGGCACTTGTCCTTCCCTTCTCCTGGCCAGCTGCATGTCACCCAGGCTAATGCTGGTGCTGGGCTGGAAGGGGCTTTTTTCCTCCAAGGGCGTGGTCCTTCTGCATGGGCAGTAGCAGAAGAACCACTGAGTGCCCAGACAGAGCCCTGGGACTTGTTTTGGGAAAGGACATTGCACCCAAACAGCCTAGGTGTGTGGTACAGGGGAATATTCTCCAGCGGCTGCAGAATCTGTCCCCGTGCCCTTCCCACCTTCCCCCTTGGCGAGGGCTTTGGAAGTGCACAGCTGGCCTGGAAAGGTGCCATCAGTGTCAGCTTTGGGGAGATGGATCCTTCCTGAGTGCCTGTCCCCGCCTCCTCCATGTCTCTGGCCCTCGGAGATGCTCAGCTATTCCTGCCACTTGTCCTGGAGGGTCAAGATCAAGGGACAGCAGGGTCTGTCACCACAGAGCTCAGCCCTGCACCCCCTGAGCCCATCTTGCCCCGGGAAATCCACAGCCCAGCCCGGTGGTTCTCATCCCTCCTTCCCGGTGTCCCTGCTGGGCTCTGTCCTGAGCATCCTCCATGCCCAGAACAGGAGTGGCCCATCTGCAGCGCCGGATGCCTTGGGGGCCTCTCCAGAGCCCCGGCACTGTGGGGCCCCCTTCCCCCACCTGCGGGGCAGCAGGTGCCGCGGAAAGTGACAGAGCGGCCCCGGCCCGGCCCAACCGCCCCGCGCCCCCATTGGCGCACCCGGGCCGCGATTTTGTCCATATTTGGGCAAATCCAGCGCCGTGTTCCCCGCCCGCTCGCGTCACTTCGCCTTTTTGAGGTTTCCCTTGGCGTTCTCATTTGCCTCCCGCCCGCCGCCTCCCCGGGCCGGCAGTTTCTGGTTGAGTCACGTTTAACGGCCCCGCTCCTGCCCGGGCTCGGGGGCACGGCGGGGCAGGGCAGGGTGCGGGGCTGGGAGCGCTCGGGGACCTTCCCCGAACATCCCACTGGGGCCTCATCCCCTGCCCGGGGGGAAACGGGGCTCGGCCCACGCCGGTACCGCAGCTTCTTGTGGGTGCAGAGGTGGCCTCTCATCCCTGCCACTGGTGCTGCAGTTCTTCCTTGGAGGTTTGCCATGATGGTGGCAGACAATGCTCTTCCCATCCAAAAAACTCTCGGGGCAGTCCTTGGCGCTCCTGATGTTTTGGTGCTGCCAATGTCCCCGGCACCTGCTCCCCGGGAGCGTCCCAGCTCAGACCCCTCTGTCCTGGGGGTCTTTAGGAGGTCACCCTTTGCACTGTCGAGCAGAGGGAGCTGTGTCCCCCCCCCTGCCCCCACGCCTCTGTCCTGTGTTCTCAGAGGGATGTGGTGCATTGGGAATGCTGTCATTAGGCTTTGCTGTTAACAGTGGCCTGACTGAGACATTGTGGCTCCTTTGGGGCCTGGCCAGGAGATGCTGCAGCTGGGCTGTGCATCCAGTGGCTCACCCGGCCACTTTGGCACGGCCCCAGGGCAGTGGAGGCGGCTCAGGGAGGGTTTGAGTGAGACCGGTCTGTTCCTCCTCCTCTTCCTCCACAAGATGCCAGTCGGATGGGTTCCATGGGGCACTGGATGGATGGGTTCCATGGGGCACTGGTTGGATGGGTTCCATGGGGCACTGGATGGATGGGTTCCATGGGGCACTGGATGGATGGGTTCCATGGGGCACTGGTTGGATGGGAATCACACCAGCATGGCAGGGCAGTCGCCTGTCCCCAACATCAAGTGGGGTTCACAGGCCAGGCTGAGGTGCCGGCAGGAGCTCATCTCCCAGCCCTGGGGCTGAGGGCAGCACTTCCTCTGCCGACAGCAAGTGCCACAACCGCAGGCGAGGAGGGGAAGTTGCTGCAAGGCCGATAAGAAATATCAGCGCTTTCGCAGCGCCTGGGCTGCACAGCCCGACAAGAGCCCTTCCCCCTGCTCTGCTCTGGGCCCAGCCGTGCTGCTGCCCCAACCCCAGGCTGCTGCTCCCCTGTGCTCCCTGATACTGGGAGAGTTACTGGAAAAGGAACAGCCCTGTGGGCAGAGGGGACCTCAGTGCTGCAGGGTGGCAACAAGGCACCTGCAGTGCTGCAGGCACAGGAATTTTGGGGTGCATGGCAGTGTCTGACCTGCATCCCAGGGCCCTGAGACAAGGGCGGGGGAGGGCAGAGTTGGGAAGTGGTGCCTTGGGGGGGCATGGTTTGTCTCAGGGAGCTGCACCCTGGGGTCCATCAGCAAACCCCCAGGAGATGCCGAGTGGGCAGAGTTTGGAGAGGGGCTTCGGGAAAGCTGAGGACCGGATATTCTCATGAGGTACAGGGGAAGGAAGCGCAGCTGTTTCAGCCTACCCTGACCTCAAAAAGTTCCTGGAGCTCCTTCAGACAGACAAGTGGATCAGGACCAAATGATCCAGAGCAGAGGGCTGGAGTAGGAATTCCTGCAGCCTTGTTTGCCAGCCAGTAAAATTAACCAATGGCTGGGGAATGTGGTAAGTTCATCATCAGTTGGAGACTTTCAGAGACCTCGTCAGAGTCCAAGGAACCAGATCTGCTGATTTCCTCCTTTTCTGAAACCCATGCAGGCAGAAGGAAACCAGCTCAGGACCCAAAATGTCATATCCCCCATCCATGCTGGGCTGGGGAAAGAGGAAGCATCACCTCCCCCCCACTTCTCTGCTGGGAAAGTGCCTGTGGCCCCCCTGCATGGCCTCTCAGCAGCACAAGCAGGTGCTGGGCAGGGCTCTGCTGGGTGGGGAGCCCATTTTGGGAAGGCACAGCTCCCTCCCTGCTGCCATCCTGCACATCCCCAGCTCTGGCCACATACTTCACTCTCCCTTGACATCTTGTCCTTGGGTGCAATCTGCCCCAGCTACCTCTGTTGGGAAATATCTTCATCCTGCTTTGCCCCATGGTCAGCCTTAAACTCAGGTGTCCTCACTGGGCCTGACTTCTCACCCTGTGCCCTCCTCCCAGCCTACAGTACTTACCAGGGACCAGTTTGTCATCAGCCAGAAGCATGGCCTTGACCCTGGGTCACAGGAGGAAAGTCCCTCAGCAGCACCTCTGTGGCCAAATCTCTCTGGTTACCCCCCCAAAAGGCTCCTTCCTCTGCTGTAAGATCGTGGTTGCCTGTACCCTTTGGAGCTTTCACCCCTTGTGATGGCATCACCAGTGCTGGTGGCTGTCCCATGGCACTGAGGTGGCTGATGGCACTGGGGGATGTCTCCAGAATGGTCTCTGGGTTGGCAACAATCTGCTCTCAGGCACAGGGTGGGATTGTTGTGGTGTCCTGTGCGGGGCCAGGAGCTGGATTTGATGATCTTTGTGGATCCCTTCTAAATCAGGATATTCCATGATTCACACCAAAAATGATATTTACATGTTTCAGGTCCCCAGGAGGGCCAGTCTGGGAGGCACCCAAAGTCACCTGGCATCAGGAGGCCACGCCATGGACGCAGCCTGCACGTGGTGGCGTCTGCTATGGATGAGTGGCTGCCTACCACAGGCCCCTGGCGAGGCAGTGCATTGCTCCTGGACTCAGAGCTGCCAAAACAGACATCACCAACAGCACCTACATTCCTTGCTGATTTTGTCTCCAGCACAGGGAACCTACCCCCGTGACCGTAAGAGATGGAGATGGGCACAGGGCCAGGGAAGGGTGAGAGACAGGGCAGCCCTTGGGAGCCCAAGGCACGGGGTTCTGTTTGTTTTTTTCCACTGAAACTTCCACCAGTTCAGCCTTGGTTTGGAAAGGGCTTCCCAACCAATTCCCTCTCTCCTAAAGCTTTCTTTACCTGCTCCCATCCGCACACATGCAGCTCAAGTCAAATCACTTCTGCCTGTGCTGCTGCTTGGTCATTTTTGGCTTTGCTCTCCTCCTGGCTCCTGCAAACCTCACCAGTACTGTTTCTTTATACATTTCTGTCCAGATTATCAATGTTGACAGTCAATCCCATTGACCTAAAAAGAAGCCTTTTGCAGAGGCACATGAAAACCAGTGCAGGGAATGACACAGCCCCATTTATGGTCACTTTTGGGGATTTCATTTTTAGGTTTTGATTTAGTTTAGTGGTGGGCTTACCCTGGCACTGGGATGGGATGGTGCTGGCCGTGCAAAATCCCAGGACCATCCATGTCCCGGGACCATCCCAGTGCCGTCACCAGGGCCATTGCGACCTGGATGTGCCAACTTCCAAACCCAGCTTTCAGTTTTTTTCCCAGGGCCTCATATCCCTCTTAGTGGGGGAACCTGAGGCCAGGGAAAGTTTGGTGTTGCAGAGCCCTGAAGTGGTGAGAGGCTCCAGGAAGCCTCTTGTGCCATGTATTTCCTAAAGGTTTAGGGCCTGTGACTCACTGGCACCTGTGTCCCCACTGCTTCACCCCAATGACCAGGCAGCCCCTGAGTCCTGCAGCTCCTGCCACCAGCTGCTGGACCCTCTGTGGGCAGGAACTGCTCCCATGGAGGTCCTGCCACTAGGATTGGGCCAGGGGCCTTCGTGCAGCTGAGCAGCTGTGGGAGGTGGATTCAGTTACTGTCACCCTGTGCAAACACCTTTTTTTTTTTTTTTTCCCTTACTTTCTTTTTTTTTTTTTTTTTTTTTTTTTTTTTTTTTTTTTTGCACAAACATGTTTGTTGCTGTCAGCAGCAAAGCCCCAGAGAGCGTAACCGGCTGGCGCTTCCTGGCCCGGTGCTGGGCCGGCTGCGGTCGGGCTGCGGGGCGGCGCTGGGTGGGACCGGCACCGTTATCTGCTCTGCAGCGACGGCTCTTCCTGTGGTGGGGCCACGTGGGCAGGATGGGGTTAAAAGCAGCCCCGCGCCCTGCAGGGGCCCATTGCTCCCCAGCCAGCACCCCACGACACCGGCAGCAGCAGCACCCAGCACGGACCACCAGCACCTGCCTTGGGCCACCAGCACCTGGCACTCACCTCCACGCCCGGTGGGGGCCACCGGCACCTGCGGGGGTCACCCACACCCAGCCAAGGCCACCCGCGCCCTGACCCGGTACCGGGGACACGCTGAGGTGGTGCTGGAGGGGCAGCATGGGGTGACCAGGGGCACTGGCAGCTGTGGCTCTGGTGCCACTGCAAGGGGGGCAGTGGGTGCCAGGGGCCAGTGACAGGTAAGGGGGTCCTCCCCACCAGGGGGGCACAGTGGGGTGGCAGGGGAGGAGGTGCCATGCTGGCAGGCGGGTGGAGGCAGGAAGTGCCCAAAGCAGAAGTGACACCCAGGGCGTTTTTGGTGGCGGCCAGGACGGGACAGGGTGGACATGGAGACTGGTGTGGCAGGTGAGGCTCTTGGGGCTGGGTGGTGTCAATCGTGGGAATGTGCAGGTAATCCCGGAGGACTGTGGGGGCCCCTGAAGGATCTCCGTGTGTCTGGCAGATGGGGCGAGGGGGGGCTCAAGGGGAGTGCCAGGACAGGGCGCTCCTGTGGCCTCAGGGCAAGGGGATGGGGCAAAGGGGACTTCAGTAAATGAAGAGAGAGAACAAGGAGGGTCCCCATGAAGACATTTCAACAGGGACCTGGTACCATGGGATCTCCACCATGGCAACAAGGCAGTGCAGGGGGTCCCTGTCACGCAGACGGCGTTTGCTGTGGGCTCGCCACCATGGGGACAAGGCAAAGGAGCCCTCTGTGGCCAGGGTGCCATTTAGGTGGGATCCCCACATGGGGACACGGCATGGTGAGCCCTCTGTGATGCAGATGGGATTTGAGGGACAAAGGTGGAGTTTGAAGTGGGATTTCACCCTTGGGGTTCAGACATGGGGGTCCTCTGAGGCTGGGATGAGGTTTGAAGGGCGGCAATGGAGTTAAAGGTGGAATCTCCCCTGTGGGGACAAGGCAAGGGGGTCCTTTGGGAATGGGATGGGGTATGGGGTGGAGGTGTCCCCATAGGGTCAAAGCAAACACACCCTCTGTGCCTCAGATGAGGTTTGAGAGGGGGTGATGGGGCTTGGTGTGGGGTCCCCACCAACAGGGACCAGGCATTTGGGTTCTCTGTGACCCAGATGGAGTCTGAGGTGGAGTCCCCCCTTGAGGGACAAGTAAAAGCTTATTCCTGTGACCAGGATGGAGTCTGATGTAGTGTCCTTTCTTTGGGAATGAGTCAAAACTGTTCCCTATGACTGGGATGAGGTATTAAATGGCGTCCCTACCTTGGGGAAAAAGTGAGGATGTCCTCTGTGCCCAGGATAGGGCTTGAGGTGGGACTATGGGGTATGAGATAGGGTCTCACCTATGGGGAAAAGGTGAGGATGTCCCCTGTGCTCAGGATGGGGGTTTTGGAGAGACATGGGCGGGCAAAGCAGGATCTCCCCCCGAGGAGAAGGATGTCCCCCATGCTTGGTACGGCTCCCCCGTGGTTGGCATGGTGACACTGCCAGAGGCTCTCTGGCTCTCCCGGGGCCAGACCAGATCTGCCATTCACATCCGTGGCTACACCAAGGCCAGAGGTGCCCCATGGCGAGGCCACGTGGGGCGTGGCAGTGGCCCCTGTGGGGGAAGGAGCTCCATACCGGAAGACAACGGCCACCGACAGCGACTGAGAGACAGTGCAGTCACCCATAAAGTAGAAAGCACTACTAAACAGCACTGCAGGGTGTAGTGTTTCCTACTTTATGGATGAGTGTACTGTGGGCTACGGAGAAGAGAGCACAGAGCAGCGCTGGACCCACGAGCCCATCGAGAGCTGCTGCGGGCCAAGAGCGGCCGACGGGCTCTGCCTGGCCCACCCAGGGCTCCACCGCCCTCCTGGGGACACTCTGCCCGTCCCCACGTGTCCCCCTGGCACCTGAGGTGGCCACGTGGGTGGGAGAGGCTGCCAGACCAATGTCCCATGAGTGCCACTGAAGGGATTCAACCCATTGGAGCAAGCCTCTCGCTGGGTAGGCAGCAAAGCCTCCAATGCTGCCTCCTCATCTTCATTGTCCACATGGTGAAGCCCTGAGAAGAGCTAGGCAGTGGTGGCCATGTGCACTGGGGGAGACAAAGTGGGGGTCCTGGTGATTGCTGGGTTCAGTGGGGTGAGGGACTGCTAAATAAAACTTTTTTGATATTGACTTGTGGATTTTTTTATGGAATTCCTGGGAAATGCAGAACTGGGGAAAAGCTCTTTGCTGTGCCCAGGGCCGCATGCAGTGGGGTCATTCCAGATTTGGAGCCTTGGGGAGCCTCAGGGAGCCTTGGGGACACCACAGCTGGGGGTGGTGGCCAGCAAATCTCAGCCCATTGACACAGGACTGTCCCCTTCAGTCCCTGGAAAGTCACCAGTAAAGCTCCCACAGCACCCCCAACCATGGTCACAAGACCACGTGAAGCCAAAAAATACTCCTACAATCCCAGTCTCCCTCCATCTGCACACCCCTGGCCTCTTTTTCCTGGAGGTCTAAAATCAACCTAGCTTCCACAGAGGAGGTTTGATCCTTGTTTCCAAAAACCAGTTCCCAAAACCCTTTCAGGCATCTTCCCTTTGTCTTTGACTCCCTATGTCCTGCCTGTGGGAGAGAGCATCTAAAAATGGTAGAAAAAAACCTAAAAAACCTTTTTTTTTTTAATTTTTAAAATCCAAATTCTGGGGGAAGGTTTTACATTTTGTAAAACTTCTTATGCTGGTCTCGGGATCATTTGGGGGGGATCACTCAGTTTGTGGTATTATTCTTTCACTGAGCTGTCCAGAAAGGACTGGAGTGTTTTACTTTTTGCTGTCCCAGCTTTCCCATGTTCCCTGGCTTTGTGGCTGTTCAAAGGGGACAAGGAAGAAAAAAAAATTAAATCAAAACTGTCGTCATGGTCACAAGGAGACAAGTTTTTAAACAGTAAAAACGAAAAAGGGCTAAAAAAAACTCCAAGCAGCCACAGCAGACTGCCCCGAGCAGCTTTCGGTTTGTGAGCACCAGGAGGGAAAAACAAATGCACATTTTTAACGTGCAAAAGCGTTGAAAATTTACTCCTAATAATGTGCATTCAAGTATTAGGAAGGATAAATATCCAATTTTCATGAGCAAGGTCTATTGTGGTTACAGCTACTACTCAGTGGTCACTGCTGGGAGAGATGGTTAGAAACATGGTTCTTGCTGAGAGCAGCAAAACAGAAACTGCTACTTTTTTCCTGTTTGTTTGTTTGTTTGTTTTTTAAATAAAACTCTCCATTTTTCTAAGCCCTCCCTTCATCCCAAAGGCATTTTAGCAGGTTCCTGCAAGGAAATGTGTCCTGTCCCTGTTGGGGTGAGCTCCCAGTCTCCATAGGACCTTGCTGTGCTCCTCCATTCCCTGGTTGATGCCTCACAGGCTGGGTGGTCCCCAGGCTATGCTGCTCTGCGTACCCAAAAATGTCTCAAGCAGGGCGGGGTTTGGGGCTCAGAGCCCTCTGGGGACAGTGCAGGGTCTGGGTGCCCATCCCAGCACTCTCAAGATGGCTCTGGAAGGGCTGGAGGGACTGACAGAGCCCAGCCAGGCTCTTGCCAGGCTCTCCCACACAGCCTCAGTGCCTGAACTGGTGTTGCCACGCCACGCCACACCACATTGGGGCTACCAGGGCTGGGGCTCACCGTGACCCCTGTCAGGGCCAGCCCAGCTCATTCTTTTCTAGGTTATTTTTAACTGCGGTTCCACCACAGTGCTGCTTCAGAGTGTGAAGCCATTTCCTGTCAGTGTCTGTGTGCTGCTGGGGATGGCAGGGTCAGGGGGAATGTGGCCATGTGCATCTCCTCCTTGGAGCTACTTTAGAACACATCAGACCTCAGGGTCAGGAGGGCTCTGCTGGCAGAGCAGGTGCCCAGTGGTGTCACTGCATGTCCCTGCAGCCACCAGCACAGCTCATGCACAGGGACAGGAGGGATCATATGCTGGAATTATTCCCAGGGAATTGCTGGAAAGAGGGTGGGGATAGGTTGGCACCCACTACTCACCTCAGCCTGGAAGTGCCTTTGAGTGTTGATGCCCGTCACTGTCCCCACACCCTGGGGTTGTCCCTCAGGGCTGCCTTGGCCCCTCATGCTCATTCTTGTGCTTCTTTCCCAGCTGAAACCACAGCAGAGCTCCCACTGCCCACTCCAGTTCCTGCTGGAATCCTCTGAACCAGGGGAGAACCTCAGTAGGACTCACCAGGCTTTAACTGGACTTAATTGCCTGCAGGACCTTCAGGTGCTGGGCCAGGAGCATCAGTGAGGGTCAGCCCTGGTTCTTCAGGTCTTGGTTGGTCTTTTGTGTAGGTAAAGCTCTGTTGGGTCTGATTTCCCCAGTGGTCCCTGGATTATCACTGTAAGAATCTTGTCTCCAGTCACATGTGAAGCCCAGACCAAGCAGTTTGTCTCTGGCCCTGCAACTGGCTGGACCCACCTTTGCTGGAGCCTTATCTGTAGACCCAGCTCTGTCTCCTCCTGATCCTGGATTATGTCCCTGTCCTGGTTCATTTGATCTTGTCTGGGGCTGTCCATGGACCCCATCACCACTGTCCTGTTCAGCAGCTCTGGGATGGCTCCCTGGGGTTTGAGGATGCTGTGTGTTCTGGATCACACTTGGGTTCCCATTTGCTTCCCACTGTGGAGCAGCCCTATCATTGCTGTTCCCTGACGGCGAGCACAGGGAGCACCATGCACTTGATCCCTGTCCCTGCATGACCAGGCACAGGCCTGGCTCCCTGGAGACCTTTGGAGAGCAGTGGGAGCTCCTGGAGGGCTCTCCTGGGATCTTTAGTCATCTCACCACATTTGAGCTGTTGATCTTGAGCTCTCCAATGTCACTGTTTCTCTTAATTCTCTCTATGTCATCACTTCGTTTCCCTGAGCCTGTGGTTTCCCCTGTCCTGGGGGAGTTTCAAGGATCTTTCTAGGTCTCCTCTGCAGGGAGCGCAGCTCCACAGCAGATCCCTGGGTGACTGGGAGGACCAAGGGGATCTGGAGTAGCCCATCCCTGTAGCCCTCATGAGAACTTAGTGACTCACAGCTCAGGGAGCTCTTGACCCACTGAGTCTTCAATAGCCCAGATGAATTTTTCCTCTTTCCTTTTTATGGGGACTTAGCAAGACTTTAAGGACTTACCCAGCTGTAGGCTGGCCAAGATGTGAAAGATCATCTCCAGTTTCCCAAGCTCAAGACCCCAGGAGATATCCTCTCCCCAAGAATGGTGTGGGGGTTGTGGACACCCTGCCTTTCACTTCACCTAACTGGGGCTTTTACTGAAGGCTGTGGACAATCCAAACTTGAGCCTGGGGGATCCCTGGCCTCTCTTTCTCCAGGGCAGCAGGTCCCAGCAGTGCCATGGAGCCAGGTAGGTCTGGCACAGATGAGTGGGACAAGGGGAAAGATGCTCGGGGGATAGTGGTGGCAGCACATCCCAGATGAGCCAAGCAGAGCCTACTCACAGGCAGGGGAAGCACAAAGCAAGCCAGGGCTCTGAGGAGGCAGCCAGCCACATGAGATCTTATCAGGGCACATTTCTCCTCCCACTGCTGCTGCCTCCTTCTAATGAAACCTGCTTGTTCTGTCTCGCTGGGGAGCTGAGCAGTGCCTGGCCATTCTTCCACACTGGTTCAGCACCTGCAGAGCCTGCCTGGTACCTTGCTGGGGGAACAGCCATGGGCAGGAACTGAAGGGATAGGAGCAGTGAGGGGAGATGGTGAGATCTACCCTGACCTGTTCCTGCAGCAGAAGGAGCCACGTAAACTGGTGGTTTGAAGGTAAATGAGTACCAGAACACACAGGAAGGTGGGATCAGTTTTCTGGAATCTTCCTTTTGGTCTGTTGGCTGCATTTTCTGCTCATTACAAGCTTGGGACTTTCCCCCACCACACACAAACACCCCTTAGGAATGGGCTCAGAGATCTGGGATTCAGGCGGGATGGCAGAGTTCCTGCATGCTGTGAGAGGTGACTTGTAACCACACCCAGATGTCAGAGAGACTCTGCCAGACCCAGTGACAACTCCCCACACACAGGGCTCATCCAAGTGGGTCTTACACCTGTGGCAGTCAGCTGTGAGTTTACTGTCCTGATGGTGATTTGCCTGTGCTGCCTGGGCTCAGGCAGATGTGGCACACAGCTGGTGGAATTGGATTGAAGAGGTGACACATCTGCACATCTGGATGGGCTGGAGAAGCTGCTCAGATGAGATGACTACAAAGTGGTGTCTGACAGGTGCCCTTATCCCCCATGGTACTTCCCCTGGAGAAGGAGGCTCCAGGCAGGTTCTCCCAGCCTCTCTACGGCCAGAAGAGAAGCAGCACAAAAGACGCACAAAAGAAGTGAGATGCCAAATGCCACCCCCACGCTGCAACAGGGAGGCACCAGCAGTGGGACTGAGAGCTATTGCCACACACAAGGATGTCAGGAGGCAGGACAGCTGCTCAGGGCTTTGGGCATCATCAATCCCCCTTGGGTTTGGGATTGATCAACAAACCTTGCTCTGCAGTGGGTCAAGCATTGAGTGGGGCTGGGGAGCAGGGACATGTCCCCCAGGGTGTCCAGTGGCTTTCCCCTGAGCATCACTAACACTGTGCAGCCTGATGTATGGATGTGATCTTCATCAAAGACACAGCACGGCAGGGAAGAGGCAGGGAGAGGCAGCACTCGCCTGCCCGTTCCATGTGCTCAGAGACGGCAGTGCCCGCTTGGCTGTGGTGTTATGCTGTGAACTCCTGTCGCCAAGGATCACATCAACCACCTCTCCCTCGCTGCCTGCACCATGCTCTGCCTCTTGTTCCGGGCGTGCTGCAGGTGAGGCCCAGCCCTTTTCAGAGGGGGGTTGTTTCCAGCCCGGTGTGCCCGGGAGGTGCCGAGGTTTCTCTCGGAAGGTGTGCGAGCACGCCTGGGAAAGAACCAGGCATAGAGCTGAGCATCCCCAGGGCAAAGTCGGGCACGCCCGGGGCAGAAATGGGCATCCTTGCGGCAAATCAGACATCGTGGGGCAGAGCCGAGCGTTCTAGGGGCAGACATGGGGTCCCTGGAGCAGAACCGGGCATGCCGGGGTAGAGCTGAGCATCCCCGGGCAGAGCATCTCTGGGACACAGCTGGGTGTCCTGGGGCCAGGACCGGCTATCTGGGGCCGGAGCTGGACAGTCCCGGGGCAGAGCGGAGCAGGGGCAGGGCCGGTGCTGTCCCCAAACCCCATCCCGTTGGCTCCGGGGCTCCCCGGGCCCGGTGCGGGGGCACTGCTGTGCGGGGGGACCGTGCCCGGCCTCCTCCCCCTCCGCCCCATCAATAGGCTCCAGAGCCGCTCCCGCAGCGTTGCCGTGGAAACCGGCGGAGCCGCCGCCATTGGCGGCCCGGAGCGCAGCGCGGCCCCCCCGGGATGCCCGGCCCGGCTCCCTATTGATGACACGGCGGCGGCTGCGCCGGGGGCTGCCCGGGGCCGCGGCGGGGGGCTGGCGGCTCCCCCGGCCCCTCCTCTGCGCCATGGGGCCGGCGGGGGGCTGAGGGGACAGCTCCGAACGGGGAGCCGCGAGCCGGGCGGGGACGGGGCCAGAGCCATTCCCGGTGCGGGACGGGGCCAGAGCCATTCCCGGTGCGGGACGGAGCCGGAGCCAGCCCCGGTGCGGGGATGCTGCTGCTGCTGCGGTGGCCGCCCCCAGCCCCAGCCCCGGCCCCGGCCCCGGCACGGAGCAGCGCGGCCCGGGCCGCTCCCGCCGCCGCTGTGATGCCCCCGGCTCTCCCCCGGCGGCCCCCTCGGCCCCGGGCAGGGCTGTGCGGAGCGGAGTGAGCCCGGCCATGCAGGAACCGGGGCAGAGCGGAGCCCCCGCCCGCCCGGAGCCGGCCACGCGGGGAGGCGCGGGGGCACAGACGGCCGAATGCCCGCTGCTGTCCCGGGGCTCGGAGCGGGACGGAGCTCTCCAGCCCCGGGAAGAGCCCTCGGGAACCCCAGGCGTGCCCCCCCCGGACCCCCAGCGGGGTCACTCCGCACCCGAGCTCGCCAGGCCGCTGCCAACGATGGACCGGACAGACAGAGCCCCCCAGGTAAGGCGAGGGCCGGGCTGTGTTTGTTATTCTGGGGGAGAGCTGGAGGGATGTCCCCTCGGTACGAGCCGGGCACGAGAAGCGGGAGCGCGGGGCTGTGGCTGAGCCCCCCACAAACCCATCCCCGCGGGGCTGCACCGGCCACAGCCGCTGTCACACCCGCGCCAGGGAACAGAGCCTTGGCCGCCCTTCGCCAGGGATCTCCAGCTGCCTTTGCCCTGGAAGACGCTGGAGCCGGGTCTGGCCGGAGCCCTGACGAGGCCGGCACTGGGCAGAGCCCACCTGGAGCCGGCACAGCCCCGCACTCGCCAAGGCTGAGCCATCCCTGCGGCATCTCCCCGCTCCCGCAGCATCAATGGCTCCGCAGGTAGCGGCAGGGAAATTATTCCCTGCCAACCTCTTCCAGAGCATCCCCTCTCCTCTCTGGGGAGCCCTGGAGGGCTTGAGGCACCTCGGCTGCAGCAGAACCCGTCCCTGCAGGTAGCGCCCGGACACCTCGGGGCAGTGCAATGCCCGGCCCCTGCAGCATCTCCCTAAAAACGGCCCAAAAGGCTTCCTCAGGATCTCCCTGCCCTGATCTAGGTCACAGAAGTTCATCGGCTCACCTCGTTTAGGACAGCTTGCCACCCTTTCCCATGGGGAACATTAGTCATCTTCCTGGGGTCTCCCGGGATCTGGGGAATCTCTGTGGTGCGTTTAAAATGGGGGAGAAAACGGCTCTTGACCTTTTCTTCTTGAGCACAGGGGAGAAGAGCTAACCAGTGCTGATCGGGGTTTGGCAGGGGCGTTTTGAGCAGGGCTGTGCCGTGCTGCTGAGCCCAGCTGGAGACAGCCTGGAGCAGCCTGCGGGAGAAACGGCGCCCCCGGGAACCCACCGAGGAGAACAGGATTTCACTCCAGCACAGTTTGTTAAGGGTCTGTTCTGAAGGGCTGTTTATCGTAATGCTTAGGGAAAGACCACACTGAACCTTGGTCTGACTCTGACCCCAGAAGCACCACAGTCAAAATATGGGACATCAGAATGGGATGGATTTCTGCTCCCACCCCTCTTTTGTATCTCAGGAATCCAGTTGGTTGTGCCAGACTTACTGTCTTCAGAGAACCCTGGAATGATTTGGGCTGGAAGGGACCTTACAGACCATCTCATTCTAGCCCCTGCCATGGGCATACCTTCCACTAGACCAGCTTGCCACAAGCCCTGCCCAGTGTGTCCTGGAAGGCTTTCCTTTGGGAGACCCGGCTGGCAAGGGAGGGAGTGGGTGCTGTGTCCTGGTGGGAGCCTGGCTGGGAAGGCTGGGATTGGAAGGAGGGAAGGTGGCTGGTTCAGAGAGGTGTTTGTGGGTGCTCCAGCAGCTGAACTGCACCTGTGGGGTGGGAGCTGTGCACCAGTTCTTTGCTGATCCCTGCAGTGGGTCCCCCCCACTGGTCTCTATGGAGGTGACTGCTGAGCACCTGCCATCCAGTTTGCCTTGGTCCATGGGCTGCACTCAGTGTTTTCCTGTGATCCTGGAGGCTCCTGGCTGGCTGGGAGCCTTCTCATAGCATTCTGGCAGCACTGTGGTAGTACTGTCATAGCACCATGTACTGGGGCAGCACTGTGGTGGGACTGGTGGTGCCAGAGTGATGGTGCTGTGGGACCAGTGTTACTCAGCTGCATCATGGCAGTGCCACAGTGGCACTGTGATGTCATTGCAGTAGTGCTGGTGGTATCATGGCAGTACCATCCTTAACATTAATGATCTCCAGAAAGGTTATCTTGTGTTTTCCTGGGAAAAAAAAAAATTAAAAATTGAGCAGTTTCTCCTGGAGCCAAGTGCTTTAGGGATGTAAAAGGCTTACAGTTCAACCCCAGGAGGGAGCTCAGTGCTGTTGTCCCCAGCAGACAACTGCTAGTGCTGCTGGGTTGTGGACTGACACCCTTCAACCTGGGGACAAGGTTCTGTGTTGGAGATGGGGCCAAGACAGGCTTTCACAGCTTCCCTCCAAAGCTTTGCTGCTCCTGGCCAGGCTGGGACACGCCCTGTGTGTTGTGCTGCCAGGCTTCCTTTAGGACATTTGTCCTTGGGATGTCAGAGCTGCATAATGTGAACAGGACAGCTGCCTCCAGGGAGGCCTCTCCTGGTGTGGGGAAGAGCCTCCTGAGGGCTTGTCGCTGACAGAGTTGATTAAAGATGTTGATTTTATGATGAAGCTCTTGCTGTGTGTCCCAGCCTCTGCCACCACTGCTCAGCCTTCAGGAACAGGCTGTGGAGAGGCATTAAGACTGTCTGTAGGTCAAGTTAATCTTGATGTTCTTGCCTGGGTCTTTCCTGAGTGCAGAGTGTGGAGGGCTGTTGCCCTTCTCCCATCTAGGTGCTGGCAGAGGAACTCTGGAGTTAGGGAGATGGGACAAGGGGACACACTTGGAGCCTCCCCTCCAGCCCCTGCCTCCAAAAGGCTCCAGAGATGGAAGAGGCTGATCATGTCCTGACCAGGCAAGTGCTGAATATCACCAGGGGCTGAGATCCCACCAGAGAAATGTTCTCCATAACCTGGTGGGAATTTTCCTTGTTGAGATTTGTGCCCATATCTCTCCATCCATTTGTCACATCCTGCAAGGCACTGCAGGCTTTCCCAGCTCCTCAGCAGGGCAGTGTGCCCCACCATGGCCCCATTGGATAATGCTGTCTGGGGGTTGTCACAAGTGTATCCTTCCTCCTGGGTCTTTGGAATTGCTCTGGTCCTGCTTCCCAAAATTTCTGTGGACTTACTTTCCTGCTGAGAATCTCCAGGCACTGCAGGGGTAGGATATACCCTACCTATACCAATCCAAATAATTAATATCAGAGAAGGAGAAAAATGTTGTCTGTGTAGGAAGAATGGGGTTAAAGTGGAACAGATACAGTCTGTCTGGAGACTGGAAAGTTCCCAGAATGCTGTCAGATGGATTTTAGAGCACATCCACAAGAGCTCAGTTGCCTGCATCTCCCAGGGGATGCTGCTCCAGTGGGATCTGCTTTGGCCCTGGAAAACTCATGGTGGTTTTGGAGTAGGTTGCTGAAGGGAAGGCTCCCTCCTGCTGCCCTACATTGGACAAGGGAAGAGAATCAAGGTGGTTCACTTTCTTCATATTCCCTGCATCCTTCCCATCCAGGATTACTCATCTCCCCAAGCTCCCCAGATCACTCATGGAAGGGATGAGCTCAGCAGCTGACCATTCCCCTTGTTCCTATCCCAGAACCACACAGGCAAGGGGCACAGTTAGGGTGCTCTGAGTTGGTTCTTGTGACTTCTTCTCAATCCCAAGAGGTTGCTTTGGATTTGAATTTCTTAAAATCGAAGCCTCGGCTTCCCTTGAGGTCATGTGGAGCTGAGAATATTCAATAAATCCGTAAACCCAACTGAAAATGCTTAAATCAAGGAGCCCTCCAGTGAGTAGGAATTTAAATAGCCACAAAAACATGTTGGTCCCAGTGGGGCTTAATAAAACAAAACAGAGACACAGCAAGAATTATAAAATGCTGATAAATATCCTCCACATCAAGTGCTCAGGCCAAGCTGCATTTAATGATAAGCTCAGTGCCTTTTGCAGGAATTTGTGGTCTTTCAAGAGCTTCAAAATTTCCATTGGCAGGCTGGAAAGCTGTCTGAGGGTGTGTAGAGATGCACCCTTAACTGGGAAAGGTAGGTCAGCAGAATGAAAGATGGCAGTAGGACAGGGAGACCTTGGGCAATGGAGCCAGTTCTTGCCATTTCCTAATCCCAATTAGAAGATTGTATTCCATCATGCTCAAAATCTGAGTAAATTAATTTTCCTTGGCTTGGCAGCGCTCAGCCTCATGCAAATGCCTTAGTGCTCTTTGCTGCAGCACTGTAGATGGCCACCTCAGGCAGCTGCCTGCCAGGAAGAGCCAGTGCCTCTCTATTTGTAGAAATGAATAGATAACAAGGCAAAATGAGACTAGGAAGGGGAAGGCAATGCTCATTTTAGCTCTTTTTCTGATTAAGCTCATGCCTTCTATGCAAAGACACGTGCAAATGGCTTGAGCAGGTCACTTGTGTCAGACATGGAGGGTGAGGGACACAAAGCAATGCCTCCTCACTTGGCTCCTCTGGGCTGGTGGAGATAAACCAAATTTGGGACAGGGCTGTCGTACCATGTTGCTGCTGGCCATTGTCAGGCCATGACCAAGATGAGCAAGAGCACTAATCCCAACCTAGAATTATAAAATCTAAGTGGTTTGGATTGAAGGGACCTTGAAGCCCATCCAGTCCCGCTCCCTGCCATGGGGATGGACACCTTCCACTATCCCACAAGCCCTGTCCAGTCCGGCCTTGGGCACTTCCAGAGATCCAGGGGCAGCCACAGCTTCTTCTGGGTACCCTGTGCCAGGGCCTCCCCACCCTCACAGGGAGCAATTTCTTCCTATCTAATCATGCCATAGCCTGGGCAACTAGAGCAGGGTTTTAGCCAATGCAACCCAAAAGAAAAGGTGTTCTCGGCCCCTGGGAAGCAGCCAGTGATTTGGAAAACAGGAAGAAGTGGGTGAGACACTGCAGTGCAGATTTCTGGGCAGAAACTGACTCGTACATATGAAATCTGCCCCTCAGCCCTGATGTACTCTGCTAGGTGGAGGAGCAAATATACCTCTTCAGAGCTGAACATTGTGAGAAATCGAGTATTTCCACTTAATCAAAGCACACCTCTGATCATGGATGTTGCGGCTGAGGCTCTGTGGTGAGAAGGAGAGTTGGTGTTGACTTTACAAGCCATGATCCTCTTAGAGGGCTGTGGCTCTTCTGTCTGGGCAGGGAATCTACTGAGCTGCTGCTCAGTGGCTTCCCAGGGTGAAGACAGTAGTCTCATGCCTTTCTTGGGAGTGTTTCTTTGGATTAGAGTTTCTGTTACAGGAAAGATGAGATATCAGAGAACAATCATCCCTACTCCAGCCATCAAATACCAAACCTGGAAAGAACTAAATTTTATCATTGTTCACCAGGGCTTTTGGGGTTTTTTGCATGTTCACAAAATAGAATTATCTGACACATGGAATCAAGAGTCCAGATGCTCCACAAAGACCTCAGAGTGGTCTGGGCCTAAGCCTGCTGTACTGGGAGCTGCAGACTGACCTCTGCTTAGAGCTAAGCAACCAAAAGCTTCAAAAATATCTTATAGTAAGCCAGTACCCATGTTTTAGCTCAAATGATTTGCAACGTGCATGAGTACACAGCAGCAGAGTTTGCGAAGTCTTTCTGTGTTTGCACTGAAGGTTTTCATACATTGCTTCCCACATTTACATTTTGCATTTTTTTATATAGTTGAAATACTCTGCAGATTCAATTATTTGTTCAGTAGCACCCAGAAATTTCTGCAGTGGGGGAAAAAGCTTAGCTGTCTTGGCTTCAGAATGTTACAGCCTGACCATATTTTATGGTGCACAGCCTGTCTTCCACACATTTCCTCATGTGGGCAGTGAAACAGCAATGTCCCCTGAGTGAGGATGGAGCACATTCCTGCTTTATCAAGAGTGGAACTTAGCCAAATCATTCTGGAAGCTGGTAAGAGGCACGGGAGACACTTGTACACCGATGTTCAAAGGGTAGTTGGTAGAACAGGCTTTGTACCTTTTTTTCATCTTACGAAATACAGTTATCTTTCTCACAAGGTGTGTAGGGGGCAAAGACCCTGCAGGCGACACAGCAGTGGCCAGAGATGACACAGTGGCCCAAAGAGGAGGAGGGTGATGTTCCTGTACTTGAGGAGTGTTGCACAACCTGGTGCTGCTGCAGGTTATCTGATGGATCAGCTGCAGTTTGTGGCCGCACACAACCTGGGATTGCAAAACACTTTGTGCTTAACACGGAGAGAGCTGGGTCACAGCTGGGGAAAACCTGTTCAGGGCCACACAGACCTTGTCATGCCTCTGCTCCAGGCAGGTCATGGCCATCTGGAAGCAGGAACACGTCTCCATAGCCCACTGGAGAGCAGGGCCAGGAGCAAACAAAAAGACAAACAAAAGAACTGACAATACCAGCAGTGTTCAGCCAGATGAGAACCTGCACCCTGAGCGGGTTCTCTGCCAGAGTCCCCCATGGCTTTTCCAAACCCTCCATTCCTCATAATTCCCTGCCCTATTTTCTGTCTGATGGTGAAGGATGAAGAATCACACGTGCAGCACCTCAGGAGCATTTCAGAGCCACCTTCCCAGCAGCCATGGGTATTTCAGTGTAATTTTCTCTCATCTCCTTGCAAATCCCCCTGTCTTTTGGATTTGCTGTCAAAGGTGAGGAATTGTGTTGCATTGCACCCCGTACCCGGCTGCAGCCTTGGATTTTGGAGAGCTGATCCTCTGTCTTGGGAGTGTATTTTCCTCTCACATTCCTCCCCGTCTCAGTTTTGCAGGAACATTAATTTCTCCCTGGCTGGGAGGCTGGAGAAGCTGAGCTCATCAAAGGACAGTGAGCCAGGGCCACCAGAGCTACTGAGCTGATTATTCTTCTCTTGGAATAGCTGGGTCTGTGTTCCTGGGATTTATAATGGTGCTTCCACAGAGGGTTTAAAGATAGAGAGGACCTGGTTTTGTGAGACTCCAATTTTAGCTGCATCTCATTTTAAACACCCAGTCAGGAGCATATGAAGAGCTGGCAGTGGTAAGAGGGTGTGCAGGAAAGAATGCCTGGGGAAATGCAGAGGAACAGCAAATGTATAGTGACTGCTCCCCTGAATATTTCCTCAATATCTTCCAATTCATGGCTCCAGCACTCCTCATGCTGGAGGCAGGGTTTTTGAAGTTAATAGCCTTGGATAGATTTTTTCTTCCGTGAATTTGTTACATGGGATGATAAAAATCAGATAAACGAGGAAATTGCATAAATAAGGGCAAGTAGTAGGCTGGAAGAGGGATGGGCAGCCAGAGAAAATGCTGACTGATGGAAAGGGGAGTTGGCAGCACACAGGGCTGTGGGGAAGTGCCCTAAAGGCAAAGGCACAACAGAGATGTTTGTGTCTGAAACCAGGAACAGTGCAAAATGCAGGAAGGAAGCAGGACAAACACAGTGGGACACACTGCCTGTCAGAGGAGTGGCAGGATAACCAAGCTTCATCCCAGGCATGTCTCTTACTTCTCCCATACCTTTGGCAGCACTGTCCTTGTTCCCTGGGTGGGGATGTGCTGGCTGTTGGCTGTGCCAGCGGCGGCAGCAGCACTGGGGCTGGCTCTGCTCACTGACCGAACAGGAGGTGAGGCTATTTTTGTCTTGGTTTTGACATGCAGTGAGGGCACTGCAGAAGAGCAGCCTATGAAAAATAACTTTGTACTGTGAGGTGGCTGATTCCCTTGAAATTGCCTGGAAGAGGAGAAAATGAATTGACGACGACAGGCTTCATTTCCAAGTGAAGAGGATTGAGGAACTAATTACTAAAGTCAAGTGGAACGAACAGCTGAAGGGCTTTGACATGGTGAAGGCTTGGGGACAATGATTTCAAATGAAGGAGAGGTGGTGGATTTAATATATCCAAGATAGCAGGAGAGCTGGGATAACTTCACCTGGGAAATCACTCTGAAGGGTGTTTGCAGAGATGGGGGGTTGTGTTCAGAGGTAGCTCCTTCAAAGCAAACCCAGGAACTGGACCCTGGATCAGCTGCAGATGGAGAAGTCAGGGCATCTTGAAATTGTCAGTGGTTTATACACCTTCAAATTGTGTGTGGTTTCTACACCCTCAAATTAGGTTTATTTTCAAATCAGCTGTGTGCCCGCCTGTTTCCAAAGGCTACCTGAGGCCTCCTGCTCATGGGGCCACCTGGTAAATTCCTCTTCCCTGTCTGGCTTTCAGCAGGGATTTCAAAGCAAGGCTGGTTTTAGACTTTGGCTGTTCCCTGGGGCTGGCTGGGGGAGCACTGGGCCGGTGGGTGCCAGGCCGTGCCATGGTGCCGGCACAGCCCCAGCCGCATTGCAGAGCACAGCTGCAGGCAGTGCTTGGCTGATTTACTGTCCCCCAATGGCCTTCTGCAAGTTTTCTGCAGGACTTTAAGGACTGTGCTGGATGCTGGGTGCTCCAGAGGGATTTTGCCTGCATGACCCATTTAGCAGCCTGGCTGGGCAACTCTCCCTGCAAATGCCACTGCAGCTCTCTCCAGTGCATTTGAAGTTTTCAGGTGAAAAAGCAGCAGTTTTCTGGCAGCTGCAATGCTGAGGCTTTTCTCTACTGTTCTCAATGCATCTTGGAGAAACTTTGAGCTCTACCTGCCAAAAGAGATGACAGATGATGCTGATACCCCTGTAATGGAGGCTTTAAAGCCATGTGCCTTCTTCTCTCCTCCCTCAGCATCCCTGCTGTTCTGCTCCTGCCTTCTTCTCATTTTAGAAACTTCCCCTGTGGCAAAATGCCACGTGACTTGCGTTAATTTTTAGGTTATTTTTTTTAGTGGCCAAGGATGCTCCTGATCTGGGGAATGCGGCTGTCTGGAGACCCTCTCTGCTGCCCCATGGTGTCAGCTCTGCCTCCGCTCATGGAAAACCTCCCCGACTGAGGAATGCATTTGGATTCCAGCTCCTGCTGACACTTCTATATGTCTTCATCTGAATGAGTCACTTTTGGGGGAGCCTCTGTGTCTCTTCTCCCTAACACTGTCTTCCAGCTCCCCATGAAAAGCACCAGGGGAGCCCTGAGTGCAGCCAGCAGCAAGGCTGTGCTGTGTAGTCAGGGATCCTTAAGGAACTGCAGAGTGGTTGATAAATTAAAAGCCATTTCATTATAGGAAATGAATGTTTAATGAGTGTGGGATGACGTCTAGACAGCCCTTTGGTTCCAGGCTCTCCGTGGTCTTGGAGGAGGGCTCAGCTGATGCAGCCAGCAGTGGCTCAAGGCCAACAGGAAGGTTTGGCAAAGCTTTTGTGGCAGTGAGGTCCCCTAACGGAACAGACGTCCTGGCACAGCAAGGATCTCCTGCCTCTGTGTCTTCTTGCTGCTGCTGTCCCTTGTGCCTGTCTGGGCAAAGCCCCAAGGAGCTGTGGCCGCAGAGGGACGTGCTGGCACAGGAGAGGATTGGCCCCATGCCTGGCCCCAGCCTGGAGCACACAGCCACACTCTCCTGCTCCATGGCACCTTGCCTGAGGAGGCTGCAACATCCACAGAATGGGAAGGGACATGCCAGCCTTTACCATGTCATGGGCTCTGGAGTTGTGACACGAAACCGGGGCTGAGCTGGAGACAGCCTGGCATGGTGGGAGTGAGATTAGCCTTTGCATCCTGCCCTGATGAAATGATTTATGGCTAGAGAAATGGGGTCTCAAATGCAGAAATTTGAATGTAGGTCCCCAAAATATCCCCATGCCATGCTGGAGGTGTCCCCCATGAAAACCCCATGCTGCTGATGTCATAAGTCCTGGCTGGCTGGTGGAGGAGGCAGAAGCACATCTGATCCTCCTCAAAAGCTCTCCTGCTCCTATCCCAGTGCAGTGCTGCTGGCTCCTGGTGCTTGCCCTGTCTCAGGGCAACCACAGACAAGAATTTTGAGGTCTCTTGGCAGTGGCAAGGAGATGGATAGTGCACTTTGACTTCATCTCAGGGCTGCCTGCTTGGCTCTGGGTGTGGCAGCAGGGGACCAGCCTGAGGTGCTGCCATGCACAGCACAAGAGATACTTGTAGGACCCCTCTCTCCATGAACCCACCTTGCTTTGTCCCATCTTTGTCACCTGCCCCTATGTGGAATCCCAGGCTGAGGAAGTGCTTTGCTGTTCCTGGAGCTGGTGATGGGGGAAATGGTCTCTGAGACACCTCACTGTCCCTGTAAAACTTCAGGGATAGGACTGATGCTGCAGGACCTGGTACTGGACACAGAGCTGTGCACATAGCTACCAGGGGAGCTTCTTGGCATCCCTGGGATGCTGGGTTCAGATATTTCCTTTGTTCCTGAGTCTCCTCTTTGACCATTCCTTGGAGCAGCCCTAAGTTTTTGAAGAGCAGGAGAGGGCACCCAGGTTCTGCAGTGTGATGTCCCCAAGAGCAGTGGCCTGGAGTGCCTAGGAGGGAAAAAAATAGAGGAAGATGTATTCTTGCTTTCCTACATGTGGGTAGCAGTACAGTCTCCTTCTAAGGGGCATTTCACTCCAGGTTTCACAAACTGGGATTTTTGTGGGGAGGGTGGGCATCTGCAAACCACTCTACCAAAAGCCTGTCAGCTTGTGGCACATCATATCCTGGTGTCTCAAGGGGTTGATGGGGCTGGGGACACCACATGAGGCTGATGGGAAGGTCTGGGTGTCGTCTTCTGATTTTTTGTTGTTGTTTTCGACCTCCTTCAGCAGCATTCCTTTGGGAGGGAGGGATGTTTCCCTAGCTTTGGCTGGAAAACTGCAGGGCAGAGCTGTGCACACTAGGAAGGTCACAGCCTTTCAGTGGAGACTTGTTGGGCTTTGGGAGTGGGTCCTGCAAGACCTGCCTGGCTGCTGGGAAAACATGTGGCTGGATCTTCTCGAGGCACTGCCATATGGCAGCTGTGAAGCAACAGCTTGGCTCCAAGCTTTGCTAACACCCAGAAATCCTTGTTGGGAGCCGGCTCTGGTAGCGAGCCTGTGGTGAGCTGCTCTCGGCAGGAAGCAGCAACCACAAAACTCTATATACAGCTCCCAGCAGAGCTGCTGCTGCTGCTGCTTTTGAGGTGGCAAAATGAAGGTGGTGTTTGCAAAGAATCTTGCATGTCATTTTCTTCTGGAGCCAAGGCTGACACAGAGAAGAAGGAAGATCTGGGGTCTGGCTCCTGGGCACTCTCCTGGGCCAAACATGTGTGCTGATGTTGGGAAGAGGTTGAGGAGTTCTGGTTGCCTCCAAAGCCATGTGGTGCTGGAGGCCACTGGGTCCCTTAGCTGTGGGGAGCAGCACACATGTCTGGGGGCCAGAGGTTGTATTCTGCCTGCCTGGGTCTTGCTGGCTCTGTTTCTCCTGAGCCAGATTGGATAGTGCATGGCTCAGGACAACAGAAGGGTCTGGGCTTTTTCCCTGGCTGGAAGTTTAAAGAATTCTTAAAGATATGGAGGTGGCAGCTGTCACCCTCAGTGTGGCCTCAAAGGCCAGTTGTCCCCCAGTGGACATGCAGCCCCTTGCCTCCTCCTGAAATCAGCCCCCACATCCCACCCTTTGCCACCAGCACCCTGACCTTGCCAGCCACTGGCACAGCCAGGCCAGGCTCACCACGGGGCTGGGGCTCTTGTGAGGCTTTGGCCCCTCTGCCATTGCTCGTGGTGAATCCCTGTGGTCTTGCAGGACCTGCACTCCCTGCCTCAGGCAGGTGAAGCCCTGCCTTGCTTCTTTGTGCTGTTTTGCAGAGTGGGGCTGACTACAGCTTCCTTGTGAGCCAGAACACAAAGCTCCTGAGTGCACTGGAGGACCTGCAGCACCGCTGCTCCAGCCTGGCCGAAGAGAACAGCTTGCTGGTGAGCAGGAGACACTGTTGTGGGATGCTCTGTGGGGAGGAAGTCCTGGACACAGAGAGCTGCTGTCTGCTGCCAACTCTTAGAGATCACAGAATCACAGACCGTGCTGAGTGGGAAGGCACCCACAAGAATCAATCATTGAGTCCAACTCCTGGCCCCACACAGAACCATCCCCAAGAGTCATACCATGTGCAGGACTATTGTCCAAACGCTTCTTGAATTCACAGGGTAATCTTGGTAGGGCCAGAGGACAAAGGAGGTCTGGGTGCTTTGGGTCCCCTGGGTCCCTTTATGCTGCAGCTGTCAGCTGGAGCTGGACCCTTCCCCGCAGTGCAGAGCAGAGCTGGGCAGGGGAGCAGAAGTCGCTCCTGTTTCCTCTGGAAAAGCAGAAACACTGATTCGCTCAGCCTTGGCTCTGGGTGACAGTGCAGCACTGCCCCCTGCTCCCATGACAGCCCAGCACCAGGATCCTCTCCAGCTGCACCCCAAAGCCAAGCCAGGCTGCCACAGCCTGGAGCATCTGCCTTCTGCCCCCTCCCTCATCTCTGAGTCCCCCGCTCTGTGGGCTGCCAGGACTCTCAGGAAAGAGGTGATATTCCCCTCCTGCATCCTCCCTGGAGAGCATCACCCCTTATCCAGCCCTGCATTGTGGAGGGTGCAGCCCAGCCACACTGGGCAAATTTGATTGCTCAGCATTTCACATTTATATTATCCTATCCAAAATGCATATTTTAGATAATTTTCTTACACTAAAAGCATAAATTCAGCATGACCTGCACCCCGAGGGGTTACCCCTTATCAGTCATCTAGATTTTAGTGAAGCACAAGCCTGTGTGTCAAATTTGACTCTCAAAAATCAGCCTCAGCCTTCCAGCTCGGGCACCCATGGTGCGCTCTCACAGGGGGAGGGAGGGAAATAATCGTGAGGATCAGTCGACATGACGTTTCTGCTGATGTGAAAAGACAGCACAACACATCTGGGTTCGACCTTGGGAGAAGGAGCCATTGGCAAGTGGCAGCTTATTGGAACAGACAGATAACAAACAAAAGGGGATTAAGAGTGAACAGAATCAATAGGAAGAAAAAGGAAATTTGCTTTGCAAATATCATAAATTCCTTTGTCTCCTTCTCCTGCTCATGCTTTGGTGTCAGCACAGGAAGGACACAGATAAGCTTGCTGTAGTGGTGCAATACAGATCCTCAGGGATGTGTTGAGTCCTGTAATCCTGGGGAAACAAACGGGGAAGACTCTGGAAGAGAAAGCCCGAAGGGTGGGTGAGCAGGATATCCTGATGCTGGAGACATGTTGAGTCCTAGCAGAGCCTGCAACAGGGATGTTGTGGATGGAGAGGAACCATGTGGGATGGTCTGGGGTGGGGGGCATCTCTTGGGGACCAAGAGGTCACATTAGCAAAAATACCAGGAAAACACAGGTTTCAGGGACTGGAGAGGCAACAGAGATTGCTGTTCAACAGTTGGGATAGTTCTAAGAGATAGTCCAAGCCCTGGCTGGGAAAAGGCCTGTGTGCCTTATGTAGGTCAGGTAGAGGCAGGGATGTTGGCTCCTGAGCAGGCTTCATCTCCAACTTCTCCTTCTGCTCTCCAGCGCAGGAGCTGTTTTCCCCAGACAGAGGAGAAGGTAAAGCACCTGAAGAGGAAGAACGCGGAGCTGGCAGTGATCGCCAAGCGCCTGGAGGAGAGAGCCCAGAAGCTCCAGGAGGCAAACCTCCGAGTGGTGGGTGCCAGGACCTGCCACAGTTGGGGAACCGGGCTGGGAGAGCATATTACCACCAGGACCTTTGGTTTTCTGCTTCCATTGAGCTAGAAAGACCTTTCCTTTCTCTTTTTCTTAAACCTACAACAAACATGCTTTGCATGTTGTAGCAGAGCAAGAATCGCCAACCCCAGCCATTGCCAGCTTCTCTACTCCTCTTGGAGGCGGGTTTGAGGGATCTCTTCCTGCTTGGTTTCTTACTGTAAGGTGATAGTTTAAAGTAATTAACTCAGCTTTCTTTGGGCAAGTCATGAAAATAATTCATCTGACTTCATCAAAAAGAAACAGGAAGGATTTGAATAAGAAAAGGAGTGCGGTGAAGCAAAACAGGAAGGGGTGAGAGGCAACTCTGTCCCATCCACACCTCGCTGGAAATGTTGCACGAGCCAAAGGGCTTCTGCTTTTTCCAACCCAACAGCAGGTTGTTGTGAACCCTGGAGTGTGTGACATGGTGCAGCAGCGGTGGGAGGAGGCTGTAGGGTATGGGATCTTGGGCACACCTTTCTGAAGAAAAGCAGGGATTGTGATGGGAAATTCAAGTCATTTAGGATAGAAAGGAGGAAGTGAAAGCTGTGCTGGAGAGAAGGTAGGGGGATTTCCTGGCACTGCTGCTCTCTCTGTCCCCAGGCACTGTGTAGCCCTTCTGTCATGGAGTTTTGATACTTGCAAGGCAACAGATGGACTTGTCAGATACTATGTTAAGAGAAACCATTTGACATACTATGCAGACCCTCCAGCACATATACAAATACTGTTTTATTTGTTTCCCCAGTGAAACTTCGGGGTGGAGACAGTTTAGGGCCTGTGCAACTCCTGTAGAACTGACTTGCTGGGCTCCTGTGCTGGCCCAGGTGTCCTGACAGCAGCAAGTGCTGGGATGGCTGAGCCTTGTGTAGGGTGGGCTGGAGGTAGGACCAGAGAAGGGGCCCTGAGAAGGCCAGGGTTAATTTGGCACCAGATCCCTCCAGTGCTTGGTACCCAGGTCCTGTGGAGCCAGGGCCACACATCTTCTGCATGTGCATGAGATGCTTGGAAGACCTGGGGAAGAAAACTTTGCACAGAGGATTCTGTGTGCCTGATCTGGCAACAGAGGATCCCCTTCCCAGATTGTCAGGCTTTGTGCAGACGAAAATAACTGGGCAGAGACAGGTAGAGTTAGATAAACCCAGGGACTGGATGTATCCTCACTGCCCATAGGGCTGGGGTGAACAGAGGGTTTAAGCTGCTCATCCAAGTCTGTGGGGCTGGTACCCAGTGGGAGAGCCAACTCCAAGGATGGGGACACCCCAGGGACACTGTGCCAGGCAGCCTCAGCTCCTGCCTGGGCAGGGCAGAGCCTGTACTCAGCCAGCTGCCTGTCCCTGCCTGCCCTGCTCCCCCTAAGCACACTGCCATCCCCACCTTATGCTTTCCTCTCTCCCAGGGAGCATGTGAACAAGAACTGATTTTCCTCCAGTCCTGCTTTTCTCCCAGTTCACTCTGGCTGTGTTGGTCCTGGCTGGGCTCTCCTTAGCCTCTGCCTTTCCCTCTATCTTCTGCCCACCCATGCTGAAGGTCTTTCCTGCTAGAAACACATGGAATCTCTGTTTCTCTTCATGGTTTGGCCACCTCTGTCCTTGATCCCATGCTTTATTTGATCCCATGCTCATCTTTCCTTCCATTTTCCCCTCCTCTCTGCTGCCTTCTCCTGTCTTTTTTACCTCATCCTGATTTTCTCTCCTCCCCCTCCCCAATTCTGCACTGCCTGCAACCCCCATGCTGGCTGTACCTATTGAGTACCTTGTCCTTCCCACCTCTTCTTTGAGCCACTTTTTCATCCAGCCTTTCCTCTTCCACTTTTCTATAGGTCTGTCCTGCTCCTCTGTCTCTGTCTGTCTGTCCTTTTGGGCCAGGCTGCATTTTTGACAGTACTCCCTGTGCTGGGTGATGGGGTGGTGGTTAAGGAACATGAAAGGGTGATGGGGTGGTGGTTATTGAACACCAAAGGGTGGTGGAGTTGTGTTAGGGAACACCAAAGGGTGATTGGGTGGTGGTTGTTGAACACCAAAGGCTGATGGCGTGGTGGTTATCACACACAAACACACCTCACTGCTCTCTGGTGTAGGTAGCTGCTCCAGTGCCTCTGAAGGGCTCCAGCCTGGAACTGTGCAAAAAAGCATTTGCTCGCCAGCGTGCAAAGGACCTGACAGAGCAAGCCAGTGCTCTCCTGGCAAAAGACAAGCAAATTGAAGCTCTGCAGCAGGAATGCCGGGAACTGCAGGCTAAACTCTTGGCAGGGAAGGTGAGACACTTTGTGGACATCACTCCGGGGCTGGGTACAAGTGCAATTGCTGTGATGGAAGCCAGGCTCCGGGAAGTGGTGAATTAGTCTCAAGTGGAGGCTGGAAATAGGGGAGGGGATTTGATACGTGAGCTGAATGGGGACAGTTTGGGGAGTATGTGGCAGAGACTGTCCAGATCTCTCCAGAGGAGTGTGTTGGGGGACACCCTGCTTGTCCCTCCATCAATTCATGGAACTGAGCTGCCATTTCCAGCAGTGACTAAAACTCCTTCCCTGGAAACCCCCCAGAAGCCACAGACAGAGGGTGACTTTTCAAAGGGCTGAGCTGCAAGCAAGATGCAGAAGCAGGGCCTCCTTTTAAAGCACTTCTTTGAGAAACCAATCAGCATATTCCCAAAAACCAGTCTAGATGCCAAGCCTTGAGCTGCAGCTTTCTGAGAAGTCACAGCCACATGAGACTGGTGATAACTTAGTGCCTCCTGACATGTTTACAAAGGCTACAAATGACCAGGCAGGGCTGGGTGTTCATGAAACCATCCCCAGTGTTGGTGTCTGTTCCTGGGCTGGTGATCTGCATTTCCCCCACTATCAGCACAGGCCATGCCAATATAAATGGTGGGTTAAAGTGGTAATTCAGCTCATCCCGAGATCTAGGACTGGTCAGATGTGTCGCTCTTGCATCACTCTGTGATGGCTCTGAAAGGAGCCTCTGCAAATAGCTGGGGCTGGGTGAGATGGTTCCCTCTCAAGGTGACGAAAGCAACTTGTTCTGGGCATCTCAGTTGCATCTTTGAATCCCAAACTGGATGCTTGCAGTTTAGATCAGTTCAAATCTCCAGAGGACCTCAGTAACACTTGGGCCCATGCTGGTTTCTCCCTGTTTTGCTAACACAAATGTGGTCAAGTGCCACCCTACCTCCCTGCCCTCAGCTGAGCTAAACACTTGCACTTCTATCTGTCCTACTCACATAGTATTTAGGCGACAAATGCTTCCTCACTGAAAACAGCTTTATTTTTGTCCCTGAGCTCCCCATATGTTCAGTTTAACTACAGGTTTGAAAGTGGATTCTCAGTCTTTGCCTAATGTAGATCTAGTCAGGATTAGTACAGTGGGGTGTATTTGATGTTTATACAGAGCTGCCGCATTGATCTTTCCGGCATTAAACCACAGGACAAACTTATCCAGGTCTTTCTGTGCTCTGCAGTGTCAGCAAAAAGCTTCCTTCCCATTCCTTTGATTTCTCACCTCAGGCCCCCACAGAAAGGGGAACAGACTCTTTCCAAAGCACTCTGATTTTCCTAGCGGAGTGTGATGGGCAACCTGAACTGGCTAGGGACAGGACAGTGACAGATTGCAAAGGAATGTGACAGAAGTGGGTGAGCAAGATTTGTTCCTGGCCAAGAAAAAGCACATGGGTGCAACCCCCAAGGCTGACAAATTCAGTCACTGCCTTCCTAGGCTGACCTGGGTGACGTGAGTGACCTGAGTGACCATCCTGTCCCAGAAGGTGACCCTGTCTGTGGCACCAGCAACCGGGACATTGATGCCTGAGCAGAGAATCCACAGAAAAGGGAGCAATATAGATCATTCTGTCTGATCTTGTTTTTCCCATTTCTCTTCCAAGTAAACCGCTCATTAAATTTTAATTTCCAGCTACTTAAAATTCCAAATTCCTCTAATCTGTCTGCAGCATGCAAAATGCATTATGCCAATGAACGGTGTTTTATGCAGAGATATGATGTGCACGCTTAGAGTTTGTAACCAAATCAATTTGAATCTTGGGTATTTAAATCAGTAGAAAATTTTCAGTAGCCATGAAATGGATCCACTCAGTTCCCTTGCAGTAGCAGGACTCACAACCTTGTGCCCTCGGCTGCAAATGCATTGGCCTTGTTTTGCAAAGCCAGGACTGCTAGGATGGAATAAAATAATTTCCTGAGATCATACTCCAGGGATCTGCTTCCAACCAAACCCTGGGTTTAGCTAAATCCAGGCTGCAATTTCTTGTGGCATGGATTCTTGGAAGTGGAGGACTGAGGAGAACAGGTGCAGAAGATGGGTATAATAGAAACTGAGGGGAGGAGTGAGCTTTTTTCCTACTCCCTTGTTCCCCCAGCCTCCAGAGGCTGTCTGTTGGAAATGGCTGCTTTTTTGTTGTGGGGGAAGGGAGATTTTACACATAGCCCCAGCCAATTTTGTTTGAAAAACTACTACCCTGATAGCCTGAACATGGGTCTGGCACAGAGAGGGCCCAGCTGCTCACTTCTTGAACCTATCATCAGCTCCCATTAGTGCTGCCTCGGTTTCCCCCTTGCAGCGTGAGAGTAACCAAATTGCATTTATAAAGTACATGCTATTTTTAGGGCAAATAAGAAGCAAACAGGGAAACAGATTAAATTTGTCCTGGATACCAGTTATGTCTTGAATTCTCTGGCTTAGGAGCTTTCCAGGGGAATGAGCAATGTCTCTTCCAGCAGCAGATTTGCAAAGACAGGTTTTCATAACCTGATTTTGTATGTATGGACACGCTGGTACGTGTTTCTTCAGCTTCCTGAAATCTGGGAACCTTTGAAGAATCAAACAAGCTGGTGACATATTCTCCTCGGTTTTGTGAGAGTCAGATTGTGCTGTTTTCCTTCAAAAGCTGCTGTGTTTGGGTTGTGAGTGGATGGGAGTGACCCCTTGTGCTATAGGTAGGTGTCCATCACACATACTGTCCTGAGAGGAGAAAAATTCCTAAAAGAATGTTAGGAAACCAAATATCCTGAGGAAGAACTGACCAAATCCCAGATGTTCTTCATTGCTGCAACCTCTCAAAGCCCAGTGCCAGCACCCACACCAAGGAGTAAAGAAAACTGAGAGCTCTGCTTTGGCCTGGCTGTGAAATGATATCCTACTACGCTCCCTGCTGGCATGTGCTGAGATGGCCCATGCTTGGAAAAGCCCTGCACATCATGCTGGGAGAGCTGCAGGAGCATCACAGTCTGGGTTTTATCTTCACGAGGAGTAATGTATTTGCATAAAAGATGTAAAATAAGTTTTGAGGCTTTGGAGAGCCAGGAATCAGCCATGTGTGTGTACCACAATACCCGGGTTTTCCCAGTCTCTCCTCTTTTGGAATTTGCATGTTAAATGTGACATGTCCTACCTTTTGGAGCTTGTCAGTGCCACGGTGCCATGGTTGGTTTCCCACAGGACGACCCTCATTGCCTAAACATCATAGAGTTTGACCGCCTGCTGCGGGAATCCCAGCGAGAGGTGCTGCGGCTCCAGAGGCAGATTGCGCTCAAGAATTTCAAGGAATGCCTGCGTTCCTCCAAAATGAGCTCAAGCAGTGCCGTGCCCAGTGGTGCCACGTGTCTGAGACCGACAAACTCCTGCGTCAAAGGTGCACCTCGACCCAAGGATCCCTTGGGAGACCCAGTGCTGGGAGGGAGAGCTCGCAGGGAGGTGACGCAGGTGAGTCAGCGATCAGAACGTTTGGCTATTTAATTTCTCAGTTAATTGCTGTTCTTAGGGAACTTCCCTTGGAGAAGATGAGGCCTGTGGTTCACATCTGCTGCAAATAGGCACAGTGCTGGTTTCCAAAGGGATGGATTCCAGCACCAGGTCTCAGAGTGAGGAGGGACGTGGATGCTGCTGGCAGCCCACACCAGCACAGGGACACTGACCCGTGCCAGGAGTTCAGTCCTGCTCCTTTTCCCCAGCATAGGGCTCCTGGGCTGTGTTTTTCTACCTAGGAAACCAGGTAACATTTCTTCTGTATAGAATCATGGAACGGTTAAAAGTCCATCTCATTCACCTTCCACTGTCCCAGGTTGCTCCAAGCCCCAATGTCCAGCCTGGCCTTGGACACTTTCTGGGATGGGGCAGCCACAGCTTCTCTGGGCACCCTGTGCCAGGGCCTCTGCACCCTCCCAGCCGGGAACTCTATCCCTGCCCTCTGTGTCCTGTCCCTCCATCCCTTGTCCCCAGTCCCTCTCCAGCTCTCCTGGAGCCCCTTTAGGCTCTGGTCGCTCCTGGAGCCTTCTCTTGTCCAGGTGAGCCCCCCCGCTCTCCCAGCCTGGCTCCAGAGCAGAGGGGCTCCAGCCCTCGGAGCGGTTCCCAGGCCTCCTCTGAACTCGTCCAACATCGGGGCCCTCCGCGCTGGAGGCGGCTCCAGGGAGTGTCCCCAGAGCAAAGGGGCAGAATTGGCCCCCGCCCGGTGCCGCAAGGGCTCGGCCGCCCCTCGGGCCGCAGTGGTTCAGCCCGGCAGATCCGGGGCCGCCTCAGGCCGCTCCCTCCCTCCCGCGGCCGCGCAGCCGCCGCCAAGGCCGGGCTGGGGCCCACCGGGGCTGCTGTGCTGGGCCCAACGGGGCTGGGCCGGGGCTGCCGCGGGCTCTCGGACGGGGCCGCGCCGCCGCCAGGTAAGGCCGGGCTGTGCCCCGAGGCCCCGCCGGGGAGCGGCTTCACCGGGCGAGGCGGGTCGGGCCGGGGCCTCCGCGGGGCCGGGCCGCGGGTGCCGCTGTGGGTCAGGGATCTCCAGTCCGCGGGTGCCGCTGTGCCCGCAGCCCCAGGGCGGAGGGTCAGGGATCCCCAAACCGCGGGCTCCAGAGGATTTGGCTCCTGGGGGCTCTGCCGGTTTCTTCCCGTGTTTTCAGTGTGATAGAATCCCATATCCCCCGGGGGAGATCGGGCTGCGCATCTTTCCTCCAGCTGCTCTCGTTTATTTCCCCCCAGCTCTTACAGCGGATGCACTGAATATTCATTCCTTGTGCGCCTCCTCCAAGTCACTCCTGGATTTATAAACCCCTCTCTTTCAGCCGTGTTGTTTTTTTTTTGGTTTTGTTTTTTTTTTTTTTTTTTTTTTTTCTTTCCAGTCTCTTCCATTATTCCGCGTTCATCATTTTTTGTCTCCCTCCTTTGTGTGTTTTCTCTGTCAGTTTTGTGTTGGGGAAGCAGCATGCCGGACGCTGTGGCATTGATTTATATGATAGCGTTATGAAGTTTTCTCTTCCTTTCCCAAAAGATCTCTTTACCTTTTTGTCTAAGCATTCTTTATTAAACCATCATTGGTCTCTGTAGTCACTCAGTGTCACTAGGCCCTCATCACTGTTTGTTTCTGCTGCATCAGTACTTGCAGAGCACGGTTCCTGCTCCCTCTTTCAGGGCTCTCATTTTTACTGAATATTTACCCAAGAGAAAACCCTCACTTGCCCTGTGGTGGCTCAGTGTCTACAGACACCTGTTAAAGGGCTGCAGCTGAATGTCTGCTGAGTGCCCAAGCAGGTTCTTGCTGGGTCTCCCTCACCCACTTACTTGCTGACATCTTAAAAACACTCTTCACATATCTGTGAATATGTTTCCTGTTGCCACAATATAAGTTTGTTTGGGTTTTTTAAAAGGATTTGCCTTTTATGCGATTTCTATCAGTTTGCTCAGAATTAGTGTCAAATATACTGGTCTGTCTTTCTGTAGATGTCTACTGGAATATGCTTAAAACTGTGGAATACTCTTAAAGCATGGCCTTTGCCATCTACCACGTATTATATGTTAAGGCAGTGTTGGAGAAATGACTTGCTGGATGTATTGATTCAGTTCCTGCTGAAGTGAGGGATTCAGTTCATGCCAAAGGGGTTTTTGAACCCTCAAGTGAATATTATGTAGTCTTGGTGGTTTGGTACTGTTTATTTTCTTGGCTTCTATAGTTCTTATAGACAGTTCAGTTTCAGAGAGGTTCTCAGCCTTGTTCTCCATAGTCTGAGATTTCGGCCCCCATTTCCCCCCCCAGATTCTGCTGTGATGAAGAGGGATGCACAGATGTTTTTTTTCCCCTCTGCCCTGCCCTTACCTTTCTTGAATGAGCCTTCCATACCTTGATTTCCACCTGATCCTGCAGGTTTTGTCAGACGAGATGGCTTTTCTCATGCATGTGCTTTTTTTGTCTGACTCAGGAGAGTCTGTCCTCACTGCCAGAAAATTTTCTGGCTGACAAGTCAGCAAGGCTAAATCTGACAGCACTGGTGAAGCAAGAAGGCTGAAGTCCCTTGGCTAAATCCTGTACCATGGAGCACCCTGGGCTGGAACCCCAGGAGAGGCTGAGGAAGCTGGGAAAGGGGCTCAGCCTGGAGAAAAGGAGGCTCAGAGGGGACCCTGAGGCTCTGCACAACTCCCTGACAGGAGGGGACAGCTGGGGGGGTCAGGCTCTGCTCCCAGGGAACAGGGACAGGAGGAGAGGGAACGGCCTCAGGCTGGGCCAGGGGAGGCTCAGGGTGGACATCAGGAGAAATTTCTTCCTGGAAAGAGTGGTCATGCTTTGGTGGGGCTGCCCAGGGAGGTTTGGAGTGCTCATCCCTGGAGGAGTCCAAGGAAGGCCTGGATGTGACACTCAGTGCTCTGGGCTGGGCACAAGGTGGGGATAGGCACAGCTGGGACTGGATGGGCTTGGAGGTCTTTTGCAAACACAGTGATTCTGAGATTCTCTAAAATACCAGTTTGAAACTTAGTATGAGGAAGATGATTGAAAAACAGGAAAGTCTCAGAAACATTTCCGCAGTTAAATACAGCTTTCACAGCAGACCTGAAAGCTTCCAAGCACTGGGACCCTTGAGGTGCCGAGGGTTGAGTGGAGATCCCAAGATTTCCACATGCTGCTCGGTGCTCAGACTGCCAGACTCCGCAGTGAACTTTATTCCATGGGTGATAGGGAACGAGGTTCACGTGGGAGGTGATTTCAGAATTTTCTTTGTAGCAAAACATGAGACATCCTTGGCAGCCTGGGCTTGAGTGTGGGCTCTTGGAGCTCTCAGGCTTTCAGCAGAAGAGCCATGAATATAGATGTAGATAAAACCTATGTTTTTCAAGCCAAAAATAGGTTAAAAATCACGTCCTAGATATAGTGCTTAGAGTCTGCCCTATTGACTGGCTGTATAGGGAGCTCAGACCTCATCCCGTGGTACTGTCAGCACTGGAGGTGTTCAGTGTGAAATGAGGAGCCCCATGTCAGAGGAGATGTTGGTCAGCTGAAGGCTGAGATAGATTCATCAAGTCCTACTGCTTCCTCACAGTACAGGTTTACTTTGATGATCTCAAAGATCTGTCCCTAAAATCTGTCTATCAAATATAAATTTACAGTTAATGTTTAAAATCTTATCAAGGCCCTTTTGCTTCTGTTTGTCTCAGTCCTTGCCCTGCGGTCAGGGCTTATTCTGGGCAGAGGAGAGCAAAAATCAAGTATCAGTCGAGAGCAGAAATTCAGAGGATTACGGTGTGTTTGTCTGTGACCCAAATGAAAAGGCATTTTGTTAGAAACTCGTGTTCAGATGTGTATAGAAAGTGTCTCCTTTCATCTGGTTTGGTGGTGGCGCCTAAGCCATTGGCTTGCTGCTATTTCAGCCCTTCCCAGCTACCAGCAGAGGTGGGATGCTGCATTTGTTGGTAGTGTTTCTCTACTCTTCCCTGCCTTTAGATTCTGACATCTTCACTTATTTTTGCCCTTTGTGGGCTTTGTTCTCCCTTCTCTTCTCTGTGTTGCTTTGGGGAGGGCCGTGAAAGGTGTTGCTGCTGCCTCTCATTGAGTCATTAGGTGAGGCACAAATGGGAGCTTGGATCTGAGAGCTTCCAGGAGCCCACGGTTCCTTGTGGGCGCTTCAGTCATGCTGGGCTGGTTGGCACTGGGCCCCGGGAGATTCCCAGCGAGGTGTCCAGCTTTCTCCATGTCAAGCATTGCAGCTCAGAGATCAGGAGTTCCCTGTGGAGCACTGCTTTCTTGGGTGGTACTGCCAGGGAAGTCCCTTTTCCCTTAGTGCGCTCTGTAGTCTCAGGATGTCCCTGAGCTCTCTGGCATCTCTTCCGCTTTCAGGTGGAAGCAGGTGTACAACCACTGGGACCTGCCTCTGAAGGACATGAAAATTTTCCTCCCAAGAATGCAGTAACAAACCAGGAAAGCAGCAAACAGATACAGCAGCTGGTGAGTTGTGAACCTGGTTTGGGGGACGGAGTGTGTTTCTTATTTTCATTGGGAGTTTCACATGTGCAATCCAGGTAGAGATTTTGGGGACTGAAGTCTTTTTAGGTGCAGCTGCTCTGCAAAAGTGGGAAGCTTGGGGAATCAGTAGGAAAACACGGACCATCTGCATGCAGAGTGTTGATGGGTGGCAGCTCCAGGTGCTGGGCTGGCAGGGGAATATGTCACACTCAAAAGAGAGGGAAACATGCCAGTAGGTTCTGTGCTGTGTTTGATTTAGGCTCATGTGAACTGGGGACAGATGTGGTTGAGGAATGTGTCCTTTGTGAATTATTCCACCAATTAAGACAGTGCACAGGGAGGTTTAGCAGCTCCTGTCAGTCTGAGGGATAGTGAGTAGCTGCAGATCAAGAGCATGTCTATGCTCTGTTAGGTGTCACTGGAATTAGAATAGGAGCTAAAATAGCACAGCTGGTGTTTAAAGATGAAAATTTTATACAGCTCTGTTGTTTTGTCCGCGACACCTTGTCCTCTCTACTGTTCTATATAAATAGGAACAATCCATGCATGTGGGAACAGAACTGTTTCCAGACTGAAGGCTTGGGGAAGAGAGGAATAGTCGTTTTATTTTTTGATTTTCCTAACTTTTAGAAAAATCTTCCTTGGTTTCTACATTGTTTTAAGTTTGTCACAATGAGATTTTTGTAATAAAATAGAAATAACTAATGCAGCACTGGGTCTGAGAGGCTGGGCTTGAATTTCATGTGCATTAGAAGAGTGTAGCCTTGCTGATCTTCTTCTGCTTGTTTCATGCAGGAAGTTGAACTCAAGAAAAAGCGCAAAAAATGTGAAAACCTTGAGCATGAAGTGAGGAAAAAGCATAAAAGATGCAAAGAACTAGTAAGTGTTCTTGTTGCCTGCTGTTATGAGCATAACAGGAGAATAGAAGCTAAGCTGTTGTGTGCCTCTGTTTTTTTAAAGTTCTTCTTAATAAGGAGTCGGCAGTGTTTCTGTTTATTTGAATAGAGTCACAAATTTGGGGCTCCTTAAGGCTGGGATTGTTTATTTAGTCTTTCAGCTACCTGTGGGCTGAGTACAGCTGCGCAAATCACTGTATGAAATTCCATGGCCTTTGCTAATTTGGGGAGATACTTAACCATTTTTGCAGGCACTCTAGAAAGTTATTGAATGGTAATAACACCATCCCACTGTCTTGTGCTTCTTGTTGGCTGAAATCCTGCTTAATTCCAGGGAAGTTTTGCAGCTCGTAGCAGAACATCTGGATTTCTCCCTTGAGTTTCTGCTTTGCTTTGTTCAAGAGATCACAGACTGGTTTGGGCTGGAAGAGACCTTAAAGGTCATCCAGGTCCAACCCCATCAACTGGCTCAGGGCTGGGTTCTGTTTGAGCAGTGCTGCTTACTGTTTGCTTCCCAGTCCTCAAGCAGCATCCCACCAGCATCCTGTACCATCAGGAAGCAAGAGCAGTGGAGCTGCTCTGCAGGACAATCTGGGGGAATTAGACAGAGTGCCTTGGTGTAATACCTGCTCTTTCTGGACAGGAGATCCAGCTGCAGGAGGTGCAGAGTGAAAATGCACGACTGGCCGAAGAGAACTTGCAGCTGAATGAGAAGGCTGGATGGGCAGGACAGGTAAAAGCAGTGTCTTTGTGTGGTTGGCAGCATTGGCTTCTGCAAAATTCTACTGAGAAGAACATGCTGTTCTCAAGTTTCCAGCTCAGTAATGGTCATATGCTGATCTGGGCTTCTGTTCCCACCTTCTTTTCTGGACAAATATAATGCACAAGAGTTAGAAAGTCATTTGTCAGTCCCATGTGTCAATTTGCCACCCTGCATAAGGCTTCCTGCGTATTCAGTAACTGCTATAACGTGGAAATGTTTGTCTTTGCTTGCATTGCTGGTAGTTGCCAAGCCATAGTGCACCCTGGAACTAGAAATTCCTTGTGGTAGATGAGGGAGGCAAAGATGATTTCAGCAGGCTACTAAATTTTTTGTCATGTTCTCTGTATTTAATCCTACCATGTAGGGTTAAAAATGCTTACAGATCTTGTGCTTGGTTTTTTTTTATCTCTTCATTATGTAGCCTGTTCCTATCCCAGTCTCTTCCTCCTGCAAAATGGGAGAGGAGATGAATCTAGGGAGAGAAGCAGTGTGCAAATAAAGTGTTAACCATTGAGGCCTGATACAAATGCTCATTTATTTGTTTTAAATGAGAACCTGAGGGAGAGGAGGTTCCTAATTTTGGTATCATTGCCAACAGAATGCAATAAAGAAATAAAGTGGTCTCTGTTGTTTTTACAAGAAACACCTATAGCTGCTGGCGCTCACTGAAAATCATTTCCCTTCAGGTTGAATCCGAGAATGCTGACCTGAAACTGCAGGTTGTTTTAGTGACTCAGGAACGGGATTCAGTAATTCAGACGAATCAAGGACTCCAAACCAAGCTGGAGAATCTAGAGCAGGTGCTGAAGGTCAGTAAGATCCACATGGCTGGAAGGACTGTCCAAACACCTACTGCTGCCTTTGAATGGCAGTGGTTGGTTGCCTTTTTTGACCGTTCTTTTGTCTCTGTGCTTCCAGTGGGAATTCTGCTTCTGCAGGATCCTGGACAGAGGTGCTTTGGAAAGGCTGCTTCAGGGATTTGGGTGGGAGATAAGGTGGCCATCACTGATTTGAGGCTTTTCTGTGACAGCGTTGCTCTGCCTTGTGATGGGAATTTCTTTGTGCAATGATGACATGAAATACAGGCCCTGTTTTGGCTTTCTGGCCGTTGGTAGAACACAGGACAGAATTTCAGTAGTGTCACCCCTCAGCTGTATGTGCCTTGTCCTGCAGCACATGAGAAATGTGGCTGAGCGGAGGCAGCAGCTGGAAGTGGAGCACAAGGAAGCACTGCTAGTCCTGCAGGAGAAGCAGGAGGAAGTCCGGCGATTGCAGCAGGTACGTGGGGTGTGACAGGGGTCTTTTTCCTCTCTGAATGGACTCCTGCACCTTGTTTCCTTTGGAAGTGTGCATGGAGGAGGTAGATGTGAGTTACGTCTACAAGTTTACAAGATAAGAGTGTCTGAGTCCAGGTGAACTCTGGTACCTGAGAAAAGTGAAGGACTTTCCTTGTGAATGTCAGTCCTGTGCTCTCACTGCTGTATGTCCAGAACCCAGAGATGTTTCCAGACTGTAGAGTGGTGTAAGTCATAAAATCACGCATCAGTAAGACTGGAAAAGCCCTCCAAGATCAAGTCCATCCGTTCCCCCAGCACTGCAAGGCCACCACTGACCCATGTCCCCAAGAACCACACCTACGCAGCTGTTAAACCGCCCCGGGGATAGCGACTCCACTACTGCACTGGGCAGTCTGTGCCAGGGGCTGTGAAGAAATTTTCTCAATATTCAGCCTGACCCTGCCCTGGCACAGCTTGATGCCACTTCCCTTGTCCTGTCCCTTGCTCTCTGGGAGCAGAACCCAACCCCCTCAGCTGTCCCCTCCTGTCAGGGAGTTGTGCAGAGCCACAAGGTCTGCCCTGAGCCTCCTTTTCTCCAGGCTGAGCCCCTTTCCCAGCTCCCTCAGCAGCTTCTCACCAGACTGGTGCTCCAGTCTACAATGGACTACCAAGGTAGCATGATAATAGAAGTGAACTCAGGTTTGCTACTTTCTGATTTACTCCCTTCCTTACTTTTCTTTAGGCGCAGGCAGAGGCAAGAAGGGAACATGAGGGAGCAGTACAGCTTCTAGAGGTAAGACAGAAAGAAACAAGAGGGATTAGTGGCTCCAGATTTGATACCTTTTGTTTATAGTATCAGTTTGGGTGCCCTGGGTTTTTTTGGTTCTTGAGCAAAATGCTGTAGTGCCTTGATCAGATGCAACATGTTGCTGCAGTGAAAGTAATATTTGGGTCAAGGTTCAGGGAATTATATCTTGGCCTTCTCAGTCCTTAGATAGGTTACTTCTTTCAGATCATGCCCAAAAACTCTTTTAGAGGTGTATTTAGTAATCAAACTCAGATCTGCCTGTTCCGTTTTTTCAGCATCATGTGAAAGGAGAATACTTGTGTCCATGGGATTTAAAATTTCTCTTGTGTATGTGTGCTCTGTTTGTTTTATTAGGGAAAAATAAGAAAAAATATAAGGTAAAAATAGGAAAACCTGAGCATAAGGAGTGGTGAAGCTTGAGGTAGCTCCCTTGTCCCATTTGCTCTGACATGCACACGGGGAATGTGCTTTGACTGGTGGCTGACAGTGTACTGATGCAGCCTGGCAGATATGCTGAGCACTGCATTGAGGTTGATTGGCATGAGCTCAGTGTCTGTCAGGGTGACTTTGGAGAAAACACTGGATTCCTGGAGCTGCTAAGGCGCAGCACCGAACCTTGGAACTTGATGTGACAATTTAGTGACTGCCGGATGGTTGAGTTGGGTGTGGTGGCAAGGGAACCATCTTCTGCTCTCTCAGAGGTTTTCTGAGCACTGAAACATCTGAGATGAGCAGAAGGTCATACTGTACCCCCAGACAGTAAGATCTCTTGGGGCCATGCTTCTGTATCCAGTGGTGACAAACAGTTAGGGCTGTCAGAGTGAACTCCCTGTGCCCACTATTGTGCAGCTCTGTGGTTCTTGGGAGCCCAGGGCTGTTGATGCAGATGAGAAGTATCCTTGATGGAGGGGATTGCTCCATGACTGCAAATAGCACCAACTTTGAATGGGGCCTGGCCAGTGTCTGAGCGGTAGAGCCAAAGAGTGCTGGGCTCCTGTTGAACAGGATTGAAGTGTTGCAGGCTGGGGGAGTATTGGAGGATTTGACATTATATCTTGTGCCCTTGCCACAGCCCTTTGGGAACCTCTCCATTTGGCTGCAGAGATGGGATCAGCTCAAACAGGTGCTGCTGTACATCACCTGGTGTTTAGATTGGTTCTGAGCAGCCTTTAGGGGGAGGGAATGTTGCTGTGGTTCTGTTTCAAGGCCATTGGAGCAACCTGGTCTAGTGAAAAGTGTCCCTGCTCATGGAACAAGATGAGCTTTAAGGTTCCCTCCAGCTCAAACTCTTCTGGGATTTGATGATTCTATGATGTTTGCCAAACATTTTCTGAACTAACTCAATGAAGGGTTGGAGAAGCTACTTAGGTTTAAACCAGACATCTCCCTGTGCAGAGGAAGAAAGAGACAGTCCTCTTATTCTGTGTTTGAAGGTAATGTTCTTCTGCAAGGGTCTTATCAGTTAAATATTCTTGTTTTCATGTTACTGGTACAGAGATCACAGAATTATCAAATGGTTTGCATTGGAAGGGACCTTAAAGTTCATCCGGTTCCACCTCCTGCTATATGCAGGGACACCTTCCACTAGACCAGGTTTCTCACAGCCTGATTCAACCTGACCCTGAATTTTATAAAATGGTCCAAAGAAAGAGGAACTGTCATTAAAAGCCAATTTAATGCAGAGCAACAGTCATTTAAATTACTTAATTATAATCATAGTCATTCCAGAACATTAGCATATGGCATAATTAGGGGGTTCAAAATACCTGTGCTATGTATCGTCTTTTTTACATGTGCTTGAATTGCTTTTTGATGTGATATTGATGAAGAATGAGTGTATTCCATTTTCCTGTTTGACGAGTTCTGTCCCATGATTGTCGTAAGTGGAGTCTCTCTCCTTGGAGATATTCAGAACTGAACAGAGCTCTCGGCAGCCAGCCCTGCTCTGAGCTGAGGGCTTGGATCAGCTTGCCAATCAGCCTCAGGTGTTCTGTAGTTCTGAGATAAGGCAGTGACAGGGATGAGAAGAGTATGGAATGGGGTGTGTGCAGAAATGCCATAAAGAGAAGCACCATCTTAGGAAGAAAAACTTGAGCATTATGGTCATGGGAGTGAGGGAGTTCAGTGGTTCCAAAGTACATGAGACATATTTTAACTGCCATTGGCACTGCACAGATAAAAAAGGAGACAGCCTGCTTCTAGGAATCCAGTTTTGTTGGAAAATGAGGGGACTAGAGCTCAACTTTGCTTGTTTTCCCTGGCCTAGGAACAGGATGCAGGACTGAGCAGGCTGTCAGCTGCTTAAGATCCTGTCACAGCCAGGTTCTGAGCTGTGCTTTGATTCCCAGAACTCCATGATCTCAGATCTGGGGAAGGGTCTGGGCACAAAATGTCCATTCCATTCATTTTTCAGTGGGTGCAAATGTGCTCAGAAAAGGGAGCTTGAAATTTAGCAGCCACTCTAAGCATATTGTCATTTATCTCAAAGCACAGTGTGATTTGGAGGCTCTCAAAAAGTGCCTGGTTATCTTATTCATGTATTTAGTGTGTAGGATTTAGCTTTTGTTTGGCAAGCAGATGCTTCCCAATGAGGTGGGAATCTCAGTATGGAACAAGGCAGACACTGTAATTTGGTGAGAAAACAATTTCATTCAGACTGAGGGTTGGGTTATCTTTGGCAGAGTGTCGAAGTGTAACTGCTGATGTGGTTTGATATCTCTTTTTACTTTTCTTCTTGCTCCCAGAGTACTTTGGATTGCATGCAGGTACTTCTCTAATGCTGTCAAACAGGACATTTTCCCCTCTGTTCTGACTTTGATAGTTGCTTTTTATTCTTGTTTTAACTATACTCTAGAAAAGATTGCAAGAGTGTTACTGCCAAGAAATAAATGGAATTAAAGGAGCTCCCGCTACAAGTTTGATGGAGCAGCTGCTTTTCTCTTTAAGTGCCTTGCTTTCTTTACCAATTAGAATTAGGAGCTTACTTTTTTTGGCACTTCCAGATTTTTAGAATTGTCCAACTGTGCTCCTTCTCCACATTTAAGTGTCTTTGCAGTCCAAGAGTGAAATGTTTCCTTCAAACCACAAAGGCAGTGGTGACACCATTGCAAATGAGTGTTTTGGCGAAAATGGGTCCTGCTGGCTTTGTAATTGGGTGGAAGATGGGAAGCAGAGATTGTGGATAATAGTTTTCCCAGAAGAGGTGGTAACTAATGAAGTTCCAGCCCGGGAGCTGTGCTAGCTGGCCTGTTCACAGGTGGTTTGGAAAGAAGGCTGGTATAGAAGTGCTGGAGTTTGTAGCTGATAGAAAACATCTTTAAAACTTTCTGATCTGGCAGGGGTCTCAAGAGGAATGGGTAGATAAAATACAGGTGACACTGACTGTGCAAAGGCACACGGTGGAGAGGAAGCAGGGACTAAACATGCCTGGTGGTGGGCTCAGAATTCCCTGCTGGCACAGAAGGTGCAGGATTGGAAGTAGAGTTTTTTTAAGAAAAATGTCAGCCACAAGTTGGTCAAAAAAGCAGTAAAGTGGTGGATACTCTCAGGAAAGAACTTTATTGGAGTCTGCTCACATCCTGTAGAAGTTGAACCCACATTATTGTGGAGTTATGGATGTTCCTTTAATTCCTTTGGCATCAGCCCTGCTTTTAGCAGGAGCTAGGACTGCACACTCGTAGAATAACCTTCTAGCCAAATGGAGATTCTCTGATCTCCGGAGTACATAGCAGAAGATACGGAGAAAGGGAACAAGAGACATCTGAAAGGAGAGCATGAGCTGAAGAAATGGAACAGACCAGCCAAGAATGGGAGTGTCTTAGAGGATGAGGCTGAACTGGTGGTGGTGGGGTGTGGAGAATCAGTTCTTGAGTTGGTGGTTAAACTGATTCCACCAAGCTCTGCTCCTGCTCTTGCAGCCTCTTCTGGAAGTCCAGTCCCAGTTATGGGAGACTCCTCTTTCTCTCCATACTGGGCAGGGAACAGACACAGAAGTCTTCTCTGTGTCTGGGGCTTGATTCCAGCTGGTTCCCTGAACCTCCTGGCCACATCCTTGGGCCTTCTCTTCCTTATCCTCCTGCCTCCCAATACTGCCCTGGAAACCTGTTGCTTCCTACCTGTCTGCGGTCCCCTGCAAGTAGCTGCTAGAAGTATACCTTGTGTATGATGTGGTAGTAGTACTTAAGGCATGTTTGTATGTTGTTTGGAATAACAGGTTGAAAAGACACCTGACAATTAGGTGTCTTAGAATTAAACTGTGCATTATCCAGACTGTTGGCTTGGCCGCCAGTGTAAATGGATTTAAACTGTGGTTTATGAATTTACAGGATGAGGTACTATTATGATGCTATTAAACACAATATCCAGATGCATCTGCTGGCTCGTGTCTCCAGAGAAGACAGGAAATCCCCCTCTGGTCCCACAGTCATTCTGTACCTGTCCGTTGTAGGCTCTGTCCCAAGGTGGGATCAGGGATGGATTTTGGACTTGAGGAAGCTGTCCTTTGATCCAAAGCAATTGTTCTTACTGTTTAGGATTTCTTTTCTATATTAAGATGTAATGTTGTAGGGGAGAAGTCTTTATGTGAAAAATCCAAACTGTAAGTAAATTCAAACACTCAAAATGGCAGAGGAATCCTGTGCACCGTAACTTAGTAAACAAGGAGTTGACTCTGAGCAAGTGGATAACACAGACACTTCTGGAAATTAGTCCTGGCATCTGAATTCAGTTCAGACATAGTTCTTGCCAAACTTGAGAGACTTCACCAGGCTTTTCTTAGAGCATGAGAGCACCTTTGGACGTGTGCAGGGAACAAGTAATAAACTGAAATGCCTAAAACAGATACGTCACAGTCAAATAAAAATGCATGACCATTCTAAATCCTTACTGAGTAGCTACAAAGGTTTCGTGTTACTCTGAGACCCCAGAGAGAGTTTTTTTCAGGTCAGAAATGTTATTTTTAGAGCTGCTTAAAAACTCGGACTTTCTGTCTCATGTAATATTTCAAGGCATCATTTATTTTTTGAGTTGGATGGAGAAAAAATACTTCAAATACATATGGTAGAATGGGGACTTTTTAAGAGTGCAGTGCAGTCATCTGTTTTGGTGCATCTTACCTACAAGAAACAGTGAGAGGAGGGAAAAGAGCAATTGCAATCACCTGGGAATTGATTTGCCTACTGCCTCAGGGAATGTGAGGATATAAAAGACAGCCAGGAATCAGCAGTTTTTTGTAAGGGGAAGTTCTAGAGATGGTAAAAAGATAATATGGGAAAACACAAATGGTTCTCTAGCAGGAATGTGTCCTTCCCTCTCCACAGTGTTTCCTGAGGCTCCTTGACACCTCATCTTGCTGAGGTGTAGCTTGTCCTCAGCATGCATTTGCCTGGAGTAAATCATCCATGTAGGATGGAAAGGAGAGAAAATGTGTGGGCTTCCCACATCAAAGGAAAGTTCTGCAACATGAGCCCATGTGCTTTTTGCCCTTCCTAGTTCCTGGAGGAGCCAAGGTCTGGAGGGGCAGTTGGTAGTCCTGCCTGGAATGGTGGGGAGGTCAGGTTAAGGTTTTGGGAGCTTGCTGGAGCCTCTGGAGTGATGGACAAAAGTGGGAGACCTATTCCTTTTGGAGACATGATGCTTCAAAAACCATGCAGAGTCTTTTGAATCTTTTTAAGGCTTATTCGTCTCTAACCTATCTCATCTGATCTTGCACAGGGCTGAGAGATTGTACTGAAGTTCAAACCCAGAATTTTAGGGATAAATCCTAATGGAGTTTGTAGTCAGCTTCCTTAGAGATGATGAGCCTCAGCTTTTCTAAGATAAGTAGAGGTGTGAGGCTGCCAGTTTACAGTGACTGTTCCTAGGCAGGGGATTTGAAAACATCCTTTGGCTCCTCGGAGTCTGGGAAAAGATGCAGCAAAAGCAAATCCTGTTTGGAACTTCAGTGTTTCAATAGGGGTTTGTTCCTCACTTTGTTCTCTCCTGGCAGGCCCGGGTGAAGGATCTGGAAGACCAGTGTCGCAGTCAAACAGAGCAATTCAGCCTCCTGTCACAGGAACTTCAACAATTCCGGCTTCAAACAGGAAAAATCGACCTTCTCACCTCCACTCTGGTGACTTTGGAGCTGCCCCATGCTCTGTGCAGCTCTGCCCCGCAGCCCTGCTGGGAGAAGGGTAATTGCTGGATGTGCCTGAGAGGGCTTTGACAAATGGATTGATATTTATGTAAAAGAAAAGGACTAAAGGAGATAATGCAATGTTTAGTGCAATTTTGGCATCTCTGTCCCTATGGTAAATACTTCTGGTTCATTTTGTAAAGAGAAGTTGGCATTTGTGTGGCCAGGGAGAGCTCAGGTGTCCAGTCTGTTGAACTAGGCACGTTTATAGAGACTTGGGCTGCTCGCTGGGATGCTCGTTGCTGATCCTGTATCCTGCTTATGGCTGTAACTAATGGACAGCTGATTTTATTGCAGAGTCAGCTGTTCCTGGTTTGCTCACCCACCAGAGCACAAAAAAGGTTCACAATGAAGGGAATGATGAGCTGGAGCTGTCACAGCGGGGGCCAGACACCACCATGGGCTCCTCAGGTGCTCCCACCAGTGCTCAGAAGCAATCCAAGAAAGGGGAATCTCAGTCCAGCTCTTCAAAATCTGAATCCATGCAGAACAGCCCAAAATCCTGCCCAACTCCAGAGGTCAGTATGGGAGTCCCCTCTGCTGCCTGTGCTTTTTCAGCCAGAAGGGAATAAATGCATTGCTGAGAGCACCACGAAAGTTGCATTCATTCCCCAGTAAGGTCATATGCATTCACCAGTAAGGTTGCATTCATTCTCTTCTGGCTGCCTGAAGAAAATGGGATAAACAAGAGAAAAACTGTATGAAAACACTGAGATGACCTGAGGTGCTATGTTTGTAAAGCTCATTTGAATATATTGCTGTGCTCCATGAAGGAAACAACTGGTTAGGCAGTGTCTGGGAGCTTGGAGAAGGAGTGGGATGGGATGTGTGAGATAGCTCTTGCTAAGCTGCCACTAAAACACATGAAAGCTACAAACTGGAATTTTTAGCATGAGCTGTGAATGATGAACTCAAACTTCTTGTCTGGTGTTTTTAATTACTAAGCTGTTATTTGGTGAATGAAACCATGAGAAGATGCCAGGTTTGTGCTGAGGGATGGAACTAACAGGCTTTGCATGTATGTTTCACCAGGATCTCCTCGATGGTTGTTGCTTCTTCTCTCCAGGAGCCCCTTTGTGGTGGTGGGGTTCACTTGAGCAGGGGTTGATGTGCTTTCCTATGCATCACTTGAGCGTACAGTTTAGGGCAGAGCAGTGCTGTGAGCAGGGCCAGGTGAGGGGCACCTTTTGCTCTTCTGGGGTTTCCTGATCACTAAAGCCACTGAACTGCTGAGGTGCCTAGGTCAGGACACGCACAACAAAGGGCTGCTTCAATGCTAGGCAGAGCCTCCCACTGTGTAAGAGCTCAGGGAAGTGCCATGTTCAGAGACAAAGTGAAGGTCACACCTGGGGAAGAGTAGATATGGAACTGTTAACAATTCTATAGCAGAAAAAAATGCTTACTTTTTAGCTCAAGAGATACCTTGGAAGCCACCATGCCTCCCTGGAGAGATAGATGCCTGCAGAGATCAGTGCAGGATCCTTGGAAAAGAGCCAATGCCTGGAGTGGTTCCACAGCACATAATTGTGGGAACATTCCAGGCTAAGACCCTTCATTTGGGTGTTAGAGATGTTCTCCAAGGACACAGGGCAGGATTGCATTACAAGAACTACAGTATCTTGAAAAGATGCTTGGAACTCTTCCCAGAATTGGCTCTTGACTCTTCATGTATCAGAAAAAATACTTTGTGTTCTGGTGCCTGCAGTGGGTCTTCATCAAAAATATATTTGCCTTGAGGTCTGCTTTAAAAAGGCAGCATGAGTTGGTTCATTGGCACAAGTTCAGACAAACCCTCGGGAGTGCATTGCCTCAAGAAGAAGGGTTACATTACACCATCTGTTGCCACTGGATGTAAAATCCCAAAATTTCACCGTGATCTAAACAGCTGAGAGAAATTTCTCAAAGGTGCTTTGCCAGTAGGCACCAAATGCCTTGAGGGTGCAGCTTTCAGTTTAGGAAGTGCAGAAGGATCTGCTGGCTAGAAAGGGAGAGGTTGTAACAGGAAAGGGAGGCTTCCTGCCCTGACTCTTACACTTCATTCAGCATGTGCTGTTAGCAGAGCCAGCTAAAATCAAAAGTTCCAATCAAAGCTCTGTCTAAACACAGACATCTTACAGAACATTTACAAGTCTTGGGGAGGACAGAAATAGTTAAAGACCCCAACATCCAACAGAGCTCCTTTGTTCAGGTTGACACTTCTGTTGCACACAGGCTCAGCTACCATTTAGAGGTAGGAAATAATCAACACAACTGAATTACGGATATGTGGGGTGGAAGAGGTCTTCAGAGCCTCTAGTCTGATCTCCTGCTCCAGTGGGTCTGTCACCACCACTAGATCAGTGTGGCCATGGCTTTGCTGAGCTAAGGCTACAGGTTCTTCAAGAATGGAGATCCCTCAGCCCTGGAAACTGTTCCCAAGGCTGTATCACCCACCTGGGCAAGGAGTTTTTGTTAATGTCTGACTGGAAGCCCTGAAACTCCAACTTGGGGCTGTTGGCTCTTATTACTACTTCCTCACATAAAAAAAATCATTCTTAGAGATGGTCCTTAGCCCAGGAGCCAGACTGATGCCAGCCACGAGTTTAGGGGATGTGTTCACTATGTACAAACACTCAGAGTGTTCCTTTGCTGAGATCTTATCTTTAACATTTTTAGGTGGACACTGCAAGTGAAATGGAAGAACTGGATGTTGACAGCATCTCCCTCATGCCAGAGCCAGGCAGCCAAGGCCCTGCAAAGCTCCAGGTGTTCTTAGCTCGATACAGGTACTGAGTGGTCATTGCTTGTGCTCTGTGAAGTTTAACAGGTTATCCACAGATCCCTACTTCACAATCTTCTCTAGGATTCATCACTGTTAGGAGTGGATAATAGTAGGTTACATCTTTTATCTTATTTCTCCATGGGATTTTCACACTGGGAGAGCTGGGGGAGTCTAGCCTGAAGAAGAGAAGGGTGTGGGGAGACCTTAGAGCTCCTTCCAGTGCATAAAGAGTTCCAGGGGAGCTGGAGAAGGACTTGGGACAAGACTCGGAATAACAGGACAAGGGAATGGCGTCCCACTGCCAGAGGGCAGGGATAGATGGGATATTGGGCAGGAATTGTTCCCTGTGAGGGTGGGGAGGTCCTGGCACAGGGTGCCCAGAGCAGCTGTGGCTGCCCCTGGATCCCTGGCAGTGCCCAGGGCCAGACTGGACAGGGCTTGGAGCAACCTGGGATAGTGGAAGGTGTCCCTGCCTGTGGCGGGGGGTGGAATGAGATGAACTTTAGGGTCCTTTCCAACTCAAACCATTCCATGCTTTGAGACCTGTTACTTCCTGCACAATCCAGCCTTAGCTAAATAAAAGCACATTAAGCTCACTAGCTGTTCAATGAACAGCATTGTGTGAAAACTTTGAATATTGTTCTTTGTTGAAAATTAGTTCAACCCGACATATTCATTGAATTGTCTATTTTTTTCAGAATAGTGCAAGAACTTTTCCCTAAGAGATCTTATTCCAACAATTAAGAAAAATTCAGTTTAGAATTCCTGAAATTTTTGGCCAAAATGTTTCTGGATGTAATTTTTAAAGGAAAAAAAAAAGCACAGATTAAACCCAGATTATTTTAATAACTCTTGCTGTTCATGCTGTTCACTAAGCCATCATGGTCAAGCCTAAGTCGCTACAGTTCAATGTATTACCTATCCTTCACCTTCTTCATTGGGAATTGGGAGGAGAAGAACAGGGATGATTCCGTGCTTGTGAGGAGCACGTCAAATGTAGGCTGTGTCTTCATGTCAGTCTTGGGCCCATAAGGTCTCAGTCAGATCACAGAGGTAAACATTGCTTTAGCATGATGAAATCCCTTTTAAGGGGTAAAGAGCAGGAATTGGCAGTAGGTGATTTTAAAGATAAGGTTTTTCATGAGGCATTTTCCTGTGGAATGAGACCCTCTGATTAGTTTGAGGATCCCTAGGTAGGCCGGTTAGAATTCCTGGAGTCCAAGTCGTATCAGCAATGTATTTCTAATTTTCTTGCTGGTGAAGTTTTTGGAGTGCTGTTTAAAATGTGGGGTTAGAGCAGGAGGAGACGCCACAACCTCTGTGCAGCCTGTTCCAGTGCTTGCTCAGCCTCAGAGAAGTTTTTCCTCAGATTCAGGTGGAATTTCCTGTGTGTTTGTGCCCACTGCCCCTTGTCCTGTTTCTGGGCACCAGTGGAAAGCGTCTGGCCCCCTCCTCTTGACACCTACTCTAGATATACCTGTGCATTGATAAAACCACCTTTCTGTTGACTCTTCTCCAGGCATCTTCATATCCCTGTTCCTTTGGATGTCACAAGACATCTGTTCTGCTCCTCAGAAATTACTTGTTATTGAATATTTTTATATGTAAACTACAGTCTTGATCTTTGTCTCTGGAATTCGCTGCTTGCCAAAGTGCATACATTCCCAGTGAATTGAAAGCTTGTCAGCATCACAACTGTAATATGTTGCTGAGAAGGTTCCTATGCAAATTATCTTCCAACTGTAAATATTTCAGCTACAATCCTTTTGATGGACCTAACGAAAATCCAGAGGCAGAGCTTCCGCTGACTGCTGGAGAATATATTTACATCTATGGAGACATGGATGAAGATGGCTTCTTTGAAGGTGTGTTTTAGTAAAATGAAATGTGACTGAACTGCTGTGGAGAGTTGATCTCTCTCCAGAAAATGAGAAAGAAATTTAGGGAATACCCTTGAAACCTCAAGGTAAAGGGTTTCTGCCCAAAGATAGTTTCTTAGAAGGATGAGTGGATCCTGTTGGAACCAGTTTTGTTTATGTTATGAATAAATTAAGTCTAAGCTATGAGATCCTGGTCTAGTGATTTCAGTGGAAATTTTGCCACTACTTTCAGCAAGTTCCAGGTTTCATCCCCGATGGTTTCAACTCCCATATGGTTCCTCCCTCACCATGGAGAGGAGCGTGTTCAGCCCCTTCTGCAGATGAGCTGTTTCCCTCTTTCCAGTGACTGTAGTGAGCCAGGAACTGCAGCAGGTGATGGGCTCCATTGCCTCAGTGTCTTTTGACAGAGAGGGGATACAATAATCAACCCAAACTACAGTTGCGACCCTTGCTGCTACCACAAAGTGTTTCTGTTTTGGCCCTTTTGCAAACTTGATCCTGGTTGATTGAGAGGTGGATGGAATCAAAACCAAGATTTGTGGACTGTAAATTTGTGTTGGGGTTTCTTTATAGAGCCACTTGCTTAAGGGGTGATGGTTCCTGATTTCCTGAGGTGCTTTGCAAGAGTTGAGACAAATGCATGTGTGTTGCACTGCTTGCTCTGTGACTGCTCTGCCTCATTTTTTTTTCTTTCTTTCTATTCCCAAGCTTATAATTTATTTGTTTGTTTATTGTTTAAAAAAGTTTATTCTTTACTAACCCTTTCTGCTTTCCCTGATTTCAGTTGATTTGCAGTAGGTAGGGTTTGGAATGGGGAACGCAGCGCTGTCCCTATGTGCTGCTCATCCATGGTTTGATGGGTCTGCACAGACCAAGTGCTATGTGTCTGTTGTCCCCACAAGTCTTTTTGGGACACCATTAGTACAGGAGTTAACTTCAGAAAGGAGGAAGCTAGAAGGAAGGCCAGAACTAAATACAGAGCTGAAAAGATAGACTTTCTTCAGGAAGTTACTGCAAACCCCAAATCTGAATGGCTGGGAGAAGATGTAAAATCATCCATCTGCATAGTTTGGGAAGGCTAAAAAAGTTAGTGAAAGAACTGTGATGAGGAAGAATGGGATAATGAAGAAGGAAAAAGCCTTTAGCTAATTAAAGCCAAATTTTTACTTAGTTGGCTCTGAAATGTGTGGAGGAGTGAGCTTCCTCACTGTGTCCATTGGGACCTAACAAGGGAAGCCCTAGGAAATCAGGAAATCATTTCTGAGGTTTTTTCCACTTCTGACTGCGGAGCAGTTGTGCCCTGGCATAGATGTTGTCCCATAGTCCTCACAGCTGATCTGGAAGGCTCAGTGGCAGGAGCAGTGGTAACAGGTGTCCTGTTTTTTGTTTAGGGGAGCTGATGGATGGCCGGCGAGGGCTAGTCCCCTCCAATTTTGTTGAGCAAGTTGCAGATGATGACCTCATGACATTTCTGCCTCCGGAGCTGAATGATCTCACCCATAGCTCATACCAGGAGAAAAGTTTGGTCAGTGCAAGCACCAGCAGTGGAGATAAGAGTGAGTTCTCCGTTGAAGAGAGTAGCATCAGTCTGTTGGCCAGCAGAGCAGAAGGGGACCAGGAGGAACCCATTAGTCACACAGCAGTGCCTTATCCAAGAAAACTGACTCTTATCAAGCAGCTTGCCAGAAGCATAGTTGTAGGCTGGGAACCACCTCTTTTGCCAGCTGGCTGCCCAGAGATACAAAGCTACAACATCTATGTGGATGAAGAGCTACGTCAGAATGTGAAGAGTGGCCTTCAGACCAAAGCAGTGATAGAAAAGCTGGATTTACACACCAGGGCTTACCGCGTGTCTGTGCAGACGGTGACGGAGCACGGCAGCTCTGATAAACTGCGCTGCACTTTCTTTGTGGGGCAGGATTTTGGCATGGCACCGACAATGCTGAAAGTCAGAAGTGTCACGGCCACATCAGCAGAGGTCACGTGGCTTCCCTGCAACAGCAACTACAGCCATGGGGTGTATCTCAACGGGCAGGAGTGTGACGTGACCAAGCCAGGCGTGTACTGGTACACCTTCCGCAACCTGCAGCCCAGCACCCAGTATGTGGCCAAGCTGGAGGCCCGGCCCATGAAAACTCCTTGGGAAGAGGTGCCTGAGGGGCAGGAGCAGGACTCAGCTGTGATACACTTCACTACCCCTCTAGCAGGTACCGCAGGCCTCTGCACATGGAGAGGCTATGCTCAGCTAGTCCTTTGCTGGAAAGCCATGGGGCAAAGGAAAGCAAGGTTGATTAGGTCCCCAAAGCCTGAGGTGCTGCACTATTTTGTGTTAATGTTTTTCTTCCTTTATTTTAAAATTTGATTATCCCTTTTGCTTTCATTTGCTCTGGGAAAACATCCTCTGTGCTGGTTGGAGCAGCTGGTTGGGCAGGGAGGAGATGGTTTGCCATGACCTTGCTCCAAGGGTTGCTGCATCTTGGCCTCAGCTACTTTTGCAAAGTTCTGTTTTCTGCGCATTAAAGCTTTCACAGAACTAGAGTACCTTATTTTCTTTGGTTCTGTTTGTCATTTCCCAGGACTGGCCTGACTGTTGTAGTGACCAGGGTTGAGCTTTATGCTGTAGCCAGATAAGCAAAAGGAAATTGTGTTTGGTCTCTCACAGGCACACCTGATGCTCCTTTGGATGTCCAGGTAGAAGCTGGTCCCTCACCAGGTATCCTAGTTATCAGCTGGTTACCTGTCACCATTGACGCTGAGGGATCTTCCAACGGGGTCCGGGTCACTGGATATGCCGTGTACGCGGATGGACAGAAGGTACTGGCTGTGTAGGAGGTGGCAGGGGCTGCCGCAGGGGTGGCACTAATTGTCAGACCTTAAGACATGGAAAGCTGGATCCAGGAAGGTGTCCTGAGGAGGCAGTGACAGTCCTTGGCCTGGAGAAGAGTAACATCTAAGAAGGGATATTGTTTGGGCTGTGTGATGCACACCATGAAAGACATCTGTCAAGATTTTGGAGTAGGACCCTCCAGCAGCAAAACAGCTTCCTCTGCTCAGCTCAGGCACTGGCCTGATCCTTTGGCAAACAGTGAGGCCCCAGGGTGTGGACAGAGCACAAGGACAAGTACATGGCCATAATCTGGGGCCTTCTCTCAAATGTGAGGAGTGAGGTGTAGTAATCCCAGCATGAAGTTGGCATCCTCACAGTGTGGGCAGAAGGGTAGGGGGGGAATCTGCCCTTCTGCCATGCTTAGGTGAGACCCCACCTGCAGAGCTGCCTCCACCTCTGAGGCCCCCAACATTAGAGGGATGTGGAGCTGCTGGAGCAAGTCCAGAGGAGGCCATGGAGATGCTTCAAGGGCTGGAGCCTCTCTGCTCTACAGGCAGGCTGGCAGAGCTGGGGGTGTTCACTTGGAGAAGAGGAGGCTCCAGAGAGACCTCAGAGCCTCTTCCAGAGCCTGAAGGGGCTTCAGAGGGCCAGTTAGGGACTTTGGACAAGGGATGGATGGACAGGACACAGGGAATGGCTTCCCACAGCCAGAGAGAGGGCAGGGCTAGATGGGATTGGGAAGGAATTGTTCCCTGTGAGGGTAATGAGGCACTGGCACAGATTGTCCAAAGAAGGTGTGGCTGCCCCAGCCCTGGCAGTGTCCAAGGCCAGGTTGGGCAGGGCTTGGAGCAACGTGGTGTGCTCCAAGTGGAAGATGTCCCTGCCCATGGCAGGGGCTGGAGTGAGATGGTTTTTAAGGTCCCTTCCAACCCAAACCATTGAATGATTTTAACGTACAAACACCCCAGGGTTCAGTACTGTTACTCATACAGGGCATCCAAGGACATTCTGTTTTAAAAGCGTCCTGTGGCCTTGTGCACGCATGATGTTGTTTGAAGGAGCAGAGTCCAGAACAGAATGATGCTATGTTGGATAATTGCTCTTCTGTTGTGGAAATGCTTTTTCCTCTTCACAGGTCAAGAAAAGGAGGAGTCTGGGAAAGTAGTCAAGGAAAAGCTCTTTAGAGCTTAGAAAACAAGGAGGGTTAAAATCTGGAATAAGAGTGAATATATTCACATTTTGTAGACTATTCAGTTTCTCTTTAACTGTTCATTCTTCCCAGGCACAGTACAGAAGGGTGGGAATTCCACACAGCTGCTGTTCAGAGCTTTGGGTTCTGTCTGAACTTTGAGTTGGGAATTGTTCTTCTCAGAAGGGCTGAGCTGTGCACAATAAATAATTTCTTCTTGTTCTTTTGCTTACAGGTGATAGAAGTTACTTCTCCAACGGCTGGGAGTGTCCTGGTGGACTTGTCCCAGCTTCAGATGTTCCAGGTGTGCCGTGAAGTTTCTGTGAGGACAATGTCTCAGTATGGAGAGTCCGTGGATTCAGTTCCAGCTCAGATTTCCTCGGTCCTGCTGCAATCCACCCACTGCACTTACCCTGTGTGCAACACTGTCCCCTCCAGACTGCCCCGGGGGCGCCCCAGGGCCTCGCTGCCTGCCCGCAGCCCACAGCACACGCCCGGACTCACGCTCCAACAGAGGATTCCTCTTGAGAGCTCAGATGCCAAATTGACTGATCCCTCCTCCAGCCCTGTTGGCTCAGGATGGCCTCTGACAGAGAAAGCCTCTTCCCCACCACACCTCCCCTCCCCTAGTACTTCCTTGGTGCAGGCTCCAGGCACTTCCCCACAGGGGTCGGACACTGTGGGAGACAAAAAATGCCTGAGTATGTCTCCCCAGCAGGCTGGCACAGTGCTCACAGGGCAGGGCACAGAGCCTGGCCCTTCTCAGGAACTGGGATTGCAACAGCTGGGTGAAGGGACAGAGGTTCAGGTAAGTGTTTACATCTCCTGCCCAGTGCCAGGTGTGCAGGGAAAGGCAATGGATCCTTTTTGAGGAGTGGGACAAGATGCCACTGAGCACCTTTCTGTGACACAATGTTGCCTCTGGGCTATCATCCAGCGGTGGCAAACTGTCAGTGAGTTTTGGCTGCTTGTGTATCTAGAAGATGCATCTCACCTCTTGATTCTGTTTGCTAGCAGATGAGGAACAGAGTGAGGAAAGGAGGAATTTACAGAGTTAAAAGATGTTCCCATGTTAGTCTGGCATTGCTGTGCTCTCTGACTTGAAGGAACCTTACCTAGTCTGGTGGGTTTGCACAAGACAGTGGTAGAGCACCTTAGTGGATGGCAGAATGAGGCAGCCATGGCTGCAGAACTGGCAAACTGTTCTGACACTGGCTGTTTGGAGTTCCCAGTGGGTCAGTGGAATTCCCAGTAGGATGGGTGAGTGCTTTCAGAGTTCTTTTAGGACAGCAGGGAAGATGCCTGAGGGCCATATAATGATGGTGAATGATTGTTCTGTGACCACAGGGAAGTGGGCCCTCCTGGTGTGGGATGTATTACATCAAGGAAAAGGATCTATTTCCTATTCTGGCTTTTGACATCAGAACTCATGGGAGTGCTTCAAACTGTTAAATTCAGCACAACTTTATTAATCATGGCAGTGTGACTTTGTGAAGGCTCAGAGTTATGCCGAGACTTCTCAGAATTGCTGAAGCAACAGCAACATGGTGGGCCCAAGCCCAAAGGCCAGCTCAATACCAAGAAGAACTGAGATGTTGGGTCCAAAATTTCAGTTGGATCAGCTCCTGGTCATTTGCACAGTACCTTGGGTGAACTGCTGGTTTCATTTACCCACATGTCATAGATTCATGGAATGGTTGGGTTTGAAGGCACATTAGAGATCACCTGGTGCGTGACAGGGACACCACCTGCTAGGCCAGGCTGCTCCAAGCCCCATCCAACCTGGCCTTGAACACTTCCAGGGATGAGGAATGTCCTGGTGGATTTGTCCCAGCTTCAGATGTTTGTAGTGTGTCAGGAGGTTTCTGTGAGAATGATGTGTCAGCCAGTGGTTTCAGTTCCAGCCCAGATTTCCTTGTTTTTCTGTGAGCCTCTTACTGTACTTCACCTGTTTCCAGTGTTGTTGCCTCCAGACATTCAGGTGTCTGATGTAGATGGCTGCACTTGTGGTGGTTGCATTGCCTTCTTTGTAGAGATGAGTGAAATAGATGCTCCCAGGATGCAAATCATCCTTCTCACTTGAGGTGTATCTCTTCACTTGGCTGTCAGCAAAAGGAAACAGGGCAGGAAATCTGAGCTGCGAGATGAGACATCCGATCAGGACCTGGCTGGCTTTTGTCTGAGCCCAGGGAACATTGAGAAGCTTGACACTGCAATGTCTCAATGTCCCTGAGGTCTGATCCTTCAGTGTTTTTAAAGTGTGCCTGGTCCATAAGGACATGGTTGTGCTCCATTGCAAAATGCAGGGAGGCTTCTTTGGTTAGAGAAAGATGTGGTTGATGAAGGCCCACGTGCCTTATCCTACTTGCTTCTGGAGCTCCATTTCTTCATCTCCCAGTGGTTTTCTTGGACTGGTTGGAATACAGATGTAAACTTTCTTTAATTCTCACTAGGTGACCTAATCAGGACCTTGTTGTACTCTCTGTGTATATTATTCCTCATTAATTCCCCTTCACACCCCAGGAAGTCCTGGAGACGTGTTCTCATCTCCAGCTCAACCCAACATTGCGAGTGGTGTCTAGGCCATTCCTCTGGCAGGTGACAGTGGGAAATAACCTCATTCTATAGCTTGGGTTCTTCTTGCTGCTCTGAAACTTGTTACGGTAAATACCCTTATGGGCCTTTGCTGAACTGCAGCACTGGGAGCACCGTGTGTCTCCTGGGACCTGAGGACAGGGAGGGCTTTGTCCCAGAGCTGGCCGGCATTCCCAGCTGCAAGTTGCCTGCCAAAATATTCATATGCCTACAGCAATTAACACATCAGAGGGCCAAAGAATTTGGGGTCATAAGACTCCGTTTTGGTGCATAAGTAGTCTGAGACACCTCCCCTTGATTTCACATTTGTTGTTTTTTTTCCCAGATGGAGCAGCCAAGAACCAAAGCACCAGAGCTGGGAAGCCTCACCAACAGCGGGGTGAAGCTCCAAACAGAAACCTGCCATGTGTCCTCTGTCGAGGAGACACCCAGAGGTCCCAGTGCTGACACAGAGAGAGAGGCAAAGAAGCACCTGAGTCCAGAGCCTCCATCCTCCTCCAGCCAGGCTGAGGGGACACAGGACACCTTTCAAGATGGAAACACAAGTGGGAGCAGCTGCCAGGACTTCCTGAGGTTGTCTCCTGGCAAGGAGGTGATGAAAGAAATCTCCAGAGTGAAAAGAGAGGTTTGTTTAACCTTGGTTGAATGTGTGTGCCTATGGGTGGATGTGAACTGTACTTGACCTCCTGAGTTTTCCAGCCTTAGGCAGTGCTGTTCTGCAGGCTGTGAAGTGAGGCTGATGGTTGTGTGTGTCCACACGTGCCAGTCACTCCCTTGGGTGCTGCCCACTTCCTTTCCTACCACACCTGAGCTGTGTATGTGTTCAGAGAAAGGAAAAAAAAATCTCCTTTGTTGCTGAAATAGAGTCTGGGAGAACTGAGAAAATGTGTTCTGCTTTTCAACAGCAAGAAGAAAAACTGTCAGAAATGGGCCGCCGACAGTTGACACTTTTCACTGAGCACAACCGAAGTTCTGACCTTTCAGATATTTTGGAAGAGGAGGAAGAAGATGAGCTGTCTTCAGAAGCTCTGGAAGAGAAGAAATGGGACCAGAGAGAGCCATGTTCCCAGGAGGATGGGGAAAAGGTAACTTGTCCTGAGTGCTGCTTGCGGGGAGTGCCAATGCAGCCATCCCATGCCATCAACTCACAGGAGGAGGGGCTGGGCTGAGCCTTTCCCGAGGTCCTGCTACTCTGCTTTTACTTCCAGTGTTGGCTCAAGGTAGTAAAAACACAAATTCTTTGGGAGAGGGAAGGGTGTTTGTTTGTAATGCATGTAGCCAGGATTTAATTAATTGGAAAAACACACAGTGCGATGTGATGTTTAAAATCCAGGGTTAAAATCAATAGTATCGATTGAGTTCTTAACACAGATAGTAAACAGGCAACAGTCAATGCTCTCAGGCACAATTGAGGTTGGGGTGTCCTGTGCAGGGCCAGGAGTTTGCCTCAGTCCTTGCAGGTCCCTTCCAGTTCAGGGTATTTCCTGATTCTCTGATTATTTGGCTTAGGCCTTGATACTTTCTGTAGCCAGGGATGGCATGTAGGAGCAGAGTTGTGGCTTTACAGTTCAAATGCTGCAAGGAATGAAATCCTGCCTTAGCTGAGCTGTAAGTGACCAGCTTAACTCATGCTCAGAGAGCTAAATCTGGTCTGAATGTACCTGTAGGAATGTGATTCCAACTGCATGGCCTGGAACTGGTGTGTAACCATACAGATTACAGCAGTTGGGATGAATGTCTGTGAGGGAAAGCACTGAGGGACTGGGACATTAAAAAGCTTTGCAGGAAATGTGATATGCCTGGATGGCAGGAAAGCACCCTCTCTTTAATTTTTCATGACCGAAGAACATCTGTAGTTGATGGTGCCCTGTGTGGGGCTGCTGGTCTGCAGGGATGGGACTGGCGAGCACTACATGGTAGCAAACAATGTAGTGGCTCTGGAGTAAATTCCCTTTTCTCCTTCTTTTGGGGCTTCTGCTTCCCAGGTGAGGGATTAGACCCGCAGCGCAACACATCAGGAGAGCCTGGGGAGGGGCTGGGGCTCTCTCTGAAGGTTTTGGAAGGGCTTCCAGTTGTTGGGATTGTTGGGAAAAAATGGAAGAAAACCAAGTTTCCTGGAAAGAGAAAGAAGGAAATAAGAGCAATCGAGAACACTATTCTTTGTAATTTTTTTTTCCCTGGTATTTTATTTGCCTTAATGTTTTTATTTGGTTGGGGTTTTTTTTCTGAAAAGAAACACCAACACACCCTGCTCATGTCCTGTTGAGCTGAACAGACTGGTACTTCTTGATTGGATAAAGTGATTATTTTCTATGCTGGCAGTAACAGTGTGAGGATGACAAGATGCTGAACCGGGAGAGGGCATGAGGGGCAGGAAGCTTTAGGGTGCAGAGCTCCCAGTACTGCCTTGTGTATTGAAGGGGATATGACTGGAATAGGGCTGTTTTCTAGGATTCTGCATATTTAGCTAAATTTTCTGTTACCTCAAGACTCTTCAGCCAACTCTTTAAGGATCCAGAGGATGAAAACACGGAGGGGTGCTGCTTTTAAAATGTTTATCCTCAAATAAGTTGTTTAATTGCTGAAAGCATTTATTATATTAAAACTCGAAAGCAGAAGCCATAACTTTGCAAACAGCTAAAAGAAGTCTTACTGAACTTATTTTATGGTTGTATTTATGGATTCTCCATATTCCTAATTGGTGCTAACAATGCAGGAGCCCTGAGCATGTGTTCTGTAAGAAGAGTTCGAGAAAATTGAGGGGCTTTTAGTCTAGAGGAGTCGAGTGGGAGATTTTTTAACTGCCTATAACTTACTTGCATGATGGTTAAAAGGATGAGAACCAAAGTATTCTTATTTCTGGGAGATGATACATTAAAAGAGGCAGAAATCATGAGCTGTTTTTTGGAATGTTCATGCCGGAGATGAGTTCAAACCTCTTTCCCAGGAGGGCAGTGTGGCTGTGGGACTTGTCCCCAGAGGGTTCAGGATCTCCATTCTTTGGTGTTTTCAAATCTCATCTAAGCAAAGATGTGGATTTATTGTTGGGAACAGTCCTGCTGCAATTAGGAGACTGAACTGGAAACCTCTGGAGACCCCTTCAAGCAGTTATAAATATAATTCAAGACCAACATTTGCCTGGAAAAAGCTATAGATGTTGGAACTATCAGTAGACAGCTTGCAACTACCTTTGTTTCTCCCACACTGTGATTCAGTTTTTAATTATCTCTGAACAGACCTGCTTATGGCTGTAGATTAAAACATCAGTAGCTACACATGCTTTGTCAGCTATTTGTAAGCGCCTTTAGAACACATAATGATATAACTTGTCAGGGAAGTTGAACAAGAGACCTCCAGAAGTATCTTCCTACCAAAATGACACTATGCACCTGGGATTTTACCTTATATGTTGGTGCTAATGTAATAAGAAACAAACCCCTAAATTCCACGACAAATTTTAAAATTCAGCAGTGTTGTCCCCAAAATTTTCTGTAACCTGGTAGGCTCTCACCCATCTGCAAGTGAAACTCATGTCTGTGTGGCCCTTTGAGGTAAGGGGTTTTCCTTTTTTTTTTTTGTGGGAACTCTGCTCCTGGATATGCATACAGGAACTTGCAGTAGGGCTGTGCTTTGCTAGGAGATGGGAAGGGCCCAGGCAGCAACATCTCCAAGGGATGTCCTACAGCACAAGGCCATTCCCTGTGCTCCAGGGAGAGGACAGAGCTAAGGGGGACCCATGGCTCCATGAGTGAGCACAGGCTGTGGACAGAAGAACCCACTCAGCTCTGCTGTGGAGGGACAGCACCTCTCCTGCCCCTATTGCACCCCGAGGGTGCCAAGCAGTGGGGAATCATTCCTGTGGCAGGATGACAGGTTCTGCAGGTAACTGTGTGTGTACAGGAGAGGCTGGGAGGGAGCTCTTCCATGCATTTGCCTTCCTCGCTTCCCGCCACATTGCTGGTTCATGTGATTGCTTTTGCCAGAAGATCCATTGCTTCCTCTGCCCCTTCCCCCTGCTTTGCTGCAGCCACAGCTCCATCCTGCTCTGCTGGGAGGGAATCAGGGTCACTTTGCCACTTGTTTTAATGTTTATTTCCTTTCTTTTTTCCTTTGCTTGTCCTGGCTGTGGCTTTTCTCGGGGTCTGGGTACAGATGGATCTTTGTGATACTGACAGCGATGAGGAGATTCTGGAGAGGATCCTGGAGCTCCCGCTTCAGAAGAACCGCAGCAAGAAGTTGTTCAGTATCCCTGAAGTGACTGAGGATGAGGATGAAGATGAGGATGAGAAGAAGGGTGTTACAGAAGAAAAGACAGACCCTCAAGACTCCTTGGAAACACAAACCTACCATTCAGGAAGAACAGAGAAACCACCCAACAGCCGGGAACCATTTCTAAAGGAAGATGGGAATAACACCTCCATGGATGTGTCTGCTCAGACTCTGCAGGGGGAGCACAGTGCTAAGGAAAGCAGAGCGGATGCTGACCATGCAAATCCTGCCTATGGCCTGCTGGCTTGCAGTCAAAAGAAGGCACACTGGAACTGGAGCTATCAGGAGAATGATCCAAAGTCTGGGAGTGGGACAAGTCCCTCTTGGAGCAAGAAGAAGGGAAATAACTCTCGAGAGAAGATCCGGAGTCGGCCTGAGATAAGTAGGAAGAGACAGAGCGATCTAACAGAGCACTGCAGTCGTCTGCTGGGGAACTGCAGCCAAATGGGGAGTGGGTTATACAGAGCTCCCAGTCTCAGGGAGGAGCTGAATGTTGTCAGCAGTGCTGGTGGAAAGGAGGGGTTGGATCCGTTCAGCCGGGCCAGACAAGGCACCTTACGGAAAAAAGCACCGAGATCAGGGGGGACAGAACCTGCTGCGATGGCAACACACTGCCCCAACCCCAGGAGCCTGGAAATAGACATCGAATATGACTCTGAAGATGATCAGGATTCAACCTGTGCATCCTCCCCAGAGAGCAGGCTGTGGCCAGAGAGGTCCCAGAGCTGCCAGGGGGACTGGAGTGATGATCCCAGTCAATCTGAGGTTGCCCACCCAGGTGGCAGAAGGGACCTCACCAGGCTGGAGATGATGGAAGAGCAGGGTATGGAGTGGGCCGGGTCTCCGAGCCGGCACCTACAATTCTTCTGCCAAGAGAAGGAAGCCCCGAGGTGTGAAAGCAATTTTGAGGAGCAGGGCTGGGAGCTGGACTGTAAGTCACCTGGCTGGAGAAGGAGGCTCGAACATTCTTCGAAGGGGATACGTAGCACCTCCTTGCACAAAAGGGTTGGGTGACTTTTCCTGTTCTGGCTTTGAAGCAGCTTGCAGTGGCGCTGGCTTCCCTCTGCTTCCCTGGCCTGCCTGTATCTTGCTTTGTTCAGTGTTGTCCAGAGAAAGGACCCTCCTCTAGGATTATCTGGAAGAATATCTAAGAGATTCTGTAGTTCTGTGCTGCACTGTGGCTTTTCTTGTAGCTGCTTCTGCTTTTCCTGCTCCCTGACCAAGTGTCACCTATGCAGTATTCCTTTTCACACTGAGTCTTCCTCCCCACGGCAGGAGGCTGTGGGACCCAAAAGAAAATCCCTGTTGCAATAAGCAGATTGGTGAAAGCTTTGTGTACATGCTGACTGTAATGTCATTGCCTCCCCTCGAAATGCCCTTTCCTGCATCTTCACCGTCACCGAGGGGATCGTCACTGGTGCCTGGCAGGGTACCTGCCTGTCCTCAGTTCTGTTTTCCAACTCCCTTGGTCTTTCCAGCTCTAGAGTGTCCCTGAAGAGGAATGTTGCATTTGGATACACTGCTCTTTGTGGAGTGCGTTTGGGCTGAGTGCTGTACAGGGAGTTGGAAGGCAGAGGCTGCTACTAATTCTCTGGTGGTTCCAATTGCAGGTATCCAGTCATAAAGATTCCAGGGGCCTGGAGCCATGCAGCACAGCCACCTGGCAGGCTCCTAGCAGGAGACGGAGCAAGAGCGTAAGAAGAAGTCAAATGCAGAAACTTTTGCTCTCTAGTCCAGGTGAGCAGGAACGGAGAGGGAAGTGGGCAGCAGGAGAGATGGAAGCTCCTGGAAATGGCTGGGGAGAGGCTGGCAGGCAGTGCCTGGGCTATGCAGGGCTGGGGCAGGGCTGATGTTCTCTCTGCTCTGTCCCCTCTGTGCACAGGCCCTCCAAGGAGCACTGCTCCTGAGAGCTCTGGCAAAGATGATGGCATTCGGATCTTTGTGGCTCTCTTTGACTACGATCCTGTCTCCATGTCCCCTAATCCTGATGCAGCAGAAGAGGAGCTCCCATTTAAGGAGGGGCAGATCCTGAAAGTAAGAACTTAGTGAACTATCTCCTACTCTATGGATCTATCTGGTGTTCCAGGGGCAGCATAAACCTTGGGGGATCTGCAGCTTCTTCACGAATGAAGTAGGGGTGCAGATGCTAATATCTTCTCTCTGGTGACCTTATGGAATGGCTGGAGCTGTGTTGGAGGGGGTTAGGTTGGATATTGGGAAAGGGAATGGGCACAGCCCCAAGGCTGCCAGAGCTCCAGGAGCATTTGGGAGGATGCCACTCTCAGAGATGCACAGGGTGGGATTGTCGGGGTGTCTGTGCAGGGCCAGAGGCTGGACTGGATGATCCTTGGGGGTCTCTTCCAACTCAGAATATTCCATGATTCGTTCTCTGTGCAGCTCAGTCACTACAGCATAAACAGTCTATTTCCCTTTGCAGGTTTATGGAGACAAGGATGCTGATGGTTTTTACAGGGGGGAGTGTGCTGGAAGAGAGGGATACATTCCGTGCAACATGGTGTCAGAAGTCCCTGTGGAGAGCAGTGAGCTCAAGCAGCAGCTCCTAAAGCAGGGGTTCCTTCCTGCAGACATGGAGAGCCCAGGTACAGTGTGTGCTTGTATGCCATGCTCCTGTGGCTCTTTTCTGGAATGTTGGAAGCTCACTCTGTCGTATGTGGCCAGTGCAGCCACGAAACCCATCTGGAGGGCTGTCCCTGGATCTGCAGCCTGGTTTAGTGGCTGCTCCACAGCAGGGGAATCTGGCTGGATGTGAGTGCTCCAAGCTCTCAGTTCATCCGTGACTCCACTGCAGCATTTGCAGCTGCTCCTGGGCTTGAGGTGTGTGAATTCAGGACAAAGTAAGGCTGAGCCTCGCTAGGGACAAGAGAATAGAAGTGTTTGAAGAGCAGCTGAAGTATGTGAACAAGAGTTTTCACTCTGTTCTCTCCTTTGTTTTAAAAATCTGTGACTGAACTCTTGGGATGACCCTGCTCTTGGGTGAGAGAATCTATGACTTGGGAATGGAGATGGGGAAGAGGGAGGAAAGGTGTGAGACAACAAGGTAGGCCAGACAGGAGTGTACAGGGAGCAGACCTGGTGGTTGAGTTCCTCCTTACTTACTCCCTGAAGTATGTGGTCAGTGCTTTGTGCACTGCAGAGACTTTCCTGTTCCTTCCGACTCATGTACTCAGAGAGGAGAGGGAGCAGCCCTGGGATGTGCAACCAGCGCAGCTCAGGCTGAGTCTGGCTGAGTGACTGTGAGCTGCGCCTGCTGTGAGCACTGGTGTCCCAGTGCCTGTCCCTCATGCCTCCTACCTCTCATCCTGCACTCCTGTGTGCACCCTCTATTGCCAGTGCCGGTTGCTGGATCTGCTCCACTTATTAAAACACCTGGTTTTGCTGGTCCCTGTTTCCCTGCTAGTTCAGCAGTGAAAAACAGCACAAGTGTTGGTCATGGCAAAGGTAAGCCCTGACATTGCCTGAGCTGGGAAAAAAAACCCAAATCAACCTAAAAATAAAAAAACTTAAGAAAAAATAGGAGCAATCCATTTTTTTCCTGTTTCCATGGAGAGAGACCCAGTATCCTGCTCTAACAGACCTTTAAGGTCCCTTCCCACTCAAACCATTCTATGATTCTGAAGGCCTGACAAGTGCCCAGCTCCTAAATGTTGATCCCTGGAAAGTTGATCCTGAAGAGCACAGGGGTTGAAGGAGCCTGATGCTTTCACTGTGTGATTTCTTGAATATATTTGTCCTTTGGCCTCTCCCATGTCTGAAGAAAAAAGATTTAAGTAAGGTGTTTTTCACATCTATACTCTTTCTCCCGTGTATATGCCAGAGATGGCTGGATGCCTGTGGGTGGCCTGTGTCCCTTGGTGGATGTACAAGGCACTCTCTGCCCTGCTCCACTGCATAGCCTTAGAAGAGCAAAGGATTTTAATAACTCTGAGAGTTCATTAAACGTGATGGGTTTGAAAGTTTTGAGGAAGGTGGTAGTAGTCAATAAGGTGTGTGTGCAGGGGAGACTCTGGGTTTGACACTGGGGGGGAAGCACCTCAGATCCTTGGGACAGTTGTGGGCCCCTCTTGGCAAGGACACGGATGGGCTGGAGTGTGTCCAGGGAAGGGAACAGAGCTGGGGAAGGATCTGGAGCCCCAGGACCATCTGAGGGAGCTGGGAAGGGGGCTCAGCCTGGAGAAAAGGAGGCTCAGGGGGAACCTTCCTCCTTTGCACAACTTCCTGATAAGAGGGGGCAGCCAGGTGCGGGTTGGACTTGATGGTCTTAAAGGTCTTCTTCCAACAGTAGTGAATCTCTGATTCCTTGGCAGTCGGGCTGGCTGTACCTCTGCTGTTTTCCTGCTGCCATAAACCCCAATCACAGCCTTGTAACTAAGGAAATGCCTTGGAGGGGTTTGTCTGGGCACTCCACAGGTTCATTTGGGATTTGATCCAGTTCTGACCCTACTTAGTGCAGAAGCTTTAGCTAGAGACCTGGGATTTTTCAGGTGTTAATGGTACAAGGCTTTATTTCATCCTTACAGTGCTGCTTCTGAAAGCTAAGGAGCAGCAAAGTTTGTCTGCTGTGAGCTGTGGAGTGGCTAAAAGACATAAATACATTGTGGATTTCTCTGTGTATTTGGGATGTGGATCATGCCTCATCTGAGTCCACATATGAGGCCCAGAGGGCTTTGCCCACAGAAATCCTGTTGTCAGCCTCCCAGGGCAGGCATGTCATCTCCTCTGTCCTCTGTTCACTATTCAAGATGCTTCTCACTTTCCATTCACTGTGTGTTTCTCTCGTCTATTTATTTGCTTTTTTTTTGTGTTTTTATTAAGGAATTGGCACATTTTCTCCACCTCCACGCCACCAAACCGTCCCTCCTCCAAAACCTAGACGCTCCAAGAAAGGTCTGTGTCACCCACTTGCTTCCTCTTTGATTTTTGCTATAGGATTACAGACTGCATTGAATTTTTACTACTTGGTTTCAGGACCCCCAGATGTTTGTACGACTGCTAGGAAGTGGAAAGAGAGCCCATCCCTGTGCTGGTGTTAAGTTTTTAACAACAGTGATGTCTTTTATAGTTTGGAGCTTGACCTCTGCTTCTTGTTATGTTCCTGAGTCCTGGTTACTGGTGTAGGCTTTGAGTTGCATGAACAGTTTGCTTCTGTTGTTTGCTGTCTTGGTGTTCTTTTTACTGTTTGTCAGTTGTGTCATGTAGTCACTGTTGGAGATGAGCTCTTACTGATGAGGTATTTTCTTCCCCAACAGGGCTGGACAAACAGGAGTACAAGTCTCAGCCAGGTGAGAATTGCTTTTACTGGGGAGTAGGTGATGCATGATCGAATTACAGATGTGTTTTGTGTTCAAGGGCCAGTGTGACACCTTGTGGTGCTGCTTCAGAGCACTGTAACAAAAGGTTTTAGTTCTTTTTGTGTTTTGTGATGGGTGCAGAATGCTTTGGTTGAGCAGGGGATGCTTGCAGGGAGAGTGCACCTGTTGTGCTGTGGGAGGAGCAGGGCAATCTCTCACTCATCACATACAGTAGTCCCTACGATCCAAGGGACACTGAGAGGATATTTCCTCTGCTGTGGTGCACACTCTGTTGATATCCAGAGGGGCCAAGCTGCAAACCTTTTGCCAGCCCATCCAATGCTGACCCAAAGCAGGGTTTAAGCCATGAATGTGTGTTTCTGTAGCACCAGACTTGGCTTTTGTAGGCTCAGGACAGGTCAGTAGGTAATGGGTCTCAATAGGCAGGAGGTTGTGGATGGCAAAGCCTGCACTTCCCTGTGTGCTGGTCCCTGGCCCTTGAAGGATAAATTTTGTAGCTTAATAGCAGAACATTGTGTAATGAGAGAAGAAATGCCTTTTCAAGACACTGTAAAGAGACAACTGTCCTCTATGTGTGTATGCGTGTGTGTATATATATGTGTGTGTGTGTAAATAGGAAATGTAAAATAAAACATTCCCATATGTGTAGACAGAGCACCGTGATGAGGGGATGTCCCAACCTTTGTGCTTATGAGGCAATGAAGAAGATTGGAAAACTGCTTTACCAAATTCCTCTTAAGTCTCTCTCTACTCAGTTTCTCCCACTATTCTTTTTGCTCAGACTGCTACAAGAATGGTGAAGGAGTTGCTGTGATTTGGGATTTTCTCCTAGCATTTCCATTTAAGAATATTTTATTTTTCTCCTGCAGGGCAGAAACATAAAGACATTGAAGCAGAGCTCCTGACTCCTCACAGGATGGTGGCTGCCTTTGACTACAATCCTAAGGAGAGCTCTCCGAACACAGATGTGGAGGTAACCACCATCTGCCCCCTCCTTTCAGAGATTTCTTCCTCCTATCTCTTTTTTCCTTCTCTCCCAAGACACTCAGAACTTTGGTCCAATCAGAGTCTCAGTGAAACTCTGAGCATTCATGGCATCCTTTAGTGATCAGACAAGACCGATTAGATCTAGGGTGAGAGGAAGCAGCTCCTACTGGTAGTAACTGATCCAGGAAAGACAAAAAGGAAAAACCTGCTTAAGGATTTGAAAGCACTTTTGACACTTAATTTGAGCATGAATTTTGAGTTAAGTATCTGTGTAGGTCTTTGTTCAAGCAAAAAGATTTAGCTCCAGTTTAATGGACTAGTTTGCAAAGTTCTTGTTTTCAAGCAATTCCTATATACAGAATGAGAGGATCATGGAATGGATTGGGTTGGAAGACATCTTAAAGCCCGTCTCATCCACCCCACTGCCATGAGCAGGGACACCTTCCACTAGACCGAGTTGCTCCAAGCCCCTTCCAACCTGGCCTTGGACAGTGCCAGGGATAGGAAGGGATATAATCTAAACAGGGAAGGATACAATCCAAACAGTATTTTTGTGGATAAGTCTGTTCCAGGTAGAAAGGGGGCAATGCAGAATCCTTTCTGCAAAAGGAGATGAGCACATGCTCTGTTCTCTGTTTCTCCAAGCTATGTTAGCTGTGTTAGTGCTCTGAGCAAACATAAACATCGAGTTTGGATTCACATCCTTTTCCCTTCTTCTACGAAGAGTATCTGGCCAATAGAGGGCATAGTTCAGGGAATGCTTGCTTTCCAAGCTGTGTTTCCTGCCCAGAGAGAGACAGCCAAGGGCAGAGTGCTTTAGGGATGGTGGAATATCTTGAGGGAGACACAATGTGAGCAAATATCCACCCACCAAACACTTTTTGAACCCTTGTCACCAAGGAGATGACTGTACTTTTTGCAGTGATTTGCTCTTGTAGAACTTTTCTGGACAAGAGCTCAAATTACTGAAACAAGCTGGTGCAGTTCTGTGGGAGATGCTCCATGGGAGTGATCTGCAGCCTCAAGAGATAAAATTGAGGACTAGGGATATAATATGGTAAATATATTGGAAGTAGATCCCTTCCAGCTAACACTTGTAAAATGACAGAGTGTCTTGAGTGGGACTCAGCCTGTTTGGAGCCTCCACTGGTGACACCTTTGTCTTTAGCCTTGTGCCCCATGGAGCATGTGCTGGAGTGTCTTGACAGAGGGTATGACAGCAAAGGGTCACTGTGTGCTGTGCTCCTGTTCTGTGTCCAGGTTAAACCTCCCTGTCTGTATGCATTTCTGCCAGTGACTAATCCCTGAGTCCTGCATACAGAACAGGCTCATCCAAAGGAGCAGCATTTCTAATTATATTTAAAGAAATTGAAGGTATTTGTGGTGCTGTCTGAGCTTATCCTCGGTGCACCTTTTCAGAGAAGGTGGTAGGTACTATTTTGAAACCTTATTAAAATCCGTTTAAAAATGGGCTTTGCTCTTGTCTTAATTTATAAAATGCTTCCCTAGCAGTGAATTCCAGAGTTACCCGCTTCAGTTTCCCTTCTGCATCCTGGTCCTACAAGACTAAAACAGTAGGCTCCCTCCCTTGGAGTGAGATTGGGCAAGAAGCCAAGGGGAGCCTGTGTTCCTGGTGAGAAATCCCAGGCAGTGCTTCTTCTGTGACCTCTCTTCTCTGGCTCTTTGCAGGCTGAACTGACCTTCAGTGCTGGGGACATTATCACTGTCTTTGGGTCCATGGATGATGATGGATTCTACTATGTAAGTACCAGGCTTGGCAAGGTCCTGTGGTTACACTGGAAATGGTTGGAGTTAATGGAGTGGCAGGGAAGCAGAAGTCAGGGAACAAAGTATTCTGCTTTTGGGAAAAAAAAGTAAACCCCTCTCTACTTTGTGCAGGGCAGCTTGTTTCTGGTGCTCATTTCTCCTGCTGTAAATCCAATATTACAGAATCTTGGAATGGTTTGGGACCTTAAAGCTCATCCTGTTCCACCCCCTGCCATGGGCAGGGACACCTTCCACTGTCCCAGGGTGCTCCAAACCCTGTCCATCCTGGCCTTGGACACTTCCAGGGATCATGGGGCAGCCACACTTCTCTGGGCGCTCTGTGTCAGGGCCTCAGCTCACTCACAGCCAGGAATTCCTTCCCAATATCCCATCTGTCCCTGCCCTCTGGCAATGGGAAGGCGTTGTCCCTTGTCCTGTCTCTGTCCCTTGTGCAAAGTCCCTCTCCAGCTCTCCTGGAGTTCATTTAGGCCCTGGAAGGAGCTCTGAGGTCTCCCCTGGAACCTTTTCTCTTTCAGGTTAACACCCTGAGGTATCCCAGCCTGGCTTCAGAGCAGAGGGGCTCCAGCCCTGGGAGATCTCCATGGCCTTTAAATGTCCCAATGGTTCTGAGTTTATTTTTTGGCATCAATTGCCTGCAGGTTTCCCAAAGCCTTGCCTATATTTTGCCATGCACACACCAGCTGAAGCAGCACCTGCTCAGAGCTAACATTTCACCAGGCACTCGGACACTTGGGCCAGAGGCTGGAATGGTGATCCAAGTAAGCAGACACATGCCTGAGTCTGTTCCTGCCCTTCAGCTGTGTGCCAAAGTTGAGCCTTGGTGCTTGGATCATCCATCTCTTCCTGCATGGGAAACAGTGTGCCTTCACACATCAGACTGCAGGTTGAGCTCCAGGTTAAGTCTGAGGGCATCACTGGGAATGTTTTGCTTTATCCTTTTATGGTGTTGGACAAACAGCATTGCTGCGGTGGGTTTTGTCTCACCTAGCTGCCTCCTGTTGAACTGGGATACATATTTGTAGGAATACAGTAGTGCAGCTCTGGGCTTCTGTGATCATGGATGCCTGCAGGACATTGTACCAGTACTGCCTCATTCTTTAAAGACATCAGTAAATACCAGGGCAAATCAAAGGCCTCTAGGGCACCTGCGGCAGTCTTATTCCGGTATGGTGGAGATTTTGAGTTTGTAGAAATCACCTTTGTCACAACTTGCTGTCATCTCTTCTTCCTTTATTCTCTTCTGTGTTTCTGTGCTCTGAATTGTTCCACAACTAAGCAAGGATGTGAGTTATGGAATTTTCTGTGGGTCTTTTCTTCCTACGTGGGTGTGTTCTGGACTTGTCTCAGCTCACGACACAACCTTCTCTGCAGGGCACCGCACCTCGAGTTGTTATTTATTTCTCCAGGAAAGATGATGCGAGAATTGAACGTTGATCTTGCAGGGAGAGCTGAACCAAAAGAGAGGGCTTGTCCCATCCAACTTCCTGGAAGCTGTCCCTTTGGATGGAGACACGGCTGAGGAATTCCACTCAAAAGATAAAGAAGCTTCTCTACTGCATGCTGAGAGCCAGGTGAGATGTGTGACTGCATGGCACTGCCATCTAGGCTGGGATGTGTCTGGATGTGCCAGGTCATTGCATGGCATGCAGCACCCATGGGATCACTAAACTTAACTGCATGCAGCCTGTTCATCCCAAGGGAGTGCTGGGAGCTCTTCCCAAAGAGTTACTTGTAGTGCAGAAAGTGTCACAGAACAAAAGAACAACACCTGCTGGGGCCTCAGTGTGGTTAAGTGGGCAAGGAGCAAGGAGCATTCAAATCCCACCAGCAAATTGTTTAGATCCACTGAATGGTCTGACTGGAAGGAAAGTTCAGCCAGCTCCCAGGCACATGGAATTCATTAAGTATGATTATATCCATGCCAAAGGCTTCTGGAATTAGCAATGCCCAAACACCAATGTTCTTCCATCCACCCCAAGTTAGATAGACCTTAATCCAGGCTGAGGTGCTTCTGGACAAATTCAAAACATACTGAGGAGTTTCCCAAACAGATCTGAGGAATGGATCCTGAATTTTCAAAAGCATTCCCCAGAATCAAGGAATTCAAAGATTAAATTAACTCTTTGCATTGTGTTGCTGAGATCTTGGAATAAAGGCTGAAGTGGGGGATTTGGGCCATGTCAGGGGCTAAGGCTAAAAGTACAGCAGCTCCTTTGTCATTCCTAGACCACCTGTGCTGTCTCACTGTGGAGTAGGAAACAGGAGGGACCCCGCTTGGTCCCAGCTCACATGGGCTCAACCTTCAGTCCTCCTTGAGAGGTTGTTGGCAATGTCATGTGGTGCCAGACCCACATGAATCAGAACAGGTTGGTTTTGAGCCATCCTTAGGGAGTTAGGTGTCCCTGAATCCCTGAATCCTGCTCTTTTGAACTCCCTGCTGGCTCCATCCCAGCTTTTCTGCTCTCTGCAGCATTTCTCGGCCTTTTTTTCATGCTCAGCTCCTCCTGTTTCCATCTCTCTATATTCAGATGCTGGTCTCTCTTAACCTGAGCCCCATCCCTTGCTTCCAGGCATTCCAGGCTTTGTGGGTACAGGATTTGCACTCCAGCCTTGATGCCTTCTCAGGCAGAGCAGCCTGGCTCAGATAATGAGGTTTGTGGGCAGTTTGTTGGATCTTCTGACCTCAGCAGCGATCTGGGGTCCTTGTACTTCTCTGTTGAGGATACTAGTCCTTGCTGGGGAATCACAGGTTAATCAGCTGTTACTGCCAGGGTTTAAGAGCCCTGAAGTCACCCAAGTCTAAGCTCCCTGGGGTGCAGATGGGGGTTCTTTCTTCAGTTCCCCTCTCAAAATTATTTACTCTTACCAAATTACTCATCTGAAATAAAGGCTGCAAAAGGAGACCTCAATCAGTAAAATAAAGGTGGCATTCTAAGTGTGGTTTAGTACAGATCTTCCCCTTTCCTCTGGCATGAATCAGCAGCCACCAGGCCTGTTTCAGATTCCAGAGGTTGTTATTCCAGCCCCAGCAAACCAGGGGAAGTTCAGGTGACCTTGTCTGCCACTTGCAGGTGTGAAGGGTTTGCAAAGTCAAGCCCACTTTCATCTCTGCTCTCTGCTGCTGAGTTTAGTGGGTGACTGATTCCCTGGACAGCACTTTGGCTGACATATCCCTACATGCTGAAGGTTGGAAGCTCTTTTCCTGTGTTTCATGACATTTTTTTAAACAGAAGCACTTTTCAGGTGTGTTGGAAACAACCCACATAGAATAGACACATTTCAGGCTTGCCTGCCCTTCAAACCTTTCCATTTGTCTCTAGTCCTCTGTTCCTGACATCCAATGGAGCCTCCCCTTACACTGGCTTTGACTTTTGGGTGCATAGAGCAGGAGCCTGTTGGATTTGGTACTTTTGGCACTCTCCTGATTCATGAACTGCTGCTCTCTGTCTGTAATTGGGGGACTGGAAAATTCAGACAATGATGATTAAACCAATTTTATTTCAGTGGGCATCAGCTTGAACTCCCTAGGCATGACTGTGCTTTGGCTGCTTCTGCATCATGCCAGCCTGACTCCTGTCCTGCTGCCTCCCTGCTTCTCCTGGACACCTGTCCCAGGGAATCCTGGCTCAGCACCCCCAGCACTCCTCCCAGTTGTGCTTTGCAATCCATACCTGTCTAAACAGCTTCCAAACAGGAAGGACACATTTGCCCCCTGCTAAAAGTGGTATATTTACCCTGCTCAGAGCCAATCTGGTATTAATTAACTGCATCTAAGTGTGTTTAGTGATTCCTGAGGAGACAGAACCTGACCCCACGGTGGTTTTGGCTGTCACAGTAATCACAGCATCCCAGCCTGTGGGCAGAAAACCTCATGGGGCAGGCAAGAGAAAGAAATACCTCCTGTAGAACACATATTCCATATCCATCTCTGAGCTGGTATGAACTCTCCCAGTGATACAGCTGTGCCTGAGGCTTTCCAAATTCCTGTAGCTCTTTCACCCCTCGGAGTTAAGGAAAACTTGCTTGTTCAATTTGCTGTTAGCAGAGCAGGCTCCCTTGCAAATTCCCAGTCCCAGCTTGAGCCCTGGCACCTCAGGGGGGATTTGTGTGCACCATGGCAGAACTCTGGACTCGGTTACAGCCTGTTCCAGTTGCAACAGAAGCTTCTCCATTTTTAAATCACTTGTAACTTCTTGGATGTGGTGTTCTTACCTTATCTGTTCTTCACACTTCCCTTCTCCCTGCTGCCCTACTAAAGGCCTGAGAATAAGTACAATTTATTTCCAAACTGAACTGGGGAAGGTGGATCATTTTTAATTATTTCTGAGTAAATCTTAAAATGCTGGCAACTGAGAAGGTGAAGCAATTGAACTTACAAACTGGCAACATTTGGGGATTAGAATAAACAAACAAAAACAGCACAAAAAGGAGGATCCAAGAAGTTCTGGTCACAGCCAGGGCCCAAAACACTAATGGTTAGCAGCTGCTTCAATGCTGTCCCTGTTGATGGAATATTTTTCCATCAGTAAGATGCAGTTTCTGTCAAAGACTGATTTTAAAGTACCTTCAGAAAGTGTTTGATTCTAATTGATTTCATGTATTTATTTCTGCCTGTGTTACGCACCCGGGACGGTTCTTTTCTTCAGAGAATGAGGAAGAGAAGAGTCCAGTGATAGATATGAATGATACATAGAGAGAGCAACCATGTAAGTGTGTGAGACCTTCAATCTCCCACCTCGCCCAGCACCTCAAAGGCTCCTGCACCTGGAGTTGGTTCCTTTTCTGGCTTGTAGTTTGACAGGCTGGTTTGGGGCTGTGGTGGCAAATCCACTTTCAGGTCTGATGTCAGACCATTCACTGCCACCTGGGTTCTGTGGTAAAGACAAACCATTCAGCACATGAAGTGCAGTTGGTTGGAACAATTATCTGGTGATTTTGGGGATCAGGATGGGACTGTGCTGGATATTCAGGTTTGGGAAGGACCTGTTTTGTAATTCAGCTTGGCCCTTCTGGTCACATCAACAGCCAAAGTGTCATTTGGCCTTTGCAAGATCCTCCTCAGTCTGAGTGCACTTCATGTTCAGCCTGAGGTTTTTTCCTTCTGGATTTTACTCCTTCCTGAGAATAGTCCTGAAAAACCCCTGCTCACCATCCATTTAAGAAAATAGTAACGTTTAGTCCCTAAAACCAACCTTGTGTGGATAATTGTTCTGGGGCTGGGTGGGTGAGACCCCTGGTTTTGGGGTCAGCAGGAGCAGTCTTTGTTTTCCTTAGTTTCAAATGTTTGTTTTCCAGAAGTTGTGTTAATCAGTAACACCTGAGAGAGCACTAAAACCACCCCTGAAAACTGACATTACTCGTGTTTATCACTCTAATAATTTGTACAAGGATTTTGACAGAGCAGTTTTTCCTTTCTTTTTCTTAGAGAAGAACCCCCAATGTTAGTATGATTTCTCTCTTACCACATGAATCTGTGAGCTGGTTCTGTTGCTTTCCTACCACATAGAGACCTCTGAGAAGAGGAGAAATTGTTTCTAGGGCCACTTCAGGAGCCACTTCTGTCCTGAAACTGTTCCACCTTTACCCAAAAAGTGTTTTTCAATGGTGCATGGACAGAGCATCCACTGCTCTGGCTGCACAGGGACCTTTACATCCCTTCCACATCACTCCCTGAGTGTTGGCGAGCCCCTTCTGGTGCTATCCCAGTGCTTTTGGGCATTTAATCCAAGGATTCTTCATTTCACAAATCATAAACAGTTTCTGGAGCAAAACTTGGGGATTCTTTCTTTGCTCCCTGCTAAGAGAGTGGGCTCCAAGTTAGCCCTCACCTACCTTTTTTTTTTCTCTTTGCCTCCATAAATCTTACATTTCTGACTGCATATGTTCATCTGGATTTCTTTGAGTTTATCCCAGACTCCTCAGACCTAACACTGGGCTTATTAGCACCAAGTGCACAAGAGAGCTGCCAGGATAGACAGATAGACAATGCTGCTGCAGCATTGGTTGCAGTGGACCTTGCAGGCAGAGTGCAGCTTTCCCAAGGGCCAGCCTGGGCAATCCATCAGCATGTGTGACATCCTGCAGCATGTCCTGGACAGCAGCTGGCCTTAGACAGTGCTGCACACGTGGAGTGTTGCAGGAGTGCCTTGGAAAGCAACATTTTTAGGTGAACAGAGAGTGCGAGTCAGGAAAAGTCAGCTGTGGGATAGGTTACTGTCAGGGAGAGAGGCAGAGAGGAGTTGCAGCTCTGTCCTTTAGTTCAGGTAAGGGAGAGTCTGACGGCACTGGCACAGCTCAGTGATTGCTGTGAGGCAGAAGTTGATTCTCAGCTTTGTGGAGTTGGGAGGGGTCACAAATTCATTCCCAAGATGGAGCTCCCTGTGTTCCTGCCTACTCAGGACTGACTCCATGGGTATTGTAGGTGCTGAGTCCCACCCAGAGCAGAGATTTGTGTTCATCCTGGGCCAGAAGTTCTTCACTCCTGCAGCAGCCTGGACCAGCACAGTTTCCACCTGTGAGGGGAGGAGAGATCACAGCCACCAAGTGCTCTTGATCCCAAAGGAGGTGGGTGCTGAACCAGCAGTAGGGTGACAGAGCATGGCTGCTTTGACTTTCCATCCCAGGAGACCTTAAATAAAGTCCCCACAGGGTATGAGCATGGCTGTGCTAGAGTGAGGCAGCAATGCTCCAGGCTCTGCTTCTGCCTTATTCAGCTGCTTGCCCTGGACACAGAGCAGGACCAGGAACAAGCACATCCAGTCCTGCCCAGGGGCAGCTGCTGGGATCCTTACACAGTTCCTGGCTGGAGTCTGATCTTCAGGAGTGCTTCCACCTCTGGCAGAGGGTCCTGCTGCCACTGTCACCATCTCACATTCTCTCAAGGGGCTGTGGGTGCTGCAGACCCGTGAGGGACTCAGTGGGGCCCAGATAGAGGGATGCTGAGAGTGTGGTGTTCCAGTGTCCAGAGGACTCTGCTGGCACAGCTCCAGCCACTCTCACCCTGTGTTTTGGGTAATGCCAAGACAGGATGTACAGGTGGAGCTTGGAAGCTGCTGGTTTGTGAAAAGCTGTGTGGAGGAGAAGGCAGTAACTAAGGCTCTCCTAGGCCTCAGAAACCCAGAGCCTCTTCCCTGAGGAATTTCACAGCCTGTTGGGAAAGCTTGACCTGCCAGATTGGTAACTGTCACTGTCTGGACAGCTAAGCTTCATGAGAGGAGACTGTTGAATGAAGGCTGCTGCTAGGAACCAACCTCTCAGTGCTTTGTGAAGAAGAAAGTCCTGAGCCCAGGACTAGAGCACATTCTGATTTCCAAAAGCCCTTTCCCAAAGGAAACAGCACTATTTGAGACTGGTGGGTCCCAATTAACCGTGTCAAACACTCAGGGGCTCAGGAACATTCCTGTGTGCCACTTGATCCAAGACTTCTCCATGTCCTTCTCCATTGGTACCACTGCAGAGCACCAGACTTGGCTTTCTGCCCCTCCTGCCTCTGGATCTGCTGGATGTTTGCAGGACCCCCAGTTCCTCTTCTCACCACGGCCACTGTTGAGAAGCTTCAGGGCTTAGCCAGTCTCCTTGATCTTCTGGAGGTCTTGCAGAGCACTTGTTCTTAGGAAATTTGATTTGTTTATGTCCTAGCTTCTGTCCTAGAGCATGCTGGGAGCCCAGCAAGCTCCATGGCTGAGGCATCCATGGATTCATCAGTACCTGTCTCCATCCATGCTTTCAGGAGCTGATTTACTCAATTAGCTGTGGAGCAGCATCTTTCACCGTGTCCTTAGTGGGTCTTTTGTGCTCTCCTGTTCTTAGCTCAAAGTTCAGGAATTTCAGGAATTCTTAGCTAAGGAAAGGTCTGGGTTGTAGGTACAAAAGTTAAATCCACTGGAAACTTCCTAAGTGGAACTGCACTTGCATAGGGGAGAGAAGGCCAGATTCTCTGCCTGAGGTTTATGTTGATGTGATCTCCCTTTGGCAGTTCTAACTTGTGCTTTTGTTTTTTGTTTTCTCTCATTCTCACCCAGCTAAATCTGGATGGATCTGTTGATCAGAACAACTCCTCTCCATCTCCTCCTTCGCCAGCACCTTCCTGCCTTGTCCCAGGCGATCAGTGTCCAGAGCAGGCATCGCTGGCCTTCCTCACCTGCAGTGATGCACCAATTACTGGGCAGAGTAAAAAGAAGAGAGGCTTCTTCTTCAAAGGGAAAAACCTCTTCAAAAAACTTGGGTCCAATAAGAAAAACTAATAAGGGGTTTATTCCATTGGGGCTGCCCACACAGCCCCAGAGACTGAGAGTTCAGGAGAAGCCTTCTGCAATAAGCTGATTATTTTCATAGGGAAGTGTGTTGAATCAAGAAAACTCTGGAGGGTGTGGGAGCTGAGAGCCCTTGGGGAAAAAGTGGCTCCGGGGTGTGAGGGCTCAGCTCCAGGACCCAGCATGTCCTGCTCCATGAAGCCCTTGGTGTGCCGGTTCCCTGTAAATATTTTATTTTAAGGATCATATTCTGGCTGTAAGTTAGCTAACTGGCTTTTCCAAGCAAAGCCCCAGCCCCTTAGGAGAGATCCCTTGTATTCCACACCCTGGTATTTCTCTGCTCCAAAGGAGTTCGTGTCAACTCCTTCACTTCCTGCAAAGAAAATTTGCACTTTTCTGTTCCTATGACTCCCCTTTGCTGTCTCTGGGCTGATGAGTGAGTTCTTATTTGTACTGTAACCCTGTAAATATGCAGCTGTGCCTCGGAGCATCCCACACTGCCTCAGTCAGCTTCCAGCATGAGGATCCCCGGGGTGGGGAAGGAGCGATGCCCTGGTGGGAGTCGGTTCTTCAGCGTAGGGGTGGGCTGCTGTCAGCTGCTCTTGCCTGGTTCACCTTGACCACGCACTGGCTGGGGACTCCGCCTTATTATTTATTTATTTATCGATTTATTGATTGATTGATTGATTGATTTATCTACCTATTTATTTATTTATTTATTTGTCCATCTGCCTCTCTCTGCGGTTCCATTCAGCTGTGTCTATGAGCTGCTCCCGAGCCAGAGTGTTGGGAGAGCAGGGCTGGGGCTGAGCAGCTTGCACTGTTCTTGTAGGAGACAGTGTGTTCCTGCGTTTGAGACACAGCCCTGGCCAAGCATGGAGGGTTTTATATGCCATGGTTTCTGTCCCTCTCTGTGTTTCTTCTCTGCATGTTCCAGTGCGTCCTTGTTCTGAGCGGGGCAGTTCCGTGAGCTCCGTGAGTGGTGCCAGCACAGTGGCCATGAGTGGTGGTGTATGGTATGTTTTTATTTAATATCAAATTTTATTATAATAAAGTCTATTTTCACAAATATACATTTTCCTTACAAAAGCCAAAGATTCAGTGATGCTTCTTCAGAGGGATGGGGAAATTATACCAGCCACCTACACCTTGAGGATGTTCTGCACCTTTTGCATCCCCTTCTCAGAGGGACAGATGTGGCTGTGGGTGCCCCAGGTATGAGGTGTGGGCAGAGGCTGAGGTGGCAGCCCTGGGGATGCAGGACACCAGGGAGGGCCGTGGGCATGAGGCTGCCCAGAGTGCTTGGGCTCAACCCCTGCACTCCCAGCTTCACTGGTGTGTGAGTGTTGGGTCAGGGGTGTGGTCCTGCACCTGGAGCCTCTGGGAATCCAGCCAAGGTGCCAGAAATCGCTCTGGGATTTTGGGGGGATTCTGCAGGATTCCCCTGACAAGGAAGTACTTGTTTGGGAAGCTGCTACTCCCTAGAGAGAAATATTCTATGAGGATCTTGATACCACAGTGAGGCACCATGTCCTGTGATGGATGGGAGTCAGGGCAAGGACAAACCAAAGGCTTTGAAAGGATGAGGTGCTGCAGCTCTGCTGAATTTCCATGGCTTCTGGAGCAGACTCAGTGATGAAACTCATCAGCAACCCAGAGATTTATCTGTAGCCTGTCCACCCATGGAGGAAGTCGTTGCTGTTCTAACTGAATTTACCAACTGGAGTTTCTTAAGTGAGTTGTTGAAGGTCTTTTGAAAGAAACTGTCATTGCTTTTATCAGTTCCTCAGGGAATGAATTGAAGAACAAAACCTTTAGGGAGGAAAGCAGCAGCTGGAACATTCTGGGGTGTGCCCAGAGCTAGAGGCCCCATGAAACCAGTGCCTGCCTGGCTCCCTTGCTCCTGTTGCTTCCATCCTCCCTGCCCAGCTGAGCCCCTGGGACCTCAGGGTGTGTGTTGTGTCTCTACCTCCTGTAAAATTTGCTGTGATAGACCCAGACCCATCATTCAGCAAAGTCTCCCTAGTTCAGCTAGTTCCCCAATAACATACAGGCTGTACAGCAAAGCTCAGAGAAGTCTCCATGAGAAAGATTTAAGATTAACATCCTTAAGTTGTTATAGCTAAACATGAAAGGCTACAAGAAACAAAACAAAACAAAAAAGTAAAGATATAATCCAGGTGTTCTGCTTTGCATCCTCTGCTTCTAATTGCTGTGCCACAGCCCAGGTGGATGGCACCCCTCTGTTTGGGGGAGCTGCTGGTGGCATCAATATTCCTGTTTCTATTCTCCAGATGAGCAGCTTGTGGTCACTGAGTGCAAGGGTTTGATGCTTGTGTTGGTGCTCACCAGAAGGCTCAGCCAGGCCCATGGCCTTTCCCATTCACCCTGATCTGGGAGCAGGGTCACAGTCTCCAAGCAAAATGAACATTCAAGAGACAAAGCCTCTCACAACCCCCCACTTCCATGGTTTCTGAAGCAGTTGGAGGGAGAATTTTTTTTTTTTTTTTTTTTTTTTTTTTTTTTTTTTTTTTTTTGAGAGCAGTTTGTTGTGGTGTTTGCCTCTCAGGGGTTGATGTAGGAGTTGGTGTGTTTAACATCTTCCCCAGTGACAAAGGGGCTCATGGGCACCCTGGGCAGTGTCCTGGTGACACCAAGCTCTGTGTTGGGAGGGGATGGGGATCCATGAAAAGACCAGGACAGGCTGGAGAGGTGAAGCTGTGCAAAACTCTTGACACTTAACAAGGCCAAGTAAACGGTCCTACATCAGGTTGGGGCAATCCCAAGCCCAAGAAGTACAGGCTGGGAAGAGGATGGATGGATGGATGGATGGATGGATGGATGGATGGATGGAAAGCTCCCTTGAGAAGGACTTGGAGGTGCTGGTGGATGAGAAGCTCAACACAGAATCATAGAATGGCCAGGGCTGGGAGAAACATTAAGGTCATCTGCTTCCAGATCCCTGTCATAGATGTGCCCCAGTCACGTGTGTCAGAACCCCCCTGTGCCCTGGTCTGATGCCCCACTGTGGGGAGGGGGAAATTCTGCCCTTCTGCCCTGGTCAGGTGAGACCTCACCTGCAGAGCTGCTTCCAGCCCTGGGGCCAACAGCAGAAGGATGTGAAGCTGCTGGACTGAGTCCAGAGAAGGCTACTGAGTCCAGAGAAGGCCCCAGAGCTGCTCCAGGGCTGGTGACCCTCTGCTCTGGAGCCAGGCTGGGACAGCTAGGGGTGCTCACCTGGAGAAGAGAAGGCTCCAAGGAGAGCTCAGAGCCCCTGCCAGGACCTAAAGGGGCTCCTGGAGAGCTGGAGAGGGACTTGGGACAAGGGATGGAGGGACAGGACACAGGGAATGGCTTCCCACCGCCAGAGGGCAGGGATAGATGGGTTATTGGGAAGGAATTGTTCCCTGTGAGGAAGAAATGGCTTCCCTGGCACAAGGTGCCCAGAGAAGCTGTGGCTGCTCCAGCGCTGCAAGTGTCCAAGGCCAGGTTGGGCAAGGCTTGGAGCAGCCTGGGACGTTGGAAGGTGTCCCTACCAAAGGCAGGGGGTGGAACGAGGTGGTCTGTAAGCTGTCCCAAGCCAAACCATTCTATGATTCTCTGAATTAAGTTCCTCATTGTGAAACACATTTATCAGCACCGACAGGCACTAACTGTCCATAGCCTCTGAAAAACCCTCCTCCTCTATCTGGTGCTGATGCAGCAGGGGAGGGGCTCAGAGTGTGGCTTTGCAAACCCACCAGCTCTGCCCCTTTGCACAAGACCTGTGCTGTGGTCTCTGTTGTGCAAACTGCTGGTTCTGGAGTTGCTGCTGGATCTGTGTCTGGCTCTGGAACTAGTTCTGATGCTGGAGCTCAAGCTTGAGCTGGGGTTGGTGGTGAAGCTGGGACTGCAGGCAGGTGGTCTGCTTCTGTCTCACACACTGAAAGGGGTGGGCTGGAGACACCTCCTGGGTCTCTTGGGTCAGAGTCACCTTGAAGGCTGGGGGAAGTTGCTCAGGGTCTCATTCAAAGGAGCATTATCCCCTGGGATGCAGGTCCCACCTCTGTTCTTGGCCCTGTCCCAGCACTTCACCACTATCCTGGGTGTTTTCTTACATCTGTTGGGAATTTTCTTGGTAGTAGCCCGTGTCATTGCCTCTTGTCCCATCCTTGGGCACTCTGAACAGTTCTCTCTACTCTGCAGCCCTTCCATGAGACAGTCAAGGTCAAGAGTAAGGCTTCCAGAGCCTTCTTCCCTCCAGGCTGACCAAACACAGCTTTCTCCTGGGCTTCAGGTGGATTTCTCCAGATTTTCAAAATCAGTCTGCAAACAGGATCAGCCTCACCTGGGCCTCACTGCAAGATTTGTAATTTACTTTGCTGATTTTCTTTAAAACATTAAAGGGCCAGGACCAGTGTCAGTTCACAGTTCCACTTGCAAGGAGGCAACTTTGGGGATGGTGGATCCCAGCTTTGGGGACACACCTGCAGAGTCACTGCACCATTCCACAGCTACTGTGGGTTCTGGGGTGTCCATGCAGGGCAGAGTCAAGGTGAAGACCTTCATCCAAGCAGCCTTGGGGAGCCCTGGCAGGAACTCGGTTGCTCCCAGTATGTGCTGCTGGTACAAGGACTTTTCATCCATGAGGGCAAACACAATTGCAATGTGCAGTGTGGAGGAGCTGAGGAGCAGCTCCTTTGCCTCCCTGTTTGCTTCCATGCTCAAACACATCCCCCACCGATCCACCAATATCTCTCTGCCCTGTCAGCATGGCAAGGGTTTTGTCCATCAGATGCTTTTGGTCTGGGAAAGGGAGAGGGGCTTTGGCCGTGGCAGAGGAGATGCTTTTCCAGCTGAGCTCCTGGTACAACAGCACTTTGGGCTGAGGCCAGACCCCCCTGGGCTGCCCCATGCTCCAGACCAGCAGCTGGAGGGTGATGCCTGTTCAAACCATCATCCCACAGTGCCTATTCCTGCACAGGAAGAAGGAGCAGCTCTCATGGAGCCCCAGGGGATGTGGGGCAGAGCACGTCGGGAGGTGGGATGGGGAGTGCTGGGCACTGCAGGTGTCTCCAGGGGGAAGGCGTTGCTTTGAACTTTAAAAGTGTCAGAGGATGAAGAGCACCATGGGGGAAGGAACATCGTCCCTGGAAGACACCCCCAGAAGAGCTCAAGACTCTCAAACCACCACAAAGTGGTCACATCTCCACCTTCAATAATCCGGGGAAGCTCCGATGAAGCATCAGACCGTGTGTCCAGTTAAAGGCAAGGAGCCTCCCCGGCGGGCGGGGTGGGGGGTGAGCGCTGTGCTGGTCTGGCCGCCCCCGGCAGGGACTCCTTGGGCCCCGGGGCAGCCCCTGCTGATAACGCCGGGCAGATAAAAGCGGGCGCGGAGGGGCCGCGGCCAGGGAGGAGCCGGCGGATCGCAGGTGAGAGTCTGGCCCGGGCACAGCCGCTTTTCTATCGCAGAGTGTTCGTTTCTCTGCCGGGGACGGGACTGGGGAGCTGGGGCTGGGCTGGGGCTGAGCTCTGCGGTTCCCGCTGCTGCCACCTCGCCCGGGCCGGAGCGCGGCTGGAGCTGCAGGGAGGTCTGGGGCGCTGTGCTCCTGTGCTCCTGTGCTCCTGTGCTCCAGAGGCTGCTCCGCGGGGACGGGGCTCAGCCCGGCGTTTTAGGGCGCCTTTGGGCAGCCTCACAGCGGGTGCTCGGCCCACAGCGCCGGGGTCATACTGGGAGCTGATTGCTTGGAGCAGCCTTGGGAGGTGAGTGCATCAGCTTTGGGAAAAACATCCCAAGCGCCTATTAAACGGCCATTAAATACTTCCCACTCCTTCTGCAGCCCATGCTAAGGGAACAGCTAGGTCATAATTGAATGAATTCTCATTAAAACGCAAATATAAATGCTGTATTTTATAATTATGAGGATAGAGTGATACCCATCTCATGGTTGGCTTCACTCTGCTTCTATTGAGGAGCACAAACAGTTCACTCATGGTGATTTTTGTAGCAACATTTTAAATATTGAAGTATTATTTCCTCTGAACTTTTGGTCTAATTTTTAATCTGAATATCCTCAATCCCAGGCTAATCAGAAATAAAGAGAATACAGAATATGTTTTTATGTGACATCTTGTGTGACATGACTACTTGCAAGGAGGACTCTTGGAACTTAAAGGCAGAGAAACAGAGGTGTAGAGGACCTGCTGTGCTATCCTGGCTCTTCCCTCTCCCCCACCAGATCTCCCTTGCACACTCTGCGTGCTGCCCTGGCAGCAGATTTTGGTCCCTTTGTGTTGCCTCCAAAGTCCCAAGCAGCACATTCCCAGCAGTGCTGGCAGTGTCTGTGACAGGAGCCTGCTCCTTTTCCACATGGCACTGAGGACACCTCTCAGGCAGTGCTCCCTCCTGAAGTGTTGCATTGGGCAGGGGATGCTCCGTGAGCTCCCTGGACCCGTGCTGTCCTCCACCTTGGCTCGGACTTTCCTGATGTATCCACGTGTTCTTGGTTTTCACTTACATTTCTTGCAGGGATGAAGGCAAAAAGCTTCCTGGAGTCGCTGGTGATCCTCAGCCTGTTCCAGGCATCTGTATCCTCTTCCTACGGTATTGTCCTTCCCTCAGACTTTGCAGATCGGGGGATTTTCTGAGTGGAAAAGATAAAGCTGTGTCTGGAAGAGCCTGTCATGCAGCAGCACAGCCCAGAAAAGGTGCCAGAAGGAGCACAGTTTGTATGTGCATCCTGTGGCACCAATCTTGGCTCTTTCAGGTTTTTGCTAGTTCACATCTTGCCTGCTTCCTTAAAATCAGGTAAAAGGAGATCAGTTCCCAGCACTGGTCCATGCCCATGGGAACCATCCCTGGGCCAGCACCTGAGAGAGCTCCCGGGGCCTGTGGAGTGTGGGGATGGAGCAGTCAGTCCCCCTCTTCCAGCCCTGAATCACTGCTTCAAAACATATACAGACTTCCATCTGTTAATTTGCAATGTCAAATCCTTATAAAAAGCACACACCTGCTGTTCATTTGTCTCAAATGGTGGTCCAGGCAACAATTTTTCTCATCAGAACTGTCCAAGAGCTGAGCTCTGAGCTGATCTGGGAAGATATTTAAAAGAAACTGGGGAGATTTGGGAGATATTTATCCTTTTGTGCTATTTTCTGAAGCTTTCTTCTTTCCCAGAAACTGTAGGAAAGTGCTGTCACTCAGAGAAGCCTTCAGGGCCTGTCCCCTCCCTTTTTGTGACCCACAGCCAGCAGATGATGGAGATGAAATTCATTTTGAGGGCTCCTCCCAAGGGCAGGAAGGGGAGCAGTGAAAACGGCAGGAGGTTGCAGGAGAGACTGGGGAAAGCCGTGGGGAAATTGGGCTGTTTATAGAATCAGAGAATCTCAGAATGGTTTGAGTTGGAGGGAAGCTTAGAGTTCATCCCATTCTACCCCCTGCCATGGGCAGGGACACCTTCAACTATCCCAGGTTGCTCCAAGCCCTGTCCAGCCTGGCCTTGGACATTTCCAGGCATGGGACAGCCACAGTTTCTCTGGACAACCTGTTAAAATGCTCTGCTGGTCAAGGGCAGGACAGATGGTGCCTGCACCCCTCACTGTCTGGGGCTGTTTGAAGCCTCCACTGACCAAGGGACTCTTTTCATGCCCAGAAGAGACTCTCAGACTCCCCTAAGGAATATATTGATATGGAAATCTCTGGAGAATGAGCAGCACTTGCCTCCGGCACTGCCGTGTCCAGTCTCTGGGTGCTGGAGGCGCAGAGATGCAGCCTGCGTGCACCCTCACCTCTGCTCCTCCCTTTCCCTGCTCAGATGTGCCTTTGGAGCTGTCGGACACGTCCCTGCTGAGCAGCGTGGCTGAGGCCCGGCAGCTGGTGGATGCTGCCTACAAGCGCACACGGGACCGGTGAGAGCCTGGCTGGGTGTGGCGCATCCCTGTCCCCTGTCCCTGTCCCCTGTCCCTGCCCCCTGTCCCTGTCCCCTGTCCCCTGTCCCCTGTCCCTGTCCCCTGTCCTCTCCTGCACCGCAGCTCCCCGCCTCTCCTCCTCCCGGCAGCACAGGGACAGCGGGGTGGGGAAATCCGGGAGTACAACAGGCTGTCACCCAGCGTTTGTCTGCTCACTCTGATTTTACACCGGTCTGTTGGGTCACCAAGAGCTGTGACTTCCTCCATGCTGCTCCTTCCAGCTCGGTTTTGAGAGAATCACAGAGTGCTTTGGGTTGGAAGGGATCTTAAAGCCCATCTCGTTCAGGCCCCTGCCATGGGCAGGGACACCTTCCACTGTCCAATCTGGCCTTGGACACTTCCAGGGATGAGGCAGCCACAGCTTCTCTGGGCAACCTGTGGCAGGGCTGCCCACCTTCACAGCTGTACCTGATGCTATTGCTGGGCCCTGTTGCACCCTTCAGGGTGCTCTGAGCAGGAGCCCTGAGTTGAGATCAGCACAGGCTCCTGCTTATTTCCAGTGGTTTCCTCCCCTGGATGCAGCAAACAGCTGGACACTGCAGTGAGGACTCTCAGCCGTACTTTGGGAGTATCCAGCTTCCTAACTGCCCATACCTGTCCTCTGCCAGCAGCCACACTCTGAATCCCCTCCTTGGCTTGGGAACTCCTCCAGCTGAGAGGAGGCTCCAGCAGCTTTAGGACAAGGTGATCTGCAGACGTTTGATGCCTTTGGGCAGTGACAGCTATTGGTGATCTGGATATCAGCTGAGCAAGATTTGGTGCCTCATGGATGTGATTTGCCTTCTGGCAGGTGGAGTTGGGCAGTTTCAGAGATTCCCTTCCTGCAAGTCACTTTACTGCTCTGTGGAAGGTGCTGGGAGCAGTCCTGGCCTCTCCCAGTGACTCTCCAGCAGTTCAGACTTAGGACATGCCATGCCTGATGTGTGCAACTGCAGCATCCCTGCCCCTGCCCATTTCAGATTTTGAGTTCTTGTCCCTTGCAGCATAAAGAAGAACCTGCAGGACAATGCCTTGACCCCAGCAGAGCTCCTGAGATATTTTAAGCAGCCAGTGGAGGGGACACGAGCGGCTGTCCGGGCAGCAGATTATCTGCACACCACCCTGAGCCTGCTCAAAAAGAGGCTGCAATGGGCTGTGAGGGGGGACTTCAATGTCACAGGTAGGATCCCCCTTTTCTGGGAGGAAGGCAGAGGAGGAAAACACAGGGCTTAGTTGCTGGGGCTTGGGAGGAGGGAAGGAAAGGGGGTTGTGGTGGGCTGTGACAAATCTCTCCCATGTGGCTGCAGTGAAGCAAAGCTGAGTTATTTTTCTGTGCTCTTTTTTCATCTTAAATATTATTTTGAGATTTTTCAATTAATGAAAGTGTTTTGTGCTCTTCCCTGGTTCCTTCTTCTGTATTGAGGTTCATGTTCCAATGGGTCAAAACATAGAAGGCTTTGGTAGATATTCTGCTGCTTGAGTAGGGAATGAGCAAACCCAGAGATGACTCCCAGCAGCTTGGCCTCAAGGAAGGCAGTTCTTCAGCCAGACCTCAGACGGCACTGAAGTCACGTCATGGGCACAACACTGCCCAAAGAGAGAATAGGGAGATGTGAGAGGACATTTTAGTGCATGTCTGGAGGAGCAACATCCTCTGTGTGATGGAGTCAGGCCAGGCCAGGCTGCTGAGAGAAGGAGGCAAATCAAGGCCAGTGGGAGGAACAGCTCAGGCACACACAGGGAGGATTCTTGCCATGTAAATATGAACTCATGGGGATCATGGAATGGTTTGAGTGGGAAGAGACCTTAAAGCCCATCCAGTGCCACCCCTGCCATGGCCAGGGACACCTTCCACTGTCACAAGATGCTCCAAATCTCATCTAGCCTAGCCTCAAACACTTTCCCAACATTACAGTAAAGCACCGATGGGATAAGACACATCATGGGGTGTTCTGGTTTTGCTCCAGGACAGGATGAGCTGGAAGGTGATGGCAGAACTGACGGTGCAGAGCTCCAGCCTCTCCTTCCAGGACTGCAGAGCCCTGTGAGGGCCACTTGGCTGCCACCTCTCACTCACCTGCCCAGTGGCTTTTTAAACCATGCTATGACCCAGACTGTTGGTGGCAGCAGTGACCAGGAAACCTCCGAGGGATAGGCTGTGGAGTGAGCAGCAGGAGCCAAGAAGGAGTATCTTCCCTATGGAGACAGACTGGGAGAGCTGGGGGTCAGCCTGGAGAAGAGAAAGCTCTGGGCAGACATTAGAGCCCCTTCCAGTGCCTAAAAGGGCTTATAAAAAAAGAAGATGAGACTTTTTACATGGGTAGGTCGTGACAGGAAGAAAGGGAATCACTTTAAACGAAAAGAGGAGAGATTTGGATTATATGTTTGGAAGAAATTGCTGGCTGTGAGTGTGCTGAGGCCTTGGCACAGGTTGTCCAGAGAAATATGTCTGCCCCATGCTTGGAAGTGTCCAAGGCCAGGTTGGAGCAACTTAGGAAGGTGTCCCTGCCCTTGGCAGGGGGTTGGAGCAAGATGATTTTTAAGGTCTCTCCAACCCAAATCATTCCATAATTCTGTGATCCTGTAAGACTTTTCTTCTTGAACTCTGCCCCTTAGCTCCCATGCAAAGGGAAATGTGCACAGCAGAGCACAATGCCCATGGTGAGCCCAACCACATGATGGCAGTTTTTTCAGGCAGCTCCAAACAGGGGCGACACACACTGGAAGCTGCTTCCAGGGGGAGAAACTTGTAACAGCCCCTAGGATGGCTGTGCCTGTATTTTATGGTGGAGATAAAAAGGGATAGGAGAGGAAGTGCCAATGATAGAAAATCATTCTGCTGCTGCATGAGCCTAACGTGATTATAAGTAAGATCTGATCACAGGTTTGCTGCTTTCCAAACCAGAAAAAGCATCTGCTGGTCAAAGAGGATTCTCGACACATCTTTGAGCTGGAAGATTTAAAAGACAGCACATTGTGGTTGTGCAGATGATTCTGGGTAGAGGTACAAGGGTACAGGAAAATCTTTTTCTGAATAAACCCAGCAGGGCCAGGATGTTCCAGCATGTTTTTTTCTCCCTTGTTCCCTGCAAGACTTGCTGACTCCAGCTCAGATGGGGGTGATTTTCAAGGCCACTGGATGTGACCAGCAGGATAAGAAAATAAATTGTGCCTCTTCTGGCTACAGAACCATCACTGGCGAGTGCAACAACAGGTGAGGGGCTGTGTCAGCAGGAGGATGGATTGTTGGATGGCTGGATGGGAGAGGAGGAGAGGAAATGGCCTCAAGTTGCACCAGGGGAGGCTCAGCTTGGACATCAAGAGGAATTTCTTCCTGGAAAGGGTGGTCAGGCATTGGAACTGCCCAGGGTGCTGGTGGAGTCCCCATTCTTCGAGGCGTCCAGGGAAGGACTGGATGTGGCACTCAGTGATCTGGGCTGCTTGTTAAGCTAAATCATTCTATGGATGGATGCATCCTCCATAAGTAGAACTAGACCCACTTCCCTAGGGATGACCCACACAGGCACCTTGTTTATAGGGTTTCACACTCCACAGTATTTCCTAGTAATGTGTAGAGATGTTAATTCCAGTCCTGTTTGGAAGGATCCTGGTGTTGTACCTGAATCAGCTCTTTGCCAAAACAGGAGGAGCCCCATGTTGAGGACAGACTCTTTGACAGGGTCTCCAAGGGTTTCCTGACCTAAATCCATACTGGGCATGATCTAGCCATCCCCTTGCCCCCACAGTGTAGGAGGAAATCTGGGCATATGGGCTGGGAGAGCACTCCTGCACCTCCCATGGCTTGAATGGGAATGTGGGAGAGACATGAGAAGCTGCAGAGCTTGAGGTGTTTTATAGGGATGGTTCAGAAACATTCCCTGTAAACACAGAGCTGGGAAGCTCCAGGGAGCAGCTGAGGCAGAGGAAGGAGCTCAGCCAGCTCTTCCTGCCCCAGGGTGCTTTAGCCTTCAGGGGGTTGTATAAGAACTAAGGAGAGACTTTCCTGCCTCCTCCTACTTCAGGGGGGAATGTGGGCTCTGGGATAAGGACAGGTCCCTTACACCTGATCCAGACCTGAGGCCCTGGGGAAGGTGTACTCTGCTTTGCTCTATCTCTCTACTGCCCAGGGCAGTGCTACCACCCCTTGTGGGTGAGAGGCCACCACAGAACACACTTTGGAGATGCACTCCAAAGAAAGCGTGTTAGTCCTACAATTAAGGTTTTAATGGTCTAATCAAACTAAAATCATAGAGTTACAGAATGGTTTGTGTTGAAAGTGATTTTGAAAATGTTTAAAGGTCATCTAGTCCAACCCCTGCCATGGGCAAGGACGTCTTCAGTAATGACCTTCAAAAAATCACCTAGCACAGTAACCTCACAGTCCAAGTTCCCCAATTTCTGTTCAAGACTATAGGTAATTCCATTCCAAGGCTCTTCCCCTTTTCCCTGGCGTTCAGCTTCCAATTTTGTTTTCCAACCACAGTCTGAGGTTAAGGGCCTTTATTCAGGCTGGATGACATCAGGGGCACTTGAGTTCTTGCCTGGGAGAAGCTGAGGCTTGGGGCAAATTATTTAAGTTCTCTTCCAAGCTAAACAATTCTATAATTATTTTTGTTATTGTTATTAATCCTAAGGTTTATAAGCACCAAACTTTTAGAGCTGCAGCAATTCCCCAGCCACAGTGTGCTCCCATTCCAGGGTCCGTGCTTCTCTATATCTACAAGCTCTTGGCTCCAACTGTTTGCTGTTTTTCCATTGCCTCTGACAGGAGAAACCCATCCCTAGGAGCTTCCAACAGAGCCCTGGCCAGGTGGCTGCCAGCAGAATATGAGGATGGTGTGTCCATGCCCCGTGGGTGGACAGAAGGAAGGCGTTTCTCTGGATTCCCCCTTCCACTGGTAAAGTTTGTAACAGTCTTAGAATACAGTGTCAGGCCTAGGGATTGTCAGTTCTAGGACAGGCTGCAGGCATCAAAGGGCTCATCCACCAGCTGGAATCGTAGATCAGGTTGGAGTAGCTTAAATTCACCAGTTGCAGGATGATGGTCTGAGAATATCCAGGGGGATCTATTAGAAATGCTTTCTAAGTCCCATGCCTTCAGGAAAAGCAAAGGAAAATTAATCTAATTGCTAAAGAATCACAGGAAGAATACAGAATTACACAATATATTCTTTTAAATTGAGTGCATTTAAGCCAAATTATTTTACTTACCTTTTTTGATTTGATTTGTGGCAGTTGTTGTTTTCTGAAAACTAATTATGCCAGAGGATGAAGTGAGCCAGGGAATCCCTGGAACAAAAGATGTATGATCAGAAATGCTATGTGGGGGTGCCCAGGTGGGTGAAGTGCAGGTTGTGGCTCTCACGGCACCTGGATGTGAGCAGGGACACTGTGAGGTGGTTGCTGGTCACTTGAACTTGCAACAACAGCTCTGAGGAGCTGGGGTTGTTTTCATGGATTTATTGTACTTCCTAATCCTCCTCCACAGCACAGTGTCCACTTTTTCTGTAGTAACAAATGAAGGTGGGGGAACAGTGACAGCTGGGGAAGGGATGAGAAGGGAGGACAGCTTCAAGGTAACTTTCAGAAATTCCCTGGAGCTATTTTTCCTACATTTCTATTGAAAAAAAGGTCTTTTAAAATTTGTTTTGTCTCCCTTTCCCAGGCTTGTGTAGCTGTTTTTTTAAGTCCATCAAGGGACAGTGTTGGTTGGCCTGGAGGCTCAGAACCCTGCCTGGAGCCAGAGCAGTGTAGTGCTCAGCAAAGGGCATTTGGTGATAGTAACACCTTCCTGCACAGACAGAAGTGCCCTGGGAATTTTTGCTGATGACCCCACAACTGGATGCACCCATTCACACACATCAATTCCCACCAACATGTTCTGCCTCCATCTCTGCAGGTCCGACAAGTGTCCAATGAGATTGTCCGCTTCCCCCCAGAGCAGCTGCGGATGGACCAGCAAAGATCCCTCATGTTCATGCAGTGGGGCCAGTTTATTGACCACGACCTGGATTTCAGCCCAGAAACCCCAGCCAGAGTCCCCTTTGGTGGTGAGACAGACTGTGACACCAGCTGTGCCAAGGAGCCTCCCTGCTTCCCCATCCAGGTACAGGCAGCCTCCTTCTTCCAGGGGAGGAAGGGAGAGGGCATCTGCCTTCTGACTGGGAGATGTTGGTGGCTCTCCCCGTCCTTGGCCATGGATGAACATCCTCCAAGAACAGGCCAAGGAAAACAGAGCACTCTGTGTGGTGGCAGTGCTGTGTTCCAGGGTCTCTCTCTGGGTTCAGGCACAGGCACAGCCTTTGCCAGGTTTCCAGGCATTTGCCCATCTCCCTCAGCAATGTGGTTTTCTTTGGCGCTGTAGTGCAAAAGTAGCACAGGTGATGCCTGGAAAACAGAAAGTGTCACAGACAGACACTGGAGAGTGTCAAAACCCCAGAAAATCCACAGGATTTAAGTGCTCTCTACATGGGACAAGGGAGTGCTGAGATCTCCCAGCAGTGCCTGTGGCATTAGCAGGGGTCACATCATGGTCTCTGCTCCAGTAGATCACAGAATCATTGGGGTTGGAAAAGCCCTCCAGGATCATCCAGTCCAACCTGTGCCTGATCCCCACCTTGTCCCCAGCCCGGAGCACTGACTGCCACATCCAGGCCTTCCTTGGACTCCTCCAGGGAAGGGAACTCCAAACCTCCCTGAGCAGCCCCTTCCAGTACCCAACAACCTTTTCCATGGGGAAATTCCTCCTACGCCCAGCCTGAGGCTGCTCCTTCTCCTCCTGTCCTTATTCCCTGGGAGCAGAGCCCAACCCCCCCAGCTGTCTCCTCCTGTGAGGGAGTTGGGTAGAGCCACAAGGTCCCCCCTGAGCCTCCTTTTCTTCAAATCACATCCATGTTCCTCCTGCAGCCCTGTTCTCCTGCCTTTGAAGTTCTGCTGCAGCTCTGACTCCCACATGTCCTCCTAATTTCTCTCAAGGAAAACTATGATGGGATGGAACATCACTGAGTATTTCCCTGACATGCATTTGAGAGTGCTGAAAGGGTCAACAGTTCTGGTGACCAGTTCTGGATGACAGCTGTCTACGGTGCAGATATAAGAAAACTGAGTCTTAAAGATGCAATCCAATATATTTGCTTTCAGGGGAAAAGCTATAGGAATCCATAGGACTTTAGGGAAATCTAAGTGTCTCTAGGCTGTTTAGGATTTGGGCTCCAAAAGCAGCATCTCTGCTGTCAATCTGACCCTTCATCTCAAGATTTATGCTGGAAGCTTACACCCTGTGAGAGGGTTCCTGCCTGGCTCCATCTCCTGAGTGACTGATGAATTTTCTTTTCTCTATCTGCAGATCCCACCCAACGACCCCCGAATCACCAACAGGAGGGATTGCCTCCCTTTCTTCCGCTCAGCTGCCGCCTGCACGGGGGGCAGGGGGGTCCGGGAGCAGATCAACGCGCTGACCTCGTTCCTGGATGGCAGCGTGGTGTACGGCAGCGAGGTGGCCGTGGCCGAGCGGCTGCGGGACCGGAGCAGCCAGAGGGGCCTCCTGGCTGTGAACCACAACTTCACAGACAGGGGCAGGGCGTACATGCCTTTTGGTCCCATGAGGAAGGAGCCTTGCCTCAAGGCCAGCGGCACAGCTCGAATCCCTTGTTTTTTTGCAGGTGAGTTGTGTGCCTGCACCCCAAGCACGGAATCTGGAGCAGACAATTCCACCAGCTCCAGTTCCCTTCTTTAGTTGTTTGTTGTTTTGTTTTGTTTTGTTTTTTTAATTTAAGCAGGAAATAGAATGGAGTAATCATGAAAGACTGATACAGGCTCTGACAGGTAGGAGGAAGGTCTTCACCATCTCCAAGTCTTCTTTGTGAGGATAAACCTGAAGTGGAGGTGTCCCATCCGTGCTCAGCAACTCTGGTGTAGGGCCCAGAGTGACCTAGGAACCACTGCCATGGCAGAGTCAAGCAGTCACAGCAATGACAGCCTGGCCTGGAGGCAATGGCTGGTCCGTACTGGTCCTTCTGTACTTGTCTCCATCCCAGCAGGATGGGAACATGTGTGTGCTGGGTCACAGCAGGAAAACTTGTATGTCCCTGCTGTACTATGAGAGGAGCTCACATCCCAGCTGGAATGAGAATGAGGCTGATACTAGACCAAGGCAGCCTTTTAAGGTGTGTTTCTACCACCGTGAAGGTTGCGGGAGCACTGGGAGCACTCTGGCTAGGCCAGGCCATCAGGACACCCTCCTGCTACATTCATCCTTTGTCATGCTTTTGGTATCCCCTTGACCCCTTCTTCAACCCAAAATAACTCCTTTGGTCCCGGGCATGGTCTCCTAAAGCCAGACAGGCTCCCAAAGCCAAGTCTTCCCTCCAGCCAAATCCCTGCACAGCCACTACCCTCTCCCCCACTGCCTCCTTTTGCCATGTTCTGACCCCAGCTCACAGACAAAACTGACCCTATGGATCCTTAGCACTATTCCCTTCTCCTGGTACTGCTACTGAGGACCAGAAGGTTTCCACAATCCTGTGGGACCCCAGAGAGGGATGCTTCTGATGTATCTCATCAATTAGTATCTCACTCCCTGGCCTATTTCTTTCGGAGAGCAAGGCTCTCCAGCTGGCTCCTGCTGGTTCTGGCCAGACCAGGCTGCTTGTGGCACTGCTGGAGAAACCTTGAGGGCATGACAGGTCTCATCAGCTGTGGAGCTGCTTTCTACTCCCTTGGCCCCTTTCATATCTGCCGAAGTTCCTCTGAACATCCCCATGGTCCTTGGAATCCATCAGCTCCCTCCTTTAAAGCTCATGATGTTTCATGCTCCCTCTGGGCTCCAACAGCAATCCCCCTGCCCCACAAGTTGTTCCATGTGTACACCTGCTCTGTGCAAATCTCTCCTTGGTGAGGACTGCGCAGGACCTGTGGCCAAAGGCAGGTGCCCAGTGAGAAGCAGAATGGGCAGCAGCATCAGATATTTCCCAGGAGGGGCTTCTGGCCCCCGTGGACTCTCAGCAAGGAGCAGTTCCTGTTCCATGGCTGGAACAGACCCATTAATTCATCAGTTCAGGCTGCTTCAGAAGCGCCTTTGAAAATTCAGTGTCTTATTTGTGACTTTTCCGGTCCCTGAGAAATGGGGGAGTTTTACATGTGCAGTTGCCTCCCAGGGCTCAGCGTTTCCTCCCAGAGCTCTGCTGGAAGCTCTGGCTGGATGCATTCTGCTCATGGAAACCTCACAGTGCTGCTTTTGTTCCTCCTTCCGCAGTTCCTCAGAGGCAGCCTTTGAGAGTGGATGAAAAGGGCTCTGTGCCAAGTGCAGGAGCAAATCCCTCTATTTACTGTGGGACAAGGGAACTACATATGACATATTTACTTTTCTCTGAGTGTTTGTCTGTACTCTCATCACCTGCTTGATCTTGCATTTCCTGCCCCAGATGTTTGAAGAAGGATTTGATATTTCATTGTGATGCTCTTTGTAATTTATTCCTCCAAGTTGACTCATTTTGATTTTCCTTTTACTCCCCAGAGAGCCTGTTTGTGACAGTCACCTTGCTTTGGCCACAGTTTCCGCTGGTCTGAAAAAGACCTTCTGACTTTCAGTGCTTCCTTGGCTATCTTGACTTCCCTCTGCCCAAATGTCTCTGATATGGGAGCCTGGAGAACACCTACTTGTATTTAACTTTTTAAGTTAATGCTCCCGGCCCTTCACTGAAACTTTCCCCATCTCTCTGTGATTCTCAGCACAGTCAGGACAGCACCTGTCTTTTGTTGCCTCAGCAGAAATTCAACTTTTTCCTGGTGCTGTCCAATCCTTGGTTTCTCTCTCCTCCTCTGTGTTTCTTACCCAGTTTCTTCACAACACAAATATTGAGACATCTAAAAGTTCTTCTGTGTGTGCTTCCCAATGTGACATTCCCACTCCAGTGTTGTGTGTGCCCCTCCCAGGTGACACCCGTGCCAGTGAGATGCTGGAGCTGGCCTGCATGCACACACTCTTCCTGCGGGAGCACAACCGCCTAGCTGGAAAGCTGAGGAGCCTCAATCCCCACTGGAATGATGAGAGGCTCTACCAGGAGGCACGAAAGATCCTGGGAGCCATGATCCAGGTACCAGCCATCATCCCACCTGTCCTGGCCCTGCCTGCAGTCTCACAAGGTTCACTGAGCTGTGCTAATGGGGGGTGGCCAAAGGGTGCAGGATTTTGGGGTGAAAGGACCAAATTCTTTCCACCATCTGCTTTCGAGCAAAGCAAAGTCACACAGAGATACATGAAATGACAAGCACAGAGGGGTCCCCTGTAATCTTTGATGTCCCTCTACTGTTAAATTTACAAAGTACTTGATGAGATTTTTAATGGCACATTTTTGTTTGAGAAACAGACAGAAAAGTCAGAGGAAAAGCTTTTCTAACTGTGCCTTGTACCTTGTAAAAGTAGTACTGGAAATTTGGATTAAAATTCCTCGGGTTGTGGATCCCCTCCTCTCAATGATTCCCTGCCCATGGCAGAGGGTTGGAATGAGATGATCTTAAAGGTCCCTTCCAACACAAACCATTCTGGGATTCCATGAAGAAGCCCCACGTGCTGGTGGGTACAGCCAGTCATGGTATCTCCTTTGTACTGGGCTGCACTCAGACATCCCCTGAATGCGATCTTGGGGTCACACTAACACTTCTGTGTTTGGGAGGGAGCTCCTAAAGTCTCTCGTCCAGCCTCCAGTTTGGAGCAGGAATCGCCTCAAAGCGAGATGAGGTTTTACATCTGGCAGGAAAGGCTAGATCCTATGAGAGAAAGGGACATCGGGTTTCCTAAGGCACTGCACCTCCTTTGAAGCCTGTATTCTGAGCTGCTTTAACAAAAAAAAAAACCCAAAACACCAAAAACAAAACAAACCCAGGAATATCAAAATGTTTATGTTTTTATGCTGTCAATTTAAATATTGTTGTATTGTTGAAAAAATATGTTGGGCAAGGCAAACACCCAAAGGATTGTCCTAAAAAGCATCATCTGCATCATTGTGTTTACATCAATGGTTTCATCTTCATGCGGTAATCAGACAGTTAATCCATTTTCTCCTACTGACACAGATTTTTTTTTTTTTTTTTAAATTATATTGTGCTGCCTCCTCAATATCACAGAGAGACATGAGAGCAGAGTTGGAAGTCTCTCCTGTGGGAGGACTCAGGGAGCTCCCTATGGGTGGTGCTACCCCCGTTATCTGCCGATGTTATCTTTGCTATCTGAGGCACAAAGGGTGCAATTCTGCCTACCTGATGGGAACGGTGGCAAAGAGCCAATATTTAGGAGGATTTGGCAGGCTTTTATCTTCACAGAATCACAGAACCAATTTGATTAGAAAATACCTCTGAGATCATTGAGTCCAACCTATTATTATGTTGCTCTGACCTGCCAAGAGTGTTGTGGCAGAGAGAACGTGAAAAACAACTTTGCTTCCACAGAAACTGATGGCCAAGACATAAACAGTTCACCCTTTCCTTGTTTCCCTCTAGATCATAACCTACAGGGACTACCTGCCTCTCCTATTGGGATGCAGGTTCCGCACGTTTATTCCTCACTACCGGGGCTACAACGAATCTGTGGATTCTCGGATATCCAATGTATTCACCTTGGCTTTTCGCTTTGCTCACGCCTCAGTCCCTCCAACTGTTGTCCGCTTAGATGAATATTACAGACCCATAACTCCTGAAATTCAACTCAGAACCTCCTTCTTTGCCATCTGGAGGATCATTCGAGAAGGTAAATCCTTTTCTGCAGCTCTGCAGTGGGGGTTTATTTCATTCCTCCTTTCCTGCCTTCTCTTTATGAGCTCCTGCTTCAGTCAAATTTAAAAGCATTTTGTGTTCAATGTATTAAATGGCCTTTACTACCAGCCAGAGTTGTCCCAACAGAGCTGTCCCCTGTAGACAAGGGCAGCCCATTATGTTCCAGAATGGTCTGATCACTTCATTGCTCTGGCCTCCAAGAACATTATTCAAAGTATTTCTTCTTAATTCTTTAAGTGCAGGGAAATTTATTCTCATGTAGTAGAAGCTTATAATTAAATATAAGCTATGCTCACCTCTCTGGAGCCTTTTAGCCACACACTGGCTTCCCTGCACTGCTCACATGCCCCTGCTTCAGGTGTAATTGATCCCAGTTTCCCTGTGCCCCCCCTCTGCAGGTGGGATTGATCCCTATCTCCGGAGCCTCATGGCCAACCCGGCCAAGCTGATGACGCAGCAGCAGATGGTGGTGGGTGAGCTCCGGGACCGGCTCTTTGAGCAGGTTGAAAGGATTGGGTTTGATTTAGCGGCCCTCAATATGCAGCGCAGCCGGGATCACGGCCTTCCAGGTAAGTCAGCTGTGGGAGCAGAGCTTACAATGAAAAACAAGTGGAAATCAGGCATTTTTGTGATTAAACATTGAGAAGCTTCTCCAGCCCATGCTTGGCTGAAATTACTCAGGATTTGGGTTCAGTGATCCTTATGCATCTCTCCCAATGCAGGATATTCAGTGGTTCTGTGGTGCTCTTTCCCAAACCTTTTCCTTGTTTCTGAACAACCCCAGGTAAGTGGGTGGAGGTTGAGCACTGAAGACAAAGCCTGGCTGAAGCTGCATGAGAGACATGGAGACAGAAGAATGTGGGGAGTTGTACAGACCAGAGTTTGGTGTTCAGTGACTGACTCATTTCTATTGTCCAAGTGGGAAAAAAAGTGGTAAAATAGTTCAGCAACAAGTTTGGAGGAGTGGAATTAGGGCTGTAAGTCCCCTCTGACTTCTCTGCAACCATCTGTAGTGGTCCACCCCAGCCATGCATGACTGGAAGAGCAGATTCCAATATGTAAAGAAAATCTCATCATAATTTCTCTATTAAATCTGTGTCCCAGAGAAAAGCAACAACCAAGCATTTCAGAACCACTCTCAGGGCTCTGAAAGGAGCAAAACCAGTGTAATGGCATTGCAAGATGGTCTTGAGAAATAGATTGTTGATTGCACTTCAGACCTGGCTCCTGGGTGGGTTCTTGCCCAACAGTGTCGTTAGGTTGAGGTAAGAGCCCAGAGCTGCTGTGTCAGCAACATCCTGAGAGACGCAACAGGGCTCCTGTTTGAAACTGGGATGAAAACTGAGCTGGATCCATGGGTTTTAAGCCAAATGAGAGGCTTTGCAGTACATCCAGGTGCATCATCAGCGCACAGGATTGCTCTACCTTGGCCACAACAGAAGGTTGTGATTTTTTTCTGTGCCTTATTAAGGAACACCATCATGCAGAACTTGATCAGAACCACAAATCCTGTGTTTCCAGACCTGACATGGTGGGAGTGACATGTATTTCTAATGAATTTGGGTTTAGCTTTAGGTCTCAGCCCACCTATGTGTGCTGTACTCCCTTGTATTAGACATCCATGAAGGTGGTGATGGAATAGGAAGGTCAAAACCCTCCCCAGTTAATTTTCTAGTTAAGCAAATTCTCAGTGTCCCGGAATTGTTTGAGAGTGGTGTCATCCAGGTACTATATGCTGTGTCTTTTGCTCCCAATGCTCCCTGTTTTTTAGACATAAGACAGTAGGTTTGGATTGCATATCAGAAAAAAATTCTTTCCTGTGAGGATGGGGAGGCCCTGTCACAGGGTGCCCAGAGAAGCTGTGGCTGCCCCATCCCTGGAAGTGCTCAAGGCCACATTGGATGAGCACTCTGGGATAGTGGAAGGTGTCCCTGCCCATGGCAGTGGGTAGAATGAGATGAACTTTATTATCCCTTCCAATCCAAATAATTCCATGATTCCATGACATCCTGCATACAGCCGAGGTATTTGCTGCAGCATCATCTCATCTCCCCCACAAGGTGCAGAATTATGCATCAGTTGTGGCCCAGTGGATTTTTGGCTGTTTGCAGTCCAGAAAAATTAGTCCAGCTGGCAAAGTCTGGTGGCTGAAGTAACTTGGGCTGTGTGAAGTGGGTGGCTTGTCCCCATGGCTGGACAGGGACCAGCTGTGGAGAAGCACTTGGTCATTCTACTGTTGTACAGAGAGAGGGGCCTTCAGCATCTTGTTCACTTTCAGTGAAGGTAACATCAGTTACATCCCTGCTGAGTGGAGCAGAACATTGCTGGAAGGAGGTGGAACAACTCCCATCTGCAAAGACATGGCTCTCACAAAACAGCATTGAAAGGCCAGGCAGTAGGAACTGGCTCTGGAGGAGCGGGGAGGCAGTAGCTGTAACAGAAATACAGAAAAATGTTTTAAACATTTTGGTACCCTACCGATGTCCCAGCTTTGGGAAAAAGGGTGAAAAGTCTTTCCAGGAGGGGGTAGCACATTACTGCTCTATCTGCTCTGACATCCAACTACTTGCAGGTTACAGCTCCTGGAGAAAATTCTGTGGGCTTTCACAGCCCTCTGGAGTGAAGTCACTTGGTCAAGTGTTGAGGAATCAGAACCTGGCGAGGAAGTTCCTGCAGCTCTATGGGACACCGAAGAACATTGACATCTGGATTGGGGCACTTGCAGAGCCCTTTGTGAAAGGAGGCCGAGTTGGGCCTCTCATGGCTTGTCTCATTGGCACCCAGTTCAGGAACATTCGTGACGGGGACAGGTAAGAGGGGAGCTGGGTACCCAACCCTAAAGTACAGGGAGGCTGGAGTTTATGCAGATTCCTTCATGCAGATCTGAAAACTACTTCAGTTGTTTGTTGCTTTTTTTTTCAGTACTCCTTCAAAAGTTTCATTCTCTTTGTAGTAATGTTCTTACTCCCTGCCAGGTTGAGATCCTGGGCTGAGATCCCTTCCCAGCAAAGAGATATCTCACTATTTCTTCTTCCCTCCCCCAGTTCTGAACTGGAACCCTCTGTTCTGTTTGGTCTTTGCCTGTGATGGATGTGATGGGTTGGAGTTTTGACAGCCAAAATCACTTCAGCAGTGCTGAGGTTTCAACACACCTGAATTCCTACTCCTCACTGAGGTGGCTCAGGGGCTTCAGGTGCAGCAATGAGTTATGTTCTCCATTTTAAGCTTTCTGAAGCAAGATCCCTGTACCTGCCAGCAATATTGCCTGAAAATGGGATCACAACCCATGTTTCTGGGAAGCAGTTCTGCTGAGAAAGACTTAGAACGAGCTCAAACCCCAGGATGAGGAGCTTAGAGTCAAATAGTCTGTCGCACGTGTAGAAATTCTCTTCTTGGCGAGAAATGAACCCTTTTCCAAAAAATTGAATAATTACAGGGCTTGTTCCAACATGGCAATCATTTGGCTGTAATCACAGCCTGTGCACAGTCTGTGCAGCCTTTCCTATTTGAAAGAGGGTACCTGGGCCTCATCTGAGGACAATTAATTCAATTGCAGCTTTGTTACCTGTTCATGGCCAAAAGAAAAGCACGATAATTATCCAGCTGGTGAGTCAGGGCTCTTGATTTGAATAACAGAAATTTGGTTTTGGCAGAAGAAACGAATGTTAATGAGAATTAATATTGTGGGAGTCATCAATGTGAAGAAGGCAGAGGGCAAAAATCTTGTCTTCTTTCTCCTGCAGGTTTTGGTGGCAGAACCCTGGGGTTTTCAGTCCTCGCCAGCGCTGTTCATTGGCCAAAATCTCCTTGTCACGAATAATATGTGACAATACCCACATCACTAAAGTATCAAGGAATATCTTCCGGGCTAACAGATACCCCCATGGCTTTGTGAGCTGCAGTCAGATCCCAAAGCTGGACCTCAGACCCTGGAAGTCAAAGAGCACCAAGGAGCAAGGTATGATCTGCAAACAGCAGCAGGTCCTGCCTGCAGACCCCTGAGAAAGCCAGACCCTGAGGTATTAAACTGAGCTGCCCAACATGTGACTGGACCTGTGTGCCAAGGTGCAGCTTTAGGTGCTCCAGTTCACCAGGTGTACTTAGAGTGGCTCCTACCAAATGCAGATTTTCTGGCACACCAAGCCAAGTGCCCTATTCTGGGGACTTTTTCTAACGAGGAAAGGCTGAGGGAGCTGAGGCTGTTCAGCCTGGAGAGGAGCCCCAGCTGAGAGGGGCCCTCAGCCCTGGGTGTCCCTGTGTGCAGGGAGGGCAGAGCAGGGCCCAGGCTCTGCTCCAGGGCCCAGCAGTGGCACCAGAGCCACGGGCAGGGACTGAGCCCAGCAATTCCCCCTGCACAGGAGGCACAACTTCTGCCCTGGGCAGTGCCCAGCCCTCAACAGGCTGCCCAGGGAGGGGCTGGAGTCTCCTCAGCGGGGATATTCCAGAGCCCTCTGGACACAATCCTGTGCCCTGTGCTCTGGGATGGCCCTGCCTCAGCAGGGACCTGGCACCAGTGACCTGCTGTGCTCCCTTCAGGCCTGAACCAATCTGGAATTCTGGGATTTTTTCCTAATTAACAGACTTTCCATTTAGCTCTTCAGTGTTGATGCCAGGGTTTCCTGCATGGGAAACAATACCCAGACTGACAAGGCTGCTCTGTCTGTCTGTCGAGATGCTGTTTATCAGTACTCCTTGTAAGGTCAACAGCAACTCAACATTTGAAAATAAATTCCTGGTCTATGGAAGGGTTTCTGGTTTTGATGTCTGCTTGTACAGTTGTTGCCTATTTTTACACTGTTTCTCTCACCTGCTTCAGGATTTGTAAAATTCTTGAGGTCCAATTCCTTCCAGAATTCTCCCTGAAATCCCTGCAAAGTAGCTGTAGAGTGGCTCTCCCTGGAGAAGGGCAGACTGTTCCAGTGCCTTTTCCAAACAAAACATCCTTCCTTTCCTCTGACAGTCATGTCCTGCCACACTCTCATAATACCAGTTTTTGATCCCTTCCTTTCCAGTCTAACCTGTGGAAACAAATCACACAAGGTATCAGGGAGCTATGGCAGGCTCTTTTCTGTTAACACAATGCTTTTTATCTCCTCTAGAAAAAGATTCTGGTGACTTTAAATGCTGAACATTGAGGATTTCCAAGATGTCCAGACTTGGGAAGCTGCTGAGGTGAATTATTAATTTTTACTGTGTTTATGCTTTTACTGCCTGCAATGTATGGGCATGGTTCTGTCATTTGTTCAGCTTGATTTGCATGAAGCCTTTACAGTGGGATGGAGCCCAGGAATAAAAGAACTTCATGAAGAGATATCCCAGATCTGTGAAATCACTCAGTATCACAAAGCCAAGTGAAATGGGTTGTCCAGAGGCTGATCCCGAATCACACCAACTGCTGGTTTAGGCCATGAAACCACACAATGCTTCATCAAGATTTACGGTCAAACACATATTTTGGACCTTCCTTTTAAATTTTTCAACTCCTGCAGAATAATCCAGGGCATTGGAATGATAGTTGATTTTTGTTCTCCAGTTTTTTTGTTTGAAAGAAATAAATTCTTCGATTTCCAGAGAAAATGTACTAATGGCAGGATGCCTTTGAGAGAAGAAGAAATAGTTGTCCTACACCCGAAGCATACTGTTCTAAAATGCCCTGTGTCAGGTTTTGCTCCAATACAAAAGGAAGAAATTTGCCATATGGCTGAGAGTTTTTTTCACTATTATTTCCCATAGTCCAGAATGCCCAAAACATCCTCTGATGTGACAGAAACCTGTAACAAGTTACTGGAGCTGGCATGAGCCAGAGTGACTCAGCACTGGCCTGTAGAGCCGGTGGGATGTGGCCTGGCAAAGATAAGAGCAATCTGAACATATAAGAAAGTAAAAACTGTTCTGGTTTCAATCCAGCATTTTCTCTTTTCCTAAGAGGGATCAAACCCACTTTCTCCACCTTCTGTAGCCTGCTGTATTCCTGTTATTGCTTAATAAATTGCAATTTTGGGCTGAGGCCAAGATGTTCTTTGCATTTCACAAAAGGTGTAGCAACCACACAAGTCGAGGATGGTGGTAGGTTTTCAGTGGGAATATTGGGGAAAGGCAGTTCCAGAAGCTGTGTATTGCTAATGAAAGAAGGTATTTCTTGCTGAAGCCTCTGACCCCAACTCCTGTGTGATGCAGAACTATGAAAGTCAGCACTGATGGGTGGGAAGTAGTGACTGGGGTGTCCCAGTCTCTCCAGATCTGGTTTGCCACTCCTGGTTGTCTAATGGTGACATAGCCTGGTGTCTGTTCAGCCCCTTGCGGACAGAGTATTTATTACCTGTTGACTTCAGCAGTTCTCCTCTGGGGGAGGATGTGACTGGCTCAAAATCACCCATAACCCCTCTATGTGCATTGAGCACAGATGGCTGATTTTTTTTTCTTTTTAGCCAAGCTGAAATTTGGACAATTTGATTTACTTTATCAACTTGATCAAACCTATGTAATGCTGGTACAGCAACATGGGGACTGTCCATAGACTGCCTGGCATGTGCCTCCCTTGGCCGGTGGAGCTCCTGAGGTGGGAGATGCCTCCTGCAGGAGCTAGGATGGGATGGTTTGCCTTGATCAGCTTCTGCTGCTGCTTTCAGAAGGGCAGCTCTCCCTCCCAGCTGTTGAGGCCTCTCATTCACTATCTTTCCCACCAGCAGCCTCCCCCAGCTGTTTCAGCTCAGACCTGGATGTCCATCCCAAGTTCATCCTGTCAGGTCCTTCTCCCAGTGCCAACTACATTTTTCCTCAGTGGATGCCCACCAAGGTGCTCAGTGGGCTGCAGCACAGAGCTGCAAAGACAGGCTGAGAAAGCTGGATCTGCTCAGTCTGGAGAATGGGAGGGGGAGTGATTTCAGTCTCTCTAAGGAGTGAAGGTGGACACTTCCCACAGGCTCACAGGGAAAGGACAAGAGGTAACAGATGCAAGTTACAACAAGGGAGGTAATCTTTAGACAAACACAAACATGGTTCCCTGTGATAGTGGTGTGATGCAGACACAGGGATGAGAGAAATCTTGGGGTCTCCAATCTTGAGTATTCTCCCAAACTGTCTAGGCCTTGAGCAAGTTTTCTGGATTTTCCATTAACCCTGCTCTCAGTAGCTGGTTGGCCTGCAGACCTCCTGGTGTCCTTTCCCACTTCAATCTTCCTGTGATTTACAGTGATAAATTGTTTTACTTCCTAGCCAGAGTTCACCCGTCTTGGCTCTGAGCTATCCCATATACGCAAGTCCTGCAGCCCAGGCTGTTCCATGCTGTTGCATTCTTTTCTGTCAAAGCTGTCTTGATACCACAGAAATCTTCATGAGCTGGAACACTTCTTCTTCGAAAACCTCTTCTCTTATCATTATAAGCACTTCCAGCCATGTCTTTTCTCATAAATTGGTCTCCAAAGTGAATCTGTGCCTTGTAAAACTGAGGGTTATATAGATTCATCATGGAACTGCAGCCAGAGCATCTTAAACCATTTCCTCTGTCTTGATGACCTTTCCCTAATATATTTATCCTGGAATCCCTCTGAAGGTTTTAGTGTCAATGTTAATGACTCTAAGTGAGAAGTAAGTGATTAATTTCCTTTTTATCTGTTCATACTTTGGAGGCCGGTTACTGATGCTATCCTTGGCCAGATCCAACACTGCCCTTCAATAACTTATCATAGAAACATGGAATATTCTGAGTTGGAAAGTCCAACTCCTGGCCCAGAATAGACACCCCATCAGTCCCAACCTGTGCCTGATAGCATTGCCCAAATGATCCTGGAGCTCTGGCAGCCTTGGGGCCATGTCCATTCCCTGGGGAGTCTGTTCAGTGCCCAGCATGCTCTGGGGGAAGAACCTTTCCTGATATCCAGCTAAGCCCCCCAGCATAGCTCCAGCTGTTCCTTCAGGTCCTGTCCCTGGTTACCAGAGAGAAGAGATTGGTGTCTGCCCCTCTGCTTGTTCCAATCTGTTTCAGAGTAAATATTTAATGCCAGCAGTTTTCAGTGGGAATCACTCCCATTTCAAAATCCAGTCCTCATATTTTGTGCTGGAATCATTGCTTTGCATTTGGAAGTCACTTGTGTTCTTCAGCTTCACCAACTCCTCTCTCTCATGTTGCTGTGCAGACAGCAATCTGTCCCCTTCTGAGCCTTTATATGGTGAACATGACAATTTTCTTGATCTTTTCCCACCACATTAGATCACTTTCCCTGGCTCCCCTCTCTCTTCTGACAAATGTGTGGCTGAGCAGATCTGGAGAGTGAAAGAGTCATTAAAACTTTGTGACAAAAGCTCACAGTGGGAGCAAGTCCCTCCTCTCCCTATCTCAGATTCACTTAAATTGAGCCAGGGTGCAAAAACCCAGGGGCAGAAGGGAGTCAGCAGGGTGTGGACACACCTGGTCTGGAGGCTGGAATCTTCATTAGAGCTGCAGTTTCTGAAAACACTTTTCAGGTTAGGCAAGAGCCAACTGCTTCTGAAAGGGGAGCAGGATGGATCCCGGTGCTGGGGATCCTTGCAACAGGAGAAAATTATTGCTGGGGATTTTGGCATCTGTTTGGAGCCTGAATGTTGTGTTACATCTGAGCTGCCTGTCTGTCCGTGGTGAATTAGGAATGTCTTTGCCTTTCTCCATACTCATCAGAGACATTTACCACTTGTTGCAATCAAAGACCTCCTTAATCTGCACAACTCACTGAAAGGAGGGTGCAGCCAGAGGGGATCTGGGCTCTACTCCCAGGAAACAGGGAAAGGAGGAGAAGGAATGGCCTCAAGTTGCACCAGGGGAGTTTCAGGGTGGACATCAGGAGGAATTTCTTCTTGGAAAAAGTTGTCAGACACTGGAAGGGGCTGCCCAGGGAAGTGGTGGAGTCCCCATCTCTGAAGGTGTCCAAGGAAGGACAGGACATGGCACTCAGTGCTCTGGGCTGGTGACAAGGTGGGGGGATCTGTCACTGGTTGGACTCAATGATCCTGGAGATCTTTTCCAACCTCAGTGTTTCTGTGAAGTCTTTGAAAATTGCTGACAGTGACTTACAATAAACCTTTTCAGTGGTTTGGGAACTGTTGTGAACTTACAGACTTCCTTGTCCCTGACATTCTGGGTGGGTTTCTATGTGCCAAGTTGTGTCAAAGGTTTTTTTCTACAGCAGGAGCCTGACAACAGCACCCTGGTTTGGAAACCATGGCCATCCTTGTAGGACAGCCATTCCACTCCTTTCACTGGCATTACATTTTAGGAACCTCTCTCTGGTAGGTGAGGATGAACCAGTTGTGCATCAAATCAACCTTCCCCCAGTTGCAGAAGACCATAATTTTGTATAGATGAGATACAGGAAAGGCTGACAGGGAACTGTTTGCTGGATCAAACCTTGGAGAAGCAGAAAGAAGCCATGGTTTTTCTCTAAGCACTGGCTCCCACAGGGACCTGGTCTCTTCAAGCACCAGTTCAGAGGGTCCCAGTGTGCATACATGGGGCTCTCATAGTGTCTATGTGCAAGGACAGTTCAGAGGGCATGGAGAAGCTCTTTGCTTTGGCTGCCTCTCCTGTGGTTGCAGGGAAGAGCTGACAAGTGAGGCTGCAGTCACCTCTCTCTAGTTTTCCAATGAAAATCAGGAGAACAAGGGTCCCTGGCTAAGCCAGAGGAGCAGGGAGCACAGGCAATGCCTTTCTATGTTATTATGTCTTTCCTCAGTTTCTTTAGGAAATATCACTGACTTTTGCCCATTTTACTGTCCTCAAGGATTTGACTTTGTTCTTTAGGTTGTAGGTGAGGGTCATCATGGTTTTATGGGTTCTTGGACTATTCCCTTTTGAGAATCTGCAGCTCTCAGTCCTGGCTCGAATTGAGAGTCATTGCTCCTTTGAGGTGCCAGTTGCTAGAGCAAGGCTTGGTGTGCGGATGATGAATCATGAAACATTAGGTTTTCAGTCCAGTCATTCTAGCTATTGCAAAGTTCCTTTTCACACAGTTGTTTTAGGAGATGAAATGCATTTGGAGCACTCCCAGGTTATACCTGCATTTTCCTGATTTACTCCTTGCTTATGCAGATGCTGTCTGAACATGCATCTGCCTCTGGCCAGGAAAACATTGGGAGTTGCTGCTCTTGCTTTATCTTTTTGTCTAGATTTTGGCACTTTTCCCACTTTTCCCACTGTGCATGCAGAATGTCCAGCTGCTCAGCTGGGTCCCTCCTGGGTACCATCCAGTGCCTGGATGTGTAGGACAGGGTCTGGCTGCTCAAATCACTGTTTTTCTCTTTCTCCCCCCCCAAAATACTGATTTCTGGTTTCCTGAACATCTTGCAGCTAGCTCACTTGGTGAAGATCAATGTTGCACAAAGTGAGACAGCTTGGGGTCATAGAATCATGGAATGGTTTAGGCTGGAATGGACTTGAATATCATCCAGTTCAACTCCTGCCATGATCCAGGACACCTCCCACTGTCCCAGGTTGCTCCAAGCCTCAACTTGGTCTTGGACACTTCCAGGGATGAAGCAGCCACCTCTTCTTGGGCAAGGTTTGTGCTGTCCAATACATCCTGCTCCTCCCCACTAAAGATTTTCTTAAAATTCCTCAGGGTTCCTATTCCCTTAGCCCTCTGAAGGGTCTCTCCAAGCACTGCCAGCCCCACAGCCCCTGCACACAGACAGCTTTGTTGCTGTGTTTGCCCTGTTGCCATCCAGCCCTCCTGGAGTTCTCGCAGTGCTGTTGCTAAACCGGCTTCCCACAGTAAGTGCAGCTCCCAGCAGAGAGCACAGCCTGACTGAAGCCTCACTTCCAAACTTTGTTCCAGCTTTGCACCACCCACACATAGCTGATGGAGGGAGTCTCACCTTTGCTCTACATCACCAGCTTCTCGTGACTCGTTCACTGCTCTGCTCAACACGCTCTGGGCTGGAAGGATGGAACTTTTCCTCCTTCACTACCCCTTTACCTGTCTGCTCATTGCCTTTCTAGTCCTCTACCAGGTGAAACCTGCATTCAGATTCTTCTGCAAGATGACTTTCTATAAGTTGTGGCTCTTCACCATAAGCATTGGGGTTGCCATCCTCAGTATTCCTCGTGGACGTAACGTGGACAACATGATGTAAGTTGTCTGTGGCTCCTTTCTCCCCTGAGCATTGATAGAGTCCACTCTATCCAGTGCTTTGATTTGAAGGGTCCTGGGGGTGTGGTGTGGTGGGGAGGATCGGTTGTATATTGGTCTGAGGAGATGACAGACTCTGTAATTCAGAGAAGGGGTGTGAGTTTTAAGACTGGTTTGGGATTGATAAAAAGAATAACAAATTGTGGAAAGAAAGGAAGTAAAAGGTAACACAGAGTAGCCAAAGCAGGTAATGCCAACAACCTGGATGTAATGCATATTGCTATTTTTACTAGAGCTCTTTCATCTGGTCTTTGGAGATGTATTTCCTTCTTCTCCATAGCTGAGCACTCTATTACTAAGTTGTGTTGAGAAAGCCATTCCAGGGGCTCTTCCCATTCTCTACCCTGAGCCAGTGCACACCTGGGACATCACCATGGTGCAGTGCTGGCCCCTGCATGAGCACTGGTGTCCCTGTCAGCTCAGCGACAGCCTGGTGTCCCGGGTCCGGCAGTCCCCCAGCCCATCCCATTGTTGCCCATCCTGCCCCCTGGAGGCTGCGTGAGGTGTCCAGGAGCGATCAGTGGTGGTGGCAATCAGGAACCTGGGCTGAGTGGGGACAAGAAAACGACTGCTACATGGCACCACAGTGCTTGAACCCTCCTGAAGGGCTGCAGAAACAGGATTTACTATTCCATTTTATGCTTCAGTGGGAATTCATATCTCCTAACTGAGCATCAGCCTTTTGCTTTGAGAAATTTTCTTCACCTCTTGACTTTGGTGCCTGACCCTTTTTTTTTCTTTTTTTTTTTTTTTGGCTGTTATTTTACCAATATCTTTTCAAATAAGTCTCCCAGCATTGCAGCCTAATGTCACCTAGAGGCAAACCCTCCTCTTTCCACAGTCAGCAGGGTTAGGCACAGGTTTACTGCAGCCTGTATTCCCAACCCAGCAAGCTGAGGAGGAAAGCAGAGTACAAAGGTGTGCTGTGAATCTGCATATTTTCTAATATTTGATTGATCTGTGGAACTGCAGTTGCTGGGTCATTGGTCGTGTATGGCTTGAGGGAAACCTGCAAGGTGTATTTGTCTTCTGTAATTAAATAATTAACTGCAGAGGGGCACTAATTGTTCTTTTCCAAGTCATGATCAAAGCTGTCTGGGAAACTGGCAGAAGCAGTGTGTGAGTAGGGCTGGTTTGGATGCAGAGTTTGGCCCCAAATTTCAGCATCTCTTTGGTTAATTTCCACTCCTCTTTTCCAGGTTTATGCGCATATTGACCAGGCCACTCAAATACATCTTTGGCATTCAGATAGTGGTGAAAGGCAAGGAGAACCTCAGGACTAAGAAACCTTTTGTCCTGGTGTTGAATCACCAGACCTCCCTTGACATCATGGGTATGTGGTGATCCTGGCCCCAGGTGTTTGTAGGGATGGCTTGTATGGAATCCCAGGCAGGAGGGCAGGAATGGTTGTTACAGACCCCTTCACCAGCCAGCCCCAAGCCAGGGCTTATCTCCAGGGTATTAGAGGAATTTTCAGGCTACATCAGCTTCACCCTCTCCAGGGGAATGGGACAAGGCTCTCAGCTGACCACAGCCCTCTTATAGCTGCTCTTCTTCAATGCCAGTCCTGAGTGGATGGCCTGGAGACCCCCAAAATTCTCCAGGGATTCTATAAAACTTCAGGCATGGCATCTCCTAGAGCAGAGGGCTGCTGCCCATAATCTAATGGGACCCTGAGTACAGACGGTGACTTGTTCTGTCCTTGCTGACCCCTTGCAGTGATGATGGAGATATTGCCAAGGCGTTGTGTGCCCATTGCCAAGAAGGAGATCCTGTACATGGGCACATTTGGGCTGGCCTGCTGGCTCGCAGGGGTCATCTTCATCGACCGCAAGAGGAGTGAAAAGTCCATTGCCACCTTGACAGAGGTGGCACACTCCCTGCACAAGGACAACGTGAGTGGGGAGGACTCCAATGAGGAACCGCTGGAAAACAGGAATCTGGATGTGGGTGGAAAGAGATCTTTGTCTCTGGGCTGGGCACTGAGCAGAGCAGAGTGAGAACAGAGAGTGTGTTCTGTGCCCATGAATGGAGGTCAGACGTACAGAGATGAGCCCCAGGGCACCATCCCTCTGCAGTAGCTTTGAATTGTACCTGGAGGTCTTTCTGCCCTAACATCTTCTCCCTCCTGCAGTTGCGTGTCTTGATCTTCCCTGAAGGAACTCGCAACCATGGTGGCTCCATGTTGCCCTTCAAACGTGGGGCCTTCCAGCTGGCTGTGAAAGCCCAGGTGAGACCCACCTTCCTTCTGCCCCTGGAGTGCAATTTGCCTACTGTGATCCACCAGCAAACCAGGGTCCTGGTCCCTGGCTTCCCTGTGGATTGAGTACATATCTAGGAGCCCTCAGGGGTTTGCAGTTGGCACAGGAGGGGTCTGTTTCTGTGACAAGTGGAAAACCTTTGTTACAGCTTGGGATAAAAGTGGGGACCCTTGACAAGAGCCCTGGTCCTGCACAGGGAAGTTTCTGCTGGCCCCTGTAGGTAGTAATTTGACAAGCCACAGCTGTTGGCCTAAATACAAAAAATGAAAATACAAAACCTGCCAGCAAGGGCATGGGGTGATACAGCTAAATGATCTAAATATTCAAATAATCCTCCAAGTGTCTGCTGTGACACTGATGGTGATAATTATTGACAAGGTGTGGGATTCACCTGAAAACAAGAGTTGAACTTTGGAGTTAGGATAAGGAGATGTGTATATTCACTGTAGACTGCCTTCCCTCCAGGTCCCCATTATTCCTGTAGTGTTGTCTTCCTACAACAGCTTCTACAACCAGAAGGAGAAGAAATTTACACCAGGTGAGGATGACCTGGGGCAAAGAATAGTCTGGGTGGTGTTGCAAGATCAGTCCTTGGAGCCATGACCAGGGTGGGCAGAGGACCACCTGTAGTATGGAGATGGCACCCAGAAAACAGCAGTTTCTGTCTTCTTGGGAAGAAATGGGACATTTCAGGCATCAATTTTCCCTCTCCCCTTGGATTTCTCAGTGCTTGTCCAATACTTGTCCAAGAGAACTTGGAGGAGCAGCAGAGTCCTGGGGCAGGTGCTGCCCCTGACCCCCCCCACGTTGCCCTTGGATCTGCAGGTGCATGGAGAGATAGGAAACATTTATGGTAACAAAACTTTCTACTGGCCACTGATAAAATTTTAGGGAAAAAAAAGTAACACAAGTCTTGGGCTTCAGAAGGAAAATGCAGAAAAAAAAGATACAAATCCCAACAGAGAAAAGTAACCCATCCTCTTCCTTTGCTCCCTTAGCTGCTGCCCACTTTGAAATGGACTTCTGGCACTTCCCACTCCTTCCCAGGCTAGCCCTGGTGTTCCCTGAGGACAGGATTTGCATCTGAAATTCTCATTCCTCCCACTGTTGTGCCTGGGTGTAGTCATTCCCTTGCAGGCAGACACCTGGAAAGAGAGTGGTGCAAATGATAAATATGGAATTGCCTGTTTCTAGTCATCTTTCACCTGCTGGGTTTATTCTCTCCCTGTTCATACACAAAAGTCATTTGGATCTGAAAGTGTTCCCCCCCTCCTAAGTCAATAGGACCACGAGCATGGGTCTTTCCAGCCTGTTCCCTTCCCTTCACATCTCTCATCCAGGAAATCAGAGAATAACCTCCTGGGGAGGGATTTTTGAAGCAGCTGACCATTTTGCTTTAAGCAAGGCCAATTCTAAAGACAGATGAGTTAGCTTTGTGACCAGTCCAGAAAAGGTTGTATTAACTCCAAGGATGGAGATTCCAAGAATTCCCTGAACTTTTTAGGAAAGACTTTTTGCAGTTACATGTACATTTGCCTATATACAACTTCAGTCACCCTGGGAATTCATGGTTAGCTAATTCCATGCTCAGCTGATCTCTGAGCCCTTTTCCAAAAGGCTGTTAAACAGGCTGGACCTGCACTGCTGAAGAAACAACCCTAGTTAGCTTTTCTTGTACTTTCCCACCTGGAAGTTTTGCCAGAGCTGATTCTGAAGATGGTGGTCAAGATTCCTGCACACTGAGCAGGTCTGTGGATCAGGACAGCTCTGTGTGTCTGCAGTGGCTCTGGGTGTGCTCAGGAGCCTCTTGAAAGCCCTGTTCTGTGCCTGGTGTTGAACACTGTCATTCATGGAACATGCCTGATGCTTGCTGGAAGTCTGTTCCCAAGAGACCCGAATTTTCAGCACAGCCTTGTCATCACACTGCTCTTTCGGTAGGAGCAAGTGAAATGAGGTACCAGCCTGGCTTTGGGTGTAAGATGTACAGGCAGGTAACACAGAATCGTGGAATCACAGAAAGGTTTGGGTTGGAAGGGACTTGAAGTTCATTTCATTCCACTCCTGACCATGGGCAAGGTCACCTTCCACTAGACCAGATTGCTCCAAGCCCCTTCCAACATGACAACTCCTTTTTTTTTTTGTGAAGTTCTTCTCTATGTTTGTTTTGCCTCCTTCCCACAGCTCTGCTGCCAGCACTGCTGGATCTCATTCCAGGCATACATGTAAAGTCACGCAAGAACATTACAACACATCACATCACAGACTCTCCCCAGATCCCCAGGTTTCTGTTTGTGCAGGCACTGTTTCATCTCCACTAGGCCAAAACAGGGGACACTTGGTGCCAGAACAGAAGAGCATCATGGCAACTCCCCAGTATGTTCTTCCAGTTTGTACCAGTCCATTATTTAGATACTCCCCCAGAGAAATCTGACTTACCAGGGAATCCGGGCCACAATTTCTCTCATCCTGAAGTGTGTTTCTGTAAAGAGGGACTGTACTAAATTTGGTATACATAGACAGAGGACAGCCAGTTTGGATGTGTTGTATTAAACATCTAGATCTTTATCCATGATCTAGACAGACCCTGAGGTCTTTCCACTGTGAAAACTCATCCAATATGAAACATTGCATTGTGTTGGATGGAGGACACATTCACCTCTTTCCATATTTATGATTCTTGTGCTCTCTCTGGATGGGAAAAGCCCAGGCTGGGTTTTTGCTGTGTGCATTTGGGATGTGGCTGGGCTCCCCCACCACCGGTGTGGGAATGAAGGCATTTCCTTGTTTGGCACCAACTCTCCTCCTGTACCGCCTCCGGCTCTTCTGTACTACTCATGTATTGTTTTTCCCCCTCTGTCTCACCTTCTTCCAGGAAATATGATCATCCAGATCCTGCCAGAAGTGGAGACGCTGGGCCTGGGCCCAGATGATGTTCCCAAGCTGACGGAGCAAGTCCGTGACTCCATGCTCTCTTCCTACCACGGGATATCGGGAATGACGAACAGAGCTGCCCATTAGCAATCCCATCTTCCAGCTCCAGCTGTGTGTGCCACAGCTGAGGGGAGGCCATGGCAACCACAGGAAGGTCTGGTAGCAGAGGCAACTGCGTATTGCTACGCTGACATACCAGAGACAGGCAAAACATCCACCAGGGAGAGAAGCTTCCCAAGGGAATGTTGCAATGCACCTCCCAGAGAACTGTGCCATCCAGGGAGACAGACACACAATGGACTGCTGGATATTTCTGTGCAATCATATTGTTGAGAATGTCCCACCAGCCAGACCCCAGGCAGAGCTGGGCCCTTCCTGTGATCATCGCTGCCTCCTTATAATCACCTTTCCCTGTTCAGATCCAACAAGGCAGAGGCACTGATCCCAAGCCTGTGACCGTGCTGCCTGGGAAATGGCTGCCTTGGGGTTTGAGGGCTGCCACATTCCCCTGGAACACACTCAGGAGAAGGTGCAGTTTTCTTCCTCTTTCATGGGGAGGATTTGGGAGGTACCTCTGCTATGACACATAGAAACCAAGGCAGCTTTGGGAGAGGGGAATTAAAGACCTTACGTGTATCCACGGGGCTTGGTGGTATCTTTGGCATGTTAAGTTTTCCTTTTAAGCTGAGGAAGATTTTGCTTTCAGGATTGGGCAAGAGGGACATGTCTTGGGACTCAGAAACCAGAGGCAAACTGCAGGAGTATGCTGCCTAATATCCTTGCCATGCCCAGATGGAATCATCATCCCTGGAAGTGTTCAAAAGATATGTATATCTGGTGCTTATGGACATGGTTTAGTGGTTGACCTGGCTGTGCTTGGTTAATGGACTCTGTGATCTTGGGGTGCTTTTCCAGCCTTACCGATTCTGAAATTCTGTGACAATTTTATGATAAACTCATGATTTTTAGCACAATCCATGTATCTTTGAACTCAAACACACTCTGGGACCTGCAGTTCCTGATTTCTGAGTCCTGCCTTCTGCCTTCTCTGTCAGAGGATCCCCACCAGCCATGATGTGATTTACTTTTTTCTGCTGGTGTGTTTAGCTATGAACCAGAGCCAAAGAATGTTTAGGACCCAGGTCTGACTTGCATAGAATCACACACATATTCACAGAATCTTTTAGGTTAGAAAAGCCCTCTAAGATCATCCAGTCCAACCTGTGGCTGACTCCCACCTTCTCAACCAGCCCAGAGCACTGAGTGCCATGTCCAGCCCTTCCCTGAGCACCTCCAGGGATGGGGACTCCGAACCTCCCTGGGCAGCCCCTGCCAAGGTCTGACCACCCTTTCCATGGGCAAATTCCTCCTAGTGTCCAACCTAAGCCTCCTCTGGCCCATCCTGAGGCCGTTCCCTCTCCTCCTGTCCCTGTTCCCTGGGAGCAGAGCCCGACCCCCCCCGGCTGTCCCCTCCTGTCAGGGAGTTGTGCAGAGCCACAAGGTCCCCCCTGAGCCTCCTTTTCTCCAGGCTCAGCCCCTTTCCCAGCTCCCTCAGATGCTCCTGGAGCTCCAGCCCCTTCCCCAACTCTATTCCCTTCTCTGGAGATGCTCCAGCCTTTCACTTTCCTGCAGCGAGAGCCCAAAACTGAACACAGGATATGAGGTGGGGCCTCAGCAGTGCCAGCACAGGGGGACAGCCACTGCCCTGGTCCTGCTGGTCACATTGGCTGTCTAGCATAGCCCAGGTGCCATTGGACTCTTGCTCACCTGGGCACATTTGGGCTCTTGTTCAGCCACTGTCAACCAGCTCCCCAGGCCCTTTTCTTATGGAAGGATTTCCAACCCCTCTGCCCCCAAGGCTGTCATTGATGAGTGTAGGTGAATGCACAAAGATGTGTTTTATTAGTGCCCAGAACACCCAAACCACACAGGTTCACTGTAGGATTTAAATAAGACTTGCTTCAAGATGCAGCTGCCATGCTTCAGTGTCTTCAAAGGCTGAAATCTCAGTGCTGATTAGAAGCAGCCTAAAAAGCTTCTTGTCTTGTGCAAAACCAGGAGATTGGAAAAGTTTTGATGAAGATTACATGAATGTGCTAATTCCTGAGCAGGTACAAAGGATAAGGAATTTGATTTTGCAATGCAAGCATGCCAGCCTGCAGGTTTGACACCCTTTCAGGATGGGAAGTAAAAAAACTTGTCATAATTACACTTTTAGAGAGTCAGAAAGCCTCTGATCAATTTTTTAGGGCAACAGAAAATAAAGTATCATTGCCCTTCCATCTGAAGACTTACATTACTGGAAAGTTTTAGAAAGAAATTATATTTTTAAAAGCCACATTACAGGAAATAAAATGGATTACATAGTTGTGAGCTCCCCTCTGGAAAACCATGTGCTGATGCTCAGTCAACAGCAGCCAACGGAGCCTGATGTCCAGGCAGGAGTTTCCCAGCAGCAGCTCAGTGCCACCATTAGGGGTTTCCAACAATGGCCTGATGAGCAGGATTAGAAACTGTCAATAAAGCAGAAAAAATTGCTGAGAGGCAGAAAGTCTTTCCTGGACACACCATTTTTGTCCACCTTTTTGTCATCCCTGTATCCTTGCACCTCTGAGACACCGTGCTAATTCCAGCCTTAGGAGTCGTTTGGGGGCAATTTCTTGCCATTTCAAAAGGTTAAACTTCTAGCAGCTGCTTTTAGCCCTGGAATTTTACTCTCTGAGTTACACAAACACTTTGACTTCCCTCAAGCCTGGTGAGAAAAAAGCCACAGGAAGCAGTTCAACACATTTTAGTGGCCATAAGAATATGATAAAAAAAGAAATGAAAAACTGTTCTTTCTAAACTGTTGTTTAGAGAGAAGGTGAACTGGACTCAGGTCATAAAGAATGAGGTGAAGCCACTGTAATTCAGCCTTTAAGTGCAAGTAGCTGTCTTAAACAACAGTTTAAGTTATCTCTCAAATAGTTACTCAAACTCAATACAGGAACTGCATGGAGATGCTTTGTGGTCTGTGCCTTGCAGAAGGACAGTGCAGGTGAACCCCAGGTATTGCCATCATCTATAAATGGGTTGTCAGAAGAATCCAATCTAGTCCATTCTTCACGTCTCTGTTCTCCCACATAATTTCATTTGGGAGAGCCCTGGTCAAAAGTGCTTCAGTAGGACACTGAGTGTCCACATCTCTCAAAGACACTGTTTTACTGTGGCACATCATAACCTTTGATTGTGTGTGTTCAACTACTGGTGCATGAGGCCATACAGTGTCAAAACTACTCCAGATATACCTTAAACTGATTTAAAGCTTTGGGATAGATGTGAGGAAAGCAGGAACTTGGAGCAGCAGAGTAAGACCTTGGAGTAGGTTGGCTAATTCTAGCTGATTTTTCATCAACAACTTTCCTGTCAGGAAAGACTATGGTTGTTTTGGAACAAGGCCTTTAAAGGACACATTCCCAAGGTCCAGAACAGGCTGGATTTTGAGGGATTTCCCATCTGCTTGAAAGGAAGAGGCAGGGAATAAGGGATGATGAAAGTGATGGATTGCCTGGAAACCCAGTTAACAGCACCTCTGCCTCCAGTCGTGTCTGAATGTAGCTAAATGAACAGTCATCTTTTTTGGGGGGGGGGGCAGAGTCACTGCAGAAACCTTAATTCTTTCAATTTTTTTTAGACATGGAAGATACCTCATAGCACATTTATTACTTTTGACAGATCTCAGACCACTGGTACCTTTTGTAGCACTCTCAGGCTCATCTTTCCAGGATGAGAGGTCAAGCACATCAATCTCTTGGCAATCAGTGAAGTCCTCAGGATAAGTGTTGATCATGAACACATCCCTGGGTATCTTTTTGATATGAGTATTGTCACAGATCACCCTTGACACTGAGATTTTTCTCAATGCTTGCAACTGTTGTGGAGTGAAAACTCCTGGGTTTTCCCACCAGAATCTGCAATGAAATTTTCAGAAGCAGTTTATAATCTCTGGTTACTTGCTGAATGGGAACCTGCACGGGGTGAGTCTCAATGGTGCTTAGATCCACCTTCTCCAGGCATACCCCCTTAGAAAGAGGTGTCTCCAGTGTGGCTAGATCTGGATTCTGCCAGTGCAGAGAGCCTGCCTCTTCCACACAGTATCAGCAGGTGCTGGGATGCAGGGATTTATGCCCTGAGAGCAAAAGTCACCTCAGGCAGAGGCCATAGCAGATCCTTCATGATCTGGAGCTGGTTCTCCTCAGCCACGTGAATCTAGAGAAACAGGCTGCAAAAAACAGTCCTTTGGTAACTGGGCTAAAATCAAGGGGTGAGCCTTGCTGAGAGCACTCACTGGAGTGCTGTAGATGGGTTGGATTAGTGTGTCACAGGAAATGTCAGCATTTCTCCCCTAAAAAACACCACAAGGAATATATGTCTCACCTGTCCCCATCACGCAGGTTCCTGAACTGGGTGCCAATAATGCAGGACAGGAGGGGCCCAACTCTGCCCTGGGGAACCACAGGCTCTGCAACTGCCCCAATCCAGAGGTCGATATTGTATGGTGTCCCATACAAATCCATGAACTTCTTGGCCAGTTTGGGATTGCCCAGCACCTCAGATAATTCTTCTATGGTTTGGGGTTGGGAGAGTCCACAGAAGCCCCTCCAGGCATTGTAACCTGCAAGAGCAGGAGCAGCAGATGACCAGAACCCACCATCACATCTCCACAGCACCTTTCTTGGCCCATGAACACTGCTTGCTTCTTCTCATCGCAAAGGATCTGGAAGGCACTATTGTCCAGGAAGTCCCAACAAATGTCACATTTTCAAAGGTCCTTCTCATATGTACACTAAACTAATAGTTTGGATTGTCTTTGTGACTATATCTCATCCTGTTGGTTATATCTTTCTGCTGCTGAGGGTGAATGCATTAGTCCTTGCTGCTTTGGGAGGCAAAATTTCTAGGATCAAATTCTTAGAAAAGAGGAAATTTTTTTGTGTTTAACCCAAGAACACCAAGTTCTTCTCTAGCACATGGGGCAGTCCCACCTGTGGGTGCAAGCCACTTCTGCTCAGAACTCTGGCTTGTCTGGGACACACGACAAGATTGATGGGCAAAGAATAAATCCCAGGGGACCTGTCCAAGCCCATGTGAAAGCTGAATTTGGTCACTTGTGTCTGTACCTTCTGTACTACACACGTTCTCTCTTTGCAATACACCACTGTCTCTCACCCGCTTTCTTACATTAACCCAAATATTATCTTTGATTTCTAAGTGTTTTGTCCTTGTTATAAATGTCTCAAAAAAAGATTTTTATAATGCAGAAACCTTTTGTTCCCTCAGCTTGGCTGTCTGTACATCCTTCACCCTCAAATCAAGGTACTGGTTCTTCCCATTGGTATAGAAAAAAGCTTCATTCATTAATGGAATAGCAGCAGAAGAAAAAAAAAGGTCATATTCACAGGAGGTGTGGATTTGTGTGTCCTTACCTGGAAGGCCATGGTCTCTTCCCCGTTGCATATTCATGGCCCCTAGATCCAGACCCATCACCTCTGTTTGTTCAAAGAGGTGGTTCTGGAGCTCCTCAACAAGCAGCTGGTTCTGTTTCATGAGTTTTGCATGATCCACAACCATGCCCCGGATCAGGGGGTCGATGCCTCCTGCAGCCATTGTAAATCAAGGAAAGATTTTTTTGTGCCAGGGTGCAGCTTTGATGGTCCCTTTCATGCAGCTGAAACAGTCAACTATGGGCTGGGTGGGGTTTTCATCTCCATATTTTCATTTCACCATGTGTATATGGAATCATAGAATCACAGAAGGGTTTGGGTTGGAAAGGACTTTAAAGCCCATCTCATTCCACCCCCTGCCACAGGCATGGACACCTTCCACTATCCCAGGTTGCTCCCAGCCCCATCCAGTCTGGCCCTGGACACTTCCAGAGCTGGGGCAGCCACAGCTGCTCTGGACAACCTATGCCAGGGTCTCTCCACCCTAACAGCAGTAGCTGTATGAATCTGTACATGTCTGCAGGTGCCAGTAAATAAAGCCTCACCTAGTAAAGTAACTAAATTCCTTATCCCTCCCCATCCCTCAGATTTTCCTTTCACACCTCTAAATCCACATGCTGTGCACCAGTCCCTCCCCAAGTCTGCTCTTCAGCCTGCAAAGCTCCATTGTGTCCTCATGCTTGGGGGTCTGTCCAAGGTTTTAGGTTTTGCAATGGATTTTGTTTATAATTCACTATTAATAGACAGACATTTATGAAAACATTAAATGTAGCAATAGAATAAATTCATGTCTGACTATTCACATCTTTTTCATAGCAATTAAGGAGACAGTATGAACAAAACACAGGAAAATTGGTTGCACATGTGTAATTATATCTCTCAGAACTGGTTAACCCATTTTGGAAGAGACATTTGCCTTCTTGGAAAGACTCATCTGAAGATCTCAGCTGTGTAATAGCAGGACCCCATAACTCCAGTTAGAGCCTGGAAGAGGGATGGGCACCTCTAGGAAGGAGTGATGCTGCTTTAGCTCAGTTAAACTGGATGCATCACCCTCTGTCCATGTCTCCTGATTATAGGGGGATATAAGAGCTTTGATTGACATAGACTTTAGTGGATTGATATTTGGCACAGGAAGTCTCCTGACTCCTGGAGCACCAGGAGCAGCTGCACCATCTGACTGGATGTGGAGCATCTCACTGTCAGGTCTTACTGAGCTGGGAGGTGTCCAAGAAATGGACATGGTGCTCAGTGCTCTGGGCTGGGTGACAAGGTGAGGGTCACAGGTTGGACTTGATGGCCTTGGAAATCTTTTCCAACCTAAATGATTCTGGGATTCTGTAATTCCATGTGCCTGACCAGCTGATCTCCACCTCAGGACCAGACCAGGACCACTGCTTCATGTTCTTACCTTCCATTACAATTCTCCATGGAGCACAAAAGGTCAAATGCAGAGGGACATGGGAGGAGGAACCCAAAGGCTGAAAGCTCTCATTCAAACGGGACACAAAAGGCTGCACTGACGTGTGCCCAAACCGGAAAGCCAGGGAGAAAACATTTGAGGCTCTTGGATCCACCTTCTCATTGTAACCACTATACAAAGGGATCCACTTGCTGGTCTCCTCAGCCAGCAGGAGTGGGAGGTAATCTCTGTATGTTATGATCTGAAAAAGCACAAGAGCACAGCAAGTTACCAGCAGCTACAGCAGAAGTGGCATCAAAAGTGAAGTACAGAGAATGAACATGGACTCTCTGCAGCAGAATTCATTAATACCTTCAGAAAAAAAAGCTGTAGCGATGAATAAGTTTTGTGTTATGGATTTAAATTATTTTTAAATGTGAAATTATTTTATCTAATAATTAATTCATACATTAATATAAAAATAATTCATAAATTAGTGACATGATGCATAAAAAGCTCTGGATAGCCATGCTGTCTCAGATGGACCATCCTCATTCACAGTTTCCAACTCCTACAAATAACTCCACTGATTCAGCAAAATATTTTCCTCCTTTTGCCTGGAGGGAAAACCATTTCTAAGTGTGTTGATAAACAACAAACATTAATCAGTACCTGGTTTATGGCAATCACAATCTTTCGAGTCTCCTGGTAAAGCTTTTCTCCATCCCAGTGGGGATTTAATTTTCTCAGCTCCATAGCCAGACGATTGTGCTCTCGGACAAAGAGAGTGTGCATTGCAGAGAGTCCCAGGTTTTCTGTCACGCGTTTGTCACCTAAAATGAAAATATTTTAGGAATTTTGTACATTGCTTTCAAATTCAGAAGCAGGTTTTTGTGTTAGTACAGACAAGTAACAAGTGGTAATGTTCCCGGCAATAATGCTGTGGGTGCCCCATCCCTAGAAGTGTCCAAGGCCAAGCTGGACGGGCCTTGGAGCAACCTGGTGTAGTGAAAAGTGTCTCTGCCCATGACAGGGGGTGGAACAGGATGGTCTTTAAGTTCCTTTCCAACCCAAACCCTTCTGTGATTCTATGAGAACTGGAGGGGACTCAGTGAAGAGCCTCTGTGAGATGATGGAAAAAGCACTGAGCATCTCCTCACTCAGCAAGGAGCCCTTCTCATGGGTATAAAATGAGGAAATGAGAACAGTCTTATTCTTATGATTGATTTTGCAAGCTTTATAACTTTTTTTTATATTGTGCCTATGATGGATCACTTCAAATTTTAGTAAGTTCTGTGTTTGTCCTCTGTTCAAATTTCAGACAAATTTCTAGATTTTCTTTTGATATAGGATGAGTTAGTTATTTAATCAATTGACTAGATTGCTTAAGAGTGTTTAACTGTTAGTCTTGATTGGGTTGAAAACTAAGTCATAGAATCACAGAATGGAAGAGACTTAAAAGCCCATCCCATTTCAACCTTCCACTACCCTAGGTTGCTCCAAGCCCAATTCAGCCTGGCCCTGGACACTTCCAGAGATCCAGAGGCAGCCACAGCTTCTCTGGGCAAACTTTGCCAGGGCCTCATCATCCTCACAGGGAACAATTTCTTCTGTTTATCTAATTTAATCTACTCTCTTTCAGTGTGAAGCCATGCTCCCTCATCCTCACACTACAGTGGCTGATAGAGTCCCTCTCCAGTTTCCCTGTAGTCCCTTCAGATCCTGGAAGGTGCTGTGAGGTCTTCACACAACCCCCTCTTTTCCAGGCTGAGTAGCCTCAACTTTCTCAGCCTGTCAGTGCTGGCAAGCTGACAATTTGCATTCAAGTAATAAATGGTGAATTCTAGGTAGAAGGAAAAAGCTCCTGAGAAGTTTTGAGCACTGGTGGATATTCTATTGAAAATTTCTCCTGCTTTTGAAAAGACTTTATAGAGGAAGAACTGTAAATCTTCTGGGAAATTAAAATAACTTTATGTTTATTAATAAATTATTGCTTGGCTATTTTTCTTTTCTAACTGGGGGGAAGATTCCCTGTCTTTCACCTTACATAGTCATGTCTTGAAGTGCCTCATTCAAATACCACAGAATCACCGAACATTCTCTATTGGAAGGGATCCACAAGGAAGGATCCTATAAGGAGATATTTGTTCCTTTTTAACTTCATGACCCACTGAAAACAACCCCCCAGCTGCACCTTACCTGCTTTAAAACAGGGGATGTTGGCACTCTCGTTGGTGAGAACACAAACACTCTTCATCGTATTCTCAAAGGGCAGCAATTCCCGCCCTGCATCCATGAAATCCTGGTTCACAGCCATCAGACCCAGCTGGTTGGTGAGATTTCTCAGGCTCCTGGCCAGGGAGTCATCGCTGCCGTACACGGTGCTGGCATCGATGAAGGACGTGGCAGCGTTGAGCTGCTCCCGGCGGAAGGTCCCCGGGGTGCACGCGGAGGCTGACTGCACAAATGGCATGCAGGTGTCCGAGCTCAGCGTCCGCGGGTCGTCAGGGGGAAACTAAAGCAAATATGAGCCAAGTAATGAGCCAAACATGAGCGTCTGAAAGGTCTGTGCTTTTCTTTTTGTTGCTCTAAGAGAGTGTGGCATGGGTGAGAGTCAGGGTACCTTAATGGGGAAGCAGGGGGGCTCGAAGGCACAGCTGGTGTGGCACTGGAGCTCCAGGCTGGCTCCTTCCCCGCTGGCAGGGGCCAAGTCAATGTCGTGATTAACCCACTGTCCCCAGTGCATGAAGACCAGCGAGAGCTGCTGGTCTGCAGTGACATTCTCATTGGCCGTGTGAGCAATTTCATTGGATACTTTTCGAACCTGCAGAAAACCAAAATGGAATTGTGACTGTCTCTGCCATGGTGGATTTGCCTCTCACTTGAACTCCCACTTGAACTCACTGAGATCCTGGAATCACAGAATCACGAAGGTCAGAAAAGACCTCCAAGATCATCAACCTTCAACTGAGTATCCTCATTCCCTCTAAACCATATTGAAAAGTGCCACATCTACCTTTTTTGTGAATACCTCCAGGGACTGACTCTTCCATTGCCCTGGAGATCCTGCTCCAATGCTTAACCACTATGTCAGTGAAGACATTTTTCCTAATATCCTAAACCTCCTACAGTACAATTTGAAGCTATTTCCTCTTGTTCTGTTACTTGTTCTCTTGGAGAAGAGGCCAACCCCCCCTACTCCTTTCAGGTAGTTGTAGATCATGCACAAGATGATCTTAGATAAATTACTAAGTTAATTATGACATTACACAGCTCCATGTCATTCCCCACATCTATCCAATCAGATGTAAAAGTACACTACACAGTCCTTCAGCCAAACCCAGCTTCATGGAAAGCTCATTCCAGCTGAAACTTGTTCACGAGCACCAGAAATTCAAGAACATGGCCAAGAAATTCCAAGCCTTGTGGTTTGTACAAACCTCCTAGTGTCCTTGAGCACTGACTGCAGCAATCCTTGGGATGCACACTTCAGAAACTGCTCATGAAAGCATCCACAACCTTTTTGCTCACATCCGTCTCCAACAAAAAATATTAACCTGAACCATAACTCAGTTATGGAAAAGCACCCTGAGATCAAAGATCAAGCAATTTACACTCTAGATGCTGCCACTGCTTCCTTCCTGCATTGAGGGCAGTGTCCATACTCATGGCTGGATTAGGATAACAGCTCTCACCAGTGGGAGTGGGAATCCATTGTAGTGCTTTCCTTCACTTGCTCCTCTGGGAACAGACACTCCGTCTTCGTATATGGCTGGGAGCCAGCGTGCAAAGGCACGGTTAGAGGACCCCAGGTGAGAGTGATTTCTGCAGCATCACCAGAAAAACAACTTCTGTTATTTTTTCAAACATCAGGAGCCTTGTACAGACCAACATTTCACAGCCCTTTATTCCATGTCTGAGCACTCTGATAACAAGAATGAGACTGGTAAGACACCAAGAAGCAAATTATACCAATGTTATTACTGTGAAGAAAAATTAACTTTTTCTATAAAAGGTGCCTTGTGTCACTCTAATAATTTTATCTGTCATTTAAACCTACATTAATTTTATCTGGCATTTAAATCTCTGTACCACCTCTGTCTTCACTCCTCTCTCAAAATCAGACTCACAGTAGGGCCATCAGCAGGGTGAGGGTTGCCATGTCTTGTCCAGCTGGGGACTGGAAGCTTCCAAGGGTGAAGATTCTCCACCTCTGTGGGGATCTGTGCCAAGGCTGCCCCTTGGAAAAGGTTTTACCCTCTCAGCCTGCAGCTGCGGCCATTTTGGTGTTGCCTTACACTACTCTAAAAAGTTTGAATTGCTTAAGTCATCATTTTGTGTTCAGAAGAACAGTAATTCTGATTGAGCCAATGATCTCTAGCCCTGCAGGCACAAAACTCAGGCAGTGTCTGTCTATATGATGTGGCACTCAGGGTTCTGGTCTGGTTGACAAGGTGGGGATGAGTCAAAGGTTGGACGTGATGGTCTTGGAGGTCTTTTCCAACTTAAATGATTCTGTGATTCTGCACTAGAAAAGGAGATGAGTACCCAGTGTTTACAGCAGTCTGCTGTGAAATAAGAGCACGTCCCAGCAAAACTGTGCCAGAGCTGAAGCAACTCCATCAAATATTAAGGACTCAGAACCACCAGGGTCTTCTTCTGATTGTTATTAGTGTCCTTAAAGGCAAACTATTTCCATGGTGTGCACCTCAAGCTGAGCAAGATCCTTAGGAAAATATTAACACCACAGGAATCCCTCAAGCCCAATGCCTCCTCATCTCTCTGACAGCCCAACAAGGCCAAGGACAACCCTACCCTGAACCTCAAGTCAGCATGGACACAAAATCCCACAAATGGTCAGGCTGGAAGAGACCACACTGGGGTCGTCTGGTCCCATGTCTCTGCTCAGGCAGAGTCATCTCAGACCACATGGCACAGGACTGGGCCCAGGTAATTCTGGAATATCCCCAGTAAGAGAGACTCCACACCTTTTCTGGGCAGGCAGACAATGCTCTCCTTGTGAGACTGGAGGCCCTGGAGTCTATGGAAACATACTGGAAAACTCCAATGAGTGTGAGCTCCCCACACACTGATGCAGAGCTCTGCTATGTCATCACATCTGGCACATCTGTTTCATGCCAGATGCATATTGGATGGAAGTCCCACTCAGATTTGGGGGCTGGCACTGACACAGAAGGACAAGGAGCCTTGACTGCCATTGTCAGAGTAGGAATGTGGCCATTTTCTGGCAAAAAAAAAAAAAAAAAAAAAAAAAAAAAAAAAAAAAAAAAAAAAAAAAAAAAAAAGACACGAAAATAAATAAATGTTGGCGCCTGGAGGGAAAATATGTGCGAAAAAAGCTGAAGAACTAATTTTCTCAGATAAAGTTGGAAGAGCCAAGAATTAAAGTCTTATTTAATTCCTATCCTTATTCATCACAGAGATACATCAACAGCTGAATATTATCATCTGAATCAGCTGGGGAAATTAGTATTATCCTATGGAAGGGTGGAAGGGTGATTTCCTGTAGCCTCCAGCAAAATGAGAGGCTGAGTCATAGCCTCAAAATTTCCTCAACTTCTTACCTGCCCCCACCCCAAGAAGTCCTTTCCTTCATCCAAAGCAGCACATAAAGGGCAGTGGGTGCAAATCTGAGAGTTTCAAGAAATTACGTCCTTTTCCTGACAGGCAAAGGCAGAAATTAATCCTCTGTTATAGGCTCATTAAACTGAGCATTTCGATCTTCTTGCCCTTTCAAAGGGCACTTTCACAAATCATCTACCCAGGGTCAGAATACAGGTGAGACTCTCCTTGTCCATGCACAAATCCTACCTGTTGTTGCACTCCCCAGTAATGGTCCGGTAAAAGTCTCTCTCCGGGCATTTAATGGAACGAGTCTGGTAGTCACAGCCAGTGCCCTTAGAAATCATCTCTTTCTGTCTCCTGCTCAGCAGGTCTGCAAGAGAAACCCTGTAAAGTAGCACCTGATCCTACTCTTCTTTTGTTGTTTCAGCTTCTCAGTGTTCTAGGTCAACTTTTGAGCCAGCTGAATTGGAGCTGTGGATATTGGAGCTGTGGATATAAACCCTGTGGATTGGAATTGTTAATTTGGTGCCTAAACCCTTTTGTGGATCAGCCTTCCCATCTGGACTAGGGAAACTGGGTGGCCATGAAGCAATTTTCCAGGGGAATGTGGAGAGCATCATCACCAGGAAGGTTTTACCCCAGCTGGGAAAAAAACTATGAGTTTTCAGAGTGGTACAACCCAGGTGTGAGGAGCAGAAGTAGAAGATGGAGGGTTCTCAGTGGTTACAGTCTCTAGTGGGTTTTGTCCCAGGTTTGTCCCAGGTATTGTTATGCTATTTTTTCCAAGGATAGGAGAAATGCACTCTCAAAGATGACAAATAAAATACCCAGGGTTCTGGTCTATCTCTGAGCAACCTTCAACTCTATTCCCCTGTTGGGGAAGGGTTTTATCCCTGGTTATTTTGGTCATGGCAGAGCTGCTCTCTGCCACCTGCTGTGGCACATTTCCTGCTCTTAGCTCTTTGTAAGACATTTTGATCTAAATCACATTACCTGTGACATTGAAACTCTGCTCCCCAGAGAGGTGCAGCTTCCTTTTGAGGAGTTTCAAAGTAGTTTCCAAGTAATCAGCAGCACGGACTGCAGATCTGGTTCTTCCAACGGGGTCCTTTAGGTGCTTCAGGAAATCCATCGGGTTGACAATCTTTTCCTCCAGTTTTCTCTTTAAGCTGAACATAGAAGAGTTCCATGAAGCACGTTTTCTGAAATCAGAGCTCCTCTGTCATGCTGGACTGGGTGCAATTAGCTGTGATAACACTGTAGGGTCACATGCAGGCCCTGCCCATCAGCACGTCCGCTCAGATGGTTTTGGCAAACAAAGCACAATAATCCCCTACTTCAAGATTGCAGATACATTTCCTTGTCACAATAAACTTCGTTCTATCATGTGGAAATCCAGATCAATGAGGTGTGACTAGATAAAATTTTACATGTATTATGTTGCAAGGTGTATTCTATGAACAGAGGGATAACCTCGCTCCTGTTCCATCTCTTTCTGGTTCCAAGGCTCTGTCTTGCTACTTCTGTAGGATGAGTGGAGAGAGACTTCTTCCCAAATCATCCCACTGCCTGGAATCAGCCTCTTGGGACAAGCACAGAGGATACCTGGGGTTTGACTTCCACTGACACTTATCTGGGACAGGGTGTCCATCTGCACATCTCCAGTCCTTCCAGAGAGGGGCAGGACTCCTGCTGCCAGGAGAGACTCACACGTGTCCAGCATGTCTGAACCATTATGGACCAGTGAGAGGTGCTTGTGGCAGTGTAGGTGAGGAAGCAATAATTGGAGGTGATGGTTGGTGGTCCTGGGAACAGAATCCAGCCATGCAAAAGCATCCCTCCATCCATGACAAGGAGAGCCCTGCCACTAAGGCTTCTCCATAATAAATATGCATTGGAACACAGAGAAAACACACATATATTTAATCTTATTGCCTTAAAATATGTGGGGCTGTCATGCAGGAAGAACTCACATTTTTCGAGACTGTAAATATGTGGTGTCTACCAACTGCCTGGCCTCAGTAACGATGCTCAGGAGAGATGAATCTGACAACACCTCTGACACATCTGCTCAAAAAAGTAAAAGAAAAAGAAGAAATTGAGGATTCTCAATTATAACGTACACAAGAGGCTTTGTTCTTGACTAAACTGTGTCCCCAGCTGCCACATACATGGGATTTTCTAACATTTTCAGGGATGGTGATGCCACCACTGCCCTGGAAAGCCTGTTTCAGTGCTTCCCAATCCTATCCATGAAGAAATTTTCCCCAATATCCAGTCAAAATCTCTGGCACAATTTGATGCCATTTCTTCTCCTCCTGTCCCTGTTTCCTGGGAGCAGAGCCCGACCCCCCGGCTGTCCCCTCCTGTCAGGGAGTTGTGCAGAGCCAGAAGGTCTCCCCTGAGCCTCCTTTTCTCCAGGCTGAGCCCCTTTTCCAGCTCCCTCAGCTGTTCCTTCAGCTGTTCCTGCAGCTCCAGACATTTTCTCAGGGAAAGTGCATAGAAGAAGCCGAAGATACAATCGCTACCCCAAGTTCCCTGTCATAAAAGGATGATTTGCACGGATGGGCTGTTGGTTAAATAGGGAATTTCCTTAGGAAAACCTCTCAGGTATCAACTTCATTTTTAGTGGATCAATCTGCAGGATATTTCAACTCTTTATTGGAGCTGTGTCTAACTGGGAACTCAGGGTGAGTTTGGATTCATACTCTTTCCAGTACAGCAGCAGCCAGAAGACAGACAGGAACCTACCATGCCCTGAGGAGCCCATTGTTCCAACTGCACAGAGAGTGATGATGGATCCCAAGAGTGTCATCCTTGGGTTCATGCCTAGAGAGAAATGCAACATAAATCCTCAGTGGGCAGGGCTTCACTGAGGGCTCAGAACAGATTGACATGTTTTGTTCCAATAACTCTTTCAGGATCCAGGAATAAAATCGAGCTGCCCTCTGTGCAGATCTGTCAGTGGGGCTCAGGCTGAGGCTGTGGCTGTAGGTGTTGGCAGGACGCAGGGACACCTCGAGGGGTGACACCCTCAGCAAACTGGACTGAGTAGCTGCCAAGGAATGGGCAGTGAACCTCAGCGGTGGAGAATATTGATAGAGTGAGTTGGAAGAGGGCAATGTTCTGGGGTCCTGTCTTTGGCAATGTCCACAAGCAGCTGGTGGAAAGGAGCCTGACCCCACACATCCCTCTCTGCTCCCTCCATCTTGATGCTGAACAAAACAAGCTGCCACATTTATCATCAGGCTTTGAACCACCCTTGCCAGTCCTCCTGCTGCTCCTTGAAATTCGTCTCTATCCCTGTTTCACATTAACAGCAGAAATATGATCTGTTCCACCAGCATCTCCCACTGTGGCACAACACCGTCCCCAAATGGAGATTTTAAACCCAAAGGTTGTAACTAGATTTAAGTAATTTAGTAAACTTTTTAATTGCTTAGAACAGGATAGAGACAAAATTTGGAAGAACTAACAGATTTCTCACAGTGGGAGAGGTTATCTTACATTTACAGTCCATTAAAATACTTGGACCATCTTCCTGGGGATTGTAAGCTGCTTCTTCCTTTCAATCATATAGTGCAGGATATTTCTGCACAAGGAATAAATCAGGCTGCTCACTTCTCACAATAAATTAAATACACATCAGGGAAGAAGGAGGAATGAAATCAGATCCCAACACTCCACTCTGCCTCCCATCTCCTTGGGTTCACTCATGGAATGCACCAATATCCACACCAGAAATATCAAACACAGGTATAGAATGAAAATGCACTGATCTTACCTGCCATCTCTGCAGCACCGGCAGGGCTGGAAGAGAAGTCAGTTCTTTATACACTTGTACCAGGGCAGAAATTAGCTGGGTCTAAGATAGGTGTGGCCAAAATAATGGGACCAGATTGAGCCAAGAGGAAATATCTACTGGTTTCCTTTCCTGGAATAAGCTAGAAAGTGCACACTTCTCCATTCCTTCTGACTTCCTTCTTGAAAAATTAGTTTACAAAGGAATGAAGACACACATTTGTTTCCTGCAAGTGAAAGAAATCAGCTTAACTTTATGATGGTAAAAGATCATGATGGAATATGGCTTTTTGTTGTTGTGGTTGGTTGGTTGGTTGGTTGGTTGGTTGGTTGGTTGGTTGGTTGACATCTCTGAGGGTTTGGGAAGCAAGAAATGGATCACTTTGCCAGTGGAGCATTTGTGGTGCATCCTGAGGTCCACATAAAGCATGTAAAAATGGTGGGCCTGCCACTTTTTCTGTCCAGACAAAACAAAGTTTTGTCCCATTAGGGATTCGGAAATTCCTATAAAATAATAGCTGATTATTGGGATGACACAGACTGGGCAAGGAATGAGGCAGTAGCACAGAGCAGGGTCAAGCTGCCTCCAGCAAAATCACATGGACAGAAATATGGACAATCTCAAAGTAATAGTTGTGCCAATACTTAGAAAGGAACTAAGTCTTGGGCCAAGTGATGTAATTCATTTCAATGTGAATTTTGACAGATGATTAGAAGGAAATTCCTCCCTGGGAGAGTGGTGAGGCCCTGACACAGGGTGCCCAGAGCTGTGGCTGCCCCTGGATGCCTGGAAGTGTTCAAGGCCAGGCTGGATCGGGCTTGAAGCCCCCTGGGACAGCGAAGGTGTCCCTGCGCATAGCAGGGGGCAGAACAGGAAAAACTTTAAGGTCCCTTCCAACATAAACCATTCCATGATAGGCAAAAGGGAAAAGGATTGTACTTCAGTGGACAAATGGGAAAGTAGTAGAAATAATTTAATCCTTTGAACATTGTTGACGCTGATAACAAAAGACAATGCTGAGTTTTTATGCCATCAATCAGCGTTTTAAACCTCCCAGGATTAGAGAACCAATCTTTCCTACTGTTCAAGTATTTTCACAGCTCTTATTAAACCAAAATAAAAGAAAAACATATATGCTAAAGGAAACTGCTACCCAAAAGATGTCATTTTAAATCTGTAGGGAAAAAAAGAAAAAAAAAAGAAAAAAAAAAAAAAAAAAAAAGATGTGTGAAGGCTGGGTTTTCAGCTTTCCTTGCAAAATGTGCATAGGCAGAAGTCCAGGTACCTGCTGGGTGGCTTCGTTACTTTTTTGTGTTTGTGACAAGTATCTTTGCCATTAGGGACTCCTAAGGAAACTTCCCTGTCTGATGATCCAGGAGCCACCCTGGGAGTCCCAGTGGCACCAGCTGATCTGGGACCAAAGCCTCTTCCCAGCAGAGAGGAGCAGGGACCAGTGCAGAGCCAGGTGAGGGGCACTCAGAGACACGGCAGGAGCCGATGACTCCAGACTTTCCTGTGCTGGGACTGTGGGGGTATAAAAGCCCAGGACTCCCTTTGTTTGGATCCCTGCTCAGAGGCTCCAACTCAAGCAATTATTATGTTGTTACACCAAGATTAAATTATTTTGAGCATCCAGACCTCTGTGACTCTGCTGTGGGAAACCTGGGGTCAAGCTGGTGAGAAACCTGGTCTGACTGGAGGAGTGTGAGGGGTGTCAAGAGTCCAGTGGTGTCACTGGTGCCACTGCTGGGCAAGGACCTCACTCCCAGCTATGGTGGTGCCAATGGGACTGCCAGGCTAGAGACAAGGACTTCCTAGGTCAGACAAAGAATTTTCCTTTACACCTCAAGTGGCAAGCTGATGACTCCCACTGCCCTTGGACAGGGACACTGTCCACCCTCAAGGACATGTCCTTGTGAGCAGGTGGCCCCATGCTGTCCCCATAGCTCCAGTCCCCTGATAGGCAAAGGTTGCCTCCACATTATGTGTTGTGTCCATTACTGGGGTCTAAGTGCAGTTCCCAAGGCTTTCACACATCAGGCAAGCAGTCCCATGTCGCTTCCTGTGATCTGTGGTGTTCCAGTGCAATCTTTGGAGCCTCCAGAAAACTCAGGGTATCCTGCTCACCAAGGCCAGTGTACATTCAGCAGTGTACAAGACATCCAGGCAACCAGGGCAATAATTATCCATTAGTTATCTGACCAAGTAGCAGATTTTCTCTATCTTGAGAAGATGCAGATTTCTTTTCTCTCAGGCTTTTGGTATTGCTAACATTACTTCTTGGTCCTGTTCAGTCTGCAGATCCTCACCCCTAAATCCCAGTGTAAACCCAGAGCTGTGTAAACCACTGATGGTGTTTGCTAAAAAGTAGCTGTAGGAACAAAGTCATTAAACTCCAGCAACACAAACAAAAGAAAGAGCTTAGCACTGTATTCCAATTTCCGATCCTAATGGCAAAAGGCAACTTCCTCCCCTTTCTCATTTGATACCTCTGATATTCCTGCAAGCTCCTTCAGTTTCATTTTCATAGAAATCATAGAATCACAGAATCCCAGACTGGTTTGGGTTAGAAGGGACCTTAAAGGTCACCTCATTCCACACCATCCCATGGGCAGGGACACTTTCTACTAGAGCAGATTGCTCCAAGCCCCATTTAACCTGGTCTTGGATGGCAGAGACACATTTAAATTCCAGATATGAACCATGATGCCTCAAGTTTAATAATAATTAAGGATTTAATTTGAGTACAACTTCAAACGTACAAAGTTTCCTCTTCACCTACTAATGGTGTATTTTTCCTATATTTCAAAATGTGGATTTATTTACAAACTGAGAGCCAATAGCCTGTACAAGCCAATCTGTCCTTGTCCAGGACAGAAGTTTACAGAACTGTATCCAGTGCATCTTCTGCTCTAATAGATGAAAGGCAGAGCTTATAAAGGGAGGGAGTGAGTAAGATGAAACAGATAAAAGTGAGAAGTTATAGGTTACAGCACAGAAATTGTAAGGGCAAGTAGAGGAGGAAAAATTCCCAGCAGCACGGGGGTGACATTTAACAAAACCAGATTGTCCAGCTTTAAAAATAGAAAGTCTGTAATAATAATAATAATAATAATAATAATAATAATAATAATAATAATAATAACCCTTTATGGATAAGTGACAGCAACAGCAAGGGGTGTTCAGGAGGTGGCACCACAGCATCACTGAGGTGTTCAGGGGTGTCTCCAGCTATGTGATCCCTGGGAGTGACATTATCACCTCTTTTGGAAGCTCTCCTTTAAAGACCCAACACCCAAGGCTATGAAGCTGCCTTGGTACATCTCCCCACCTGCCATGGAGATACTTCATAGCCATGGCAGGTGCTCCAGGTGAGCCCAAGAGGCTGGGGAGACACTACTGAGGACAAGGTGCTTGGTGACTCCTTCCAGACCTCCCTCAAGCAGCAGGCACAGTGCCCAGGGCTGGAAAGCCATGGAGAGGCATCTGTGATGTTCCAGCACAGTGGTAGGACCCACCACACACATGAACACAAGCTACTGACATCTATCCACAGAAAATGCTCATTTTGCAAGGCCTATATGGGACTCCAGTCCTGAGCAGCAGCTAGAACAGTTCTTCCATAAGAACAACAATCCTTCCCCAGGGGCTGTAGCTTTATTTCCCTTTCCACAGATGAAACTCCCTGAATAAAACCTTCAGCTCCCCCTCATGAACCAAATTTCTTCCTGCACCATCCTTCAGTAAACCTTTCTTCCATCCCTTCCACTTCTCTTCCAGACTGTGCACCCATGCTCAGGCAGAAAAGTGGAGATTGCTTCTCTGGAGATGGGGCTGGCAGGAGTAGAAGACAGAATGCAGGAAGATGGTTTCTCCATTTTCCATGTATCTTTCTGTTCTGGAATCAGCTCCCATCTTATCTGGAAATATGGGACACAGCAGAAGCAGTTGTCAAGCCCCTGGAAAGCAACTAGGTGTGAATACACAGATTCAAGCACTCCAGAGATTTATTTAAGCAAAGAGAGTGGAAGTTTTAGATGTCACTGCAGTTTTCGTGCCCCACAGCTGGGAGATATCAGAATCATCCACTGCCATGGACAATTTTTCCTGGACTGCAGCTTAAATTCTTAAGAGGGTGAATATGTGAATAGAAGCAAAAAAAGGATCACAGATTTTGTGGCTTGATTCAATGCTTAACCCTGTGAAGGAATGTCTGTATGAACAGAGCTTGCAGGGGTTCCTTGGTATTCCAAGACTCCTCTGGATCATCCTATGCCCTCACATTGCAACCCATGACACGCTAAATTATGGTGAGAGCAGTGTCTAACATTGCATCAAGTGATGGGAGGGAACAGTGAATCAAGGAATCACAAAATCATTTCAGTTGGAAAAGCCCTTTAAGACAATTGAATTCAACCATTCCCCCAGCGCGGCCAAGGCCACCACTAACCCATGTCCCCAAGTGCCACATATCCATGTTTTTTGAGCAGTTTCAGGGATGGTGATTCCACCACTGCCCTGGATGTCTGACCACCCTTTCAGTAAAGGAATTTTTCCTAATATCCATCCTAAACCTTCCCTGGCATAACTTGAGGCCCTTTCCTCTCCTCAGCAGTGGTGTGAGCTGTGTGCTGGGTCCAGCAAAATTGGTGCTCAGGAAGGACTGTCACTGTTTGGTGAAACTTGGAAGATTAAAGGGTAAAAATGAGAGTCTGAATGTTTCCTTGATTTAGAAGCTCTTCCCCATGACACATCTTGTGGTTTTCTCTATTGCCTAATACTGCAAAGTTCCATTTATTACAAGAGAAGAGCTGTCAGCTCTCTGTTGAACTCAGACTTTTCTGTAAACACATCCTGTCCTTTTAACCAGGCAAGATTGTTTTGTCTGTAAATATGGCAAGAACTGTACATGGTGATAGCTGTTCACTGCCAACAATGTAAGGTTAGATAAGGAAAAAAGTCAACAAGATGAAAGTCTCAGAGGAATACTGGGCAATTCCAACCAGTGCAATGGAAGAGCAAGTCCAGCCAGGTTGCAAAAACAGTTGGGGGATATGGTGTCCTCCAATCTCCTCCAGAGACTTTTGTTGGAGCTCTCCAGATCACACCTTTCAACCTCCTTAACCCCATCAGACCTCTTTTTTTCAGGTCTAGTCCCCTCCAACCTCTCCTGTCAGGAAAACAGAGAGCCACTGCTCTCCAGATCCCTCTGCTTCCACTCTGGTTCTCTCCAGGTCCTTCCAATGGGCCCTCCCATCCTTTTGATATCATGGTGGACCACGTGGGACCCCATTTTGGGGTCCAGTAATGTGCAAGTCTCTGTTGATAAATCCCCATGGGAGGGGGCATGGAGTGCCAGTGACATAAGGAAGCTCTTGCACAGGTCTTGGGTGCAAGTCCAGGAACCCAGATATCTCGTTGGATATCTCAGGATGAGTCCTCAAAGCCAGCTCCCACCCAAAACAAGGATAGTGCTTCTAGGACTGCCCTCCAAATTGAATTTATGCTTCAAAGGAGAGGCCAAGTCACTGCCCAACCTTGCTCAACAAGGATTTCCTCTTGACAGCCACCTTTTCCTCCTTTCTCCAAATCCCCTGTTCCAAAAGCCCAAATGCAGGCAGCAACCTGATGAGAACCACACAAGCCTGGAACATCTCCAAACTGCAGGACAGAACCTGCCAGGTCCATGGCTCAGGCTGCCTCCAAGAGCCACGTCTGGACATGCTGTCACAGAGCAAAAATAGTGATATTGTGGGAAGAGGAGATGGAGAAGGCAGGGATATTTCCAGGCTAGAAAAGCAGACTGAGGTCAGTCGTCCTGGGACAAGTTTCCTGTTGGATACAAGGAGACGAGACAGGACACAGAACTCCCATGTTCATCCCCATATCCTCACCACTGATGTTGTGGTTGGTGCCCAGTTCCCATTCCCAGCACTGCTGGGATGTTCTGTGCAGGGCAAGTGGCTGTACCAACACACGAGCTGGATGTGAAGCAGGGATGGCAGAATCCATGTCCAGGATTCCATGACCAGGTTCTGCTGTGCTCCTGGGCAAGGTTACAGCCAGGGGCTTCTGTGGACACAGTCTGGACAAGCTGCTGTGATGGCTGAGTGGTGAAGGTGTTGGACTCGAAATCCAATGGGGTCACTCCCTACACAGGTTCAAGTCCTGCTCACACTGGAGTTTTACTGTCATTCCCTGTCCCCCCGGCCCCAGGAGGGACAGACAGGCACAGGGCAGTCACACCTCCCCGAGGGGCCCTGTGATCCTATCCTGGCCCTGATCTGAAGGGACTTTTTACCTTTAGGAGATGGTCAGGAAGGTTTTCAGGTGAGGAGCCCTGCAAGTCTTCTTATCACAGGAAGAAGTCCTGCAATAGCATGTCTCCCTCCACCCTATAGCCATGTCACCTTGTTCCCTTCAGCTATGTGACACTGTTTCCTCTAGATGTGTCACCCTGCTTTCCACCTCCTGTCACCCTACAGAGGTGTCACACTGCTCCCTGCAGCTGAGTCACCCTGTTCCCAAAAGCCCAGCACCTTGCTACCCCCAGCCGTCACTCTGCAGTGATAGACTGAATTTTGTTAAAAAACCTGGTAGAGCTCTGTGATTTATTGTGTCCGGGATAGCCAGAGGCTAATGCTTTGAATGTTTTAACGAGATAAGGGCAAAGGCTGATAAGAAGCAGATCCTTCGGAGGAGGGCTGATGTTTTTTATCATGCCAATTCCCTCCCATCCCCCGACTCCCGGCTGGCACAATAAAGGATTGGGGAGAAATGGGGCCAAACGGTGGTCATGGCATTAGAAGGGGACATAAAGCGTTGCAATTCCCGAGTTGCATCAGACAGTGTAAAACCCCTCCCCGGGGAACCCATCAGGCATTGACATGTGAGCCCCTACATCCCTGTCACACCCTGCTCCCTACACCCCACCACAGGCTGCAGCCTGATGGCAATGGGAGGACAGGAGGCTGCTGCCACCGTTCAAAATTCATCCTACCCTGATCCAGCCCCACACACTGGGAGCTTCTGAGCTCTGAACTGAACCCCAGGAGCTGCTCCAGGGCAGCATAACCACCCAGGAAAAGATTGGGACTTGTGGTGGCTGCAAGAACCCCTTCCCTGGCTGGGAACCAAACCCAGGCTGTGGCAGTGAGAGTGCTGAATCCTGACCTGGGAGCAGTGGTGACTACCAGTATAGAGTGGGCACCACCAGAATGACCTTCTGCTGACATCAACCAAGCCCTGAAGGGTCAGGGACACTTGCTCCCCACAGTTCAAGAAGAGGACCAGAGGGGATGGATGCCACAGCCTTTCCGGGGGAATTGGCAGGGATGCCTGTGGCATTGGAAAGCCCCTCTGTGCAAGGGGACCCCACCTCTGTAGGCCAAGGAAGCAGGACATTGCAGTGCCATGACTCTGACCATGCTGAAGTCAGGTTTGGGGAAGGCAGTGGCAGCAAATGGTTCAGGAAAAGATGTAGCATTCTCTGGGGGTTCACCAGGGAGGTTTTCCTGCTGCTGCTGGATCATGGCCCCCTTGAGGCTGCTGTGCACTGCCAGTCTTGTGTGACACACACCAGTGTGTCACACACAGTGTCATGGACACAACAATACTGATCCCCAGTGCACAGCCAGAGCTTCTCCAGAGTCACCTGGGGAGAAGAAAAAAAAGTGCAGGTACAGGCTGACTGTCAGTAGAGCCTTTCCTGAGCAAGGCAAACTGATCTGAGTCCTGGTGCTGGGAAGGGAGTGTGTCTGGAGTCTCCATCCTGATAGTTTTACAGTAACCTGGTCATCTTAATTGTCTGTGAGGAAACAGCTGGTTGAGGGCAGCTTTCTGGAACCTAATCTGGAGGTGTGATTCTCCTTTACACAGCATCTTTAGGGAGAGTAGAGAGTTTTGTCTTCCTTTGCCCCACAGAAGGGGAACAAGAAGTGTCTCCCTGATGAACAGGGAGATGGAGAGGGGCTGGAAATGGCCCCCCAGTCCCCAGGGATTTGCTACCAGCATGGACAGCAAGATAGTGCACTGCACAGCCCTGGACCCCTGCCCAGAACAAAAGGCACAAGGGAGAGCCCAGGGCTCAAGTGTCACCTGTGCCTGCAGCTCCTAGCACAGCAGGGCTCAGATCCAAGAGGAAGGAGCACTGACACAGAGGATGGAGCTCTTGGGCTGTGTGCAGGGAGGAGACCCGAAGAGGCGAGCACGGAGGTGTCTCCAAGGCCCCTCAGCAGATGGATGAGCCGTGGCTGAGGTGGAGATGAGTTAAAGGGCTCCAGGAACATTTCCCACGTAGGACAGTAGAGGGCCTGGAACTCCTTGGATGCTTGGTTGGGAGGGGAAGTAAATGGACAGAGAGAAAACCTCTCCAATTTTCAAGGATCGATGCACACAGATCTCAGAAACCTCCCTGTGCTTTGCCTTGTCCCATGCAGTTTCCAAAAAATGGTCAGTGCAGCTCTCCTCTCCATCTGAGGCCAAACCCCACTATGGTCTCCCCTGCAGCCCTTCCATGACGTGGTCTGGCATCCCAGTGAGACTTTGGGCATCCTGCCCCCAGTCCCTGTGGTGCCACGATCTCTTCCCATGTTTGTCTGCAGTGCCTGGTGGATTACAGCTGCTGCCTTTGCCAACACATTTCCTTGAGGAGCTGCCCTGCAAGGAGAAGGAGAAGGCAAAGGGAGACAGTTTTGGGGAATGTGGAGAAGGCCTGGAGAAAGGATGGAGCTACAACAAATAACCTGGCATCCTTCCAAACTTCTGGCATCTCTGCTGTAGCGCCAGGGTTGCACCTTCAAAAAACTCTGCACAGGGCAAAGCTCCCAAGTAAGGGGAAAGGTTGGGCTGCGTGATGATCCTACAGGATTGTGCCAGCTCTTGGGCATGTCTGAAGAAGGAAGTGGGAGGCTGTGCAGGGCTAAGGAGAAGTCACCCTGCACTGTCAGAGGAATAATCAGATGTCATGGTTTCGGTTGCCTTTACCAGCTGTGACAGAGTGTGAGCTCTGGCTGCCTTGCGGTTAGGAGAGCATCAGTATCTTTCTGTGGTTTCTTAGATCTTGATCTCGCCCTGTCATATGCATTATGTCACAGGCAGTAACAATTTCTTCATCTGCCAGCGGATCTGGGAACACTAAACAGGTTCATTTGCATTTGTCCCAAGACAGGACAGTCTCCATCTCTGGTGGAAGGTGAGCGGCTGCCACTCACTACAGGCAACTGGAACATGACACTGCAGGGGAGCTGCTTTTTGGAGCCCTTTATAGGGCCATGTGGCAAGACAGGTGGGGGACATAAAAAATAGACTTTTTCTACAGGCTGGGAGAAATCCCAGCCCCAGGATCAGCCTTGGGGCAATGGGTATGAGGCTCAGCACAAAATGCAGTTGTGCTGAGAAGATGAGGGTGAGACCCACTGCCTTACTTTGAACCTTATATGGATCTAGTGCATAAGCAATGCACACTTCAATTAGCCAGACCAACAGACTAACCACAATTCTGGAATGCAATATGGCAGTAGTAATAAATAATCCATCTCTCCATCTCTGACAGGGAGTGTCCCTTGGCAAAATCCAGCTGAGGTTTTGCCCCTTGTGAAGCCTGAATACCTGCAGAACATTGCTGGCTGCCCCAGAATGCCACAACTATGTGACTGTGACAACCCCATGATGTCAGGCACTTGATTCAGCTCCAGCTCCTGCTCATGAAGAGTCTTCAGGGTCCTCAGGACACCACCCGTATGCCTCCTCCCCACCCCAGCAAGAGGCACACCCTGGCACAGCCCTGAAGACCCTCCTGCAGCCCTGGTCCCACCCATGGGGACATTGTGGTGGAGGGGACACTGGGGAGGTTCTGAGTGCCCCCACAGACCCACGAGGCCAGTAGGGGAAAAGGAGAGTGGCGGCAGAATAGCCCTTCTCTGCAGCCCTGTCGTACTGGAGCCGAGGGTCAGTGAGGAAATAGGGGAAACATGAGCTCATGGTGCCTTGTGAGCAGCAGCTGAGCTGGAAAACACCCAGAGGAACCACAGACTGTGAGGTGACAAAATGGGGGCCTGTTACAAAGAAGAGGGAGGTGGAAAAAGAGGAAATGCTCCCTGGCACATCCTAGAAAACCCATCATGTCATGGCAAGAGCAGTGCCAGGGGCCAACATACCATGACCCCCATGACTGTAGGTGGGCACCAGGAACTGGTGTCTCTTGGTCCCTCTCAGCTCCCTGGGCTGGGGAAACTCTTGCTCTCCCTTCTGCATCCCACCTTGCAGCAAACCCACTGGCACTTGGAGAAGATGCTCTTTGTAGAGTCAGCCCACCCAGGTAGGATTCCCAGTCAAGCCCTGCCCTTACTGGGGTCGTTGGGAAGGGTTTGGAGGGCACAACCCCACACTAGAAGCACAGCAATGAGAATTTTGTGCTTATGGTGCCAAGGCTGCCAGCCTGGATCTACAGCCAGTCTCCAGGCTGAGTGCTCCTGCTGCCCATGCTGTCCTCACTGACTCCCTGTATCCACCCCTGGACATTTCCCAGACCCATCACTAGAGAAGGAACCCCATGGCTGGACCTGCACCTTCCGCTTAAGGGTCTGAGCACCCCTGAATGCCAGATCTGGTTTCTTGAAGACGAGACTGAGCTGGGTCCTCCTGGTGCTTTGGTGGGGATGCTGAGGTGACTTTGATAAGCAGAGTTGTTTTGGATGATGCAAATGTGAACCTGCTGCTCAAGGGTGGTTTCATAACCTGTCTTGGTCACCGGGGGCTGATTTTCTCACACCTGCCTTCACACAAGGGCTATTTTGCTACTTCCTCAACCAGCTGTTTCCTTTTTTTTCCCCCAGTATTTCTGAGGCAAAAGTGCCATGACATCAGCTCTATTATGTTTTGGAAATTTCACATTTGCTTTCAAATCTGACTCACTGGCCATTGGCCCTATAAAAAGCAAGGACTGAGCCAGCATCTCACAAAAGGTACAGGAGGGTCTTGCTCTGGTGCTGCCTCTGCCATTGCAGTTTATCCCTGTCCAGGATGAACATCTCCACACTCTGCCTCTCCATCATCCTAGTTGCTGCTCTGTTTTCTCAGGCCCTTCCTGCTCCATGTGAGTACAGCATCCCTCTGTCTCCTGGGGTGGACTTTTGCTCTGACTGCCTGTAATTTGGAGCAGAACTGGCAAAACTCAGCTGCAAATGTTGGAAGCCTGTTTGAATAGCTTCTCCTGGTTTATTTGGACTAGTCTTCCTTTCTAACATCCTTTTATCTTAGAGATCAAAGTTTTCAGGTTTCGTCTTCCCTGATTTTCTTGCTGGCCTTTAGGAGTGAACCCAGGGTAAAGACAGGGATTTTACCCTGGGATGTGAGTGTAAAACATTTAACAAACAATCCTGCTAATGTTTAGCAAGCTTCTGTGTTCACAGCAATTTCTTGCTGATTTTAGGGAAAACAGGAGGAGAAGGGGCAGTCTAGCTGATTAAGGAGGTGGTTGCCTGTACTCTCAGCTGGGAATGTACAATTTATTGAGTGATGGTCTCAGGCTGGATTTCCTGATCTCTTCCAGTGGGGTCTGACACGACTTCATGCTGCTTCAGCTACACTTCACGAAAACTGCCTCAGAGTCATGTGCAGGAGTATTTCTACACCAGCAGCAAGTGCTCCCAGCCAGCAGTTGTGTAAGTACCAGCTTTGGGCCCTGAGGGGAAGCTTTGTCAACCTTTGGGTTCCTGGCTTCACATCCAATAGGGCCAGGAGCAGGATGCTGTGAGGCATCATCCCTGGGGGAAGGAGCAGCCACCCAGGTTCCATGTGCAGTATGTGAGCCCTCACCCTCCTCAGTTGAGAAAAAAGTGGTCCCTTGGTCTCCTTGGACTGTCCTGATGCTGAGAATAAGGCATGGGAAGGAGGTCAGGAGCCAGCAGGACCTTCCAGAACTTGATGAACCCAATCCACACAACATTCCACACTGCATCCAGACTCACCTCTGCACTGGACAAGGAGATGAATATCTGAGCATGGCAGGTTCTCCAAAGGGACCCTGATATTCCCATGGGTTTTGGCACACTCTGCAGCTCCCAGATGCTTGAGGGCTTGTGGGAGATGACGCAGTGACATGACCCAAGTCCCTCATGTCCCTTTTCACTGCCGGGTAACCCCTGAATTCATGATTTGCCAGGTTTGTGACCAGGAAGAAGCGGGAGGTCTGTGCTAACCCTGATGCCAGGTGGGTGAAGGAATATGTGAACAGCCTGGAGCTGCAGTGAGCACTGGAAGCTGACAACTCGTGCCAGACCACCCGCCAGACCTAGAAATGTTTCTGCCAAGCACCAAGACCTGCTGAGCCACCTTGTGACACCTGAAGTTTGTTTTGTCTTGCAAAGTTGTCATTTATCCACAAGAATTCAGCCACACTTAGGGTGGTCTTTAGCCATGATGCTGAAGACCTCCTGGCCTTGCAGACCCATCTTGGGGTGCTCTGCTGTGTGATATAGCTAAACTGAGCCCCACCTTGTACCTCAACTGCTAGAATGGGAAGGGGATTTAATCTCAGAGCTATTTGTGGGTTGGAATCAGGTCTGAGTGCTGTCTTATAAGCCCAGGCTGAGTTTTGCCTACTGAATTTTGTAACCGTGCAGTAGATGCTGTGAATAAGATCTGTCCCTGGAGAAGGAAGTGGTACCCTGGTTACTAACAGGATGCTTGTTGTGGAACCGCAGTGTTCAGCCTTATTCTCAAACCGCTGTTTTGTACTGGTGCCAAAGAATAAAGTTGTTTTCTCTCTGTGTAATCTCTGGTTGTTCCCCTCCTGTTTGGAGAATGGAGATTCCACTACAAATGTTTTTGGAGATGTAGGGGAAAAACCCCAACTTCTCAGCTGGAAGTGTCCCAGCCTCCTTAGGTCTAAAAGCTTTCCCTTCTGCTTGGCCTCCCTGATCCCAGCACCACAGCAGCAGCAGCCCCAGCACCTCCCAGCCCTTGTGCAGATGTAGAGCAAGAACTTCTTCCCAGCCTTTTCAGCACATCATATCATAGCCAAGGCTGGCAGATGGTGGGGCTTTGCCACTACAGATTTGGCAAAGAAATGCCTGGAAATCTCAGGGTGGGGATTCAAGTGTGTCCCTACAATGAGATGGAAGGGGAATGGCCAAGACCACATCCCTGGCACAAGGCTCCTCTGGAATGCAGCCTGAGGCAGGCTCAGTTCTTGGGATGCTCTGTTAGTGTTTATTGCAAGACAAGCACCAACTCACTGTTGTTCTGCGGCTTCCCATGGAAGGAAACAAGAAACTTTTTTTAAGCTTTTTTGTTTAAAAAGCACGAAGTCAAACCAACAAAAGCATTTTATCAGCCTGCGGTTGACATTTAAAACTGGCTGGTAACTTTGTGGGTAGAAAACTAAACTGTCGGCCCCACCTGCCTGCTGAAGGGCTGCAGAGGACAATTCAGGCTGTGTCCATCAGAGCTGCTTATTAGGGCCAAGAAAACCAGTGTGAGATAAATGGCCAGCAAAACACCCCCAAGCTCTGTTAGTGCCACAGTGGCCTGCAGATGTTCAGGTTGTCTCCTGACCTCCCCTTACTCATCATCACCTATGCCCAGGGCAGAGGTGGAGTCCCCATCCTTGAAGGCTTTTAACAGATGTGTGGATGTGGCACTTAGGGGCATGTTAGTGATGGTCTTGGCAGTGCTAGGGAAATCACTGGAGCCACCATCCTAGAGGTCTTTTCCAACATGAGTGATTCCATGGTTCTAGGTGGGTGGACTCAACTGGAGCAGAGCAGGACTGGAAAAGAAAAGCAGAAACAAGAAGAGAAACAAGGCTCAAGCAGTGAGACCTTCAAGGTCCCATCAGGACTTGGGCAGACATAAGGATCATGTTTGTGCTTAGCACTGATCCATTCAGACCCCACTTTCCACAGGGTAGCACCAGTGATGGGTTGTATAAATGGGTGGGTTTAGGAGAAAGGATTCTTCGATGAAGTGTCCAGTGCAAGTTGAAAAGACAGAAATTGAACAGGCTGAGGTGTGAGGCCAAGTTCAAACCATCAGTTCTCCAGGAGTGGCAGTGAGAGGCCACACCAGGATGTTCATGATGGGGTGGGAAGGAGGGACCAGGAAGGACACAATGTTGACACTGTGACTGAGGCTCTCCATGGCTCCTCTCTCCTCTCAGAGCTTCTTCAAGTGAAGCTGGGAGAGAGTGAACAGCCACGGGGTTCATGCTCTCAAAACAGCCAGAGGAAAGAAACCAGGGTATCCAGTGTTTTGTCCATGGAACCATGAAGGTCTTCTCCTGATGCCTTCTGCCACTCTAGGCAGTGAAGGAAATGTTCCCTAAATCCAGTAACTGGAAACTGAAACCAGAAAGGCTTGAGAGGGAAATTCCCACAAGTGCCTGGGCAAACAGCCAGGGACTGTCCGGAGGGCAGGCAGATGCAGCACGGGATGATGCAGCCTCTCCTGCCTGTCTCTGCATCCTGTGCATGGGATAAACCCCAGAACTTCCTCAACTTCCCTTTCTCCAAAACATCCATTCTCCATCCGCTCTCAGCTTGGTGTCCCAGAGCAGGGACAGTTTGGGGCTCCTGCAGTTCCTCTGCAGCACCAAACTTGGGATTGGGATGTCGTCAGGGGTGGAGGAGACATCCAGCACAGGATCTGCTGGGATCCTTGCTCCTGTCCACCCACCAACCGCTCTGCCCCAGGGTTTCACAGCACACTGAGGTAGCCCCACTCAGGATAGACCCTCTGCAGATTTTCCTCCCTCCATGTATTGCCCTAGCATCCTCTCCTGGGACACAGAATGGTGCTGGGCTGGGCTGCCCTTTGCTGGAATGCTGCTCCTTGGGTGTCCATGACCCTTTTGACTGCAGCAAGCTTTCCTGCCTGGAAAGCACGAGACTAGAGAGAAATCACAAGACAATACAGAGGTGCTTTCCCAGTCTCAGAGTTGCCAAATCTGACTTATAGCTGCAGGGGGAAACAATAAACAGTAAGATAAAGCTTTTTTTGCTTTAGAAAGAATGGGATATGGGCATGGCAAGGCCAGCTCTGGACTATGCTGGGGGGGCACTTGAAGCAGGTCTTTAAGAAAGATGGGGACAAAACTTTTTGCAGGGCCTGTTGCTGTAGGACAAAGGGAATGGTATTACACTGAAGGGAGTCAGTTTAGAGTTGACATTTTTTCCCAGGGAAAAAATTCTTCCCTAGGAGGGTGGGGAGGCCTTGGCACAGTTTGCCAAAATATGCTGTGGCTGCCCCATCCCTGGAAGTGTCCAATGCCAGGTTGGACAGGGCTTGGAACACACAGGTCCGGTAGAAGTTGTCCCTGCCTATGGCAAGGGTGGAATGAGATGAGCTTTAAGGTCCTTTACAACCCAAATCCTTTTGGGATTTCTTCCCAGAGTGCAGATGTCAAGGAGCTCTGAACACGATCTCCATGGACAAGTTGTGCCCAGCAGTGTGCTTTCACCCTTGGTACCTGCTCCTTCCCATTCATGTTCCCATGAAAATCTGCATCCTGAGAACAACTGCAGCAGGTTTTCTGCTGGTTGTTTTACCCCTACAGCTGGACTTTTCCCCTTGTTTTACAGGTGGGAAGGTGAGGAACAACCCCCATTTGAGTGGTCAGAATGAAAGATGGGGTCCCTGTCCCTCTCCAGGCAGCACTGCTGGTCTCAGTACAACATTGCACACTCAGAGACCAGTTTGAGGGGGGATGTGCAGGCTTGGGAGCAACAAGTGTGTGGGATGTGCCTGGGTAGTGTGGAGAGCAGATTCCTGGATGTAAAAGTCCCACATGTGGCTACAAACACTTCTATTTCTGTAGAGGATGTGGGGAGTGGGGGTCTGTGCTGTGGGGAAATGAGGTTTTGGAGTATGTTCCTAAGTCTGCAGTATGGAAACTTTATGGGTTTACCTCAAACCATTTTCCATCTTCATATGTCCTATAGAGGCTCAGACGGCTCAGAGGGACTTTCTGTGTGTGCTGATGAACAACAGACAGAGGCACAAAAAAGGGAAAAAGCAAAGGTTTTATCCAACTTCTTTATTCTCCAGAATAATGAGCTGGCATGTATAAACCAGGGTCCCCATCACTGAACATTGGGTCACCCTCCTATAAATACCCTCCCTGTCACCCCCTATAAATATTATCATTATCCACAGAAAAAAAGACTGACTGCTTCATATGATGATTTCTTAAATAACTTCAAATAATACAACGGCCAAGGTGCAGTCCCATGGGCCTGGGGCTGGGGCAGAGGGATGAGGCTGAAGCCTGGTTCATGGAAGCCAAGGATGAGCAGCAGCCCTGAACACAAGGTGCCCTTCCAGCAATCCCTTGGAGACACGTGCAGATGGTCCTGCAGCTCCTGTTGTCCCAGGGTCCTGCTCCACAGCTGGAGTTCAGGATAATGTGACTTGTCCATGACAGCACCTACTCTTGCCACACTCCTTGGCTCAGTTCTGCTCCAAGATTTGCAGGTATGTTCGGACCCAGGTGGTTTTGGGATTGGCACAGACCTGGCGGCTTTCCTTTGTGACAAACCTGTGGAACAGGGATGGGACATATTAGATCTCTGCTCACATCTGCTTCCCAGAAGAGCCTGGATCCTAGCTTCAAGCATTGCAAGAGATTTTCCCCTCTGCTGATGCTGAAAACAGCAGCTGACTGTGATGCTCCCCATTCCCATCCCTTCTCCTGCACTGCCTCCTCCACTCCTGCAGGAGCATCCCTGGGAATCCCCACATGAGCATCCTCAGCAATCCCTGTGCAAGCCTTTTCTCCTTGATATTCCCCTCTCTCTGATCTGTTCCTACAGCCCCCCTTGCTGTGCAGAGTTGGTCACTCACCCACCCCCCCAGAGTGGCTGTCCCTGCCCTGTCCCATGGGCTGGCACTCACACAATGGCCGGCTGGGGACAACTGCTGCTGGTGATGTAATGACGCTGGATGAGCTTCCATGGGAGTTTGTGCCGTCTATATGTGAAACAGCAGATTGGCATGTCGAGTCCGGCTAGAAGAGGCAAAGGAAGACAGTGTGAACACTGGGAGCTGTGCTGGCAGAGAAGGTAGTGAGGAATTAGAGAATAATTAAGGTTGAGATGGATATTGGGGATCATCTGATCCAATGCCATGACCAGTATTGTGGTAGTGTGAGAGATTCTCACCCTGCCATTGCTCAGAGCTTCACTTCTCCAACTTCTGCCCCCCAGGGCAGAGGTGGAAATCTCTCAACTCTAACCAGGAATAAGTACTCTGAGCCCAGTTTGGATAGATGGATGATGGATGGATGGATGGATGGATGGATGGATGGATGGATGGATGGATGATTTTCCAATTCCAGAGTTCCTACATCCAGATGATCTCTGAGCAGAGTGGAGAGTGGCATAAATGCTGATAAATTCTCAGCTATCTACCATGGGAACACAAAGGAGAAATAACGCGGAAGGCTCAGGTCCGTTCTCCCTTCACAAATGAAAAAGCAGGACTCACCTGGGCCAGAGAAAGTTTGGGAGAAGGAGGCTGAAATGAGGAGAAGAGCCAATCCAGCTGCAGAGGCCTTCATCTTTCCGTTAGGTGAGGGCTGTTGAAGCAGGAGCAGAAGCTCTGGAAGATGCAGTTCAGTGTGCAGCAGCTGGATTCAGCCCCCTTTTAAAAGGGAGTCCTGGAGGCAGCTGGGAGAAGCCGAAATGGAAATTCCAAGATGATGATACAGGATGAAATGAAAGTGAAACAGCTGAAGGGAATTAGAGGGAAAAGAAAAAAGTCAGGCAGAATGGAATATGGTTCACAATGCCAAGTGACTCAGCATTCATTTTTGCTTCATTCAAATCAAAAGGAAACTTAAATGTGCCAAGTGGCGTGGCCACAAGAAGAAGAATGGTCCCTCTGGGGCCGGGGGAGGGGGGACATCCCTGTGAGGCTGTGTAGGCAAAGACAATGTTTGTGCAAGATTATGCAACTCTAGAAAAAACTCCAACAGGCAGCACAGAAGTGCTGTTGTGTGCCAGGTGTTTGCCAGAGACTGCTTAGCTGCTGCCCTGGAGCTCAGGGGTGGTTGCACTGAGGGCTCTGTCCTCCCCACACCCGTAGGGCTGATGAGGAGCTGAGGCTGGAATTCATGCAGCCAAGTCCCTGGGGAGGCTGCCCAGGACCATATCCAGGTGGGCTGTGAAACTCCACAGCCTCTCTGGACAGGCTGTTTCAGAGTGCAATAAAGTTTTATCTGGTGTTTAAATAGAATTTCTTGTTGCCTCTTGTCCTGTTAGTGGCCACCACTGAGGAGAGTTGGGCTTCATCTACTTTGCTCCACACATATTGGTAAGAATCCTCTACGCCTTCTCCAGCCTGAACTGTACCAGCACCTCCTCCCTGGAGAAATGCTCCTGTCTCTTCATCATCTCTAGGGCCCTTTCCTGGACTCTCTCCAGTACGTCCACATGTCTCTAATCCTGGGGAGCCCAGAATTGGATCCAGCACTTGAGGAGCAGCCTCACCAATGCTGAGTAGAGGGGAAGGGTCCCCTCCTTCAACCTGCTGTCAATGTTCCTCCTCATGCAGCCCAGGAGCCTGTTGGAATTTCGGTGGCAAGAGCACATTGCTGCTCACATCCGGCCTTGCTGCCCGCCAGGAGCCCCAGGTCCTTTTGTGCCAAACTGCTTTCTGAATGGTCAGCATTGCCATATACTGGTGCCTGGGGATGTTCTTTCCCAAAGTCAGGACTTTGCACTTCTTTTTGAGCTCCATGAGGTTCTCCAGCCTAACAAGGTCTCTATGGATTTCATACAGGCCAGAAGTCATAGGACAAGAGGGAACAGTTTTAAACTAAAAAAAAAAAAAAAGGGGAGAGTAATATTAAATATTAGCAGGAAATTCTTATTTGTGAGGGTAGTGAGGCCCTGAAACAGGTTGCCCAGAGAAGCTGTGGCTGCCCCCTCCCTGGCAGTGTCCAAGGGCAGGTTGGACAGGGCTTGGAGCAGCCTGGGATAGTGGAAGGTGTCTGTGCACGTGGAAGGGAGTCGGACCTGGATGGGTTTGATCCCAATACATTCCATGATTCTATGGTGGCAGCATGTACCTCTAGTGTGACAAGCCCTCCTCCCAACTTTGTGTCACCTGCCAGCTCACTGAGCGTGACCTTTGTCTCCATCAGCCAGGATATAAACATATTAACCCAGTATCGAACCCTGGGTTTCCCTGCTGCTGACTGACCCCCAGCTGGACATTGTGCCATAGATCACAATCCTCCAAACACAGTGTCCAGCACATTCTCAGACTCTCTCAGTGCTGTTTCACTAATCCACCCTTCATCAGTTTGCCCTTAGCAGTCACAGGCCTCCCAAAGGGCAGAATCTCACCTGGGAGCAGGGAGTTCACTAGCAGAAGGGGTTTGCCACACCTGAGACATTTTTACAGCCTCAGCCTCTCCCTCCAAGAGATGCCTTGAGTAGAAGATGGATTTTCTGGCTAAAGAGTTGAGACGAAAGTAGGGGACAATCTGCCTGACATGGGAGAGACCTTCAAGTCTCAGCAGACCAACAACTCTGGGCAGCTGCTTGGGAAGCAAGGAGAAGGATGACCTGGGCTTCCTGATGTCCTGTCACATTCTTGGCATGCAGTCAAAGACCCCTCCACTGCAGAGAGAATGCTCAGGCCTCTGGTTATGTTCCTGAGCCTGGATTTTCTCTCCCAGAACTCTAAACCTCCTGCTTGGCTACCCTGGAGCTGTACATGAGAGCTACGGAGACAATGTCCTTCACCAGCTGGTTTGCTCCTGGCAAGAACTAAAAGGAGACGTTTGGAAGCTCCTTAGACTGGTCTGCTCCTTCCCATGCTTATCCCATGGGCAGGATTTGTCTTGCATTCCTCCTTTTCCTCATGGTCTTGTCCTGCATTACATCCCTGGTACTGCCAGCTGTGGCTCATCCTCATCTAGGCAGAGACCTCACCAGAGTGACCAAGGGTGTCATTTTAGAGGGAGTAAATTCTCCATAAGTCCTGACATAGATATCAGGGAAGGTGGTGGATTTTGCCAGAAGCAAGCTCTGGCAGGATCAGCTCTTTGTTCTCTGGGTAAGTCTGATCAGCTCAGTGCAGAACAAGAAGTGGCTCCGGCTTGTGGCTGAATTGCTGCTGAAATAAACAAATTATGGCTTTTTGCCACAGAAATAATTCATTCAGAAACCAACAGTGGGAGTTTTATGTTCCTCTGTTCTTGCAACTCACATGCGAGTGTGACAAATACCAGCGCTGCACAGAGCAGTGACAGAGGCTATGGCTGCAGAAAGGCACCCTGTGGCTGGCACCAGCAGGTGACAGCTTTGCTCATGGGAACTTCGCACCTTCTGCTCACCAGCTGCTGCCTGCAAAGCACAAACCATGAGGCTGATTATGTGCGTGGGGCACAGGAGGATGTGGGGAGGTGTGGTGGCTCTGAACTGCAGCTCTGTCTCTCACCCGGAAGCTCTGAGATGGCCAGTGTGAGGAAAAAAAGCATAACTGAATGTAAGGAGCTGAAGGAGGAGGAGGTGCTGCAGCTGCAGCCCCTTGATTGTGTCACCAGTGGGAGCCCACAGAGCTGCTTTGTCAGCTGGGCTGTTGTTTCCTCCAGAATGCTGGGAAGCCTCCTGGAAAGGGGGAGCAGCTCCTCCCGGTCACAGACACCCACCCACCTGCAGGGCTCCAGCTTTGAGTCACCATCTGCCACCCCTGGAGTCTGCCACTACGACCCTGAACGAGTCACCCTTGCCAACCTCTGGGCCTAGTTTCTGGTTTAAGTTTTCTGCTTCTGTCTGCTAGTTTTCGCTTCTCTGGCAAATCCCAGAGCCCTTTGCTATTGCAGTTCCTGCAGTTTAAGTGTTTTTGAGCTGACCTCTCTCAAGCTTCCTCTATTATTCCTGGAATCAAGCCGTTCTTTACCACTTTAGCCTCACCCGACTGGAGTATGAGGTTTGTTTTGGTGCAGGAAGGGTAGAAATAGAAAGCTAAAATTATTCAAAGGAGAAGAGTGTAGGGAAGGATGTTAGAGGGCTGAGTCTTCACCCCAGGATATAAACAGTGACAAGGATTAGCCCAGAAGCTTTCAAACTCCTTCAAACTCCCCTGAAATCCTGCCCTCGCCTAGAGACACAGGAAAGCCAAGAACCCAGGGCAGGGGAATGGGCTTACTTTGCCCATGGGTGATGGTGAGGGCTGTCCCCAGGCTGGTGGAGGACTGGTCAGCCTCCTCCTGGGGCACAGCTCACCCATAGGGGCTGCACTATCCCAGTCCTGGCACTGAAGGGCCTTGGAGCACAGGAAGGAATATTATTCCATCCCTGTTACTTCCTGTAGCTGTTTCTCCTCTTTCCAGATGTCCACAAGTGGATGCAAGCTCTGAGGAGTGGGATGATCCATTTGGGAGATGCTGGTGGCTTCACCTGGGGCAGAGGTGAGGTGCTCTGGAGGTCACAGCATTGTCCCTCAGGTGATCCCTGACCGAGCCCAAGTCCCTCTACTCCCACTCACAAACTGACCCCACCAAGTCCCAGCATGTGGCTGCACATCCCTGCATGGTCCTCAAGGGATGCAGGAACCCTGGGCTATGGAGGGATGGGGATGCTGGGCCTGTAGAGGTGGTGGGGGGGTGCAAGAGAGGCTGTGGGGGCTGTGGAACGATGCAGGAGCCCGCAGGGGGAGGCTGCAGGGCCGTGTAGGGATGCAGGAATGAGCAGTGCCAAAGCTCCCTGAGCCGTCTCCTCTCTCCCAGGGGATGCGGGTGCCAGGCACAGCCCGTGCTAGCTAGGGTTGCCAGACAATATCCCCTTTGAAGGGCACAAACCCATCTGGGGTGGAAAAACCCTCCACATTACAGGGGACAGGACCTGCACTTCAGAGAAATACTGCTGAGCACCCCAACCTCCAAACAGCCCCACATGTGGGAGGTGGTTTTACAGCTTTGAATAAATCATGAGACCAGTAAACACCACTGCATGACCACCGCCGTTCACTGGCAGCTGCAGAGCTCACACCTTGCTATGGGACTGGGGCTCACACCTCCTGTGGGGCTCTGACCTCCTGGCAGTGACACAGCCCTGCCAGGACCCTGCAGAGAGGGGCCAGCACTGGGCAAGGGCATCTGGGGGCCATCAGTTGCTATCTCTGGAGGGGTTTAATAGACCTGTGGATGTGGCACTTGGGGACCTGGATTAGTAGTAGCCCTGGTAATGCTTAGAAAGTGGTTGGACTCAATGACCTCAGAGGGCTTTTCCAGCCTAAATGATTCCATGATTCTATGATTAGGAAAGTCCTCTAGCTGTGGCAATGGCCCTGACACAAGTTTAAAAGTTATCCCTGCTCTCAGGGGAGGTTGGGGTTCTAAGCTATGGGGGTCAACCAGACATCCTGGGCCACCTCCACCCATCCCACCCAAAAAAGCCTAAAAAGCTGCACAGCAGGAGCACCAATGAAAATGAAAACTCTTTGTGTCTTGTTTATTTTTATTTTTCCTTGATTATAATGAGCATTCAAGGCCCACCGGGTTCATTAAAAGTGGGTTTGGTATTTATGGAATCATAGAATCAAAGAGTGGTTTGAGTTGGAAGGGACCTAAAAGACCACCTTGGTCCACCCACCCCCCACCCACTCCCCGCCATGAACAGGAATCCCTTCTATCCCAGGCTGCTCCAGGCCCTGTCCAACCTGGCCTTAGACACTGCCAGGGATCCAGGGGCAGACACAGCTTCTCTGGGCACCCTGTGCCAGGGCCTGCCCAGCCTCCTAGGGAACAATTCCTTTCTCATATCTATTCTAACTCTATCCTCCTCTAGTTTCCATCCCAGCAGAGCTCTGAATTTTCAGCCTGGTCCTCCTTGCTCTTGCTGGGGTCTCAACAATCTGAGTGAGGTGGGCAGGGGATGCAGCCCCAGCAGAGACACTTTGTCTAGTCCTCTCAGATATTTGGGGTTTGAGGGGTGCTGAAGAGGGTGGGTTGTGTATGTCCCAGCCCCCGGAGCCAGCAGTCAGGCTGAACCAGGGGCACAGCCCCACAGATGCCTAAGGCTCAAAAATTGAAAAAACTCAGGTTTTCCCTGTTTCTTTCTTTCCTTTTCATGCCAAGAATGGAGAGAGATGTGGAGCAAAGAGGGTTTTTTATTTCACTTTAATTTGCTTTGTAATACAGTACACTTCATCCTCTTTGGTTCACTCTGCTTCAGAAGAAAGGCCAGGAAAAATCTGAGTCATCAGCCGTTAAGAAGAGCAATCCCTGGAATATTTTATTTTTTTAAATGCCTTTGCTGGAGAAGGACAGGACCTTTAGCATGATACACATTTCTTATCAGCTATGACCAGCTTCCTGTCCTGACATGACTTTGGGGAAACACAAAGTGTTTTCTGTGAACCACGCAGAGATGACCAGCCAAGGTGGCCATGCTCACCCCTGGACACACCAGACTCAAGACACATGGTCACCCGTCACTCCCATAGGCCCAGCTTCTTACTGGAGTCACTTCCAGGATGTGACATAATCTAAAAAATTCCAACATTTCTTCAGCAATGTCAGGAATGGTGGGGGTGTAATTTCTGGACAGTGATGGACACTCCATGGTGCTGGAGCTGTAGCAGGGCAGGATGGACCTGCTGCAGGGGTTGGTGGATCTGGGCTTAGGGGCAATTTCTGAACTCAGGACATCTTTAATTACTTCCTTTCTGAGTGAATCCAAATTCCTCAGCATTAAACTCTGCTATAAATAGCAACTTACATCAGCCAGTCTCACCAGTGTTATCCAGGTTCCCCTTTCATTCAAGACAGAGAATTTCCCTATTTCTACTGTCATGGAACATATTTTTGGCATTTTCTTTACTCAGCACTTTCTCTTGGAATTTTTTGGGGGACTTCTAGAAAATCTCAATCATATCCCTCTATGTAAAACAGGGCAACAGCAGCCAGACTTCTTCAAATGGCAAATTCCACTGACTCCATGCACTGCCTCCTGGGTCAGGAATTCTGAAACCACCTGATGGGAAAACTTCCTTCTTACGCCACCACTTTGCTGTGTAATTAAATTAATCCCCCCAGAGATGCTCCAGCCCACTTTTCTCACTCTTCCATGGCCATCTTCAATGACTCAAGGCACATCTCAGGGAAGATGGTTCCTCATCTGAGACAAATTCAACCTCCTTTCCTAAAAGAGGGAAGAGTTGGAAGAGATTACTTTCTCTTTTCATCATCCCTGGAATGTGGGAAGTGGGTAAGAAAACACTTTTTCAGGAGCTTGTTGCAACATCCCAGGGCATCACCAGCATGATTGTAACCTCCCATCTCCTCCAGCTGACCACAAGCTGGCTGAGGAGGATCTTTTGTCAGATTTCTAAGGAAGAATTATATTCCTAAAACCAAGAAACTTGGCTTTGGGCTTATTTTTGGCTCTCAGCAGTAGAAAAGTTTCAGCCCTTACCAGCCCCCTGTAACACACATTGCCTAAACTAAACTGATCCTAAACTGACTCAGGAAATTTTTGCTTTGATTAATTTCAAAATAGTCCCTGAGAGTCCAAAATAATTTGGCATGTGTTTGCTGACAAAGGGATTAAGGCACAGAGTTGTCCAGCTGCCTGAAAGGAAAAAATTCTCATTGAAAAAATTTAATCAAAGCAGATCCCAAACTAATTCTTCTGTTTTCATGAAACTCATCTTTTAGCAGAGCACTTCTGTGCATTTTGGTACCATGTGCCTCTGGAGCAGGATGGGAGCACTTGGCCCTAAGTGTCGGATCTCCAGGTGCAACCCATGGATTCTTGAAGGAACAGTCAGAAGGGACAGCTCAGAGGCAAACCACGCTCCTACATCCATGTACAAGTTATATTCCCTGAGCAACCAGGCAGGATCCAAGGGAGCTGATGCTCACTCCCTCCCGACCCAGCTGGTGTCTGTTGGAATGCCAGATTCCCACCTCCTGCCTGGCTGGGCGCCCCGCATGTGGAGGCAGGCTCTCTCCTCATCTTCCTAGGATATTTGGGGACAAGCAAGATGACAAACATAGTGAGGCAATGGGATCTGGACTGATGAGCGAGCCTGCAAGGTGCCTCTCTGCAAAGAGAAGGATGGAAACAGGCCAGATCAACTATGGAAGGGATGCTCTGCTTGGCAAGAGCCATATTTGCTCCATGGGGTAGATCTACACATGCAGGACAGTGGTGACAGCTCCCACCTCCTGCTCCTAAGGCAGCAAAGGCTTTGCAGATATGGGAGGGGAGAAGTCTATGGTAAAGGAGACTTCAGTCTTTTTCCCTAACCAGCCTGATCCCACTGATGCTCCTGGGCCCTCCAGCACAGTTCTTGCACAGATAGACTCTCCCAGCTGGGAAGGTTGGGTAACAGGGGATTTAACAAATGCAGGAACCTCCACAGAGGAACTTCTTACTAAGGGAAACATGAGAGAAGCAGAAATAGCCACAGTGACTCTTTCATATCCTGTGTCACTGGCAAGGCACTGAATTGAGCAGGGAGCTTCACTCTTCCGGGCTGGGGCTGCTCTGTTCCATCACGAGACTGCACCACAAGAGGTCTCTGGTGGAAATTCCAGCATGTCTACGCAAGCCCCTGCACAGACCTCCCGCCCCATAAATTGAGGGGCTGCTGATGGTCTCAGCATCAGACAGCAAAGAGGCTTCCAAGCTGCTCTTGCCTGCTCCAGTTCCAGCCACCACTTCTCCACCGACATGAAGGTGTCTGTTGTTGCCCTCGCCATCCTCATCGCTGCCTTCTGCTACCAGACCTCTGCTGCTCCACGTAAGTCCAGGCTCTCCTCACCCTTCCTAAGTGGGGACAGGAGAGATGTCACTGCTGGGACAGCCTGTTCTGGCAGCACTTCCACTGCAGGTCCCTCCCTCTGTCCCACCATCTTCTAGCAGGTGCTCCAGGGCTATGGGACAGGCACAGCTGAAAGACTATTAGCATAAAAGCTAAAGGTTTTCTACCCTTTTTAGGGTAAAAGAACAACTATGACCCTCACCCCTGCTACAGAGGTCAAATGTGAGGAAGGCTAGGATTGGCCGAGTTTGGGCTGGGAGATGTTGCCTGGTGGCATGAGCTGTGTCAATGCCAGCTCAGAGTGAACACAACAGGGAAACAACTGAAGGAAGAGGAAAAAAACCCCATCTTCTCTTCCTCTTCCACATCATTCCTGCTCTCTAGACCCAGGGATGGGTGATCCCAGATCCCTGCCCTGTTCCCCATCCCTTACCACTGCTCATGACTGTCTTTGCCCTTCACAGTTGGCTCCGACCCACCAACCTCCTGCTGCTTCTCCTACACCTCCCGGCAGCTGCCCCGCAGCTTTGTGAAGGATTACTATGAAACCAACAGCCAATGCTCCCAGCCTGCTGTCGTGTAAGTCCCTCCTCTGGGGCAGGGGTGGTTTTGGGCTGAGAAGCCAGGGTAGAAAGACCCTTTTCCAAAGACAGGAAGGAAGGCTGGGGTAGACAAGAAGTACAAGGTGATGCTTGGAGCACAGAAGCCACATGCTGCTCCTACTCTACTCCTTTGTAGATAAAACTGGTGGCTGCCAGATAGTATGAGCAAGGCATGGAGCTGCTCATCCTTGAGAGAGACTGGGCTTGGGCAGGGCTCTTGTCCCAGCCCTGGAAGTGTCTATGGCCAGGTTGGATGGGGCTTGAAAAAACCTGGTCTATTGGAAGGTGTCCCTGCCCATGGCAGGAGGTGGAACAGGATAAGCTTTAAGGTGCCTTCCAACCCAAACCATTCCATAATTCCATGATTCTGTGATTCTCCATTGAGTGCTCTCCTACCCTCCTTGCACTTTACAGGTTTATCACCAGGAAAGGCCGGGAAGTCTGTGCCAACCCCACAGAGGACTGGGTCCAGCAGTACATGAATGAGCTGGAGCTAGAGTGAGGTTCTGGACAGATCCAGCTGCTCCATGTCCCCAGCTGCTGGGATGGACAAACGTGACCAGCTGGGGTCCATTGGAAGTGTTTCAATGTCATTTAGAGCTAGCAGAGAAACTGAAAACATTCCAAAATCCAGCTTAATGTTGTGCTATTTAATTTTTTTATAGGGGAGGGATCAGGTGCAATAACTCTGAGATAAAAAATAATTTTATTTTATATATATATATATATATTAATTTTTTTCCAGTAGACTCAGGTTATATCTTTTGTATTTAAGTAACTGTATTTTTGACATAAAATCCAATTCAGATGTCAATAAATAAATATTTTTGTAATAGCCTCTGTGTTTGCCTCCATTATAATCCTTTGGGATGGCAGTGGGTGAAATTAAAATAGTGACAAGTTCTTTATTTCTTTTTCCACACTGTCAAAACTCCTGTGAGCATTCTGTGTCTGAACATCCTGTTTTGCAAAATAGTAACAAGGAAAGCCATGAAGGAGGAGTTATGAGAAGGTCAGGGATTACATTCAGGTAACTTGTCTCAAGTTTTTATAAGGTATTAATCTCCATTCATTATGATAATTGGAAGCACATTAAATTCTGCTGCTGGCCTCATTATAGTCAATCAAAATATTACCTTTAGGGGCTGAAATTTAACACATTGACTGTTTTAGGGAAAGCTTTCTGAGAGCTACAGCTAAAATGGATCAGCTATTTCCAGAGCTGAGGGTGGAAAAAACATGTTTCACTACAAGAATTTTAAATTATTTCATTAAGCTCTCATTTAGCTGGGACATGGAGCTGAGCAGATATTCTCTCTCAGTAATACCTTGACTCCAAAACCTGCTCATCTCTGGAGATGCCTGTCCAGAGATGACCATGACAGGCCCCAGCCCACGGCAGAACCTGCCCCAGCAAGGAAACATCTCCCCTGGTCCCCACCCTGGAGCTGATGGAGATGGAGCCCATCAGCTTAGTGAAGGTATTTCCCACATCCCTGATGGCATTTCCCACACCACTCATGGTATTTGGGATGCTCTGATCAGCTCTGGATAGGCTCTGTTGGATGAACAAGGAGGATTCAGGTTCCTCCTGCCTGGAGGTCTGATGCAGTACACAGAAGAATGCTCAGCTCACTCCACTGCATTTCCATACTGGATGTGGGATTTCAAACATAAATACCAGTGGGACACAGAGCGAAAAGCAGGAGGCAGCCCTGGGGAGGGGTGACCTTGAGCAGACACAGAGGGTGGATGGTGAGCAGGGAGAGGAGGCTCAGGTGGGGTCGGGAGGGATCAGAGGGAGGTGGATGTGTCTGGGGGAGGAAGGAACACATCGCTCCTCACTTGGGGAACTGCAGCCCCCAGCTCCTCAGCCCACGGGCCCTGTGGATCCCATCAGTCATCCCACCCCAGTGCTGACTGCATCCAGCTTAAAATAGCACCCTGGGAGGAGGGTAGGGAGGTAGAAAGCAGGAACAGAGCCACCTTCCCTGAGACACTGCTGGGAGGAGAGGGAGCCCATGGCTGGGAAGTTCAGATGGATATCACCACCAACATGTGAAGGTGGTGGTTTTGGTGAAAGCCTGACTCACCAGACCCTCCACACCCCAGGGCCAGCTCCAGAAGGAGGGCTCATTAGGGCCAGGAAAACCTCTTGGCCACTGGGTACCAGCCACCCTGGGCGCTGCTCAATAGATTCACCTTCAGGACTGAGACTGGCACAAAGCCTAAGTGCCCAGAGCTACCCTCACTCCAGAGAACAGCAGGGGCAGGAGTCAGGAGGGTGAAGACCTGTGATGGGATTATCCCAAAATCACTTGAGCCTCCACAGCCCCTCTTGGATAAAAGCCCCGCCTGCCCCTGTGGGAGCAGTCCCACAGCCTCAGGGTTTCTTGTGGAAGGTCACAGGGTCATCCAGGGAGCATCATTCAGCCCAGGCACTGCTGCAGCCTGCGGCAAACAACCTCCTGTGCAGTGTCCTAAAGTACCCGGGGTGCATTCCAGCTTGCCACAGCCGCGCCCTCCTCCTCAGCTCCAGGACACCTCAGCCAGCACTCCTCACCGCTATTCCGGGAGCCTGCAGGAGCCCAGAATTACTCATGTCTTCTTTAATCTTGCACCCACCTACAGCTGAGAGTGTGACAGCTCAGAGGAGCCAGCGAGAAGCTGTAACTCCGCAGCCCCGGCAGAGAGGTGAGAACTGAGGACGTTCTGCGAAGGATGAGGAGTGGCCCAGAGCAGGCAGGGGCACCCATGGCACCACCAGCTCAAATCCTCACCCAGGGATCACCCTGCCCCGAGCACTGGATGCATTGATGGTCGGTGCAGCTGTTTGAGACTGGTTTTGCTGCCAGAGCTGAAGGATGCAAGGAGACCCTCCCATCGTGCAATCCTTGGGTCACAGAATCGTGGAATTATAAAATCATGGAATGGTTTTGGTTCAAAGGGACCTCAAAGCTCATACTGATCCGCTCCCTGCCATGGGCAGGGACACCTTCCACTATCCCAGGTGGCTCCAAGTTCTCTCCAAACTGGCCTTGGACCAGCCACAGCTGCTCTGGGCATCCTGTGCCAGGGCCTCCCCACCCTCATGGTAAAGAGTTTTTTTCTCCCTAGGGAGCTCATGCCCAGGGCTCTGGGCTAATTGTGGTGCTCATCCCTCCCATAAACAGCCTCATGGAGTGCTCAAGCAAGTAGACACCAGAATCACAGAATATGCTGAACTGGAAGGGATCCTTAAGCTCGAGGCAACACATGAAAAGTGAAGCTGGGACCAAGAGGAGGGTCATTTTCTGGGGAATTTTCTCTGGATTCAGATCAAAACAACAACAATGCTGTCAAGGGTTTTGGAATTTGTAAACTACTCATCCTGAAAACAGAGTGTGGTATTTACAGAGTGTTTTGCATAATGTATACAAAAATGATTAAATTTTGGGTTTTTGGGGGGGGTTGGTTGGTTTGTTTAGTTGGTGTTTGTTTTTTTTTTTATTTTGACAAAAGTCCTGGGCAAGCCTAGCTGTGAACAAAAATTCAATCATTACTATGATAAGTATATTATTATTATATGTTCACATCTCTCTATATTTGCTGTTTACATCACTCTAGTGTGTCTGTATATATTTTGAGGCATATCAAATGCCAGAGGAGTCAGAGGCTGGAGTCCAGCATCTCACAGAAGGAGGAGCTGGACTGTGCTGATGGGGATGTGGATTGAAGCCAGCCGAGGTTCATGGTCTGAGCTTTCACATCTCCACTTTTCAGAGAGGAAGTAGACACACTGAAGGTAAAATGTTTGCGCACCCAGAAATGACACTTCCACACCTTCCTCCCCATCCCAGGGCCCTGGTTTGCCACAGGGAGGGGAGGTTCAGTCCTGCATCCAGAACTGCTCTTCCCAGAGATACCATGAGCAGGGGGTGTGTCAATTCTGAGGGGCCAGAATCCAAAAATATAATGTAAAAGAGGATGCGTTTATATGCTGCATATGAAAGTTGTGTTGTCCTAAAGTGGCGAAATAATCCAGACTTCCAGGGCTAAGAAAGACACACAAGTATTGCAGAAGATGTGCCTGGATGTCGCCTTCCCTGTGATGGACAACAAAAGGCAGAAGTGGGCATGAGGACCCAAAAGAACATTTCTGCTGAGTTCATAGAAATACATGGACAATGACTCACAACCCCCTGAGATGATGAAGCATTTTCTTCTAGAAGAGAAAGATGCAACATTTTTGAGAAAGCACATTTCTAAAGCTGCAGGTCTGTTAACTGTGCTGAATCTTAACAGGGGACATTGCTAGTGCCTTGGAGTGAGCAAACTACCTGAGGGGCCAATGCCTAAAGATGTTACTTTAATGTACTGATTGCTCAGAAAAACAGTGATACCCTCATGGTCCACAATCCGTCTTCTGGATGTGGTATCTCAAGGGATTCCTGCCTTCAGCCAAACCACATCCCTTGAGCAGAACAGACCTTGGCTGGGGTAATAGTTGGACTCGATGACCTTAGAGGTGTTTTTCAACCTGAACAATTCTGTGATTCTATGATTGTCTGCTGTGCTGTGCAGCCATTCCCTCTGGATGAAGCTGAGCAAGATCTGGTCCTGCAAGATCAAGCAGGACAGGGTCTCGTGGAGGCCAGAGCCAGACATCAATGCACTGCCACCAAGGACAGGGACAAACTCCCCTTGCCATGGCTTAGAGAGAAATCCTGCTTGCAAATCACCCCAGGATCAGTTTCAGGGCAGCAGGGAGCTCCCAAAGCTTCCAGTGCTCCCAGCTGCTCTCCAGCTGCCCATTGCCAACCAGTCTGGGCATCAGAGGGCAGACTGGTATCTGCCTCAAAGCAGTTCCTTAGTAGCAAGTGATGCAGAGTCCACCAAATGGAAAATCTGAGAGTCTACTCAGAGCTATTTCATACCTTTGACTTCCACTGTCCTTCCTGGGGGAAGCAGATTCATGATTTCTAGAAACACTTTGGATGTTGCATTGGGGTGAGTTCATATCCTTTCTGCTCATTCATTACTTCCACTACTTGCAAGATCTCTGAATTGTTGCACTTCCTTCTGCTTCTCCTGGAAACACTTCCCCACCACCCTCCCCACCACCCCCCCCCAGCAACAAGTGACACGTGTCAGGATCAGGTTGCTCTGGACAGTTTCTATTCCATCACCTCCTCCCACCCCTGGTTCAGTGACATTTACCCTGATTCCTTTCCTGCACAACAGGTTTCCGTGGCTGTCCTCACCACAACTGCCTCTGCTTTCAGCCCTTTATCAAGGCCTCAAAGTTCATGTCCTTTCTTATCTCCTCAGGCTCCATAAACTCCCTCTCCATAGAGTGGATATAAGATCACAATCTACATAGAATATCTCCAGGGTGTCAAGGCACTGCAGGACCCACTGACACCTATCACCCTTCTCCTTCCTGGGACATGGAAAAAGCTATGACTGTGTCTCACTAGTTTGTTCTCTGTTGTGCAATCTCTAAAAGAAAGATCCTGAAGGAGTGTGGGACTCCCGAAAACACAGAAAAACTCAGCCAAGAGGAACTGCTCTTCCAGTCAAGCTAATTTTTGTCTAGAAGGCTCCTAAAGCATCATCAAAGACAATCCCCAGAGAATTGGAGAGAGACAATTTACAAGGGCCCGGAGTGACAAGATAAGGGGGAATGGCTTCCCACTGCCAGAGGGCAGGGTTAGATGGGATATGGGAAGGAATTCTTCCCTGTGAGGGTGGGACACCCTGGCATAGTTGCTCAGAGCAGCTGTGCCAGCCCTGAAAGCATCCAAGGTCAAGCTGGACAGGGCTTGGAGCAATCCGGGATAGTGGAAAGCGTCGCTGTCCATGGCAGGGGGTGGAACATGAACTTTAAGGTCTCTTTCAACGCAAACTAGTCCAGGACTCTATGATAAAGTGTGCTGAGCATTTCAGACTCTATTTTACCAATTCTCATTTCATTTGATTGAATCAGACTTCCGATTGCACAGCTCCTTGGTTTCTATCTGAAGGATATGATGCACAGCCGCTCCAGCCGGGTAGTCCAGGGCTGGTGGCACTGTTCACACCCCATGTGCCACAGGGCAGTGTCTCATGCACCCAAGGCAGCATCTCCTGCCTCCTGGCTCTATGCAAAGAGACCACAGTCCCACTCAGGTTCAGATGAGCTTTTCCTCCAGTAACATACTGGCAGCCCATTCAGAGCAAGAGCCTTGGGGCAGCAAGACAGCCTGGAGGAGAAGGGATGTCCCAGGGGATGGACAGACCAAAGGTGAACATTGGAGAGTTTGGGCTATTTTTCTTTCCCTGGGTCTTGCAGTCCTGAAGTACCCCTGCCCTGTGGTGGGCAGCTCACCACACTTGGAGGTTTCCCACTCATGGGACTTTGAGGGGAAGTGGAGAGGCTGGAACTGACAGACCTGGAAGGGAATTTCTGACCAGGGGACCACCCACATCCACACAGACATCCTCTCTCTTCACCCCAGGCCCCAGCACCACAAGGCTGGAGTGAAGCCACCAAACAGGCAGCTGCCATTCCCAAATCCCTGCATGGAGAGTGCTGCTGTGTCCCATAGATGCCACTGCAGGATCTCTCAAGGACCCTCTCTGGGCTGGAGAGGACCAGGTCCAACAGCACCCTTTGTCTTCTGAGATCTTTTGGAGTTGCAGCACTACAAACCCACACCATTAACTACACAAGGCTCCCCAAATCAAGCCTTTTATTGCCTTATGCCAGCACAATTCACACTAAAGTCAGCACTACATGGCAGGTTGGGCACATACCTTGCTTCAGCAGCCTTTGAGATAAGCATCAAGGCATCAGTGGTCAGGGGACTCCCCTGTCCCCCTAGTGGGAAAGAGGGTTACGGCACATCTCTGCCAAGTGCCTTCTCAACACCCGGCAGACAGTGGGTGTTACATATGGCAAGTCACCCCAGCAGCCAGAACCTTGTGAGAATCCTGCCAGGACACTCACCAGGGCACTGAGGTTTTTCCCTTAGTGCTGCCCCACTCACAGGGAGAAGCTAGCTGGGTACACAGGTCACCGCCCATCAGTGACAAACCAGGGCAGCCACTCTCACAGGATAATGCATCCGGTCCCCTGCGGGTCCCTGACCCAGGATATCACCAAGGGTTCAGCATTTCTGCCCCCCAGAAAGGAACCCAGGAAAAAGAGAGGCCGGAGATTGCCTGAGAACTTGTCAGTGAAGCTGTAAATGTGGGAGCGGTCGCTTACATTGTAGAAAGAGATCTCTCCCGCCTCGTAGTCCAGGAAGATCCCGACACGCCGGGGTCTCACGCTCAGGGTCAGGGGGGAGACGGGTACGGTCAGGGCCTCGTAGGTGCCCCCGTTTTGCAGCCGCAGCACCCAGTAGCCATTATTGGGGGAGAAGACGATAGAGCCTTTCCGGCCGGCAGCCTCCCGGCACAGCCCCAGGCCCCACTCGGGCTTGTCTCCCACCTGCACCTCCCAGTAGTGGCGGCCCGAGAAGAAGCCCGGACTGCCCAGCACCACCGGGGTGGTGCCGAACCTCTTGGGGTTGTCAAAGAGGGACAGAAGCAGCTTCTTGCTCCCACGCCGGACGCTCTTGCGGTCTTCGGACACAGTGAGGTCTGGGTGTGCCGTCTCTGGGTCCAGAATCACATCCACTGGAGAGATAGAAGGGTGGAAGATGGACAAGGCTTCAGGTATCTGCAGGCACAGACACAACCAGGTATCTGTGGCCTGGATGCTGGGCTGTCCCAAATGGACCTACATCCTACAATTATTTGCTCATGGTTTTGCATTGCTCCCAGCACTGCCTGACAGTGGGAGAGTGCAATACAGAAAATGAGCCATATCAAAATATTTGGTGTCAGGCTGCAGAGCAAGGGCAGAACAAGGGCAATTCCACAGCTTCAGAATGAGCCAACATTGAAAGCAAGAGGTCGTGGAGAACAGAGTGTTTGAAACCCCTGAGGGATATCCTGGGCTTCAGGGTCCCCTCACTATCCATCCAAGACCACAACAAAGGTCTTCCAACCATGAAACCAGCCTGAACTCATCAGTGCACAAACTGGGAACAGCTGGACAAAGCTTGTTGGAAAATCCTCCCTGTGCCCCAGGGTACTGCAGGAAACCAGAGTCCAAATGTGCCAGGAGCTGCCCCCTCACCTTTGAACTTCTTCAGCATGTCCCTCATGCCCAAGCAGTGCTCAGGAATGCTGTAGTTTTCCTTCAGGGTCACAGACACAGCCTTGGGAGATTGGAACTTTACCCCTTCACACCTGAGAAGAGAGGGATGCCCACGGGCTGTATCCAGAGCCTGTGCCATGGCCACTCTCTGGCCAGGAGAGGGGTTAATGCCCTTTTATTGGCTCCATAGATCTATCACCTCCCTGGAGCTCTGGCTGGAAAGAGCACTAGGGATAATTGCTTGCATATTGGCAATCCAAACGAGATCAGAGTTAAACAATACAGGAAGCAGCAGTGCCAGGCCTGGGGAAAGAAGGAACAAAGCCACTGAGCAGCACAACCCTTAGGAGGGGACACAGCTCTCATGTCACAAGCCAGACAAGTCCTTGGCTCTGAGCCCCTGGAAAGAGTGGATGGTACCTCTTAGGGATTGTCTCAGTCCCTCCTGTGTTTACCCCAGGAGGACCAAAGCAGATGCTGGGCAGGGAGGATGGGGTAGCTGTTGTGGAACAGACACAAACATCTGCCTCAAAGCACGGAGGCGGCTAGGACAGCAGGAGGAACAACTATGGTGCCTGCAAGGAATAACCATGGGTACCTACCAGAAATAATCATGGCACCTACCAGGAAAAATCACCCACCTTCTCAGGATGTTTTTCATGTCCTAGAATAAGACAAAAAATGGCTCTGGGTTTGTCTGGGCCAAGCCACCCACCCAGATGACAAAGGCACCAGGGCTGAATTAGTGATGCTGGTGGCAAAGCCTGACCTTGAGCAGCCCATCAGCTGGCTGCTGGCTCTTCTCCTTTATATCCAGGATCAGCTCCTCCAGCAAGCACTTCTCCTCCACCAGCCTGGCCAGGTTTTCATTGATCAGCAGCAGAATCTGTTTCTCTTCCTCCTCCAGCTTCTGGAGCAGTAGCTTCTCCTCATCAGCCAGCAGCCTATGCAGCTTCCCAAACTCACTTATAATCCTCTCACGCTTTTTCTTTACTGTCTCCTTGGGATAAGAAAATTCACGGGGTGAACATCATCCAGGCAGCCGAGATAGAGCTGGATGCTCCAGCATCCATGACCGGCATCAGGCTGTGGGAAAACACTGCATTTTTGTGATAAGTGCATGAATTGAAAAACCAGCATGAGACAAACTTGTGCTTCCACCTCACTGGAGTTCCCACTCCACATCCTCAGTTTATCAGCAGCAGGACTTTGCCTGGGGCATTTCTGCTCAGCTGGACCCCAGATGTCTGGGATGTGTTGGGCTGCAAGGAGGTGCGCTCGGGTGTTGGGGTAGATTTTTTATTACAACTCCATACCTCCAGCCAAATCCAGGCTAATAAACTGCTTGGACAGGTGGACAATGCTGGAAAAATCCCCAGTAAAGGGCAAGAGGTGGAAAAATCATAAAGTTGTGGAATGGTTTCAGTGGGAAGGGACCTTAAGGGATCTTAAATACCATCTGCTTCCACCCCCTGCCACGGGCAGGGACATCTTCCATTAGACCAGGTTGCTCCAAGCCCAATCTAGCCTGCTCTTGGATACTTCCAGGAATGGAGAAGCCAAAGCTTCTCGGGGCAACCAGTGCCATGGCCTCAGCACTCTCACAAGGAGGAGTTTCTTCCTCATATCTAACCTAAATCTCTCCTCTTTCAGTTTAAGATGATTCCCTCATGTTCTGTCTGTATCTGCCATGCAAAGATGCCCCGGGGGCTCTGGAGGAATGGAAAGGCAGAGCCCAGGAGGCTCCCTGGGTCTCACTACAAGGTAAAAAGACACCAATTGGCAGGGTCTGCCAGTGCTCTAGGGTTTTTCACCTCATTCCTAAAAACTGGCTGGAAACCTGGAACTGCAGAGAGACACTCTGCGGTGAGCGTGGGCCAGGAAACTTCAGAACAAAGAAGATAAAGGGAAGGAAATTGAACTCCACTTTTTTCCCATCCAAGTACAGCATTCCTTGGACCTGAGCCATGAAAACTTGATAAGCCAGGACAGCCTCTTCCCCCACCATGGGGACAGAGGGCTCATAGGGACATCCTCAAAACCCACCACCACTTGTCTGGACTGCCACAGACAAGGGAGCTGAGTGAAAAACTAAGGGAGTTCTGAGAAACTTGTTTTCCCTGCCAGAGCTGATTAACCATCACTTCAAATTCAGGGCTGGATAACTCATCCAGCAGTGTCATTTCCTTTTCTGCAGTTGCTTTTACTTTCCAGCTTTCACCCCAAAGGACTTGAAATGCAGCTGTTTGCTGGCATCTGCTCCTCCCAGAACTATCTGGAGTTAGGCAGAGGTGCAGTAATTCAACTTTTTTTTTTTTCTTATGGAAACACTTCTGGTTCCTGTTGCTGTGGAGCAGAGCTTACCACACAGCTCACGCCTGGCTTGGAACTCAAGCACGTCGTAAAACAAAAGGCAATAAAAAATAGCCCATGTCTACTTGTTTAACCAGCATAAAGTCCTCATGATTCCAGGAAATCTGGCATGCTGCTCCTTGCAAAGCTTTTTATGGAGCCACACACAGTTACTGAGCCTGGCTTTCAGCATTGCTCCTACACGTGACAGCAGGACATGGGAAAACAGCATGGAGGCAATGATAAATCTATGTCCCCAGACAAGACCATTCAGGGTGGGTTTTTTTAAATCCTGATATCTCTGAAGTTCATTCTTTAAGAATTAAGACAGGCACCTGCCTTGCACTCCTGGGTTTTCATCCTTTCTGCTGACTCACGCTTCTTCACCTCCTCCACTTCCTGTGAAAGATCCTCCAGGGATTTCTGGAGTTTGACCTGGAAAGAGGAAAAAATGGGCTCATCTCACCCCAGCAGCACCCACTGAGCACAGCATGTTGGCTGGGTCCCCTCTGCCTGGGGGAGGACACTGATCCAGTGCCAGGTGGTGCCAGCACTGGCACCAAACCAAGCAGCTGTGCTCTTCACTCACAGCGTTAACCCTCCTCATGCTTCTCAGGTTTCCTCTATGTTTTTCCTCACTATTAAGGTTCTGGAGACCAAAGTGACAGCCCTCTTTCAATGCTGGTGAAGGGTGAATGGTGGCACTGCCAAGATCACAGCTGGGGTGTGGGGTTTTGGTGCCAGCATTCCTCCATCGGGGCAAAATGCCCGCAGGGACCCACCGGCTCAGCTTCTCCAGGGGGTGTGAATGGGCAGGGAGCCAGACTGGGCGAGTCTGAGTCCATCAACAGTTTGGGAGATAAAGCGAGTCCAGCCTTATCCCTCGCAGTGAGGGCGGCTGGGAGGGGGGTGGGTGTCACCGCCTGCACCCCCCTTCTTCTGCTTTCCCAGCGGTGCCCCTGGGCGTGTTGGGGTCCCGGTGGCCGTGCCAGAGCCCCTGCCCCGGGGCAGGACAGGACAGGGCCCCCGGTGCCCGCCCTCCCCTACCTTGTAGGCGTGGGCCGCCTCCTCGATGGGGTAGACGGTGTGCGGGCGGTGGTGCGAGGACTCCCGGCACACCACGCAGATGGGCTCCTCGTCCTCCTCGCAGAACAGCTTGAGGCGCTCGTCGTGCAGGGGGCACAGGGGGCTCCCCGGGCCCGGCTCGGGCCCCAGGCCGGCCCGCAGGCCCAGCTGGCGGATCCCCTCCACCAGGTTGGCCAGCTGCCGGTTGGGGCGGAGGCCGCTGCGGTGGCAGGAGGCCCGGCACTGCGGGCAGGAGAAGGGCCCGTCGGCCCACAGCCCCTTGTCCTGGCAGTGCCTGGCGATGCAGCCCCGGCAGAAGTTGTGGCCGCAGTCGATGCTGACGGGCTCGCTCATGAACTCCAGGCAGATGGGGCAGACGGCCTCCTCCCGCAGCCGCTCCAGGGCCCCCGCCAGCGCCATGGTCTCCACGGGCACTTCCCTGGCCCCTCGTCAGCCACCAAGAGCGGGCTCGGCCGGCACAGCCTCACGGCGAGGAGGTGCCGGCAGTGCCAGGAAAGCCTGAGGACGGGCCGGCCTGGCTGCCGGGTGGCACCGGGCCCGGAGCCGCCGTGCCGCCGGGGGAGGAGCTGGCACCGGCCCGGACAGCTGCGGCCGGCCCCAGGGGCTGGGCCTGCCTCCAGCCCGGCCGGGCACAGCCGGAGAAAAACCCCGCGGGGAGAGTAGGACAGGTTAGGAAGCACCAGAAAAAACCCGTGTCCAGACACAGCCTGGGACCGGGACGGCAGTGGAGATGGAGCCGAGTCTGGTGTTGGTTGAGCTCAGCAACCCGTGGAGCCCCTTTGGCACCTGCCCGCTGCCCAAAGGTGTTGGCCGAGGTCAGGGACCCCTCGCCACACCGACAATTGTGCCAAAACATCCCCCGTGACACCCACGCGCTGCAGAGAGACGCAGCTTGGGAATGCGGCGGGGCACGGGGCAGGAGGGACAGGCAGGACGAGAAGTGCTCTCCCATACCTGCACAGAGGGGCCGGGGGACAGCCAGGTGTCCCCCATCACCCACACACCCTCGAGTGCCAGCCCTGACCCCCTCCCAGCCACTGCTATGCACCCCAGTCTCTGTCCCAAGAACCGCTGGGAGAAGTTGCAAGTTTTGCTCTCTTTTATTATACAAAAATAACTTCAACATATTCAGTACAAAGGAGAATGAAAAGTTTCACTGAAAAATGTCAAATCAATTAAGACTGCCTTTGCACAACCTTCAGTAAAAGAGCTAAGCACTGAGTTGAATACCCTGCGAAATTCCCAGGCAATGAGAAAATGGAATACATCTCAGAGGTGTCCATGAGAGCAGGTCCTTGCAGAAGTGATGCTTGGAGAGAACAAGGTATTGCTCATCCACTGTGCTCATTGTCCTTTAATTGATTCATTATGTCCTGGACCCACTTGTCATCAGGGTTGGCACAGACCAGCTTGAACTTGATGGTGGTAAAACTGGAAAAAGGAAATCCAGTGAGGAGAGGAGAGGGAAAGGATGACAGAGAGAATAGTGAGACAACTTGCCCCAAGACACCAGTGAAGCCCACCAGACACCTCCACAGGCTGCGAAACAGCCCTAAGGAAATAGAGTGGGAGTGGCTCTATGTCCTTACAGGTGCCCTGCTCCCTGCCACTTAACCCACTTTGTCCCCAGCATTCTACATCTGGGATACCATCCTGGCTGGGTCCCACTATCTGGGGTGAGGGGGGTGACCAGCAAAAGCTCTTTTGGCTCAAATCTAATAGGAAGGTCCACAAACTGGCTGCCTGGAATGTGGGATTGCCCTGTGATATGTTCCCAGGCTGTTCTCCTCACATGGGAAAGCCCTGCCCAGTGCTTTTCCATGTCAGGATGAGGTATGATGTGGGGTTTCCTGATATTGTCAGGACAAGCAGGGTCCCCAAAAGCAAGGCAGGAGATCTACTCACATCACAGCTGGTGAGGAGCAGTGGCTGCCCGTGTGCTCATACTTTACCACATGGTTCAAGGGCAATGGTCTGGTGACGTATCCAGGACAGCAGGGACGAAAAACGTTGGTATTCACTGGAAGAGAAGTTTTCTGATTTACACCAGACCGGGAAAAGTGCCAGTGGGCAGAAGTAGGGTCAGAAGATGAGAAGATCCCCACTGGAGGAAGTGCTGATCCCACAGTTAGCTCCCACCACAGCCACTTTTCCCCCAGGGAGCCAAGGTAAGACAGGCCTTTCCTATAGTAGATGCTGCTAAGAGAGAGCTGCCAAGCATTACTAGACTTTATACAGCAGACAGAGAGGAGAGAGCTCCTTGGAAAGGAGATTGGACTCACTTGGAGAAGAGGTGGCCTGGTAGCAGAAGACAACCACAAAAAGTACAGAGAGGGCTGCTATGAAGGTCTTCATGTCCTGTTGGGTAGAGATGAATTGTAGGAGTGAGGCTGGACTGTTGCAGTGTCCCTTGCTGTACCTGGTGTGGGATCTCTGGGTTCAGCCCTCTTTATATAGGGAGACAGCGACCAAGATTGCAACATGATGGAAACATTGCTGAAAGCCATGACACAATGGAAAAAGTGCAGTGTCAAGGATACCACACAGCCCTGCAGAGGAAACAGTCCAGAGCCCCAATGAGAGCAGTGTCCTGACATGGCACAGGGTATGATACCATGGGTGATAAGATACCATGAGAGGACAGAGAACAGGATATGACCTGTCATTTCATTTCCCCTGACCTAATGATTCTGCAGAAAACCCAGAATGAGTGATTCAGAAGATCAGTAGGTGGACCTCTTGCTTAGAAGTCACAGCAGTGGATGGAGGACAACCAGGGTTGTCACGCACTTGTGTTTCCCAGAACATCTGCATCATGGACAAACAGGAGATCTCACCTCTGCCACAGCAAGTGGAACAGGGAAAGTCTGAGAGTCAGGCTGACCACCCATGTTCCCACCCAGCCATGCTAGGTCGCACTTGCAAAGGGGGCTTCTTCCGTGGGACCCTGAAGGCTATCAGTGCATAAATGTGCAGAGCAGATGGTGGAGCATGGTGCCATTCCAGACCTGGGCTCCTCTTCTGTCCTTGAGCATCCCTTGCAACAAGTCTTTAGGGAACTGGTTCTGCTACATCACAGCTTCCTAAATACCAGTGACAACTAAAATAGTATTCAGTTCTTCATGGACATGGGAATCAGCCATTAACGCATATAGCGAACTTTAGGAGCTCATGACCGTGTTAGCACAGCAAAGCTGACAAAGATGGTTATTTGGCTCCAGCAGTGTAGCATTAGCACCCTCCTGATACTCCTCTGTCATTGTCCCAGCTGCCACACACACACACACACACACACACACAGAAAAGACTGGCCGATTTAGCACATGTTGCTTGGGATGGGAATGGTGTCTCTGCACTGTCAAAAAAACTTTTGGAAATGTTACATCCCAGAGCTCCAGAAGGGCTCTGCTGTTTTCCAGGCAGAAAAACCTTTTTTCGTGGACAAAACCTGAGGAGAGTGGAGGAAGAGTGAGATCTCCATGGTGCTAGGAAATGTGTCTGGGTGCTGGACAACCACAGCTGCAATAGGAAAGCCACAAAAGGGGTGTTGTTCCTCTGTGGAGGAGGATGATCACAAAACAGAATCCCCCACCCAAAGTGAGGTTCCTTGTAGGAACCCAGAAGAGGAAATCAAAGGGAAATGAAGATATTCTCTGGAAGAGCGGATTAGAGGCCTGGGGCTCCCAAGTGCTCCAGGGCATGTGATAGATAATCAGCGTATCTCAGGAGACTGAACTCCATGAAAAAGTGAGCCAGAGTCATTAGCCACCATGTTGGGGTTTGTTTTACACAAAGCTTTTTCTCTCACTACAACACTCTGTTACTAAGCATGAGCCAAACTGACCTGGGGGAGACCAGGTGCAAGGGAGATGCACCTACAAGCCTGGGGAGTGGACAGCTGAGGAGGGTCTTCCCACAGAGCCCTGGGAGCACAGGGCATGTTGCTGGGTTTTTGGGAAGACATCTCCTTAGTAGGGACATACCTGCCCCATCCCACAGCAGGTGGGCAGGCTCCATAACAGCCCATGGATTCTCTGCTGCCATCACAGCCCAGTCCCCAGCTCAGCCTTGGCACATCCATTCCCTTCTCTGAAGCTCTTTCCCCATGGACTGGCTTGCTTTCATCCTAGCTCCTGCTAAAGGGTTAAACTTCCAGAGTGAGAGTCAGTTGAAACAGCCAGAATCAAGGCTGAGGTTTTACTTGAGAAGAAGACTCAGAATACCCTGCTCTGAACAGCTGAAGAGCTTAGGATTCCTCTGGGATCCTTCCTGCTCCATGGCTTGCCTTGTCATATGTTCCAGAGCCCATTGAGATACTGGGATGAAACCTGGTACCTCCAAGGGCATGAGGTCCTATCATCACCATGGATCCACACTGCACGCAGTGGGACAAGGAAGGTGTGAGGAGACTGAAACCCAAAGCTCAGCAAGATGGGAGTGCAAGGACAGGGACAAACTGCCTGCACACCTTAGGAGCAGGAATGCTCATGGAACTTGGTGTGCCATTCCAATGGTGACATGGAACAAAGGATGGAGCAGCATAGAGGAGGCACTGCAGTAATTCTCTGTTGAAATCAAAGCAAATATAAAACAAAAGACAGAGTGACACAGCAGTTTTGTGGATAGGATCCATGAAAAACAATGCAGCTAATGGGAACTAAGCCAAAGGAATGATCTAGATGGAAATCAAAAGCTGAACTTTGCTTAACTCAGAAATACATATTACTTTTCTCACCTCCACATATGCTAATAACTAAAGTCAATCAAACTCTACCTAAACTGTAAATTATATCAACTGTAACTTTACCTTTTCCCAAGAAAATAATATATATATAGCTGAAGTGGGAAGGAAGGTCAGGAGACTCCAACATTTTTGCAGTCAATTATTATCAGTGGCAACCTCTAAACCTGTCTCAGTCTTCTCTGAGCAGTGTTAATAAACTGCTCAGTGTGAGTCACAGAATCACAGAATAATTAATGTTGGAAAAGTCCTCCAAGATCAGGTGTCACCAACATCTACTCCTTCCATCCCCTGCTTCTTCCATTTCTACCAGCACATTCAGAAACAAACTTGCACAAATTCCCAGTCAGACCAACCATACACTGCTCTGACACATCTCCACATAGGGACCAGAATAAAACTGAGAGGAGGAGAACAGACTGGGGAATGAGCTGGACTCTCCTCGCTGATGGTTCACACAAACACAGCCCAGCTCAGAGAAGCTTTAGTTAAGTGTTCTGGATGTTCTGCAACATTCAACTACAGGTTTGATCCAAATGTCAAGATTTGTTTTGAAAAACAGCATTTTATAGCAGGAATATAAATGTGCCTCAACACTGTCAATGAATTCTCCCTCCTTTTGGATACACCATACCGTATTTCCTGCTTCCATTCAACCAAAAGGAATTCTTGGAGGTTTCGACACCTCTGTTATTTCCCCTATTCACTGTTTTCCTCAACTTTGTTCCTTCCTTAAAGATTCTGTATTTCAGTCTTGGCTGTTCCTTCCTGCCAAGACAAATAATGCAAACCTCTAAATATTTTGATTTCTAAAACCTCCTCCATATTATACATCCTAAATAGTGGCTATTTATGGAGTCTGTAAAACCTCTGCCTTATGGTGTGCTTCAGCTATAGATAGAAACCACACAAAGTATCTTTGCATCCATCACCAGGACAGTTTTGGGATGTGGGAGAAAACCTCTGCTCAGCCCTGAGGATAGCCTGCTCCACCACACCACTTCCTGGATTGGAGTCATGTCTGGGGGATCACTTTATTACAGTGCTCCTGGGAGCTGCCAGATCACTAATGTGGGAAACTAGGTTTAACTGTGAGCAAATCAGTTGGAAACAGAAAGAAAATTACTGGGGCCGGAGATCCCAGGGTGGTGCAGCTCCAAGCAAGATCTCAGATAAGAAATGTTTTCAAGAAGAATTGAGACTTTCCACATGGGAATTGAAGTCTGCAAGATGGTAAGTGGCCTAGAAAGAGGGACAAAGCAAATAGTCACTGCCTGTCCCAGAGCAGGAACCACATATTATTCAATGGAGCAGCCAAGAGGCAGGTTCAAAAGGAAGAGAGGGAGGCAACTCTTCACATAAGGAGCTCCTTGCCAAGGGACATGGTGAGCACAAGGAAATTTCCTCGAGTCTCAGCTTGGATTTCAGAGCGATAAGCTTGAGAAGGTTTGGGAAATTGGAATGGTTGGGGGCTGAGAGTGCACTCCAGGGTGCAGTACAAATATTGATCTGTCTCTTTGAGGGGTCTGCTATGGACACATCTGGAGGTATCAAGGCTGACGTAGATGGATCCTTAGTCTACATCCTCTCCGACTGTCCATCTTTGATTCCCCAGAGCAACTGGTCCAACAGGGCTACAGAGTAGCTTGTGAAATTGCATTGAAATCCCTGGACTGAAATCTATACACCAGGATATGCCTCCAGATAAATATTTTTGATAAATATTTTTGGTCAGTGGAAAGACTTCAACAGTTTCTAAGCACACAGCAAAGCAGAAATACATTGCTGCAATCCATGCAATTTTCCAAGACAAATTTGGGGCACTTATAAAAGCTTCACTTTGGGACCAAGAGTCTAAAGAGGACGAGGTGGCTGGATGCTATGTTGGGATGTGGCCCTCACAGAAATGTGATGGTACTTCCCAGGACAGCCAAATGATGCTTCTGCCACAACACCTTTATCTCCCCAACAATGCACTCAGTACTGAGTAGCCACTGGCCTGGAGCTGAGCAGGGCATGTCCAGCAGCTGCAGCACAGCATGACAGCTTTAGCCACAGTTCACAAAAAGGAAAACAAAACCATTTGGTGTTGGGTTTGAGATGGGCAGGACTGAGGCTGCCGAGCACCAGGGTGACAGCTGCATTGTCCTTGCACACTCTGCCGCCTGTTGTTCTCAGCTGGAGGTACAGGGGACATCTGCAAATCAGGCCATGGAGTTGCAGGAATCCTGAAAACAACATTTGACAAGAGCACTGGTGGATGCTGAATCATGGAAATCATAGAAATCATGGAGTCATTCAAGTTGGAAAAGACATCTAACATCATTGAGTACAGCACTGCCAAAGGCCACCACTAACCATGGCCCTAAGCATCACACCTCTATTTCTGTTAAATCCCTCTACCACTGCCCTGGGCAGCCTGTTCCAATGCTTGATCACTCTTTCAGTGAAGAAATTTTCCTTAATATCCAACCTGAGCCTCCTTTGTTTCAACTTGAGGCCATTTTCCCTTGTCCTATCACTTGTTCCCTAGGAGCAGTCTGACCCCCACCTGGCTCCATCTTCCTGCCAAGGAGCTGTAGAGAGGCAGAATGTTTCCTGTATCATAAAGGGAAGACAGGGACATACTTGCTCTCCAGATCTATGCCAATCCCCTGCTGCAGGGCCTTGTGCTCTTCCAACACTGCATTGCGCACCCTAAGTCTTACATAGAAATCCTTTCCTCAGTGATCCCACTCTGGCAACCAAAGTTCCCAACACAGAAATAAAGGAAGAATTAGGAAGAATTTCTTCACAGAAGGGGTGATCAGCCATTGGAATGGGCTGCTCAGGGAGGTGGTGGAGTCACCATCCCTGGAGGTATTTAAAACTTGATGTGACACTTAGTGTCCCTAAGTGTCCACTTTGTGTCCACCATGGTCTAATTGACATGGTGGTGATCAGTCATAGGTTGGACTTGATGATCTCAGAGGTCTTTTACAACCAATTGATTCTGTGAAAACAGGTTTGCCATGGAAGAGACCTGGGCTTGGTGGAGTGCTACAGCTAGACCTACTGGCCATGCCAAGGAGATGCTCTCCAGCAAGTGGCAAAAACACTTTCCACCTCCAGGTCCTGCTCATAAGCCCGTTTCTCACCTAGGCAGCTGCCCCTGTAGCCCAGTGTCCATGTGGAGTTCAGGTCTTCTTCTGTAGATCCATCTGGAAGCCTCTTCAGCTTTGCATTTGAATTCTTGGGCAAGTCAAGGCAGTTGCTGAGGCTTCCGTGCAGAAAACATAGCAGATGTTGTTTGGGGGTTACAGCCCTCCTTGTAACATCTGGGCAAATAGGAGACCTAGACAGGACAGAGGTGAGGGCACCATGGACCTCAAGTGCCCCAGTCAAGCAGTTCTCTCCAAGACCCTCTCCCAGTCCCAGACTGCTCTGCCTCCAATGATCTCCCAGGTCCTGCACCAGGGCTGTCCCTCCCCCACATAGCAGCCCAGGGTCTCTTTGGGAGCACAAGCAAAGACTCAGCAGCAGCATCTCTTTGTCCAAAGCATTCAAAACATGGGATGAAAAGATGAAAATCCTCCCCGTGGTCCCATGCCTGCTCCTCCTGGCACAATCTTTGCCCCCCAAGGACCCTCCTGCTGGTCTGGACCACTACCCTGCCCTCTCAGGTAGGCACTTCGACTCAGGAGGTTTTTTTATCCCAGAGTCTGAGCAAATTACCCCATCACCAGGGCAGGACTGCATCTGGGCCTGCAAGATTGGGTTTATGGAAGGCTTGACATGGCCACTGCCCTTTTGAGATGCGGCCCCAGGAACAGCTTATCTGCTTAGGTGGGATCAGGATGGTATGCCTTGGAATGTGTAAAGGGACTACTGAAGGGGCTCCATTTGGGATCCGTTTTTCCCACCTCCAAGGGAAAAAGAGCAGGATCTTAGCACAGAGTCCTGTGCCAGCCCACTCCAGCACAGGCAGCGGGATAACAGAGGAAGGACTGTGGAGCTCTGTGATTCTGTTTTCCTGCTGAAACAAGGGGGATCTGTGCTCTCCCTGAGCCCAGGCCAGGCCATGGGAGGATAATGAGTATTGCAGCAGCACCCTGGGACTCTCCAGCTCTGGCTGGGGAGGGCATTGGAAAAACAGACTCTAGGTCCCAGCCCCTGCAAAAAGAACATCCCTAAGCTCTGGGAAGGGCCCATAGCCCCTGTAGTCCCTTCTGGCCCCTCTCCTGCCACTTTTCCTTCCCCTTTGGGTTAAGGGTGTCCTGACAGAATGGGAGCAGACCCCTTTTAGGGTCCTGTGGACAGGAGCCACTGGGCATGGAGCAGGAAGAGGGAACGGCCCTACAAAGCCCTGCAACAGGGGAAGGACAAGCTTCAGTCCCACCTGCCTGGCTTGAGCAGCACTTGATGGATGCCACATACTGCTGAGCAGGAAAAAAGAGAGCATACATTGTCCTCTCCATGTCCAGACAATGTCTGTCCCCACACAGGCCAGACACCCCCATGAGGGGCTCTGCCATCACCCTTCAGTCCAGCCTCTTGGATAGGAGTGAGGACAGAGCACTGTGAGAGCAGGTAAACCCCAGCCATGGCTTCTAAAAAGGACCTGCTGGGGAGGAAGAGCAATGCCCAACCTGCTCTACCTCCACCCTGTTCATTTGCAGTCCTTCCCCATCATCTCCCCATGGAACCTGAGACAGAGGAACAGATGCTCCACAGGAACAGCTTTGTGCTTTCCCCTCTCAACTACCTGAAAACAAGGTACTCTCTCCCACTGGAAAGGAGCCCCTCAAATCCCTGCAGAGCCCCACAGCACATTCCAGCAGAGATGCTGCATGGACTGGGCTAGCCCAGGGTGGTCTGACCAGCAGCCTATTGTCTGGATCCCAGTTCCATCCTGTTACAGCCCCTTCCTGGGGGAGGCAGGAGCAGCCAGTAGACAGACGGTTCTGTCCCACATCCAAGCACCTTCCTCTGCTCCTGTCCAGGTCCTGAAGTGCACACTGAGCCCTAGCTATGGAAGAAGAGACTGTGATTCTGCTCTTCAGTAGGAGGGAGCAGTTACATTGGGCCTCAGCCTTGTGGGCCCTTGCCATGGGCTCCAGGAGCAGAATGTTCCAGGTGAGGTGGAGGGTGGGAGAGGTCCAGATCACTGTCCTTGTCCAGTGCCCTCCTTTGCTCTTCCTTTCCTCCATCTCTATTCAGCAATGATGTAATTTCTTCAATTATTAATCACCTCGCTGTAATAGTGGATAAATCAAACCCATTAAACCTCCCCTGAGAGCAGCCCTAAGGAAGGAGACAGGTTTCCAGAAAGTACATTAAGGAGAATGCAGACAGGCTTGAGACAAGCCACAGTGGGAGGAATGGCCTCACTGCTCTGGGCAGGCCATTTCCCATCAGCTGGGATATGATATCCATGCACAGGGACTAGGAAGGCCTGTGATGTAAACAGCTTGTCACACACTGTGCTGGGTAGCTCCAGGAGGTCCTTGTGTGGCAATTATTTCAGCTGAAAAGACACAAAAGAGAGTTATGCTGGGAAAATTGCTTATACAAGAGCTCCTGCCAGCCCACATCCTAAACAGCTGATCCCAGACTGCCCCATCACCCCAGCAGTGTTTTGCACAGTTCCTCCCCACCTGAAGCAAAGGCACTGATTTGTTATGGTCTGCTTTTAAAAATGCAGGAACCCAGCTGGCATGGCCCATTTGCCATATCTGGGGATTCAGTTTTCAGTCCCTTCATAAAAAAAGTAATTTCTCCCAATATTGCAGAAATGTTCCAAGTGAGAAATTCACCTCTGGAATAGGATGGTATTCCTGGTCAAATTTACAGGAATCAGCAATTCACCAAGCTGAGAGAACCGCAGAATGGTTTGGGTTGGAAGAAACCTTAAAGCTCATCCTGTCACTGAAACAGCAGGAAAAATAAAACCTCTCCAACAATTTTTAGTGTTAGAGAACTCAAGCATTACTTTATTCTGGCCAGGATGTGCAACAGAAGTCATTTCATCCAGACATTGCCTGGGTTGTGCAAAGAAAATCATTCCATCACACATATCTCTTTTCTAGATTTTCCCATACTTAATACACTCAAAACCCAGAGAAATTAATTGGTTCAAGGTTTATTGGTCCCAAGTTACACAGTTCTTAGTATTTGGTTTCCTATTGGTTATTGATCCCCTCACCTTCGATGCTAATCAAGTCCTCTTCTCTCAAGTTCTCTCAAGTTCTCATTCATTTCCCAGACCAGGTGTCTCCAACACACCAGGAAGGATGTTCAGCTGCTGTGGTCGCTTATCTTTTGTGCATCCTCTGGCAGCTCCTAGTCCATTGAGATGTTAAGCTCATCAGGCCTTGCCTAGGGAACTGTCTCTTGAAAAGAAACTTCCATTCCCTTCCCCCTGCTCAAAGATGAACAAACCCCCTGATTAAAGTCAGTTTAAAATTTTAGAAGTGTTATAATTTCCAACAATCCTGCTCCACCCCCTGCCATGGGCAGGGACACCTTCCACTAGACCAGGTTGCTCCAAGCCCCTGTGTCCTGGATAACTTTCAGGGATGGGGCAGCCACAGCTTCTCTGGGCAACCTGTGCCAAGGCTTCAACCACCCTTAACAGCCCATAATTCCTTCCCGATATCCAATCTAACCCTACACAAACCTCTGATCACAGTGAAGGGACCAGAGACACAGGTTCAGATAAGGTTATGCTAAAGCACAGTCCAGCTGCTCAGGGGAAGCAAAATCCTTCTCCCAGCCCTCCCCTCTTTTCAGACATCTGTAACCACATTTTGACGCTCTGCCAATGCTACGCCCTTCTTTCTGGGCTCTGCCGGCTGTTCCTGCAGCACTCCCCTCCAGAGCTGTCCCTCACAGCCTGGATCCCACAAAGGAGAAGCCCCACACAACCCTTCCGAAGGCTGCCAGGGCTCCTGCTGGCGCTGACCGACGGTGGAGCCGCCTCCCCGCCCGCGGCCCCAGGCAGGGCTGAGGAGCCCCGAACCACACGGTGCGCCAAGCACTGCCTGATGAGGGGGCTTAGCCCCGAGAGGGGCCGGGCTGGGCCTAGGACGGGCAGCACGGCGGGGGCAGCGGTGCCGTGTCCCCTCTGTGGCCACACTCCGGGTTCGGCTGAGGGGCCGCAGCCTCGCAGGGCGCACGGACAGCCTGTAAGGACCGCCGCGGCCTGCGGACCCGGATGGTTCAGCCGCGGCTCGGAGCCGTTCGACAGAGGCCTCCCGGCTCCCCCCGGCCCCGTTCACAGCCGAGCCCCTCCCAGCCAGGCCCCGGCGCGGCCCGAGCCCCCCGCGGGCCCGGCACAGCGGCAGCCGCACCGCCGCCAGGGGGCGCCGTGCCCCCCACCGCTGAGGGGCGGGGCGGGACACCGAAGTGTGAGCGGCAGGGGCATGGGCCAATGACAGCAGGGATCGGCATGAAGGCGTGGCCACAGCGCTTGGGTGGGCGGTGCTAAGGGCGCGGTCTCTTCAGGCGGGGCAGAGGGCAGGAGACTGTTAGGGGCGGCAGCTAGTTTTGACTGACGTCTAACCGAACCAATGAGCTTGGCGGTTTTCACGTAGGGGCTGGACCTCCCACGCCGCTCGTCCGCAGTGGCTGTGCCAGGAACCAATGAGAGCGAGAAGACGGGCCAGCGGGCGGAGTCGCGGGTGGCAGGGTGGTGCCCGCGGGGCGTGCCCCGCCGCGAGTGGCAGGTGGGCGGGCCAATGGCGCGGGGCCGTGGGGCGGCGGCGCCGCGCGGGGCGGCGGGAGCGGGGCGGCGGCGGGCCCGGGGCGGCCATGGACCGCGTGAGCAGCACCATGAAGGGGGTCTCCAACCCGCTGCCCAAGGTGCTCAGCCGGCGGGCGGGCGGCGGCGGCCTGGAGGCGGAGCGGGAGAGCTTCGAGCGCGTCCAGGTGCGGGCGGGACAGGACAGGGCGGGGCGGGGGATGCTAGCGGCGAGGAAGGGAAGGTGCCGGATGAAGGGGCGGGCCGAGGCCGGGGCGGGGTCCTGTGGGGACGGCCCGACAGGTACAGGGAGTGCAGGTACAGGGTAGTGCGGCTGTGCCGAGCCAGCGGGGTTATCCACAGTGGGCCAGAATTATTTGAGTGGGCAGAGTCAGGCCAGGCGAGCCGGGGACGGGGCCGGGGACAGCTCGAGCTGCCCGGCAGGGAGGGGTCGGGTGGGCGCGGCCGGCCCAGGCGGGCGGGGCTGCACCGGGCCGGTGGAGATCCACGGGACGGGACGGGACGGGACGGGGCTGGCCCCACCCACCCTGGAGGTGGACAGGGATGGGGAGGGGCTGGTGCTGGAGGAACGCCCGGAGACATCAGGGTCCAGGGGCACCCGGGGTGCTCCAGCCCAGCAGTGGCTATTCGGCCTGGCCTTCTCACCAGTGGGGCCAGGGAACATTCACCTGCTGGCCTGAGCTGCCGGGTCTCCAGACCCAGCCACAGCCGGGCATCGTGCCCAGGACAGTGCCACCCCGTCCCTGGAACCACCCTGGGCACACACAGCCTGTATCTCCACTGGCTGGAGGGCACACGGAGTGGTTCTTTGGCCACTGGAGTCAGTCATCCCGCTGGGTTCTGTTCCTAAGTCAGGGACACCAGGTGTGGACAGGGCAGGGGACAGAGTCTGTCCCTGTGGGTGGCTCCTGGAAAGAGGCACCGATATGTTGAAAAGTAGAATTTGCTCCTCAGTAGCATCCAGAGTATCTGGATGGGGCCCTTCACTCAGGTTTTAGGTGATGGATTGATGTCCTGCACAGAGGAAAAGTGGCAGCCAAGCTGGAGGGGCAGCAGGGGTGCTTTGGTGGGAAAAGCTGGTGATTTGGGAAAAAGAATGTGCGTGGAGCAGCTGGGGATATGCCTGGACGAGGCATGGGAAGGGTGAAGGGGGAGGGATGGCAGCAGAGGGAGCTGGGGACAGCTTGGCCCTGCTCCATGTCCAGTGATGGAAAGTACCAGTGAAGCAGAGCTGTCCAGACCTGCTGCAGGAGAGGAAGCAGTAGGTCTTCCTGCTGAGGCCAAAGCGAGGGTTGAATTGAGACCAGTGGGAGCAGACTTGGGTGAACCCAGAGTAGGAACAATGCATGGGAGACGGCTTAGGGGTGGAAATAAACACCAAGGATCAGGTCTGAAGGGGTTTTGTGTGAAGAAAACCCACCAGGTGTGAAGTTAGATGCAGGATCATGTGCAGGTCTCTGCTCACCTTCCTGCTCAGGTTACCTCAGACATCAATTATTTATTCATACTACTAAAGGTAGGAGTGGAACTGGTTTGCTCCTGGAACCTTCTGGCTCCTTGTGTCAGCAACAGCCTCATGAGCCTGGAGTTCTCACAGGCTCCCCCTGAGACTCACAGTTTCCTGGGAAGGGCTGAGTGGAGAGGGGCAGTGGAGCAGCACCTGCTCCCCACATCGCTACAACCTGGATTTAATCTTCCTCATCTGATTAACAGATTAATGAAACAGCATGGCCCTGTCTGGCTTTTCCTTCTGTGCTTCAGCTCCATTAGCTCCATGCAATTCCCTTTCTCAGTCTTTTTTTTTTCTTTCTTTTTTTTTTTTCATAATTCTCTCTCTCCAGTTTAGAGAACTTGCCAGGCACCCCTTAGGTCTTGGTCATACAGTTTTTGTCCAACTTCTTCTTTCTGAGGTTGTTTTTAGAGAACTTTGTGGGTTTGGGTTTTTTTCTTTTTGAAAATGACTTCTTTTAAGAAAAGTTTCATCTGTTAAATGGCTTTAAAATGAAAAATTTTCCTGTGTTTTGGCATGTACAGACTCCTTCCCTCCCCTCCAATCCTCTCTGTCTCAGGGCAGCAGCACATGCATCACAAAACCTATTAAGAGTCCAAAACAGGCAGAAAGTGTGTCCAAATGGGCCTTTGGGGAGCCTGAGAATCACCTGCTTGGGTTGACAGCACCCAACTTCCATGATCTGAGCTCAGTTTGGAAGAACAAGAGCACCCTACGAAGCTGTGGTGGTGGGACACCCGAGTAGTGGGGAGGTCTGGTGTTGGGATGCTCCTGTGGTGATGAAATGTTTCTGTGGTGGTGGTAAACTGGTGATGGAATGGTTCCATGGTGGTGGGATGCTCTTATGATGGTAGGATATTCTGGTGGTGGAAAGCTTCCATGGTAGTGGGACACTTCCATGGTGGTAATTACATTGCACAAGGACTCTGTCCTGACAACATCCATCTGTTGGCTTCAAGACAAACAGGAATAAATTTCCTGGTGGCCTCTCTTCTGCTCCCACAGTTGTTCAAGTGTCTCGATTTTCCTGGGAATGCAAATGTGGGAAACCTGAGGACATGGCCAGGCATAGTGTTCTTTCCATGCTGTCCTTGCTGCTTGTTGGGCAAGAACAGCTCAGAACAGCTCAGGGAGAAAAAGACACAGCCAAGCTCTTCTTGGCTCCTCTTTTCCTTTCCTGTCAATGCTGATAATTTTCATAGGAAGTTGAGCAATAGGAACACCAAATCCTGCAGTTCTGCTGCCATTGGCATGAGCTGGGTGCAGCCCTGCCATGGGAGTATTGAGTGTTGCAATGAGTGTTCCCCCTTTGCTGGTCTTTCACATGGTGATTCAACACTTACAACCTCAATCTCAAGACAAATCTTTGGGCACAGCAAAGATCACCAAGGGAAGAGAAAAAAAACCCCAAAGTGAAAAGCCTGACATATCTTAAGATAAATGTTTGTATTTCACCTGGTGTCTGATGTTTGCATCCCCTCCAAGTTCTCCTGGTTGGATTAAGGGGCATGTCCTGGGCATGTCCTTCCTTCTGCAGGGAAGGTGTTCTTTGTTTAGGTTGGTACTTGGGATCTTCCCTCCTTTGATCCTTTCCTCCTTCCCTCCTTCTTACTCTTTCCATACTCTTTCCACAGCAGACATTCTTGTGCCATGATGGAGCCAAAGAGTGAAATTCCTTCTGTGTTTGGCTGGTTGGCAAAGACTGGGTGTTCAACAATTGGATGAGCCAAAGTGTTGAGGGTGAAAATGGAATTGGAAGGACACAGGACTTCAGTGGGGCAGGGATGATGCTCCAGGGGGGCTGTCCCAGGGTCTCCTGCTCCTTCACTCATGTTTAAGACTGCCATAGGATATTTCCCTTCATTCCCAGCAGGGATGTGGCCAGCAGGGCATCAGTGCAGGTGCAACTGCAGACTCCCAGAGGTGGTGCCTGACCCCAAGCAAAGCAGCAGCTCACTCTTGGAAGGCTGGAAGTGTGCAAAGATCTCCTTCTGACACAGCTCAGCTATTCCTGCACCATCCTGTACCTTCTTTTTGTAAACCCATCACTAGAGAGGGGCAAAAATGCTCTGACATCAAAACCAGGGGAAGTGAGCTTGAAGTTGCAGCAAGACATGCCCTGAGCCTCAGTCCTTGTCCCTGCCCTGTGGGTTTTGGGTGGAAGGGAAGTAGCATGTTGGGTGGTGTGTTGTCATCTCCTGGGCTGCAAAGTCACCAAATAACTCTCTTGTGTCTCCAGTCCTGAGCATTGCTCCAGTGCCTGGCTGTGCTCCATCATGAGCCATCATGTCCCATACCACTGCAGACTGCCCTGTCCTGAGTTCGTGCTGTGTCCCAGAGTTGAGGACATGAAGTGGAGACAGTGCATGGGGCTGTGGAGGAGCTACAGAAATTCCATGTTTGTTTCCCAGAGCTCCTGGCTGCTGGGGCTTTATGCCAGTAGATGTGGCTGCATAGTCCCTGTGCCATTGGAGCAATTCCAAGGGTAATCTATCCCGACAAGGGTGAGGGTTGGGAGGGGACACTTCTTTAAAATTCCTGCAGAAAATCTAAAAAACTTGCATTTTAGGTTTTTTGGCTGCAGATTTTTTTCTGGAAAATGCAGAGAGTAGCAAAGGGAAATAGGGACCACTTGAGCTGCCCACAGCCACCCCTACCTCTGGCACATTTACACACGGGATTCTTAGGACTGTGTGCAGCAATAAAAGCAATTTATGGCTCAGAAATTACCTTGCAAAGACATATTTCCGGCAGAAGGTGATTGCTGACCTGGCTGCATCTCCACTCCTGCCATCAGAGTCCCCAGGGTAGTGCTGGGGATGTCAGACCCTCCTGCTACAGGTATCCCACTGGGAAGGTGTGGCATTTTCATGTCAGGGAGATGCAGAACTCTGAATGCAGCAGATGCCACCTCTCCTCAGGAAGGTTTTAATGTCCTTAGTATCCATGAGCCATCTCTCAGGTGCTGCAAAGCTGTTTTGCTTCCTACCTTGCTGCTGGAGGAGCCTTCTCCAAAACCAGGTGCAGAGAGATGGTGCAAAAGAAAAAGTATCAGATGCAAATGAAATGGATTTTTTTTTCCTCACTCAGTGTCAGTTAATAAATTTCTTTTGATATGTGAACCCAACTCTTCCACAGCCAAATGCAGGTTAAAAGCAGCTTTGTGCCCATCCTGTCGCTGCAATGGCTGTCCCACCTCTGGGCCACCATCACACCCCATTAATGTAATTAATAATTTTCTCCCATCATTTTTATAATTGGGAATATAGTCTTGTATCTACCAGACACAGCAACCCAGCTGGCTTCAGACCAGACCCAGCTCGATCCAACTCGCAGTCGCAAAGGAAATACCATTTACTACTGAAAAAAAACAATTTTTGTGGTTCAGATGCTGCAGCCACCAGCAGCTTTGCCAAGAACTTCAGTTCTTAAACAGGAAATGAGGCTCCTTTCAAAGCACCAGAGTGGGGCTATATATATACAGCCTCTCTGAAAAGATATTTAAAGAAACATATTGACACTAGCAAGAACAGGAAAAAATAGCTCCTGGCTGTGAGGAGCAAGGGTCTGACAGCAGCTGAGCCCATCCTGGGGGAGTAGGTGATACAAGGGATTAATTCATGTCCCTTTCATCTCCAGGAAAAGGAGCTCCTGGGTTTTGTGCTGTGTGAACCCCTGTGCTTTTGGTCTTCTGGCTTTTACTGGGAACTAGAGGTGCTGGGGATTGAATGCAGCTTCAGCACTGAAGTAATGAGTCATCTCGTCTCTTTTCAAAGAGTCCCTCTTAGAAACTTATTTCCATCCCCAGGGAAAGAAAATAGTTTGTCTTGTACCAGATATGGGGCTGCTTTTCTCATTAGTGCACACAGGGATGGAGGGGTTTAGGAGATTTTTTAGATATAGAAGTATCTATTTTAGATACAGAAATATCTGAGTTTTTTAATGTGGGAATGGACTCCAGGAGCAGCTAAGCTTCAGGAGGATGAATACATTTGGTGCTGAAGGTACTGCCACCAAGTTCAGGAGCTTCTGTAGCTGGGAAAACATGGGATTTGGACCACCAAGGGACAAGGGGGAACCTTGCCCTGAATTATACCAGAGGCTGAGTGGGAAGACAGGGATGCTGGGGGATGTTGCTGCCCCCAAAACCCCTTTCCCTCTCACTCAGCATGTAGTTCCCCACCAAGGATGTGCTGAGGGGTGCAGGGGGTTTCTTGCCCTCTGAAATTTATCCAGTTTAACTCCATCCATCTGCAGAGCTGAGGAAAAACAGCCAGGAAGGCAGTGTTTTTACTAAATTCCCAATGACAGCACTCTGGACTGAGTGTGGTCACTTCTGCTGCCACTGGCTGTGACCCAAGTCCAACAAAAACATGGGGAGAGGCATATGGGATGTGGGCATCTGTCATGAGGAGGGGGTGACTCATCCCAGCTTTGCTTTTCCAGAAGAAAAAACCTCTGGACAGGGGTTGGAGCTGCAGGAGGGACAATTTTGGCTGAAAGATTGAGAATCCAAGGATGGGGAGAAGGTGCCCATTGCAGCCCATTGCATCCCATGTACGTGACATGCAGCCAGGATGAGCATTGCCTGCTCCAGCGCTGTTCCGGCACATGACACTGCAGAGTGAGCTCCAGCACCTGGATTCTGTGCCCATCCTCATCCCATCACCTGCTCCAGCACTATCTGGCACATGGCATTGCAGCACAAGCCCCAGTACCTGGATTCTGTGCCCATCCTCATCCCGTCACCCACTGCTGTCTCTGTACCCTCTGAACCTGGGACAGAGGGTCAGGAGCAGGGGTTATACAGCAGCATGAGGGCTGGACAAAGGGCTGGATCCTGGCCCTCCTCCCTGCCACCAGCTTGGCTGATTTATTTTGCACAGTCACCAAATAAGAAAACTTCCTGGGGACAGCCTGTTCCCTGGGTGACAGCAGAAACAGGCAGCACAGCCAGTGTTCTAGCCCGGATGTGTGAGTCCGGCCCACGGCTGGACTAATTATACATTATGTGCTGTTCCGGGCCAATCACAGGGTGGGGTAAATGATCCCAGTCCACAGTAGAAAGGTGAATTATTTTCTCAAAGGCATACACAGACACTGATTAGTTTATTATGGACTCAGCAAGAAAGAGAGTTGGGTTGGAAGGCAATTTTAAAGGTGAGCTTGTTCCAGTTCCTGCCATGGGCAAGTACACTTTCCACTAGACCAGGTTGCTTCAAGCCCTGTCCAGCCTGGCTTTCAACAATTCCAGGAATTAAAGCGGAGCTGTTGGAATGAGTCCAGAGGAGGCCACAAAGATGTGCTGGGGCCTGGAGCTCTTCTGCTCTGGAGACAGGCTGAAACACCTGAGGGTGTTTGCCTGGAGAAGAGAAGGCTCTGGGGAGATGTTAGAGCCCCTCCAGGGCCTAAAGGGGCTCCAGGAGGGCTGGAGATGGACACTGGAGAAGGAGCTGGAGTGACAAGATAAGGGGGAATGGCTTCAGATTGACAGAGAGTGGATAGATATGGGATGCTGGGAAGAATTCCTGGATGTGAGGGTGGTGAGGCGCTGGTACTGGTTGCCCAGAGAAGCTGTGTCTGTCCCATCCCTGGAAGTGTCCAAGGCCAGGCTGGATGAGGCTTGCAGCAACCTGGTCTTCTAGTAGAAGGTGTCCCTGCCCATGGCAGGGGGTAGAACTGGGTGATCTTTACTGTCCTTTTCAACCCAAACCAGTCCAATGCTATTCTGTGCTATGTGAGTTCAAGCTTCCCTTTTGCTGTTTAGGAGTCCCAGTGGGCCATGACTGCTGAGGTCTCCCCACTGATGCCAACCCCTCTTTTCTGGGCTCTTAGGAGAAGAAGAGACCCAGAATTCCTGGGTTTCCCTGAGGTTCTGGCCCAAGCACCTTGCAACACAATTTGCACTTACCTGTATTCTTTTTCACTTCCGCGTGAACATAATGACTGGAAAAAACTATTTTCCAACCAGCATCTGCTAATTCAGATAAAGCATGATGCCACAGGCTCTCTTTAGACTGCTGAGCTGCTCACATCCGTCTTTTATTCCAGTAAAAGAGACAAATGGTAACAATAAACAGCAAGTCTCCAACCTGGCCCTGGCAAGAGAAGCGACTTCTCCCAAAGGATCCTTTACTCTGATAGAAGTTTCCTCTTTCCTGCATGGCAAGCACTTGGCACAACAGAACTAAACACCCACCCGAGAAGGGCACAGACTGATGGTGTTAAAGTGGGATTTATTGTCATCATATAAAGCTGGCTACCAGTCAGACTAGATAAAAATAGCATCTAAACTTATGGAAGTCTTGGAATAAAGTAGCCACAGCTCAGCAAAGTTGTATTAGTTTGCTCTACTGTCAAGCAACAAAGGGTCTTCTTCACCTCAAGACAAGTATGGCACATTTGGGCAACCCCAGGTCCCCTTGAACCTGAGTTTCATGGTCAAACCATCAAACCAACCTGGCAACTTCCCTATGAGCTGAGTACATCTAGAGCAACTCTGGAGCTGCCTGATTCCTCAGTCCACAGTGTTCCCATCCACTGAACTGGTACTTTCTGCACTGGTGGGAACAAAGGCACCTTTTTGTTGAAGCACCAAACTGGCACAACCAAGGGGCAGGAGGGGATTGGTGAGTGAGTACTGAGCACTATGGTGGGCACAGGCTCCAGAACAAAGCTGGTGGACATACCCAGCCCAGCCCATGGTGGGGACTGACACCCTGTGTGGGCCTGAAGGTGTTGTTGGAAGCCAATGCAAGGGTCCAGTTCTGCAGGAGATACAGTTGAGCCCATCCTCATAGCACGACATCAACCGCAACCAATCTTAGACCACAACCAACTCGTAGGAAATGCTCTCCATTGGTGTGAGGCTTGGCAAGCTGGAGAAGTGTCCCACCAAAGCAGGGACTGACATTCCACAGTTGTAAAAGAGGCAAATGGTAACAATAAGCAGCAAGTCTCCAACCTGGCCCTGGCAAGAGAAGCGACTTCTCATGGAGCTGCCTTCACAAAAGGCAGCTCCATGTGCTGAGAGACTGTTTTAAAACATTGGGGTTAGGCTGGAGGACCTTTAAAGATCATCTGGTCCCCATCCTCTGCTATGGGGATTGACATGCAGGGACATCTTTCTCCAGGATCAGGCACCTGGGCACAGGAGGGCTCTGTTGAACAGAAAAATTGCCATCTTCTGCACAAGCCAGATATGACCCTCATCCTCAGCCTGATCCTGGTGAAGTCACAGTTCATCCACAATTTCTGTGTCCCATCTCTAAATGAACTAGATGCAACCTCTGCATCCCACTGAATAAATCATGGATCAGCACTCTGGCATCTTCGTGGGCTTGGCAGCCAGTCACACTGGTGCTGGCCCTCACCGTGCTGATCCATGGGCATCACAGAATCCTTTGGATTGGAAAACACTTCCAAGGTCACTGAGTCCTGTGACTGGTCCAATCAGCCTGTGCTGATTTACCACCTTGTCACCTGGCCCAGAGCTCTGCATGCCATGTCCAGTCATCCCTTAGACACCTCCAGGGATGGGGACTCCACCACTTCTCTGGGGAGCTCTTTCCAATGTTGGACAAAGCTTTCCATGAAGAAATTCCTTCTGATGTCCAACCTGAACCTCACCTGGTTCAGCTTGAGGCAATGCCCTCTTGTCCCATCTGTTCTCCCTCTCCTCCTGAACCATGGTTACCAAGTGTGCCGACTTCAGCTTGCTCCATATGGACCACCCAGTCCAGCTCTACAACCCTTGGAACTGCTCAGGAGGAAAGTTCTGCAGCACCAGTTGGTGGTGTGAGGAGATTTTCTGAGGTCTTAAGGGAATGCTGAAGTAGTGGCAGAGGAAGACTTTGACTTTCTGGGTGTTGAAGAAGTCATTTTAGTCTGGGAATGGCTATGCCAGAAGAGATGCTTCTTCTGCACTAAGTCAGTGAAACCATTGAAGAACTCATCTCTCTTGGTGGCACCATTCCCAGTCAGTGACCTGGTGGTGTTTTTCCAGCCAGGAATGTTTTGTCCACTTCACAAATGGGAATGAAATGTTCCAAACGGTCTGCAAGGTTTGGCTGTTTCTGCAGAAGTAAATACTTGTCTGGAGAGGGCAAAGGTGGGTGGGTATTCCTGAGCTTGCTGAATCTTATGGTCACCTGGAACTTGCATAGTCCATCCAGTCCAGCTGGGATTCATGGAGCTGCTGTCGAGTGAGGCTGTTAACCCTTTCAGCAGCCTGGGGAAAGGGAAGCTTTGTTTTGGTGGAGCTCCTTCCATCTTGTGGTCCCTGATCACCATGGTACCTTTGACCCTCCTCAAGTACAAGGAACCCAGAATTGTGTTGAGGTGATGGATGGGGCCAGTCCTAGACCTTCTCCTCACACAGTGGGGATGGGACATGGTGGGGTGCCTTGGGACATGCCACAGACAACATTTTTGTCAGTGGAATCCAGCCTGGAATTTTCACCATGCCCCACAACTCTCCTTTCTCAAGGGGCACCTCAAAAGGTGGGTTGAGCAAGACCATCTCCTGACTTTACCCATGTCCTCGACAGGAGGGCAAACTACTCCCTTGTTTGTCTTCTGGCTCTTGCAGTCCCACTCCAGCTCTTTTTATAGCTCAGGAAGAAGTGCCTTGAGTATCTGAGTCGTCTTGGAGGCCAAGCACACAGGGAGGAGTCGCAGCTAGAAATAGGGCTGCTCTCTGCTCCTGCATTCCAGATTTTTTATTTTTTTAGCTGAAATGTCCAAATTTGAAGAGTCCTAGTGCCGCAGGCAAGGAACTGGGAACCATCCACATTTTTTCCATTTACATTGGGTCTTTTTTCTTGTTTGCCTTATTTCCAGTGCCCTCATACCAGCCACTGAGCCCCCTTGGGATGATTTTCCTGGCAAATAGGGTCTGTCAGCCCTGCCTGTGTTTTCTGTAACCCCCAAATTTCACCCCTCAACACAGCTGGTTTGGCAGGAGAACTCCCTAGGAATTAGTAATGTCTGGGGAGTGGAGGAACAATCTGGTACCAGCCAAAGCTTCTGAGTGGTGAGCAAACAGCTCAGACTAAATATCCAGCAATATTCTGGATAATATTTCTGATTAAAATTTCTGCCTGTGGGGAAGTAGCAGGGACACAAGTAAACCAGAGCAAAGGAAAGAGGAGAAATTGTTAGACAATACCTGTGGTTTCCAGCCCATTATTATCTGTGATTTTGGCTGTGGTGCTATGCTGGGGCAGGGGCATGTGGACAGAGCTGCCCTGGCACAGCATCCACAGCATCCTGGGGCCAGCTTCTCTGTCCCATAGGAGCAGGGTATAATTAACTGTGTCACATCTAGACTTTTCCATTAATCCCTTAATACTTGGATACCACTATGGGGCGTACCCTAGCTGCAGTTTTGCCTCTGAGAGTTTTTTTAGCACAGAACCACTTTGGGTCCCTGCTGCCCCTTGTCTGTCAGCCTCCAGAGTGCCATTTGTGTGCACCCGCATCTCTGTGAGCTGGGAAAGGGACATGCCAGGGAAAAGTAATTCTGGGATCAGATCAGAACCAATCTTTCTTCTAATCAGCCATCACATGGAAATTACAATTAGCCAGTGTCCCTGCTAGATCTTTTATAATTTTAACCCTTTTCCCTCCTTTTCTGCAGCATTCACTAACTCTGGGAGCAGTTGCTATCCAACTTCTCTTCCCATCTGCAGGGAAAAGAAATTTTTCACATAGTGGGAACACTTCACCCCTATCAGAGGGGTGAAGTCTGTCAGGCCTTTTCATTGGATAAGAAGCAAATTTTGGTACCCAGTCCTAGCACCTGCAAGGGATTCTTTCTTTCCAGCTGCAGCAGAAGTGCTGTGATTTCTGCTTGGGGAAATAGCAAGCATCTTATGAACAGGGTGTGTAGCCATAGTGAGGCCTTCTGCTTCTTCTTTCCATGGGTGTTTCCTTCTTTCCCAGCCTCGGAGGGTAAGGATGGTGCTCAGCTCCTTCCACAGCAATCCCCAGCTGGTCCCACAGCCTGGGTGTTTCAGGACCTGGATGTTTGCTTCTCCCCTGCAGATGTTCCTGGTCCTGTGTTTAGGTTCAATATGCTCTTCCAGAAGGAAGCAACATTTGGAAATTCCCACCAATTGTCCCCACGTGGTTTTTTTTCCCTGCCTCACCAGGGTACAGCAGAGGAACTGGTCATGGTGGTTGAGCTGTGCTGAGGGCTTGCTGGGTTGTTTCTGATAATATCATACAGCAGATTTCTTGCACATTTTTCTTTATTTATCCAAAAATATTTTAAAAAGAAAAAGTCCTGATTCCCTGAACATCATTGGAACATGAAGGATTTTCTCCACAGAAGTACTGGGTGCAGCTCCCATGGTCCTTGGGCTGGTGCCTGGCTGGGCCATCCATCACCTTCACTGGGGCCACTCTGATTCCCGTGGCTTTTGTGTCCCAGGAGCCTTGTCCCTGTATCACTCCATCCAACCCTGTCCCCGGCAGGAGGGTGAGCTGAGGGTGGGGCAGAGGAGTTGGGTGGGGGTGTGAGGACCAGGGTGCTCTGGGCTGGGCTGGGCTGGCCTGGCAGTGGCTGATGGCCGCTGAATTGCTGGAAAAGAAGGAAATCAGGTGTGTTTAGTGTCTCTCAGAGCAAATTCCTCGTGTTTGGGTGTCCCATATGGCCCTCTGCCAGCATCAACGGTATTTTGTATGCTCCACATGTTGTGATTTGCATTCGAGAGCAGAGATTTCCCTCCCACATTAAACACCCTGTTTTCCTGGAACAACATGGAAATCTTCGGGCTGCCTTTCCCTCTGCCCTGATGAACTCCAGCAGGGGCATCCCTGGGGTGCAGAGCCCTTCAGGCGCCCTTCTTCCCACCTTCATCCTGCTGTGGAAGATGTATCATCCTGCTGGTAGGCCCAGAGGAGGTAGGGAACAGTGGCAGGCACAGCCCTCCACACCCAGCCCATTCCACTGTGGAATTACACATTGGAGATGCCCCCCATGCCATGGGGAACCAGTGGCTCCCAATGCAGGGGACATCCCCTGCTGCCAGGAAAGCTCCTGATGGAGCTGCTTCTTGTCATCTGTGCTTATTCCAAGTGCCTCACATCCGTTTTCCCAATGCTTCCAGCAGGCACAGGCATTGTTTTCCACACCCAGAGCTGGGTTTCATGCTCTTAGGCTTCTCCAGCCTCGGCAGTGGGGCTGGCCAAAGCACAACAGTGCAACCTTTCTCCTTGGGCTGGGTGAGCCCAAGGGTTTGGTGGCAGTGCTCCTGCCAGTGGTGTTTATTTCCACACAAAGAAAATGAGGGAAACCAAATATGTATATCCCAGGAATGGATTTTGCAGCCTTTGCATGGAATCGTGCCTGCTATTCCCTCCTCGATCATCTCAGATAGGCAGCAATAACACATGAAACACAGTTTCTTTTATATGCCAGGTTTTTTCCACTTCAGGCTCCACCCTGGCCGCAGCAGAGATCTCTGCTCCAGCCCTGCTGCCTCCTTAGGCCCTTCTCACACCCAAGGAGCAGGCAGCGTGCAGGTGCTCTCAGTCAGGAGGCAAAGTTATGGAGCTGTTGTGGGAGCATTGCCTGTGGCAGAAGCAGCCACAAGCACTGGAGGGGTGTTGGGCACGGGAGCAGGGACTGTTAAAAGTGCACAAGGAAAGCTTGAACTTGCATACCAGAGAATCCTGAAATGGTTTAGGTTGAAAGGAACCTTAAAGCCTATCTCACTCCACCCCCTGCCATGGGCAGGGACACCTTCCACTAGACCAAGGTGCTCCAAGCTCTACCCACCCTAGCCTTGGACACTTCCAGGGACGAGGCAGACACAGCTTCCGTGGGCAACAAGGGGCAGGGCCTCACCATGCTCACAGGGAAGAATTTCTTCCCAATATCCCATCTAACTGCCCTCTGGCAGTAGGAAGCCATTCCCCCATGTCCTGTCACTCCAGGCCCTTGTCCAAAGTACTTCTCCAGCTCTCTTGAAGCTCCTTTAGGCAGAGTAAATGGCTCTAAGGTCTCCCTAGAGCCTTTTCCAGGCAAACACCCCAAGGTATCCCCGTCTGGCTCTAGAGCAGAGGGGCTCCAGCCCTCAAGGTTCACCCACAGGGTTTCATCCTGGCACTGGTGTATATAAGGGGATGCCAGGCAGGGAATTTACCATATAATTTTTTATCTGTCGTTTGGACACCTCTTTGCTCCAACATCTTCCCTTTGGACTGAATTAGGCACCCCGATCCCGCTGGGTCTTCTGGGAGGGAGACTAGCCCTTGGCCCCTCTGCAAACCCGCAGCTGTCTGGAGCCCATGGCTCCAGAGCCCTTCTGGGAAGCAGCTGATTGGGACATGGGGAGTTGGATGGGGTCTCGGTAGCCAGGGTGGGGGAGAGAGCTGGGAAGTGGCCTCTGGGGCCAAAGCAAACAGCCAAACCTGTGGGAGCACTGGGAGGAGCCAGCATTGCATGCTCTGCTCCGACCTCCCCCTGCAACCACGCGGCACTTAAATATGAACAAGCTCAGGGCTGGAAACTGTCCCCAGGCTGGAAGTATGTTGCATATTTCCTATAAATACCTCGGCTGCTGCCCATTAGCCAGAGGCAGGCAAAGCACCCACATCCCCCCCCACAGCCCCAGCACTGCTGTGGGGGCTGCAGGCAGGGGGTAGCCTCACAGGACATGGTCTAGTGCAGGGAAAACACGTGCTGTGGCATTTCCCAACCTATTGCATCCAGTGGTTTCATTTCAGGCGAGTTTGTTCCCCATTTGCTATGCATCTGTAACAAAACTGCTCACATTTAGGAACTTGTGGGAGGTGGAGGTATGTGTGCCTGTACTGGAGCATCCACACAGCTTCCTGCTCCCCTGGCTGGGTTCGCATGGATATAAAGCTCAGGAGAAGGTTTGGGAAGCTCTTGGGAAGTGATTAGGGGCTGAGCACTGAGCTGGGCCTCACACTTGGCATTGCCAGGCTCTGCTGTCTCAATTCAAGGGGCAAGCAAAAGCAGATAATTAAAGTGATTCCTCTGATGGGACAATTGAAGGATCACCTCAGGCAGATGTTTTGAGATTCATGAGGGCCTCACTATGCTTTGGGGGAGGGAGGAAGGTGCCTGAGGACAGATGCTGAATGTGTTTTGTGTGAAGCTTCAGCTCTCCATTAATGAACTCTACAGGGCAACTTTAAAAGGAAATGAGTGAGAGATGTGTTTTATGGCTTCAAAATGAGAATAGGTTTTGATTGAATATTAGGGAGGAATTCTTCCCTCCAAGGGTGGTTGCCTAGAGTAGCTGTGGCTGCCCAATCCCTAGAAGTGTCCAAGGCCAGGTTGAAAGGGGGTTGGAGCAACTTGGGATAGTGAAAGGTGTCCCTGCCCATGGCAGGGGGTGGAGTGAGATGGGTTTTAAGGTCCCTTCCAACCCAAATCCTTCTGGGATTCTGTGATTTCCATCTTCTGAGTCACTGGTGACACTGATCTAGACATGGAAGGGCTGCAAGTAGAGAAAGGAGGACAAAGTTGGGGGGTGTTGATGGGGGGCTCAGTGTACTCATGGCTGGGGGTAAACATCCCCATGGATGGGGAGAGCTGCTGGGGGCATTGACCCCTGTAAACTTTGGGGTTTGCAAGGTGGTGGGTGATATCAGAGCTCTGGTCCCTGTGAATCCAGGGAGCAGTGAGGGAGGCAGGATGAGCCAGTTCCCACAGCAGCTGTTTCCTTTGCTGACCCTGTTTCCTTCTTCTGGGCATTGGCTCATCTCAATGGTGTCAGCATGAGGCAAGAAGGAAGAAACACCACAGCAGAGCATTGTGCGTGTCCAAAGGAAGAGCCAGCCTAGGGTTCCTAGGAGGGTTCCCAGATAACCTGCATGTAAGGATGGGGCCGCAGAGGACCCAGGAGTCATCTGCAATGATGAGCAAGTTGTCACATAGAGCTTAAGTGTGCAGGTTTACATCCCACTGCCATGATTCACCTGTGCCAGCCCGTTACCTCCCTCATGGTCCAACATTTCTTCCCCATGTCTAACCTGACCCCACCCTTGTTCAGTTTAACATCATTGTCGTGTGCTGGGACCCCAGAGGTGCAGGCAGCTCCAGGAGGGTCTTGGAAGACCCTTGGCTTTTTGGGTTGTGAGCACACATGGCTGCATCTTGTTCCATTTGTCACCTGTCAGAATCCTCCAGTCCTCCAAAGGGTCATGTCCATCCATCTGTCTATCCATCCATCCATCCATCCATCCATCCACCATCTATGAAATCAGTGATGGTAAGAATACACTGAATCACTGTGGAGTCGGTGGATCCAGGATATAGAGGGCCTGTAAGTGGAGATGAGAAGACAACGTTGGGGGGCCATTGGTGGGGGTAAATGTCCCCATGGATGGAGAGAGATGCTGAGGGTGTTTATCCTCACAGACCTCTGGGGTCTCTACAGACCTCCCTAGTCTAGGGGATTGCCCTGGCCCAGGTCCATGATCTTGCCCTTGCCCTGACTGAACCTCATGAGGCTCCCATGGACCCACTGCTCCAGCCTGTCTAGCTCCCTCTGGATGCCCTCCCTTCCCTCCAGCCCATCAGTGGCACCACTCAGCTCAGTCTCACCCTTTCTATGGGTTCCCAGCCCTCCACAGCAGGTAGGAAATGTGAGTTTCATCTGCCTCTGGTTTGGATGGGAGGATCTATCTACCTGTCTATTTGCAACATTAGCAGGAGCTGGAAGCAGTAAGGGGGGAGGATGCTGCTTATGCCACCTCTCACTTTCCCTCTTGCATTTTTAATTCCATTGGCATTGTATTGCTGCTTTCTGAGCTTCTGCTCAGAGCAGCTCCAGAGAGCCTTGGAGCAGCCCTGCAGAGCCATGTTCCACAGGGCTGTCCAATTGCTGTAACACCAACAGGGATGGATTGAACAAGGAGCTAAAAATACCAAATGATCAATAATGGCACCACGAACCCATTGTTTTGTTTTTGTTTTTTTGGTTGGTTGGTTTTTGGGGGGGTTTTGTTGGTTTGTTTGTTTTAGGTTTTTGTTTTGTTTGTTTTGGTTTGTTTTTTTTAAAGAAAATCTCTATATTGACAACTCAACCAAGTGGCTTCCTGTAAAGGCAGGAGGGATAATGGAGCTCGGCTCCCTGCTCACACACTGGGCTAGCAACAGCTTCACCTGCACCCCTCTGTACATGGAGAATCATGTGGTCTGCCCTGGGAGCTCTTCGTGGATCTGCTCCCTGGGGTGATGTGGAGGGGCTGCTCTCCTCCCTCCTTTCCGTGCTCGTCCAGTCGTGGTGAGCAGCTGGGTGAGTTTCGTGCTGAAAAAGCCCCTGGGCTGCCTGCTCCTGCCTGCTGCATGCCAGCACAGTCCTGGGCATAGCTGCCAGCCCTGGCCCCATGCCTGCTTTAGCCTGATCTGCTTTTTCCTCTCACTTTCACATGTCGGGGAAACTGCAGCATTACAAGGATTTGAAAATGGCCTTGAGCTTTTTAAGCACTGCTCCCAAGCAGATATTTTTCCTAAATCAAGATTTGCAAAGGTATTTGGGCATTAGCTGGCCAGGGGGATTTCCAGAAGTGTTGGAGCAGCCAAACACCCTCTAAATCTCCCTCCATGCAGGAGGTGCAGGGCTGGGGCTGGAAGTGACTGGTTCACCAGGACTGTGACCATTTGGGGACATTTTTTACATTACCAGTGTCAGCATGAGGGTTTCCAAAGGTTGTTCATCAATGGATCTCTGGAAAATCACAGTAGGTTGGGATCAGCCCTGAGGGATTTGGCTGTACTGCATTGTCTGAGTCCAGAGAAACTCATCACACCTCCAGCTCCTGCCAGTACTGTTCCATCCTTGTATCCTGACTAATCCATGATGTCGTGCTGGCAGTGGGGAGGGTGCCTGGTGCAGGTCTTGGCTCTGTTTTGGAAAGACATGAAGCAGTGCAGGAGAGCCAATCCCTGTTACAGTGTTCTTACATCCCACTCAGTGAGGAAAAAAGCCATTGCCACTAATGTGGTGACAGCAAGGTGGGTTTTTCCTCTAAGTCCCACTATCCCAAACACCCTCAGTGCCCAGCATTCACCCCCTGCTCCTAAAATGCAAGCTCCTCACACAGCCAGTGCTGCTCATCCAGCTCCAAAGACCAGACACCAAACTCAGCCTAACTCAGCCTCCTCAGCACGCCCCCCAGGGGAGTGCTACAGGGCTGGAAAGCTGCTGGGAAGAACTGAGACCTGAAAAAACAGACAATAAATTGTTTTCTAAGTGCTTGGTGGTTTTCCCAGTGAGCCTGCTATTCTCCTGAGAGCTCTGAAAATCCCGAGATCCTGGAGTTCCCGTATCAGAACAATGCTTCAGCAGCATTGGGCAGGTGTAAGCCATGGAGCAGGATTAGTTTATTGTGAGCTGGGTTTAAACTGCTGCTGCACTGGAGGAGCTGGGGAAAAATCCCTTTTTCCGAGGAAGATGAATTTAGGAGTCCGAATCCAAAGAGTTGGTTGAGAGCACAGCCCTGATTTGGTTCCTTCCCTTGGGGAAGACTCAGGAAATATAGAGAGATCAAGAAGGAGCAACAGATATTATTAGTCATCCAGGAGGGAGGCGGCTGCAGGAGAAGAGGGTTTTTAGTGGAGTATTTTTAGACCTGGTAAAATGAACATAAAGAGAGGAAAAAAGAGGGAAGGAGACCTTTGAGAGGCACGTAAATGCTCCCTGGAGCAGCTTGGCCTGGGCTTCCCACTCTTGTCCTGAGCATTAGCTCAGGCGGAGATTTGCCCCAACAGAAAGCAGAGATGTAAAAGCAATAAAAGGCAAAGCCTTGAGAGCATTTCCAAGGAGCTTCTCTGGGCTGCAATGACAAAAGGCCACACTTGCTGAGACATTTTACCTTAATTCCCATCATTTTAATGAGAGGTGATTGCTGAAATAGTTTAAAAGCTGCTTGCAGAGCCTGCAGCAGGTGGGGGAAGATGCCGAATGTCCGTTCTTTTTTCATAGATCCTGACTCAGACCACACATACTGTCCTGGAAACTGGCAGGAGAGTCATGGAGCCACAGGAGGGTGGAGGGTGCTTCCAGGGTGGAGAAAAGGGACTTGGGAGTGAAGCACCCAAGGAGATCCAGTACAGCCAGGGGGAGAGGAGGGATCTGCACCTCTCCAGATCAGACAAGAGGATGATGAATGAAGGCCCTCAGGGAACAGGGTGAAGCAAGGACTGCCTCCCCGCCTAGTTCTCCAGAGAAGCAGCCCTTCCCTGCTTGCCCTATTCCCTGTGGAAAAGGCTCCTTCCTACCTCAGTGGAGGCAGTGCCTGTGATGCCCTGCAGTTGTGCAGCAGCCCCATCAGGGCATTCCCTCCTAATTCCCTCCATCCCACCTGGAGAGGCTTGCTAGGGCCTCTGCAAGCGCATCCCAAGTTGTTGAGGTAGGATGCAGCCTTAGAGAGGGTTGCTGGAGCCTGGGATGAAGCGTGTGGGTTTGCACATCTGACTGGGATACTCTGTGTATCTCCTGTCCTTCATGGGAGCCCCTGAGAAGAACCCAAGAGCAACCTGGAACCAGGAATGCTTCTTCACCCTTGTGTCCTCACAGTGATGCAGTGAACTACAGCAAGGAACTCCCCTGGGAAGAGCATGACATTTTCTTTCCGCTGCATTGGATCCCTGAAGTGGTGGGGGTTGTACCCATAGGTTGCACCAAACTTTCTTGAGCCCTGGATTGGTTGGGTGCTGTCATTCCTGCTCGGTGCTTCCAGCTTTCCTGGCCTCTGGAACTGGGGTTTCCCTTTGCTCTGAGGACCCTCCCAAAATTGTTTTTAAGTTACTTTCCAGATTTTCTCCTCCTCCAGAGCTGCCTTGGCTCTGATTTTTGCCCCCTGGCTGAAGCTCCCCTCCCATGCTGTGAAGCCAGGTGGATTTGAAGTTCTCTGCCTTTGCTCCAAGTGCTTCCTGGGAGTGTCCAAACTCTGGGGTGTGCCAGCTGGAGCAGCTCAGCCATGAGGAACCACACTGCAGCTGTGGCCTCAAATACTTGTATGCCCTGGCTCTGCAGGAGAACCTGGATACCTTCCCCCTGAGCTGAGCACTTTGTTCAGGGGGGAGCTGGTCTGAAAACTTGATTTGGAAAAATAAGGAGGATGATGAGCTGATTTTAATTTGGGGGATTGAGTAGGGATGCTGGGAGCACAAAGCCTGTGACTGAGGGGTGGGCAATCTGGCATGGCTGCACATGGGTTCCAGTGGCATTACAGCATGTCACCAGTAACTATGAAAAAATGGATGTATCCTGCTTGTTATTTTAAAAGCTATTTTCCATGAAGCCGGCATTGTAGAAAAAGTCCCATCCATCCTGTGCATGTGGGTTTAGTTCAGGTCCTCTTATTTTGGCTGTGCTCTTTACATACCTGCCTTAGGATCTCTTCATGCAAATGAGCCATTAATACTTGATGACCAAGTGCTAATTGCAGCACTGTGGCCTCTGGAAGCTGTGGCTTGGCTTCTTGGTGACTCTGGAGATGATGTCCTGGAAATTCTGGACTGGACCTCCAGGATGTCCTCGTAAGTAGGACAGCAGGCAGGCAGTAGCAGTCATGGCACTGAGTTCAGAGTGATGCTAAACGCAGCCAAGGGGGAATTAATTAATTATGCTGAGGGGTGGGCTGCACAGCAAGGATCAAAGCTCTCACTTTTCATGCTGAGAACACCGCTTGGAGTCACTTGCTGAGAGGTTTCATTGAGGGGATGAACCCCGTGATGGCACCTGTGACAGGAGCAGGTACCTTCCAGTAGGGGCAGGTGCCTGCCCGGATTGCAGAGCATTCATCCATGCCCATTGCCAGGCTCAGAGCAGCAGAGTCTGCTCCTGAAGGAATTTGGCTGCTGCTTGAAACCATCTGGTCTAGCAGAACACATTTAGTCCAGCAAAAAACCTGTAAGCTCTGTGCTCTGAGACAAGCAGTGCTGCTGAGCACTGCTCCATCCATCTGTCTGTCCATCTCAGGGATCTCACAGGGGCTTTTTGACAGCCTCCTGAGGAAAACACAATCTGGACTTGGCCCTAAAAGCTCCCCCAGGGCTGGGATGAACTGGAGCTGGGTGCAGAGCTGGGTGTTGGGAGAGTGCAGGGGTGGCAGCACTCTGTCCCCTCGGGGATGTGGGATCTTGTTACCTCATTAAGAGAGGCCAACTCACCATCCTGGAGTAAGTGGCTGAGCCCTGACTAGACTGCAGTAATCCCCGGGGATTAGTGTGTTGGCTGGGCTGGCCCGGCAGCAGCACTTTGTTCTTCGGTCTCTGAACCGTCTCCTTGCCGCAAGCCAAGGGCCAGAGCAGTGCTGTGGGGTTTGTTTTTAGGAGATTCACTGAGTGATAGAATTGTTTGGGTTTCTTTTGTGCCTCCGATCAGAAAACGTTTCTTGAGCACAAGGAGGAGCTGGGAAAAACCAAAATCCTCCTGTCTGGATGCTTTCCTGTCCCTTGGCAGGGTGGTCATGGGTGTCATCAAGCCCTGCCTGCCTACGGGACGGGCTTGGGCCGGGGGCTTGTTACCGTGCTGGTTTAATTGCTTTTGTTGTTGGAACTAAGGTGCCAACAGCCGACTGGGCTCTGCAGCAAGGGAACCCTGGGCAGGTCCCAGACAGACCCGCTGGTGTAGCTCCACTCCCGGGCACAGAGATGGGGCACGAGTGGGGCAGGAGGTGGAGCAGGGGGACTGGCAGGGGATGCACCAGGGAGCAGATACAGGGACAGGCAGCCCGACAGGGGGTAACAGAGGGGTCAGGCGGTGGGGCAGGGGATGGAGCGGGAGGGTGCCGGTGGTACAAGGGATGGGGCAGAGAATGGGGCAGGAGGCATGAGATGGGGCAGCAGGTCTGGCAGTGGGGCGGGGCATGAAGCGGGCATCTAGTAGCGGGGTCAGGGATGAAGCAGGGCAGGAAAGCTGGAGCGCCTGCGCCGAGGGGTCCGGCCACCATCCTCCCCTCCCCTCCCCTGTGCCGGTGCCCCGCGGCGGGCGGGGGTGGGCGGGCGGTTCTGCGGGACGCCCCCCGGGCCCGCCCCCCGAGGCCTCCTTTGTTATTCGGGCCGAGCGCCGCGGCCGCGCCCCTCACCCGGCTGTGCCGCCCCCCGCGGGAGCGCGCCCCCTCAGCCCCCCTCAGCCCGGCCGTGCCGCCCCCGGCGGGAGCGCGCCCCCTCAGCCCCCCTCGCCCGGCCCCGCTCCCGTCCCCGCCCCGCCGCCGCTGCCCGGCAGAACCTTCCAGCGCCGCCGCCCCGCGGGGTCCCCGCCATGGCCGCGCCGCGCTGAGCCCGCAGCCGGGCCCCGAGCCCCCGCCATGGAGCTGGGCAAGGTGGTAAGTGCGCGGCCACGGCCATCCCCCGGGCTCATTCCTGGGATCAGGGGTCGCTTCTGGGGAAACTCCATCTCGGGGGAGCTCGTTACCCTCGGTAGCGGCGATTCCCGGAGGAACGCGGCAGGGAGCGGGGATGGTCGGTGCGCGGGCTCGTCCCTGTGGCGATGCGGAGCTCCCCGTGCGGCCGCGGCCGGGGCGGGTTCGCTCCACACGCCCGTGCCGGTGGCTGCCCCCAGCCGGCGGCTGGCCGGGCTCAGGCCGTGCCGCGGGCACCGTGTCCCCGCGAGCACTCGTGTCCCCGTGCGTGCGGGGTGCCATGTACCCCCGGCACCTGTCCCCACACACCTGTGTCTCCGTGCACCTGTGTCCCCGTGCCCAGCGCTGTCACAGCTCCTCCGGCCCCTGGGGACTGCTCCTCGCCCAGGTAGAAGGAATGGAAACAAGTTGTAGGTGCGAAGTGGGTTTTTAGGGACTGTTCCTACAGGGAGCGTGTTCACCCCTGCGCTGCTCACCTGGGAAGAGGGATTTGGCTTTTCCCGGTGCTCCAGCCGGCCCCTCAGATGCAGCATTGAGCCCGTGTGGTTGTGGCTGCTCTTGGCACCATTGCAGGATCCAGACAGACATCCTGGGGGCATAACGAGAGAGGGATGCCCCATCCTGCTCCCGGGAGTCGCTGTTCATCCAGAAGCATTGCAAAGAACGATTTCCACCAACACTAGATCTGAGCTTGATTTGGGAATATCCTGCTAGGGCAATAAGCACCACTGTGTTCCTGCTGGGGTGACGCTTCACAAGAAAGGTGGGTTGTGGATGGCAGCTGATCATAGAAAGGCACATCTGGATGAGCTCCTTGTATCTGCTCCCCAAATCCTCTGTCCTCACTCCTTTATCTCTTCCTGTTCCAAAAAATGCCCAAATATTTGCAGCTGCTGGGAAGCAGAAGACTCTGGTCAGCATGACTGGGAATGTTTTAGGGATGTTTGAAGGTGATAGAAGACCTTCCTGGACTGCTGATCCTGTCAGGCACAGCCACACTCCCTCCCCAGACAGAAACCACCACTCCTGGAAGAGATTATCTTTGCATAAAATCCCTATTTAAAATTAAAAGCCTGGCTATCGGGGCAGCTCATGGGAAAGGCTCTGGCCATGGCTGAGCCAGCTGGGCACATGGGGCAGGATTGATGGAGTGCCCTGAACAGTAATTAAGTGAGAAGAGTAATGAGCAGATGTGCGTGTTTTAATGGAGGGATTGGGATCTTGGGTTTCTCCCTAGATTTCTGCCTCTCCCTGGATCCAGCCCCCTGTCATGGGCTCTGCTTGTGCTCTGGGGTCAGAAGTGCTGGGCAGCAGCAGCTTGGGCTCTGAACTTTACAGTGTCAACTTCTCCAGTTGGTTTCTGTGAGGTCTGGATTTTGTAGCCTTGCTCTTTGTCAGCTGTTGTCCCCAAAATTGCTTCTTACCATCCTTTTTTCCCCCTAAGGTTTATCTGTGTATTGGAAAAGTCCACATTCCTTAAACTGGATTTAAAAATTCCATGTCCAAGAAATTAAACTGCATAATTGTTTATGGCTGGAGGATTCCAGTTGCCCAGCATTCCAGGTGCAGGTTCCTTGTGGTGGGCAGTGATGTGTTCACTGTGGTGAAGTCTTATTTCTGGGAGCCAAACCCTTCCTGAGATCATTCCAGCTCTTCCCTACTGGCGTTGAGTATCTCACTGGAGCCCTTGGGACTCACCACAGATTGGTTGGCTGGTTGCCTTCCTTCTTTCCTTTGCCTTGAAGGTGGAGGAGCAATTGGATCACAATGTCTCATCCTACCCCATCTCTACTGATAGTGTGGAACTTGGGATTTTCACTGGAAGCTCTGGAAGAGCCAACAGTGGGTCAAATCCTTGCACACACAGCTCATGGGTGCATCCTCCTGTGGATCCCAACCTCTACCCTCAGGAGCTACCCTCAGGAGGAGCTGGGCACTGGTGGAGTGGGCTGTCCAGGCAGGCCCCAAGTGGACATGATAGACATCCTACAACTTTATTTTGGTTTCCCTACTGAGATAATAGCACTACGGCTCTCAAGGGAAAGGCCTGCCAGGAGCTGGGTGTCAGCTTCCAGTCTCGCATGTCTCCTTGTGGTCAGAGACCTCTGAACTTCATACCACCACTCCTTTTCCTGGGCCAGGTGTTTTTTTCTGTGTAAACCCCACCTCTGCTGGAAGAGCTCTGTAACACTCCTCTGTCGGGCATTGCTGAGTGCTGGAGGGGGCCGGTGGTGTCATCGATCTGAAGTCATCATCCTCCCGTCCTCAGGAGAGCAGACATGAAGGCAGCAATGCCAGAGCAAGATCACTGCCAAGAAGAGCATCACGGTGATGGCACTGGAGTCCAGCATGGCTCACAGAGCCTGTTGCCATCTTCCCCATAACTCTGTTTTGGGGTGTTCCATGTGCAGGCTGTGGGACAAGGTGACCCCAAACACCTACACTGGTAGTGCTTGGGGTTCAGGGGTGTCTCTGGGCACCTTGGTCCTCCTCCTGCTGGCATCTGGGCTGGTGGCATCAGCATCTCCTGGAGATAGACATTGGAAGTCACCACCACTGGGAGTGACTCTGATGGATGCAGTGAGGTTTTGGGCTCTCTGTCACTGGAATATGTCGTTTGTTTGCAGAAAATGGTTGTTTTTATGGCCCAAGCAGTGGGAAATCTGAGACTTGTGTCTTTTTGGGAACGATTCTTATCTGGAGGGAGCAGGAGGTGAGAAGAGCAGCAGCATCTTTTGGGATATGCTCACACAGCCTGGACAAGGAACTTCATCCCCAGAGCAGCTCCAGGATGTAGCCAGCCAAGAGAGGAGCACTTGCTTCCCGAATTCACGGATTCAGCAGCAGATGCAGCCAAATAGCCTGGGAAGGTATTTTCCACATGTCTGACTCCCCTCTCCCAGGGAGCCTATGGGACTGAGCAGAAAGATAGGTTGAGCATCCTCCTGTCCAATACCTAGAAATACATCCCTGCGTTTTACATCCCATGTAGCTGCCCAGGCCTGCCAACATTGGTTTCTTGCCTTCCTGCCTCCCTTTCTCTCTGGCTGCTGGCAGGCACAAAGCCAGGTTTGTTTCCTGCTCCTGCTGTCAGGCCACAGGTGCCCAGCATGGGGGGACCACAGCCACCCCAGCTGTCCCCAGGAGCCTTTGCTAGTCCTCAGGGGAACATTGACCACAGCAGATGTTATCCAGCTGGCTTTGTTCCAGGATTTTGCTGAACAAAACCATTCCCTGAGCCCCATCAAGGCTGGGATTTGACATTAGCTGCTGGAGGAGGGTGATGTTTCAAGAGAGATGTGCCATTGGAGGAGCTTGCCTGCCTCCCTTGTCCTGCACACCTCCAGGGCCTGAGTCAAACTTTGCTTTACTGGGATTTGCATTTTAATTAAGCCCATGGATTTTTCTTCTGAGCTTGTAGTCAAGTCTTCCTGCTCACTTCCTTCTCCGAAGCTCCTGCGTCTGCAGAGCTTGTGAGTGGTTTTCCAGAAATACACTCCATCTCGGCTCTCCATTTATAGAAAGCAATTAAGGAGAAATGAGGGAGTGTTACTAAGAGGATTTGCACTGCAACTTACTCAGTTTCTCCAGATAATTTGCAGTAGCTATGGAGTCTTTAATCAACACTTGTTTCCTTTTGGAAATGAAAAAAAGCGGGAAGGCATTGTGCTGCTCCTGAGCCAAGCTTGGCTCTTCGCCTCCAAATGGGAAATTTTGCATTCAGGGAGTGAAAGTGTAATCTGGGGAGAACTGGTGGGGGGTGAGGGTGTGTGTGGCAGAGGGAAGTGTGTGTCAGAGCTCAGAAACCCTCTGTTATCCCAAGCCATGCAGTTTTGGACTCCTCTGCCTAGAGCCTGCAAACACATGCCTGTAGAGATGATATGAGACCTGGTCCATGCATCACCCCAGTGCAGAACTGTTGACGGCTCTGCCTTACTGTGGGATGTCCTTGTGAGAAGAGCTGGGCTGGATCAGGGGTTGGGAATTCCATGGGACATAGCTATGGTGACCTGTCAAGCCATGGGCAGTAGAACTTCCACAGGTTTCTGGGAGTCTTCTTGGCGTTGCAGAGGGAGGAAAAGAAGATTTGAAAAATCCCATTATTCAGAGATAGATAGTCCCAGACTGCTCCTCTCCTAAATGGCCTATGCTTTTCCATGCACACACTGGTGGGGTTTCCTCACCCTGCTCCAGTGGCACTTGGACAGCTAACAGTGCTTGCAGCCTTCCCAGCCTCAATGTCCTTCCCAGCCCTTGCAGCACCCATGGAGCCACTCCATAGTCTGGCAGAGCCCCGTGCACAGCCCTGCCCCAGGTCCTGCCCTACTGAGCTCAGTCCCACATCCTATCCCTGTGGCTCTGCCAGGCTGGCTGCATGGCAGTGTCACCCTCACACCTGCCCTTATGCAATATACCCCTCTGGACTCTTCTGCTTCCCACCTGGCCTGTTGCACAAGAGGAAACTCCAGGGTTTCCTGTCCCAGCAGCAGGTTGGGGTGTGGGGCTGCCCCATGTCCCTGATGTCCCCTGCCCCTTGTTCATGAAACTGGAGTGGGCCCGGCAGTGCTGCCCAGATGTATCCTTGTGGGTCAGAAGTCACCCTCATAGGTTGGAAGCTCATAATTAAATTAAAATTCCATCAACTGCAGGTATGGGATGTTGGTGGGAAGTGGCATCTCTAAATCAGGGTGAAAGACCCTCTGTGGGGAAGGGGTCCGGACTTGCTGTCCAGGCAGCCCCAAATTTCCCTCCATTCTGACCCAATTTTGCAGCCAAATCACCCTCCCTGACCCTGCTTGTCCCCCGGAGGTGACAATTCCAGCCTTGGTCTCCTGCTGCTGCTCTGTACTCCTCCAGTTTGCTGATGTGGGCGCTGCCAGAGACACTAATTTGCAATTTGGGCATGTCCCAATTGGCTCCCAGGATGAGACCCCTGCCTTGCACTCCTAGGGATGCAGTGTTGAAAGTGGAGTGTCCATAAGTACAGGAAAGTGAGATCCAGCTTTTCTTCAGGAGCCTTTCTGCCTTCCAGAAAGATGTATGTGCTTCAAATGGAGTTGAGAAACTTGGGAATAGAAATTCCAGCTGGTCCCTGCCTGGAACCAGGGGCTGCCAGCCCCTGTCACCCTCTCACTGTGTCTCCTCACTCTGGGAGGTCGCTGGGACTTCCTTGGTTGGAAAAAAGTGTCCTTGCTTTGCTGGGAAAAGCTGGCACAAGAGAGCAGTTAAACTGGGACTTCCATTTCTAGCTTTCCCAGGGATGCAGCACTGCTTGCCTCCAGAGACTGCCCCTGTTCTGGTCGTTTGGGGACAGCAGGAGCGGCTTTGAGAGAGTGCTGCCTACATCTGCCTCTGGCTTATAAGCTTCTGCTCCCCAGTTCTGGCTTTGCATTTGTCTTGTTCCTTGTGGTTCAGGACTCCATGCTGAGGTCGAATGTGCATTTAAATGCTGATCCTGGCACTCCTCACTGTGCCAGCTGGTTCATCACAACTGTCCTGACAGTCCTGGGAGCTCTGGGGCTGGAGACTGGGGTTTTGGAGAGGACAAGCTGCCTGGAGCTGGATCCATGGCACATGTCACGGCTGTTGGGATGCAGGCATCCTGCTCTGAGCCTCTACGGCATGGGCATCCCTCTCCAGACTGGCAGATGCACCTTCCCAAGCACTTTTTAAATGCTGAATTTAATTTTGTGGTTTTTCTGACAAGGGGCTGTGGCTGCTGGGACAGGCAGAGCTACAGAGGTGACTCTCACTCTTTTCCTCGTATGCTGGGAACCTGTTGCCTCCATCGCCCTCAGGAAGGGATGGTTGTGTCTCTCCACTGCTGGTGTTCCTTAAAAAACCAAGCTGAGTTCCAGGTTCTGCCCTGCATGCCTGGGATGGGTGTCTTGCAGCTGGCAATTCAGGTCCCCTGACACCTCAAAATGAGCCTCCTGCATCTTGCTCTGGTAACCTCCCATGACACCTCCATGGTCCTTACTGCTCACCTGCATGCTCACCACTCAGAGCCGATAGGGATGGGGCTGCAAACACCACAGAGCAGTGACATCACTGCAGCAGAACTGGCTCATGTTGAGGCATCTGGACACCGTTTCAGCTAAGGGAGTGCTTGGCTCTGGGCTAGGGGTGCAGCTGTGGGTGGGGTCTCATATGCCTCAGGGCATCATCATTCCCACTCCAGGTGGCAGAGGGACTTCCTGGGGAATTTGGGTTGTACTTCACCACATTTAGGGCACCCTCCAGCCCCGCTCAGCACAGACTCACCAGGGTCCATAGAGATGAAGCCATGTGAGGCCACTTCAGAGAGCATCAGGAAGCAGGGCTGCAGCAAGGATTGTAGTGAGAAAGGCATATAAGTTAATCTCACAGCTTTAATTTGTTTATATCAGTAATAAGCTACTTCTGACAGTGCTGAGCCAGATGCTTCCTTCCCTTGGCAGTGGGATGTTCACGGAGCAGGTGCCAAGGAAGCACTTGGTGATGTGGGAGCTTGGGAAGAGGATGACCCTGAGCTGGCATCTTTCTCTCTCTATGAAGGATCAGAAATGGGGTAGAGTTAAAAATCCTGTCTGGAAAATGCTTCCAGTTGCCACTGCCTTCCATAGGATAAATGGTGCCTGGCTGTGCCCAGGCTCCTCCATGTGGACTCCTCAAGGTCCTCAACACCTGCATGGCAAGCCCTGCCTGTGGATTCCACTTCTATCCCTCTAATCCATGGAGCAGCCAGGAACTTGCCAGGCAGCTCTGGCAGTGGTCTTGCCACCCCACTGCCTGATTTTTGGTGCCCCCTCAAATTGTCCTCCTCATTCAGCACCCCCAAAAGTGGGGTAGGAGCCACCAGCTGCTGCCCACGATCCAAGGGCAGGGGAGGGATTTGCCTTCCTTCTGCCTGTCCCACCATTCTGAGGGCAGCAGAGGGCTCTTTGTGGGCACTGCTTTAATTGCTTTGTTATTATCCTAAGTAAATGAATCCTGGCACTAGCTGAACCTGATGGATGCCAACTGCATCCCAGAAAGGCATCCAGGAAAGGTCAGCATCCAGCTGGCACATTGGGGACCTGCATGGAACCCAGCTACTGCAGAGCCAGAGGGTCTCAGTGAGCAAGGGGGGGACCATGAAGGAGCCTCAACCTTTCCCATCTCACCCCCCCATCATTTCTCTCTTGCAGACTGTCAGCATCAATAAGGCCATTAATGCGCAGGAAGTGGCTGTCAAGGAGAAACACGCCAGGAATATCCTTCTCAAAGCTGGCCATGGGATAAGGAGTGTGGGAGCAGGGCTAGGGCTGCCTGGAAAAGGGGAAGCATCAAGAGGGTGTGTGAGAAGTGCCCAGGGTGCTGGGGAGGCTGGAGGCTATTAACAACATTGGCTATTTTTCCAGCATGGCACAGGGTCCCTGTCTCTGCTGTCACAGCCTATGAATATTGTTAGGTGCCCAGGCTGGTGCTCTTAGCACTGCCATCCCAGGAGAAGGCAGGAGGGGAAGGTGCCTACAGCAGGTTGGGACACTGCCACCAAAAGTGGATCCCCAGCATCCCAGCCAGGCACCTGGGAAGGCTCAGTGGAGGCGCAGCCCCAGCCTTGCATGTGCCATTGGTGCTCCCAGAGCAGGGCTGGCGGGGCGAGGGTGGCTTGTGCCACTTTGGGGACAGCATGTGCCTGGGCTGGGCGTCATTAGCTCCTGTGGTGACCTGGCCCCCCTGGGCTCTGTGGGTGCAGCTGTCTTTGGGTAGCCATTCTCCATCACCAAAGGGCAGGGGAGACTTCCTTGACCACCAGCACCATGCATCCTGGGCACTCACCATGAGAAGGGAGCACAGACCTTCTGGTCAGTGGTGAACCGGCTGCCGCTGTCCGGCAATGCCGTGCTCTGCTGGAAGTTCTGCCATGTCTTCCACAAGCTCCTCCGGGATGGACATTCCAATGTGAGTGCCCAAAGATCAGCTTGGGGCCAAATCGTTTCCCCTGCAGGGCTGCACCAGGTGATGGAAGATGCTGGAGGGTCAGTGTCCTTCTGCAGGGTCAGTCCTGGGGTGGGGGCTGGAGTCCTCACAGAGGGTCATTGGCCTCCTAGGGGTTTGTCCTTAGTAGGGCCTGGAGCTGGTGCTCTTCTGGGGTTAAATCTATGTGGACACCAGTGCTGGAGCTCTCCCAAAGGGTCATGCCCTCCTGCAGGTCAGTCCTGGGTGCCAGAGCCCTCCTGGTGCTGCCCTGCCCAAAGCCCCATGTGCCTCGAACCCCAGTGCTAACAGCAGTGCCAGCGCCACAGGAAACTGCTCAGCGCCTGGCAATGGCGTTGGTGCAGGAGCCATCAGCAAGGATCCTATTTGCGGAAGCAGAGGCACCCAGGGCTGGTGGTGGCAATAAATGGGTCGGGAATGCATCAAGACCTCCCATTTGTCACCTGGTTCCTGGTTTCAAGTGTGGAACACTGTGTCCTGGTGCTCTGCCTACTGACTGTCACCATCATTCCTCCAGGTCCTGAAAGACTCCATGCGATACAAGAATGAGCTGAGCGACATGAGCAGGATGTGGGTAAGTGATCAACCCTGCCAGCCATGGGGGGAGACCCTGGAGGTGCCTTGGCCCAGCTGGAGGGCTGTAGGCTTGGGAGATTCCCTCTCCCAGGAAGTGGAGTGCTGCCATGGCTGACCTGTGGCTGTCATCACCTGCCTGGGCTGAGTTTCAGTTGCATTCTGTGTTCCACCAAAATCAAATGCCTCCTTCCTGTTTTATGGCAAAACCCAGTAAAAACTTGGCTCTGACAGTCAAATGGCATTGAAACATGCGGAGAAGGTAATGAGAAGGTCTGACCAAATCCCTTCAGTACAGCCAGCCTGCATCCAGGTGCCAGCGAGGAGGGTTTGGCTGTGATTTTGGGGAGAGAAGGGAGAGGTCAATCATTCTGCAGTAGAAGAAGCTTTTCCACAGCCTGCCCTGGATCTCAACAGTTGTTTTGGGTCCCCATAGGGCCACTTGAGTGAGGGCTATGGTCAGCTCTGCAGCATCTACCTCAAACTGCTGAGAACCAAGATGGAATTTCACACCAAGGTAAGCACCCCATGTCCCTGTCCCCAGGACCGTAGTAAGGGGTGGGCACTGGGGTGACAGCAAGGGACCAGCATGGCCATCCTGCTGCCTCCATGAAACATTCACAAAGCTGCCAGTGGCCATCAAAAATGGCCCAAGGACCAATGCTTTGTGGGTGGCAGAATTCCTGGTGGCCCTTAGGCCAGGCTGAGAGTTGGTGGGCTACAAGTAGTAGGAAACACACACACCCCTTTCTCCTCCAGCTATCCTAGATGGGAAACAGGGAAGAACTGCTGGAAAGAGGTGTTTTCTGTGGCCATCGCCCTGTCTTTGAAGTGTGATGTGACTTTCCCCAAAATACCAGGGCCGGTACCCCCTGGGGCAGATATCACTCCAGCCCATCCAGCTCTCTGCTGGCAGCCCTGTCTCCTCCCTGCTTGGCAGGTTTCTCAGTCCAGGGAGAATCAGGGTTATTTTCTTGCTGGGAAGAGAACAGATGCTGTGGATTAGGGATGTGGTGCTCACTAAGGGTTCAGAGACCCTGCACTACCTCCTTTTTCCCCCACATTACTCCCCTGGGTCATCCAAGAGCTGACTTTGAGGCTTCAGGATCACAGCCCTGGTGCTCTCAGAGCTGTGGCCAGACCAGGAGATACTCTGGAACCCTTTCCTGACTCCTGCTTTCCTCACAGAATCCCCGATTCCCTGGAAATCTGCAGATGTCTGACAGGCAGCTTGATGAGGCTGGGGAGAACGACGTCAATAACTTGTGAGTGTGGGGCAGGGAAAAGTTCAGGGAGGGAGTGGGTGCAGATGGGTGGCGCGATCTTCCCAACCCCACTGGCCACATGACCAAGGAAGGACAGGATACTTCCTCATGGGTGGCCTTGGGGACAGTTCCCAACCATCCTCCACCCTGTTTCCTAGTTTTCAGCTGACGGTGGAGATGTTTGACTACCTGGAGTGTGAACTGAACCTCTTCCAGACAGGTAAAGCCCAGCATTACTCTGAAACATGGTGGAGTGAGAGATCTGCTGGAGTCCAGCCCCTCTGCGGGGCTGATCCGAGTTGGAGGAGGCTCTGACGGGATGTTGGCTGAGGGCACCACAGCTCAGCTCTTCTATGGGCACTTCACTTGTTGAACTATGATTCAACAAGGCAAAGTGGAAGATGTTTCACCTGGGTCAGGGCAACCCCTGGTATCAATCCAGGCTGGAAGATGAAGGAATGGAGAGCAGCCCTGCCAGGAAGGACTTGGGGATGCTGGAGGATGAGGAGTTCAATATGCCCCAGCCATGTGTGCTCCAAAACCCTCCATGCCCTGGGCTGATCCCCCAGTGTGGGCAGCAGGTGAGGGGATGATTCTGCCCCTCTGCCCCATTTAGGTAAGAGCCCACCTGCAGAGCTGCCTTCAGGCCTGATGTCCTAGCACATCAAGCACAGCAAGCTACTGAAGCAAGTCCAGAGGAGGCCACAAAGATGATCTTGAGGGCTGAAGCCCCTCTGCTCTTGACAGAGGCTGGGAGAGCTGGGGGTGTTCAGCTGGAGAACAGAAGGCTCCAATAAGATCTTAAAGCTCCTTCCAGTGCCTAAAGGGGTTCCAAGAGCACCAGAAAGGGACTTTGGACAAGAGCCTGGAGTGACAGAACAAGGGGGGATGGCTTCCCACTGCAGAATGTGGGGCTAGGTGGGAAATTGGGAAGAAAATCTTGGTTGTGAGGATAGTGAGGCCCTGGCACAGGGTGCCCAGAGGAGCTGTGGCTGCCCCATCCCTGGAAGTGTTCCAGACCAGGTTCGATAGAATTTGGAGCACTCTGGTCTAGTGAAAGGTGTTGGAATGAGATAATCTTCAGCTGCTCCAAGCTGGTTTTGAAGCATCTTCCCTCTGGCACACCCAGCACACTCCAGTGGCCAGTGGGACAACAGTGACAGGCAGAGCACAGGGGTCACGTGTCAGCTCTGTCCAGGACATGGCTAGGGCTCCTGGTTGGAGGGCTATAGTGCCAGGCTGGAGTGTTCCCAGGCCTGAGTGGGAGACCTGGGTGGAAATTTCCCCTCCTGCTGCAGGGCAGCAGGCTGTGTCCCCAAGGGCCAGTAGGTATCTTACTCTGGATGACATTTGTGGATTTGGCAGACATAGTATGGCACCCTCTGATACTGCCAGTGCTGCCGAATCTGATTCTGTGCTCCTTCCCTGCAGTGTTCAGCTCCCTGGACATGTCACGCTCGGTGTCAGTGACAGCAGCAGGGCAGTGCCGTCTGGCCCCACTTATCCAGGTGATCCTGGACTGCAGCCACCTCTACGACTACACTGTCAAGCTGCTCTTCAAGCTCCACTCCTGTGAGTGTCCCCAGCACCACTGCCTTTGATGGGGGAGACACACAGGGAGGCACTGGGGCCACCACCCTGCTCAGCCAGGGCTGTTCCACCACCACCTCTTTCCCAACTTCTTTTGGGGGGTGAAGGGAGTTGCCATGGCAAGGAGGTGCAAAACCCATATCCTTCAGGATCTAAATTGTGGCAGCCACCAGTGCATGCTTCTCTCTGCCCTGGGGAGCGCGGGGTGTGGTCCCCTCCTGCAGCAGGATACTGCGTGGTGTATTCAGACCCCCAGAGGAGGGTGGCCATCTCTGGGAAAGTGCCATTTCCACAAGGCTGTGCTGATGGGTCATTCCCTGATCCATGAAGACACCTGCTGACATTTCTACTTGCTGTTTCTTCCAGGTCTGCCGGCAGATACACTGCAGGGCCACCGAGATCGCTTCCTGGAGCAGTTCCGAAAGTAAGTGCCCAGACCCAGAGCACTGGTGCAGTGGGAGTGCTCCCAAGGCACTGAGGTTAAAAATGAGTCAGCAGGGATGTGCTGTGGTCTCGGATAGGTGATTTCTTAGAATAACCAAAACAGAAACTGGCCACTGAGAACAGGCAGGGGATGTCATGGTGCCAGGGGAGGATGTCATGGTACTGAGGGACATCTTGATTCAAGGTCACAAACTGCAAAGAGCAAAAGCAGGGCTGGTTGTGCTCTGACCACACAGGGACTAACTTTGGGACAGGGATCAACAGTGCCAAGATCCTGACTGGGATGCTCAGGTGACTGGGAGAGGTGGGAGCTAGGAGTGGTGTGGCTGGACACTGTCCCTCCTCCCCAGAACTGTAAGTCCTGGAGGGAGGTACCCTGCTTCTGGGGAAGATGCTTCTGCAGGAACTGAAGGTGAGGGTGTTGGCTCTAGGCAGGAATCCCCCCTGCTCCTGAAAGCTTTGGGTAGCCAGGAAGTGGTTTAGATTGGAAGGATCTTTGAAGGTCATCAGGTACAGCCCCCTGCCATGGGTAGGGACACCTTCCACTAGACCAGATTGCTCAAGTTCCAGGTCCTTCTCCCTGCCCATCAGGCCTGGGGTTTATGGGATAAACCCTTCAGCAGTGGGAGGATTTTTAGGACCTGCCCTGACTTTGGTGGCCGCACAAAACACCTTCCCCTCCAGAGCAGTACAATGGCCAGGTGACATCACCTGGAGCCCGGCAAGGGGTTGTCCAGGTTTGACAAGAGCCATACCTAACCATTCTCTTGCAGGCTCAAGGACTTTTTCTACCGCTCCAGCAACCTGCAGTACTTCAAGCAGCTGATTCAGATCCCACAGCTGCCAGAGGTGAGATCCTGCAGTCCCCATGTTCCCTGTCCCTGTGCCCAGGGGCAACAGTGGGGGCACTGGCAAAAGGCCCAAAAAAGCCTCTTGTTGCCTTGCTCAGCTTCTTAGGTCTGGTGGCAGCATGGGGCTCTTTGACCTTGAGGATCATTCTTTTATCCCTCACTGGGTGGCATCTGACTGGATGGAGCTGCCCTCTGACTGATAGCTGGGATCCCCTCTCTCACTGATCCATAGCCCTTGCTGAGATCCATCCCTGTGGGTCCTGGTTCCGTCTTGTTGGGTTCTGATTCTATTCCTCTGCACCCTGACTCCATCCTTGTGGTCCTGGCTCCATTCTCATGGGTCAAGGCATGGGCAGCTCAGCTCCAGGGCAGGATTTCAACCAACTGTGCCTTCAGCCCAGCAGCAGTGCCAGTCCTTCCCCTCAGCCCTGTTTCCCTCCCTCCCCAGAACCCTCCCAATTTCCTGCGTGCCTCTGCGCTGTCAGAGCACATCAGCCCTGTGGTGGTGATCCCTGCCGAGGCATCCTCGCCTGACAGCGAGCCCATCACAGACCTGGTGGAGATGGATGCAGCCTCACAGGTGAGGATGGTGGGGGCTCTCTGGCTCTGGGCCCAGGGTTGTTTATCCAAATCCATGCTGCAGTGAGGGCTGAGACAGTGGGGATAGCCTCAGGAACTGGGGAATGTCACTGAAGAGAGAGATGGGTCAGTGCTGGACACCCTGTCTGGGTGCTGGATGTCCCATCTGCATGCTGGGTGTCCTGTCGGGGTGCTGCTAGGGTGAATTCTCCCAGTGCTGCTCAGTGGTGTGCTGCCCTCTGATCATGAGCAAGGAGAGGTTTGGCTTCGAGCATTGCCATGGAGACCTTTAGGTGTTCACCCTCCTCTCCAAGGATTGTCCTCAGGCGTTGAGCGGGGCGGGGAAGGAGCATGCAGTGACATGGTTTTGGGGATCTTCTCCCTCTGGGAGTTAGGTGGGGATGGACCATAGATGCTCCATGTTCATCAAGTTGATCACATTCAGTGTCCTGGAAGCAGGAGGAGAACCAGCCCCAGTGTCCAGGCAGCTCATAGGCTGGCTTGGCAGTGACATGGGACATGGAGGGGCAAGAGCTACCAAGTGGTGGTGGGGTCACTCCAGCTCTGTCCTGCTCTTCCCACAGAGCCTGTTTGACAACAAATTTGATGACATCTTTGGCAGCTCCTTCAGCTGTGACCCCTTCAACTTCAACAACCAGAACGGGATGAGCAAGGATGACAAGTAAGCAATCATGGCAATGCTGTGGGATCGCCAAGATTGTACCGGGGGCTCTCTGCCTGGAGCAGCATCGCAGCCATGGTGACATAGGGGACACCTCCCCTCCCAGGCTGTGTCCCGATGGCACTGAGGGTGCCATGTCTCTCCTACTCCAGGGACCGGCTAATTGAGCAGCTTTACAGGGAGATCACAGCCCTGAAGGAAGAGCTGGAAAACTTCAAGGCTGAGGTGAGTGACAACCAGGTGGGCAGGATAAGACCCACTGGGAATGTTGCATAGGCTGGTGGCTGTGTCCCTGGGGTGGACAAGACAGTCACCCCATCTCTGTCCTGCCCTCTTCCCAGTGGCATCTCTCATACAAAGGGTCCCCAGGTGTGCCAGGGGGCTGTATCCCTGTTGGGGGGTGGGCTCAGCCCCGCTGCCCAGCATCCCTGTGCTTTGCCCAGATGCACCTGGGGGCCTGCAGAGTGGTACCCATGAGGGCGTTGCTGGACAGTACTGGTGGGTGTGTGATGGTGCCAGTGGGCATTGTATGGTCCTGGCTAGCACTGAACAGCGCCATCAGCCCCCACCCGTCCCTGCAGAGCGCACGGGGTGCAGTGCAGCTGCGTGGCCGTGCCAGCGAGCTGGAGGCTGAACTGGCCGAACAGCAGCACCTGAAGCAGCAGGCACAGGACGAGAGTGAGTTCCTGCGCACAGAGCTGGAGGAGCTGAAGAAGCAGCGGGAGGACACGGAGAAGGCTCAGCGGAGCCTGACAGAAATTGAGAGTGAGCAGGAAGTGCCAGCACTGGCATATGGTGGCGGTGAGTCCCAGGCAGGGGGTCCCCAGGTGCTCAGCTCTGTGTCCTTGCGTGTGTGGCAGGACGAGCACAGGCCAACGAGCAGCGGTACAGCAAACTGAAGGAGAAGTACAGTGAGCTGGTGCAGAACCACGCTGACCTGCTGCGCAAGGTGGGCTCCCCAAACGCCCCCCCCCCCCAGCATCCCCTCTACCAGCTGTGCCCCCTGACACCAGGGGCTGCTCATCTCATTCTCTGATGCTGCCAGAATGCAGAGGTGACCAAGCAGATTACAGTGGCCAGGCAGGCCCAGGGGGATGTGGAGCAGGAAAAGAAGGAGCTGGAGGATTCCTTCCAGCGGGTGAGCGAGCAGGCACAGAGGAAGGTGAGTCAGGATGAGGGAACACACCAGAGATGAGGAGGGGCTCCCCATGAGGCACCACCGGTGACAACCTTTCCCCTTGCTGCAGTCTCAGGAGCAGGCAGAGGTGCTGGAGACACTGAAGCGGGAGCTGGCAGCCAGCAGACAGGAGCTGCAGGTCCTCCAGGGCACGCTGGAGTCTAACACACAGGTGAGAGCACATGACGGGGACCCTTAGCACTCCTCCGGGCTGGGTAGCCAGCCTTAACTATTTGACATCACTGGCATCAAAACTAGCTCCCTGTCATCTTTGTCAAATCTGGGTGGGTTTGATGTCACACCGATGGGTTTCATGCTCCTGAGTGTGATAGTATGTGGAGCAATGGGCTCCAGCAACAGGGATCATGGAATAAAATGCCTGGAAGAACAGGGTCAGTCAGCAGCTCTGCCTCCTGTAAGCCCAGGTAGCAGTGTGACATTACATTGCATGATGTGCCAGAGGATATACTGTGCTGACAGAGCTGTGGAAGACAGCAGGGGTGCCTGGGCTTATTGTAGGAGGCAGAAACTGGCAGGAAAATGCAGTCACCCATCTATGAGGTGGGCAGACTCAGCAGCAGGATAGGGATGTGGCAGAGGCAGCACCACTCCTCCATCAGGATGGTGACAGTCGTGATGAAAATGCATTTTCACTGATAAAAGTGAAAAGACTCCCCAGGAGCCTCAGTCGTCACCAGATAAGATTGTCAGAGCTGCTTGGTGTGGGGAGCTGTGCTTGTGAGGGCCATGATGCACCCAGCAGGGGCAGTTGGGGTGGCCCAAGCCTGTATCAAGAATGAGTCCCCAAACTGGAGGGTTAACCCTCAACACAGCCCCAACTGCCATTTCATACCCCCCCAGGCAAGAGCAGAGCAGAGCACTCGGATTGCCAACCTGGAGCAGGAGAGGGACAGGCTGAGCCAAGCAGCAGAGCAGAACAGGGACAAGATGGCAGCTCTGCAGGCTGAGCTGCAGCAGCTGCAGGACACGCTCAGCCACGAGCAAAAGAGCAGCAGGGCAGAGCTGGAGATGCTGCAGACCCAGCTGAAAGACAAGGTACCATGAAGGTCCTGCCATCCCCATTCTGGCCAGACCAGAGGGGTTTGGGTGGGCCAGGTGCAGGGAGTGCCTGATGGCCCAGGAGGGGCTCTGAACCCAGCTCTGGCCCAGCAGGAGAACACAGAGCAGGCGCTGCAACAGCGCCTGGCTGAGGAGCAGCTGTCCCTGGTGCGAGGCACTGTGCAGGAGGCCAAGCGTATGGTGCAGGACTCCTTGGCTCGCATGGAGGATCCTGCTCATGTCAGCTGCACCGGCTCAGCAGGTGATGCCCCTGCTGCTCCCCAACCTGATGTTACCCCAGCCTACCTGCTCCCTGTGGTCCTGGCTGAGCCCTGCCTGCTGTCTGCCTGCAGATTGCCTCCTGTCCCAGACACTGGCAGCCTCTGAGTGCGCAGAGCGACTGCAGGATGCACACAGCAAGTACCTTTCAGATGGTGCAGGTGAGAGGTGGCAGTGCTGGGCACAAGGGCCGCCCTGGCACACGGGGCAGGTGGGCAGCACGGTGGAAGCTGAGGCCTATGCCTGTTGTCCTGCCACAGCTGTGAGCTCCCTGCTGCCCTGCCTGGCTCTCTTCGCCCACCTGGTCAGCAACACCCTCCTGCAGGGCAGTGCGACCTCCCATGTGGCCCCTGTGGAGCCTGCTGACCGTGAGTGATGCCCCAGGCCAGGGGCTGGGTGGGCGGGGGCCAGCCTGGGCTAGGGATCGGGCTGGGCAGGGGTCAAGATGGGCAGGGGATCAGGGTGAGCAGGGGCTGGGGTGAGCAGATGTCAAGGTGGGAAGGTACCAGGGTAGGCCAGGGCAAAGAGGATGCTGGGGTGAGTGGAGGCCAGGGTGTGCAGAGGTCATGGCAGGAGGCGGGGATAAGCGGGCAGGATTCTGGGGCAAGTAGGGTGCTGAAGTGGGCAGAAACCAGGGCAGGTAGAGGCCAGCACAGGCAAGATGCTGTGGTGGGTAGGAACCAGGCATCTCCTCCCCACGTATGGCCCCCTCAGCCCTCCATGCTGCCCATGCAGGTCTGCTGGAGCTGTGCAAGCAGTGTGGCAGTGAGGCTGTGAGCTACCTCAGCGCCCTGCAAGACCCAGGGATGGTGGCAAGTGCTGACTGCAGCCTGGTGACAGCCTGCCTGGGCCAGATCACCGCCATTGGGGAGGTGGGTGGCCCAGGAGGGCTGGTGGGATGGGATCAGGCCATGGCAGTCACTGCCAGAAGGACTGTAGTGCTCTTGGACAGTCCCTTTCATCCTTTCCTATCCCCAGGAGCTGCGTCCCAGGGGTCTGGATGTCAAGCAGGAGGAGCTGGGTGACCTAGTGGACAAGGAGATGGCAGCAACGGCCATGGCCATCGAAACAGCATCTGCCCGTATTGAGGTGAGGGTCACCATGAGCAGAGAGGTACCCACAGGCACTATGCTGGGGGCCTGCTGGGACCACTGTAGAAGCCAGAGAGGCGCATTGGGCTCAGTACAGCCTGCCTCCCCTCAATCAGGAGATGCTGAGCAAGGCACGGGCTGGTGACACTGGAGTCAAACTGGAAGTTAATGAGAGGTGAGTGGTGATCAGAGCACTGGGCAGAGCCAGGCAGCCAAGATGGGGACAGGTGCTGCAGGCAGGGCAGCTGCTCCATGGTTGGGGCTCAGTGGTGTTTGTCTCACAGGATCCTGGGCTCCTGCACAGGCCTCATGCAGGCCATCCATATCCTGGTCCTCGCCTCTAAGGACCTCCAGAGAGAGATCGTGGAGAGTGGACGGGTGAGCTGGGACGGGGGTGGGGGCAAGGGGTCAGGCAGAGATGTTGGAAGGGCTGAGGACAGGGATGAAGACAGGGGTGCTTGTCCAGCTGGGTAATTGTGCACATGCTGCTCCAACCCTTGTTCCACTGGGACTTCCCCAGCAGCTGCCAGGAGCTCCTTTCCACCCCCAGGGGCTCACCCTGGTTATGGTTCCTGGGGTGTCATGGTGATCCCTGATCTCCCTTCCCACACAGGGACCCCACAACCCCCAAGTTCAGTGTGTCCCCACCTCCCACACACATTCTGAATGGCACCCTGACTTCCTTTTCCCCCAGAGCAGGAGTCTGGGGATGCCCAGTAACTAATTGTGCCTTTACCAACGGCAGGGTGCAGCATCCCCCAAGGAGTTCTATGCCAAGAATTCACGCTGGACCGAGGGTCTCATCTCTGCCTCCAAGGCAGTGGGCTGGGGTGCCACTGTCATGGTGTAAGTGCCACTGTCACCAGAGTGGTGAGAGGGTGGCAGAGTCCTGCTATCACCTTGTGGAGGGGACAGGGGTGGCGGGACGATGCTCCAGGTCCTCTCTGCTCTCACGCAGTGATGCTGCTGACCTGGTAGTGCAAGGCAAGGGGACATTTGAGGAGCTGATGGTCTGTTCCCGGGAGATTGCAGCCAGCACTGCGCAGCTGGTGGCAGCCTCCAAGGTAGGAGTAAGGCTGCTACCCTGCCCATGGTTCAGGGTGATGCTGGGGCACCATGTGGTCACCCCAGATTGTGGGGCTGGTCTTCTGCTTGCCTGGTGGGTTGTGACTCCCTCCTTACTGTCCTGGCAGGTGAAGGCAGACAAAGACAGTGCCAACCTCTGCAAGCTCCAACAAGCTTCCCGGGGCGTCAACCAGGCCACGGCCAGCGTGGTGGCCTCCACCAAGGCTGGGAAGTCTCAGGTGGAGGAGAAAGGTAAGCTTTGGGCTGCAAGGATCTTAGAATCATGTAGTCACTAAGGTGTTGGAGAAGCTCTCTAAGACAATTGTGTTTAACTGTTCCCTCACCACTAACCATGTCCCCAAGTGCCACATCTACATGGCTTTTAAATCCCTCCAGGAATTGTGACTCCACCATGCCCTGGGCCTCCTCTGCCAGTGCTGAACAACCTCTTTCATGAAGAAATTTTCCTTTTTATCCAACCTAAACCTCCTCTGGCACAACTTGAGGCTGTTTCCTCTGGTCCTAATACTTGGAGCACAAACCTGCCCCAAAACATCTGCTCTTGGCCCTCACCACCCTTGGTTGGCTGTGCCCCTGTGGTCTCTGCCCATGGCTGCCCCTGCCTCCCTCCCTGCATATCCCATGGTGCAGCATGGGAGCTGCCGGAGGGTCTGAGTGGGGACGCAGAGCTTGAGAGGGGCTGGTGGTGTGTTTCTCCACAGATAACATGGACTTCTCCAGCATGACACTCACCCAGATCAAGCGTCAGGAGATGGACTCGCAGGTAGGAGATTCTCACATGTTTTGGGAAACACACTTAGTCATGTCTCTCTTGGGCTGCCTGGGGTGGGGCATCAAATTTGGGGTCACCATGTCCAGCTGCGACCAGGCAGTATAAGCAAAGGCAAAGCCCACAGTGTGAAGGCAACAGATGGGTTTGCCCAGGAGTCACATGCACTTGGTCCTCAATCCCTCCCCAATGCTATTCCCACCATGACAGAGCAGCCCATGGCCACCCCTGCCCCCTGTGCGCTACCCACAGCACCCACCTCTGCCTGGCATCAGGCAGCTCTGGGGAATTCCCCTGCCTGGGATGCCCACACAGATCATTGTGCTTTTCACCTTCCTGCACAAGCAATGCCCACCTGAGCTTCATCTTTTCCCCAGGTCCACTCATCATTGAAGCAGTCAAGGGATGCACCTCTGTGGTCTTTGGGCTTGATATTGGGGGCATAATGGGTGTGAAAGGGGAGTGCTTGACCCAGCTCCGTGCCAGGGTGTGCATGTCCTGGGCCATGTCCCCAGGTGCGGGTGCTGGAGCTGGAGAACCAACTGCAGAAGGAACGGCAGAAGCTGGGGGAGCTGCGCAAGAAGCACTACGAGCTGGCTGGCGTGGCAGAGGGCTGGGAGGAGGACGGTGAGTGGTGCCAGCCTTGCTCCAGCTTGGCAGCTGTTCCTGGAAAAGGTGAGGCAGGGTGGAGAAGCCCTGCCTGCCACCCATGGCAGTGAGGAGGTTTTGCTGCAGCTGGCATAATCCTGGGGCTAGTTGGCACACATGGGCAAATCCTATGGAGTCTCTTAACAGGAAAGACCTTAATATGTGGGATCTGCATCATCCCCCCAGGCAGGGGGCTCAGGTGCTGCTAGAGCAGACCTATGGTCGCAGAGGGATGCTGGTGGACAGCACACCCCCTGACCCTGTTTTCCCACCTATAGCTGCAGATTAGCACCCGTGGTAGAAGCAACCCGCGGGGGACACCCCTGGAACCTCACTTGGTGCAGTCTGTTGAGAAGATCCCCAAGGAAGTGGTGCAGAAACCCCCCTGAAACACAGGTCCCCTGTGTCCCCCCAGGAGCTGCCTCCAGCACCAGAGCTGAGCTGCCAGTGAGACCCCAGGGCCAGGGCACAAACCACACCTGTATTTATTAGAGCTGCTAGGGGTGGGGGGAGGTGTCTACACGGGGGTCTTTAACCCTTTAGTTTTGTTTTTGCACAGATTCCGGGAACTCCTAGAGCCATCTCTGGCTGTGTGATAGCAGTCAGGCTTCTCTTGCCTCTCACTGCTTTTCCAGCCTTAATCCAGCCACTGGCTCAACATGGACATCCACCCCTCCCGGGAAATAGCATGCTGAAGGCCCAGAGGGTCCCACTGGGTGGGGGACAGCTTTCGGGGTGCTGCTGGGCTTGGTGCTAAGTGTGCTCCCCCTCGGCAGCGACACCGAGTGCCTTTGGCTACTGCAGGCTGAGAGGTGGTATTCCCATGGGACACCCTGGCTGGTGACACAGGGGCCAGGAACAGCTAGGAAAGGGGCAGCAGCAGGAGAGATGCTGCCATGAGCTCCTGCCCCTTATTCCAGCTCCCCAAAATGCCTCCCAGGCATCCCCTGAGCTGGGCTGCTCTGCCCTGACAGTTCACTGTGTTCATGCCAGCAATAAACCCTCCACAAGGTGCTGGGTGCGAGTTTTGGCCACAACAGTGCCACCGCACAAGCCACCAGCTCCTGGGGATGGGGGACTCTAGGGCAGCAGCACAGATGACTGGGGGGAAGTCAGGATGCTCCAAAAGCAGAGCATCCCAAAGCCAGAGTAAGCTGCTCCCTGTCCCTGTTCACTTTGGTGCCACCCTGGTGTCATCACCACCCTCTTGGGTGCAGGGGGACCAGGGCCAGTGTGGCTGTGGGCAGGGGTGGCCGTGGGGCTGGAACCAGCCAGGGAACCTTTGTGCCTTGAGTAGGGGGCTCAGAGGGCAGGGGGCATCAGCCATGTCCGGGCCCCCCAGCTCATTTTGCTGCAGTGGAGACAGTGATGTTAGACCATGCAGTGATGTCCCCATCCCCCACTGTCTGGCTGGTGGCCCTGCTGGGGCCAGTGTCCCTCCACTTCGGGTGCTGAGGGCAGGGTTTGGCCTTTCTCCCTTTGGGAAGGGGCTGGGCTGTCACTGTGTGCTTTCCCAGCAATGCCCACCTGTCAGCACCCAGCTGGCATCTGGAGCAGTGGGACCTGCCACCACCATGGCCTCAGAGCTGCCACCCCTCCACGCAGCCATCCAGCATGCAGGGACCCACTGTTCCTGTGTCCCCTGCCAGCCCTGCTGCCAGGCCACCCACTCTTTGTACCAGCCTGCCAGAGGGACCTTAACCTCCTCCTGGGGGTCCTGCTGCTTCCCCATCCTCAACCAGTGCTGGCTCCCCTCAGATGCAATACCAACCACCTCGTTCCTGCAGGACATAGGGAGCCCCAAAACCCTTCCCACTTTTTTTGGGAGGGAGTCTTGCCTGCATGCCCAACTACCTCAGGCCTTGGGGCCGGGGAGCAGCATGGGGGTCACAGTGGCAGTGGGGGCTTGAGGACAGCGGCACTGTTCTTGGCCAAATCCACTTGTCCACTTGCCAGGCATAGGCAGGTGTCCCCTGTGATGGCAGCTGGTGACAAGGATGGTGGGGGTGTGCCACCCCCTGCTGCAGGGCGAGTTGATTTGGGTTTTCATTGTATGATAATAATGACCATGTTGTTTGCTTTGGATTTTTCAATAAAGCCTTCAGCCCAGCCTCACAGCTTGGCGGGGGAGGGGAGGACACAGGGGACCTGTGTCACAAGGGAGTCCTGGGCTCTGCCCTCATCAGTATGCTTAGTGGCCCCCTCTAAAATCACTTGGTGTCAAGGTGACCTGGGTGTTGTACTGGTGATGACCTCCAGCCTTTGCCCCCACTGTCCTACACCTGCGTGTCCCTATGGCCAACCCTGCATGTCACCTCTTTTAGCTGGGAGGGCACCAGGATGTGGTCCCAGCCCCAAGGAGCACGGGTTGCTTTGTCCTCCCTTCCTGGAGGGGTGATGCTGCAGTGAGGAGGCCACGCAGATCATCCTGTGCTCTCGGGTCATCCCAGCAGAGCCATTGTGTCAGGGGGTCCTGCTGCTGGGTGGCCTATGGAGTCCATAGACCGGGCTCTCAGGGGCATGTCCCCTCCTAAGCATGGTTAACCCACCCTGGGCAGCACCTAGTGTCCTCCAGCCCTGCCAGGGCGACCTGGACCCCTGGGAAAGCCCTGTTAGAGCAGCCACTGTCCCTGCCATGGTTCCTGTTATTTTCCCTGCTATTGTCCCTGCCTGCCATGGTCCCTGCTCTGCAGGACTGGCTGATTGGCAGTGAGGTGGGAAATCCACAGGGGATAGCCATGTCTCCTGGATACCCTAAAGGCACGGCCAGTCAGAGAGAATTTCCCACAGTTCCCAGCCTTGTCCTCAGAATGGGATGGTGGCAATGGCAGCCTTCAGTTGAGATGACGGACAGGTTAGACACGGTGGTGACGGGAGAGGCAGGGCTCTGCCCCCGGGTTCCTGCACGTGGGACACGCGGTCAGATACGATGTCGGGACTGGGGACGTGAGGATACAGGGAGTGAGACCGCGACAGGCTGGAATGGTGTAGGGGGGCTGTAGGGGACAGCATGGGGAGAGGGACATAGGGAGGGGCAGAGGGGAGGACACAGAGGCTGGAATGATGTTGGGGGGTTGTTAGAAACAGGATGGGAACACAGGGACTGGGAGAGGGAGGACATGGGAATTGGGGTGGTAAACAGGACTGTGGATTCGAGTAGGCACGGGGAAATCGGAATCTGGGTGGGGGAGACGTGGTGGGGAAGGGATGGGGGTGGGGACAGAGGCACATGGCTTGAGGCAGGGGAGATGGATGACGAGGAGGGCAGACCCTGGCCGGGGAACGGGAAAAGAGAATGGGGATGTCCTGAGAGGTCACGGGTATGGGACGGGGACGCCCCGCCCAGCCGCGCAGAGCATGCCGGGAGCCCGCGGGGAGGGCCGGCCGTGCCCCGGGAGCTCCGCCCACACAGCGCGGCGGGAAACGCCCCCCGCCCCAGGAGCTCCGCCCCCGGAGGCCACGCCCCGTCACCGCTCGCCCCGCCCCACCGCTAAGCCCCGCCCACACACGGGGCCCCATGAAGGCAGCGCCGGTGGCGCTGAGGCAGAAAGCCGCCCTTGCCGGGCGTGTCCTCCCCTGAGCCCCGTCCCGCAGTACGTGCCGAGAGGGCCGGCCGCGCTCCCCCTAAAGCTCTGCCCGCTCGGGGAGCTCCCGCCCTGCCGTTCAGCCCCGCCCCGCCCACCCGCTCCGCCCCGCGGAGCACGCCGGGAGCGGCGGGCGCGCGGCGATGGCGGGCGCGGGCCCGGGCGGGCGGCGGGATGGGGCCGTGAGGGTCGCGCTGGCCGTGGCCGCCGCGCTGGCGCTCGCCCTGGCCCTCGCCTTGGCCTGGCTGTTGCTTCGGGGCGCGCTGCTGGGCGCTGCGGCGCTGGGCGCGGCGGGTGCCTGGTGCGCCATGCGGCCCGGCCCGCTCGCGCCGCGCCCGCCCAGCAAAGCCGCCGCCAACGGGGGCCCGGCCGCCAGGGCCGCGCCGCGCCGCCCCCAGCCCGGGTAAGCAAGGGGAAGGTGGGGATGGAGCGGGCGGGGAAGCGCCGGGCCTCGTCGGAGGCGCTGACCGCGCTCTGTCCCGTAGGGCTCCTCGCTGCCGGCCGCAGGCCCCTCGCCGCCGGTACCCGCTGCCCGAGGCCCGGCCGGCCGTGCCGCTGTGCCTGCCCGCCGCCCGCTGGGAGGGCGGCTCCCCTCGCGGGGCGCCGTGGGCCCGCCGTGCCGCCCCGCTCCGCAGCCCCGTCACCGTGAGGATCGCCCCGCCGGCTGTCGGCATCGCCCGCTCCCCGGCGTGAGTACGGAGCAGACCGGGACACACCGCGGGGAGCCCTCAGCCGGCCTGGTGTGCCCGGGAGACAGCATCCCATCCCGAGCGCTGCCGTGGGGCTGGGAGGATGGTGCTGGCCAAACCCCCGGGAAGGGCTGCGTCCTCCTTTCCGTGGGGGAATCAGACCAGGGATCCCAGCCTGTGTCACACCTCCCTCTGCTCTGTTCCACAGTCTAGAGCAGCTGGTCTCGCCTCTGGCCTTCCCGGCCACCAGCAGCTCTGACCCGTGTGCGAAGGAGACTGTGCTGAATGCCATCAGGGAGAGCAGGAAGAGAGCTGCGGAGGAAGAGGAGGAGGAGGACCAGACGTTTGGGAACGACCAGGAGAGCAAAAGAAGGTGAAAAGAGAGCAGTTCAAGTTGCATCCAGTGTGTTGGGAAGGTCACAGATGGGATTCTTGTTCCAGAGGTGACAAATGGGATGTGTCCCAGGGCATGCCAGGCCCCATGAGATGTGGAGTCAGGACTGGAAAAGTATTGTAAGAAGTGAGCTGTGAAGAGGAAGTATGGGAAGCACGACCCTTGGTGCTGCATGTCAGAGTTCTCTGTTGTGGTCAAAGGAATGTGGTTTAGGTGTGGGTCCAGTGTGTTCCCCTCCCTGGCTGGGATGTGTTTTGGGAAGCCTGGGTGGGAAGCAACTTGTCTCCTTATGGGAGTTTGTCTCCTTATTGGGAAAGCACGGTGGGAAACATTGGTGTCTGCTGTGGGCTCTGTCCTTCGTCAGCCCTGGGCTAATGGGAGAGACAGGATTCCCAGGTGGAAGTGTTCCACTTGGAGAGCTCCGAGCACTTCTCTTGTGAGCTGATCTTGCAGAAGGAGGTGAAATGAGAGTAAATGAGACACTGTCTGCTACTTTTGTTACTCAAGGTCAGTAACTTCCATCCCTGCATTTGAAGGAGGGAGGGTGCTATGTTCTTGCCAGTGTCCTAGGAATGACAAGGAGTAAATCCTGAGAGCCATGGTCTGCCAGAACCTTTCCAGCTATCGAGCCACAACACTGCCTTGCTATCTCACCTTTTTGCTTTTCCTAGAATCACAGGATGATTTGGGTTGGAAGGAACCTTAAAGCTCATCCAGTGCCACCCACTGTTATGGGCAGGGACGCCCTTCATTAGACTAGATTTCTCCAACTCCTGTCCAACCAGGTCTTGAACACTTCCAGGCATGAGGCAGCCACAGCTTCTCTGGGCAGCCTGTGCCAGGGCCTCAGAGGGAAGAATTTATTCTGTATAAGCATCCTGAATTACCCTGCTTTTGATTTGAAGCCTTTCTGCCATGTCTTATCACTGCACTACTTGATGCAGTCCTTCTCCAGCTTTCTTGCAGGCTCCTTCAGATCCTGAAAGGCTGCTGGGATCTCCACACAACCTTCTCTGCTTTTGGCTGAACAGCCCCTGCTGTTTCAGCATGTTTCCATAGCAGAGGTGCTCCAGTCCCCTTAACCAGATTTGTAGTTCTTTTCTAGACTTGCACCAACAGTTGCTTCATCCTTCCTAGTTGTGTCCATGGAGGCTCTTCCATCTGAGCTGGGATGGGGAGCTGAGATGCTGCTTAGGCAGTGCCTGGGGCATTGTCCTGTACTGGGGCTGCTGCTGGAGGTGGCCCAGGAAGCAGAGCAGGGTAAAGCAGGGGCACACCATCTTCCTTCAGCACTGAATTCCCATCTCTGAATGCTCAGCTCATTGGATCTGAGCCCCACAAGAACCAATCAGGATGACAACAGAACGGGTGCACAGACATTTAAACTGTTTTTTTAATAGGCTAATACACAGCTCTGCCATAAAAGCCAGTTTTGAAGGCATAAATGTCTGGCAATCACGAGAAATGCTGGTAGATAGAAAATTCTGTGTCCTTGGTGGACAGAGAGAAGCTGTGTCAGCTGGAGAGTGTGGGATTGCCTGTTCTTTGGGGTCAGCATGCTCTGGTCTTGAGGGGAGCACTTGGCCAAGTGACAGGCTGTCCTCATCTCCAGCTCCACTTTACAGCAGGGTGTCTGTGGGGTTTTTTTAAGTTTTAACACTTCAGATTCTCACGAAATCATGGTGAAAAGGGGAATTCAGTTTTTTGACTTGAACTGTCCAGGGCAGTGGTTAGGAAGAGGTCAGAGGTGGGAGTTTCAGAGCTCAGGCCTGTTCAGAAAGATTCAGCAGCTCATTTTTTTAAGTATTTTGGCTTAGAGTAATGGATTTAAGGAAAGATTTTAAATTTTTTTTAAAACCAAACTATTGTGCCCAGCAGGCAGCTGGAGGAGCTTCTGGTGTTTGGGGTGAGAGTCAGTGAGGACAGCCCCCAGGGAGAGAAAATCAGCAGCAGGATGTAGATGGGGAAAGCTCTGTCCTGGGTATTGGGTGCCAGGAAAAAAGCAAGGTTTGATCTGTCTCTGGGTGCTCAGCCTGCCTTTCCCCAGGCTGGAAGAGGCTTCCACAGTCATAGACTTTCACACTCTCTTCCCACAGGCGCCACGACAGCAGTGGGAGTGGGCAGTCAGCATTTGAGCCACTGATAGCCAATGGTGCCCCTGCTTCTCTCATACCCAAGTAAGTGCCCAGTGGGCCAAAAACAACTCCTGGGATGGGAGGGAGCAAATGTCTGTGGGATCTGGAAAAGGAGCTTGGGTTTTGCGTGCAGAGCCTGGCTTCATGGCAGACTAAGAGAAGCTGTGGTTGTGCCTTCAGTCTGTCATCCTGTGACAGCAGAGCTGTGCTGCTGCTGAGGGTTGTTTCTAAGCAGGATTGCCTTCCTTCACCTGCCCTGCATGGAAAGGACTGGTGGGCAGGAATGGTGGTCATCAAACCTTCATCCCCTTCCAGGCCAGGCTCTCTGAAGAGGGGCCTCATCTCACACTGCCCAGATGACTGCTCCAACAAGAGGTCTCGCACCTCCTCCATGAGCTCCCTCAACAACACCTACGCTGGTGGGATCCCCAGCTCCATCCGCAATGCCATCGCCAGCTCCTACAGCTCCAGCCGGGGCCTCACACAGGTAGGGACACTGTAGCTTGACATTCTTTTGAGGTCACCCATGTAACCCCAGCTTTGGGCTCGTGAGGAGACACTAGTGTGGCTGGCTGCCTGGACCCAGTGTGCTCGGCCTGGCAGTCTCGCCATCCTGGGAATCAAGTGGGCTGTAGGCCATGGTCCAAGCAGCAATTATCTGGTTTTTGGAAGAGTCCCAGGCTGAGCTGTACTGCTGCTTTTACACCAAACCAAGAGCAAGACTGTTTTCCTCTCTCTCCTCCTTCTTGGCCAGCGTGCTAGACTGGATAGATCCATGTTTAGGAGAAAAAAAGTGGTTTTGCTGTGCTTACACCTTTTCAGCTGGAGTCAGCAGTGTAGGGGCTGGGAGCTGTGTGTTCCCACTCTGACCCAGGTCCCACCTGCAATTGAGCTCTGCTTGTGGCCTGTCTGGGCTTGCAGATGTGCCAGGGATATATAGCCATGGCCACTGAGGTACTGTCTGTGTGGGGAAAGGTTTGCTTCAGGCAGTGGGGAGGGTGGGATTTGCTGGGGCTGCAGAGAGTCTGACCCTTGCACTGAGATCCATCTGCTTTGAACTCCTGGCAAGGAGGTCCTAGCTCTTGCCAGAGCAGCCCTCTGCTGCTCATGTGCTTTGGACACATGAAGGTGTCCAAAGCAGTTGGGTGGCCTTTGCCTGTGTCACACAAAGGCAAAAGTGGGCCCAGCAGTGTCTTCCGTCCCTGTGCTCAGCCAGAGCTGTAAAGGCCCTGGAGGCTGCTTGTTCCTCATGTGGATTCAGCTTGGGGTGACTTTGTGCTCCCTAAAATGTGGAGGGGAGTTTAAGTGGTGATGAAGCAGGAGAAGCTCTGAGCTCATTGGGCTCAACAGCCATGGCCCTGGGCAATGGGGCTTAGTGTGGGTGAGCAGGGAGGAGGAAGGATAGCTCTCTTCTATACCCATGCCAAGTTACTGCTGGTATCTCTCTACATTCCAGCTGTGGAAGAGAAGTGGTGTGAGCGTGTCCCCTCTGTCCAGCCCAGCGTCCTCCCGCCCTCAGACACCAGAGTGGCCTCTCAAGAAAGCCAGGTAATCAGCCAGTCACATGGCAAGTGCCTGCTTGCTGATGGCCAGCCAGCAAGGGAACAGTCCTTCCCAGCCATCTTAGCATGCAAGTCCCACTTTCCACTGGAGCTGGGGCAGTCCAAGCCTCTCTCCTAGATATAATGATGTAGAGACCCACTTGTGTCACCTTGTCATGCTGTGGCATGTCCAAGCTGTATCACCCCTAGCCCACTCCCAAGCCAGATCAGAGATTTAAAGGCACAGGTTGCCGCAGTAGTGATGGTGCTTGGTGGCATTGGCATGGCATGGATTGCTGGATCATTGGGAAAAAACAGGTCCTGATTTTTGCCATCTCAAAGTCAAATCCCGGGATCTATATTTTAGTGCCTGCCTTGGAGCACAGCCTGTGTTCTCCTCTTTCCAAAGTCAGAGGAGCCTGAGCTTATTAGTTTAGTCAGAACTAAAACTGACAAAACCGACTGGGTAGGCACAACCTGCAAGGGGCAGTGATTCCCATCTGAGACCCCCAGCTGTCGTCCTGGGGCCGACTCGTCTTGTGGAGGGTGCACAGGCTCAGCCAAGCTGAGTCTGGAGCAGGAAGCAACTCCTTTGCCTGGAGCTGGGCAAAGCTTTTGTTCTGAGATCTGTTTGCAGGAGGCAAATAAACACACCAGGGATACCCATGTGAGTCTTCAGCTTCTTCAGTCTCATCCTGCTCCCTGGGAACAGGGCTGAGCCCAGGGTTGACCCTAACTGTCCCTCCTGCTTACACAGGGAAGAGGAGTCACATCATTCCAGCACTTCCACCCCAGTGAAATCAGACAAGGAGCTACAGACAGAGAAGGGTAAGTATAGCTGTGCCCCGATGCTGTACCCAGGTCACCAGTGCAAGCAAGAGAGCAGGACAGGAGGCAGCTGAGGTCTGAGACCCTGGCTTGAGGGGTCACGTGGAAACTTGGCATGTGCAGTAGTGGCACTTCCATTGGCCTCAGTGATAGTTGGCCCTAGTGGGATTTCCAAGTGATAAGAGGATGCTGGCACTATTGCGGTGCTAGCAGATGCCTGGGAGCTGGCTTGCAAGGGAGAAGTCCAGCTCCCAACCCAGCATGGGTCAGGTGTCAGCCTTGATCCACAACCTGCTGTGGCATAAGAAGCACTCTTACCAAATTCCAGTCTGAGCTTATTCCAGTGCTTCCTCAGCTAAAACAGAGAGGAAATCCTCTGTGCCCATGGCGGATATGCCCAATGATACAGTGTCATCTGTGGCATGTGGTTTTGGAAGGCACCATCCATGGAGCTGGGAGGGAGCCACTGCCCCACAGAGCCCCACCAGCCTCATGTCACGGACCTCCTGGATGTGAAGCTTCTTTTCCGGGGCATCACAACTTAGTCCTCAGCTTCAAACTGTGCCCCTGGCCCTGCCCTCTGAATGGGATCAGAAGGGGCAGCCCCATCACTACAACCAAACACTTCTCCAGCCCAGAGTTCAGTCTGACTTGTCTTCTACAGTGGTGGAGTCACCGGTGTGGAAGAAGCGGAATTCCCTGAGCCCGCCGTCAGCATCAGGGAGCAGTGGGACACGCAAGCGAAAGATCCCATTGCTGTCGTCTCTCCATGGGGACCAGCTGGTGCTGGTACGTCACTGTCTCTCAGCCCCTTTGGCCCCACTCTGGCAATAGAATGTGCTCACTGCAATTTCTGCAGGGCTGGGGGCACACTGACCTGCCTGCCCTCAGGAAGGAGGCCCCGTCCTTGGCCGAGTGGGAAGTGACGCTCTCCCCAGCCCCAGTGTCTGGTGGGCTGTGCGTGGTTGTGCTGCCTGCTGCCGGACCAGGTAATGGCCTGGGAAAGGCCTGCCATGCCCTCAGTGCCACGCCAGGGGCCCACCAGAGTTGGGGACTGGAGCTGCACGGTAGCTGCGGTAGGACCACCTGCTTCACAGGGCTCGCCACAGCCAGTCACCAGCACACCTTCAAAAGAGGCTCTGCCTGCTTCCCTGGGAAGGAGCTAAGCTGCTGCTGCTCTCTCTTGGCAGCCCCCGCCGCCTCAGCTGGGCTACTCCATCACCTCAGAGGACCTGGATGCAGAGAAGAAGGCAGTGCTGCAGTGGTTCAACAGTGTCTTGGAGGATAAAGCTGGTAAGCAAGGGCCAGGAATGTGGAGGGGTGGGATCACGCTCAGTCTGGGGGTGCTCTTGATGCCTTCTAGCTGAGAAGATCTCATGCCTTGTGGTGTTGGGTGAGGTTGTCCAGGGCTGTAGGTGCAGTTCCCCTGCCTCCTGGGAAGCTCTGCTATGGGTTTGTTCCTCACAGCCAATTGTAGCTCCTGATATCTTGCTGTTTCCCTTAGATGCAGTCCCCAGCACTACTGCAGAGATGATGCCTGTGTCCAAGCCACTGATGTTTGGTGTGACCTCCCCTGGGCCTATGCCTGCCTCCACAGCTCCTACCCTGGCTAGCTCCTCGCCCCTAGACAGCCTGAAGAAGATGCAGAGCAGCCAGGCTGTATCCACAGCACCAGGTGAGGAGGAGAAGAATTGGCACAGTGGAATGCCAGCAGAGTTGGGCAGGTACAGCAGGAACTCCTTGTTGCCTCTGCATGAGGCAGCTGTTGTTCAGCTGTTGTTGTTCAAAGTCTGTTGTTCAAAAGCTCTGCTGGCAGCAGAGCTAGCAGGCAGGGCTTCAGGGTTGAGCCCCTGGTTCTGCTGGAGGCTGTGGTAACTGTGGAGGACTGGGTGTGATGGGAGCCTTTGCAACAGTGGGTGGGTACCTGGCAGAAGGGTGGGCTTCTGAAACTGCCCCTTGTCCGTAAATAAGCTCTTTCCCCTTTCCAGACTCCACTGGAGCTGTGTCAGCCTCCCAACCACCTCCATCAGCTGCACAGCCACCTGCTCCTGCTGTGTCATTGGAGTCAAGCTCTCTGCCTACCATTTCTGCTGACACTAAGCCTGTGTCTGTCTTGAGCACACCTGCCTCCAGTGCTCCCGCTGCTCTGGCAGTGCAACCCCCCAGCAGCCTGGCCCCTCCTGTGTTCACCGAGCTGGGCCAGACCCCCAGCAAGCCTCCCTCCTTCCCAAAGCCAAGCATCCTGTTTGGGATGCTGAGCACCCCTCCAGCCAGCCAACCAGCAGTGCCTGTGGCTACTGCTGTGCCTACCATGGCCACTGCTGCATCCACTGCTGTGCCCACCACAGCCACTGCTGTGCCCACCACGACTCCCATCTTCAAGCCTATCTTTGGTGCTGTGCCAAAGAGTGAGAATGCAGCAGCCTGCACATCTGTCACTTCCACAACGACCACCGTGTCTGCAAGCTCAGGCCCTGCGTCAACGTCCTCCACATCCTCCATATTCAAGCCTATCTTTGGCAGCATCACTGCAGCTTCATCTCCAGTGAAAGTCTCTCCTTTCACCTTCAGTCCCATGGCACAGCCGGCCTCAGAGCCACCAACGGCCTCCACAGCTACTCTGGCAGGATTCACTGGTCTTCCCAGTGTCATCTTCACCACTGCAGCTACAACTGCCACCACCCAGAGTTCCTCCACAGATGCCACCATTAAACCTGTTTTCAGCTTTGGACTGAACCCGTCTGCTTCCACTGGCCCTGCCCCCAGTGTGACTGTCACTGCTACCACCTCCGCCAGCACAGCACAGCCCTTCCTGTTCGGGGGCCTCGCCAGCTCAGCTCCCAGCACAGAAACCAGCTTTGCCACCTCAGGGCCTGTGTTCCAGTTTGGGAAGCCACCTCCAGCCACAGTCACTGCCACCACGAGTGTCCCTGGAGGCTCTGCCTTTGGCCAGGTATCTTCGAATTCAACAGTTGCTGCCACCACCGTGGGCTTTAGCATATTTGGGAGCACTACACTGACCTCCTCTGCCCCAGCCACCACAGCTCAAGCACCACTGACGTTCAGCTCCTCCGTTTCAGCTTTTGGCAGCTTTTCAGCCAGTGCAAAGCCACCACCACCATACCCCGACACTGGGAGCCAGCTCACCTTCAGCACTGGGGCTGCCGAGAGCCAGGTGCCTGCCAGCAAGCCTGCTACTGGCCCCATCAGCTTGAACCCCTCGTTCAGTTTCGGAGCCCCCCCAGCACAGTCAGTGGCTCAGCCAGCATTTGGCAGTAGTGCCCAGTCAGTCTTTGGTACAACCAGTGCTCAGGGCTCCTTTGGTACTAGCACCACCCAGGCAGCGTTCGGGACCACCACCTCGGTGTTCTCTTTTGGAACAGCCACCTCCACCACATCCAGCTTTGGTGCCACCACTCAGACCGCAAGTAGCACCACCAGTGCCACTGTCTTTGGCACCACCCCATCTCTATTCACCTTTGGGGCCACCACCCAGCCGGGCCCGCCCACCAGCGCCTTTGGGTTGGGTACACCAGGCCTCAGCAGTGGGTCCCCGGCTGTGGCCTTCAGCTTTGGGGCTGGGCAAAGTGGGGCAGCCCCAGCAGCAACGCCCTTCGGCTCATCTCTGCCACAGAGTGCACTGGGAGCGCAGGGCCAGAGCACGCCCTTTGCCTTCACCATGACCAGCACTCCCAACAGCAAGCCTGCATTTGGAGGTGAGTCATCATGGAAAGGACCATGTTGGAAGGGACCATGTTGGAAGGTCATGTTGATCCACCCTCCTGCCATGGGCAGAGACACCTTCCACTAGACCAGGTTGCTCAGGGCCCTATCCAACATGGTGGTGAACATTTCCAGGATGGGATGGGGGGAGACATGCCATCTTGAGCGTCTAGGGTTGGGTAGTAGTATTCCTGATGGACCTTGCCAGGCTCCTGGGTGAGGCCAGTAGTCCTGCTATGTAGAGTATTACCATACAAAGGGAAGGCACTCCCATCACTCCCTTTAAGGATCCTAGCCCTCTGGGGAGGGGTGTCCCTAAACTCTACTCATTGGCCCCTCTGAAGGCACCAACTCCTCAGCTCTGCCCTTCCCAGTGTCTTGCAGGAGCCTGAGTCCTTAACAACCACCTGGAATGCCTTAGCAAGCTGGAATGCTGCCAGCCAGCAATTGCCATCACTTCATGCTTGCCCTCAGGGTTTCCCCTAACACTTCAGATCTTCACTGGATATTCCCAGTTCCCATGGAACTGGAACCCATACAGAGAGCTACTCCTTGATCTAGGAAGGCCAAGGTCTTTGTTCCTCCCTGGCAAATCCTTCTGTGCAGCCCTGCTGTTCGGAGACACCAGGGATTATCCAGAAAGTGTAACTTTCGCATTAAAAGGGCTTTTCAGGAGCAGTGGCTGGTTCTGGGCAATGAATTGTGGTACTTCAGCCCCCAGAGAGCATCCTGTGCCTCCTCTGGGTGCTACCAGCTCCCAAAGGCTTTTCTCCTTTGTCTACCCTGGCTCACAGTGACCTGTTGCTTTCCAGGAGCTTCGGTGCCCACCTTTGGGCAGGGCACACCTGTCCCTGGAGCCGTGGGCAGTGGAAACAACACCATTTCCTTCAGGACACCCAGCACTCCTGCCTCGAGCTTTGGAGGAGTTGGCACTTCCTTTGGTAAGGAGGAAGTTGGTGTTCTAGCCTTGGGGAGCTCATGGGTCCTGGTGACCCCTTGAGCTGGGAACAGTGGTAGGGCTAGGTGTGCTCTGGGAGACGGCTCAAGTGGTACCTGCCTCGACTCTGGGGGATGCTGAGCCTTCCGTTCCTCCCAGGGTGAGGATCGCACTGACCCCAAAGCTACAGAGACCTGAGCAACCTTTCTGCTTCCAGGTTCATCCACTCCCACTTTCTCCATCGGGGCAGGATCCAAGATGGGCACTCGCCAACGGCTGCAGGCACGGAGGCAGCACACGCGCAAAAAGTAACCCCAGAACTGCTGGGCTCCGCTGGCCCACACGTGCGGAGCTCTGGGCTGGAGCTGTCCCTGTGGTGGGACCAGGCCACATCCCTAACACCCACCGGAGACCATGCTGGGACAGGATAAACCAAACTCTTGTTACTTGAACAGTTCCAGAGCCAAAGCTGGACAAATCTCTGTACATATCCGCAATGTTCTTTCCCTCAATTTATTTTGTCTTGGTTAATAATGTGTTCATTTCTCCCCATATGCTTCTTCTAGCTGTTCCCATGCCCCACCCCAGCCCTTAGCCTGCCCAAAGGCCGTGTCCCACTCAGAACCTGGCTGGCAACATGCTGTGGTTCCGAGTTGCTGTCAGACACCATCTTCACCAGGTCCCAAGATCTTTCCCATTGTTCACCCATGGCCTAGTGAACATGGTCCCATGCCTGCAGCCAGAGTGGGTTCCAGCCTAGCTGTTCCAGTGCCACAGGTGACTGCCACAGGTGCAGTTGGGTGACACCCCTCGCTGGGACCTAATATCCTCCTACCTCCAGCTGAGGATGTGCCATAGCCTGGGACCTGGGCTGGAGGCACGGGGTGAGGATTGGGGTCCCCCCACCCCTCTCCCATCTCCGTTGCTCTGTGGGGTTGTGGGCTGCCCCCACCCTGCTCCCCCATTCTGCTTTATCTGTGCTCCTGTTCCTGTGCTCACTGAATCGAGTTTGGAGGAAGAGCTGAACTGTGTGCGTGGCGGCATGTTGGTTATGCCGGATTTGCTGTTTGGAGTTTCTTTTTTGGGGGGCACCAGTCCTTGGGGGGAGACTTGCCCCAGCTAATTGGGTGTTGACAGTAGCATCACTGCGTGGCTGCTCGTACTGGGGAGTTGTTTCCTTCCATGTCGTGACTGAAAGGCAGCTAGGACAGGGGGTTCCAGCTGTGGCAGTCTCTCCCCTTCCTTTCCCTCTCTTCTAGTACCTCTTCTGCACTTCAGGGGGCTCTGGAATTCCTAACAGAAGGAGTCCAGAGCAGATGCATTCTCCCTGCATCCCAAATCCAAGTTGTTTTTCATTTTCAGCTCATCTCCACCGCAGTGGGTTTTACTAGCTCCTAGGAACTGTGATGCTACCCCGTCCCCATCCAGCCAGGAGTGGGGATCCCACCCTTCCCTGCCTTTTGTGAGAAGAGACTGCCAGAGCCACCCCCTGCCCTGTCCCTGGTGAGAGATGGGCACTCCATTCCTAGGAATGCTTTGCTGCCAGGTTTTTACTCTCCGAGCCGTGTGAGTGTGTGTGTTTGCTGAGGTCTAAATTAAAAAAAAAAAAAAGAAAAAAAAAAAGAAAAAAAAAAGGAAAAAACTCACAAATATTTAAGCATTTTTTAACAAAATAAAAATTTATTTTTATATTTAAGCTAAATTGCCTTCAAATTCCTTCAAGCTTGGTTCAGTGAAGTTGCCTGCCCCGCATCTGTCTGTTAGTGTTTGGCTGTTCCTACCCTGGCTACGCCTGCAGGAATGCACTGTGCTGGGAAAGGCAGCTGCATACTGCAGGCTCTGCCACGCTTCCCCCACTTCCTTTTAAATGTGATGTATGTGAATGTGACTAAACCTTTTTTTGTTTTTTAAAGTTTTTTAATTATTTCTCTGTGGGTGAGGAGTAGGAGCTCTCACATTATGTTGCTGAGTGCCAGGGTCAAGGCGTCTCTCCCAGCAGAAAGGGCAGGTGATGGACTCTGTGTGGCACAGAGGGGACACAGCCCCATAGTAAGGGGATATAGAGGACCTGTAGGTGTTGGTGGGAATGTTCTGGCCATCACCCACCAGCATGGCTGAGGGTGCAGTGGGCCAACATCAGCCAGGCTGGGAAAATGTGTTCTTGGGGTTGGAAGAAGCAGATGGGAAAGAGCAAGTGCGTGCCAGGACTGACCCTGGGTGCCCCAGTTCGAGTCCTGGGCCCGGAGAGCACATGTTCCCTATTGTCAAGGTGCCAGGGTTTGACCAGGTCAGCTCTGACAAAATGGGGATGAGCTAGGACAAACTTGAGGGCACCCCAGCTTGGTCCTGCCCCCCAGGTGGCTGCCCCACGTAGTCTCACACACTGTGAGGAGCAAGACTATCCCTTCCCTGCCACACAGGCACTGCTTGGGAGAGCCCCTTGTACCTGAGGGGAGACTGGGTTTTAACTCACAGAAGAGTTGGATCATTCCTGGTGTGGCTGATAAGGATTTTAGTGTGAATGTGCAATTTTTGTTTCCTTGCTTCTTATGTCCCTGGTTTAAAATAAAATTACTGTGTTCATGTCTGTGCCTGTGTGTGATTCCTGATCCTGGGATTCCCAGAGCAGGGTAGTGCTGGTGGGGTTCAAGTGTGTGAGCCTCTGGTTCATATGTCCTTTGCTCCCCCAATTCAAAGAGAGGTGCAGGGATAGGATTATTATTATTTCACCTTTTTCCCCACACTTTACCTCTCCTGTAAACAGTGGCAATTTCAGGGCAGGACTGCACAAATACACTGGAAAAGACAGTGAAGAGAGAAACTTTTAATCTGCTTCATCCCTATAATGAAACACTTTTTCTCCACATCAGGCTAGAGGTTAGAATTTTGGGGAGGGGAACATGATAAACCACCCTTAATCTAGCTGGAGGACCCCAGCCCTGCAGGGTGCAGAGTGGGGACTACCTTGGGGGCAAACCAGGAGCAAGGACTGGCTGCAAGGGGCAACCCTGGGTGAGCAGTTGCCCCTTCCTGGCACCAGCGTCCCAGTGTTGGCACTCAGCTCCCCATGTTACAGAATTCTTTCTCACAATGACTGCAGCTGGCACACAGCTTGACTTATGTTCAGGCCAGTATGTGTTCCCCACATACTGGGGAGCCCCCAGCTGTGCAGGAGTTTGTCCAGAAAATGTTTCACTCTTTCATCTGCTGCTTTTTCTTTTTCCTCTTCTTGGGAGGCGCTCCTGGCTCTGTTCTCTCTCCTGGCTGTGGGTTCTCCTTGTCTGCTGCAGGCGGGGAGCTGTGGGCAAGACCAAACAGCCTGACCCACACTTGCCAGTGCCACAGTTCCTTCCCCCTGTTCCCACAGCAGCATCCCCTCACATCCTCCTCAGGGTACCCAGAGCATTGACCTTGGCCATGGTGCCCCCCAGAAGCAGCTGGAGTCCCCCACAGCCCCCTCTCACCTGGGGACAGCAGCCCCTTCCTTGCACCGCTCCAGCACAGCCACAAAGAAGCCATGGGTGAGGGTCTCTGCAGGGGAAGCACGGAGGCAGCTCTCTGCTCCAGAGAAGGCAGCGAGTCCTCGGCAGGGCCAGGATGGGAAGGCAGTCACCAGCCTGTGGCATGGAAAAGGGGTCAGCACCAAACTCTGCCCTACAGCCCTCCAGGTTCACTGAGCCAGACCCACCTGAAGGCCGAGCCCCACTCCTGCAGCACAGCCTGCACCACATCCTCGTTCTCCTCCTGGTGTAGGGAGCAGGTGGAATAGACCAGGCGCTGGAGAGCTGGAAAGCTCAGGGCATGGCTGAGGACCCGGCGCTGGAAGCCAGCCAGTGCCTGCAAGCGTTCAGCACTCGGGGCCGTCTCCTCCCCTGGCCCCCGAGTCACCATCCCTGCAGGACAGAAGCTGTCACCTGGGGTTTGCACACCCACAGCCTGGCACTAGGTGAGCAGCTGGAGCCTCACACGTTACCTGAGCCACTGCAGGATGGGTCAAGAAGGATGTGGGTCACCCTGCTGTATCTGGGGTCTCTGGGATCCACAGTCAGGAAGTCCTGCTGGGCCAGCTGGCAGCCAGTGACCCCTGCCCGTGTCAGCAGTGTGCTCATGGTGGCCACGCGCTTGGGGTCCGCATCAAAGGCAAAGATCTGTCTGAAGGCAGAGCCCAGCACCCAAGAGAAGCCGTGAATAGACCCCCTGGCCCCCAGAAACACTCAAATACTGGGCAGGCAGACCTTGAGAGCTGCCTCCCCTGTGGCAGGGTTATGGAGCAGGACCAGGGGCTGGGAGTGAACCCCTAGGTGACTTCATGTCCCCTCAGGTCCCTCCAGTGGCCCAGAACTGTCAGAGCCACCAGCTCACCTGAGCTGACAGGTTGCAGCTCCTCCTGCCACCTCCTTAGGCTCTCTGTGGGCACAGGGGTCCAGGGCCACTTCCCCCCTTCCCTCCACCCCTGCACACCCCTGCCCTCACCCCTTGTTCTTCAGGATGGCAGCCAGGTGGCTTGTCTTGTTTCCAGGGGCAGCACAGGCATCGATGACATGGGAGCCAGCAACAGGGTCAAGGAGGAAGGCAGGGAGGCAGCTGGCCTGCAAGAGGCCAAAGGCTGTCAGAGGAGTGGGCAGAAACACCTGGCCCCTCTTCAGGCATGGCTGATGCTGTTGGGTCACAGCATCATGACATTGACCACCCTAACACAGGGCCAAGGCCACCACCACACTCCAACAGCCTTGCCCAACCCACAGCCCCCTGCTCCTCACAGCTGCTGGTCCTCAGCTCCCACAGGGGTTTTATACTCCAGGATTTCATCCTGAACTTTCAAACAATGGAAGCAAAGCACTAGGAGAGTCCCATAGTTTTTGCTTAGACTTAAAATGCTGCAGCAAGCTGAGTGATTGTGGAAGGAGCTCACCGTTCACCCCGTCAGTAGTTTTCCTGCCCCTGCAACTTCCTGCTCCCCAGTTCCCTCACCTTGTCCTGCAGAATTATGTGTCCTGAAGTGTACAGCAGGTTGTCATGGAGGTCTGTCTGCGAAGGGAAAACCAACAGCTCCGGGAGATGCAGATCCGACATGAATTTTTTCCCGGAGAGGGTCTTGAGCTCCTCCACACTGTCCATGAGACACAGGGAGCATGACTACAAAGTCCTAATCCTGGTGCTCTCAGGAGAGCCCAGGCTGAGAAAGCCCTTCATCCCACACCTCCTCACCAGCTCTAGGCAGCACCCAGACGGGTGCTACCAGCAGCTAAGAGTGGGGAGCAATGGGGATCCCAACCACTCTGAGCACCAAGTTCAGCAACCCTTCGACCCACCAGACCTCATCACACACCACTTGCTGTCATTCTGGGAAAGGTGAGATGGCAGAAAGAAATACCTGGCTGCCTTGCCCAGGTAGGTATATCCCTGGCGCTTGAAGAAGTCGATCACGTCGCCCACACAAGTCTTCAGGGTGTTGACCCGGACATAGCGAGGGACCTGAGAGGCTGCGGGGGCTGGACAGGTCAGACACAGCCCGGCACTGCCCCCAGCACAGGGTGCCCCCCAGCCCGAGCCCGCTCACCTGCGGCGCTTACTGCCCTCTCCGGGGCCAGCAGCTCCTCGTTGCAGCTCACCCTGTGCCGCACCTTCATGCGGGCCAGCTCTGCCTCCAGCCGAGCCCGGTGCCGCCGGGCCAGCGCCTTCCACCGGCCCCCGCACTTCAGCCCCTTCCCGAAGAGCAGGTCATACACCAGGACCTGCGGGAGGGGACGAGCTGAGCCCGGCCCGCGGCCCCGGGACACCGGCCCAGGCCCCGCCGGCCCCAGGCCCCCGCCGCCCCGGAATCCCGCGGACGGCCGTACCTTGGCCAGCTGCGGCTCCAGCTTCTTCTCGGCCTGCAGCAGCGCGGCCCCATCCAGCAGCTTCTCCAGCACCGGGGCGTAGCGGAGGGTCTCGGAGACCAGCGCGTAGAGCTGCCGGACACGCTGCGGGACGGGCAGAGCGGTGAGCACCGCCGGGCCCGGCCAGGCCCCGGGCTCCTCCCGCCCTCCCGGGTGACTCCCCCGCCCGCAGCCCCGGCCCCCCGGCCCGCACCGGGAACCCGCTGTTGTACACCAGGCTCTTGAGGCCGCCCTGGCCGCGCTCCAGCCCCGCCAGCACCGCGGCCGCCGCGCTGTACAGCGCCATGTGCGCCCGGAGACAAACCCTGCCGGGCCTCGGGCCACGGGGGGCGGGCCGCGCTGGGCGGGGACGGGGCGGGGCGGGGACGGGCCCGGGGCACCGGGCGGGCCGGGCTGGGCCGGGCGGCGGCGCCGGCGGGAGGAACCGCGTGTCCCCGGCCGGCCCGGCCACCCCCATCACCCTTGTGAAAAACGAAGTTCACTTTTTGGTAAATTTTAAGAAATATGTTTAATAAAATAATTAAGACAATTAGGAGATAAAAAAAGCCAAGTACGACCAGCCGGGTGACTCGACATTCAGCCCAGTCCACCCCTTGCTATCTCAGAGACATTCATTAAATACCCTTCCCGTTATATCAATATATGAATATTCATAAAATTCCATAAACTAGTTTCCATATTCCAGGAACAGTTTTGCATGGTCCCTCCTTGGGTCCGCCTTGTTAGAGCATGTGTGTTTCGTGGCTGTGTCTTTATTATCGCTTCCAGCTCGGACCTGGGTCTGTGCTTTCTTTAGGTGGTAGATGTTAATAGTTGGTGTATCAATAGCAGAGTCTTCTTTACATGTTCACTGGATGTTATCCTGACCAAACAGTTTAAGCATCCTTACATCAACTACTACCACTATGCCTAATTTTCTTTTACTAATAGCAGAAATAAACTTATATCCTATATCCTTACTATGTTATTAATCATATAGCACACATCTTGCGAAAAGCCAATTTTATAATACACATTTATAACAACCCCCATCATCCTGGCCACCCCATCACCAGTGACCTTGGCCAGCCCAGTGACACCAGTCACCCCTGTCACCCTGTTCATCCCGATGATCCCAGCCACCCTGACCACCCCATCACCCTGACCATTCTGGTTAGCCCGGCCATCCCAGCCACTTCTGTCACCCCAGTGACCCTGGTCACCAGCCCCAGACACCCCATACGGTCCCTGCATGTGGAAGCACACTGACATTACTACCGTTTTTTAGACCCTGTGACACCCTGTGGGTGATGGGTTGGTGGAGATTTGCTGCAGACTTTGGTAGTGTTCGTGCTGCACTCAGAGCAAAGGATGCCCAGCCCAGGAGTCTGCTCTGGGAAAGAGGGATCTGCTCCAGGAAGCTCAGAGCTGTATATGGAGGGTAAAGGATACCCCGGGACAGCCATCATAAGGCAGTATCCCAGCAACCTGGATATGGCTTTGAAGCTGTCCCAGAACTGTCTGGTATGATGGATCAGTCACTCCAGCACAATCAGCTCCGGGGACACCTGGATCCAGGGACAGGCGAGAGCTGCTTTGCAGGGTCAAAAGGGTTAACAATGGGTGCTGGGGATCAGTCACCTTGTGCCTGAACAATCAAAGGATATAAGAATCTCATCCTAGTGACAGGATCTGAGGGAATGGCTGGAGCTCTGTCACTGTCAGGAAAGGTTTAGTTTGGTATCAGGAAAAGGTTCTTCCCCCAGAAGGTGCTGGGGCACTGAACAGGCTCCCCAGGGAATGCTCACAGCCCCAGACTGCCAGAGCTCCAGCATTTGTACAGTGCTCTCAGGCACAAGGTGGGGCTATTGGGGTGTCTGTGCAGGGCCAGGAGTTGGACTTGATGATCCTTGTAGGTCCGTTCCAACTCAGGATATTCCGTGATTCTACAGTAATTGAACCTGTGGAAAGGCACATTCAGGAGCCTCAGTTTGGCGGAGATTCAGGAACAATAATTTACCTTGGTGGTGGTGTATTTTATTCCCCGGCCTCTTGCTGGCACAGTCTAGTTGTGCATTTTGGTGACAGGCCGAAGGACTGTGTCCCTGGTGACCCTTTGCAGTTTGCAGGAGCCACTGCTGGGCTGTGTGCAGGGTGGCTGAGCCCCTCAGGTGCCCATGGCCCTGAGCAGTGTCCCTCCCTGGCAGACTGAGCACATAGTCCCCCATGCCAGCTCACAGCCCTGAGCAGTTGGAAAGACCAGGACTGACCTGCTGCCTGCACACAGCTCTTCAGTTGCTTTTTGTGCTCCCATTTCCCTCTTCAGCAGCCTCTCACCATGGCTGCCCGCTTGGCTCCAGCTTTGTGCGTTCTCTGAGAGAAGATCCCTATGTCAGCCAGCAACCAGCCCATCCACCTCATAATCTGTCTGGAGGGATGTGCCACAGAGACCCTGAACACTCATAGCTCACTCTCTTCAGGCATACAGACCTTTCCACAGGATCATCCTGGCAGGTAAGCTGTGTTTCAGTGTGGTAGACTGGGGATGGTGATGCTGAGGTCAAGGCTGACGTTTTATGCCCTTAGAGGAGTCTCGGGTTTTAATTGTTTTTCTTTGCCCGAGATTCCAAAGGCTGGTGGTTCGTGTGGGCACGAAGGGAGTGATTTTCCCTCTTGACCTCTGAAGGATTTAGGGTCTGCTCTCTGATTCTGTGTCTCTGTGTTCTGTGCTGAGCTCGGTGTTCAGTGTGAGGATGATGAGGAGTGTCAAGGTCTTGGTTTTCTTGGTTTCTCGCGTTGTTTATTAGTTCTTATCTTACAATTCTCAGTGTCCAGTCAAGATGTTCACAGCAGCTTGGACACGAGGTGACTCCTCCTGTGATGGGAGGTCGCTACCTCTTATACAGATAACTACGTACCCATTATTTACAATTCTGTGCCAATGTCTATCACCTGCACTAACAGGGTCATGTCTACTTTAATCCAGTCCACTGAAACTACTTTGTGCCCACGTCACTGCAGAAGATGGATGCCAAGGGAGAAGAAGAAGAACCCAGGGCACCGCCCTAAAACCACCATCTTGTCCCTTTGCATCTACATTCTAAAAATCCAAAACGACAAAATCTTCTGCACAGTGATAACTACACTACTCTCAGTAACACCTTTGTGACTTGCAATTCTTCTCTCTGTTAGATGTTTTTCTCATGGACCAAAATCAAAGACTGTGTCTTCCTGGGCTCTGTGCCAGGCAAACCCCCCTGCACAGACCCCAGACCCTCTTTCTTGGGTCCCAGGCCTCTCTACCGAGGTCTGTGACTTTCCAGGGTGCCCAGAGGGATGCCCTGGACTCCAACAGAGGAGAGGGAAAGGACTCTTCTGTACTGATGGAGCTTGTTGTGCAGCACCACGGTTTCTACAGGAGGACAACTCTGCCACAGCCTTAACTGAGACAAGCTAAGAGAGCTGAGGCTGTTCAGTCTGGAGAAGAGAATGTTCCAGTATCTGAAGGGGGCTACAAGGAAGCTGGAGAAGGACTTTTCATCAGGAATTAGATAGATCAAGGGGAAATGTGTTCAAACTGGAAAAGGGGAAGTTTAAGTTAGATATATGGAAGAGATTTTTCCCTCTGAGGGTGAAAAGGCCTTAGTACAGGTTGCCCAGAGAAGCTGTGGCTGCCCCATCCCTGGAAGTGTCCAAGGCCAGGTTGGCTGGAGCTTGAAGCAATCTGGTCTACTGTAAGGTGTCCCTACCCATGACAGGGGGGTGGAATGAGATTGTCTTTAAGGTCCCTTCCAAGCCAAAGCATTCCATGATTCTATGTCTGCATCTGTGGGATGCATTGGCCAAGACTGAGGTGGGCTTTGTCCTGGCTCTGGCTCCACAGCACCTTGATGACACGGGCCAGCACAATGCTGGGTGCCAGGGGACTGCAGGCCACTCCTTGGCAGCACATGGGGCACAGGAGCTTCCCCTGCAGCACTCTGGGGAGGGACAGGATACAGGGCTGGCAGGACAAGTGACCACACTCCAGCATCAGTGGCTCCTTGAACACCTCCAGGCAGATGGGACAGAGCAGCTGCTCTTCCAGCATGTCGATGCTTATCTTCTGAGCCATCCTGCCACCTTCCCACACAGATCTGGGCTGGGAAATACGGGTGGGAGATCAGTCCTGTTCCAAGGACAAGATCAGCAGCACAGACAGTTGCAAACCTATCCTTAAAACTCCAAACAAAGTCTGAGATGATGATTTTAACCCATAATGGGTTTGTGGCTATACCTGTCCCACACCTGGCCATGTGTCCTGGGTCTGCCCAAGGTGTCAACAGTCACCCCCAAGCTGTTCCCACCTGGGCCCAGTCAGGGATGTCAGACTGCAGTGGAGTCCTGCCTGTGTGTCAGGGCTCAGACACAGCCAGGAGGCATTTTCCACTGAAAAATCCTAGTCTTGTCTTTGTATGAATTCCCACAGATCTCTTTGGGTTTATCTCAGCCCATGGGCATCCTCAGAAAGACTGGCATCACTCAAGTGATATATCTAAGCAAGAAGCAGAAGGAAAACATTAAAAATGTTTATCTTGGAGACCAGGGGCTGGATTTGGGAAGCTGAGGCACAGCTCACCCCCTTGAAACTTGTTTCCATGTTCCATGCTCTGCCCCAAAAGTTGTGAGCTGACATCCCAGCCTCTCCCATCAGCCCCAGGGAGCACAGGGCAATGTGTTTCCAAGCCCTACGGCTCAGGCAGCACTGTCTTCTCTGTTGTTCGCAGTTGGGACGGAACTGCCAGACTCCTGGGCAAGTCAAACACGTGGCCTTGAAGAAAACAAACCTGAAGTCAGGGACTCGGTTACTTCCTCAGGGAAAGGGAAGGCTGTGACCTGAGCTGGGCTGGTGTCACACTTTACTGTGAGGTGAACCAAGGGAAGCTCAAGTGTCCACCAAATATCCCAGGAGCACAACCAGAAGGTGCACCAGCCTCAGGTGCTCCCTGTGCTCCCAGAAAAACACCTCCCAGAGACCCAAATAATACCCAGCCACTGAGGTGGCCTGCATGGATTTCTCTGGCTCCGCTTCTCCCAATGCACGGACCCAGTGGACTTTCCTCGGCTTCTCCCGGTCAAGCTGATGGGACCAGTCAGACAAGGTGGCTCGTCCTCAGGATGGGGGCTGCAGTGACTCCCCTCCTGCAGCCTCGGTTCCTCTGGGATGTTTCTGCTCCCAAGGAGAGTCAGGCAGGCACTTATCCCCCTGTCCTGTCCCTGCACATCCTGGGAAGGGCTGCCTGGAGCCACGTGTGGGCACACACAGCACAGCACATCACTGGGCAGGAGCAAGAGAAGAGCTGGCTGTATTTGCCTCCCACAGCAGCCAGGGTCTTCAAATCCCCCCTGGGACTTCCCTTATCCCCACTGCAACAGAGAGAATGTTCTCACCAAACCACTTTGCTATCAGATAAGTTTAAGACAACTTGACTTTAAGATATTGTTATCAACTAGGTTAACTTTGCTATTAACTACTTTTTTTTTTCTGTTTTTGTTTTTGTTTGTTGTTGTTGTTGTTTTGCTAAACCAGTGGGTTTTTTGTTGTCTGGTGAAAACCTATTATGCTTTTGGAAAAAAAACCAGGAAGCCAAACACTGCTCTTACTGTGTGGGGCAAAGCACAAGGAATTATTTTGTCTGATTGTGAAAAAATATAGTTTCTCATATAATAACTCCTGGTTCATGGATGTGTTTGGCTTATGGGCATCCCTCATATGAATTCTATCATGATCCCATCCCCTGGCTTCCCTCTCAGCATCTCCCAGGGAGCTGGGGATAGTCCTGGCTTTTCCCTGGGGAGTGTCCAACTTTGGGAACGCAGTGAGAGAAGGATCAGCCTGGGGCTCTCACCCAGCCTCACACGAAGGTCTTCGAGACACGGCAAAGCAGACAATGCAGCATCTTCTTGTTATAAATGTGTATTATAAAATTGGCTTTTCGCAAGATGTGTGCTATATGATTAATAACATAGTAAGGATATAGGATATAAGTTTATTTCTGCTATTAGTAAAAGAAGATTAGGCATAGTAGTAGTAGTTGATGTAAATGTGTGCTTAAACTGTCTGTTTGGTCAGAATAACATCCAGTGAACATGTAAAGAAGACTCTGCTATTGATACACCAACTATCAGCATCTACCACCTGCAGAAAGCACGGACCAAGGCCCAAGCTGGAGGTGATAATAAAGACACAGCCACAAAACACAAATGCTCTAAAAAGGTGGACCCAAAGAGGGACCATGCAAAACAGTTCCGGAATATGGAAACTAGTTTATGGAATTATATTAATATTCATAAACTATTGTGATAAGAAGGGTATTTAAAGGATGTCTCTGAGATAGCAAGGGGTGGACTTGGCTGAGTGCAGAGTCACCCGGCTGACCGTACTTGGCTTTTTTTATCTCCTAATTGTCTTAATTATTTTATTAAACATATTTCTTAAAATTTACCAAAAAGTGAACCTCTTTTTTCACATTCTCTCCAAAGGAGGGCTGGGGACAGGCTGTGGGAACATCCCTTCCTGCCTTTTCCCCTGCCTTCCTGCCTTTTTTCTATAACCTTCTGTGAATAAAAATACTTGGGTTTATGTTCTTTTGTGGTGATCTCAAAAATGGCCAAGAATGTGGAGGTTCTTTCTGCTTTTATTTTATATTCTCATTCATTTTGCATTTATAGCATTTCAGGTGCCTGAAGAAGGCCAAACTTATAAACTTGTTCCAAACCAGTTTGACTTTTGCCTGTGGTGGTTTGTGATTGGTGGGTTGGTTTGAGTTTTTATGGGGTTTTGTTTGTTTGTTTGTGTGGTTGTTGGTTTTGGTTTTTTGTTTTATTTTGTGGTTTTTTGGGACAGGTTTGCTTTTAGTTTTGTTTGGTTTTTTGGTTGGTTGGAGGTGGGTGTGGTTTTGTTTTTCCTTTGGTTTGGATTTTTGTTTGATTGGGTTTTGGTTTGGGTGGTTGTTTTTTGTTGTTTTTTTTTTGGTTGGTTGGTTGGTTTTTTGTTTGTTTGTTTTTGTAGTCGTGTGATTTTTGTTGTGGTTTGTTTTTTTTTTTTTAATGTTTTTGTGGGGTTTGGTTTTGGTTTTTGAGTTTTTGGGTTGGTTCGGTTCAATTCGGGATTTTTGTTCTAACAAAGCGCGGAGGCCGTGCACGCCACGGACTACATCCCCCAGCATGCACCGCGGCGCTCCGTGACGTTTCGCCGTCCATTGGTCCAGAGCCGCGCAGGGGCGTGTCCATTCTCGCGTGGCTCTAAAGCCGCTCCTTGGGACGGGGTCGCTGCTCGGGGCGTGATTGGTTGGCGGGCGCGGCGGGGTGGGTGAGGCGCGGCCATGATGGCGGGCGAGGCCGGCCACGAGGAGCTCGGGGCCGGGTGGCGGGACCCGGACCTCGCTTCGGCTCTCACGGGGGCTCTGGCACTGACCCCGACCCCGGCCTCGACACCCTCTTTGTCTCTGGCCTCGGAGTCTCTCCGACCCCTGCAGGACCTGACCGGCGATGGAGGGGTGCGCAAGGAGCAGCTGCGCCCTGGCACCGGTCAGGCCGTGCCCCCATCCGCCTCCGTGGCAGGTAGAGCTGGTCCGGGGCCTCCGGAGCCTCCTGCGGGCCGTGCGAGGTCCCGTGGCCAGGGCCGGGCACCCCTGTTGGGGATGTCCCAGTTCTCTGGCACAGGTTGCCCAAGGAAGCTGTGGTTGCCCCCTTCCTGGAAATGTTCAAGGCCAGGCTGGAGCAACCTGCTCTAGTGAAGGGTATCCCTGCCCGTGGGCAGGGGGTTGAACTGGATGATGTTCAAGGTCCCTTCCAACCCAAACCATTCCACGATTCTTGCATTCCCTTGCAGACTTGCCAGGGCTGGTGTCTCCTGCAGTGAGGCTGCCTGAGGTCGGCCTGCCGCCTGGGGCAGGTTGAGGGCTCTCTGTTGTGCCTGAATTCACAAATAGTTCAGGCACCAGTAACCATCTCCTGAACAGCTTTTAAATAGGAATTGTTTAGTTTAGTCTATGTTCAGCAGGACTAAGAAAGCAAAAATCCTTGGAAGTGTGGGCTGGAGTGAGGATCTGGTGCTCACCTCTGTCACCTCTGTCCTGGTGTGAGGTTTGGTCTGTGTGGCTGGACCAGAGGCAGGTGCCGACAAAAACAGAGAGGGCAGTCTGTTGGGAAAGATCCCTGAAGACTGTAATGTTGAGGTGCTGGTGGCTGGCAAAGACCACAACAAGGACTCAAAAGTGCTGATATTATACCATGGTGTGTCTCTGCTTCAGAGACTGGCTCTTCTTCTTATGAGTATTTTAACATTTGAGATACCCTCTTTATCATTTTACCCTTGGATACCCTGGGTATACCCTGTTTATTATTGTTGCCTTCTTGTGGCTGACACATTAAATGAAAAGGCATCTTGACCTTGAGGAAACAAGGATTTGTAGGGCCCAGCTGTGCTCATAGAGAAGTTTGAAGCTGGAAGTTCCTGCAGTGCAGGGCCCTGGTGCTCTGTCAAGAGAGGCCCGTTACAGTATATTTTTTTAGGCAGAACTGGAGTTACAGGTGCAGAGCTTGGGGTAGTGGTACATATTCTCCCTTGTTCCTCTTTCCAGAGCTCCAGCTTTGGCTGGAGAATTTTTGGCTAGCGAATTCTTTTTAAGTATTTCTGCATATAACTGGGGCATTTTAATTTGCTTAAGTTTCCCATTCTTAAAAGCACAAAATCACATCTCTGAAATAACTCAGGACTGTGAAGCAGCTGCTTTGTCTGGGAATGATGTTAAAACACACAGCACTTGGCTGCTTAGATGTGACCAGGTTTTTGGTGTAAAACAGAAGGATTTGTACTGCCTCTGCTGTTCTGTAGTGGAATGGAAAAAGAAAAGCAGGATAACTGGGTGGTTACAACTCCTGGTATGCTCTTGATGTTGCCGTTATGGGTTATGAAATCAAATTCTTGCTTTTTGTTTCTTCCTGCTCCTCACTTTGGGCTGTACAGTGAAGTACTCTGGATACCTGGGAAATTGGAATAAGCGCTTCTGTTCAAACGGGAACAGCAAGTATCCAAGGCTGATGAAACTTGGAAAAGGTAGGTTTGAGCCACGAACTTTGTCCTGGGGCTTGGGATTGTATTAAGGCATTTTGGGACTGGGGTTGTATTAAGGCACTTCAGCTTAAGTGCTGCTTGGTGTCTTTAGGTTGTTTGGAACTTCTAATGTTCATGGAGTCCTAAATCTTCTTGGTTCACATGGGAGATGGAATCTGGACTGCTTAACCTCTGCCTGGGAGTGGTAGGGAGTTGTTTCCCACTTGCCCTCAGGTAGTTTTAAATCTCTTGAGAGGAGATGATGTTTTTCCAGGCTAGACAGGTCTTGGAGCATGCTGGTCTAGTGGAAGGGCTTGGAGTGGATGATCTCTAAAGCCCGTTCCTAATCATCCCACTCTGGGTTTGCAATACCACATGCTCAGTCCCACAGCAGGCTGCCCTGATAATCCCTTCTGGAGCAACTGGTTGTTCCAGTTACCGAGTTCCCAGGGATTTTTTCGTTCAGGCTTAAGGAGCCATTGTTTGGTGTGTGAGGGTGTTGGTGTTGGTGAAGCTCACCTGTCCTACCCCTGATGACAGACATCACACTGTGGGGGCTGGAGATCGGGCTGCTGTCCATGACCAAAGGAGAGGCTGCGCTGTTCCTGCTCGCTCCAGAATATGCCTACGGCCAGCGGGGCTGTCCTCCCTCCATCCCCCCAAACACCACGGTCCTCTTCAAGGTGGAGCTGCTGGACTTCATAGACTCAGAGGAGTGCGACGCGTTCTTTGAGTTGACTCATGTGAGTTCCCTTAATAAGGCTTGAGACTAAAATCTGGAGGGTGAACCATCATTGTCCTGTCTCAGTTGCTGTGGTTTGTGTGTTACATGTGTTCGGTTGAATGGGTGCAAGTATCCGATCCCTGGGCTTCCAGCTCTACTCTGATCTACATGCCTGCCCTTTGTGTCCCTCCATGTCTCACTGTTTGCCCTCCCATGCAGAGGGAAAAGGTGGTATCTGCCTTTCTTTGTTCCTCTGTGCTGGACGGAGTCAGTGGAGTGGCTCCCATTTCTGTTTAGTTTTACCAGAAACCTCATGGTTGCACTAGAGGGCACCAACTTGCAGGAATTTCTTTAAGGAACAGTAAGGAGCTGTCTGTAACAATCCTCTTCAGTCTGCAGTGTCCCAGTGCCCTGCCAGCCCCCACCCTTTGTCTCTAACTCTTGGCTCCACTCCCAAGTGCTCCTTCCCTGTTTTTTCCTCCCTGGTGAGTTATGGTGCTATTGTTAATTCACATTTTCGTGTCAAAGGCTTTGGGCTGTGGTTGTGGATGAGTGAGTGGAGGCAGAAGCCAATGGGGGAGGCCCTCCAGTCTCCTTCCAGCTTCTGCACAGGGAATTTTTTCCCCCAGAGTCCTGTGAGCAAACCACCCTTGCTGAACTCCCTGCATGCCCCTTGCCCCCTCATTTTGGCTGACTGACCTCTCTCTAAAAGCTGGTTCCAACTTGCATACCGAGAAAAAAACCTGTCCCTCCATTTTTACATTTTTTAAATTGTTGTTGGGGGTTTTGTTTTGCTCGTTAGTGTCTTTGGGAGTGTCAGGCTGTCCCAGAACTGGCCTGAGAGCAATTAGAGCAACATAACCTTTCAAGCAGCTTCGTGCCAGCGGCTGCATTTGTGTTAACTCAGCTGTGTGCTGAAAGAGTTGGGCAGGTTTTAAGGATACATTCCTGCGTTTTTTCAGTCCCTTTTTGGGCCTGGGGAGCTTCCTGACCTCTTCACTAGGAATAATCAGCCCAAGAACACTGCCACATTTCATCCTGGCTGGGGAGATACCACCTGATGGTGGCTTGGCCTTGCTAAGGACCTAGCTTCTGCTCTGTGAATAGGAGGGAGCTGTGCAGGACTGTCCTGTCTGAGTTCTCTCTCTGTTTTCTTTAGTTTGAGCTGAAATTCAGATATTTCTTCACACAGGAACAGCGGGATAGACTTCCTGTAGAAAAGCTGTTGAAAGTGGCAGCCACAGAGAGAGAGTTTGGCAACTACTTCTTCTATAAGCAATGCTTCAAGATTGCCAAGGACAGATACAAGAGGGTATGGCACCAGGAAAATGTGGGCTGTGATTTTGGAAAGCTGTGAAAGAAGGAATTATTTTAGCTTACCACAACAGGTACACGTTAGAGATTAGATAACTTTGTGGTATTTTCCCGGTGTAGTTTGTTACTTCAGAACAGAATTTGCACATGTGGTTTTGTGTGAGTAGCAGTAGTAAATGAAGAAATGGTCACAGAATCATTTTGGTTGGAAAAGCCCTCTGAGGCCACCAAGTCCAACTGTTCCCCAGCACTGCCACGGCCACCACTAACCCATGTCCACAAGTGCCACATCCACAGGGCTGTTAAATCCCTCCAGGGATGGGAACTCCACCACTGTCCTGGACAGCCTGTGCCAGAGCTGGACAACACTTTCAGTGAGTAATTTTCACCGCTATCCAACTTGGATTTCCCGTGCTGCAGCTTGAGGCTGTTTTGTCTTGTCCAGCTTCTTGGGAGCAGAGCCTGACCCTGTCTGACTGCACCTTCCCATCTGGCAATTGTAGAGAGTGAGAAGGTACCCCCTGATCCCTTTTCCCAGGATGAGCCTCTTCAGTTCCTCTTCTAGGCAGGGTAAATGCTCAGTTATTCTCAAACTGGCATCTGCTTCTTTTTCAGAGGTAGAGATGATTCAAAGTTGCTTTTGCTTCCTATTTTTGAAACAAAAGTAATTTGACTTGCCTTCTTCCCTGTAAGATTTCCATATTTATCCTTAAAATCTGAGTCCTGGGTCCTTTTTTTTTTTTTTTAAATTCTGCTGCTTTCCATGGTAAGTTCCTAAACCAGTGGTTATATGGTCAGCATGACTAGTCATGCTGAGAATGCCATGCCTTGTATTTAGAGTTTTGATTGCTACTACTTTAAAGTTTCCTAGGTGAACAGAAACATGGGTGTAGCTGTTGGATGAGATGGGTTTCTTGCTTTCCATGATGGATTTGTTGTGCACTGGTTGGTTTTCTCTCTCTTCTCAGGCGCTCTCCATTCTGGATCGCAGATCTTCCAGTAAGGCAGAGCAGAGCCAGATCAGTGCTTCCAAACTGCTGCTGTTCCTGAATCTTTCACTCACTTACCTGAAACTGGAATGTGGCGATCGAGCTTTGAAATACGGGGAGTTAGCCTTGGAGATGGACCAAGGAAATGCCAAAGCGCTGTTCAGGTGTGGCCAGGTGGGCAAATAAATCATCATGGGACATCCCAGCTTGGCTGTGGAGGGAGCCCAGAATAAACCGAGGAGAATCTCTGGATTCTAGGCTGCTGCAGCAGTCAAAGTGGTTTGTCTGCATCTGCCCTTTTGGAAAGTCTGGCTCTCTGGAAATGTATCACACAGAGCTTTTCCTGGGTTGTTCCCAGGAAAACAGTTATTTTCCTCTGTCTTAGGAATGTTTGGTTTTGCAGGAGGACTGAAGAAGGGCAGTGGGTCTGTATTTATCTTGTGATGCATCTATCTTCTTTTCATGACAGGCTTGTCTTTTCATGAGGGAGTACAGCAAATCCCGGGATTTCCTGACCAGAGCTCAGTGCATCCAGCCCTTCAACCGTGATATCAACAATGAGCTGAAGAAGTTGGCAAGGTGAGAGCCCTCTTTTCCATACCTGGGGAAGAGAGAGTATTTGGACAGGCTGTAATACCCGTTCCAAAATATTTAAAATGTTCAAAAAACCCCAAACCCCCTAACTGTTGGGTTAATAAGTGACTTGAGAAAACGCATGTGGAGAAAACAGCTTGAAATGTTTTCAGGCCCAGAAGCTGCAAGTGAAGAGTTGGGAACACCCACCTTTTCCATATATTTTTTGGTGGGATGTGTGTTACCTGACTTGTGAGCAGATCAAGGTGAGGACAGGGATGTAGGGGCTACTAAAATGCCTCAAATCCAGTGAAATACAGTTGGCTGATGCTCCAGCTGTTAATGCTCTCAAGAAGTATGATTTTCATTCCCTTTAACCTGTTCCCTTTAGCAATTAACATTGGTTAATTTCATCAGCTTTTCTGCGCCGCAAGTGCTTCAATACACAATACTAATATTCATTAAAAGTGAATTTCTTGCCATCTTGGAGAAAATAAATGAACAGCCCTGAAGATGCACTCTTCCTTTGCCCATAGGCTGAGTACAAGACTATCCTGCCAGCTTTAGTCATGCCCCAGCCCCACCCAAACATGACTAATTCTTGTCTGTGCCCTCATGATGCTCTTCCTTTGAAACTGCCAAAAGTATTAGCTTTTTCCTAAAAGTGTGTGCTGTCCTCATGGCACTGCTTACTGAGGCAGGAGCGATGTTGTTCTCAGCTCCCGAGCTCACAAAGCAGCCCTTGAAAACCAACTCTTTTCTGTATGTCACTACCAGGCACTTGCAGAAAGGCAGCAGTGACATCTAAAAAGAGTGGTTGGTGCTGCTGGAAAAGCCAATCTGGTGGCCTGAGTGCCTTCTGCTAGGGCATGTGTTGGTGGAGGGCTGTTCTGTCCTGTGTATCCATGTCGTCTTTAACAGTCTGTCAAAACACCAAGTCTTCAAATTTATTCTGTTACTTCTGAAGTACGAAGAGCTTGAAGGCAATATTAGCTGCTGGTCTGGAAATTTTAAATTAATCTCTGGTATTCATCCTGATCTCTCACGGGATATGGAGCTACCAAATTTCTACTAATGGCGGGGAGTTCTAAACTAGATCTGTCTGGCTGCTCTTGAGAGCTAGTACAGTGCTAGAAGGCCTGATTCTAGGAGTCTCATGTATTCACTTAGATTTGTTTGAAATATGTTGGTAGATAAAAGAGAAATCTTGCTAATGATGTTGAGGTCATGTGGCCGGGAAGCAACAAGGCATTTCTGCCTTTGTCAATTCCAGCTCTGTAGAGAGCAGCACATTCAGTGAGTGTGTGTGTGTCAGAATTGAGCACCACTGTTGTCCTGAAGTTCCTGCTTCACTGCCTGTTAAAACTGCTGTATTTTTTGTTTTTAACGGCGGAATGGTTTGGGTTGGAAAGGACCTTAAAGGTCATTCCACTGTCGTGGGCAAAGACTCTTTTCACCACATCAGGGTGCTCTATGCCCTGTCTAACCTGGCCTTTAACACTGCAGGGATGGGGCAGCCAGAGCTTCTCTGGGCAATCTGTGCCAGGGCCTCACCACTCATACAGGGAACAATTTCTTCCCAATGTCCCATCTAACCCTGCCCTATGGCAGTGGGAAGCTATTGCCTCTTGTCCAAAGTCCATCTACAGCTCTCGTGGAGCCCCTTTAGTCAGAGGAAAGGGTTCTGAGGTCTTCCTGGAGTCCTCTCCAAGCGAACACCCCTGCTCTCCCAGCCTGTCTTCAGAGCAGAGGGGCTCCAGCCATTGGAGTATCTCCATGGCCTCCTCTGGACTCGCTCCAGCCGCTCTATGTCTTTCTGATGTTGGATCGCAGAGCCGGAGGCAGTGCTGCTGGAGTGGTCTTCTGCCTGTGACAAAGAGTGGAATTTTTTTAGTGTGAAACAGATGAAGCAAGTGTTACTGGGTGTTGTTAATGAGGCCTTAGCTCTGGTTAGATATGCAATGTTGCCAGCCTGCCCTTGCCTGAGAACTTATAGTGTGATCCGAAAAATGCTTCAGAAATGGAATATGAATCAAAATCTTGTTCATAGTGGCTTTTCACTTCCTTACTGAGTACATTTATATTTTGTTAAATGCAATGTTGTGTGGTAATCAGCAAGATCCCTTTTGCTGTTTTGCTGTCCCAAAACAAAGCTTTGTGAATGCATCTGTTTACTGGCTGAAACAGGTTCTTGGCAAAATCCTCTGGAGAACAAAATCCTCTGGAGAATCCAGGGTGAGAGGTATGTAGAATGTGTCTGGTACCAGCTGTGGTGGATTTGGTGCAAATTCTGCTGCTGGATCTGAGAATTTTATTGGAAGGCTTGCATTGCATCAAAACCAGAATGAATTTGGATTCTTCCATTATGTGGCATTAATCTGTTCCTCCAGTCAAGGGGCTCTTGAATTTCCTGCTGTCATAGATGTGGGAATATGCCACCTACAGGTGGGCATCCTTTATCAGCAACTTTTGGGTGACACTTACCAGGAGAGATTTGCTGTACTGGGATTTAATGCCCTCTGAGGTTCTGGGCCCCAGAGGTGCTGAGGGCTGCGGTTGAGAAAGCCTGAGCCAGCCTCTCACTGGGGCTGGTTTCTAGTGTGTTGCACAAAACCCTTTGCTTTTGGCTTTATATGGCACAGATGCAGGAAAGCCAAACTCATGGGCAGCCACTTACCCCTGGGATAGTGTTCCCAAACTGAGTCACCCTGCAGCTCACGGATTCCTTACCAGTGAGGTGAGAGCACAGAGAGCAGAGGATGCTGTGCTTGGTGAAGTTCAAATGGAGCAGACGGCACAGCTTTTGCCATCCTGTGATGCTGCTAAGGAAGAGAGAACAGAGGAGGAAACATCTGCCTTGTCATCCACTTAGTCCAGACACAAATCCCTGCTGTCTCCTGCCCATCCTCTGCCCAGATCCTATATCCATGGTAGATACCCTGCTGTACGGCAGTCGGACAGTGTTCCTGGGTGCTAAAAGAATTTGCATAAGAACGCACAAAAGTATCCCACAGCACACAGGTGGGGTTCCTCTGCACTGTCCCGTGCTTCCAAAACTAGTGTAGAGAGTACCTGTCTCATAGAAGGCAAATGGTCTGATTAGTCTCAGGCTGAGCAGACACTCCAGGTCTGGGGATGAGGCATGACATTTCCAGCTCTCTTTCCCTGACATTGCAGAAGGAAGGGCTTGGAGGAGTTGTGTGTCTGCTGCCAACACGCTCTTCCATTATGTTAATTTATTTATATCCAAAAAAATAACATTATTTTCAGGTTGTGACACTGAGGGTGGCATAAACAGTCTCCAGCCCCTGATGCCATCCTGTGCTCTACTTTGCAGATACTACAAGGAGTACATGGAAATGGAAAAAGAAATGTGCTGCCAGATGTTTGACCCTCTCAATTCTTATGGCTGAGAAGAAATCAAGGTAACCAGCTTCTGAAAAAGGCTGAGTTCTCCCAAAACCTGTCATGCCTGTAGTGGTCTCAGGTGGGGAACATACTTCTCTTCTGCGGAGGAAGGAGGCTTTTGGAGGCAAAGTAGAAAGTGTTGGGAGTGTGTGGAGAGGAAGGGTGGGATGGTGGGGGGGAATACTGCTACCTCATCACCCTGGAGAATCTTTCCTGTGCGGCAAAGCATGTGTGGGACAGGGACCTGAAACTGCCAGCATTTGAGTAGGTTTGGTTTGTTGTTACCTGTGCTGCTCATCCTACCTATTCCTGGTCAGAGCCAGGGGCTGAAATAGCTCTGTAGTCTTGTTTCTCTGCCAATTAAAAGAAAAGGAAAAAAGTTCCTCTTAAGCTTAAGAATTGGATTTCGTTCCCCCCTCTGGTGTTTCTCTCTGGAGCTGTTGGAATGCCTCACTTCACAAAAATCTAAATATTTTATTTCTGGGTTTTTTTAAGTATTAAAAGAAGTCTGTTTGGGTAGAAAATTTCAAGTAGATGTTTTGGACTCCTTAAAGCCTTCAAACTACTAGCAAAATTGGCATTTTCTAAATGCACAAATGCTCTTTGATCATTCTTTTTTTTCCTCAAAGTCTTCAGGGAGTACAATCAGGAGTGAAAATCTTTGCTGGTCTCTTGCTTTGGGGGAAACCCTAGGGAAAGAGTTCTGGAAAATGACAACATCCTTCTGTCATGAACCATCCCCAGCTCAGGGCCATCAATTTGCTGCTGTTGTCTCTCCTGCAATACAGGAAGTACCTCTGTGCTAGCAGAAAATGAATATTGGCAGCCTTTCCATCAGCTCTGGTGTTTAAAGTTGTCTCTTTGTGCTTGCGAGGAAGCTGAGGCAGCATTTGAGGAAGAGGTTGGGTTGAACACTGCTTCCTAAAGGAATACAGCCTTCTCCTGGCTGGACTTCAGCCTTCTCCTTTACCCTTCCTGCTGCCCCTGTGCTCTGGTCTAATGTGGCCTCAGAGCACAAGTCATCTTGCCCTGGGTTTGGGATGGGACTTACTAGGTGTGTTAGCAGGTGCCTGCCCTCAGGAAAGGAGCTCTGAAAGGGGATGTAAGACTGATGAAGTCTTGTGCAGAAAGTCTGTGGCTCTAAACTTGGGAAGAGGCTCTGGTTTTCCACTTGCTGCATTTCAGGAAGTTTGCAGTTTGGATGCCTGTAGGACCTTGGGTCTCATCCCTGGTGGTGTCTGATGTGGGAAGCTCTTGTGGTGCTCTGGGATGAGCTAGGCCTGGTTTGTGGTGGGAGTCAGGGTGATTATGGTGATCTGCTGGGACATCAGACAGGTCCTGTCCTGGGAACGTTGTGTGCCTTCTTGTTTCCCAAAAAGCATCTTGTGAAGATACTGATTTCAACACATCTGGTGTAAGTAACCCAGTGATTTTGGTTAGAGGAGACTGAGAAGTACAAAGGGAAAGGGAGAAATCTCTCCTGTAGGCAAACTTAAGGGCTGGGCTGAATTGCTTATCAATCAATTTAGCCGCTGACTCCTGTGTGTGGAGTTCTCCCAACTTATACAGATGATAGATAGCTGTCAGTCAAAAATATTTCCAAGCTTCCTTGAAGTTGATTTTTTGTTGCCGTATTAAAAGGAAGCTAGGTCTCCCAGATGAACATAAATCACTGTGACTCGAACAAAAATCTACTGTCCATTCATAGCAAAAGAAGACCTTTGCTGGAGGAGGTTCCTGCAGGGCCCTGTGCGAGCTAAAGGTTTGTCTGCTGCTTTAAAACTTCATTATGCATTCAGATAGGAGCAAAGCAGTTCCAGTAGGAGCTCCTGCTCTCTGTCAAAGACACTGGGAATTGGTCAGAATTGAGACAGAACATTCTTTAGTGTTTTCCAACAGCTTTGTACCAGTTAAGTTGAGAGCACAGGCTGTACTGGGGCAGTTTGGCAGGCCAGCTTCATCTATTCTCTGTTAGACACTGAGTGAGGATATGGGCTGGGAATACTGTCTGCAGTCCATGGTTAATGGACCAGTGGAATCACGAAAGTTGTAGAAAACCTCCCTGTATACCAGCTGACAAGTGCACTTGGAGCACTGAGCTGAGCTGTGATCCAGCTCATGAAGGGCTCAGAGCTGTAGTTGTGGCATCTCTTCCCTCCTGAACATTGCTGCATCCATCCCTTGCTTTAGAGCTCTTTCCCAGGTGGGACTTTGGTGAACCTTGCTGTGTTCCTGGAACAAAGTTCATTTCTCTGCACTGAATAATCCAGGGCTGTTTTGTATGATTACACTCAAACCTGGGTAGACCTGAGCATCTTCCTTCTGCCTAGTATCTTTGCAAGGGATTTTGCAATGATAGGACAAGGGGAAATGGCTCTAAGCAGAAAGAGGGAAGATTCTGATTAGATATAGGGAAGAAATTCTTTCCTGTGGCCATGGTGAGGACCTGGCACACGTTGCCCAGAAAAATAGGGGCTGCCCCATCTCTGGAAGTGTTCAAGGCCAGGCTGGATGTGGCTCTGAGCATCCTGGTCTAGTGGAAAGTGCTCCTGTCCATGACAGGGAGTGAAACTGATGGGTTTTAAGGTAGTTTTCAATCCAAACCATTCTGTGATTTCTGTATCCCCTGCCAACTGTAGAGCCCAGTTCTTTTAATTGCCACAAACATCTTGCTCACAACATATTGCCTACCTTTTCAGTGGAATTTCAGGTCAGAATAGATCTACCCTTTGGTGAAATGCAAGGCTGCTTGTGGTGTTTCTTGGGGGGAGTTCAGAAGCACTCAGAGGGAGACCTAGAAGCACAAGCTCCTTTTTAAATCCATCCTGCTGCAGTTCGTTGTAAATCCCTTGGGTGTTGAGCTGGCCCCGCTCAGGGTTTGGTTCATTTGCCTGTTCACTTGGTGTGGTACAGGTATGTAGAGCCTAGTTTCTTGGGATGTGCAGAGCTGGAAGTCCTCCTTGGTATCCCCTAAACTGTAGATGGGTGGGCTGAGTCCTCTGGCTTTTTGGAGCTTTTTGTTCTGTTTTGATTGAAAGACCCATCAGAAAAAAAAATCCTATTGTTGTGTTGCTGTGGTCCTTCATAAGAGAACTAAATCAAGAGGAGTGGGGACAACTTCCCTAGGAATGTCTGGGTTCTAGCAGAGGGCCCTTGATGATAGACCAGGGGGATGGGTCTCTGAGCTCTTATTTTTGATTGTAAGTGAGCCAGAGTTGAAAGCTTGTTTCTAATATGTATCTCAGCTCAGGAGATACCACTTCTCCAGTACGCAGGAGAAGTGGTCCCAGGAGTGGGGAACATACAGGGAGATGTTCCAGTGAAAACAAATAAGGCTGAATTTATGACAGGAAACAGTATCTTTGAGGTCAGGGGTGATTGCCATGAGTAGCAAGTTCTGCCACTTCTGTTAGCATTAATGGGTGAGAATTGGCTGCAGAACTGTGGCTGTGTCACCAGGTAGAAGTGACTGTAATTGTGCTTAAAGTCAGCAGCAGTTGCCAGTTGAACTGACCTAGTAGGCTGCAAGAGACTGGCAAATAAACTGAGAAGTCTGTGCATAACACAATCATGCCTTGGGAAAGACTTGGAATAAACAGCAACTTGCTCCTTCCCCTCCTGCTTTCCCTTATTCCTGAGCAGATCTGAAATGTACCTCCTGCTGATTTTGTCCCTCCCTACTGCGACTCAACAACAGAAACCAGCAATTCACTCCTTCTTTAGAATATGCAAATTCCTGTCCCACTGAGGTGTCCCGTGCTGCAGAGGAAATTGTTAAATCTCTGCTTTCTGCTGATCCTTGCTGGATGAGGGGGTAGGCTTGAAGGAGGACTTAATTAAGCATTCTCTTTGTTGAGCAGAGGAAAGAGAAAAGCCTTAATGAGCTTATTGCGTTTGGGGGGTTGTTTTTCCCTCCAGCACTCTCCTCTTCTGGCATGTTGCGCTTTTTTTCTGAGGATTTCTGCAGTCCCTACTTGCAGTAGTACCTGTAATACCTCTCTGGAAGGATCCTGGTCTCTGATCTCTTCTGAAAACTGAAAAAATTACTGCAGCACCTGATTTTAGGGACCCCTGATATGCTTTCCCAGTGGACGCACTGGACATGGGTCTGGATGCACTAGGGTTGGCTTTACCCAGACTGGGAGGTCTGGCCAGGACTTAGAAGCCACAAGATTATGTGCAATCGAAAGGTTTTGAGAAACACTCATCTGCTTGTGAGCTCCCAAGCCTTGTTCACCGTTGTTCACTTGTGCATGGAATCACTGAATCACAGAATCATTAAGGTTGGAAAAGCCCTCCAAGATCACAGAGTCCACCTGTTCCCACAGCACTGCCAAGGCCACCACTAACCCATGTCCCCAAGTGTCACATCCACACATCTCTTAAACTCACCCAGGGATGGAGACTCTACAGCTGCCCTGGAGAGTCTCTGTCAGTGCCTAACTAACTATCCTGTGAAAAAAAATTCCAGAATATCCAAATTAAACCTTCCCTAGCACAGCTTGAGGCACTTCCCTCTTGTCCTGTCCCTTGTTCCCTAGGAGTAGAGCCTGACCTCCACCCAGCTGTCCTCTCCTGTCCCGGGAGTTGTGCAGAGCCACAAAGTCCCCCCTGAGCCTCCTTTTCTCCAGGCTGAGCCCCTTTCCCAGCTCCCTCAGCTGTTCCATATTGGAGTGTCTTTTCCATCATCAGCAGCACAGAGCACCTGATGGAGTAGGGGGCTGCCTCCCTACCAGAACAGCACCTGGGCGCTAGTGGCTGTGTCTGACACAGTGGCAGGAGCACTTCACAAACAGATGGGTTTTGGCTGTCAGCGCCAGGAAATCCCCACAAGTGCTCCATGTTTAGGGAATGGGATTTTGGAAAGGCTTTTTGCTTCAAATGCAGGGAGTGTCTTGGTACTGCTGAGAGTTGGTTTGGAGAGCTCAAGAGTTACTTCCAGTAAGGATAGACATGGCCTTAAATATGCCTCTTGCACAAGCCCTGCTTTATCAGGGTCTGTTGATTGCATAGAATGCTGAATATTATTGTCATAGAGGCTATCTGAGCACTTGAAGGACTGGGAGCTACTCCAAGGATCAGTTTCAGCCCCAGCTTGCTGGGTGAAGTTCTTTCTGAGTCACAAGTGTGTGTTGAAGAGCTCATCACTTCTTTAACCTTCCCATAATTGTTCCTCTTAGGAGACCTCTTGCTCTCTGAACAGGATGTTTTGCTGCTTCGGCTGGGTGCAGTTTTAAGGGTTTTTTTTGGGTTTGTTTTTTCTTTTTTTTTTAAGGTGTGCTTGGGAAAGAGCTCTGCTATGTTCTTCCTTTTTGCTTTATGTATTTTTGTCTTATCCCAGATCTAAGCAGACTTGACTTCCATCACTTTAGGTTTGGGGTGGGCAGTGCATGTCATCAGCATTCAGGCCAATCTCTGGAGAATTCCTCCTGCCACAGAGTTCTCTATCTGGCATACAGGCAGCTCTTGGAACTCACTGTGGATCTTTTGCAGAGCTGAAGATCTTGGCAAATTGATTTGGATCAACAAAAAAAGTCCCGAGGAAAAAAATGTATGTAAGCACGAATCTTCAGATGGCAGTTGAAGTTCATGTAGCTTGGCTCTAGAAAAGAGGAGCAACATATCTGTTCCTTCCATTTTCCTCTGTGGATTTGGGCATCTGTGAAGGGGCTCTAACTTTGGATGTGGGAAGGGTCAGTGTCTGCTTGTGTGCTGCCATGCTCTGAGAATACATCCACAGCCACCTCAACCATTGAAGTGGCCACTTGAAGCCCTCACAGCTGGACATCCCTAAAGAGCACTTACAGAGAAAAGAGGAGGGCATGGCTGACTGCAGAGCCACTTCCACAGAGAGCATATTCCCTAATTAGGGAATTTATTCCCTAAGGCATGTCACATGCTCAGAGAAAGCTCCCTGAGATGGCAGTGCCTCATGCCCAGATGAATCAGGACAGGCTGGCATTGTAAATAGCTTTTCCTCTCCTGGTGTCAGAGTGGATTGCCCAGCACATAATAATATAATGTTGTCAGCTGCTGAGAGCACCCTGGTGCTGCTGGAATTTAATCTCAGCAATCCAGAGTCCTGCAGCCTGTCAGGAACCTCTTGTGAAGTCCACAAGATTGTTCCCTCTTGGTCGCAGTGGTTTTTCTCTGGAGTGGCAGTGCCTGTGGGGCTGGTCAGGCTCTGAAGAAGAGCACTTCGAAGGTAGTTGCTGTTTACAGTTTTGGCTCTTTGCTGATGTGTGCATGTAAGATCTGCTTTCCCACCCAGGCTGATGTGGAACCATGGTGCAGGATGTGCTTTATCCTTCTGGCTACTGAGTCACAACTTCCCTTCCTTTCTTCTCCATGCTCAGTTGTGAATCCCATTTAGATCTGAGCATGGAAGTGGAGGTGTTCTGTTTCCCATAAGGGAGGAAGATGGCATTTCTCTGAGTATCCTTTGAGATCACTTTTCTGAGATGTGAAAACTTTCCAGACTGCCACCACCAACCTGATTTCTTGGATACTTGCCTTGAGAAGCACTCTTTTCCCTGAGGGTTATCCCAGTGCAGCACTCTGGGAGCTGCTGCCTCAGGGCATGGGGGCAGTGAGGGCTGAACTGGCAGGAACAATGTTTAAGTGCACGATTCTGAGTTTTTCAATTTCCTCATGTTTTGACAGGAACTTTATCTGCTGTGTTTGGTGCTTCACTACAGTCCTTCTCGAGATGGAGGCAGGAAAGGGGGAAGATGCACCTGCAGCTTTTTATGCAAAAAAGCAGCTTAAACAAGTTATAAAGCCTTAGTTAAGCATTAACTGTTAATTGTGGCTTTAATGCAGAGTAAAGGTGACAGTGATTATAAATGACCTGGTGTGTTACTCCCTGTGAATTGATGATCAGCCTTGTAGTTTCAAAGGATGAGTTAAAATAGCTGAGACTAACAGGCTTGGGTGTGACCTTCGAAATCTGAATGTGCCTTGCGAGGTTTCGTGGCTCAGTTTCTGCCAACCTGCTTTAGTGAAGGAAACAAATCTTGGAGAAGAGTTTTGGTTGGAGTGTGCCATTCTCCTCCATTCAGGAGCAGCACTGGTGTTGAACCCCATCCAGCTCCTGTGTCTGCAGGGCCATGTGGTTCCCCTCCCCTTCTCTTCTGATTGTGGAGCCATTAGGTGTAAATGAAAGAGATAAACTGATCAAACACTCCCTGAAATGGCTTTAGGATTTCAGTTTGAATATTTTTTTTAATTAGCTGCACATAAAGACTTTATTACTTTAAATAGCAGCCACGAAACCAGAAACCTCTTGGTCTGATCCTTTATTTTCCTTTCCAAGAAGCCTCAGTAGCTGTAGGCTTGTTTCAAATTAGACACCCCAAACCACAGCTGACAGCTGGTGGGAACACCCAGTGATCAGCTTTGAAGTATTCCTGTTGGGAACATGTCAAGGAACTGCTGCGTGGGGATGGATTAGACTGACAAGGAGCAGAGTGGAAGTCAGTTGTATTTTAGGAGGAGCAAGGATGCCTTAGTTTAACAATGCACAGAACTCTGTAGCACATCCAGGATAAGGATTTCTTTTTTCCATTTGAAGCCTTTCTTTCATTCTCCTGGTTGATAGAACTTTCTGCTGTGAATTGGAGAAATGATTTAAGCCTTTCTGTCTCTGATTCATTTTCAAATAGGAGATCAGCTGAAATGTCCCTCAATCATTTCCTTCTTTATGGACTTCCTTTCCCCCTTCTCCTGGAAAATGCTGCCAGCCTGGACTGACAGTGGGTATCTTGTGTATCAGGAACCTCTTGTACCCTCAGTTCTGGAAGGTTTGGCAGTACAAGGGAGCCTATTAAATGGCGCTGTAACATGGGATTTGGTGAGTGTGGATGAACAGTGACTGCGCTAAATTCCGGGTTGTGGTAGGCTGAAAGTCTCACTCCTGTGTTTCTGGCAGTCTTGAGTGTTCCTCAACTCTTTTGTGCTTTTATTATCCCAAACTTTAAATTTGGGGCAGCCTTTGTAAGAGGCACATTGTGCTGAATCAAACCCAGTTTTCTGGCTGGATGGCCCGTGGTCATAGGTTCTGTGTGGCTCTGACCCCACAGACTGACAATCCCACTGCTCCAGGGTCAGCAGAGGGAGATGAGTCCTGATGTTCCTCAAAGCCCCAGTTATCTTGTGATCGTGTTGTGCCTTTCAAGGATGTATAATGAATGAGGTGTGGATTTTGAGCATCATGTGATGCTTCATCTTCTCTTTTACTCTGTAAAGAGGCTGTTTCTCTCACAGTTCCTGTTTTTTTTTTTTTTTTGCCTCCTGGTTAGCAACCTGTAACTCTATATCCTCTAAGGAACAGACTTCACTATTTTGCTGCCAATAATTTGATTTACATTTGTGCTGAAATGGCCACTGCAGCTGAGCTGGCTGGGCCAGCTGTGGTGGGATGTGGATGCTGGAAGAGTATAAAAATGCATTTGGGCTCCTGGTATTCCTGAGCTGTGGGCAGGTCATGCACCTTTTGGATGGGATCCTTTAATCCTCAGAGCTCCTGTAGGAGACAGATACTGGCTTGTTTTGGGGAAAGGTTTCCAAGGATTTTCTTGGTTTGTCATTTATCTTATTTTTCCTTCTGCTGGTAATCCTGTGGATGAGAGAGGGACAAGGCTTATGTTCCAACAGTATTTTGGTGCCTTTTGTGCTCACAAATTGGGGAAATGCTTCCAGTATGAGTTTTTCTGTGGTGGTATTTGAGAGGAGCCACTTGCAGCTACATCAGGAACAGCAGGGTGTGACCTGTTGCACCAGACACAGGGGAAGGTGCTGGATCTGTCTGAAGACTAGGGAGGGGAAGGTGCTCCTTCTGCAGGAGCAGAGGGGAAGCCCACCTGGGAGAGGCACTGGAGGAGCAGGTGAGCTTTTGGCAACAAGTTCAATGAAGCCATTAGAAGGTGAGGTAGGTGAGCCAAGTCTTGATCAGTGACCAGAGAGGTTCCTCTTTGAAATTTAGAGCTGGAGAGGGAGGAATCACCACTTAAAAACAGTCCTGGTTGTTATCCAGACCAAGCTGATGCTGCACCAAGACACTGATTTCCTTCTGGTTACCCTAAAGAAGGGGTGGTATGGGTGGAGGCTGAGATGAAAGAAAGAGGTTTTCTGGATGTGGAAATTGTCATTCCCCTTGCCAGGGCTCCAAGACTGTCAGGGACTCAACTGCAAATGGGAGTGATGGGTGAGGTAATGACTACCCAAAGTGGCGGGTATGCTCTGTGATCCGTTGCTGGGAAGCAACCAGATGGCCAGACCTTCCAGTGCTCCTGTCCTGCAACAGGAAGGAAGTGGGAGCAGGGAACTATGGGGAGAAACAATAGTAATCTGGGTTAAGGAGATTTCCTTGGTCTCGTACAAGATTCACCTTTCTCCCAAAGGCAGAGTAAGTATCCAGGCTTCAGTTTCCCAGAACCAGGGTGGAAAAGCATAAGTGATGGGAAGCATGGATGACCCTGTGTAGGAAAGGAGGTGGCCCAAGGAGTGCTCCAGGAGGGGGGCTGGCTTGTTTTTAGCTCTTGTCACTTAATACTCTGTTTTCTTCAAGTCTTTCATGAGGAAGTTGAATGGATTTTAAGGGGATTTCACTGTGTTTGTTACACTTGTACTAATCCATAGAATTCTAGGTGTTTCTTACAGGGCCACTGGAGGTGTATGCTGGTAAGCATGGATGATTGAGAGCTGAAATTAAATAAACTGTACAGGTGATGCTGAGGAAACACTGACTGTGATACTTTGTCATCCTAGGACTGTTCCAGCTGTCCAGCTCTAGGCACATGGAGATCTCAGCATCACATACAAGTTTTGGGGAAAAGGAGCACTGTCTTACTTGGAGAGACTGAAGTGAAGGTTCTGTGTTTATACACATGATTTTCCTTTCGTGTTTATAGACATGAAGTTTGGTTTGCTTGCCATGTTTTGAGGCAGTTTCCAGAACAATTAAGTCCTGCTGTTGGAGAGAGGAAGGGGTCTGCCTAAATTCCTTCTCTTCTCCCATGCACAAGGTTTGAAGAAAACTTTCCTGATATCCTGCCTCTTGCAGATAGATTCTAGGCTGCTTTCAGGGAATTTGTAAGTGGGAGGAGAATGCCATGAAGCTTTCTATTTACACAGGTTGTTCTTAAAAAATTATGCTTGATACTTTTGTTCTGAGGAAATAAACAAACTTGAGCATTAAAGCTGGCAGGACTTGTGCTAATTTATTATGCAAGAGTGATTAATGAAAGGAGCTGGAATTTGGAATGGGGTCCGTAGAGCTGGCTCCTTTTGTGGGCAACAGGTTGTCATACTCTTTGTTTTGGCTGAACATTCCTGTGAATGTTGATGCTAGATTTAAATTTGCTGAATAATACCAGCTTTAGAGCAAACTCCAGAACTCTGTGTGCTCAGAACATGGGGCTGTGTCTGGGATTGAATAAATGCAGAGTCAAGGATGTTCTAAAAGCTGGAGCCCCTCTGCTTTGGAGCCAGGCTGGAGAAGGCTCTAGGAGCGCCTCTGCGCAAAGAGACTCCAGGAGAGCTGGAGCTGGACTTTGGATGAGGGGCTGGGACAACAAGACAAGGGGGCATGGCTTCCCACTGCAAGAGGGCAGGGTTAGATGGGATATTGGGAAGGAATTCTTCCCTGTGAGCGTGGTGAGGCCCTGGCACAGGTTGCCCAGAGGAGCTGTGGCTGCCCCATCCCTGGAAGGGTCCAAGGCCAGGTTGGGTGGGGCTAAGAGCACCCTGGTCTAGTGGAAGTTGTCCCTGTCCATGGCAGTATGTGGAACGAGATGAGCTTTAAGATCCCTCCCAGCCCAAACCATGACTCTCCATGATTCTGACTTCCACAGCCATACCAGCCAGGGCTTCCCAGCCATCCATGCATCACAGGTGGCCTTGTCTGTCCATCTTCTTGGCCTTGCTCTTTCACAGAGAGGTCTAAAACTGTCCCCCCTGTCAGTAGTGGTTGGGCTGGCACTAAGAGGAGAATTGTAGAAGCATGGAATATCCTGAGCTGAAGGGACCCACTGTGATTATCCAGTTCAGCTCCTGCTGGAAGGCCCGTGTGTTCCTGAGCCCTTTCCTAGCCCGACACTAGATGGCAATGCCTCCTTCCCAACGGTGTTCAGGACTCCTTTCTGATGGCCTTTAAATCTGGATATCTGTCTTTCTGTGCATAAGTTTCATGGTAACTGATGGGGAGTTGAGGCCTCTTCCCTACAAGAAGCAGAGAACTTTGTGCTTTAAGGGATAAGATAGTTCTGGAGATATAAACAAGGCAAGTTTTCCAGAAGGGGATAGCTGTGCCTCCCTGGAGTTCCCTGACATGGGCCGTGCTGCACTTCCCTGCCAGCCCTTGGGTCTGGCCATAGCAGCTGGATTCATGAGTGGAAAGTTGGCATGTCCCTGTCCACCTATGACCTTGGAAAGGCAGGATCTTCTGGACCCCAAACTGTGGGGACAAAGCCCATTGAGGAAGACTTTCATCTGCTAAATCTGAAGTGTAGGAGTGATGTGGCTGCTGTGGCACAGTGAAGAGCTTTCCAAGCCTCTGGAAGGTCCACTCCTGTCCTGCTGCCAGTGGCACACACTTCAGGAACAGCAGCTACCCTTTCCTGTCACCCAAGCCACACCGGTTAATTGTATTTTATCCAGAGTCCATTGACAGGCACATTGACAGACTTCCCATGGTTTCTTTACCAAATTATGGCCAAAAATTACTTTCTTCTTTTCCCCCTTTTTTTCTTTTTTTTTTTTCCTTTTTTACTTTTTTCTTTCCTCTTCTTTCCTCTTCTTTTTGTTATTAAAGGAAATAATACGATCTTTTAGCCTCTGGGCAAAATCAGAGGTGTGTTTGGATCCTGACTTGGCATTAAAGCAGAAATACTAGTCCTTGAGCAAAAGAGACAAAAACCTCTACACAGAATGACACTTTTGGGGTGATAGTCAAAAAACGTCAAATTGGAGAAAAGTTTCCTACTGCAATTTTTAATTTTGGCCAAAATGCCTCCCTTTCCCCTCTGCATGAAATAGATTTTGACAAACATCTGTGTGTTCCCTGGAGAAGCTGTTCCAAAGCTTGGTCCCAGCTCAGCAGTGGTCTTGTATTTCCAGTTTGGGTTTATCAAATGTCAACCTGCAGCTCTGCAGCTGTGCTGGGTTTGCTCGATTCCAGGATTAACTGATCTCAGGTGAAGTTTTCCTGGCATGGCTGTTTATCCAAGCCTGAAATGTCATGCGCCCTCAACCCATCAATCCAGCAGCTCTTTGGGCTGCAAAGTAAAGCATCTTTGAAGTATGAATCACAACCCCTATGTGTCACCTGAGCATCTCCCATCATGTTCTCCACTGTACACCACTGACCCCCAAGAGCACATAAGAATAGTGAGATCCCACTCCATGCCTGTTCCCTCCACTGGCAGCTGGTGCAGAAACCCTGGAGAGTGTGGGTGTCTTTGTACCCCCCACAGTGTGGGCTGTACTCTGCCAGGGACAAGGGTGAGCTGAGACTGCTGGCAAGCAACCAAAATATATGGGATTGTTGTGCTAAACCTGTGCTGAGACATCCAGGAGATGTGCAATAGAGATGCTGGAAGGTGCTCCATGTTGTGGCACCTCCTATTACAATGCAGGCTGGTCACAAGTTTCCTCCAAGGCACGAGGTGCTGCAGTGGGAGATGCAGCACCTCTCCAAACCTTCCTGGCATGCATGGGGATGCTGGTTCTATCAGCTCAGCCTTGGGTGGGTGCTCAGTACTCTCCCCTGGTCTGGGAGCAGTCCTGCTGATCCCAGGGACTTGGGAGCTCAGGCTCCTGCCACCATCCCTGTGCTGCTGACAAGGGCAGAGGGTAGGCTGTGGGCAGGGACCAAGGGCCTCCATGGTACCAGATCCCCTGAATTCATATAGGGGCAGAGGACTCCCTGGGGTAATGGAGCCCCTTGAATCACTGGGCACCCTGTTCTTCTGGGTTGGGACAGTAACCAGGAACTCCCATGGCACTGATGTCCTTGGATGGGATAAGGACCAAGGATCCCCAATGGCACTGGAGTCCCTCGCCTCACTGGGCACCCATTCCCCCAGGTCATGACAAGGGATTCAGACTTTTTTTATTCCAGTGGCTGGCTCTGAAAGTCATGGAAGCAGAAACCCCTCTCTGCTGCCAGATGCAGCCGAGCCTGTCTGGGCACGGAACGTGCCAGCTCCATGCTCCATTCCTGGCCCCTCGTTTGTGTTGGCATCAACTGGAGAGTGAAGCCAGTTTAATTGGCAGTTGTGTTTGTGGCCAGGGTGTTATGAAAAGGTTTTCTGTCTCCCTCTGTAAATTCCCCTGAATATGTTTTCACTCTTAATATAATATTCACTTCATTATTAGCTGAAAGAGGCTCTTTTCAGAGAGGGATTTTTTTTTTTTCCTCTCCTTCCAAAAATACATTAAACCACCCCTTCATGCAGCACTGCACTGAGGGCTGGGATTGTCTACTGGGTGGGAAGTGAGAAACCCGACAGTAAATGGGATTTACACAGAAATTCCTTTCTTCCCCAGTGTGCTGGCAGTGCTGCCTGGGTAATGGAGGAAGTGGCTGTGTCTTACAGGGTGATTGGGGGTACCTCACCTCCCCCCCACTGTGGTCACCAAGGGGATCCCCCCCAAGCAGAGCAGATGCTTCCAAGGGCTCCCAGCACCCTTGGCTGGTGTTTCCAGGTGCAAACCCCTCTAGCAGAGTTGGGACCTAGCCACAGGGATTCCCATGTGTCCCCATTCTGTGCTGAAAGTGTTTCCAGCATCTGCCAGGTTTTGGAAGCTTGTTCTCTCTTGGGTAGGTTTGAGGGCATTGGATGCAACTGAGCCCTGGTATTGCCATCTTATGTTGCTGCTCTTCATGACTTTGCAGCTTCCAGAAGGTTTTTTCCTCCAGCTTTGAGAAAATCTGTGAGCTGCAGAAGCAGTGAGGGTGGTAACACATGCAGAGCATCCAGCCTGGCTCAGCCTTTGGGATCCAGGAGAAACAGCTCTACTTCCCTCTTTTCTGAGTTGCTTGAAGGGCACCCACAACCCGGCCAAGCTCTGGGTTCAGTTGTTTGCCATATTTGGGTGGTTTTGAAAGGCCATGCAGCCTCTGGTGCCCTCACTCGATGTCCTCAGTCCAGCCCAGCTGGGAACATCCCAGGCTGGGGCTGCCTGTGGGGTTGTGTCATCCCAGCCCTGGCCCCAGATACTTTTGGCATGCCCTAAGACAGCCAATCACAGTGCAGGGAGGTAGGGGGCACATTGGGTGGGGCAAAAGGGTCTCCTGGGCTGGCTCTTGCACTACTGCTATGGGGCAGTGGGGTCCCTGGGGACCCCCACACCTCTGCTGCATCCCTCAAGGAGCTGCTATGAAAGCCCAGGAGAGCCCAAAGCACATTTTCCCTTTCCCTGAAAGCAGCATAGACACAAATCTTCCCTCTCGGGGCAGACACCAGCAGCAGGAGCCTTCCCTAACTCCACTGCCTGTATTCCCAGCCATCCTGGGAAAATCGTTAGGGCTGATACCATGTGCTGATAAGTATCCAAGGTCTGTCCTTAACTGGGAACAATTAGCATTTGTTTCAGGATACAGCGGTAGCTCCAGAGCTGACAGAAGCATTCACATCCGAGCAAGGCCTGAGGGAGCTCCCTAGGATGACAGAGCTCCCACATAAGGATACTCTTGGGAGGAGTCCAGCTTATGCATCCTCACCCCCTCATCTTGTCCTGACATTGGCAGGAAAGTGGGAGCTCCCTGATAATCCTGCACTTCTTTTTCAGGTTTTGGGAAAAAATAAATCAGATTTGAGCTGTTTTCTCTAGGGTTTTGCTAGTTACTCCACCCCTCCCCATACCCATTTTGTGTTCAGTATATCCTGGTGCCTCCCCTGTCTCTCCCACAGTGCAGAGCATCCTCTTGTGTAAAGCCAGACAGGAACTGTGCCTGACAGGTTCTGGGGGCTGATTCTGGAGAAGGTAGTAGAGAAGGTTCTGGAGTTATGTAGGCAAAGGAAGACTTCAGATCTTGCACATAGGTTTGAAAGCTGAGGGTAGAATACTAATCTGGGTCAGGAATGAGAAATGCTGGGGGAAAGGCTGTGGTTGTTTCAGTGTAGAAATGTCAGGAACATGGTGATTCCCAGCTCTACTTCCCTTGGTGAAGCCAGAGGAGAACGACAGTTGTGTCTCCCTGGCTTCATATGTCAGATGCTGGAGGGACCAGTCCCAACTGTGGGGCTAGGAAGGTTGGAGGTGATGCAGGACCTGGGCTTGGAGCAACACAGGGAAAGGTGAATGGGGGAACCACTGGGACTTCACCAGCAGCACTCTCACCCTTGAAGCTCTGGCTGCTCCACCTTCAGTGCACTCCAAAACGGACTCCACTCAGCTCAAGGTGCTCCAGGTCCTGCACATGGGGAGTGGGTAACCAGCTAGGGTGGGACACTGGAGATCCTGCAGCTGGACAACCTGTGGTCTGAGAGTCAAGGGGCTGAGAAGGAGGAATGTGGCCTGGCTGACAGGGATGGGCTTGGTTTTCCATGGCTTCACATTTTCTTTCACTGGAGATTTGCAGTGAAGGTGGAAAATGTGGTGGGATGGGAGGGGACTGGGGCCGCTGGGCGCTTTGGGATGTGACATGCCTGCCAGGGCAGAGCTCATGGCAGGGACATGGCACACACCAAAGCCCAGTGGATCTGGGAAGTGTCCCCGCTCAGGGTGGTTGGGGACGCAAGTTTGGTGGGAAGCAGGGCAGCTCCACAGGCTGCCTGGCCTTCAGCTCCCATGGGATGGTCTGGCACCCCTGGGGCTGACATGAAATAGGAATGCTACAGAGGTATCAGGAGACCCACCAGAACATGGAGCACAGGGCTGGACACAGGCTTGCTGCAGTGCTGCAGCTCCCTCCCACCACCACAGCCATCCCTCGTGACACGCAGGTATCTCAAATCCCGCTCAGACACCTCACTGCTACTTTTGAGGTGTTTGCAGCAAACCTGTATTACTGGGAGCCATGAGATGGATGCAGAGACAGTTAGACTCACCTAAGAGGGCAGCTGGGTTCTGCCCTCAGTGCTGCCAACACAACCCTCAGGCAGCCACAGCTAGGTGATAGGATGTGACATTTTCTTGGGCCAGTTCCCTCAGGCTAGGCTCTGCTGCAAATTCCAGCCCTGGATTTTGGGAGTATGTAGAGCTGGTGGGACCTTCAGCTCTGCTAGCCAGCACCAATTCCCTTGCCTGTGGCTCTTTTCAGATGGAACAGGGCAGGATTAGGGATGGAGAGAGAGGAAAGGTAACTCAGGGTACCCTGGGCCAGGGCAAAAGCAGGAACATGCAGGCTGAACATCATGGGAAGAGGCTCAGCAGGGCACTCAGAGAGCTGGGATCTGTTGTCTGGTGCTGCCCTGGGATGAGATCATGGAATCACAGAATGGTTTGAGTTGGATGGGACTTTAAAGATGATCCAGTTCCAACTTCCTGCAATGGGCAGGGACACCTTCCACTAAACCAGGTTGCTCCAAACCCCATCCAACCTGACCTTGAACACTTCCAGGGATGTCACTTCTAGCTGTTGGCCTCCCCAGTAACAGTTTTTGCTTTCCCCATCAACAGCTTTTAGTCTCCCCATCTCCTCCAGTTACCAGCACATGACAGGGAGATTTGTGCTATTAGCAGAGCCAGGAGAGGGACAGGCTGGAGTTGGGGATGGGGACAGAATAGAGCCATCCCAGAGCCTGCCCCAGCACTGCTGGAAGAAGCCAGGGATGGGTGACCCAGCTCACAGCCTTGGTGAAACACCAAAAAGCTCATTTCCTCACCTCCAGGCTCCTGCCCAATGATGCCAGTGAGCCCTCACCACAGCCACTGACCTTTAAACAAGGTGGTTGGAGAGATGGAGGTAGCAGAAATCCCTGAAAGATTATTTGTTTCTCACAAACTATATTTAGACACCATCAGCAAAACCCTAAAGTGCTGAGTTTGGCTGAATAAATCTAGGAGCTTTGTATTTTTTTTCCCTTCAAGGAGAACAGGATTAACCAGCGAACAGGGAAGCATGTTTTTCTTTGACATACCTGAGGGTTTCCACTCCAAGCTGCTGTTTTCAGCTCCTGGTGCTGTGATGATGATGATAGACCTGACAAGGCACTGCCCCATCTTGTGAAGATATTTTTTGGAAAAGGAGCAGCTGGCTTACCCACCCTGGTGCTGCTTGCTTTCTTTGTTAAATTTTCTTTTTTTTTTTTTTAATATTTTCAGAGATATTGGCATATTAGGGTGTTTTTGAGATAGAAGTAGGTCACGCTGGTGCTGCTTCAGTACAAAGTCCTTCCCTGGTGGAATGCACCCATACAGCTCCCTGCCTGCACCAGTGCTGCCTCAAGGGATGGGTGCCTCAGGGAGCTGGGAGGGTTGACATGCCCCTGACTAATCTGAGTGGGGCTGCAGGGAATGGCAAGAGGTCACCTTGCTTTTCTGGAACACACTTGGATCATCTGGGGTGTAGTTCTTTGCTAGTTTGGATTCCCTGTGCCTAAATCCCATCTCCCCGAAGGATCAGGTCTGAACTTCCCAGTGGAGTGTTTGGGGAGGGCGGGGCAGGGGGGGTGTGGGCCAGCCAGGTAAGGGGTTTCCTGATCCCTGAAGGGTGTCAGAGCTCACCTGACCACCTGGTGACAATGAAGAGCAGAGTGACCTATCAGTAACCTCCCATTTGGACATGAGCTCAAACCCTGTGGTTGATGGGAGGCAGAGAGGCCCATGTCCAGCAGAGCAGAAAATTCTTTGCCCTAAACTTGTCAAAGTTCCGTGTTCTTTGAGCTGCCCCTGCCAGGACATCAGGCTCTTTAAGAAATAAGGCTTTGGGGAACTCAGGACCTTGACCTGCAGCTCATCCACAGCAGCTCCTCTTCAGAGGGCCCAGGGAAGGTGAGGATGGAATTGTTGCACTGTAGCAGCTCTCTGGTGAACGGGCTATACATGTCTGAGGAACTTTCTCCTTTCTCCTCTGGCCAGGTGAGAGGTGAGGATCTCCTAGTGTTCTCCACATAGAGACAAGAAGAAGAGGTAGTACTCAAGGAGGAACCAGCTCAGGGAGGAGGATACTGGTGCCAGATGGTTTGTCCAGAGCAAGGAGTGACCCAACCTTGGGTAGGAAGCATCAGAATGATGCCTGAACATGGGCTGCTTCAATGGAATCAGAGAGTAGTTTGGATTGGAAGGGACCTTAAAGATCCTCTTGTTCCAACTTCCTGCCATAGACTGGGACCTACTAGAAGGTATTTGGGTGTTTGAGGCCTGGGAAGAAAGGGAGAAATGCAATATGGGTCTTCCCAGCACTGATAACTCTGTCCAGTAATTGGGAGAAGAAATGCTCACTCAGAGGTATCAGACAGGAGAGCATCAGTTGGGGCTGCTCCTGCCTTCTCCCTGCACTTGGGCCCAGCTGTGCTGGGGGAGCTGACATCAACCCAACCCAAGAGCCCTGGAAAATCCAGGATTCTTCCTCCTGGTCCAGGGAACTGGAGAACCACAGCACCAATGGCACTGCCAGCAGGTGAGGACCTGGAGAAAACCCTCCATGGTTGTGGGGCCCCCAGGGGAAGAGGCAGATGACAGAGCCTTGAGGTTGTACTGGAGATGTGGTTGGTCTTCGCAACCAAGTGGGCAGGTTGGCCAAGTCAGTGGTGTGATAAAACATTTTCTAGCAGATTCCAAGAGCCCTTCATGCTCCTGCAGCATACAGTGGGCTGGGGCTCAGCTCTGTAAGGATATTCCTTCTTCCCAGGGGATTCTTTGACTGTGTCCAGACTGTGATTCTGTAAAAGCCTGAACCTGTGCAGAGGTTCTTGGCCCATGGCATCATTCACTGTGACACAGCAATTCATCAGGAAGTGGTAGGGCTTGAGGGGCCTCCTATTCTTCCCAAATTGCTTGGGAGAAGGTTTCTCCTCCAGTCAAGAGGACTGTGGCTGGTGACCACAGTACCTGACCAAGCAGTTGCCTCCTGGATTTTGCTGCTCTTTGGAAAGGCATGAGGGACCAGGGAGCATGAACAACCCAGGAGACAGCTGCTATGGGGCATCTCCTACTCCATCCCAGGGTACCCTCAGCCCTGGTGCTGTGGGGCTGAGTCCCAGCCCGTGTTCTGCCTGGCTGCAGCCTGCCCTGTGCTTCTCCCCTTCTCCTCTGGATCATATTTATTTATTTATACGGTGAATGTAATAAAACTCCAGCAGGAAACAGAGGCGATTCCCTGCCATTCCCCACAAGCCAGCCCTGGGCCAGGCGAACAAGGAGGTGCATTGTGCAGCATGGAGCCTCCTGCCAGCACCGAGCCTGTGGCTGAGGCTGAAGAAAGGGCTGAGTGTGTTTGTGAGCGCAGGGACCTGGTGCCGGCACTCGCCCCAGGATGGGGGATCCTGAGGAAGAAACTTCACTTCAGGGGGCAAGCAGGGCTGGGGGTAAAAGGGCTCCTGTGCTGGCTTAGGATGTTGTCTGGGAGCACCTCAGAGCCTACTCCCAGCACAAGGAACCTCCTTGGCCCATCGTTGGGCTGCCAGGAAACAGAGGTGGGCACTGAAGATCACCTCGGGGGGCACGTGGTGGCCCCATGGCCCAGGATGGGGGTGTATGAGCAGTTCTTCCTGTGGCTGAGCCAGCTGGGAGGGAGCTCCAACCCTTCAGCTGCCTTTCTCAGGCAGCTGCTCGAATCTGCAGCTGCTGCCATCAGTAGGGTTCAGAGTGAAAGGCTGCTGCCAGGGCTCACCTGGCTCCTAATTCTCCTAGAAAGGGTCTGCAGGGGTGGACAAGGCTGCTGAGGGTGAGACATAGCTTAATCCGGGTTCCCCTTTGATGTGAGAGGTCTCCACTGGTGGGGACAAATGTCTCAGTGCTGTTAGGAGCTGAAAGCAGCCCCTGGTGCTCCTGGTGCTGCCACCACACTCACCAGATGAAATACTGTGGGTGGGGACATTGTCCTTCCTCATCCCCCATCTTCTAACCCATTCTGCTGGGACACACCACTGTCCTCCTTCCCCATCCCCTGAGTCCCACAGCTGCATGTGGTCCCCATTCCTGTGCTGGTCCCTCAGGCTCCCAGGGATCCTGGGGTTAAGGTCATGCCCTGAGCCGTGTGTCTCCTCCCTGTTTTGTGTCACTACTGTGTGAATGGGGATGTCACGGCCCAGAGATCCTGTGGCCAGGGCTGGGGAGGGGGGGCTGGCTGGCAGCAGGACACACAAGTCTCCAGCTGCAGGGTGATGGGTTGACAAGGCTGCAGTGAGGGTCCCTGGTATTGTCACACATGTCAGCCTGCATCCCTGAGTCCTGGCCACAGTGTCATTGCATCATGGGCTGGCTTGTAACCATAAACACCTGCAGAGAGCCAGAGGCCAGGAGGTGACTGGGACACTGCCCGGAGACACTGCCTGGGGACACTGCTTGTGCTCCACCTGCTTGTTTGGGGACCAGACCCCAAAATCCCAATCTTCCCCGGCTACTGCACCTGCCCATGGCACAGAACCTGCCACGGGGCACAGAGATCAGTTGTCCTATGGTGGGCATAGTCTGTTGCACATACAAGTGTATTGACATCACATAGGATTGTGCCCGGGGTAGGAGGAGCTTGGACTTGAGGATCACTCCTGGTGATGTTCCTGGTGTCCCCAAGGAGATGGTGGCTGGGGCAGGGGAAAATCTGCCTCTCTGGCCGGGTGGGTGCCAGCCTACAGCCCCACGGGTCGCTCCCAGGATGGGTCCCTCCACCTGCTCACCACCCCATCTGGCCTGGCACTGGCATCCTTTTGAAACTGAAGCCACTGGCCTTTTGCGCAGCTATTCCTGTGAAATTCTTCAGGAAGGGAAAATTCCTGCAGGTCTGTGCCATCTTCCACCTTTAGGCTGGCAGGGAGGGCATGGGGTGCCTGGCTCACCCTGGACACAGCCTGTCCTCGCGAGACAGGTTCCTCTCCCTGCCCCAGGCCCTGCCTCTCTCTACGAGCCAGGCACCACTGGGGATCAGGGCACTCAGCAGGGCAGAGGCATTGCTGGCATGGAACCCCTCACCTCCCTGCAATAAGTCCTGCTGCCCTGGCCAAGGCTGAGCAGAGCAGCACCCACAGTCCTGCCACAGTTCCACCACCCTCTTCCAAATCCATTGCCCAATTCCCAACTTCATTTTCCAATCCCCTGCCATATTACACCCTCTCCTGCCCTATTGCCCCCTCCCCTGCCCCATCAACTCCTCCCAGCCTTCACTGCCCTTCCCCAGCTCCATTACCTTCTCCCTGGATCAATTACCTCCTCCCTTGCCTAGCTCTGTCACTCCCTTCCTTGCTCCATCACCCTCTCTCAGGCTCTGTTGCCCCCCCCCTCCAGCTTCATCACCGTCTCCTCTACTCTACTGCTCCCTCCCCACCTCCATAGCTCTCTTCCCTACTCCATCACTCGCCCAGTGTCATTTCCCCATCCTCTCTCCCCTCCCTCTCCCCACATCCATTGCCTCCTCTCTTGCTCCATCACCCTTTGCCCAGCTCCACCATCCACTCCCTTGCTCCACCTCTGCTCCATCACCTCCTCCCCACCTCCACTGCCCTTCCCCGACTCCCACCAGGGCTGTCCCCATCTCTGGTGCCGAGGGGATTCCGCAAGCCCTTCCCCCCAGGAAGACACCCTCCCTCCTCCCATGGCTGGCCAGAGGGGCACTGCTGCAGCCCCCCTGTACCCGGGGGGGCAGCCAGTGGATTTTTTCCCCTCCATCCCCTCCCCTTTCCGAGGCTCTCGCACAGGTTTCAGGCGCTGTTGACGGGAAGAAAGGAAATGGGGCAAAGCTCTGCCAGGAACCACAGGCTCCCGGGCTCCGGCGATCCGTCCCGCTCGCCTGCCTGGCCGCTTCCCGGGCAGGATTCCTGTGCAGTTCTAAGAGCCCTTTCTTTCTGCTATTGATCTTGGATGCACAGCTCAGGGCCACTTCCAAGACCGTAAATCTCTGTGTTGCTCTACCTGGGGTTCTTGTTTTCACTGTGGAGCTCCCAGACTTGCTGGAGATCTCGGCTTCTCTGCGTGGCCGGCGTGTCTTCACTCCTGCAGTGCCCCCTCCCCGCGATCCCCGGGCCTGCGGGCGGGCAGAGACAGGTCACCTCCATCAGCGCAGGCAGTGGGGCAATGCAAGGGCAAGGCTTGGGGTGCTGGTGGTACCTTCCGATAACCCCTGCCCACCTCTGGGGTGGGATGAAGCTCCGGGAACGTCCCTGAGGCTCAGGCAGGGCTTGGGCACCCCGTGGCACCCACACCCTGAAGGGTGTGGGGTGAGGGAGGAGCACCCCAAGGTGCAGGGCAGAGGTGACGGGCAGCTGCACCTCTATAAGGAGTCCCTTGACTCCAGAAATCCTTGTGTTGCTCTTGGCCAGGCTGCAGTAACAGGAGCCAAGAGCAACAGTTCTACATATTAAAGCAAAATTAAATTAAAATAAATTTATTTGTGCCCCTCGCCCCCCCCCCCCCTCCCCCCCCCTTAACCTTTCATAGTCCAGGTGGAGGGCACTCGTGGGGGTCAACCAGGAAGGCAGGGCCAGAGTTCTGAGTCTCATCCAGCCCCTGCCTGTGCCCACCACCCATGCAGGACCCTCACTGGGCAGCCAGGGCTGGGTCAGAGACATTTCAGGTTTTCCAAGTGATGCTTCCCAGTTTTCCTTAGCAAACAATTCCCTGAAGGGAAGCCTCAGTGGCCAGAGCTGTGTTTGGGGTGCCCTGGAGTGGTAGCAGTGACAGCCTTGGGTCTCTCACCTCACACAGGACACGTGTCCTGGGTCTGGGAGTGGAGAGATGAGGGACCCAGGGAAAGGTCCCAGCACACTGCGGGTGCCACCTCATTCCCATCACTTTGCTGCTCAGCCATGTGTGACGATTTGTCCCCAGGACTACACTATGGCACAAACTACCCCCAAACAGCCATTTCTTAGAGCATGTGGCCCTAACCCATGGCACAAAGCCCCCTGAAGCTGCTCCATGTTGCTGGGCACATGGACAGTGATTTCTGGAGCAACCCAGAGCTGGTGGTCAAGGTGACAAACCCTCCCAACATCCCAAACAATCGCAAATATCCCCCAATAACCCTTTTCCCAGGGCCCTGGAGCCCATTGTGCAGACACCCCGTGTTAGAGGGAAATTCCAGGGTGATGCCTTATCTCCCGCTCTGTAACATGGCTGATAAGTAGCTCCCATGGAATTTCCCTATAGCGCCGGACCAGGGTGTTTGGATCCTGCACAGTGGGTGTCAGCGATTAGGGGCCGCGCTGACAGGTTGTTATGCTGTTACTAAAGAAATCACAGGGCTGTGGGAATGCCTGGGAATGGCGGGATGCCCAGACCCCCTGGCGACAGCGAGGCACTGGATGCCGACTGTTCCCGTAGTGCTCTCACAGCACCCGGCTGGAATCATCCTGGGGTGGGCGAGCTGCTCCAAAACGGGTGCTGGAGATGACACAGACCAACCTGGGCCAACCTGGGATTGGCAGCTCGTAGGAGTGGGTGGCTGCTAGTGGCACCTTTTGATGGTGGCCTGGGCAGCACAGCCTGTCCTCAGGGGTGCTGTCACCCCCAGAGTGTTTGTAACACCTCCCTGTGCCTTGGATGTAATTTGTCACCCTGTGAGTGGGACATTGGATTTTGGGGTATAGCAGCCCCAGCCTGACCACCCTGACTTATCTCCCAGGAGCTGCCTTGGCCTTACAGTGACACTGTTGTCCCCTGCTCTGTGCCTGCCCTGAATTGTCGTTCAGCTAGGGACACGGCTTTCCTGGCCTGTGCTGTGGGCACCGCAGCTGGGCCATTTCCCGGAGTCCCCACTGTCCTACCACGTCCCCAGCCCGAGGGGCACATGGCACTGCCATGCACTGTGAGTTCCCCAGTTGTCAGCAGCACCAACAGAGCGGCGGTTTGTGTTCCCAAACTGAGGGATGAGGGTCCCTGCCGCAGGGACAGCAAGCCCTGGGGTGTGCCCAGGTGTGCTTACCCACTCACACACACCCTGTGGGCACACGGGGGCCTGGCAGCACCCAGCGCTCTGGGCAGCCCTGAGGTCAGGTGTGATTCTGTGCCCAGGTGTGTGTGTGTACACCTGTGCCAGTGCATCCCCCTGTGGGTCTGCGGGGCCTGGTGGCTGGTGTGCACGTGTGTCCCTCTGTGAATATATGTGCATGTGTATGTCAGTGTATGTGTGTGCTTTTACGTGCATGTGTGTGTGCCTGTGTTAGTGTGTTTGTGCTTGTCTAGGCATGCGTGGACATGTGCATGTGAGTGCACGTGTGTGTACACATGGATGTGCACACCGTGTGGACATGTGTGTCACTCTGTGTGTGTGTGTGTGCACATTAGTGTATAGATATGTGTGTCTGTGTTAGTGCATGTTAGTGTGTGCACACGTGTTAGTGTGTGATGGTGTGGTAGTGTGTGCACGCGTGTGTGGCACACGCACATTAGTGTGTGCACATGCGTGTATGTGGACGTGTGTGTGTATTAACGTGTTGGCAGCGTGTGCACGTCTGTCAGTGTGTGTTACGTGTGTGTGTGTGTGTGTGTGCACATGGACACGCGCTCGTTAGTGTGTGGGGGAGCGCGCACGTGTGTACCTATACCTGTGTAAATGTGCTGTTTATGCACGTGTGTGTTTGTGTGCATGTGTCTGTGTGTGTGTGCGCGCGTGTGTGTCTGTGTGTGTGTGTGTCTCTGTGTCTGTGTGTGTGTGTGTGTGTGTGTCTGTGTCTGTGTGTCTCTGTGTCTGTGTGTGTCTGTGTGTGCCGGCGTTTCCCCCGCCCCGTGTCCCGGCGCCGGGATCTCCGGGTCCCGCCCCCCGCCCCTCCCCGTCCCGTCCGGCCCCTCCCGGACACGCCCGTCGGGGCGGGGCTCGGCGGGGCTCGGCGGGCGCTGCCGGTGTCGGCGGGCGCGGGAGGCGCGGGGCGCTCGGCGGGGCCGCCGCCGCATGGCGCGGGCCGGGGCCGGGGCCGGGGCCGGGGCCGGGGCCGGGGGCTGCCCCGGCGCGGCGCCTCCAGCACTGCGGCGATCGGCCCGGTGGCGGCGGGGGCAGCGCGGCCGGGCGATGGCGGAGCTGTAGCAGCCGCGGGGCCGGTGCGGGCGGCGGGCGATGGCGGCGGCGGGGCTGCGGGTGGCCCTGTGGGTGCTGTGGCATTTCGGGGCGGGCGGTCGCGGGTTGGAGCTGGCGGGACTGGAGGGCCCGCGGGCGCGCGCGGCGCGGTGCCAGCCCGTTGACATCCCGATGTGCCGCGGGATCGGGTACAACCTGACCCGTATGCCCAATCTGCTGGGGCACGAGAGCCAGCGTGAGGCCGCCCTGAAGCTGCACGAGTTCGCCCCGCTGGTGGAGTACGGCTGCCACGTTCACCTGCGCTTCTTCCTCTGCTCCCTCTACGCGCCCATGTGCACCGATCAGGTGAGCGCCAGCATCCCCGCCTGCCGCCCCATGTGTGAGCAGGCCCGCCACAAGTGCGTCCCCATCATGGAACAGTTCAATTTCGGCTGGCCTGAGTCACTTGACTGTGGCAGGTTGCCCACCAAGAACGATCCCAATGCCCTCTGCATGGAGGCCCCTGAAAACGCCTCAGCTGCCGAGCCACACAAGGGACAGGGGATGCTGCCCGTGGCCCCCCGGCCCTGGCCACCTGGCACTGCTACTGAGGGACGGGGACCCAATGGGCTGGGGGCCTGCAGCAACCCTGAGAAGTTCCAGTACGTGGAGAAGAGCCTCTCCTGCGCACCCAGGTGCTCCCCCGGGGTGGACGTGTACTGGTCCCGGGAAGACAAGGACTTTGCCTTCATCTGGATGGCTGTCTGGTCCACTCTCTGCTTTGTCTCCACTGCCTTCACTGTGCTCACTTTTCTGCTCGACCCTCACCGCTTCCAGTACCCTGAAAGGCCCATCATTTTCCTCTCCATGTGCTACAATGTCTACTCTGTGGCCTTTATCATCCGCTCTGTGGCCGGGGCTGAGAGCATTGCCTGCGACCGGGAGAATGGTGAGCTCTACATCATACAGGAGGGGCTGGAGAGCACAGGCTGCACCATTGTCTTCCTCATCCTCTACTATTTCGGCATGGCTAGCTCTCTCTGGTGGGTTGTCCTCACCCTCACCTGGTTCCTGGCTGCCGGGAAAAAGTGGGGGCACGAGGCCATTGAGGCCCACAGCAGCTATTTCCACATGGCCGCCTGGGGCATCCCAGCCATGAAGACCATTGTCATCCTCACCATGCGGAAGGTGGCAGGGGATGAGCTCACGGGGCTGTGCTATGTGGGGAGCATGGATGTCAGCGCCCTGACTGGCTTTGTCCTCATCCCTCTCTCCTGCTACCTGGTCATCGGCACTTCCTTCATCCTCACTGGCTTTGTTGCCCTCTTCCACATCCGGAAGATCATGAAGACAGGTGGCACCAACACGGAGAAGCTGGAGAAGCTGATGGTGAAGATTGGGGTCTTCTCCATCCTCTACACCGTCCCAGCCACCTGTGTCATTGTCTGCTACTTTTATGAGCGGCTGAACATGGATTACTGGATGCTGCGGGCGCTGGAGCATGGCTGCCTGCGCCTGCCTGGCCGCCGTGCCGCCAACTGCTCCCTTGAGGCCTCAGTGCCTACTGTGGCTGTCTTCATGCTAAAGATTTTCATGTCACTGGTGGTGGGCATCACCAGCGGGGTGTGGGTGTGGAGCTCTAAAACGCTGCAGACCTGGCAGAACCTGTGCAACAGGCGGCTGGGCATGAGGACACGGGGCAAGCCCTGCAGTGGGGTCAGCTGTGGCGGGGGACACTGCCACTACAAAGCCCCCACCGTCATGCTGCACATGACCAAGACGGACCCGTACCTGGATAACCCGACTCACGTCTAGAGAGGGGGGCTGCCCCCTACGCCGGGAGAAGTGGCCTCTTGGGTAAGGGACAAGGGCAAGGGCTGTGTGGTGGCAGGAGGGACACTCCCAGGTTTAGGGGGGTGAGGCTGCAGGATCCCCCAGCACCACTCACTGACAAGTAGCTGCTTTTTCCTAGAGGTTGTTTTGTTGTTGCTGTTGCCAAATCCAGTGACTCTTCTAACGCTTTCTTTGGGGGATGGTGGGGATGGGGCAGGGAGGAAAAATCCATCCATGTTTATTTAATTCTGTAATTTATTTTAAATTTTTTTTTGATCATTAGCTGTGAGAAATGGAAAAACCAATAAATGGATGTGTTATTTGATCCGAGCCTGGTGCTGTTAGCAGGGATTCCAGGAGGTCAAGAGCTCCCCCGTGGGACCCCACCGCAGTTTGGGGGTTTTCATGTCAGCCCAAGCCATGCCAGGCCAGGCCATGCCGGGGTGCCTCTGTCTCTGGCAGGAGTGTGGTGCCAGTGGGTGCCAACATCTGTTTCCCCTCCATGGCTTCTCTGGGGGCTGTTCTGGCTCCCGGCAAGGAGGAAGGAGGAGGGTTTTCCCTCCTTCCTCCCTGGACAATTTTCCCTCCTGTGCTGTCACAAATCATCTTTTCCATTCCATTCTCTGAAGGTGATTTGTGTTGGTGCCATTGGCTGTTGGAGCCTCGGTGCTAGGCTGGGGGGCTTTGAGAGGGCAGGCCAGGGGCCAGGGAGATGGGCTGGGGGCATGGGACCTTGGGGCAGAGAGGGCTCAGCTTTGATATCCCCCGCAGAAGCCGAGGTGCGGGTAATGGAAACTTCTGGGCAGCTTTATTTATCCCCCGCTCTGGTTACAATTCCAGCTCGCCTTCCCCATTGTCCGGAGGGAAATTCAAGCCTCAGCTGGTGGGGCTGGCGGGGGGAGCTGGGGCTGGCAGGCACAGGGCAGGCAGGAGGGTGGCTCTGCAGGGGGCTTGGAGGGGGGAAACTGCCCACCCTTCCCTCAGACATTCTGAGGTGCTGGTAGGGGCCAGCTCATCTCTGCAGGGGATTGGTGGGGCTTTTTTTTGCCTGGCTGTCCCCAGGCATGTGCCAGGGGTTCCCAGTGCTAGGGAAGAGAAATGGGCAGGGGGCTGTGGCAGGGACATAGGCAGCACAGCATCTGTGGCAGTCAGGACCTCTAGGGGCAACACAGCTCTAGTGATGCTTAGACTTGTCCATCATTATTCAGCCAGCCTGCAGGGTGGGCAATACTGGGCCCCAGGGAGTGTGGACCCTTGTCCAGGGAGCAACAATCCAGCAACATACCCTCTCTCTAGCACTCAATCTGGCGCCCACTGCTCACCCCAACAGCCCTCAGTCCCCATTTGATGAAGCCCTTAGGATTCAGACTATCAAACTGTGGCTGGAGGACAGGGGCAAGACTCCTCCTGACGGCTGGAGTGGGGGCAGGGCCTGGGGTCGGGGCCCCTCACTCACCCCCAAAGCCGTGCCAGGGCTTTATGCTGCCGGGATGCTAGGACTGATGTGGTGAAGCACCTTTAATCTGCTCCCTGCCACTCCCATGATGCCAGGAAGGCAGGACAAGTAGGGTCACTGAGCTGAGAAAAGCCTTTTCCTCCCCCAGGAGCTGGTGTGGTGGATGCGGTGTGAAGGAGGCGCCCAGTACCCATGTGGCGTCGCTGGGGGGGACACAGACGGTGTCTCACCAGGTCTGGGTACCTCTGGCTGTGCTGTTGGGCATCCAGCCCCTTTCCCAGGCTAGTGATGATGATGTTGCTAGAGCAGGGACCTTACCTGGCCCCAGGACTGGTGGGCTGCAGCCTCTAGAGCTTCCTTGGCTGCCACAGGAAAGTTTGTTTTGGGCAGAGAAAAGAGCTGTGACCTGGGGCAGGAGAGTCAATATTGGCTGCGGGACAGGCTCCAAAGTCCAGCTGAGGCACTGGGCATGGCTCTGGGCAGGGGCTGCTTGGGAAGAGGGCACAGGGCAGTGTGTTCTCCCTGTGTTCTGGCTCAGCTGCTAAGCCCAGAGCCAGCTCGGTTCACCTTGTGTGACAGGCACACGGCCCAGTGCTGGTGCCCGGCTGGCGGCATCCCTGGGGACAGGCTGCCCTTGAGCACCCAGCGCTTGCCAAGGAGCGGCTGCCTCTGGAGTGCTCACCCGTCCCAACGGGCCCCTGCTATCAGCCCCAAGAGAGGCCACCGGCGCCCACCACTGCCCGCTATCGGCCCCGGCAGCCTAGCTGGCTCCACTGGCGGCTGCCAGCCCTGAGAGCTGAGTGTGGCTGGGAGAAAACTCGACAGAGCTTGTTGCAAAGCAGTGCTGTCACATGGAAGGACTGGCCCAGGGACACTGGTGGCTCCTAGTCACTGCTTCTTTCAACCCCGTGCTGTGGAGTTCAGCCTTCCTCTGTACAGCCCCACCCAAGCTCATCCCTGCAGCCCATTTCCATTCTCCTCAGAGCAGCCCTAAAGGCACCAAACACCTGCATCCAATAAACACCTAGCAAGAGACAAGTGGGGTTCAGCACTGCGCAGGCCCCACAGGGCAGCACCTGGCTTGGGATGCCTGTGGAGACTGAGGTGGGATGCCTGTGGAGAGTGAGTTGGGGCTGCCAGCTAGGTGAGAATAGGCCAGGACACCCTGAGGTCCTGGTCCAGCTCAGCATGAAGTGGAGTCTTGTCACTTGCTGAGCCATGAAGTTTATCCACCTTCACATGGATGGACACTCCCTCCAGGTTTGAGTAGCAAAAGAAAAGCCCCTGTGCTCTGGGAATTTGCTAAAACCCCCTTTATCCAGAATATTAATTTCTGATTGAGAGTTAATCCAAGAGGAAACTCAGGAGACCAAAGTCAAGTCTTGTTTTCCCAAGGCCATGCTGGAACTTCAGCAATCATAGGAGCCCGTGGTGTTTGTTACAGGCAGTGACTGCAGTAGGGCTGATGATGGTGGTAGCAGAGCCCTGGCTGCCTGCCAAGCCCCCACACTGCCCTGCCAGGTGTGAGGACAGCTATTTATAGCACAGCACAGGACACTGATGCCATGGAGGGGCTGCTATAAAAAGCAAGTCTCCAAAAAGGTCTTGGAGCAGATGCTGCTGCGAGATCTCCGCACTGAAGCCTGGAAATGTCCCAGCTGGAGTCATTCAGATTCACCCAGGTCCTGTTGCATGGCCAGCAAGCCAAACCACCTCCTGTGGAAAGGGGATAAGGCTTCTCCAGGGAAAACAGCATCTGCCCGTGCCCAAGAGCCTTCAAGTCCTCAAACCCATCAGGATTTCTCTGCCTAGCAGTATGGGCCCCTGGCTGGAATACTCTCAGCTCAGATCTGGAGTGAGGAGCAGGACGAAGACATCCAGGAACCCTCATCCTCCCAGCAGCAAAGCTTCGGCCAAACCCTGTCTCACAGCTGTCATGAGCACTGGCACATCAACTGCTCCAGCCATGCTGCCCCTGGAGCTCCAAGTGTCCCTGCTGGGCTGCTGATCAGGATGGGGGCTTGGGACACAGCAGCAATAATCCTTACTGCAAGCATGGCTTTGGGTTGCAAAACACACTCCAACATGAGGGAAGAGGCTTTGGGGGCAGCCAGGCCATACTGGGGCGAAAGAGTAGAGATATCCCACCTAGCCATCACCCTTTGTAGTCCCTCCAGGGGTACCCAGTGCCACCTTGAATGAAACAGGGCAAGTGTCACATTGGCACCCTGCAGGGGAGAAGGAACAAGGCCTGCTGCCCGCTCCAGGGGCAGGCAGAGCACAGCCCTGTTCCTTGTCCCTGGGAAGGGAGAGAACACACCAGCACAGTCCCAGAAAGAAGCTGATCTGATCCTGACTCACCATTCCTTTACTCCACAGCTCCATTTGTGCTCCATAAATGTCCAGTGGTGGCTCTGGGAAGGCAGAAGAGAGCCATCTCAGACAATCCTACTCCAACACAGGGACCTACAAAAAAACTTACACAAGCCACATCTACAAACACAAGTACATAATGTTTATTCTTAAGTTTCCAATTTATTACAAGTACAGCCCTTTGCAGAAACCCCCTCCCCCCGCAAATGACACTGATTTTTAGAAAACGTGCAGTTCCAAAGGTTCCACCGTGTAGGACCTGCAGGAAATGTTCTCTAGGAAACAGGACAAAACAGCCTCTGAAGGGATGTGCGAGATGCAAATGTCAGTGCTATTCTGTGGGGCAGGGAGTGAGGCTGAGGAGAGGGAAGGGGCTGGAAACTTGCCTCATCTGCAGTCACTGACAGTCCAGAACTGAAAACAAGTACCTGTTAAAAAAACCCCCAAACCTATAACGTTCACAAAACTGGGCTGCAATTTGTAATTGATCATTCTTCTCAAATCCCAGGAGCTACAACAGCCGCTTCTGCTTTTCTGTTACAAAACCAGCACTGAAGAGCTCCATGGCCCATTTATTCCAACTCAAACAATTCTGGGATAAGAAGTTCAAGCCCTGATTGTATGATCCAAACCTGCCATGATGAAAAGGAAGAGAATGAGAAAACAAACCCTTTTCTTAGGGAAAAGTCAGCATCTGGGGCAGCAGGAGCTGGTGCTGGGCCATGGCATAGGAACAAGAGTGTTACTACAAAATGCTGTGAGAGCGTGGCCAAGAGGGACTGAGATCCATCCCCCCTCTCCCCCCTCAAAGTCCCCTGATGCAACTAACTCCTGCTACTGGTAGGAAAATGAGTATTAAAGAGGGGGAAATATAAAGCAAACACGATTTTATATAAACTGTACATGTGCCAAAGCAAGACAAGGGTATCTTACAGGTGTTCTTTGTACAAGATCACAGCTAGAAACAAGCCACTTTCAACTAAAAAATTAATTTTAAAAGTTACACAGCACGTTTCTGCTGCTCCCGTGGCTTTGGAGCTCTCCTTGGGCTGTGCAGACACCCACACTCCAGTTTGCTGCTGGCACTTGGGGCATCCAAAGGGCTGCACGACCACATACAGGTCCAGGTGAGCAGAGAGCCTCCTCTTGGCATGTACAGGTGGGGAGCTGAGCTCAGAGCCCTCCTTGGACTGAGATCTCCAGGGATTGCTCCCCAAGGAGAGGGGAAAGCAGGAGCACCTTGGAGAAGTGTTGGGATGCTGGTGAAAGCCGGACCACGGTACACCTAAGTGCTTGCTTGCCCCAAAGAGCCCAGAACCGGGGCTCAGAATTAACACCATATAAATATATACATACGAGCCCGAGCAGCCCATTGGCCTGATGGCACCCGGTCCGTACATGATTCCCCCCTGCACCAGCTTGAGGCTGGTGTGCACACAACTGGCAGCAGACGGTCCCACCACACTCTGGCTGCTTGCAGAGGCAAGGAAGAGATTCATTCCAGGAAACCAACAGTGCCTGAGCTGGAGCAGGTTTGTGTTCTTCAGCCCAGTCAAGCTTGGTCAGGCCCTCCCCTTGCTCTCCCACCTTCCCCTCCTGACAGGACAGACTCATGAAGAGCTTTGTGGATTTTGGAGGAAGTTTTAAGTCACTGCCACTCAACAGATGACCAAATACTTGAGGAAATTGCAGAAAAATTAAAACTAGGATGGGCCCAAGGGAAGGCTGGATTAATAGAGAAGTGCCCGCTGCTTCTCATCTCCCTCCAGAGAACCCATCCGACTGCCTGGCAGCACCAGAAGGCCTGCTCCAGTTCTGGCTCTCCCCCTCATCTCCCCATCCCTCATTTCTTCCTTTTCCGCCCCCGGGAATGTTCAAGGGGCTCTGACTCACTGTCCCCTTCCTGCTCCTCCAGTCCCTGGCACCTGGCAGAGAGCTTCTTGCGTTTCCTGCGTGCGTATGTGTGGCCTGGCAGGTGTTTGTGCACCATGTCAATCAAACACTGCTCTGTCTTCTCCAGGCAGGACAACACGTGACTCCCATTCTGGTTGTAGCGCTCAGCATTGGAGAACACCTGCTTCATGTCGGAGAGGAACTCCTGTACGGAGCGGTAATTGCCACAAGAGCACTTGCTCTGCATAGTCTGGAAGTCCATGGGGTTGCTGATGACCTCAAAGTAGTCTTCAGCTTCCTCTGTGGTCACTGGCTCCCTGCCAAAGGAAGAGCCACAGGGATAGGAAGGGAATGCTGACCCTGGCACCACTTCGCCCCTGTGGCACCCCTGACCTGCAGCCCCACAGTGGTGCAACAAGCCCAAGCAACACCCTGACAGTGTTACAGATACATCAACCCTATGGCACAGGAATGGGAGCACAGGAGCCCAGGGAGCTGATACAGGCATGGGGAAGGTCCATACCTTCCCTCAGTTACAGCACCTTAGTGCTCTAAAAATCCTGGGGGCAGCAGAGAACACTGACCTCCTGCATCAGCCCCTTGCCTGCTACCTCAGAAGAGAACCATGTCTTCAGTCCAGCAGAAGACTGAGAACATGGTGATTTCTTCTGGAGCAGCTTCTTCCCAGACATGGCTTGCTTTTGGAGCCCTACGTCTCCCAGGCACGATTGCACCACAGCCAGCCCACATCCCCAGCAGCCAGCAGCCAGTCCTGCCCAGAGGAGGATGACACCACTTGCCCTCACCTGAAGGGCCAGCTGAAGCGGTACTTGATCAGCTTGCTGAGGATTTCCTCACACTTCTGCAGCTCAAAGTTCTGGCGACGCGCTGTCCTCTTTGTCTGAAGGACCTGTCCACACAAAGGGTGTTGGTAAAAGGAGGGAACTACTACAGGCTTTGGGGTTTAGCCAACAGCCCTGAGGCCAAAGGAGCTAGTTCTTAGTACAGCCAGGACATTTCTTCCCTCTGAACATGGTGAGGGGCTGGCACTGGCTACCCAGAGGAGCTGTGGCTGCCCTATCTCTGGAAGTCTAGAAGTACAGGCTGGACAGGGCTTGGAGCAACCTAGTCTAGTGGAAAGTGTTCCTGCTCATGGCAAAGGGGTTGGAATGAGATGCATTTAGGGCCCCTTCCAAGCCAGGCTATTCTGTGATTATGACATACAGCAGCCACTTGGGTTCAGACAGCAGGCCCATTCAGGAGCTTGGTGGGAACAGCCCACAAGCTGTTGGTGAGAACTGCCCAGCTCTCCTCTGGTGGCAGGTGGCTCTTTCAAAATAAGTTCAAAGACAATATGGCCACAACAAGCAGCCAAAAAATAAATGCCAGCAAATGGAGAATTGTGAATTCCCTCTCCCTGCCTTCTCTTGAGCTTGTGGCAAGCAGCACACGAGGCAGACGGAGAAGCACTTGTGCTGCCATTCTGCCCTGGCAGAGCTGACTGTGCCACTTCAAATCCCAGGGAGCAGCTGGTGCCCCGAGCACTGAAGTCCCCATGCAGTCCTCCACTGCACAAGGTCAGTCATGTGCCCAGGAACCCAGCACAGGTCACACCCAGCATGGGGACATCCCCTCAGATGTCAGAGCACAGCTCATTGGACACCACTGCTGAGGAAAACATTGAATGACAGGAAGGCTCTACAGCAGAGGGCACTCACTATTCTGGTCCAGCTCTGGTCTCTTCCCAGGACAAATGATAAATCCTGGCAGTGTCTTCTTCTCTGAACCAGTGTGCTCTTCCAGTAAGATTCTCCCCACTGGACTATCCCTCTGTGCTGGCTGGGTTGCCTATGCTGGGCTTGATTGCCCTCCAGTGTGTAACACAGAACACAAGCCAATCCCTCAGACCTAGCATGAGCAGCAGTCAGCCAACAGACCATGAGCAAGGAGAGTGACAGGACACACCAGCACCGCTAGTGTGGGACAGATGGCTGATCTGCAAGGCATTGTGATGGCTGTGGGGCTGGAGTATCCTCATGTATCCCCTGTGGTGTGTAGCTTCCCAGAGACAGTCGCTGCAGCTTCCCCCCACCCAGCATGCACAGACTGCACTGTGCAGGAGCCTATGGTTTTGTTCTTTAAATATCAAGTGAAACCTAAACCAGCCAAATTATGTTCTGGAAGTTGGGGAGCGACCATACGGACAACAACTGTCAGAAAATGGCCAAGGCTGGAAAGCAAGGGTCCAGCATTGCTGGCATTCCCTGGCCATCCAGGACCTCCTCAGTTCCCCCACCTCTCTGCAGAGACATATGGATACTATTTAAAACCTTTTAACAAGCTGCAGGCTGCCTGCTGCTCAACAGGACAATGTGTGAAAGCGGCTGGGGAGGGATGCCTGGCATATCTGTGCTCCATCTGCAGTAGGCCCTTAAGGATATGTCCCCTTTGTTAACTCAGCCATGCCTGGGCTTCCACTAGGACTCAGGGTATTTCTCTGCGAAGGGATGGAAGGAAGCATGCCACCTGTTTGGTTTATAACTCAAGATGTGAACAGTCTCCAGGGAGCAATTTGGCTCTTACCAGCTCATCAATGTCTGCACCATTGACAGGTGCTGTGCGCTGCCGGGGTCCCCGTGCAGGGTGCAGTGTCTGCTTCTTCCTCTGGTTGCTTCCCTGCCTCGAGGAGTACATGGAGCCCTGCTTGCCCCGAGCTGCCTTCCTGGGCCTCACTGAAACAGATAAGCCACGGGCTTAGAGGCCTGAGTGCATCTGGGTGCGGACCCACCAGCCCTTTGCCTCCCACACCAGGCTGAGCCTCACTCAAGCTGGTGAGCCCAGGGACCACCTGCATGTCAGCTGCCCTCTCACACCTTCTCCAGAAGGGATTGTGGGTCATCACCTCCTGCACGAAGAGGCCATGGCTAGTAACAGCTTGCTGCTACAGGGTACTCACACACAGCAGATCCTCAAGCTCCGAGGGAGACCTGGGAGCTCCTGGATCATCCACTGCAGGTCACAGCAAACCCCTCTGCCTGCAGCACCAAGAGACCCCAACATATTAAGGCTTGAGGGAGAGACAACGAAGCAATGCAAGGACAGATAGTTGTCTCACACAGCACTACAACATACCCTCTGAAAGCACTGGGAGCAGAACCCTGGAGTTTCTTTAATTTCCTGCTGCTCCTTGGTTTTGGGGACGGGTGCTTTTCCAAGTGGCCCACACAATGGGATAAGCCAGCTGGCAAGCCCCTCTGAGAAGGGAACTGTCTGCAGGGGCAGTGTCTAATTACCACAGCTGGGAGCTGCTCCACACGCTACAAGGGGGAAACAATGGGATTTTATTCCCCCAGAATAAAATCTGCCTTTCCGTAGGATGTAATGTGGGGCTCCCACATTATATCCTACAGAAAGGCACTTGCCTGTGTGAGTCTGCCTCTCAGAGCTCCACCATTGGTGGCAATGCAAGCATGCTGACGCACTCCCTTGTCTTAAGTTTCTCCCATGACCCTCTGTACAAGGAGAATGTGTCTGCCTTCCCATGTCAAACCCCTTCCACCTGATCCCAAGTCCTTGAGCAAGCTGTATCCAGCACACTGGATACCTCAGCTGCAGCCTCTGATCCAGCCCTGTCCCATAAATCATCATACTGGGCCTCCCATGCTGGGTGTGGGGTGGGGCCACAGGACGTCTGTCCGCCTGCTGTCACTCCGCTTGTGTGTCAAGCGTGCAGCACGTGCTAAATGTCTGACAATCCAACATTCTAGGTTAGATCCCTGAGGATAAACGCCATGAGGATCAATGTGACTTCTCTATTAAAACAAAAGTTTTCCACAGTGACCTTTCCATGTTAATGCTCTCTAAAGCCAGGGGTTGCATTTAGCACTTTATTTTTAGGGACTGTAACCCTCTTTTGCTATTGTTTGGAAAGCTTGGCTCATCTGCCTTGGCCGTGTAACACAGGCTGAACACACTCCAAGTGTGGACATGGATACACTGCAGGACAACAAGCAGTGTGCATAGCCGTGGTATCAGTGAGCCTCCCTGAAACCAGAATAAAGTAAGGGAATCAAGGCTCAAGCCTGGATGGAAACCCTCAAAAGAACATGGGATAATCTTCTGAGTCCCAGTCTCTGGATTCCATCAGCTCTGTTTAAGACAACGTGCAGTTAATGTTATGTCAGTCAAGGACAGTTTGACGGAAAGCAAATGCTGGCAGTGTGCCACTCCTAGACTGAGCTTTTCAGTGCAGCAAGTTGCCCAACTGAGACTGAATCAAATTCCCCTAAAACCAAAGTGGATACACATACTAAATACATTTGGTGAAGAAGCAGACATTGAGGAGTCTAGAAAACAAGTCTTTTATTCCTCACAGTTGCCCAGGAATGCTCCAGTTATGCATCCCAAGTGGTCTCTGTACACAATCAAAGTGTGCTGGTGCTCCAGGCCACACTACACCTGGAGTACTGTGTCTTCCCACTGGAATAAAGAGAGGAAGTCCTAGTCCTTCTACTTCAAAATGCATCCTTGCCAAATCACTAGAAGTCCTGCACTCAAAGGGTTATGAATTGGTGAGAAAAAAGAAAGGAGAGGGAGCTGTGGTGAGAGCTGCCATAAATATTTAAACAACTTCCAGTGTACAACAAATCCTGTAGGCGCAGAGACTGCCAACCCCAGGAACTGCTGATGCTGCCACTGCTCTTTGGGTTCTGCTGACCACCCTACCCCACTGCAGTCTCTACTAATCCCTCTCAACCCTCAGAACAGTGTCATCAGTGTCCCCATGGAGTGACTGGGCAGTGAGCAGTTTCAATCTTTGCTAGTGCTGACCCCATCACAAATGGCCAAGGGTTTTCTCCAGCTCCCCATGTAACCACAGCACAGCCAAAGCCTTTCCCTGTGACATCTCCCAGGCTTATAGCTGCTTTGCATGAGGAAAAGCACAAGTCCCAAAGAGGATCAGATATTGAAGGCAGGAGGGTTACTATTTTCTGTTATTTCCCTACATGGTCAAAGCCTTACATTTTAGTCCAGCAACTTCATAGTCTTCTTCCTCCTCCTCTTCCTCCTCAGCATCTGGTTCATCAGAAGCTTCCTCACCTTCTTCACCTTCATCTTCAGCAGAATCCTCTGCATAGTTCCTAGAACAAGGCAGGTATATGTGTTTGTGGTACAGAGCCTGGGCATCACTGGCCCCAGGGGCCCTGATATTATTTGGGCTGTACAATAAACACCAGGCTCAGCCCAAAGTAGTTTGCTGTATTCCCAAGTATCAAGTTATAGCTACAGCTCAAAGGCCACTTCCCCAGCTAAATATATGGGCTGAAAATTCCCAACAGCTGAACCTGGGTATTTTTTTGTGTTCTAGGCACCATAACCACTGGACAGGGGATTTTAAGACTATGATTGCTGTGTAATTATACTCCTCCCTAAGAGGATGATTTGCTATTTGCCCAGGTCTGCAGGCCCAGCCTAAAGAGTTTCAACAGGGGTGCTTTTTCCTGCTGGAATATTTTCCCTATACTGCAGGAAACAGATTGGTGAACAGAATGTCAGGCTCCTCACATGCTGAAGTCAGAAGCCACGCAGACTTCCTGCCCAGCATATTCTGGCTTCTCACCTGTGTCTGCTCAATTGCTCATAGGACCATAGCAGGGACACCTCTCACCGCCCTAGGTTGCTCCAAGCTCCATCACTGCCAGGGATGGGGCAGTCACAGCTTCTTCGGGCAATCTGTGCCAGGGCTTCATCATCCTCACGGGAAAGAATCTCTTCCCAATGTCCAATTTAACCCTGCCTTCTGTCAAGGAAGCCATTCCCCCTCATAAATAGTCTCTCTGCATCTTTTTTGTGGGCTCCCTGCAGGTACTAGAAGGCTGCAATTAGGACACAACAAAGCCTTCTCTTTTCCAGGCTCACAATTCTCTCAACCTTCCTTCATTGCAGAGGTGGCTCCATCCCTCATATCAACTAGGTGGCCTCCTCTGGACTTGCTCCAACAGGTCAATGTCCTTCCTGTGCTGGGGATCCCTGAGCTACAGGCAGCACTGCAGGTGGGGCCCCATTCAGACCATTAAAAATGAGCATGCACAGGCAAAAGTGGACACAGGCAAAGCTGTTGTGGAAGTCTAAACGCCCTGCAGAAAGAGGATCTTGAGCAATAAAAGGAATAAAACTTCCAAAGCACAGAGGGTAAAAGATCTGCCAGGCTGACATTCTTTTCCTATCTCAGCCAGGAAGACAAGAGCAGAAAGCAGATAACAAGACAGGTGTTCCCCAGATAACAGGACAGGTGTTCCCTGATGGCTCTAGGCCAGGAGCTGAGCAGCTTGCAGGTAACTCTGCCACATCAAAGTAACTATGAACTCAGGCCACAACAGCTGTCTTTAAGCCCTGTCAAGCCTGAGGAACTCTTAAATGGTGTCCAGGGAGTAAATAATACTTTTAAGGCCATACACCACCTGCACGGTACTCGCTGGCACACCTCTGTTGTGCTGCTGCTCTGTCAGGGAGGATCTGCTGACTGCTTCTGCATCCTCAAATCATGTTCCCTTTGTCACATTGTAAGATGCTCCTGGTCTTGCCAAGATTATCAGGTACAGAAAACCATTAGAATGGCATTTTGTAGTCTGACTTGTCGTAGCAGAGTAGAGATTGAGCTGCAGCCTGGAGTAATGTCTGCTCTAGCTTACAAGAACACTCTAGTAACCCAGCCCAGAGACCCAAAGAACTGCAGCCATCAACTACATGAAGAAACAACCCAATCAGCTGCTCAAAGAAAGTAACAATCCTTAGTGCAGCTAATTTTGGTGGTTGTTTTGCATGTTTTCATTTCCAAACCCAAGTTATTTATTAAAACTCATGAACTTGTAAGGTACCAGTACAACACAGGTATGCTAAACTTACATTGGGAAAAAAATGCTTTTCTTCTGTTCCAGTGTTGTTTTAACTGGGTGATTTCAAACCTTTTAAAGGGGCTTTACTCCAAGCTCATTCGGGTCTTGCGAAAAGAGGTCCAGGACTGTGCCATGACAAGGCTACAGGCAGGAAGGTCACTCACCTGCCTCGTGAGCTGCGCCGGGCTGTCGAAGGCTGGCATGCCGGGCACTGCCATTCCCCATCTGGGATCTCATAGAGTGCTGGCCGCAGGCAGAACAGGTGGAAGGCCTTGTTGCACTCATCACACAGGATCAGCTTGTCATCCTCACCTAGGAAAGTGCAGCTCACTTGTAACAAGGCCACAGCCTCACTAAACTCGAGAGGCATAAGCTGCTGCACTGCTGGAGGGCAGGACTAAGCAAGAGAAAGATGCGGTCTCCTCTGAGGGGAGGGACCTTTTCTCTAATGGCCTTCCTTGGGGATCCTTCTTTCTGTTCTACCACTATAGTTATGAAGAGCAGCATTTAAAAACAAACAAAACCAACGCGAAGTCTCTCACTCTGCAAAGATTTCACTGTAAGCAAAGAGAGAAACCTGCCACAGAGGTTCCATCCAGACAAACATGGGGAAAGAGAAGTTTGCTGCCAACAGGGTCCCAGACTTGTAAGCTAAAAATGGAGCTATTCTTGTTCTACATTCAGTCTGGTTACCCTACATGGTATCTTCTTTTTACTCAGGATAACAAGGCTACACTAAAAATCAGTATGCAGCAGGACTAGTCTCTCTCTGTGCTTCCCATTGCTGAAGGGAAACAGGGAAAGCTTGCTTTCTTGAGCCAGCCTTCTTTTACTCTAGTGGAAAAAGAAAGTGCAGAGGGCTTGCCAGCTTGTCTTTCTCTAACATCTCAGTTCTTAATTTCTGTGAAACTACTGTGTTACTCTCAGGTGAGCCTCCCCCTTACTTTTGCCTAGAAACTCCTCTCAAGAGCAGGTAGGATAGTTTTGGCACTGGTTTGGAATACCCCTGAAGTTCTGCAGTGAAAGCAGATTTTGCATCAGTTCAGCCCTTATTTCTCTGAAGGGATGCATGGCAAAGCCTTGTGGTAAACAAAAGCTGCCCAGCAGTCCCCCGAGCTCTGCCTGCCCTCATTTGCCACTACAGTTTCAGCAAATACAGAAGTGGTAAAGCAGAATGTGCCACCAGGCTCTTTCCTCCAGGCACCCATCCAACAGGAGAGGTTATGGCAGAACAAATACAAGCACCCCATCTCTGCTGACACCCCTTCTACTTCATCCACCACCTGGAAGACTCTAAAGCCCTTCATTCTGCAGTGCAGAGAGAAAGTATGCCCTCGTCACCTGTTCGGTGATCTCCCCAGCTCCTTGAGCAGTTCTGCTCCCACTTAGGCCTCAGAGCAGCAACATCCTACCTCGCTTTTCCCATTACAATCTTTCCAACCTCTCCTTGCTTGCTCTTTTTCTAAAAGACAGAATAAACTGACAAAGCTCAGAAACACAAAGACCATTCCAAAAATGAAACTAGGGAATGGCCAGTTGAACAAGTGTTCCCAGAAGGATTTGTAGATGACTTTTGTCTAAGTACCCTAAATATCCAGGGGATAGCAACTCTGCAATACTGTGTACTGGTTACGTAAGAATGGTTTACTGGAGTCAGGGTCAAATACTTCTGAGAGATCAATGCTGCTTACTGTAAATCCTGACATTCAGAACTTAAATTACAGCCACATTCAGAGTGACAGACTACAAGGACACATTGCCTAAGCAGAGCAGAGAGGTGACAGCATCCAATTGTTGCACAGACAGGAATTCCATAGGGCAGGAACGTGTACCTTTCTTGCGACACACTTTGCATCTGGCATTCTCTGCTGACATATCCCACTTGATACAGGCATCCAGCATCCCCAGCAGTACATGCATACGGGAGAAGGTCTGGGCCTCACGGATTGCTGTCTTCCATTTCTCCGTGGCTGAAGCAACCTGCAGACAGACCTTAACAGCTTAAAACAATGCACAGACACAGCTCCTTTCAGTCTAAAGATGTTTTTATATCCCTTAGCTGGGACCCTTCATAACCAAAGCTCAATTCTGGTATTTCTTTCCTTCTGTGTCACCTCAGCAGTCCTGGTTGTGGTTTATCCATATCCAGTCTCTCTGGATCAGACAGTTTGTTCACAAAGTCGACCGTTTTGCATTTCACAGTCAGGCTGAATCAACCTACATCAACTCCACTAAATTCTTGCTCTGAAGGTCTAGCCCAATTAATCAGTAGGCTAAGAATATAAAAGGCAGAAATCTAGCACTGTAAAATGTGGGATGAAAGCTGTGGAACAGCTGGCAATTACAGTGGAAGCAGGATTGAAGTGGCCTGTGCTGCCCTCCAGTGGGTACCACATAGGCACCAGGACCTCAGCAACACCCTCGTGGTCCCTGAGCTGCTCAGGTGGCAGAGGGGACCCTGTGCCACCAGCTATAATTACACTGCACAGGCATTTGGACCCTCAAATATGAAACCAGCTGCTTCCCCAAGATAGGATGGCCTCAGTTTATCTGAAATCTCAGAAACTGAAAATGAGGATGACAGCATCAAAAATGTCCAGGGCACCAGGGCAGCTGCCAGGGTCTGCATGGAGCAAGGTCAATGGAAAACCATACATCCAGCTCAGGAGGTTTGAAAATATGATTTTGATAAACTGGAAATGCAGCAGGACAGAAGTTATGCAGAGCCATGTCCCTCTCCAATGGTAATCCTGGTGCTCTGCAACAATGAGGTGACAGCCCAGTCATGACAGAGACATAACAGGCCTCAAGTTAAATTTCTTCTACCCCAGGAGAATGAAAAAACAAACAGTGAAGTGTCAGATGGGAAAATCTAAACTCTGCAGCTGACAGCAATTTGTGAGCCAAACAAAACCCAGGAGTTTTGCAGAGTTGCACATTCTCCTCTTACTGAATTTGAGGAAGCACAGCATATATTAGATGCTCGGAAAAGACACAAACTGCCCTGAAATGCCAACATCCCTACTGTTGTTGCTGGTGTGGACCCTGGAGAACCACTGGAGACAAACAGAAAGCTGCCCAGCCCACTGTGGAGGTTACCCAGCTCTGTACTCTTTCTTTGCAGAACATTGTTGAGGTGCTTCGCATACTGTGTAATTGATTTTCCAAGGAATTGTTCCATGGGTTTTGCTGTTAACATACTGGGTAACTGTTGGGCCAAGATAAATCTGCAAAAGCTGTTGGCAAGTTCTGCTGAGATTTTTCTCCCCAGGTCTCTGGAATTTAACGGATTTCTAGCCTTGCTTCCCAAGCATCAGGTGACTGGCATCAGTACCAAGGGAGTTCCATCTTGCCAACAAGGCAAAATGGGAGACTGGAAGAAGTTACTGAAATCCCCTTCTGACTGGACAGGAACAACCTAGCAGGGAAAACAAAACAAAAAGCAACCCCCAAAATAAAAGGAGAAGTCCTCAGTCACGTCAACCTCAGAGTGACAGAAAACACTTATTTGGTAGGCAAGCCTCCGAACACAAAGGCTCTCACCTAACACCCTGAGCTGAAACCCCTTGGAAAAGCTAAAACTGGAATTGCTTGGTTTTGAAGCTGCTCTTTGAGGGAGCAGCTAATTCTCCCCTTGCACAGATAACCGAACGTGGGTCACAAGTGTGGTAACCCACCCACGTTCTTCACTCTGCTCATGCTGTTGTGATGCAATGTCACGCTGCAAAGAAGTCACATATTCCCTGTCTTGTTCTGGGACAGTCCAGCTTGCTACTGCCACTGGAAATGAGAATGTTTGCATCAACAGAGGCACCAGCCTGATTTTCAGGAGCAGCCACAAGCCAAGGCCTCAGTGCAATCCTTTGCCACTCAACAGTGTGAGGTCCAGCAATGCAGCTGAGCCAGCAGGAACCCTTAGTGCAGACAATTATGTCAGCAAGCAGGTGGCTGTTAAGCCATAACTTGCTTCTCACAGGGAAACTGAGACATACTCATACCACAGGGCTGCAATTATTCCTCTACAGTCTGGAAGTATATTGAGTGTGTTTTTCCCATGTGGCTATGCTGTATTTTACCTGCTATGTGCTCTCAGTGCAGTTCTGGCTCAAAAGGCTTCATAATTCTTGGCCTATGCAGGAGATTTTTCTTCAGAACAGTCAGGGATTTTCATCAGATAACTGTACCTAAGAACTAGGCTGCTCTTTCAAGATAATCTGTAAAGTTTTTTTGCTTTGATAAAAAGAAAGCTTATTCCAAATAAACTGAGGTTAAAAAAACCTGCCAAATCAAACAAACCAAGGAACAACCCCCAAAAAGTTGAACATTGCTTGTACCACCACAAAGATCTAGAAAAGTCTGAATGAGATAGTAAGCACCACACTGCATAAATAAATGCTCCAGAGAGATTGACATCACACTAAAGCCAGTGCTTGGGGGAGGGAGTCCTGCACAATCACACATTAGGACTGTGTTGCAGTAAATCTGATGCTACCCTGAGTGTGCCCTACAGATATAGCCCTCATTGTTACAGCTCTAAGGCAGACAGGAGTAAGGCACAATACAGTGCTGCTGCAGAAACAGGAAATGTGCTGAACCAAGCCTTTTCTGCCTCAGACCTCACCAATTTTTACAGCACTCCATTCTGCTGAGAGCTTTCAGGATATAGCATCCTTTCATTACCCTTGCACTTAGGAGGGAAGATTCAAAATTAGCAGAGTTTAAATACTTCAGGACAACTGAGGAATGTGAAAATTTCTAGTGTCTATCCAAATTAACCCGCTAACACAGCAATGGTACAGCTTAGCAAAGACTTGATGTTCAAACAAGGGTTCAGCATATAATGACAGGAGCTTTAAAAAAACACCACAGATCCACACCAATAAAACTACTCCCAGCATCAGTCATAGATTCCCAGAAGGGTTTGTGTTGGAAAGGACTTTAAGGATCATCTTGTCCCAACACCCTGTCATAGGCAAGAACACCTACCACTATATTAGGTTGCTCCAAGCCCCATCCAACCTGGCCTGGAACACTTCCAGGGATGGGGCAGCCACAGCTCCTCTGGGAAACCTGTACCAAGGCCTCACCACTCTTACATGGAAGAATTTCTTCCCAATATCCACTCTTAACTCCATTCTGCATCAGTGTGAAGTTATTACCCCTTGTCCTGTCACTACTACATGCTCTTGTAAATAAGTTTTTCTCCACCTTTCTTTGCCTGCTCCCTTCAGGTAAACACAGGTGAAGAAATACTATTTCTTTTTTTATGTTGGGACTTTCAAGTACTTCTGCTGATCCAATTCTGATATCATTGCCTCTTCTGAAGTCAGTGATCAGTCAGGGCAGACCTGAGGGCAGTGGACCAAGTCCTGTCACAGGACATTAACGTCCTGTTCAACTTAGGGCATAGAAACTACCCCTGAACACAAGTACCCCTGTTAAGGTGAAACACTGCTGCAGCACAAGCGCCTGCAGTACCATTCCCAACCCTCTACAGCTCATCTCCACCCCTTTTAATAGGAGGGATATGTACTTAGACCCACAATATCACTTTTCTCCTGGAGGAACATGCAGCTTGTTTGCCCAGACATCTCCCTAAGTGCCTCCACACATCCAACAACTTGTATCTCCCTTTGCCTAACGTGGTATTTACCCAGTTCTCACTCCCTTGCAGTCACCAGAACCTCAACATGTCTCTCCTTCTCTTTGTGGACCAAAGCACCATCAGTCCTTTCTGACAGGTACAACTCCTATTAAGATCTATGAAAATGCTCCATAATGTACTTCTATTTAAGCAGAACTGCATGGAAGGAACTTGACCCATTTCCTATTCACAGACAGAAAATTAAGTAACTCCTCACTGTTATTTTTAACTGTACATTTACTCCTCAAAATAAACAGGGAACACCTGGCCCCATAAACACCAAACATACTCAACTACAAATCTGAAATGGGAGGAAGTTGCTCAAGATTTAATATCCCATGAAATATACTGCTACTGCTCAAAGAGTTCTACTGCAAGACCAAAACAGAGCCCTGAGGTAAACAATACCTTGGCTTCTTCTGCCATTTTCTTGTCTTCATCTATCTCCTCAGCCTTGGTAATGTAATCCTCTCCCTGGTGTTTCCTTCTCTTCTGCTTAGGAGCCATGAAACCTTGCAGAAACTTCTTAACAATACCAGCCTGGAGTGCAATCACACACTCTCCAAAATCCTTTAGGCTTTCCAGCGAGTACACCTGTTGGGAAGAGCATATGACCCCTTAACAACTGGGTATTACTCTCTCTGCTGCTTGAAAGTGGGTCTGCAAATGGACACCTGTGGTACCTAATGCAGTGAGGTTACCTGCCACACCTGGTTATGGAATCAGCATATTGCTGCTGTCTCAACAAGACATGCTGGCTTTGATATAGAAGATAAAAAATCAGCTACGGAGTTCTGCTCCATAAAGAAGTCTTTCTTTAAGAATATGGATTATTTATAAATATTCAGAAAGAATATGGAAACAGGACAACTGAACTTGACACTCAGCTCCAACATTATGACCCACCTACACCTCAAGCCACCAGCTGTGTAATCTTGAAATAATTGTTTAAAGGACAAGTAAGAAAACTGACTTCCTGCTCCTCCTGTCTGATGAGACCAAAAGACAAGACCTTCCACAGAAAATATCATCTCACACTTGTCTTGTTCAGTATTTTGCCCTTTCACTCACTTTTGCTTCATATTCTGGTGTCACATCAACATATCCCAGGCCTCCCTTCTGCAGCCGCGTTGCAACCTCAATCAGATCACTCCGGAGATAGTTCAGCAGTTCCTGGTTGCCATCACAAGATTTGAGTCCCAAGTTCTGTTTCCGAGCCAAATGGATGGAATGTGTGATGTCCTGATACCTGGAAAATCAAACCCAAACACTGAGTACAGGCAGAGCACTGCCTTGGGAGCTGGCCAGGCTCTGGGACAATGGTCTGCATTGAGAGCTATGAGCTCTACCAGTGCAGAACGTTCTTTGAAAGACACATGAAAGCACATGGCAGTTCTGGCTCAGATCAACCAGCACTGTCTTTGCTTCTGGATTCAAGGAGCAATTTAAAGATTGACAGAACTTCCTCACTGTTCAGAGTGTTATTTAACAAGAATCTGCCCAAAAAACCAGCAATTACTCAACCTGAATGTTCTCCCCTCTTCAGCAAAGGAATAATTAAACCCCAGCCTGGGATGCTGCCCCAGGAATAGCAAGGCTTCCTGTGCCAAGGACACGCTCTGACTTGGAGAAGGCACACGCAGAAAGACAAAGAGTAGGCTCACTTTTTCTCCAAGCGCTCCTTGAGCTGGCTCTCCCTTACTCCTTGGGGGTGCAGGCAATCCAGCAGTTCATCTAAATCCTTCTGACTGTCACAGAGAAACCTGAAAGATAGAAAAATGCACCTACATCACATAGGGCATCTCTGTGACAATACAATTTCTTCTAAATAGTTCCCAAAGATCAACAGGTAGGGATAAGAGGTAACCTATATCCTGACCCCATGGAGCAAGGTGAAACACTTCCAGGAATGCTGGTAGAAGAATTCTGACTCAGGCTGGCTTCATTTCAAGGTCCCCAAATGCAGCCAATTCCAGGGTAAGAAAAACAGAATCAAAATAAACACAAAAAATGGTTTATAGATGTATTTTACCTATTAAGCTTATTAAAATGTTGGCATTTGAATTTAGTTGTCTACTCCAGGGATTCCATCCACTACTTTGCAGATCGTTTAAGTGATCTGAATTCGTGTATTAGATGTATTAGAAAAAGACTAACACATTACCACACTGACAGCATGGCAATTTAATAGTATTTTCTTTCATTAACCAGAAGTTCCCAGATTAAAAAGGGGATCCCACAACTGCTGCTGCTGGAGCTGTGTGCCTGTGCAGGCTCTGTCTTTGCAAGTGCACAAGTCCTCCTCTCTAAGTCCGCCCAAATGTGAAAGCTCAAGTGCAGAATCTGAAAACCACATTGATCAGCTTGAAACCTTCGTGCTCAGGAATCCTCGAGGACAGCAATGGCTATCAGCAGTTAGTCCAATCTAAAAAGGGAATACTTTTACAGAGCTCTCTAAATCAGATATTCTTTCTGCAATTCCAGAGTACAATCACGTTTGCATGCTGGGTTGTATTTAAATGAGTTTTAAGACGGTCTGAAATTCTGCGCTTTCCTTCTTTTTTTTCCAATTCTATTCCAGGAAACCATGGGGCCTCTTCATCTGATGGGATGCAGATTCAACTCAAACTTCAGAGGTTGTTTACAGAAAATATGACTAATTCCCTATCTTCTATAAGAGGACTGCTCATTACAAGAGGGAAGACAGGAAATAGGAGAGTCAACCTTATTTGGAAACAACTGCAAAGGACCGCTCTGTGGTCCTTACCAGAAGATTCCAGATCTAATCTTTCTTCCTGGGCACAAGCTCAGATGAGCCAAGCAACAACTAGAGAAAGATATTGTTGTGGCTCCTCTTGGAATACCAGTATCCACAATGCTTATTTTTCTGACTGAAATACTTATTAAATACCATATCTGAAAATAATTCATAATTCTAGTATGGTCCTACTAGGGCAATGGACTCACAATTTACATTCAGCTAGGAAATTTATTACTCTAACAGAACATAGGACTGATGGTTCAATAACAGAAGAAGGATGTTTTTTAGCTCATCATATGCTTCAATACATCTGACCCTGTGGAGCATCTTCACTCTGCACTGTGAGATCAAAACCTCTGGGCACCACTACTCTCTGCATCTCTCCTTGTGAAACAGGACAGAGCAGCTTCTGATATCCTCCACCCATTAGAATCTGTCACCACCTGGGAATGGTGCAAATCACACTCCAAACCATCTGCCCTACAGATATCCAGCACATGAGTATTTCCCAGACACCTTGACATGGGTTGCCCAGGTCGTGATAAAAAAAAAATCTGACGTTGCTGGTGATACACCATGGAATCCAGCTAGAAAAATATCCAAGATGACCATGCCTGAGCTTTTCCTGCTTTCTCCCATGGAGACAAATCAAAGGGAGGAACTCACTGCACTGTTTTGTCACACTGCAAAAAGGAAAGGGCACTGGAAACAGTCGTCATGTAGGGTTTCTATTCTCCAGTATTTTGGGGGAAGACAACACAGACTGCTGGGCAGCTGCAGAATGCAGCTCCCACCTTTTTAAGAAAGCCAGAGTTAAACCCTGGTACAACTTTGTTCCTGCTGAAAAGGACATGGGACAGGGAAGGAAGAACACCTGCAACAATACTTAAATCTTTCCCATTCACCCTGAGAGTAAGAACTGGGATTTCTCGGTCAGGGAACTGATCCACTTAAGCCTGAACCTAAGTCTGATCTGCCAAATACAAACACGTCAGAGACATCATGTTAATTTGATTAGTGACCTCTTGCTGCACTATGCAACCACAGCTCCTGCTTCCCAAACTAGCTCCAGGCACTCCCTACCTGTAGGAACTACCTGCACATCCAACTGGATGGAGCTCAACAATCTCCAGGCTGGGAGCATGGACATCGTAAGAAAGACAGGGCTGGCATTTTAAATGGGGAAGGCAAAAGCGAGTCTTGCAGAGAGGGATGGTAACGCAGTAGGTGCCCTTCATGTGGCCTGGCACAGGTTAATCACACGCTCCAGAGGGATGGGAAAGATCCCTTTTGGAAAGTCAAGACCAGGTGGGGGTATTCAAACTGATCTACAAGGGGGAAATCCTGACTTGTGTAAGGGCTTCCTGCATTCCTAGAGAAAGCCTAGAATCTCTCCTGACATTTCTAGCAGCACAAGCCAACAGATTAGTCAGCAACCAGAACAGAACGGACAAAAGGCACAAGCATCAAATCAAAAGGAGCTCCCAGTATTCACTCAGGCTGAATATTCCTACCTGTTCTCAAGCAAAGGACACAGAAAGCTCTAAAACTTAAGACTAAGGAACAATGAAATTGAGAGGACAACATCTAGAGGAGCCCAGGACCAGTACCTGCTCTGGAGGGTTGGTGGAAACAGGGGAAACTCCATCAGTAGAGAATACGCGTGAGAATGGAGTCTGTCAGCACCCACTCACGGTTAACTCAAATTGTCTGCTGAGGGGACCCGCCATACCATGCTGAATTCCTAACAGATGAAGAACAACGGCAGTTACTCTGCAGAGATGCCACTGTTTCCAAAATTCAATTCCTTTCTGACCAGGATGAGCAAGAAATCTCCTGCACCAATAGCTAATGCATCTGCTAATAGCCTGTGCCAAGGCGTTGATTGCCCCATGGTTCTCGCAGGAAAGATCAGGAAGTACACAGCTCACAAGCACTACGGTATGGACAGAGACTTCTTCAGTGCCTATGTGCCCAGAACAAAGAGATTTTTTAATAAGGATCAACATCTGTGCAAATGCAGCACAAGGTGAAGAGAGGGAATGGTCCATCTGTCTGGAGAAGACAGAAGTAACCAAGTGTTTATGATGCTGCACTTTCAGGACAGAACACTAGACCCTCTTCTTTTTGGGGACAAAGTATTGACAGCAGAACCACTTCCACAAGATATTGTTTGTCTAACTCTTGAAAGAAATATAAATCTATTTCTCCCTTTATCAGTGTCCTACCAGCTCCCATTCTCAAGGGGAAAAGAGGCAGGACTGAGAAATAATACTATTCAGAGTTAATTTGGTGCTTAATTTCAAAGTCTCATCACTCTAAAGTATAAAAGCGTAAAGCTAAAGATGTTCTATATGCACCGTGAGGCTACTCAATCCCATGTCCCACATACCACTAAGGAAAAGAGACAAACAGCAGAACTTGAAGCAGAACACAAAGAAATCAAACTTTCTATGCACATACCAAAATTATGAGCAATAGCTGAACAAGTCCTTGTATCCAAACAACAGGACACACAGATATCCAAGGACGGCAGTGTGGCCTTGGGGCTCCTCATGGTGTCCAAAGACAATGTGCAAAAAGCAGCCAAGGAGGAGATGCTTCCACAACCATTTATGCTCAGAGCAGTCCTTGAGATCAATGGTAACAGCCCCAAAAGAAAATACAGAAATAGGAATATGGATTTCCTCAGAGGGAAGTTCTAGTTCCTGGCTATCCCCTGAAGTAACAGCTCCCAGTCTGTCACTTGGCTTTCTGTAGATGCTTATATGCAAGTGGTGGCAGGTGTCAGACAGGTACTTAGCAGACAGACACTAAGGAATTCCAGTTCTTTAAGGAAAAACCTTCAGCTGAGAGACCTTATTGCTTAGCTGCAGGCATGGCTTTGGGTGCCCTATCAGTCAGGGAGAGGCAGCCAGCACAGCATTCAACTAGAAGGGGTTATGTGTCCTTTGAGAAGCTGCCTCTGTGCCCCTGCTCAAGGCCCACAGTTGGCTCAGCTCTTCCACCTGCACTGCTACCTCTCCCCTGGCAGAACAGTGCACATAGGCACAAGATCCTTATAAAAAAACAGCAAGTACTGTCACTATCAGCACTTAAAAGTCCTTCCTAGCAGGGACAACAAAAGACAGAAATTAAGGACACTGTAGCATAACAGCCAGGCCAAAAAAACCTCCATGCAGCTCAGTGTCTGATGACTGAATGGAAAAAAGGTAGAGCAGGTATGCAGTCACAGTTCTTCAACCTACCCCTCCAGACTCCAGCATCGGCTGGTTTGAGGACTCCTCTCTGTGCCAGGACAATTACCTTTGTGCTTCCTACTCCTCAATGAACTCCTCTTTCAGCAATTTGTCCACTGGTGCTTTGAACAGGTGCAATTCACAGATCCACAGCAGTTGGTAGCAGCCAGTTGTGTACCTCAGCTGCAGCACTTTCCCCTCTATTTCAAAACAGCCATTTGCTAGTTTTATTTCCTGATCCCTTTTTCCTCTATCAAAGAAAACCTCTTTAGGAGACTTCCCCAGTTTCTTCCAGCATTACTCTCCATCTCCCTGCTGAACATACAAGTTTAGTTTATTTCCATAATTAACTTAGCATTTCTTAGCCAATTATTCTCTCATGCAAAGAGCTTCCCTCTTCTCTGAAGGCAGACCCTGTAACAACAGATTTTGTGAAGTAGGATTGTTCCCCAAGGGGAAAAGAAAATTGTTTTGCCCTTAGTCTGTACTTCACTTTATCATTTTATTTCTTTCACTGAGATTCATCATAGGTTTTAAGTAGGTTTTCTTGCTTTTAACAGCTTCCTTATCCTGATGTGAACTCAAAATGTTTTGTTATTGCTGCTACAGTTTTGTTTCCAAGTTCCTTAGCCTTTCTTTTTTCCAAAGGTAAGAGGCAGCACTTACTCTGACCATTTAGTATGGAAACTCTAAGGCAAGTCTTTTTGGAACTGTTTTGGGCTTCTGGCTGCCACTTTAAGCTTTTTTATAAAGAAGCTTCTTAATTCTTTTTGTTGCTTTCTTTTATAAAAGGAGAATACTGTCCATTATGGTCACTCCATACAAAGCAGCTCTTAGTGACAGAATATAATTCAACACTGAGTGTGTCCAGGACCTGGTTGCAAGAGCTGCTCCTCCCAGGCTGTGACTGGTTACTCCATACAGCACTCCTGTCTCTGTCATCACACTGATCGCCCTTCTGAATGTTATTGGGAGTTGCCAACCTGAATGAGCACATCAAATACTGTGCTTTTTCAAGTTCAGCCTGGAGTCCAAGTTGAAGGAATTCTGTGTTAATTAACTCATCCATTTTGGCTCTATGCCGCCCTCAAGTGTTAGCAATATGCTCTCTAATTTCAAGCTACCGTTTTCCTTACGGAATCGGTCCTCCTAGAACACACTTTGCCATCTCTGCTCAATAAAGATCCATTGTTAGAGGAGGCAGTTATGAAAATCAGAGGATTTTCCTGTGGATTACACTCCCTGTGCAGGATCCATTCTCTAGGAAAGCCCAATTGCCTAAATTTTGGCAAGATGTGCAAAGGCCCAGACTGGTAACAGTGGGGATTTGTCATGGCAGGAGGGAGCAGTGAATGAAAGCACAGGAATTCTGTGATATCCTATGACCTGCTGCTGTGACAGAGCAATACCAAGAGTCAGCACATAGTGCTGATGATTCAGATAAATCAAGACACCCACAATTTCAGCCTCTTTTACAGTTCCTGGTGGGGGAGCAGGTACATGTTTAGTAAAGTAGTTCTGACCGGCAACTATTCTTTGGAGATGAGTTGAACTCTATTTATCAAAGATCAAGCAACCCCACTCAATGTGTCAGCAGTGGAACTCTGCAGGACAGACACCACATACTTTGTGACAGTTATCCTCAGGGTTATCTGAAAAATACACAGTGCTCCACAGCAGTTAACAGGTAAAGCTTAGCCAGGGTTTTCTGGCATGGGGACACTGATGAGCACTCCTTACTAGACAGAGCAACATCCGACACAGGAGAATTTCTTTAAGGACACTGATGGGGCCAATTACTGGAGCAGGTTACAATCAAACATGCTCAAAGGTAGATTTGATTCACTCAGAAGACCCTGCTTGGCACTGGGAAGCATTAAAGGGATAACAGGCTGTCAACATGGAAGAATAAAATATTTGAAAAGCAATACATCAAAGAAGCATTTTAATAGCTTCATTTATACTGGCTTTGTATGATTGATGACATTGAATGATGGTTCCACTGGCTCTTGGACTAGCTGCCCTGTTAGCAGGGTGGTAACAGTATCAGCAACCGAGGCCTGGGGAGCAGCTGAACCAACCCAACTGCGCAGCACTAAAAGAGGAACAGGTAGCAGGGTTTAGCAGAAGAAATCTGTCTAGACTCCTTGACCTCTCCACTTTGAATACTTTGCAGCCACGAAAGTGTGTGTTACCATAAGTTCTGGCCCTGCTTGGGAGTGGTGGTCTCAGCAGGCAGGTCTATGGTGGGCATGGAGCGGTGCAGCTTGTTCCCTCGGCCGTCACTGCCTGTGCTCTTCCGCTTCTCTGCAAAAGAAAAGCACAGGCTCAGGTAGATTCCTGAGCAGCATTCTTACTATTCCAAATACATAAAACTAGTTTCACTTTTTAGCTGTATACTGACAAAGCACTTTGAAAAACAAAGGAGGTATAAGCAGCATGAATTTTTATTTCTGAGCATCTCAGACAACACTCTGAAATGAATTTAAATCTTTGCTCATTCAGGCCTTTGACTGTTAAGTTTCCAAATGAACATGCTGAAATCCTGCCCACTGGCTGCAGCAGCAGCTGAGAGATGAAAACAGCTGGAAGCAAGGAGCTGATCAGAAAAGAGAGCTGGTCAGTATTTGAAACAGTTCTTGTAAGAAAATATACCCAACAGAGGAGCTTAGAATGATGCACCTCCAGCTCAATCAGTCTCCAAGATACAGGTGACTGTAAAGTTACACCTGGATGAAGGGTCTCACTGCAGGTTTCCCCTGTTCCATTCCTCTACAGGTGTCTAGTTTGTCCCTTGTCTAAGACAATCCTATCAGGTGAGGGCTTGGATCTAACTCCCTAAGCTCTCCCATGCAGGACTGCTGTAGATGGACTCAGGGACAGAATTTGATGTTCCAAAAGCAAGAAATGATCACAACTGAAACTCAGCTGAGTCAGATTATTGCAGAGTCTTCTGTCCCAAGAACTACTTCCACACAGAACTGTTAAGTTTACTTCTGTACAGATGGATTTTTGTGCCTGTTCAACCTTGCAAGCCTCCAGGACCTGAACTAGAAGTTCAGCAAGTCCCTTGCACTTTACCTGCATGTTCAGCAAAGGTGAAGAGCAGGCTGAGAGGAAGCGCAAGAGGAATGTTTGCCAAAACAACCTCAATCAGCAAAGCCATGCATATCTAACAGACTGCCTTGCTTGTTATCTGGGAGTCTTGGCACCAGTGGAGTATCAGCACTGTGATGGACATCCTCACTCTACTGCACAACTGGATAATTGTGCAAGGGTCTGACATGCTGCAACTCAGCAGGGTCAGAGATGATACCAACCAACATCAACCTTGCTGTCTGTAGGAAAGGAGACCGTATCCCATGGTCCTTAGGTAGGACACTGCAGGCAAGTCTCCAGACCTGCAGCAGCAGAAAGGAAATATCACCAGCACCTCCTGTGTGCAGGTTTGTAGAATTAAAAGGAGGCTTAAATCAGAGGATCCCTGTGAAAATACTTGGACTAGATAGTTCTTCAACACTCATGACTCCATTTAAACAGTCAGATAGAGCAGAGGAAATACCCTCAAGAGACCATACCTCCAGGGCTGTAGTTCTTCAGATCTTCCTTTTTCTGGTGGGCAAGGGTAAATCTGTAGTCTATACTGTCATGTGCCCAGCCTTTCTCAATAAACAAACCAGGAACTTCATCCGAAAACAGCCAGTACCTGTAAGAAATGTGTGTTAATAGGTACCTGTCTTCTTTTCTGGCTAGTTAAACACACACACACTTTTATTTGGATTGAAGGGAGAAGCATCTGTGTGCTCAACTCATTAAAAGCTGAATGCAATGCATATCTTTATGCTAGCACAGCTGAGAAACAGGGAAAGCTTTGCTTAGAATCCATTCCAAGAGTATGCCTGTGCAACGAATAATGAAAAAAACCAAGAAAATATGGTAATGAGATTTCTGAGCACCCAATGCCAGCACTTGAACCTCCACTAGTCCTGACCTCCATGGGAAGGCTTCAAAAAGCCGGGCACATAACCAGTCACTACACTCCACATATACACACACTTTCCTCTTCTCTCTCCTCCACAATTCCATATACTCTCCCTATCAATCCCTTCCTGGGGGATGTTACCTGACACAGCCCCTCTCTCGGGGCAGAGATGGAAGCTCACGGTCATTTCTTTTCCCACCTGTTATGATTCCTGTCAGTGCCAATTGGGGTCCTGCGCATCACCAGTTTGGCTTTGGCAATTCCATCCTGGAAAGTTTTCTCAGCAGCAGCTTTATGCCTCCGGATTCTTTCTTCTTCTGCTTCTTTCTCCATCCTCACTGTTAGAATCAGCAAAGACCAGCATTAGCTCTCCTTTATTGTATGCAGACATCAATATTGTCTTTTATTTTACTACATCATGGGAATAAAAAAAGCAGTTTTATTGGGGATTTTAGTTAAAATTCTTTACAACCATACACTCTTCAGTTTACTTTCTGCCTGCCATTCTAAAAAAAAAAAAATTAAAAATAGTAATAATAATAATAAAAAATATATGTATATATAAGAACAAGTCAAGGTGTAAGGATGGACTGGGCTGAAGAAACCTTGGATAAAACCCATCATATCACAGAATCATGGAATGGTTTAGATTAGAAGAGACCTTAAAGATCATCTTGTTCCAGCCCCTGTTGTGGTCAGGGACACCTTCCACTAGACCAGGTTGCTCCAAGCCCTGTCCAGCCTGGCCTTGGACAATTCCAGGGATGGGGCAGCCACAGCTTCTCTGGGCAACCTGTGCCAAGCCAGGATGGATGGGACTTGGAACACGCCGGTCTAGTGGAAGGTGTCATTGCCCCCAAAGCAGGGGTGGAACATGATCAATTTTAAGGTCCCTTCCAAGCCAAGCCATTCTGTGATTTCTGGTCTCCCAAAACAGATACTCTCACATTCCAGCTAAGGTGCAAAAGCTAGGGGATGCTTATCCCTCACTTGTTTCAGAAGGGAAATAACTACCTAGGTGAGCTACACTGTCCACTTCTATCTGCCCTATAGCCACATTTACAACCAATAAAACCCCTGAACAGTAATTCCAAAGTGTTCTCTCTTTACATTCACACTCCTCAAACAGCACTACTTACACAGAGACCAAGTCTGGTGTTGCAATTCATGATTTAGAGGTTTAAGTGGACAGTTTATACTTGCAGCTCCATAACTAGTTCTTTAAAGCAAGAAATAGTGAACTGTGATTTGTTGCCCAAATCCTGATCTGGGAGAAGGGCTGCTGACAACAACCTGACCATAGGAACAGCAGCAGGGCCAGCAGCAGCAGGAGGAACTGCTTTTAGGCAGGAAATATCTTCTCTGTACCCAAGAACCTGAGGATGTTTGGATGCAAGACAAATTTTCAGTTGTTTTCTGTTCCTAAAAAAGATACTGTGTTGTCCAACCTCTGGGCCTGCCATAATTAGAACGGTACTGAACAAAAGATATCACAGATAAAAAACTAGTTTTTTCTTAAATTTACAATGTTTAAGCCGCCATAGGAACCACAGCAGATGAATTATAAATCTCCAGTGAGCAAATCCCTTAAAACCAGACAATGCTTCTGAAAACAGGCTGTCATTTTTGCCATGAAATTATTCCACAACACACAAAACACTCTACTTGCTAGGTATATTTTCTTACCTCTCATTTGTATTTCTTGTTGCTCCCTCTCTTTCTTGGCTTGGATGGCAAGAAGGCGCCTGCTCTTCACAGCACTGATCATATCATCTGCTTCGATCTCCACCCGGTGCTCTATTTTCATGATTTCGTGTTTTTTCTTTTCATTTCTTCCCATCATATGCTCTTCTTTTCCATTCTCCTTGGTTTTGGCCACCATTTCTTTTCGCTTCTGTTTCTCTGCCCTCTTCTTGTCATTCTCCTCCTTCAGGACAGCCAGGCGCTCTTTCCACAGCTCAGCTGAGGCCTGCTGCTTGGCCTCCACATGGTCCTGCACCGAGTACGTCATTAGGATCCGGTGACACAGCGCTCCAAGGATCCGCAATTTCTCTTCAGGAGTTAGCTCAAAGAACTCCGATGTCTCCAGTTTCTCCAAAAATTCATCCTGTACCTCATTATCCTCAAAAGCTGCTGAATCCTTACTTTCATCTACATTATCTGAGACCTCGCTTTCCTCTTGCACATCTGACTTGCGCAGGCACAGGCGAACCAACTCGGAAGCGGAATGCAGAGTAAGTGGGATTTCAGAAAGTTTCATTCCCAGCTCAGCATAATCCTCAGCAATTTCATCCTGCAGCAGGGTCTGCAAGAGGATGACCAGTACCCTGTTCAAGTACAGGAAGCCTCCCTTTTCTGCACAAAGGGCTTCCATCAGGGACACTGCTGTGATGGGATACTGAGCATCTGGCATCAATAACCCCGAGTAACAGCTCAGGAACTCCACCACCATGGCCACATCCCCAAAAAGTGTGTTAGGAAGTCCCTCTGGAGTATCAACCAGTTTAAAAGTAGGCAATGCCTTCCCTTTCAGATCTTGGTCCTCAAATCTCCTCTGTTTTTCCAGTTTTTCCTTCATCTCCTTCTCTTTCCGCTCCTTTGCTCTTTCCTTTAGTTTCTCTTTCAGCTTTTCTCTTTTCTTCTTCATGTACTCCTTTCGCTGTTCCTCAGTCATAGTGGCCCATCTCTTCCTATGCTCCAGGAGCTCGTAGCGTTTCTGCACCAAACCCCGCAAATCCTCAGGGAGACGGGCACGGTCCTCATTGGAGAGCAACCGAGCTGTTTTGGAGATAATGCAGGAAAGAGCACTTTTTTTGTCTTCCCGGTCTTTGTTTTCTTTGTAATAGGCAATGAGATGGAGTGCTGCAGGAGGCAGGTGTTTCTGGGGTTTCCTGGAAGATCCAGGGGTCCCTCCAGAATTCCTGGGAGCTCTGGACACCTTAGTGGTACCTTTAGCCATGTCCAGCAATGTCATTTGTTTCATTTTCATCTTGGGGGTCTTCAAACCTTTCCTGGGAGACTTTGTCTTCCCTGATGACTTCTGCCCATTCAGAACCCTTTTGCCTCTTTGCTTTTTGTCCAAGGATTTGTTGTTGCCCTTTCCTAGTCGGCTTGTCTTTGGAATGTGAAAGTTAGAACCAAGTTTAGCAGGTGACACCATTTTCATCACCTCTTCCAGCCCCTCTTTAGGACATTTTGAGTTCTTAGAGTTTTTCACCTTCAGTGGAGAGCCAATTATAGATTTTTCCAAATGCACATGGCACCACAGGGTTGGACTCAGTGGCTGTCCCAGTGAAGATCCATCTGCTTTGGATTTCTTAGGAAGCTTTCTGTCAGGTGACCGAGAGCTCTTCCTCTTGGTTGAGGGATTGAGAGCCATATACTAAAATAAAAGAAAGAATGATGTTGTATTAGTATTGAAAGGTAAATAAATGTTATCTAGATCTTTTTTCTGTCAATTATTTTTGTCCATGTTTTAATGTTTTTTCTAATGAAATTGCTCATTGCATTAAGGGTAACAGGCTTCTGCAATCATAATCAGTCAGAGAATGGCCTGGGTTGAAAGGGACTTTAAAGATCATCTTGCTTCAATCCCTGCCACAGGGGACCTACAACTAGATCAGGTTGCTCCAAGCCCTGTCAAACCTGGACTTGGACACTTTCAGGGATGAGGCAGCCACAGCGTCTCTTGGTAACCTGTGCCAGGGCCTCACTACCCCCACAGGGAAGAATTTTTTCCCCAATATTCAATTTAAGCCTACTCTGTGTGAGTTTGAAGTCATTCTCCCTTGTCCTGAACAAATATTAATCTTCTAGTTTTAAAACAACACTTGACAGAGTCTATGAAAAAGTGAGTTTACTGAATGAACAAAACAGTGCTTTCTACATCAAAAGATGGATTTTAGAACAGTACGTTTCACAGTATGGCATTTAGTTGGTTAATATTATATCTGCCTGGTTAGCAGAAAGGGCTGGAAGAACCCATTCAAGCTATAGATATATTCAGTACTAAATCTGTAGTATCTGCCATCACTCCATGTAGCCCTGTACATGAACCAGGCCTCATGAAGTCACATGTATCCAGGTCTTGGGCCCAATACCTGACACCACCACATAAAGACTGTAGCTCTCTCATTTCTCTTACACCAGGAAATCAGGTCTTTACTTGTAGACAAGTAATGCAAACTTTTGGAAAAACTAAAAGGCAGTTGCATCACAAATTTTCAAAGCAGACCACTGTTTCAGATGTTCAAGCCATGTCACCTCTCAAAAGGTCAACCTTTAAAAGAGTAGGTTTTCCTGCTCTGCTCCTTTCTGGATTTAACAGGTATGCGGCATTGGCACTTGGGGACATTGTTTAGTGGTGGCCTTGGTGGTACTGGGTAACAGTTAGGCTTGATGATCCTAGGGGGTTTTTCCAACCCTAATGATTTTGTGATTCTAAAATCCAAACAGCACACTGAGGTCTCTGCCAAGACCCAAGGAATGCATGGGAATGCAAAGCAGGCACTTTTAGGAATTCTTACCTTATGTGGGTCAAGCAAGAAGTCACTGAATTTACTGGGGAGAGAGTATTTCTTGACTAACTCATCCTCCACAACCCATGGGGCATTCTCACATGTGCCAGCACGTAGCGCATTGTGACGGATGAAGTACCTCAGGATCTCCTTGTTTGGAGGACGCTCTGTACGAACTAAGCTATCTGCTGGAACGTTGCTGATGATCTTGGACATAACAGACACACTGTTAATGATTAACTTCTAACCACATTATTGATACAGATCATATGGCTATAAGGAACCAAGATCATTGTAGTGCTTCATGTCCAAAAACTCTTCAGTCATTCAAAGCTTTCTTGGAAAGACTCAAACCAAACAGAATTTGCAGAACTGAGACACACAGAGATTGGTAGAATGAGATAGTCAAAACACTAAAAACCATGAGTTTATGATGCAGATTTTTTTGCCAAATCCCACTGTTTTATCTCTGACTTCCCTCCAGCTTGTGCTTGCTACTGACTTTAAAACTTTTACATATTCATGTTAGATTTTTTTCCTGAGACCAGAGAAGCACCTCTGCACATGGTGCTCTTTGAGGCCAGCACTGCCTTGCTTGTCAAATTATCAAAGAGCAGACAAAAAGCAGAGAGCAGTGCTGCAGCTACCCAGAGCTTACCAAAGTACTGCCACCTCCAACCCAGAGCAGCTCAGTCAGGACAACAGCAGCAACTCCCACTCATGATTTCACTGGTCTCATTAACTGCCTGACCAGAGATGAGGCACTTAACAGCAACCACAATAAAGCTCTGTGACTCTGTGTGTGTGGTACCAAGTGTTTCCATGCACAAAACCTAATTACAGATAGAAACAGCCAGGCAGATCAGCCTCACAGACAGCTATCCTGCTTCCAATGCCATGACTCTGGCAGAAAGTATTTAATTGTGCTGTATAATCACTGGCGGTGATTAATTAAACTTGCATAGTCATATTATAATAGAAAGGCCTCAAGCAGACAACTCACCTTATCTTCATTCTTCAGTTTGACATCATATTTGTGTGGCAGGAATTTAGGTGGAACCCACTTCCTTTCTTCCTTCTTCAATGAAGTGGGAAGCTTTCGAGGAGACCTACGTGCTCTATCATCTGATAAAAGAAAGTGAGACACAGTCTTATTATTACAGTTTAAAAAAAAAAAAAAAGTTAAAAAATCCAGACCACCACTGGATGGGGCACCCTAGTTCTCATTATCTGGGTTTTAGAAAAAGCCTGAAGACACAGGCTGGGAATGGAGGCCCAGACCAGCTCTGAACTAAGGAGGTAACACCTATCTTGAAGGAGTACATAGGACCACCTTCATTTAAACTCATCTCTGCAGACAGTAAGCTGTAACCACCTATGCAAACACAGAAAATGTCTGTAAGATTTAGGAAGGGGAAATATAACCCAACCAAGTAAACCTGCTTAAGCAACTCCTGCCAACAGCCCTGTCTGCCTCTGCCATGCCTTCTTTGAAATCCTTACATAGCAGGAATCACTGACTTGGTTTTGTCTTAAGAAGAAAGTAATTCCCAAATGTTTTTATTTTTGTGGCTACCATAGAATCACAGAATAGTCCAAAGTTGGAAGGGACCTTAAACTCATCTCATTCCACCCCCTTCACTAGACTAGCATGCTCCCAAGCCCTGCCCAACATGGCATTGGATGCTTCCAAGGATAGGGCAGCCACATCTACTATGGGCAACCTGTGACAGGGCCTCAACACTCTTACAAGGGGAAGAACTTCTTCCTAGCATTCAAAGAAAACAAATGCATGAGGAAGCATGAGGGATGAGAGCAATTGTCTACTAAGTAAATAGAGAACATGAATTGATGTTAAACCTAAATAAAACTTAAATATAGATCTTAGAATTACATAATAGAGCACTGAAGCTCCAGCAGCATTATACCTAACACAGTATAAACCCAAGTGACCTCTTTTATGATTTACTTTCTAGATTCACAAATATGGAATTCCATATATTTCTATATACAGGATTCCGTCAAACGGCACCTGGATATCTGGGTGAGGAATAAGAAATTACTATCCATTCCATGCTAAAGTTCATTTAAAAGAGCCAACTTCATTTGTTGTTGCATTCTCTTGTAATAAAATACACATTTATCCCTGGAAGAGTTCAAAGCCAGGTGGATGGAGTTCTTAGGAAAATGGTCTACTTGAAAGGTGTCCCTGTCCACAGCAAGGGGGTTGGAATGAAAGGATCTTTAAGGCCCCTTCCGAAACAGCCGATTCTGTGTTTCTAAAGCATCTATATTGCATTGTCTCCTGTATTCACTATGTGTCAGATTTTCCAGAGCAGTACAGGTTCCAAGTCCAGCTCAAGCTACAGAAACTGCCCTGAGCAATTCACCATCAATTTTCAGGACAATCTAGCCTTTCCTTGCTCCTGCAGATTCCCCAGAGTTCATTCCTTAAGCAACTAAATATATAAAGTCACTTCAAACTGCACAAATGATGCAACAAAACCAGTATAAAGCCTTATTTTTAGCTTCTGAAGGAGAGTAGACGCCTAAGCAGAAAGACTGAAACTATCTTTCTCTGCCCCATTTCTCCTCCAACAAACTCAGCAAGTTTGACACAAGTATTAATAGAACTGCCAAGGTTTGCTCTGCCCCCTCTTGCACACAGAGGCACACACAGCTCTTACATCACAATTATACAGAGCTTGTTACTGCTTCCAATTAATCACTCTACTGTAGTGACTTCAACTCACATCACATGGCCACATGTGAACACTTTAAATTAGAGAGAAAACTCCAGGTCAGTGGCTGAGAACCCCCTCGCCTCTGTGGATGCAACTCAGCATTTCCTACTTCTGTAGCCCGTGGTATAACTGTTAAGAAATGCTACATAATTACATTAAAACACTCTGGAATAATTTGTTTCAATGATGTTACTATGAACCTATGTTCTATTATAACCCAGAATATAAAAGCATTAGCAATAAAATATCCTTTTAATAACGGTATATGTACAAGGAGAAGAATTAAAAGAATGTGTGTTTACTGCTTAGGTTGACTCTGCCAGCATCTTGAGTTGGAAAATGTTAAGGTTAATCTTTTCCAGAAAGGGGAGGACAGTCCCAGCTTACAGAGGTGACTGCACACAGGCCAGAACCAACTGAATCAGGGACTGAAATAAGGGACTGAACCCTCATTCCACCACTATCCAATCCTGAAGTGCTGCACTGGCAATGCACACAGCTGCTGGAATATCACACCAATGCACAAATGATCATGGTAAATCTTTTTTAAACACCCAAATCCAAAATTGCTGCTGTAAATTTGATCACTGAGCATTTTTGAAGTAAAAGCTACTTCCCATGCCTCTTACAGGGCATCTCGAGAGAACCACCACTCAATTAAAAAATACACATCTAAATAAATAAAGCATCATTAGCGCCTCTCCAAGCACCACCCTGTTTTCAAATGATGTGTATAAGGCCAGATTGTTTCTGAAATACTTTTTTTTTTTTTGCTTCCTGATTATACAGAGTACTGAAGTAAAATCAGAAAAGCTCAAAACAGTACTCATCAGAAAGAATTGATCATTTTTAAGCTCAGGACTAGACCTTGGTATAACTTATTTTCCACTCTTGACTTTGCTATTTGGTGGCTGGGCTATTTTCAGTTTCCTCTTCCGCACATCAGAGGAGATTACACACACTTTCCCATATGCTGGAGCCACTATTTACAAATGCCAACAGTTTATTTATTTATGAGACTTTAAAATAAAGCTCTCCAGGTTAGAACTATGTTGTGGGATTGGGGTTGGTTTGTTTGAAAACACTTTCTGTAATCTGTTTTAAAGAATCTTATAATTCCATTTTAAGAAGTTGCACAAGACAAACCTAATGTGTTTGAGGTTTTTTGTTTGTTTTCTTTTTCTCTTTCAACAGTACTTCCTCAGAGTTAAAACTTTGGACATCGTTACCTAGCTCTGCATCAAGGAAAAGCATATGAAAGAGGAACAAGGTTTCAAAGGATGCTTTATTTTGAACTCTTAGGGGAAAAAAAATTATTTTGTCTCAACATATGAAAATTGGAAAGAGAATAAACTAGAAATGAAAAAACTCCACTTGAACAACCAGGGACAAAGAGCATTAGAGATTGCTAATTAGAGCAATTAATTAATGTTAATTAATTAACAATAGAGATTGTCTTTGACTCCAAAAAGAACACACCTTAGAACTAGGGAGGTTTCCTCTGAGAATGAACATCAAACCAGAACTTTATAATTCTGAACAAACCTTTGCTGTTCCCCTCATTTTTTTAAAATACATTTGTTACACTTTAGAAGTTTATACATTTCATGCACCGCTTTTGGTATTACACCTTAGAATGACAGCACATTTTCTGCTTTAAATCAGGAAAGAACAGCTGAAAGCCAACAGCACTGATGCCTCACAAATCCACCACTAACAAGGACAACTCCTGGATTTTCACCCCATAACACTGTTTAAACATTCACAGCCCAACCCCGAGACGTACACAAACTCCAACACCAGGTGCTACCTACTGCCATCCTGTCTCTCTACTTACTCATACTATCCCTCCTGTTGTCATCCTCCTTCAGCATAGCTTCCTTCTGGTTGTCCTGGGCTACCTGGCTGGAGTTCTCCTTGTCACTGGATGGAGAATCACAGGCTCCATCAGACTTCTTTTCTGAGGCCTCTTCATCAGCTTTCTCCAGGGGATGTATTTTCACAACTTTTACAGGCAACATTTTCTCCTTACCAACCTGCATAGAAATATTGGTGAAGACTGAACTAGAACAAGACAGATGAGCTGATCAGGTTTAACACTATGAGGAAGGGGAAAAACACCAGCTAAGGTGACCTAAAAGCTAAACTCCCAACCTGCAACATTTTCCAATGCTGCTTCTTCAGCCTAAAGACACAGTATGTGTACAAGGGGCAAGTGCGTTCTCAGCAACCCCACTTCAGAGACTATGTCCTAAACATTGCTCACGCACAACACTAACTCCTCCACATTTTCAAAAAGTTTGAGTTTTCATGAACATTACCAGTTTTGGAGGGAATTTTCAAATCTTTAGAGTCTTCTTAAAGATTTTTAAGCTTTGACTTCAAGCTCCACTTGTTTCAGAATACTGCTCCTTCTGGCAATGTGTCAGGTGAAAAGATTATGACAGATCATAATTTTTAATTTCTTCTAATTAAATCATGTATTTATATATAAATCACAGATCCTTATATATTTAAGCAATGTAACAATTTTGTCTGTTTCCCATGCACACACATCTATCAGTCATTTTCCTCTTGCTATTATTCCAGGATTCTGGAACAGTTTGAGTTGGAGGGCTCTTACAGATCATCCAGTTCCAAATCTCTGCCATGGACAGGAACACCTTCCACCAGAAATATGGCTTAGAGAACCATTTTCCATCCAAAAGCAGGTGCTGCCACTGAGATTCTATAGAGAATAAATTTTCATATCCTTCTAATAACTTGAGTAGCTAACATATTCTTCCCATGTCCTGCCTTTAGCTATCTGGAATTAGCCCTACGCAGAAGCATAGGATAAAATGGAAAACATATCCTCACCTCAAAGTCACATTCTTCTCCCACTGCGAATTTGGTCATGATCTCCAACCAAGCTGCATCCACCAGCTTTTCCAATGACACGGTGTTGTGATGGACTATTTCCAGGACCAGTTTCTCATACCAGATAGGGAACTCCTCCTTTAAGCTGAGCAAGCACAGAAGAAGTTTTCATTACTCATTATTATGGGAATAAAAGCCCAAATGCAAAGTATCCTCTCATTTCGCAGTCCCAGAAATTCCTGTTAACAGCCAGGACAATGTTTGAGACAGATGCCCCATTAGCATGCAAACATCCAAGGGCTTTTTGCTCTCTTCCCTTCTCCCAGCACTCCCCCAGGCATTAGCTGGCCTGAAAATCCCAATTATCCTGGTCCTTCCCAGAAGGAATACTGTGAACACTCGTGAAGAGCACCACTGAGTGTGAACTCATTCATGATGGTTATTACTGCTTCTCTATTAGATATTAAATATAGATCAAGATGATGCAATTATCCTGGGGCTTGATACTTTAAAATGATTTTTTCCAATAACACCATGATTCTGATGAAGATTTAGCATTTCCTTCTCCCCCAACAGACTGCCAGTGCAGTAATGACAGGGGCAGGTCTACACAATCAAGTTATCTTGCCAGAGAAAAATATCTTGTGTGTTTCACCACATCATGATCTTCGAATTTTTCCATTCCAAGAAAAGAAAGGACTGTGATAAATTTACTTCCCTTCTTTCCCTTCTATGAGCTGACCTCAGGTAGCTGAGAGGGACACTAAGGAATATGCTGTATAAAGCCTCCTGGCTAAAAAGTAAAGTCTGCTTCAAGTTGCCATAAGGAGGAACAAAATACTGCATTTCTTCAAAGCACTTTCAGCTCCCCAGACTCCAGGATCCGTGGCTGAGAACCCTCAGTTATATGTCCTGTGTTACAACTGCCATAAGCAAATTTATACCTTTAGCAACCTGTCTAAATGAACTTTTTTATGCAGCTTAGTGTCAGGTATTAAAGCAGACATACTGCCTGGGAAGCTTTTCACCTCATTTCATTCAATTTGTTATTGAGAATTTTGAGAAATCTCACATTTTTATTTCTTTGACATTTCTTAATGTTTCCAGAAGTGGTCAACCAATCCAACACAGATAATCAAAAGAAAGTAGCAGTAGACCACCAGGTTTTGACTCAGGATTTTAAGTTCATGAAGCTGCCTCTGCACTGCTCCTGCCCTCTCAAACAAGAACACCACAGAGCAAAGCCTGAAGGCAGTAATGCAGCACCCCTCAAAGAAATTAGGACTATTAGCAAATGGGTTTCTTACTCGTTGACTTTAAGGTTGCGATTAACCACAAATGATGGTGAATTTCTCCTTAGGAGAAGGCTGTGAACTCTGCCAATGGATCAGAAACATGAAGAGAGCCAGCAGAAAATTCCACCTCTTCGGTGGTACCACTGACACTCTCCACAGTTTAGACACAGGGGAAAAATGTCACAAAAGTCCAAGTCATCAGCTGACAGAATGGAGAAATACTACACTTGTATGGCGTAATTCCTACAATTTGGTAATCACACAGTAAATTGTATGTGTTGGTTGAGGCAAGGACTTGCACCTTTACAGAAAATTCACTTCTATGACAAGGGCTATGCTGAACCTCATCCAAAGATTTCTGTGGGCTAGAGGAAGAGGTCAGGGCCACAGCAGCCTAGACGAACACAATCTGCACAGAGCAAGGACTCTTGTTGTTTCAAGTAGAGCAGACTCCCCAAAATCTCGCTACATTTTTTTTATTTAGTGCAACAACTCTAATGCAGATCTGGAGAAAATAATTACAGGTGTGGAGCTAGCTGATCTCAAACATTTCAACAGACTCTATTTATTCTATTTTGATGTTACATTGTTCAAGATTTGTTAATTTTCCCTTTAAAATATTCCAAATACTCCAGGGGGTTTAAAATATGCCAAGAGCTATATGCTGAACTATTTTGGTTCAAGTTGTACCAAGATACAGCACTAAATAAGTAAATTACCCAACTGCATTAGTGATGGTGTAAATTTTGGACTTAATTTGCTTTCAGCTCCAGAATCCCCAGATCTCCTTATAGCTTCTTACCTCATCTCACAAACTAGCCACACACCTTCCCAAGCCCACTCTTATGCTCCAACACCTAAAGATAGGCACAAACCCACGTCTCCACTGGTACTTACAGCTCAGCAACCTCCTGCTCCTCCTCCCAAGCCTCTTTGTGCGTCAGCTGGCTGCTTCCTGTGCTCTTGCACGTCCAGATCCGCTCGCTGTATCGCTCTAAACGTGCTTCATACTCTCTGTACGAATGGCAGCTCAGGAAAACAGGATTTATGCAGTAGAAAGCACAACCACCATAGCACAAACCAATGAAATTTAATTAAACTCTTATAACGGGAGCGTACAAAGGCTAAGGAGAGTCTCAGTACAGTCTGACCCTGTGACTGGGATGAGGATGCTGCACTAAATCCAATGTGTCAGTGGTTTCTGAGGCCAAAATGCCTGTCCTGCTCATCCTGGCTCAGAAGATTCCAGACCACCAATAGGTCAGCTGCACTGCACAAGGAGAACACAGATGGCTGAAGGTTTCACAGTATTGCTAGCTTACTTTTCAGCTTTTCTGAGCTGATACATTGGAAAACAGCACAATCAATGTCGCAGACACATGCAGGAAGTACAGCATAGATTGCTGCTAAATCCCTGACAATAACTGTTGTGGCACTGCTACTACCAATGCCTTAGAGTGGTGTTAAAAAATCCAGATGCAAATTACCAGGCTACCCATCACCCCCGATCTTTTTGGGGGAAAAACAAACAAACAAACAAAAAAAAACCAAACCAAAAAAAACACTTGAAACTGAAATCCCTAGAAAGGTCACTTTTTGCTTTGGTTTCCAACAAGAGCAGCCTTTTACATTCCAACATGAGGATCTTTCTCACTTACTACATCACCTGCTTCATGGAATCTCAGAACAGTTTGGGTCAGAAGGGACAGAAAAGTCCATCTTGTTCCACGCCCCCTGTCATGGGCAGGGACTAAACTAGGTTGCTCCAAGCCCTGTCCAACCTGGCCTTCTCTAGACAACCTGTGCCAGGGGCTCACCGTCCACACAGCAAAGAACTTCTTCCTAATATTGAATTCAAACTTTATCTAATTTGAAACCATTCCCACTTGTCCTGTCACTTAATGGTCTTGTAAAAAGTCCCTCTCTGTCTTTCTTGTGGGCTCCCTTCAGATGCCAACACTCCTGTGTCACAACCTGCCTCAAGGTTATGCTATTCCAGATGGAATTACATGATTAAAGGGTGCCTGGGTAAGTCACCAGGGTGCAGAGAGCATTAGTCACTCTACAGTGAGCTTCTTTGGCTGCTCTCTCTGCTCCACCTGAGTGGTAATTAATGGTCAGGATAAACAGAGAGCAGCTACTTCATATTCGCTATGGACAGAAGATACATAGGTACAATTATCAGTGTGGTGTAAATCCACACCAATCGCCCTGTGATCAAGTTGCAACATGCCTTCTAATGGGAAGTTAAGAGGAGAAATTCTAAGAGAAGCAAGCAAAGCATCTTTTGCTTCTCCTGCACATGCTCTCCAGTGGCAAAGGCAGCATGAAGCATAAGGCACACTGGGTGCAGCCGCAGCTCAGCCCACTGCCGCACCACCACCAGTTCGCGCAGTCTTCTGGGAGCAGCAGACTGCTCTACACTCCTGCACAGGCAGAGACACCAGCCACAGCAAAGTGCTCAGTGTGTCTCACACGTTTCGTCATTCAAGAAGATTTTAGTGCGACCAACCTTTTTTTTTTCCTTTTTTAAGACTCCTATTAGGAATTACAACTCCAGCAAAGCAAATTTCCTTAGACGTTTCCTCACAACCCCAAGGTAAAGCATAACAAGGTACAGCAGCTGCATTATGGGTGTTGATGTACGGGTAATGTGCAGACACAGCAAGCAGCACTATGCAAGGATATTAACCAGTAACAGAGTCAACTCCACAAGAGTCTGCCACAGTATTCCCTTTTCCTAAAGCACACTGCAAAATCCAGCAGAAAACCCATGGTCTCCCAGCTTGTCCTGCTTGTGGAGTCTCCTGCTCCTCAGCAGAAGAGCAGACCTGACAAGTCACCACCCCGCCTCATTCGAGCCCTCTGGCCCATTCTTACCCTCCCTGGGGTTTAAAAGATGCTTAATTTTTCATAGAAACTAGAGGTTCTATTAGGGTTCAGGGGCAGGAAGTGTGATCACTGTGGTGGAGCAGAGGCAAAGAAAAATCATAGCTCACAGGGAGCTCATCTGCAAAGCCTCACCAACCAGGCCAGGAGTGTCACTGTGATGCCTGTTGTAGTGATGCTGAGCTAGGAGAGAAAAAAAAAAATAAAATCAAACAAGAAACCAGGAATCCTCTTTGAATTTACAGCAACTTGGGACTGGCACAGGTTGCCCAGAGAAGCTGTGGCTGCCTCATCCCTGGGGCTAGGCAGGACAGGTCTTGAAGCAACCTGGTCTAGTGATAGGTGCCACTGCCCACAGCAGGCAGTGAAACAAGATGAGCTTTAAGATCTCTTCCAACCCAAATCATTCTGAGAGTCTACGATTCAGTAATTCAATTAATCACTAATAATGACTAAGTTGCACCTGTAGTACTCTTTATTCCTGTGCCTTTCCCACAAAGAACAGCATTAAAATCAAACCCAATTCTCGAAGCAGACAGGAGCTTAAATGCAGGAGACCGGGTCATCTTCAGCTTCATCCAGCAATCCCTCTGCATTCTCCCCTTGGCCTCTTTCTCTGCATCTGTGGAATAACTCAATGACACTTTTTTCCCCCCTTACATCATTTCCCATATCAGTAGGGAGATCCAAGAGACTTTTCCCTATGAATGCTTTCCTCTTTCCTATGAGAATAGGCTTAACCTCACCATATCAGGACTCACATTTCCCAGACTAGTCTGGAATTTAGAAGTGACAGATATGGCCATTCCCTGTTCACCTCAGATCTGCTTTTTCCATGCAATTTAATTCCATCTCCAGCTTGTCAGCTTATCTAACACTGAACGTGGGCACACTCCTTACCCAGGGCTCCAGACTTGTCCCACAGTGCTGACCTTGCCTTTGTGCTCTACCAAGACCTCCAAGTCAGGTCCTGCTTTGAATTCCTGGGCCAGCACAAAGCCAAAATGCAGGAGGATGCTTCTGCAAAGTTTACTATAAGTCAAACTTTCCACTACATAGATGCTGTTTGTCTTCTCCAATCGGGCTGGAAACAAACCCAAGAAATTTCAGATTGTTCAGGAGGTCTGATCCAGGACTGCAAGTCATCATGTCCCTGGTATGCCATAACCAACCCATCTCTCTACACAGCTGGAGCCTCCACTGCTAGAAATTCCCAACACAGGAATAAATAAAAAAACCCTGGACACAAGCTACTTGTGAACACTGCCCAAAAAGCTATAATTAACATGTATATTAAATGAAACTACTGACTACTCACTGTGTAGCTGTTAATACATCACATCTGTTTGCATCCCTCTGCAGATCACCCAATGCTGTAAGTTAGCAAAATTAAAGTACAAACGAAATTACAGCAGAAAAAAGGGACCCTTTTAAAGAAAGATGTTTAAAAGTAACCAAGCTTACCACTGCACAAAACAACTGCTGAGACAATAAAAAGTTTACTTCTTCCTCAGTTAGTAATTTCTGCGAGACCACTAACATCAGCTCCAAAAAAGTTTCACTCTATCTGAATTGTTTGCACTTATATTAGCCAAGAAGGTAAACTTCCCAGAACGGCGGGTACATTTATAAGGTGCTACTCTCTGGATGTGTGGTGAAGTTCTCCTGCAATTGGAGAAGACACAACAGTGCCCTGGTGCTGCCACCTTCCAGGCAGTTTACCTGGCCAGTATCACATGTGAGGATGTGACCAGCAGCCTTTACCCTGCCAAATGCAGTCCAAACCCTCTTCTTCCCTATGTTGATACACAAGTTTTAACTAGAGAAAGACAGCAGGCTTTTATTCAGAGATGAGACAATACAGCTTCCCAAAACCATGCACTGGAAGGTGAGGGAAAGCTTTGGCTGGAGCAGCCCAGGCTGGCATCTGAACCCAGCATCTTTCCTGATCCAGCAGCAGTTTTCCAAACCATGCTGCAGCAGACCCACATTCCCGCAGCTGAGCTGACTGTTCACCACAGCACATACTGTGTATTTGAGAGACTGCAAATGCTCAGCACCCACTGCACTGGTGACAGGACCCCACACATGCAAAGTATTTTCCTGACACTTCTCAGGTAGCTCAGAACAGACCCCACTGAGCTCCTGCAAGGATGAGTCTGTGCATTGCTGCCCCATGATCTGCAATCCCCACACCCACATGATTAGCAGGGCACAAGGCTTTGCCAGGTTGCAAAGGGCTCTACACAGCAGGACTTCTCTTAGAAGGTTTTTGCAGGATTTGGCAGTCAAAGGAAGCCACGTAAAGCCACAAAGGAAAAAGAAGCCCAAATAAACACCTGAGCTCTGCTGACCAGTTTATTCCACTCCCACTGCTGCCAAACACTTCCATAACACACACCCAAGGGGCAGATGTGTCTCCTCATGTGCACCACCACAGTCTCCATTTATTATGCAGCCCAATCTGCAGCAGCTGCAAATCATAACAACGAAAAAAAGCTTGAAGAATTTTTGATATCTTTCAAATGCCTCACTGTAACTGTGCAGTACAAAAACTTACAGTCTTTAGGAGAAGAGCTGATCAATAATTTTCCAAGATATAAAATAATGCTGTCAGGTTTTGGCATAAGGGACACTGGATGCAGACCTAGGTACCTGCTGGCACACTCTCAGTAGGCCCTTCCTATCTTTCAGAGCCACTCCTCCTCAACACTATTTAGGTTAAATAGAAGTGACCAAAAAAACCTCCAAGTCTTCCTTGGGTAACATCTCCCTCCAGCTCACTGGTTCATTTGCAATTTTCTGTTCCACTTTTGGCCTAGCATACATTATACACAGTCAACAACGCAAAGCAGAAACCTAGCATTGCTTGGTTTCTCTTTTTAGCCTCATGATGTCTGCCAAGATGAACTTTCTAGAACATGCTAGGCTGCCTCCCACAGCACCCCATGAAGTACTTCCTCCAAGAAAAGACCATCTCTCTAGAACCTCAGTGCTTGCCTTGGTTTCTTTTTTTCTTGTGATCCTACAGCTAACACTTTCCCCTCTCAGGATGAGAAATTATCTTTTCCCCCTCTTCATTTTAATACCACTCAAGTGTTTGTAGAAACATGTCCTCCACCTACTCACAAGATCCACAAGAGACATCCAACAAAATGGTGCTCTCAGAAGGAGCCCCAGAACTCCCCAATGCTATTCTGACAAGGCAGATGACCCTTAAAGCCACATTTTCTTTTATAAAAGTAGTAATTTAGGCTTAAACTCTTGTCTTTTTGATCGCTCCTCACAGGGAAAGAGAAAGAACTGCCCGGCCAGGTGGATGACAGAGCTACTTTCAGTTTGCACACACCAAAAGAGGAGACTGGTGTCACGGACTGAATGTTTTAATCTGAAACACAATTAAAAACCAAGTCTCCAACACTCCACCTAATCTTGTTATACTGGGCTGAGTGCATTAACGATGCCTACCTGCACTCAAGAAATGCATTTCCTTTTCAAAAGCCACCTAATCCTTCCTAGGGGCTTCCTCTGCCTGTTCTTCTCATTGCAGAAATAAGACACTCTTCAACACAGGGGCTGTGGAAGTCCTGGAGCCCCTTTGTCTTCTACACTGCCAACACCTCCTTCCTAGATCCATGCATTTCCTCTCACTTACAGCACTTCCTTACTTTTCAACTCAGATCCTGATGTTTATAACACAAACACCGACCCAGCCTCGTGAAGAAGCAAGTCTGCCCGTTACAGCGCCGAGATCCTGCCCCTCCAGCCCCGCCGCGGACCCCGACAGCGGCTCTGCTGACGCGCAGCTCTGTCAGTCACCTGCCTGGCCCACGGCCACTTCGTGCGATCAAGAGCTGTCACACGCAAGGAAAAAAAAAATTAAAATAAATTGGTTTTTATGCAAAAGCAGCCCAGGAAGGGACACGCTCAGAACGAAAGCCTGGGATGTACGCAAGGAGAGCTCCTGCTGCTGTTTAATGCTCGAAAAATTAAGGACTACGGAAGCCTCTGGTGTCAGTGTGCTTAGTGGCCCGCGGGACCCCAACGTCCGCACTCGCTCCAGAAGTGCGTGAACTGCTCTCACAGCCCGCTCTGACAGTCCCCGTTAGCTCCGCTCCTCGCCCGCTCCAGCCCCGTGGAGCCGCTGTCCCGCTTCCCTCCCCCCCACGCCTGGAACAGGCTCCGGGACTCCTCAGGGAACAACGACCCCGCCGAGCCCGGGGCAGCGCCCGCCGCGCTCCCCTCACGGTCCCGCTCCCCGCTCGGCCCCACCACCGCTTTGTTCGGCTCCACCGCCCCGGGACCCGCCCCATCCCCCCCGCGCCCCCGGTGCAGCGGATACTCGCGGGTCCGGAAGGCCTCCTGGGTGTGGGGGATGACGAACCGCTCGCCCGGCTCCCCCGGCGGCAATGGCTTAGCCAGTGGGAACGGCTTGCGGCCGAGTAGCGGCGCCATGGTGAGACCCGGCGGGGCCCGGGCGGGACGGTTGAAAAATGGCGGGAGATTCCGCTCCCCCTCACGGCAGGCGGCGGGACCGACCCCGCGCGCGCGCCCCGACCCCGCCGTCCCGCCCCGCAGGGCCCACCCCCCGCGCCGAGGCGCCGACAGTCTATTGGCGGGGCGCCCGCTCCGCCAGCTGCGGATTGGCCGCGCGGCCGGTCGATCGCGCCGCCTTGCCCCGCCCCGCCGGCGCGGCGAGGTGAGAGGTCGCGTTATGTAAGTGGCGGCGCAGTGCGCGGCTCCATTTTGTGGCCCCCCGTTATCCGCCCTTCCCCCCTGCCGCGCCACGGCCAATCACAGCGCGCTCCGCCCCCTCCAGTTCCGCGGCCGCCAATCAGAGCGCGTTCCGGCCACCGCCCCTCCTCGCGCCTATCCGGGTACCGAGGCGAGCCCGCGCGCCGGGCTTTGTCCTCCGCGCTTGGCGCGGGGCATTGTGGGGCTGCGGGGGTTTGTGTGGCGGGCGCAGCCGCCCTCTGAGGAAGGCACGGGCCGGGCCCGCCGGTGGGGCTTCTCTGCGTCCTCTCGGCTCCGAGTCCCTCCGCTCTGCGGGGAAGCGGACCGGCGGCTCCGGAGGGCCGGCCTCCGGGGCGGGTGAGGGGGAAGAGAAGGCGGGAGTCACGGCCTGGGGGCTGTAGTGGCAGTGGGGAGGGAGGCCGGGCCACCTCGTGTATGCTGCTCCTGAGAATGGAGGAAAGACAAAAATTCGAGAGTTGTGGGTTGGATTTTGTGCGTTTATGGTTTTATTTTTTCTTCACAGGAAATGTTAGTAGGGAGTTTTTGTGGCATGAGCGCTTACCGGGGATTGGAGAGGCAGCAGCTCGAGCACTGCCTGTATAAAGCAGTCGAAGCAGAAGTGGTGGTATCATACCACTTCTGGGACTGGGAAAGCTGATTTGTGTTTAAAGTGCAAATTTATTCTAGAGATCCTGAGTTTGTGTAGTTCATGCCAATGAGGACTCGGTCTGCATTATACAGCCCTGTTCTGGCTGCTTCAGGATGAGAAGCAGCAGCCCTGGAAAACTGCTTAGAATGATAGAATCCCAGAATGATTTGGGTTGGAGGAGACCTTAAAGATCATCTTGTTCCAACCCTTGCCATGGGCAGGGATCCCTACTACTAGACCAAGTTGCTCCAAGTCCCATTCAGCCTTGCCTTGGACACTTAAAGGGATGGGGCAAGCTTCTCTGGGCAACCTGTGCCCGGGCCTCACCATTCTCACAGGGAAGAATGTTTTTCCCCAATACACTGTGTAACCATGCCCTCTGTCAGGCAGATTGACACTAAGATTACCCGTTCATGTGGAGGGCTGTTTATGCTGTGTGATTTGGCCCAAGGGAATGAATGAATTGGGACCAGTTCTGCTCTGGAGCAACAGAATTAACGGTGACATTCATTTCCCTTGCAGACAGGAGAGTAACTGGATCTCACACTTTATTCTCCAGATTGTAGATGTAGTAATCAGATTATTATTATGTGTTTACTAGATTGCTTTATGGAAATGAGGATCCCATCATTTCTGCTGGTGAAGTAGTAAAAGCATTTCACTTCCCTGGGTGCACACTCATTTGAGGTGTTATGTAATTCTGGGAAGAAGTTTGTGCTGTGAGTATCCCTGGAACACAGCAGTTGTATAATGGAGCACAGAGCACAGTGCTGGTACCACTGTATTTTCCACAGCATTGTAAATAGGCAGGAAAGAAGCATCATGCTGGAACATAAGTGTTCAGTCTTACATTATTGTTGTTGGAAGTAGTAGTAGTATTGTACAATGGAACAGATTCCCAGTGAAGTTGTGCCCCATCCCTGGAAGGGTTAGGCTGGATGGGGCTTGGAGCAAACCAGTCTAGTGAAAGGTGTCCCTGTCCTTGATTTGGATGGAACAAGATGATCTTTCAGGTCCCTTCCAGCCTATCCCATCCCGTGATTCTATTTAGTGCCGGAACAGATACATGATGTCATAAATCCATCAGTGAGTGTAAGAATGGTTGTTGAGGATTCCCATTACCCCTGTAAGGTGCTGTAGGAGTTGTTTGAAAGTGCAATCAGCTCACAGCCAGTGAAACAGGTTCTTGTGGTACTTCACATTCACCTTGGCTTCATTCCATGTTATTTTGACAGAAATTAGAGTACCTAAGCTGAAATTAGAGTCCCTGAGCTGAAATTCTGCGTGGTGTATGTCTGCCTCTCTGGGCTGCAGGGCAAAGTGGGGAGGAGAAGGAAAACTGGAATGTAATGAACCGTGGGAGAATGGGAAGCAGATACAGACCTCTGGAGCAGTATAACTTGGGAAGAACATGGTTAGCTGAAAGGCAGTGTTGGGTGAATATGGCCACTTCGTAGCTCTGACACTGGGCTCACATCAGAGGTCTGACCCTGGGGAAGGGCAGCATGCAGGGAGGGGGGCAGTAGGCACAGGGCTAGTCCTTGGGCAGGGAGCAGCCTCAGGGGAGCCAGAGGCAGGGCAGGGAACTGAGGGAGGCAGGACCACAGGGAGGGATGGGAGATTGAGCTGCCTGTGCCTACACATCCACCATGGAAGCCATATGCCTATTCCTCCATAGAAAACCATTGGGATCTGAGGCATGGCAACCCTCTGGTGTCAATACAGGACTGGTAAAGGTCTGGTGTCCCCCAGTCATTTCTCAGGTTGCAAAATTGTATGTAGTTCTTGGCACAGGTTAAACACACACTCATCAGAGAGCCGTTCATTGACCTGCAGCTGCTTGCAAAGCCACCCAAAGGTTGGGTTTCTTTTCATGAGTGGTACCTGCCCATCGCAGCATCTTCTCAGCCTCAAGAGCTCTGAGTTATTCCAGGATGGTTTTCCGAGGCTGTTGTATACTGTCTCCCAGTGCCCAGCAGATGGCAGTCCTGCATTTGGACTGTGTGTGCAGCTGTTCTCCAGATGCACCAGAGGCTGCCTGAAGAGTAAAATTCCATCATGGGCTGCCTGTTTGGCTCTGCTGGGGAGGAAAATGGCCACATTTGCAGGGTCTGGTGATCTGTCCTGTTCTGGAACATACCAAAGCTGGGGTGGTGAGCTGTGAGGTGTTCCTGGGTGTATAATGATGGCGCAAACTCCAGCAATGGGTTGGTGTCACTGTCAATTATCACCATAGAGGACCTGGAGATGTGAGGTCCATGCAGCTGCAGCTCTTCCAGGTGTGAAGGCTTTAATCACAGTCAGATGAATGTGTCCTTGTGCATGCTGGGCCCTGTCCCTTCACTCCCAAGTCTGTCCCTACACACACCTCCTCTGTGTGAGCACATTATCTCACAGCATTAATCATTGTGTGGCCATCTGGTGTCACAGTACGGCTACTCTGTAGCTGGACAGATAAATCTGGCTATAATAAGAAATACAATTTGGCTGTTCTAGTTCAATAAACAAGTCCCTAGGTGAACGATGATAGGATAGATTTAAACTCAGAGACCTCAACCAATCCTTTCCAACCCTAAATGCAGATGTATCATTGGCTAGGGAGCTGGGCGGTGTTAAGGCCCAAACCAATCAGTTGTCTAGGTCTGAGATTTTTGAATTACCTATATAAGAAGGCTCCAAACAATAAAACAGGCTGCTTCTCTTACGATCAAGAGGACTCAAGTCATGATTTCTGTCTCCAACCTATGACTGCATGTAACAATCTGGTGTCTTGTCTTTACTGAAGATTCCACAAAGAGGCCTCAAGATTTTATTCTTGAGGAAAAATAAAGTAATCCAAATCTCCCAGCTGCAGGGCATTTATCACCTGCAATTCATTGGATGTGTCTAGGAGTTCAAATCTTCCTGGAGATGCACCAACTGCTGCAGGTCAATAAAGTAACTGAAGGAGGGAGGAAAGGCAAACAGAAGGGCTGGAGCATGAACTGGAAGGAAGATTAGTGTCATCTGGAGATCAAAGACAGTAACACCTATGGCAAGTGGTTTGTCAAAAGTCCCCAGCTCCTAGCATGACACGACACCTCTATGACAGCTGGATCTGTCTCAGCCCTCTCCCTGCAGAGCTGCCCAGACATCAGCCCCAGAGTTGGGCTGCAGACAAAGAGGCCTTGTGCTGTCCATCAGCAAAGGCGGGGGCTGAGGTCAACAGTCTTTCCCAGGGGCTATCTCTGATCCCTAGATGCTTTGTGGCAACTCTGAACTCTCTGACGGGATGTGTTATACAGTGCCCCTTCCACAACACTCCTCCCTTATCTCATATGTCCTGAGGGGAAAAAACAGTCTTGGGAGGGCTCTGCTGACCTGCTCTCCCCCACTGTATGTGTGTGGGCCTCACCTCAGCCTAGGTGCTCTATGAGAGGACATCTCCATTCTCTTGTGGCCAGTGCATCTGGCAGCAGCAATTGGGTGACATCTGTGCCAGCTGTTTCAGTAAACCCTCAACAGTTTCTCCAGTGTCTCCTTCTTCCCTTTTGCTTTCAGTCTCCATTTTCATCCCGTGCTTGAGTGGCATCAGCAGGTCCTCCTCCCTGACCTGCCGTCTGACCTCCTCTGGGTTTAATTCCACGCTCTCTGAGGGTCCAGCCTTGAAGAAAAATGGCTATAATAATTAGCGAAACTGCTCGAAGATGCTTTGTAAATCAGAGGGTTTAATAAAGTAAAAATAACAAAGTAACAAAATGTTGCAGAAAACAAAGAATAAACGGTGCACAGGCTCCTGAGAAAACCTCAGGCACCCTGCTCAGACATCTCAAAAGGCCTTTTCTTTCTTTTGTGTTCTTTCTTAAATACTGAATGTTTTAGAAGGGATAACCTTGCTAACAGCCAATAAGATTACCAAGGGCTTTTGAGTTACGTTCTCAGAACCCAATCCATGCCCCTGCGTTGGCCCGAGCAATCCTTGTCAGGAGGCTATGGAAGACTCTAGGTTCTTTACCTTAAGGGGTGAGCCTTAAACTTCCTCTATATAGAAACACCTGCTAGGTGTGTAGGGATTGCATTACTACAACCCCCCAGCTCCCACTGTGGTCCTGGTGGAACAGTTTGTACCCCTGAGCGTCACCGGTACTGAATGTCCATTTGGCTCCAGTACACTCTCTGTGCTGGGAGATGATGGTTCCCTGGGCAGCAGGGAACCCCCTCCCACAGTGAAGGCAGGGGAGGAGCAGGGGACAGCTGCAGGTCTCCATCTGTGGGAGGCTCAGTCCATTCTTCTCCCTCCTTCCACGATTCAGCTTCCCTTGTGTCCTCAAGATACCCTGGCTGGACTCACACTTTCAAGGCTATCCATGCCATCCAGGCCACACTGCTACTTCAAGGGTCTGCAGGGCTGGAGGGGCTCATCATGGGGTCCCAGCTGCAGGGACTTCCCTTATAGCTGTAGGATGAGGATGTCACTGAGGAGTAACTGATGCTGTTTTTTACCACAATGACACAGACACTGAGATTCAGGAGGTTAAAAAGACTCTTTTATTTTGGGGATGTGTCTCCTTTTTATACTATTTTACACAGACCAATTTGATTGGTGAAACAAATCAAACTTCTTCAATCACATTGATCAGACCAGAGGGACATCAAGAAGAAGTACCTCCTAGGAAAAGGAATGAATAGCAAGTTACAGTTACAAAACTATTTCTCTTGTTTACAGAAAATTCTCTGGGAAAAGAATTTCAGAAAACCAAAATACCTCAGGCACGGAACCAGGGCTACAGGGCAACAGTAGCCAGGGCCACCCCAGCGCCCACAGGTTGGGATGTCAGGCACAGCTTGGCACCTTGGCTTTGGGGCTGCACTTGGTGCCCAGGTGGGTGCAGAGAGCCAGCCCTGCTCCTGTGTGGCATGGGGAGTGCTGCTAGAAGGGCTGGGAAGACCTTTCTCGTCTGTTTTGAAATTGGCCTGCCAGAAATGTGTCTAAGACAAATGCTATAGTCCCTGGTTATATATGGCACTGGAAGCAGGGGTCAGGGCTGCAGATGAGCCCCTTTTGCTGCTCTGTGTGTGCAATCCCATGTGAAATGTCAGAGCACAGTATCCCCTCGAGTGATGCACCAGGTGAGGGTGGACAGATCTGGAGGGTGTCTAACAGAGATTTCTGGCATGGCCAGGTGACAGACTGTCCCTACAGGGCTTGGCTTCAAACCCCATAAGTATTAATACCCGGAGAGAAACTCTTACCAGTAGCTTTTGTCGGTTTCGTGGAATTTGGTGTGAACACCAGCAGCTGAGAACTCCTATCACTGAAACACAACAGCTGGCACGTGAGAAAAGCTGTCTGTGGAAGGAGACAAACAAACCATAAATTTCCAGGAACAGGTGAGTTCTACTGTTTGGATTGACTACCTCACCTCACTGACAAACAGAGCTGGGCTGCAGGCAGATGCCTCATTCCCTCCACCAGCAAAGGCTGGGGCCAAGGTCAGCAATCTTTCCCAGGGGTCATCCCTGACCCCTGGATGCTTTGTGGCAGCTCTGAGCAAAAACCTGGTGGTCATATAGTGCCCCTGTTCCAACACTCCCCACCCTTATCCCATATGTCCTGAGGGGGAGAAACAGGCTCAGGAGAGCTCTGCTGACCTGCTCTCCCCCACTGTATGTGGGTGGGTGGGCATCACCGCAGCTCGTGTGCTGTCTCAGAGAGCATCTCCATTCTCTCATGGCCAGTGCATCAGGCAGCAGCTGCAACTGTTGGGTCATATCTGTGCAGGATATTTTGGTAAATCCTCAGCAGGAGGCTGGAGTGTCTTCTTTCTTCCCGTCTGTTTTCAGTACCCATTTTCATCCAGTGCTTGGGCAACACCAGCAGGTCCTCCACCCTGACCTGCTGGCTGACCCCAGGGGCCCCTGCCATTGTCCTGGAAGGTGTTATCAGGAGCTTTTCTTGATTTCGTGGAATCCTGTGTGAACCCCAGCAGCTGGGAACCCTTACCACAGACACACAACAGATGGTGCATGAGCAGAAGTGCCTGCAGAGGACAAACAGCCCATAAATTTCCAGGAATGGATGAATACTGCTATTTGATCAGCTGCTGCACCTCATTGATGAGCCCTATATAACATCAGGGTTGGCAAAGCTACCATCAGACCAGACCTACTCTGCTCCTTACTCCACAGGATCCCAACAGAGACAGCATGGGTGAGTGTGGGATGGGATGAATTCTGTGTGCAGCTGGGCATCCCTGCCTTTCTTTCCAAGGTCTTCAGTCCCTGTGCTTTTTTTATCCCTCCTGTGGTAGCTCCTGAGTATCCTTAGGTACCAGCAATACCCACAACCCAACACATCAGTTCTCCTCTAAAGGATTCACATTCCTAGATTCACTGTGTATTTTCTTTCTCCAGCTGGTCATCACAACAGTCCTCTGTTCTTCACCGCTGTGCTGGCCCTGCTGTCCCCGCTTCTTGCTCTGCACATTGAAAACCTGGAGAGATTGAAAGTAAATTTAGATGAAATCATTAATATCCGTTCTGATGGGCCTCTTCCTGGTATGTGTTTTCTGGCTTATATCCCTGAACTCTATTCATCCAAATATCAGGAGCCCTCTCCTCTGCACAGAAAGAGAGGCGTGGAAAATACTCTTGTGGAAATAAAAGGATCTTGATCAAATCTTCCTCTAATTTAATATCTTAACCAAACTTCACCAGATTTGGTAATTCAACCTTCTTTGTTATTGACAAGATTGTATGTGGCAACTTTTTCTAGACAGACTGTTTCTCTTCCTTTATGTATTCTCTTCCCATATATATTTCAATAGTTTATTCACAGCCCTGAAACTTCAGAGAGACTTTTTATAAGTGACTAACCAAAATGCTTTCTGAAGCTTGCAGGTGGCTAAACAGCCCCAAAACCTCATCACACCACTGATGGAGGTCACAATTCCAGAGGCTCTCAGGGAAACAAGTGTTACTGAGATGGGTGCCAGTATTTCTCTTAAACAAAACATCGTTCTCTCATAGCTATGAGCTCCCTCACACTCTGAAGGTTTCTGGAGCTCTTTATGGATTGAACGAACATATGAATCCTTCATCACTGAAAAGCAGGTTCACAGCAACAGCTCCCAGCTGTTTGATCTTGGTCTGAGAGCACCCATGGTCTATTTTCCTCTCAATCCTTCTCTCTCTGCACATCTTTCCACTCATCACTACTACTCTGAGCAACTTGTTCAAGTGGAAAGTGTCTCTGCTTATAGCAGGGGGGTTGGGCTAGGTGGTCTTTTAAAGGTCCCTTCCAACCTAAACCTTTCATGATTCCGTGGTTCTTCTCAGATATGCCATCTGCTCCTTGCTGAGAGGAGCAAATAGGCAGCTGCTTAATGGCTGCAGCATTCCCATTCCTAATCTCCTTTGAAGATTTTCCTACCAACAACTACCACACAGGAAGAAAACTGAGTTGAGTGGCAAAAAACTCTGCTGGAAATAATATCCTGTTGGGGCTGGACTTAACCTCTGTGCTGTGGCACATGGCTGCTCTTCTCACTCTTTGTTTTCTTGATGCAGATGAAGCTGGAGGGATCATCCAGCGGAACCGGGCAGCTGACCCTCAGCAGGCACAACGCCACAGTAAGCACCCACATCCCCTAGGGAACAGGGAGGGGTGTAGGGAATGAAGGCACAGTGGTGGTGGGTTGCCAATCATCCACCCCAGCACCTCAGCAGAACTCCAAGTGCTCCTCCAAACTTGAAGGCCACTGAGTGAAGAGGGGTCAGGTTGGACAAGGGAAAGAATTGTCAGACAATGAGGATGGTGAGGACCTGGCACAGGTTGCCCAAAGAAGCTGTGACTACTCCATCCCTAGAAGTGTCCAAGTCTAGATTGGATGGGGCTTGGAGCAACGTGGTTTAGTGGAAGGTGTCCCTGGCCATGGTATGGGTGATGGAGCAAGATGGGCTTTAAGGTCACTTCCAAGCCAACCCATTCTGGGATTCTATGATCTCAGAGGACTCTGCTGCCGTTACTTTGCTGCTGTTACTCTGCTGCCACAAGTCCACAGAGGATGTCCCTAAGATGTCCCTTCCGAGCAAAGCTGGGCTTTCACAGCCATCCAGAGGGTCCAATGCTACGGGAATGAGGTTTCCTCCTTCCCAACCCTATGGATGCAGTGGATGCCAGGATTGCAGAGACAACAGACTGGGATGTTGTGTGTTGGTCCTCCAATGTTCTCTCATGCCCCAGGTTGGCCCAAGGACTGCAGTGAGCTTCCTACTAGCAGCCCCAGTGGCATCTACATCATTCAGCCCACAGGACAGACAACCATTGTGGTCTACTGTGAGATGAACAAGGAGGATGGAGGCTGGACTGTCATCCAGAAGAACCACAGAGATACACCAGTCAGCTGGGATGAGTCCTGGAGCACCTACAAGCATGGCTTTGGGAACGTGCACACTGAGTTCTGGCTAGGCACCGAGTACATCCACCAGATCACCAAGCAGAAGGTCTACCAGGTCAGGTTTGTCATCTGGGATGCTTCAAATAACATGAAGTTTGCAGACTACAACCTGTTTAGCCTGGAAGACGAGTCCCAGGGCTACCAGCTGAGGCTGGGAGCACACTCAGGGACAGCAGAGGATGCCATGGCCTCCAAGGGCACGACCACCATGCACGACAACATGAAGTTCTCTGCTAAAGATCGGGATCAGGACACTTCTAGTGGGAACTGTGCTGCCAGCTCCGGGGGCGGGTGGTGGTACTCAGCATGTTACTCTGTGCTTCTGAACTTCAAAGGGGGCATGACATGGGGCAGCTTGTGCAAGGGGAACTGCAAAGCCTCAGCCATCCTCATCAAGCCCGCCACCTACTGCTAGTTGCATTTTCATTTCCTTTCTGTCCAACCTGGGGCTAAGTCTGGGTCTCCAAAGAATTGGAACAAAGCAAATCCAAACTGGGTGTGCCACAGTGTCTTTGAAGAGGTTGGTCATATGTAGCTACTGAATAAAATAAGGCATTTTCTGCTTTTTCTTCCTCCTGTAGATTTTCTTTACTTTTCAGCTGTGCTTGTGTCCTCTAGTTCAGAGTCAGATAATTTTAATTGCATTAATAATAGAAACAGTCTCTTGGAAACTCAGAAGTTTCCAGGTTGGTAGTGTGCTTCATACAACATGTGAAATTGTCAACCCAGTAGACTTCTGTGGCTTTGCCAGTTAATTTACATCCTTATTTTCAAGAAAATGACCTAATTTTTGCTGAAGATCTTGCTCAAGATACTAAAGTGCACAGGCAACTTCCTACTCTGAACCTCCTGCATGTAAGGCTTAATAGATGTTAAATAGTCAAATAAATTGGTATTCAAAGAACTGTCTGAATTGTGAAAGTCTATTTCAGACCTTTGAAGTGCTCAAAGAGGTTAATGTTTTGGAGGGTTTCTACCACAGAAACTCAGCTTTTCCCTGAGCCAGGGCCATGATGACTTCCCAGAGTCAGTGCTGGTAGAACAGTTGGACTTGATGATCTTAGAGGGCTTTTCCAACCCTCATGATTTTATGATACATCCTCATCTTTGAGGGCAAAACCCTTCAGCAGATACCACCCATTCCAGCCTCCAGCCTCCATGGTATTTATGTACTAAAATTGCCGCCAGCGGCATGTGAGTCCTGGAGTGCCTTTGGCTCAGGGAGATGAGAGCTGTTTCCTCATTGATATAGAGATGTGAGCTAGAAAATAAAAATCATCAATAACAAATCTTCTATTACTTTTTCATGCTTGTATGTGATTTTTTTACACTGTCATTTTATTGCATGTCTGTCTTGAAACATGGGATTTCTCTCCCTGCCTCCTACTGCCTCCTGCTCCTCTGCAGTGAGTCATGAGGTGTGTGACAGGTGGGAGTAGGCATCTGCCAGCTCAGAATGGAGACTAAACCCAGTGTAGGAGACAATAACCTAAATAAAATGTTTTTGGCTGTCAAACTTGGGAATTTCTTCTCTCATTTAGAAACCTTTTTGGTTTTTTCTTGTCTAACTCTCTTGCCTTGAGGTACACATGGAGAGGTATTATTAAAGGAACCCTCTGCTAATGCCTGCCCCCAGGTTGGGCACTCACTATGCATCCAAGTAGGGTGAGAGGTAGCTCAGGGGCAGTGCCACCCACATGTGCTGGGCTCCCAGTATCACATTCCCTTCCATGAGAGGAAAGAGAATTCCATTGGATATTCCATCCTCATGGTGAATCTCCTTAGCAAGATGCAGAAAAGTTTCTTTTGCACCATGTCCCCTCATTATCTTTAACCAGTGTGACATTTGTCAAGTGGAAGAGATTGTCCCCATCTGCCTTTGTGAGACCCCACCTGCAGAGCTGCCTCCAGCTCTGGGGTCCTTAGCAGAGGAAAGATGTGAAACTGTTGAAGCTAGTCCAGAGGAGCCCATTGAGATGCTCCAAGGGCTGGAGCCCCTCTGCCCTGGAGACAGACTGGGAGAGCTGGGGGTGTCCAGCCTGGGAAAGAGAAGGCTCTGGGGAAACCTTAGAGCCTCTTCCAAGGCCTAAAGGGGCTCCAGGAGAGCTGGAGAGGGACTTTGGACAAGACCCTGGAGTAACAGGACAAGGGAATGGCTTCACACTGCCAGAGGGCAGGGATAGATGGGATATTGAGAAGAAATTCTCCCCTGTGAGTGTGGTGAGGCCCTGGCGCAGGGTACCTAGAGAAGTTGTGGCTGCCCCATCTCTGGAAGTGTTCAAGGCTGGGTTGGACAGGGCTTGGAGCAACCTGGTCTAGTGGAAGGTTTCCCTGCCCATGGCAGTAGGGTTGGAAGGAAATATGTTTAAAATGTCCCTTTCAACCCAAAACATTCCATGATTTTTTGAAGTGATACCTCACTTTTCCTACAAGCTCCAAGGTTGCTGTGTGTCCTCAGGCCTCTCTTGCTCTCTCTAGGGAGACAGCTTGTCCCATAGTAACAGATGGGGTGTAGTGAGCCAGCCCTCCCCAGCAGGCTCTGCTTTCTAGGCAAGCAACCTAGCATGCATCACCATCATGAAACCCACTTAAAATGAAATGTCAATGTGAAAAGAAGGGATTTGAGAAGTGTAATCTTGCCATTACATTTCTGCTGGTCCCCAGAGGGTGCTCTTGCCCAGGGCTTGCCAGGCAGCTTCCTGTGGGAAGGAAGCCTGGCAGACAAGGAGAGCTCAGAAATATTCTGTAAGGAATCTAGCTGCAGGCTACGATTTTCTTTTCTGTGTTCCTTACTCTGTCCTGATGCTGCATGGAGTGTTGAGATCCTGTCAGCACCAGTTGTTCACAGGGAATGCAAGTGAGGTCATCCAAGGAAAAAAGCACCAAGAACCTCATGGCATAAATATCATGGATGTCATTGACATAGTCATGGACTCACTGAATGGTTTCGGATCTTAAAGCTCATCTGGTTCCATCCCTCTGCCATGGGCAGGGACACCTTCCAGTAGACCAGGTTGCTCCAAGCCCTGTCCAACCCAGCCTTGAACACTTCCAGAGATGGGGCAGCCACAGCTTCTCTGGGCAAGCAGAAAATATATAGCAGAAAATTTCTTTCCAGGCAGAGAGAATACAACATGTTTCCCTAAATTAGGATTTTTCAACTTTTCCCAAAGGATTTAATATGCACTTCATAATTGTTTCCTAGGGAACATGGTGAGCTTGCTGAAGGTATAATTTGCTTCTTTTTTTCAGATCTTTTATTCATCTGCAGCCAAAGATGGAAAGTACAAAGATCTTCCCACTCTTGCATGGACCTGAGGAACAGATGCCCAGGTGGCTCAGACAAGCTGGGCATGCCTCTCACCCTGAGGGTCTGGAAGATCTCACTCTGTGCCCACAGACACCCGCCTGAGCAATGGGAGGCCAAGGGTGAACTTGCACTTCTGTCTTGAGTTCATATTAGTCAGCTTTGCTTTGGACACACAAAGAATTTCAGTAGTTCCAGTCATCCATAAGTTTATCCAATTCCTTATTAGGTCTGATTAGACTTTTGGTTTCACAACATCCTGAGATGAACATGTCAGCCCTTCCTTTGCCTGGTGCATGCTCCCAGAAACAAAGAAACACAGAACAACCAGCATTTAAAGGGACCTCTGGAGATCATTCACTCTAGTCTCCATCTCTGAAAAGTGCTGAATAATCACTTCTAACCATTCCCTGTTCCTACCACATCCACGTCTACACTGTCAGTGCCTGTCACCGCATTCACCCCTTTCCTAACAGTCCAGATCCCTTTTCTTGCAAAGATGCCTTTTCCACTTCTGACCACCCATTTTCTTAATTTCTGTGACTTTTTCCAATGTTTCTCCATCTTTTCTGAGCCAGGCACCAAAGCCACACTTGTGAGCTTGCTTTATACTGGGGCAAGCAATATATGGAACCTTTTTTACTTTTTAATTACTCATGAAGCTTCAGCTGATGTTTTCAGGGAACTGCTTACAGTTACCTTTAGCTCTTGACTGGCATTAATCTAGGGTCCCCCAGTGTACAGTGAGGGATGTGCTTCACTTTACCCTTATCAACATTGACTCTCATTTCCAACGTTATCACCCACTAGCTCTTGTAGCCTGAAATACTTCTGCAGTACTCTCTAGCCACCTTCAGCTGTGACAGTTCTGAACTATTTTCTCCAGCAGAAACACTGTCACCATCCTATTTGCAGCCTTTTCTCCATATCATGGATATGCTGAAAATTCCAACCCCAGTGGAGATATTTGTAGCATCCAACAAGAGATCTCTGCATTCTGCCCATTTGCCTTATCTTTGCAAACTGTTGATCTGTTATAGCTCAGTGTCTCTGAAAACTCTATGATAGACCTTCTTAAAAGTGTTTTTGGATGGCATTATATTGACCAGATCACTTTGTCCACCCACACCACCTCTTCTTGCAACAGCTGGAGCAGATTTCTGAGCCACAACATTCTACTAAAAATGATGTTGACTCTTCCTCAGTTCATTGTATTTATAGAATCATAGATTCATGGAATATCCTGAATTGGAAGGGACCCACAAGGATCAAACTGCAACTCATGGCCCTGCACAGGACAACCCCAAAATCCCACCCTGTTCCCAACAGCATTGTCCAAATGCTCCTTGAGCTCTGGCAGTCTTGGGTCCAAGACCACTTGCCTTGCCACTTCCCTTTATTCATTAGTTCCTACAAATTCTGTGTTTATTACTATTTTTTCAGTAGGTACAGAAATGAGACTTCTGGAGATCTTTAGATAAATACGGCATCTAGGACTGGAGCCCTCAGCACACAAAACCTGAACCTGTTGGAGCAAGTCCAAAAGAGGCCATGGAAGTACTCTGAGGATTGGAGCCCCTCTGCCCTGGAGGGAGAGCTGGGGGTGCTCACCTGGAGAAGAGAAGGCTCCAGGGAGACCTTAGAGCCCCTTCCAGGGCCTAAAGGGGCTCCAGGAGAGCTGGAGAGGGACATGGGACAAGGGGCTGCAGTGACAAGATAAGGGGGAATGGTTTCCCACTGCCAGAGGGCAGGGTTAGATGGGACACTGGAAGGAAATTCTTCTCTGTTAGGGTGATGAGGCCCTGGCGCATGATTCCCAGAGAATCCCTGGAAGAGTTCCAGGTCAGGTTGGACAGGGCTTGGAGCAACCTGGTCTAGTGGAAGATGTCCCCATAGCAGGAGATTGGAAATGGATGAGCTGCTGTTTCCTGCTCCTTTTAATCTCCTTTTAACAAGCTCTCCTTGTTTTCACCTGTACACTCTCCCTGGTCTGCCAGACGAGGTTGTACTTAGGCCACCAACTTTGCTGCTTGTTTTCTAATAAAGCTTTCATGATATATTTCTCTTCTCTACATTGTTCCTGGCAATAGTGCTACAAGTACCATTCCTTGTGCTTTTTTTTTATTTAGAACGTTTTATTTTTAGGACTTCCTGGGATCTCTTGTGGGAACAGACTGGAAGCTGTATGCTCCTCTGCCTCTGTTAAACCAGGCAGGTCTGAGCCCAGCTGTCTCCACCCAGTACTACTGTGACTGCACACACCAGTGCCCTGGTGATGTCTGGATCACATGGAGATCTGCATGTTTATGCATGTCCTATCCTATCCCAGTTTCTTCAGCTACTAGTAAATCCAACTCTTCTGTATCAGCCATTCCCCTCCCAGGCACAGTTTTTTTCTCTGCACCTCTGAGTCTGATGTCAGGATAATTTTGGAGCACTGCTCTAGGGACTGTGGTCTCTAACCACCCATGGGGCAGCACACCTTTGGCATGTTTTTGGGACAACTTTAGGGCACTCATCTTGGGTTGCATTCTGGACTACATCTCGCTTGTCACACTCTCTCCAAGACTGTGTTGCATCCCTACAGCTGTGCTTGGCATCACACATTTTGGGATCCAAACAGCCTTTTACAAAATTCCCCAGCTCTGCAGTCTACCTGTCCCTGTGTAGGACTCCTGCTCTGCTCCCTGGTTGACTAAGGATCTGTCACCCCTTTCCCTAGGATGGATGCCCTTTGCCCATGGGATTTTTCTTCTCTGCAGGACAAGAGCTGCTGGGCCAGGTATGAGGGAGTTGTGATGTTCATAAAAGCCCCACTGATGTACTTCTCTGTTTCCCTTAAACAGATGTTGTCCCAGAGGACTGAAGTCTGCCTGTGGCTGGTGAACAGATGGCAAATGTTTTTTGTCAAAATCCTGGGAAGTCTCTTTTGCACAGCATAAGTGGAATGTGCCCAGAGAGCCTCTGTATCTCAGACATGTTTATTTCTTTGTGCCTTGCCTAATTCTCAGTTTCCCAGGACACTCGCATGCCCAGTACTGCTTTAAAATGTATGCAGAAAGTACTTCTAAAATTACTTCTCTCTTCAACATCTTGACAGGCAGCTTGGGACAGGCTGAGGTGGTTTTAATGAATCACAGAGGGGGGATAAAAAGCTACAGACCCACAGAAATCTGGGTGGAAAATGAAGAAATGGTTCTCAAGTGAAGAAAGGGTCCCAAAGGGAGGTTTGCACCAACCAGTGTAGAAGCTGTCCAAACCAGCTTTTTGTGCATATTCTTCTTCCAGCTCTAGAAAATACCCAGATAGCTGCTGACCCTTCTTGGACTCACCTGGATGATGTGGAAAATATTCAGCTCCATCTACAAACTGGATTAGGGTTCCAGTGCCTTCAGCCATCTATTGGGTTTATCCTACCCATTTATACTGTATCTCCATCAGAGGTACCTAAGATCTGTGCCTAGGTGTTTTCCAGGCATGTGTGCTCCTTCCAGGATGTGGGGCTGGGAAAGAAGTTGCCAGAAACTAAAGAGAAAAGAAGTGGTTTAAGTCTGAAATTATATGTGCTGTGTCCCTCTGTGGCTCAGGTCAGTAAGCAGATGCTTGCGACACAGGTCTGGCTGGGGTGGCACATTCCACACCCTGTATTTATCCAAGATCCACTGTCATGGAGCAGGGGGTTGGTGCATCAAGCCCGCCTGCCTGCCTGCCTGCCTCTCTCAGGAAACCTCAGAGGTGAAGGCAATCTAGGGCGGATTTAAACTGGATATAAGGAAAAAATTCTTTCCTGTGAGAGTGGTGAGGTCTCAGGACAAGTTGCCCAAAAAAAGCTGTGGCTGCCTCATCCTTGGAAGTATTCCGGGCCAGGTTGGACAGGGCTTTGAGCAACTTGTTCTTGTGGAAGGTGTCCCTGGTCTAGTGGAAGGGGAATGGAATGAGGTGAGATTTAAGGTCCCTTCCAACCCAAATCATTCTAGGTTTTGATGATTTTTTGATTTTTTGATGATTCTTGATTTTAAGGACTGCATGACCACAAGGTGTGTAAATCCCACTATACCCAAGCTCATAGCTGTTCTCTCTCACATTTGTTGTTTGTATCCCCTCTCCTGCTGGGTCACAGCTTGGAGCAGGTTTTCCTAGGGCTGTTTCTCAGCTCGGCACTTGGCTCAGTGCCTTGGCCGGTGTTGTGCTGAGCTGAGTGCCCGTTGCTATAATTCTACCTGTTTGTGTCCCTTAATCTGTATTTGTTCCCTTGAAAATGCAGGGAGATCCATTAAAGCAGAGGCACTGGGTAAATACTACCCGCTCCTCACTCCACCAGCACCTGGGATCAGCGATTAACTCTGGGTAAACAGAGCCGACTGCCAGCCAACCCTTGGCCACAGCAAGGGGGGACAGAGGACCCAAAGTGCTCCTCCCCAGGTGTGTGAGGGATGTAAAAGCTGGAGTTGTCAGGACACTGCTGGAGCAGGATGGTGGCATGGAGCTGAAGCTCTGGTGCCTGGTGCCTGGTGCCTATTGGATGTGTCCCGCTGATGGTGTGCCATGGGCGGGATCAGCCCCCAGCAGTATAAATACAGCTGGCAGCAAATCCACCCTGGGGAACAACCGCTGAACCCTGGAGCAAGGAGCAGACTGTGTGGGCTGAGTGAAGGAGGTGCCTAGGAGGAGGCGTGGTGCCAGTGTCCTGTAGGGCCCAACGGCATGTGCTCGATGCCAATGCAGTGCCTGTAGGGCTTCAGCTCAACCAGGACGTGGATCACAGTGCTGGGTCAGATCCATAAGGGCTCCCCAGTAGGCAGCAGGAATGGCAGGAGCTCAGGTGGGACTACCAGGACCTTTCCTGGAGCCTCCAGTTGGGCCTTGCCCCGTCTCTGACTCTGACTCTGACTCAGAGGATGCAGCTGTGGGTGGCACAGTACCCAATGCTGCGGCACAGAACTCCTCCCAGGTCATCCACAGTGGCCACTTCATGGTATCGTGCCCGCACAGCGACTCATTGCCCCGGCGACGGCACCACCATGCCGAGCCTGAGCTGGCTGATCCCCGGAGTATCGACCCGACCCTCACCCGGCTCTTTGAGTGCATGAGCCTGGAGTACAGGTGAGTCCCAGCGCCCTTGCATGTGTCTTATGGACCCCCAGCTAGCTGAAGGCAGAACGCTAGCTGAGCCCTGTTCCCCAGCCAGGAATTTGTTTCCATCTGACCTCCTCCTCCTCTTCTCCATGGGATGTGATGTGCCATATGCTCAGAAATTGCCATCCCAGAAGGTTTCAGGGGGAAAGAGTTGATGTTGGGTTGTTGGCAATGGAGCCAGGTGAGAAGCTTCTCTGTTCATATGTAGCTTGACTCTCCTCCATTCTCCAATGAAATCTGGCATCACTGTGCCCAGCTGTATTTCCCTCAGGGCCAGATCTAGGTCACTCTGTAGAGCAGCAGCGACTCTATGGACAGCTACCACTCAGTTCTTTGGCAATGAAGCCCAGAACAGGAGTCCTGCCTTCCATCCTTGACTCTGCCCCCATGTCCTGAGGTTATTCCATGACATGCAGCAGCACTTGGGACTGGATGGCTGCATAGGTTTTGTCCAAGGTCTCCTGAAAGCTTTCCCCCTTCTCTCCTGCAAAATCAGATGTGTGACTACATTGTTCCCCTGCCACACAAATTGCCAAAGCCCAGTGACAGCTCTCTGGTGACAACAGGACAGACTGCAATGTGTCTCCTATGGCCGTGGTCCACATTCTTGGAGACAGTTCCCCTCCTTTGCCAAGCTCCAAGGTTTTGAGTTCTCTCCAGCATGGCATCAGCATGACTTGCTCTGTTAAAGTCAGTGTCAAACTGCTTGCACAGCTTTCTCAAAATGTCCAAATGTAAAAACCTAGATGATAGAAACATAGTCCTACCATGTGAAAGCAAAACTTCAGCAAAGCAGCCTTTAAGAGGTGCCCATTGCTTCATCCAGGATCTCATCCAGTGGCTGAGCTCTCAGGTTTGCCTTGGAGTCCTTGAGTGATCAATGCAATAGGAAATATGGTCACTGTCAGGACATCTTTGGGGATGCCGGGTGTAGAGACAGCACTCCAAGGGTACCAGTTCCCACACAGCTGTGCACATCTGACCTGTCACCATATCCCAGGTGGTGGATGGGATCATTCCAGTTTGCCAGCAGCCAGCACAGCACAGCTCTGCTGCAAGGGGCTGGGGAAGGCAGTGCTCTGTGGGAGCACAGGGAGCATCAGTGTTGGGTGACCCAGGTGAGGATCATTCTTCCTGATTGGGCAGGTCACCCCTGAGTGTCACAAATAGGAGACACAGAGACACTGGTGGCCTCACTCTCTCTTCCTCTCCCAGCTCTATTCTTTCCATACCTGAGCCCTGCAGCTTTGAGGCTGCAGAAACAGACACTGTCGCATCAAGGTGCTTGAACTACAGATTCATGATGTGCAAGGCAGTGTGCCTCTGGGCTCTGGAGCTCCCAGGCAGAGTGGAAACAGACAGGGTACAAGGGCTTTGGCAGCTGGAGTAGTGTATGTGACTGGGGGCTGGCCGTTCCACTGCAGTCAGGGCTCCATTGCTCCAGTTCTCCCTACCGCCTGGACTCTCAGTGGCTCATTTCCCTCCTGCACTGAGCATGGCAGTGCAGATAGTGGCTCCTATGTAATGGGACACTCACCCAAGCCTTGTCCAGCCTGGCCTTGGACACTTCCAGGGATGGGGCAGCCACAGCTTCTCTGGGCAACCTATGCTGGGACCTCACCACCCTCTCAGGGAAGAATTTCTTCCCAATATCTCATCTAGCCCTGCCCTCTGACACTGTGAAATCATTCCCCCTTGTCCCATCACTCCGGGCCCTTGTCTAAAATCCCTCCTCAGCTCTCTCAGACACTCTTTAAGCTCTGGGGGGGGGGGTTCTAAGGTCTCCCCGGAGCCTTGTCTTCTCCAGGATGGATAACCCCAGCTCACTCAGCCTTTCTTTTGCTAATACATTTTTTACACACTTGTAGGCAGCAGCTGAATAAAGGTATCAGGGTGGGAAAATGGAGTTAAGTGCTCTTGGTGCATTTCTACATTTAGTGTTGTCTGATTTGATATTTCTCTGCATCACCTGCCATTTCACACCTCCCCTCCTAGCCAGGTTCCTAGAGGTAGCACAGCCTCACTTAGGGTCACCAGCCCAATCCTCAAGCTCTCAGGAGAGCACCCACAGTTAAACTCAGACTAACTTCCTAACCAAGGAGAAACCACTGTAAGCTGTCACCTGGGAGGCAATTGTGGCATTCCTCATCCAACCCTCATGCAGGGCAGGGCTAGATCCAAAGCGAGGTCAGGTCGCTCAGGGCCATCACTTTGACAGATGGAACCCTAGGGATGTGAGCCCACCACTTGTCCAGCCTGCCAAGGGCTGCCCCTCTACCACAAGGCATTGCTGTCTGTGGCTCTAGTTTGGGGTTTACCTGTTCCAATTCTTATGTCCATTTCCCCTTGGCCTGTCTCAGCGCATGTTTGAGAACTGTCTGGCTCCATCTCCTCCTTTGGGCAGTTGATGGAAGTAATTATCTCTTCGCCTTTTTCAGGATGAACAAATCCATCCCTCACACTCAGCTTCTGTCATATATTTTAGTCTCCAACCACCTTGATATCCTCCTTCAGGATCACTGCAGTTTGTAATCCTCCCTCTTTGTCCACTGAACACAGTGTCCAGACTTGGCCATAACAGTGTGGAATAGAGGGGAAAACTATCCTGTCTCTATCCTGTCTCCTGGTGAGCTGTGACTACTGCACCCATCTATCCTTTGCTGTCTGGACTCACACCATTTCAAAGGCAACTCACTAAACTTTCCCTAAATATTTTTCAATGGCTACAGCTGGGACTCCTCCCCTCTCCAGCATTCCTTCTCTGCATTTCACAGACATTATATCAGTCCCATCTCAGCCTGAGCAATCATTCTGGGGATATGACTTATCTTCCTTCCATGGGCAGGACTGTGCATCACCCCTTACTGGTAAAGAAATGCTCTCTCCACATCAGGGTTTGCTTCCAGCAGTAACTTGTTTCCTCAGATCCCTCAAAGAGAGGCAACTTCCCTCTCTGAGGTCTTCCTCCTAAGGCCAGGATGAAGCAGTTCCTTTTTGCCTATATTCCAGAACATTTAGAGCAGCTTCCTGCTTAATGATTTTTTCCACTTCTTCTCCTGCAACATCCTGCATTCCTTGAATCCTTCCCTGGAATGTTGTCCCTGCACCCCACCTGGCTGCGTCTCATTACTAAAAAAGTTGAGGGTGGAGCTGAGCTCCCTCACATTTTGGCCTTGGCACGAGAAGGCTCATCCTCTCCATCACCACACCCTCTCCTGTGACTTATTGTTGGGAATCACTGACCTGGGGAACATCCTCCTGAAGGAAGGAAAACTGGGACAGATTGGAAGATGCAAACTGCAGTCACTCATGGTCTTACCTGGCAACATCTGTCTTGTGCTCCAAGAGAGGAGAACTGGCAGGCAGAGACATCAGACTGGGAAGTGACCTGGAGTATACACTCAGCCTCTCTTGTGATTTAAAACAAGGTATCTACTAATTAATCATCTTGTCAGCCTGTCTCCCTTTGGAGAAGAGGAATTGCTGCTATTGATTCTCTAATTCACAGTGCCTTAAATGCTCACACAGGGGTAGTGAACACCAGGCAGACTCCAGGGATGCACTCACTGGAGTTCATCATCCAACCCCATTTTTTCTGGCAGAAGACCTCCATTCTAGGGGGTATGATGAGTGGGAAAGGCTTATGCTTGGGCTAAACCCACCCATGCTGCAATGTAGCTCTGCTGTCATTAGTGACAGGAGTTGCGGCTCCTTTCTTCTGTCAGTCCCCAAGGTTTTGAGGCTGATCCTGTTCAAGGATTGTGCAGAGGGACTGGGCTGGTATGCTGGTGCAGCCCTGCATCTCTCCAGATCACTCCTCTCTTCCCTGCTCCTCTTGCTGCTAATGAAGAGGAAAGTTGCCCATGTTGCCGTGAAATCAGGGACTGCAACACCTGAAACTGCTCGATGGGTAAATGAATCACAGACCAAACAAGGTGCTGCTGGACCCACGTCAGTGTTGGACCCAGGCTGAGCCCTGTTGCCACCTCACCCTGTCCCACAAACACCCTGTAGCCAGTGGCAGGATCTGTGTCCCCCTCCTTCTGTATAGGGCAGCAGGACCCCTAGCCTTTTTGGGGTGCCCTATACCCTTCCCACGGTTCAATGTGAAATTTGCATCCATTTCCCCAGGGGAGATATTTGCAGTGAAGGGTGTGGCCCTTTTCAAGGCAAAGCAGGGAGCAAAGATCAACCTGTTGAGCCCCAAAACTAAAAGGATCATTAAGGGGGAAAAAAGGCATTTGCTGGTAAAGTTCAAAGGCGTCTCACAGTTGCCTTCAGGCCCCACAGCAATTCCTAGCTATGGCCCACTGGCCTCACACGAGGCCAAGGTGTGTCCCACACGCTCAGGCTGCTCTCCTCAGCAGCCTGAGTGAGTGAAGTGAAGTGAGTGAGTGAAGAACACGGCCTTGACCTGCAGGATCTGGCCTTGTGCCCAGGAATTCTGTCCCTTCCATTGGCTCCTCCACTTGGCACCATCTTGCTGTTTGCCTTGTGCACCTGGGGAAAGTTCAAAATCCTGGTAATAGTGGAGTGGTCAGTGTCAGCCTTAACTCTCTGCAGGCTGGAGTCACAGGTCCTTCCCTAGGCCCTGGGGTCATGTCAGGCTGGGTCTCCCCCGGGAGACCATCTCCATCCACTCCTGCACTTGCTCCTAGACACATCCCTGCATCAGGCTCTGGAATTGTAGGGGTCCCTAGTTCTTCCCCCTCTGCCAGAGGCAGATTTCAAGACAGGTCAAAACAGAACCCACCAAAATCATTTGAGCACACTTAGAAGTTTCACAAGCTTGAATGAACACGTCAGAGGCTTCATACGCCACTCTCATCCCCAGCACCTCCCTGGGGACACAGCCTGGTGGCACCTGGAGGGGCTGGGAACAGGGGATACAGCACCCTGACACCAGTTCAGCCTCCACCTTTTCTGTTCCACACGTGTACCAAGGAGACATGAGAGTCAAAGCAGCACCAAGATACTTAGGGTACAAACTGCCTGATGGAGAGGGACATGGCTCCTGGAATTTTTCTCCTCAGCTGAAAAAAAAAAAAAAAAAAAAAAAAAAAAAAAAAAAAAAAAAAAAAAGAGAAAGCAAAAAAAATCCCAGAAAAATAATCCCTTGCTTGCTCTTAATTTTGCAACTTCTCACTTTTTGGAACTTCTATTTGCTCTGGAATTGTGATCCACTGTAGCCAATAATTAGATCTGAGGTGGCTTTTTCCAGCTGCAGCCAGCACTCAAAGGGACACCTGGAGCTCCTGGCATTGCCCCGGGGCCATTGGGAGAGCTGGAGAGGTGAAATGGACCCCAAAGTAAGGCAGAGGGACCCTGGCCTCCCCTGCAGAGCTCCTGGGGCAGCAGATCCTCAGGACCTCCCTGGTGCTGCACATGAGGGGTTGTGTCCCTCGGCTGGATGGGAATAAGACAAGGAGTGAAATGAGGCTTCCTGCACTGCAGGTCCCATCAGGGACATCACCACCATCACTACGATGAGCTGCAGAACAAACACAGCTGCCTCTGGGAACCAGGAAATGGGAAGCAGGGAGCCCAGCTCAGGCTGGGGGTACAGGTTTTCTGGGATCAGTGTGGAGAAGAGGCTGAGGCAGCTCTGGCTGAAGGCACGTGTCACTCTGTATCTGTATTGGAGCATAGGCAAGTGTCCCTTAACATCCTGAATATCCTCCAGCCATCCTCCTGCCTTCCCCGACCCTCCACAATGGGGACCCTGACTGCCCCAGCTGAAGGCAACATTTTCAAGCCTTGCTTGGTGTTAAAGGGAGGGTCAGAATTAGCTGCCCAAACACTGTGATGAGGCAAGAGCCACTACAGTACATGTCACCATGCATCTCACCTGGGCAGGAGACCTGCTTTCCTGTCCCCCAGGACCAGGACACAGCTGGCTTGGTCAGGGGCAGCAGGATCTCACCTCAAAGCTGGGGTTCAAATGTTAAGGAATCAATGCCTCAGGGTGCTGTGCTTTAATTCAGGGGTTTGAGAAGCCTCCTGTGGATCTACAAAGCTCAGGATTTAGTTCTGTGCTGCTCCCAGAGTGTGCAAGAGCTTGGAATGCTTCTACAGGTGCCTGGCAAGCATCTGCAGTGGAGCCACATGGCTGTACCTGCTGCTGATTTGCCACTAGGCTGGTGGCCCCTGGGCATCTTTCAAGGTGGTCCTCTCAGCTTCCCCTTTGCTTGGTGTTTCAGTGGGAAGCTGGTATCTCCAAAGTGGAAGAATTTCAAGGGGCTGCGGCTGCTTTGCTGGGATAAAATTCGACTCAACAATGTGATCTGGAGAGCATGGTACATCCAGTGTGAGTATGGGCCAGATCCCACTCTGTCTGCCAGATGCCAGGCTGTGCCAGTGGGCTGGGGCTGGCATCGGAACAACCATGTGCAGGTGCAGAGGTAGGAATGGGGCATGGATACAGTCAGCTGTATTCTCCCCTGTGCAGATGTGGAGCGAAGGAAAAACCCTGTGTGCAGCTTCATCACCCCTCTGGAGGGCATGGAGGCTGATGAGCACCGAAAACCAGAGGTAGGGCAGGGTCCCTTGCAGCTCTCTGGGACAGCAGCAGTCTGTGTGGCACAGCAGGGATCTGGGGACGCATTGCATTTCATAGATTTGCTGGAAAAGGTGTTTCCGATATGGAACAAGGAAAGCAGCCTTGGTTGTGGGGTGCTGGGGCTGGAGAGCTAAGCCGTGATCCCCTGTGCTGCCCCCCAGGCTGTTGTGCTGGAGGGCAACTACTGGAAACGCCGCATTGAGGTGGTGATGAGGGAGTACCACAAATGGAGGATCTACTATAAGAAGCGGGTGAGTGTCTCCGTCCATGCTGCTCCCCATCCTGTGGCAGTGTCAGCAGTGGGACGGAACAGTGTGCCCAACCTGCAGCCATGACTGACAGGGCAGACGTGACAGGCTTTTGCCAGCGTGGGAGGTTGATGCTGGCTGGCCCCCTGAGCTCCCCCTGCCTGGGGGATGACATTGGCTGTCTTCTCCTTCCAGCTCCGAAAGTCCACACGGGAGGGAGAGACCTCCAGTCCAAAGCAGGTGAGTGCTGAGAAAGGGTGGGAAGTGGGAGAAAGGGGAGCACAATTTGGACCCCTTCGCTGGGCAGAAGGACAAAGAAAATCCCCAGGGCATGATAAGCCCATTGGAATGGAATGCTAAGCATCTGGGATGCTGGATTCACCCTCTGGAAGCAGCAGTGTGCCAGTCATTAAGGTTTGGAGGGAGCAAACACTGCAGGGAGTATGGGAGCTGCCAGAAGGAGCAGTCAGGGAGACAGACATGGACCCCTACCCACCAAAGGTGTCCACTGGGCTCCTTTGCTCTACCTCATGCAGGATGAAGATGTCTGGAGGCCAACGGAGAAATGGTGCAACCAGCTCTTCTGCAACGTAGTGCCCATGCTGCTTGGGGATGAGGAGGAGGAGTGTGGGAGCAGGCAGCATTTCGATTTGGACACCTTCCTCTCAGACATATCTGACACCCTCTTCACCATGACACAGACGCCCAGCACCCACGAGGCACTCCCTGAAGATGGTAGGTGCTGCAGACTATGCTTCAGCAGGATGTGGAGGAAGAATCCAGATGCTACATCTGGGCTTAGCTCCTGAGACCTGCCAGTCATGTCTTTTGGGCAGGCAGGGTCCTCTGGCATCTGCCATGATGAAGCAGGGGAAAGGGATGTTCCTGTCCTGCCCAAACAGGAGCCACCAAGGGAGGGGATGCTTAAGGAGTGTTTGGGCAGGGTGGGATCATCCCCTTCTCCTGTGGTTCCCTATGCACCAGCATGTGCTGTCCCAAGGCTGAGCTCCCCAGGGATCACCCAGCACCATCAAGGACTTCGCCCCAGCCCACAGGGCAGGTCCTGCTTCCATGGCCACTCTTTGATGTCCCTACTTGGCCATGTCCCTTGGGCATCTGCAGCTCCAGCCAGGTCCTATGCCAAGAATCAGCCTTTCACTGGGGTTCCTGGGAACTGGATGAAGCCCTAGAGGTGCTGATGGACATAGCGGTGGGATGGGATGGCCCTGGCTCTCCACAGGGTAGGCACTTATCTCCCTGCCCAGGGCAAGGTGCAGTGATACAGGGTGACTCGGGGGTGACACAGAGATGTGGCAGCCAGGTAGGTGTCAGGACAGTGGTGGGAGCAGTCCTCAAGGTGGGTCTTGGGGATGCAGTGGCTGGGCCTTGATGTTCCAGCTCTGCCCTCTTCCAGCATATGTTGGGAATGCTGACATGATACAGCCGGATTTGGCACCCCTGCAGCCCAGCCTGGATGACATGGACATATCAGGTAAGAGGCAGCCTGGATATGGTACCACATCCCTCACAGCCCTGTGCCCTGTGACTGCCTAAAATGAAGGATCACAGGTTTGGCCTGGTAGCAGTGGGAGCTGCTGAGAGAGGCAGAAAGCACTGGACATCCAATGGCTTTTCCAATGGGAAAAGCAGCATGGATGGGTATGGGTAGGGGTTGAGGGCAGAGCCTAGTTGTGCCTGCCTGTCCCTGGAAAGAGCCATGGAAGGTCAGGAAGGGCTTGGCCAGGAGCTGTGGGAGGGGATTTCTATAAGACGGTATTTCCAGGAGTGCCAAAGCCCCTCATTTTGGCTCCAGATAGAGGAAGGACAATTGTCCCCCAGAGGAAGAGGAAATTTCTAGAGAGTAGGTTCTGCTGAGCCCCTCCTCACCCCACTGCCCAGCCAGCCTGGCTGGTTGGCTTGGAGCTGGTACTCTGCACTGGGCTGTGCTACATCCCCTGGGGACAAGTCACTGTCCCTGCCAGGCTGCCCAAAGACAAGTCTGGTGCTGGTTTCCAGATGGGGCAGGGGGGCTGCTGAGAGAACACCAGCAAGTGGGCAGTGGCAAACTCCTCCATGCTGCCATGCAGGCTCTGAGGTGTGAATGTCCATGCAGTCAGCTGGTCCCAGCAGTGTCCCCAAATGCTAGGGCAAGGCACTATTAGGGACCAGCTTTGCCCTCAAACATGCCAGAGCTGGTGGCCTGGGCACACTGTGCAGGGGGGAAGCCAGTGGGGGTCGGTGGGTACCCAGCTATAGCTAGTAGCCTTGGGCAGCACCAGCATCTCCAGACCCCTCTGTGACCACTCTGGAGCTCTATGGCCCATCTCCACTTCCTCCAGGAGGAGGAAAAAAGGGTACTTGCACCATATGGCTGTGGGGTGTTGCAAGACCAGATGCTGGTAGGGAACAGGCTGGGTAGCTGGTGTCATAGGTGCCCTTAGGATGGATGTTTCTGTGATGGATGAGGTGGGAAGACTCCTGCCAGCACCCTCTCAACTCATTCCAACCAGAGATCCCATCAGAGTGAGACGTATTTGGAAGAGGGTCTGTTGCCATGGCTGGTGCTTCACCTTCTGTCCCCTGGTGCCCCAAGTGGGCATCAGTTGCTGGAAGGTGCAACAGCTCCAAGTGGGTAAATTGACACTTGATAAGTGTCCCTTATCCTGAGAGGTCCTGTATGATGTCACAGCAGCAGCTCTAGCACTTCTCTGAAGACCCATCATGGCCTCAAACTGAGCAGGAGAAGGCAGGTGGTTCCTTTCTGAACCAATACATCAGTCAGGTTGGCTTTTTTCTTGGAAAAAGGCCTGTGTTTTGCTTCAGGGTGCTTCTTGGCAACGGGATGCATCTTACTGCAGACCACAACATCACAAGGAAACATCCCTTCTTGCCCTGACCATGTCCAGCACCTCAGCCCAGGGACACTGCTGGGGCTGCGGATGGTCCCAAGTCTAGCTGTGGCTCCTGGTCTGCCAGGCTATTGTGTCCTGAGACAGAGCAGCATCCCATGGGTGCTTGGAGACCTGCCGGTGGGAGTTTTGTCCTGGACAGAACAGCTTCCTGGGTGATATGGTGTTACATTTGAGCACTATGTAGGCCATGTAGCCCTGGGGCTGTGGGGAGAGTGGGGGGAGGAGATTGAGGTGCTGGGTGCCAGCCAACCCAATTGTGTCCCAAAAGGTCACTTTTTCAGCAGAGCAGGCAACTTGGGAGCAAGGATCACCCAGCAGCCTCGTGCAAAGCTATGCAGGGCAGGCATGTGGGGTGGGCACCATGGGGTCACAGGGCTGTCATTGTGGCGTGGTGTGCCTGTCAGTCAGTGCCTGCAAACTAATCCCCAAATGAGGAAGCATTTCGTGTCTGTGGCGGGTGCTGGAGTGTGATGTGAGGCAGATGGAGAAGTCCTGATGGCAGAGGCGAGGAAGGAGTCCAGCCCTGTGCCCTGCTGGTACCGTGCTCCAGGTAGGATCAGTGCTGGCACTGGGGTTGGGCTGTCTGTTCCATGGGGTGGCTAATGCAGCAGGGCCCTTCCCAAAGCCTGGGACAAGTGCTGGAGGGTCTTTGGGTTGGGAAGGCCCAATCACATCGGAAAGCATTCCCAGGTTTGAGGAGGATACCAAAGGTGTGGTTTGCTGACCATGCAGGCTCTTCTCCCTTGAGCAGGCTTTGCCTTGGCCATGCCACACTGCCTGGTGTGAAATAGGGCAATGCGACAGTGTGGAGGAACATGGGCAAGAGCTATGGGGTGAGGAAGGGGCAGGAGAAAGGGAGGACAAGGCTCCCAGGGCTGCCAGCCACCTTTCATCACTGTAGCACAGTGAGAGGTACAAGAGAGTCTGACAGGCATGGTGAGAGGCCCAATCGGATCTGACAGACTGGGTACCACAAGTGCCTATAAATAGCTGCAGAGCTTCACTGCCGGTGGCAGGGACATCCTGGTGTGGGCATGGCTGAGGTGGGGGCAATGTGGGGCTAGACTGCATCCCAGGAAGGCCAAGCTCCTGCCTGGCAGCATTGCGGCACACACAGTGTTGGCCTGTGGAAAGGATGGGATGGCCCTGACATGCTGTCAGGGATTCACTGTGCCTGTGGCAGGAGTAAGGGGCAGTCTGAGAGCTAACTGGGACATCTCGGCAGTGGTTCTGTCCTGTCTCACATCAGTGTTCCCCTCAGATGGCAGAGCATGGCATGCTGGAATCATCACCGTGCCCAGTCCCATGGCATCCCACAGTGCTGGTTTGTTTGCTCCTCTGGTGTAGATTCAGCAGAATGTCAGGCTTTTGTGAATCCCAGCCGGGGCACCCCAGGTGCTGGAGCCTGGACCACAGATGGTACCCTGAGCATGTCTGTGCACACCAGGCATGCAGAACTGGCAGCAAGGCCTGGAGCTGGCACTGCCAGTGTCAGCCAAGGGCTGGAGAGCTGGGTGCTTCCCAAAGGAGATGCAAGTGCCTGTCCCCAGTGGCTGCTCAGGCACAGCGCTGTGCCAGGGGCTGCCAGGCAGCAAACCCAGTGAACCCTCCTGCTCCATCCTACAGGAAAGCATCCAGCAGTGCCATCTGTGTCCCAGAGTCATCCTCCCCATGAAAAACCCTCCCTGTGGTGATGCCAGAACCAGCACTGACATAGGCATTGAGCCAAGGCATTCATGTGCCCTGGAAGACAGCTGCCAAAAGTGTGAAGCCAGCCCTTTGTGCTGTGGTGTCTGGGGCTGCGGAAGGACCAGGGTTGTGGGAAGAAGAGAGGAAGGGAGCTGGAGTCGCTGCAGGGTCACGCGGCTCAGCTTCAGGAAGGCCATGGGATGTGGTTAGCCGCAGGTTGCATGCACAGCAGTGCTGGACTGGGCAGCACAGAACTTGTAACAATGCCAGGGAACCATCCCCACGGTTTGGGAATGCCATGACCTGGTTGTCCATCCCCTCTGCTGTGGCTGGCCCCTAGCCAGGGTGTCACAGTCCCTGCCCCAGCCTGGGGCTGATATAGCAACACACACCCCTGGGAACAGCTCTAGGGCTGGAGCACGTGGAGCTCAGCTGGGTGTTGGGGATGGGATCCCCACACTTGGGTGGGTTTTTCTGCATCTATGCATATGCAACATTGGCCCTGGGTGAAAATGTGCTGGAGCTGCCCTCATCCCAAAAAGTGTAGAGCTGCCAGGGTATGGCTCCACCCCTCATGCCCCAGAGTGTCACTCTCCTCTTCAGGCAGGTCCACTTATGCCAGTCACTGTGTCTCCACTTGGCTCTGCAGAAATCTTCACCAGCCACCGGCCACCGCCATCTCAGACACAACCGGGCTACCAGGATCCATCCTGTTTCTCACCCTTGGCTGAGCCCCAGTTAAGCAGTGGAGGGTTCCTGATGGGTTCTCGGGGTCTGCCTGTGAGCCCTGAGGCCCCACTCCTACCTGGCAACCTCCTCCAGGTGAGTGGAATCCCATCCTGCAGCCTTAAGAGTGGTGTACCAGTCACCTGTCCTGACCCTGCCATGTCTTCTGCAGCCCAGTGGTGTCTCCCAGCTCAGCCTCCACAGCGCCTTCCTGGGCTCTGAGCTGCCCTTGGCCCCCCTGCCCCCTGAACCCCTCGATGTGGCACCCAGCAGCCTCAGCCCCCAGCTCCGACACAAGCCCACACTGCAGTGCGACTTCCCTGGCAAGTGCCTCAGCCTGGAGCCACCAGCACCCCACTATGTCTCCCCCATCCCATCCCCCCGCGCACCACTGCTGAGCCTGGAACCCCTCTTCTCCCCTCCCTCAGCCCCCTGCTCTAAGTTCCCCTACAGCAGTTCACCTGACCCCTCGCTTGTCACCCACCCTACCTCCCCTCTCTCAAGCCCTTGCTTTGCCCCCTACGTCCCAGGGCTGGGGTATGCCACAGGCATGGGGCCCCAGGGGTACCCCAGCCCTGCTGTCTCCCAGCTCCTTCCCTCCACCCTGCTGGGCAACCCCAGGTTTGCCCCCACCAAGGGGCTGCCCCAGGGTGGGGGTGGGCGGCCCAAGGTGAAGCCCAGTGGCACCAAGGCAAGGAGGCTGCCAGGACACCCCCTGTCCCACCTGCCCGAGCCCAACCCCTGCCCGAGCCAGCTCCTGACCACAGGTAACAGGGTTGGGGGGCTGTGGGGGGACACAGGAGTGAGATGGGGGGCACGCTATTGTGGAGATCAGAGCGGAGACCCCATTTCTCCCTGGGGTTGGGACACGGGGAATACTGGGCAGGGCACATGGTGGTCCCCATAGCAGGGTAGTGAAACCATGCCTGAGGGATCACCCTAGCTTCAGTGGCCTCAGAGGGAGATGCAGCCCAGCCCTGGGACTTGGCTAAGGGCACTGCTGGGAAGTTCTTGTGTCCCCAGTCTGGTTTCTATGGCCCTGTTAGCACAACAGGCTGGGGGGGGGGCGGGGTCACTGGTGTCCTGCCTGATATGCTGCCTGTGGGTGTGATGGGACAGGTGCCCTGGGCATTGTCATGGCCCTCTGCTTGCTTGAGGAGGGGCTGGGGCTCCCTGCCTGCACGAAGCTCCTGAGAACATCCCTTTTGTGAAGAGAACAGGCTCCTCCTCCAGAGGTGCATCCCTGTTCTCTGGGGCAATCCAGCAGGGAAGGGGCTGCAGCAGTTCTGGTGCAACGAGGGGCTGGCTGTCTCCTGGGGCAGGGACGGTCACCCCAGCACCTCCCATCTGCTCCCTCCCTCCTCAGCCAAGCAAGACCTGGCACTGGATACTCCTTGCCCGATGGGTGCAGGACTCATGCCCACAGCCCCAGCCTCCCCGGTAAGCACCCAGCAACCCCCTGGGCTGGGAATTGCCTTCTCCTGGCTGCTGGGGAAGGGGTGGAGATGGGCTCTGGGGGCCACACTTTGCTGTGGGCTGGACAGAAATGGAGGGGAGGGGGCATGTGGCTGAGTGGCTGGGGATGGCAGGAGTGGTCTGAGTTTCTTCTCCTTGGTAAAAGAACCAAGGCAGAAGTGAGAGACATCCCACTTTCAGGGCCCCTTTCCTGTGGTGCTGGGGCTGCTCCTGCAGATGGATGGCACGAAGCTGCACATCCCCTTTCCCCACACCCTCATGGGGGTTTGGCTGCCAGTGCCTGGGAAATGGCCCACCTGATGTGCATGGGGTGCTGATCCTCCAATTTCCCTTCCCTCTGCCTTCTCCCAGCAGCAGAGCACCATCCCCAAAGTCTCTGCCACCTTCCTCTCCAGAATGGCCCAGATGAGCCCAGGACTGGCTCCTGGCTCCAGCCCTTCCCAAGTGTTGCTGCACACAGTGGGCACACAGCCGGGCCCCCTGCAAGTCCCCAAGGCAGAGCAGCTGTCCCCCACCTTGGCTTGTGGTGAGTCTGGAGCACACCAAGGAGCTCCACAGGGCACGGGGATTCCTGCAGAGAGCTTGGACCAAACACGGTGGGAATTTTCATTTTGTCTTCAATCCCAGCTATTTCCATTTATCCAGTTGAGCATGGAGGGTTCCTTCAGTGCCCCTTCCTCTGCCTCTTTCTCCAGCAACAAAAGCAGAAAAGGGAAAGACAAAAATGGAGCAAAGCCAGACTGTGGTTTTGAAACCCCAGAGCTTGGTTTCGGAGCAAGTAGCATCCGCTTTCACCCTCAATAATCAGTGAGGCTGCTGGAAACCAACCTCTCATGTTGTTCCCAGTTTAGTTTGGTGCTGCACACCACAACCTTGCTGCCCTCACAACTCTCTCCACACAATTTCCACCCCAAGAAGTGCCGGGAATTTTAAATGTCAAAACCCAGATCCCATTTCTGAGCATCTGTAAAATGAGTGGGATTTGGGATAATGCATACTTGGAGGTTGAAGTGGAGCATCCTCATCAGCTGAGTGGGGTGGCTTGTCCTGGGGTGGAGGCAGCACTGTGGGATGCCCCTCTCTGCCCGTCCCAGGTGCTGAGACATCATCTTGTCATAAGTGCTGTTGCTATCCCTCTCTTCATAATAGCATCTTCCCTTTTTCAGGCAGTGACTGGCCCAAGCCCAGCCAGGCTTCCCCAGGACCCACTGCGAGGCTGGGCACTAACTTCTCCCTGCACCAGCCTGTGTCCCGTCCAAAAAGGCCTGAGTCCAGCAAGGTATGGCAGGAGCTGCCAACTTCATGTGCACCCCCCTTTCCTCCTTCTCCCAAGACATCATCCACCCTCACTTCAAGCTTTGGGCCAGCCTGTCCTCAGTGGGGCTGGTGGCCCATAGTTGTCCCTGCTGCTGGGAGGTGCCTGACGGTGCTGACCTGCAGCTGGAGAGCCGGCGCATCACACACATCTCCGCTGAGCAGAAGAGACGCTTCAACATCAAGCTTGGCTTCACCACGCTGCACAGCTTGGTGAGCACACTGAGTGCTCAGCCCAGCATCAAGGTGAGCATCCAGGGCCAGCCTTAGGTATGCAGGGACATGGCATCACTCAGAGATGCTGCATTCCTGCTGCGACCCACAGCACAGAGCTCCTCTCCTGGGCCCCAGCCTGTGGTGCAGGTGGCTGGAGCACACAGCAGGCACACAGTGCGGCTGTGCAAGGGTGGTCTGGGCTCCCTTCCTCTCTCACCCCACGGTCCCCCAGGTCAGCAAGGCCACCACCCTGCAAAAGACAGCCGAGTACATCTGCAAGCTGCAGCAGGAGCGGGCAGCTCTGCAGGATGAGGCACAGCGTCTGCGGGAGCAGATTGAGGAGCTCAATGGCTCCATCAAGTAAGGGGGCCATGGCTGGGGGAGATGGGGGAGCACTGCCTGCTTTGGGGTAGCCAGGCAGGGCAAGCAGCAGTGCCAGACAGCAGCAAGACATGGCAGGTCTCCCTGGAGCACTTCCCAGCTGACTGTCTCTCCTCAACCCTCAGTGTGGCAGGGCTGATGCTCAAGAGACAGGATGGAGCAGGGCCAGGTCGCACACATGCCCTGGTAGAGGGACATTGGCTGGCAACTCCTGCTGAGCTTCTGTGGCTCCCAGCCTCCCGAACAGGGTCCCACAACACTGGTTGTGCTCCACAGCCTGTGCCAGGAGCAGCTGCCGGCCACAGGGGTGCCCATCACGCGCCAGCGCTTCGACCACATGCGCAGAATGTTCGACGAGTATGTTCGCTCCTCCACACTGCAGAACTGGAAATTCTGGATCGTATCCTTTGGGGCCAGTGCCTGCTGCTCCCTCTCATCCCCCACCAGACACCAGGTGCTCTCATTCATCTGCTGCTACTGGGTCTTTGGTGTCCCTCAAGCTCAGGAGGCTTTGGGGACCACAGGGAGGTGTTTCCCAGCCAAAATCACATGGTGGAAACATGCTGATGTTCTGTGGTTAGAAGGGGTATTCTTCTCCAAGGGATAAAAAACAGTTGGATAAATGGTCCTCAGGGAGAAGGGAAGTGGAACTAAGCTTATGGAAGGAACTGCTCCTGAGATGACATGGGAACTGGCTCTGAGAGGCAGCAGCCATGGATTAGGAAAGGTCCAGACACAAAGGCTGGGGACATGATGGCTTGGTCTTAGTGGTTGCATGGCATACCCTAGAAACACGGGGATGGAGAGGATCAAGGGCCAAGGAACCTGTGGGCAAAGGGCTGTATCTGCTCCTATGTGAGCACAGATTAGACATGCTGGGACTCACTGGCAGAGCCTGTGTGTGAGGTCCGTGAAATCCCAAGTGGCAGAATGATGAAAGACACTGCTTCCCATGGTCCCATCCAGCACAGGACATCTGGAGAAGGCAGAGGTGACTTCTGATGCAGAGCTGGGGAGCTCCTTCCTTAGGACATGAGGTATCATAAAGCCAACATGGGCTCCAGGACATGCTTGTGTGGAGGTATTTCTGTGGAATACTGCCTGCACAAAATGACGAGGCTGGTCCCCGCAGGCTGGGAGCAACAAGGGAACTTATGAGACACACTGGTGTCCCGCCTTGCCCCTGAGCACTTTGCTAGCTGGTTCCCTGACCTGCTCTGCAGGACATGTCTTGTGTCTCAGCAACCTTTTCTGGCAGCTCCAGCGATGACAAGAGTTTTGCATCTCTTCCACTGCCTACCCAGGTGACATTCATGCCATCATCCCAGCAGCTTGGGCTAGTGCCAGGTGTGGTGCTGTGCTGGGAAGGCACTCAGCAGGTCTGTTCCATGGCCTGTTCTGCTGCCCTAGCAGTTCTGCTCCATGTCCAGACAAGAAAGTCTCTTCTGCTGCCATAGGAGGGTGATGCCCACACTGGGAGGAGTGAGACCATTGTCATTGCAAAACTGGTCCTTAACTCCTCTGATCCCACCAGTTCAGTATCATCATCCGGCCCCTCTTCGAGTCTTTCAATGGCATGGTGTCCACAGCCAGCATGGAGAGCCTCACCCAAACATCCCTCGCCTGGCTGGACCAGCACTGCTCCCTGCCAGCACTTAGGCCAAGTAGGTGGCCCTGTGCCTGGCTGTGGCCCCTGAGCAAGTTGGGTTGGCATGGAATGAGGGAAAGGCAGAGGGGAAAAGGACAGGGGTGTCCTGGGGAATAGCAGGGCTGATCTGTAGGATGTCCTGGGGCTCGTGCTCAGTGCTTTCCCGTGCTCCTGTCACATCCATGCCCCAGCTGAGCCAGAAGTGCCCTAACCCCGTGTCTGGCAGGGCAGGCCCAGTCCACCCCAAAGCCCCTTCTCAGGGTGAGTTTCCCTTCACCGCGTCTGCTGGGGCTGCAGGAGCGACCAGCGCCACCGTTACAGGGGCTGGAGTGGGGCCGGGCAGCGCCGTCTTCCCCAGGACGGGTCACGCCTTCTAGCCCCCTATCCCTTGTCCCTGCAGCCGTCCTGAGCTCCCTGCGACAGCTGAGCATCTCCACCTCCATCCTCAGCGACCCGGCCAGGGTCCCCGAGCAGGCGGCGCGGGCAGTGGCGGCGCTGGGACGGCCCGGCGCCTCCTCCTCCTCCTCCTCCTCCTGACTGCTCTGGGGCCTCCGGGGTGTCCCACGGGCACCGGCGTGCGGAGCCGGGACTGCACGAGGTCTGTCCCACCCCGTTCCCCTGCAATAAAGGACTTGCTGCACTACGGATCCCGCGCAGTTCTTCAGCCCCGGGGCCGCTTTGGGCACGGCCGGGAAGGGTGGAGGAGGACCAGGACCTGAGGAGGATGAGACTGGAAGGGGTGAAACCCGTTACTGGGAGGGGGGGCAGGGGCTGGGGGGGGTGAGGGAAACCGAGGTTGGGGGTAAGTGAAAGAAGAAGCTGGGGGGGGGCGGGAAGTTAAGGTAAGAGCTGGCGGGGGGTGATTCCCGGGGCTTGGGGGAGCAAGGACTGGAGGGGTGCCGGGGTTGGGGAGCATGAGGGCAGGGGCTAGGGGGACAGCGACCGGGGTGGAGTAGACGTAGAAGCTGAGGGTGGGATGAGGGGAGCCTGGGCTGTGTGGAAGGCACGTGCTTGGGGTGGTCAGGTGCTGGAGGGGGGGGGGGGTGTTAGAAGTGGGTCTGGGGGGTTGACAGGGCTTTGTGGGAGGCGGGGGCTGAGAACAGCGGCCGGGACGGGCTCGGGTGTGTCCGGGGCTGAAGGGGCCCGGCCGGCGGTGACAGTGCAGCCCTACCGCCAGGGGGCGCCCTGCGCGGCTCACGGGGGTCGCGCATGCGCACACGGAAATTCCCGCCCCCCCCCCCCCCCCCCCCCCCCCTCATGGGACCAGTCGCTGACGCGGCGGCGGGAATATGGAGGCGGCGGTGGCGCTGGGCGGGTTGGGGCTGCCGGCCGCCTTCATCGTCCTCGTCCTCTTCGTCCTGCTGCTGGCAGTCGCGCTGCAACGCTCCGCTCCGCGGGAGACCCCCACCGCTCCGCAGGACGGTGAGTACCGTTCGGACGGTGAGGCGCCGGGCAGCGCGGAGCGGAGCGTGGCTGAATCGGACCCAACGACCCCACCGCTCCCGCAGGACCCAGGGCGAACGGGCACGCCAGGCCGGAAGAGCCGCGGAAGGCGAAACCGGCTGCTAGGGCTCGCAGGGAGAAGCCGCAGCAGCACAGCTTCACACACCGGCTGCTGGTCGCTGCCCTCAAGGTACTGCATGTACCCAGGGCCGGCGCCTCCTCGGTGCTGATGCCAGTGTGCTCCTCGGTATCGATGTCCCCCTCGATACCGGTGTTCCGCCGGTGCCTCCCCCGGTGCCGCTGTCCTGCTGGCGTCAGTGCAGGTGTCCCTCTCGATGCTGGCGTCCCGCCTGTGCCGGTGTCCCCCTTCCCCCGCTGTGCTGTTGTCCCACTGCGCCTTCCCCCTCCCCTCTCCCCGTGTCCTCCGTGACCACTCTCTGTCTACAGGGCCACAGCAGCCCGGTCACCTGCCTGGACTTCAGCAGCAACGGCAAGTACCTGGCGTCATGCTCTGAGGACCGCACGGTGCGGCTGTGGAGCACCCGGGACCTGGCGGGGCGGGAGCACCGCTGTCTGCGCGCCAATGTGGGGCTGGACCACGCCGAGCTCGTCCGCCTCAGCCCCGACTCACGGTAAGGCCGGACCTTCTACTGGCACCGGGATGTCCTGCAGAGACGGCAGTCTCACGGCCAAGCTGTTGTGGAATCAGTGGTGTTGCTCTGGGATGAGTGGAGGCAGCACCTCTCACTAGGTCATCACAGTATCACTGATCTGTGGCCTTTCCTGAGAGCAGCTGGCACTTAATCACAGAATCACAGTAGTTCAAATTGGAGGGGCCCTCTGGAGATCATCTGGTCCAGCTCCTGGTGGGTAAATGGGGTTTTCAGGGCAAATATCCCAGTCCCTAGCTTGCTGCACCCATGGAAGGTACCTGTTGAGGTCACTGCCAGCTGACTCTGCAGCTGGAATGTGCTGCTGAGTCTCTCCAGTGGTCAGGGGAGCTCTTGCTGGGTGGGAAATTTGGTGGAAAAGTGTGTTTTGGCTTTTTAAAGTGGTCTCTTTTAGAAAGAGAGGAAGGGATCTCATTTCCTAGTGTGGATAATAATGCCATTCTTTTTAATTCAGTGTTGCAGCTGAGCCAACACAGGGATAGAACTTGGTGCCCTTGTAAATATTTTTACCTGCCAGTGTATCCTTCTTGCTGGATGCCCCTGAGTGACTTGGGCTGAGCTGGGGCTCAGAGCCTGTCCCTCCACAGGGCTTTCATTGTCTGGCTGGCCAATGCTGAGACTATTCGTGTCTACAAGATGACCAAGAAGGATGATGGCAGCTTCACCTTCACTGCGACTTCTGGGGACTTCCCAAAGAAGCACAAGGCTCCTGTCATTAACATTGGGATTGCAGAGACAGGTATGGAAATGAGCTGCTCACCTCTCCAGATCAGTTTTGATTTCCTTGTGAAGCTGCTGGATTCAAAGTGTTAGGAGTTTTTTTCATTCTCAGGGCTATGTACAGCACCAGTACTGAACTCTGGATTCTTAGGATTTTTTTACTTAATTTGCTACCAACTGAACCAAAAGGTGTTGTTTTCACAGCAGTTATGTGTGTGAAAACCAGCTCCCCGATATGCACAGTCTCTTAATTTACATTTTCAGGGATGCTGTTGCAAAGAGGTCTGGTCTCAATATTGAGAGGATCGCTGTTCTCTGGGCCGCCAGTCTCTCTTTAACCAGTCAAAAATCTCTCTAGTGAGTTCATATGGTCTATTTTGAACTTTTGGGATCATCTAGAACAGAGGTGGGGGTGGGTGGGTGGAAATTATGTTTTAGTGGTGAGGACTTGATGGATTAATGCATCAGGTATGTGCCAGTGGCAGTTGGAAGCAGGTGGATGTGAGTTCACCTCTGTAATAGAAGAGCAGAGAAAATATTAACTGAGACTGGAGCTGTGAAAGTGAAAACCTGCAACAAGTAGCTAGAAGGTAAACAGGCAACTCCCTGCCTGGGCTGAGGTGGCAGAGGGGAAGTAGGAATAAGCAGAAGTCCAGCATGGACACAACCAGCAATTGTGGATCATGGTGGTGTGACTGGGATTCAGTTGCTGGCCTGCAATCCACAGCTTGAAAGATGCTTATCCTCGAGCTGATTTTGCACATGCAGGTCAGATGGAGTCTGCTTTGTTCCTGTTTGTGGCACAGCCCAGTGGAGATGCATACGGCGCACTTGCTTCTGCTTGTGGGGCTTAGGGTCCTGAGTACAGGGCACACATGGGCTCACAGTGCCTGCTGCCTGCTTGGGAGCCGGGGGAGCACTGAGGCATAACCAAGAGCTGAGTCTTCTGATACTGCTCTTACTCTGTCCCAGGAGACTGATACTCCTTGAATTTTGGTGCTGCTGTTGGTTTTCTCCAGCTGCAGCGAGAGGTTGTCCTAGGGTTTCGTTGAGTCTGTTGGCAGCATTAGGTCTGGGTGCTCTCAGGATCTTTGCCTTTTTTCCCCCAAGGGAAGTTTATCATGACAGCTTCCAGTGACACCACCATCCTCATCTGGAGCCCAAAGGGAGAAGTCCTGGCCAGCATTAACACCAACCAGATGACCAATGCCTATGCCACGGTGTCACCCTGTGGGAGGTGAGTGACAGGCAGGATTCCAGGCTTCTCCTTTGCACAGGGTAGCATCTGTTCAGACCATTGGCAGTTAGTTGTTATTGTAATGCAATTTTTTGAGGGTTCGACAGTTGAAAAAGGTATTTTGGGCCCCCAGGAGATGGAGCTGATGTGGGCTCAGGCACACGTGTGTTGCCATCCTGTCTCAGTGCTGCTCTTTTGGTAACCTGAGAACAGCTTCGGCCTCAGGTAGCAGAGGTAGAACAGAGCAAATGGCCTATGCAAAGAAAACAGTATTTTGAACTTGTCTGTGACCTCTTAAAGATTAATTATAAAAGTAAAGGGTTTATTTCTGGGAGATCTGTTTATTGGGAAAATCACTTGCTGCTGCAGGTTGATTTGCCTTTCCCCTGGCATGAGGAGTTTGGGGATCAAAAGCATTTAGTTCTTTTACTTTGACCAGAGAGATTCTCATTCCTGAGTTTTCTGGTGCCCTTCCTTAGTGTTCCCTTTACCAGCTGGGTTTCACGGAAGAGTGGAAATTCAGCTGACCAGACTTGAGTGCAGGAGTCAGGACAGGTTTGCAGAGCTGTGTGCCTTCCTTGCTCAGATCCTCTGTCAGAGACAACCTGTGTCTCTGCTTGTTCCTTCACACAGGTTTGTGGCATCCTGTGGCTTTACCCCTGATGTGAAGGTGTGGGAGGTGTGTTTTAACAAGAACGGAGACTTCAGGGAGGTAACCAGGGCTTTTGAGTTGAAAGGCCACACTGCTGGTGTACAATCCTTTTCCTTCTCCAATGACTCAAGGAGGTATGTATGTGTTACCTGCTCCGAGTTACCCTCAGAACAAGTAAGTTCATCTCTTCCAGGGTTCACCAGCTGCACCACTGAGCTGTGGGGGGTAAAACACTGCCCTGGGGAGCCAAATCTGGCTCGTGCCACCTGTGTATTCCCTGCTCATAGGAATCTCATCTGGTTTAACAAGACCAAGTGCTGATGCTGCACCTGAATCAGAGCAACCCCCAGTATCAATCCAGGCTGGGGATGAACAGATTGAGAGCAGCCTGGGGGTGCTGGTGGGTGAGAGCTGGACATGACCCAGCCCATAAACTCCCCTGGGTTGATTCCACAGTGTGGGTAGCAAGGGAGAGGGGAATTCTGCCCCCTGCCCCACTCAGGTGAGACCCCCACCTACGGAGCTTACTCCAGCTCTGGGGTCCCAGCACAGGAAGGACACGGGGCTACTGGAGTGAGTCTAGAGGAGGCACCAAGATGATCAGAAGGATGAAGCAGCTCTGCTATGAGGAAAGGCTGAGAGAATTGGAATTGCTCAGCTCGGAAAAGAGAAGGCTTCAGCTAATGTAGTTGTGGCCTTCCAGGACCTGATGAGAGCTGACAAGAAAGATGGGAGAGAGACTATTTACAAGGGTCTGGAGGGACAAGAGAAGGGGAAATGGTTTCAGGCTGACAGAGAGTGGGTTAGATAGGATATTAGGAAGAAAGCCTTGGTTGTGAGGATGGTGGGGCTCTGACACATGTTGCCCAGAGAAGATGTGGCTTCCCCATCCCTGGAAGTGTTCAAGGCTGTGTTGGAAGAGGCTTGGAGCAGCCTGATCTAGTGGAAGAGTTTTTTGCTTCAGAAAGAGAGCACAGGCTGTATGAGATCTCTTCCCAAGAGATCTCTCTCCACAGAGGATTCCTGGTTCATGGGCAGGGTAAGAGGTGCCACCCCTTTTCCACTGCACTGATGGTGCTCTCTCTTGGCTGCAGGATGGCAACTGTGTCAAAGGACGGCACATGGAAGTTCTGGGACACAGATGTGGAGTACAAGAAGCAGCAGGACCCGTACCTGCTTCTGACAGGGCAGTGTGCAGTGCTGGAGCCGTGCCGCATTGCCCTGTCCCCTGACGGCCGCACGGTCGCTGTGGCGGGTAGCACAGACATTGTGGTGTACAACACACGGCGTGGTGAGGAGGAGGAGCGTTTTCTCGGCGTACACAGCCACCGTATTACTGATCTTGCCTTTGACACCACCGGCCGTTATATTGTGTCCTGTGGGGACCGCGCGATCTGTGTCTTCCACAACACAGCCGGGCACCGCGCTGTGGTGGAGGAGATGGAGGCCATGCTGAAAAAAACTGGGAACAGAGCCACACAAGAGAGGCTGGAGCAGCAGATCTCCAGTGCTCGCAAAGCATTGGCTGCAATCTATGGCAAGAAGCACTAAGCTACCTGTACAGCAGAAGGCAGCTGTGCTCTGCCTTTGGGAATGTTTTTTTTTTTACTAACTGTGAACAGGAGTAATAAAAGAGTGCCTGGGTCCTTCCTTGCGTGCTCTCTGATGGGTGGGACAGGGCTGGGGGCAGTGGGGTCTCCCAGTGTTACACTCTTGTGTTGTTTTCCTCCTGGGCTTGGATTATCAATATCCCACGGACGTGATTGCTAAGGCGGTGCCTACGAGTTTTCCTGAGCTTAGAAACGGGAGTTGTGTGGATTTGGGGTACGTTGGATTGGGGTTTGTTTATTTGTTCGTTTGTTTTGTTTTGTTTTGTTTTTTTCCAGAGGAGCTGCCAAAGCTCAATCTTTGATGCTAAAGGGTGGGGATTCTGCTGCAGGGAAGGGGGCAGTGCTGTAACGGTGCAGCGGACTTAGGGCGGCACTATTTCGCCGGCCCAGGGTGTCAGGACGATCTCACGGTGCCGTGGAACCGGACTTGCCCCAGAGGAACATGGCGGCGCGCCGTCGCTTCGCCTGCGCGTCCTTTCCGTACCCGCTGTGGGGCGTGTACATCTGCGCAGGCGCAGCAGCCGGGGCGTGTCAGGCGTGGTGACGCAGGACGCGCAGCGCGCGGGCGGGCCGCGCAGGGCGCGTGCGCGGGGCCGGGTGCGGCGGCGGGTGCGGCGGGGCCGGTGCTGCGGGGCTGCGCGCGCCATGTCGGGGCGCTCGGTGCGGGCCGAGACCCGCAGCCGCGCCAAGGATGACATCAAGAAGGTGATGGCAGCCATCGAGCGCGTCCGCAGATGGTGAGGGCGGGCCCGCGGGGGGGAGGGCCCCGCCGCCCGCACGCAGCCAATCACTGCGCAGCGGGGTGCGACGCGGCAGTGCGCGCCCAACCAGCGGGTGTGAGCGGGGAGGGGGCGGAGGCCAATGGCAGCGAGGAGAGGACGGAAGCGCCCGTGATGGGCGGTTGGCCCAACCAATCATAGTGTGGGGCGTCGGGGAAGTGCTGCGGGCTGCTGAACTGACGCTCCTCTGGGCCAACCGTAGCGTGGCGGGGTGGCGGGGTTTGTTGCCATGGTGCCCCAGGCCCAGTCCGGCCCATCAGCGTTGCGTCCCGCAGGGAAAAGAAGTGGGTGACCGTGGGTGACACGTCCCTGCGGATATTCAAGTGGGTGCCAGTGGCGGACAGTAAGGAGGTGGGTACCGCGCGTGGAGACGAGCCGGGAGCCACCGCCCACAGCCAGCCTAGCTCCCTTAACACCCCCCCTTAAGCTGAGCTCTGAGCCTCCCCCAGCCCCACCGACCACCGAAGCCCTCCGAGCCCCCCAGTTCCACCTAACGCCACCAAATTCCCCTGAGTCCCCTCCAAGTCGACCCCTGAACCCTCCTCGAGCCATCATCTGAACCCCCGCTGAGCCCTCCCAGCCCTGCTGAGCACCCTTGAGCCCCTCCTGCCCTGTCGAGGTCCCTTGAGCCCCCCCCTAGGCCCCTGATCCCTCCCCAGGCTGACCTCTGAACCCCACTGAGTCCCTTCTGAAGCCCCATGAGTCCCTGTCAATCCCTCTTGAGCTCCTCCCCCGAGCCCTGTCAATCCCCAACAAGCCCCTTCAGCCGACCCAAGCCCTTCAAGCTATCAAGCCCCCGCTGAGCCCCCTGAGCTCCCTTGAGCCCCCTCCCACTCCCCCTAAGACTCTCTGCCTGACTTCTCCAAGGACTTGCTTTACTAGGTGTCATTCCTAGACAGGCGTCAACTCCTCCTCTTTTTTCTGATTCCCAGTACCTTTGTAGATGGATTTTTGCCTCCCACTTAGGAATGTGCCCCCAAAGCCAAGGGCAAAGGCCAACTTGAGCACATCCCTCTGGGCTTCTGGAGACAGAAAGGGGGATGTCTCCTCTGGAGCAGCGTGTGTTCTTCTGACATTGTGTTTGTGCTTTTCTTTCTCTCCCCAAGAAAGAGAAATCCAAATCGAGTAGCACCGCAGCCCGAGAACCTAATGGCTTCCCAGCTGACACCTCTGCCAACTCCTCCCTCCTTCTGGAGTTTCAAGGTGGGTCTGGCTGAGCTCTCCTCAATGTGAGGGAAGATTCCAGGGGTGTACAGCAGCTCAGACGTTGCTGGTTCTGTGTGCTGCTGGTATGGGGAAGAGCAGTGCTCGCCTCTGAGCACTGCTGTGCAGTGGAGAGCTATAGAAATGAGCTGTGGAGTTGGGCTGATCCACTTCTGGATTGTCCCTATCCAAACTGTTCATTTTTGCTGTCAGAGAGCCTTAATGGCTGTTGCTGGTATCCTCTGTGGGAAGCTTCACAGCCAACTGGAGGAGTGGAGTTCCCTGCTCCCTTCCTTCCAGTCTCTACTGGGGAGAGGCCAGTAGCCACCTGCAGCCAAGCTTGCTTTTCCAACAGTTACTTCCACAGACCTTAGGGTGAAGGGGCAAAGGATGTCCCTGGCCTTGCTCTTGGTCTGGGCAGTGTGGTACAGCCAGGAGAGGCTCCAGCAATGCCAGAGTTACTGCTGAAGTAGAGTGTACACATCTGCCCAGCCCCTGCTCTGCATGTGGTTAAGGGAAATCAGGAATGTTCTAGCACTTCCAAGAAGATGCAGTGGGGTTCTCTTCTAGATCTGCAGTTTGGGAAGGTGTGTACCAGGTCTGCCTCTGCACTGGGAGACTGGTGCTGAGTATTAATCCTGGTCTTGTTTCACAGAGAAGGAACAAATCCCGGCAGGCGATTCCTGCCCTCAGATGCCCAGGGCCCTCCCAAGCTGCAGATGTGAGATTTGGCAGTGCTCATTCTCATTCCCAGGCCAGGAGTATTCCCTCTCCCATGGCCAGTTGTGTAAATGATTCCCACTGTGTTCTGGAGGACAGTCCTGTGCCTGACAGCCCTTGGGCTGATGGAGATCAGTGAATCCCCTGTTTAACTCTCTGTGCTCTGCCTTCTTGGCAAGACCCCAGCTTGCAGTGCTGCCCTGGGCTGCCTGTGCCCCTGGATCAAGGTGCTCTTCTTCACCAGGTGCTGTTTCTGCAGATGAGAACAGCAACCAGAGCTCCCTCTCTGACGTGTATCAGCTCAAGGTGGACAGCAGCCCCAACTCCAGCCCCAGTCCCCAGCAGAGTGAGTCCATGAGTCCTGCTCACACGTCTGACTTCCGCACGGATGACTCGCAGCCTCCCACCCTTGGGCAGGAGACCCTGGAAGGTGGGTGCTGGGCTGGGAAGGGAGGAGGCAGATGGGTGGGCTCAGGGAAGGCCCCTGCAGGGCTGTTGGTGGTCTGGTGGGTGGCCTTGGCACTGCTGGAAGCTCACAGAGCATTGGGGACTTCTTTTGCTAGCTGTTCTGTCTTGGCTCAGCACTGAGCTGAGTGCTGGGTCTGCATTTTTGTTCACCTGTTCTCCCCAGAGCCCTCCCTGCCTTCCTCAGAAGTGGCAGATGAGCCTCCTACTCTTACAAAGGAAGAGCCAGTCCCCCTTGAGACTCAGGTAAGGGAAGGGGGATTGAAAAAACTTCTAAATGTGCATGGACCCAGATAGTCCTTTGACCCTTATTGCTGCTTCTTGTAGCAGAAACATCTTGGTGGATGGACTTGCTCTGCAGTCCCAAAGTGCCCCCTGGGAGCTCCCAGAACCTCCTGGTTTCCTGAGCTTTGGTCTTTATCCCCTGGTTCAGATCAAGTGTCGAAGTGTGAGGGAAGGATGTGGGGGTGTGGGAAAATGATGATTCTGGCAGACTCCAGGGCTGGAGTGGATTCCCATTCCTGGTGCCCTGAGGTCTGTACATAGGTGACAGCCTGGGATGTCTCCATGGTGTGACATAGCCTTGTCTAGGTGTGCATAGCTTGGTGTCAGTGCCTGTGACCTCCGGCTCTTGCAGGTAACTGAAGAGGAGGAGGACTCTGGTGCGCCGCCTCTGAAGAGATTTTGTGCTGACCAGAACTCTGTGTGCCACACGGCCTCGGAGAGCTAACCTGCCTGGCCCGGCACCTTCGCCAACCCCTTGCAGAGCCACCTGGCCCCCCCAGGACCAGTGCTTCCCTCCAGCCTGTTCCATCCCCAGTGTTGGGGCTCCTACCACTCGCATCAATTGTGCCCCGCCCTGCCCTGCCTTGCCCCGCCCTGCCCTGCCTGATGGATGGGGCTGCTGCCAGTACCTGCGAATTTGCCTCTATTTATTGGCTCCCTCTCTCCCTGCCCTAGAGCTGGGGGTCTCTGCTGGCTGGGCTGGATGTGTGGGGGTGTTCTCCTGCTCTCCATGGTCCCCAGGACACTGGCAGATGCTGTTTGCCTGCTCGTGGCTCCCCTGGGTGCTGGGAACTGGAGAGCCACCTTCTACCTGCTCCTGATGATGTGTGCACTCGGTTGTGGGAGCAGGTGGTGGTTGTGGTGAGGGCAGTGAGGGGAGGCTGGCAGGGACCCACTGGGACGCTGTGCAATACGCTGCTAGTTCAAGCCATTAATGGTGGGAGAGAGGGGAGCATTTTCTGTTTCCGGAGCACAGGTACTGACTGGCCTAGGCTCTGCCGCGGGGCACAACTCCTGCTGGGCGGAATCTGCAGTCCCCGGGGAGCCAGCAGAGCAGGGGGAGCCGCTGCCTTGTGCTGTGGGGCCTTGCCCCGGCCTAGGTACCTGCTATCCCCGGGATGGGGAAGGAAGCAGCAGGGTGCTGGAGGCCCAGGGAAGCGCTCCTGCCCTGGGGCTTTGCCGCCCCCAATACCCAGTGCCCGCCCCCAGCCCCACTCTCCCCCCGCTGCCACTGCATGTCCCGCCGAGTCCGTGATCGAGCCTGGTGAAGCTGGAGGTGCGGCCGCGTGTGGAAGTGGAAAGTTATTTTAGCACTGAATAGAATATTTTTAAAATTAAACTGTTTGAAATATACAGATGCAGAGCACGATGTGGGCCTTGCAGGCCGGGTGGGGAGGGACGGTTTGGGAAGAGAAGGGAAGGGAGGTTTCTGCCAAACGGGGCCCGGTGCCGACACTCGCCGCCTGCCGCGCCAAGGGAGCGGAGCGGGCCCGGAGCCCGATTCCCCGGGAGGTTCGGTCCGCGCCCGGTCCCGGTTTCCCGCACTGCCCTCCCCGCCGGCGGCCGGCGCTGTCCGGAGCGGGCGGAGAGCCGGAGCCGAGGCGGCAGCAGCACCCGGCGGGGGCGGCTCGGGGCGGGTGGGAGGGAAGAGGAGCTCGGGGCGGGTTCTCCGGCCGCGGCTCCGGGGGCTCTGCCTGCGGCAGAGAGCTCTGAGGGAACCTCAGAGGGTTCCTCGGCGTCAGCGGCCGCGGGGGCCGGCAGACATGGGCCGCAGCTACGGGGAGCGGGGATGCGCTTTGGACGTGACTTCAGGGCAGTGCCAGAGCCCCCAGCAATTCCCGTCATTAACCCGCAGCCTTCGCACCAGCCCCCTCAGACCTGACTGCCCTTGCAATAAATTATTTTAATGTTCATTTTCCAATGTTTCCTTTTTCCAAAGTTTTCTTGGTCCCTATCCGGTGTCTGTGCCTTTCTTTGCATGTCCGGTGAAGGGCGGCAGAGCTGGGGGATGCTCTGGAGCACGTTTGATAAGAAGCAGCTGAGGAACCTGGTGGGACTCGGTCTGGTGAAAAGGAGGCTCAAGGGGAACCTTATTGCTCTGCACAAATCCTTGACAGGAGGGCACAGCAAGGTGAGCTTTGGGCTCTGTTCTCACAGAGAAAGGAGTGTCATGAGGACAAACAGTCTCAAGTTGTCTCAGGGGAGGTTAGGCTGGACTTTGGGGAAAAGTTTCTTCAGTGAAAGCGCTGTCCAGCTCTGCCACAGGCTGCCCAGGCCAGTGGTGGAATCACCATCTGTGGAGGCATTTAACAGATGTGGCACATGGAGACATGGGTTAGCAGTGCCCTTGGCAGTGCTATGGGAATGATTGGACTCCACAGTCTCAGAGGGCTTTCCTAACCCTAACAATTCTGTGATAATCATGAAGTGTTTTTAATAACGTATCCTTTCAGGATAAGGATAGCTGCTGATTGATTTGAACACAAACTATCCCAGAGTGGTGGTAGTTATTGGGAAAATACTTTTAGGAAAGAATTCCAGAAAGAAGTAGTCTAGCAATCAGAAAACAGAACAAAAGGTCTTTTACATAGCAGCGTGTGCATTGCTGAATTCAGGATGAGGAGCAGTGAGACTGGAGAGTGAGGACAGGAATTACTTCTTCTGGGAGCATGGCATTTGTGAGGACATAGAGATGAGTTTCAGGGATTGCATTGGCAGAAACAAGGCCTCTGAATACTTTGCCTGGATGCAATAGGGGAGTAACCTGCTACTTTTTGTTAAGACATGGAGCTGTGGAGGCCCAGAGCCAGGAGGTGCAGCCAACAAAGTTACGAAGTTGCACCTCTGCAGCTTGACCACTGGTTTGTTTTATAGGTCCAGCACTTTGGTTTATCCTGTGACTTCCAGAGAAGCTCCTGAATTCCTGAGGAAGAAAAACTGTGCCAAGTGCCACAATGAGAATGGACTGACCCCCAAGAGAGTTCAGCTGAGTTTTGATGGGGGAGTAAAAGAGACTCCTCTGAACATCCAAGAGCACAACATCCAAGATGCTGTGGCCAGGTTTATACAGAGAGATGAAATGGTGGTTGAGGAGGCCCCTCATTCATGTAGTTTAAAATATGAAGAAAGAAGCACAAATTGAAAAAAAAACAACACACAAAAATAAGAAAAATATAAGTAACAAAAAGAGAACTATAAAATATGAAAAATAATATCAATAGATACACTATATATTATTACATGTTCCATATATTATAATATGTAAACTATACCTAATATAATATACATGATATAACAGATAAATAGTAGAGATTAATAGAAATATCAAAATAAGAAATGGAAGAAATTTTGAAATACAGCCTAAAATGAAGGTTTTTTTGGATTCGACTTGGTTGATGGCGGGGTTCTCGTAGTTGTTGTGGTTGGGGGTCTTTTGGGGCGTTTATTTTAGGGGATGTTTGGAAGGGGATTTTTGGCCACGTTCTTTTTTGCCTCCGATCCGTGCGGCAGCGCTGCCACCGTGTGGACACAGAGCGGTACTGCAGCTCTCCCCCGAGGCGCGCAGCAGCCGCGGTCTGTGAGCTGTTCGGCAGTGCTGCCACCGTGTGGACACAGAGCGGTACTGCAGCTCTCCCCCGTGCCCGTCCCCGAGGTGCGCAGCAGCCCCGGGCTGTGAGCTCACGGACAGTGTTGCCGCCCGAGCGCCGAAAGATCACGGCGAAAAAGGCGGGAAAAATGTGCAAGGACCTCGGACACCTGGCAGCCGGCTGCCTGCGCGCGACCTGGACCACGGAGCCGCCCGGCAGCGATTTTTCCGCGGCATACGCAGGTGCGCGGACACGGGATGGGGGCTGAGCGGCGCCACGACAGTGTTCGTGCAGTCGATGTAGTCAGGCGCCTGTGCGAGCAGCCGAGGGGGACATTAGGGGAGTGCCACAACAAAAATGGCGGCGCGGCTCGCGGCGCTTGACCTTCCAAAGATGGTGGCCAAAAGGGCGGGAAAGAGAGAGGACTCCAGGTATGTCTTTATGACTGCCTGTGCAAAACCCCAACCACGGCGCCGCACGGGGGATATTTTCTGTGGCGTTTCCAGGTGTAGGGACACGGGCTGTGGGTTGAACCGCGCCGCAGCCGGGTTCAGGTTAGTGGATTTAGTCAGGCGCCTGTGTTAGACAACGACGGGGGCCTTAAGGGGGCCACAAAAAAGATGGCGGCTCGACCGGAAATGGCTTCAGCCACAACTAAGATGGCGGCGAGGAGTGGCGAAAGTGACGTAACGCTCCCCGCAACCGAAAAAAGCCGAGGTGTGACGAAAATGACCGAGTGTAGCCGAACAGCCGAGAATAGCCGACGGCTGACGAAAATCGCCGAGTTTTCCCCGAATAGCCGAACACGTCCGACTTTTCCCGAACGTCGTCCCCTTCAGCCGAACCGAACGAGCCGAGCCCAGTTCCGGGGCGGCCCCGGCCGGTGTCCGCCCTCACTGCCGCTTCCTCGGCGGGCCATTCCAAGGCGATGTCGGAGGCTGCCGCCGGTCCCGCGGCGGGCGGGCGGGACATGCTGACGCTGTGCCCGGCGCTGGAGCTGCTGCTGCTCGGCCCGGCCGCCGGCCGACTCCAGCAGCGAGAGCGGCGGGCGGACGCGGCCCCGTGCCCGTGGTGTCCGTGTGCCCCCGCTGCAGGCGGCCCGGGGCGGCACCTGGAGCTGGGCGCTCCATGGCGAGGAGAGCGGCTGCGTCCTGCTGCGGGTGAGTGCCGGCCCTGCCACCCCCCGCGGACCCTCCCTCCCTCCCTCCCTTTCTCCCGCTGCAGGTGCGGCCTGAAGCGTCGCCGCGGGCCCGGAGCCGAAGGTCTCCGATCTGCCGGAGATGCGGGTGGGGAGGGCCGGTCCCGGCTGGACACAGCCCCGGGGGAGGCGGGGGGTTCCCGGGGAAAGCGGCGAGGAGAAGCCGGTAAAGGGCCCAGAGTGCTCGTGTGGCCCCGAGAGCCCGCAGAACATTGATTTGGGGGGGTCTGTGCGAGCCGCTTTTGGCCTCATGGAGAGGGATTTCTCACAAGGACACGCAGTGATGGACAAGGGGAACGGCTTCATCAGGATGAAGGGAGGCCAGTTTAGATTAAATATCAGGAAGAAACTGTTCCCTGTGAGGGTGGCGGGGCCCTGGCACAGGTTCCCCAGAGAAGCTGTGGCTGCCCCTGGATCCCTGGCAGCGTCCAAGGCCGGGTGGGCCGTTGGGCTTGGAGCAGCCTGGGCTGGTGGAAGGTGTCCCTGCCCTGGGTGGGGGCTGGAATGGAATAATCTTTGAGGTCCCTTCCACAATTCAGTGATTCTGGTGGTCTTGCTGAGGTCAGTCAGCCTGAGGAACTGTTGCAATTTCAGGCTGGAAGTTGAGTGCTCATAATTTACACTGTGTAAAGCAAGAATGAACGCTTAAAAAAATTCCAATGCATGATTTTTTTTTTTTTTTTTTTTTTTTTTTTTTTTTTTTTTAGAAAAAGCATGGAGAGAGGTGCTTCCTTTTATTTTCTTCTGATTAAATTGTATTTCTCACTTACAGCACTGTAGAAACCCTGTTCTGCTCTGGCTGCTGAAGGACACTCTGCAGCATCTCCAGCTGCACCTGAAGGCATCTCAATGCTGAGAGAGATTTGTTCTGTTTCAGTATTGACTCTGTTGAAAGGTAAACACAGAATGTCGATGGGTTACCCTGCCAGCTCCACTTGACTCAGCAGGCATCGCACGGAGGGTGCTCCTGTCATCTCTCTGGTAAGTCTGGAGGTGGGTTTTTCTGGTGCTCTGTCCCAGAGTGGTTTTCTGTATTGCTGCTGTTGGCATTGTAGTGCTGAGTTGTGAGGAGCATCACCTGTGTAAGGCAAATACCAGGAAAAAAACACAGGCAAAACAATGGTGTCTGCCTTTTGTATGAGAAATTGCATTTTGTCCTGGAAAATCTCACCAGGCCCAGGGCACAGGAGGGTTCCTTCCCATTTGATCAGGAGAGTGCACAAAGCCAGCTCTGAACGGGCCTGGCTGGAGCCTGTTTGGGTCAGCCTTAGCAGGGGGAAGGGTGGCCAGAGGGGCTCAGGCAGGACTTGGGGTGGGTCTGACCTGCACTGGCCACGTCTGCTCTGTCGTTGCTGAGGAGGGCAAAGGCAAATCTGACAACTGAGTGTGTGCTTGAGACTCTCACTCAGCTTTCTGAGAATCTGTCTAGAAAATGGAAGCGGGCTTGGGTTTAGTTTGGTGTACAGCACTTAAAAGTGGTCTTCAAATATTCTTCAGTAACTGTATCCTGAATTAAGGCTCCATGCCAGAGTTCTTTTATGCAAGCATTGTCCTAATAGATGGTGGCTTTTCATCTGGACTAGTTTTAATGTCTCTGTTTTTTTTCTGAAGTTTCCATTTATTTTGCTGTGTTATTGTGGATGTTCACCCTCATACTCTGGACAGCGGTTTGGGGATTTTTTTCCTTCATTCCTCAGCTATAATACTTTTTTTTTTTTTTTTTTTCCCCCATGGCAGTAAAATTCTCTAGAGCACTAAGCTGGCTGCAGAATGGCATTTTCTCAGAGAGTAATGCTGCTTCTCCCAGCCAGTGCTGCACTGTTCTTGGTGCAATTTTTCACTGTTTCCTGTAACCCCAGAATCCATGGCTGTCCCTCAGGGTTCTGGAGGAGTGCTGTATTTGGAGTTTTGGCTTCAGGATCTGAACTGTGGCATCTGGGCTCTATTCTAGGAACCCTGGAAAACCAGGCTCTTATTCGTGAGGAACCATTAACTCTTGAAAGTCGAGCTGTCTTGCAAGAGGTGCTGCAAAGGGTGAGATATAATCCTATATCATTCTTTTTTTAATCATCTCTGTGAAACCTTAATATGCTTCAACACTTTCTGCAGAACAGATGATTTCACCCAGAGCATTTCAGTGCATTGTAACATGTGCTGGACTGCTTCATGTAATTGGTATCTTGTGTAATGGAAGATCTTAAGCAACTTTTCCTTCAATTTTACGTAGTTAGCATTTTGTGTTTATCAAGCACAGCATTACATTCCTATTTGTGTCTCAGTAATTTGATGGGTTGTTTCTAGTTCTGATTCACTTCTCCAGATCTTGACTTTGAGTCAGATCTGTTCTGCCTTTTGTGCAAATGGACTTAATGTTTTTGCTGTCACTTTGTATTGAAATATCGAGCAGCTTTTACTTCTGGGGTTCCCATAGTCTGCCCTTGGCAGGTCCAGCCTGTGCTTCAACTTGGAGCCCTCAGTCCGCAGGGAAATGGACCTTTGGGGAAGCTCTTACAGCTCTGCTTAATGCTTTATAGATGATGCTGATTTTCTGGAGGTAGGCTGTCCATTCTGACCCATTTTCTTCTCTCTCCTTGCAGACTGTACCTGCTGAAAGGCTGAGATGAGACCAGGATCTGCAAAATCTCTGAGTCTGTCTTGCTGAGGCTGAAGCCATGTTTGCTGTCAATGATGACATTGTGGAAGATGCTAAAGACTGAAAACTTTGGGGTTTTTCCCCGGAATCACCAGACTCTGTCTGCGGCTGTGCCCTGTATATCTCTTTAAAGAGTTTCCGGGTTTAGAAAGGTTTTTACATTCTTCACTGTTTATATGTAACTCAATTGAAAATAATCATATTCTATCAGTGTGGTGTTAATTACTCCGAGTTGGTTAATTAAAATTATTGGTAAGGGGTTTTAGCAACCCTTGGGATGGCCCTTGGAGCAGGCAGCTCTTGTTTAATTTCTCTTCATTCCTTTAATCTCTTTCAATTATTTCTTAAGCGATTACTGCAATTAGGATATACAATAAGGACAGCAGCATTTCTGCCTTGTTGGATTGGGAAATCCAAGCCAAGATCCTTGGAGAGATTGAAGGGATGGGGAGCTGAGCCTCAGGCTGGGTTTTGACAGCGGGAGTTTGGTGAGGAAGAAAAGAGAGATCCCCCCAAAAGTGATTAAGGCCAGTTGTGCTGGCTTTGAGGGCTGCTACCCCAAAAAATCATTCTGGTTAAATGGGACTTGAAGAAGCAGGGGGATGTGCCAGGGGGGCTGTGCTGGGAGCCCCAAACCCTGGTCAGGGATGCTGGGAAGTGTCAGCTCCAGAGGAGGAACACTCCAGAGGGGCTGTGCTGGCACCCCTCAAATTCCAGTCAGAGATGCTGGGCACTGCTGGGCCTTTGGGACACTAGTGAGAGGCTCCACTGCCTGATCCAGGGAGTTCTCCCATTGTTTTCTGTCGTGCTTAGACTCTGGCAGGTCATTGCAGCCCCACAGGCTGAAAATCCCATCGGAGCAGTTGGAGTCACAGACGATCACACAGAAGCCAATCTGGGAGACAAAATGAGCTGTTCCATAGATTTATTTTTCCCAATGCGTTTTGAAATTATACCAGAATCTCTCCTCTCCCCTCGGACCCGGCTCGGCTCAGCTGTGAGGGGCGGGGCCGGCCCAGGGAGAGGGGCGGGGCCGCGGGTGATGGTCCCTCCCCCATCCCGGGCAGGGCGGGCCCGGGCAGTTGGGGAGCAGGGGCGGGGCCGGGCAGTGCCGGGGGCGGGGTGTGGCAGTTCAGGGGGCGGGGCCGGGCAGTGCCGGGGGCGGGGCCAGAGGCGGCCGGGGGCGGGGCGTGGCCGTTCGGGGGGCGGGGCCGGGCAGTGCCGGGGGCGGGGCCAGAGGCGGCCGGGGGCGTGGTGTGGCAGTTCGGGGGCGGGGCCGGGCAGTGCCGGGGTTCTCGGTGTTTGGATTCAGCCTGGGCTTGTCAGCTAAGTCATAAACAAGCCAACTCGGCTCCTGGACTCTCAATGACTGTTTGAAACGCTTCCACAGAAAGACAAGTTAAGAGTGATTCCAAAGGAAAAATTTCAAATGAAGAGTAACGATTACTGAGGGAATTTCCTTAGGAGTTATGTACTTCACACGTACAGAATTTAGGAGGTGGAATCCCAGTTTCAGCCTCGGGCACCTGCAGGAGAAGAGGGGTCCTTATCCATAGCAAGGGAAGCCCGGTGCCCCATCCTGTCAGGTGCAGACAATGAACCGTCCCGGGAATGAACAGCAAGTCCCCTCTGCCCTCACCCTCGGACTGGCAGCAGCTGCAGGTGAAAGCTGACACAGGATGGTGAGGGGAGAGAGCAGCCCCAGGTGTGAGCTGTAAACAGTGAGGAGGGGACAGAGCAGCCCCAGGTGGGAGCTGTAAACAGTGAGGAGGGGACAGAGCAGCCCCAGGTGGGAGCTGTAATGGATAACGAGGGGACGGTTCCAGCCGGGGGCAGTTTAAGAGGGGAGCCTCAGCTCAATTCCGTATCGAGCTGTGAGGAGTGAGTGCTCAGGTCCTGGCTGTGGTTCATGGAGAGACTGCGGGAGCGCGTGGATTTGGAGCATCACTTCGGGAGGTGGTGAGGGACAAGCCTTTATACCCAGCAGCAGCAGAAGGTAAGCCAGTGTGGGTTTATAGGGGGGGGCTTTTTTGTTTTCTTTTCAGCTTCGTCTTGCCAATCTCTCCCTGGTGCTCCCAGAAGAAAGAGGAGTTATGGAGACAAAAGAAGTTCAAATACATTGAAGAAACTCTTCTTCTGTTGTTGTCTGTGTTTAAACTGGAGGGGTTTTCTTTTCACCTGGAGTTTTAATGAATAGTGGTTCTTCTATGTGGCTTCTATTCAATATGATGTTCTTAGGTGGTGTGTAGTGTTTTGTGTGACTTTTTTGGTATTATTTATTGTGTGTAATTTGGGTTTTGAGTGAAGATAACTTTAACGATGGGTTTGTTTGTATTCGAGGTAGAACTAATTTAAATAGTTCTTTTTGAGAGACTTCTGGTATGTATTATTGGGGTTTTGTGTATTATAAGTAGGGATTCAGGTTGGATAGGGCTAGTTCTTTCTTTTTAGTGGTTTTAAGGTGGTTTTTAATGTTTTATTGTGCAGCTTTATTTCGTTTGTAGATGCCATATGATGAAGGATGTGGTGTATTTATTTCATGTTAGATTTCACAGTTCACATGTTGGTCAGAGTATTTTTGAACTGAGTTTTGTTGTTGAGTTGTTTTTGGGGGACTTCGTGTTTTTCAAGGGTATGTTGTCTAAGGTTTACAGTGGTGTAATTGGCTGTGAGGTATAGGGGAGGTTTTTAATTATTTAGTGGTGGCTTTTGTCATGGTGAGCATCTAGTGTTTGTTTAGTGGGTTTGGGACAGTGTGATGTTGTTCATTTTTTAGGGTTTCTTAATATTTATAATTGGATTATTGTTTATTGTGTTATAGGGTTTGTTTATTTATCATGCTTGATTACAGTATGTGCTTTATAGTTTTGGATAATTTAGGAGTTATTGTTTGTAGTCTAATGGATCTTTTGTTTTTTGTGTGTATTTATAGGCGGTCTCCTTGTTTTGATGGTTTTAAGGAATTATGTGTTTATTGAGTTAGGAATAATTGGTTTTGGTGCTATTAATTGAGGTATATTTGTGCTATTTTTATTTTTGTGGATTGATTTGTTTGTTGTTGTGGTTTAGGGTAAACCTGGGAGGAAGCTCTTGAATGGGAATTTTTTAGAGAGTAAACCACATGGTCTCTCTTTTAATTTGGTTTGGGAAAGTATTTCTTTGGAGAAAAATAAGAAAAACTATTTATTTAACAAAGAGCTCACAAGCATAAAGAATGAATAACGTAAAATAATAAAACATTTTAGTTTTCTGAAGTGAGATGGTAAATCCAGAAAGTCCTTGCTGTGGGCTGTAGCTCAGCTCCTTTGGTCTCTTATCAGCTGTTCTGGTGTTGAAAAAATGCTGAGGTCCAGGCCCCATGGGCTGCAGGTGCAGCTCTTGGTGCTTCTCTGTGTTTTTCAGTCTGCAGCAGGTTTAATGAGCCCTAAGAAAAAGGGAAAAAATAATCAGTGCAGGGAACTTCCTGCCTAAAACTAACTAAGAGCAAAGGGGATCTGTGTGCTGCAGTCTGTCTGTGCTTGAGCTGAATACACTGGACAGGGAATGCACAGGAATAAACACTGTTTTCTTAAAACAAACTGTGTGCTTTTTCTTTCCTTGCTTTGCTCTCAAAATCAGTCTGAAAGGTACAGAAGGCATTTTTGAAGCAGTTATTTTAAATGTTTGAGGGGTTTTGGCACTCAAAGTATTTGTTTTGGAGGAAGCTGGTTTGGAGTGCTTGGGGTTTTGGGTTAGTTATGATGGGATTATTTTACTTCAAATTAGGTGTTTTTATTGCTGTTAAAAGTTGTGATTTTTATGTTAGTAATAGAAAATAGGCTTTGATTTTGTATGTAGTGATGGGATTGGTGTATATGGTATATATATGGTGTTGATGTATATTGGTGTATACAACACTAGTATGGTGTACTAGTGTTGACTAAGGATTAAAAATTCTGTGGTTTTGATGTGTTAGCTTAATAAATTATATAGTTTAAAAAATGTGGATTTTATGCTTATTTAGTTAGAGACAGGTCTTTAAGTGGGGGGATTCTGGGTGTATATTTCAGAGGTTTTTTGAGGAGAATGGAGATGGGGTTATTTTTATTATATTTGGAAGATGGACTACAAGTAATAAGAGTTGGGTTTTTTTTGGTGGACTTTTGTTTGTGTTTTCTTTTCTAAAATGGATATATTTGTGTGGTTAGGGTAGTGGTGTTTCTGGTGCAACTCTAACCATCCCTTATTGTTTGTGTGTTTCAGGTGGTCACTTGTATTACACTGAGATCCTCTCACCCACCGGCCAACAGACCTGCTGAGATCATCCGTGGATGTTTGGTTTTCTTTATGGTACCTGACTGAGACAGCAGGAATTTCCCAGAGGCAGAGACAGCCTTTCTTGGCACCTGATGTGGATTCTCATCCCTGAACATCCCAGAGATAAGTGGAGGGCTAAAAGCCACAGAGGGGATGAAAGTGGGGTCAGGGGTCACCAGGAGGGATTTTGGGTCAGGTTTGGAGATGGAGATGTCCAAGATGTGACCCCTTTAGGGCACATAAAGGGAAGGTCTTACGCTGCTGAGGTGAACAGGGCAGAGCAGTCCCAGGGCATGTCGTGTCACTTGTCTGTTGTGCACTCTGTGTCTTTTGGGTGTCATGTGTGGTGTGTCTTTTGCTTTAGCCCTTCAAGGGGTCTTTTGGAGACCCCAGGCATTGTTCTTAACATCTTCTTATTCCTGGTGCTGATACCAGGCCAGGCATCAAACCTTTGACTTGAGTGCTCAGACACACATCAGAATCCATATCTCTTCACAAGCATCCAGGCTGATGCCTTTCCAAGTCTTGTTCTGAGCTGTATCCACAGCTGTGCACTGCCACCATCCATTCTGGTGGATTAGATGTTGTGAGAATGCAGAGATAGAGGATTCTGACTGTAGGATTCTCAGGCATCCATTTCTGTGTCTCTTGGGATAAGTGATCTCGTTGGCATCTTCTTCCTGCAGGGCTCTCTGAGCCTGGTCAGCTCCCCATCGGTCTTACCTCGGTCATCTCATTCTGAGTTCTCTCGGTCCTCAGGGTCATTCTTCTTGCTGAGATATTTCTGTCCCTGTTGTGTCCCCCCTTTTGTCCTGTCCTGTGTCACGGGTGTTGGTGTGTGTTTGGCCCGGAGCTGCTCTGCCTTGTTGCTTAGTCCGTGTGTAGGGGTAGTGGGAGAAGTCCCAGGGACTTGAACTTTGTCATGTAGGGTGTAGTTGGACCGTAGAGGGTATTCCTAGATTGACACAAAGTGTCTGGAGCTGTCAAGTTCTCCTGCAGCACTTTGACTTTTGTCCTGACTTCCTTTCAGATGCAGATGGATTCAATCCATGGTAGTGTGGCCCCATCCTGGGTGAGGGGGCTCCCCTGAGAAGGTCAGTCACTGTTGAAGAAGAGAGTCACATATTTCACATTTCTTGGCACTCCAGTGCAGGACACCTGCATTTACAGCTCCAAACAAGTGAGTCCCTTCCTATCCCCCCCCCGGGGAGCAACTGGAGCCTGCTCTGGGTTGGGGGACCAAACACGTGGGGCTGACACAGCTCCCCACTGAGGGGACTTGGGAAAATGCCTGGCTTTGTCCACGATTTTTTTTTTTTTTTTTTTTTTTTTTTTTTTACCTTTCTACAAGGGTTTAACCATCAACTTGGTATAAAGAAATGGTAACGACTGAAAACATGAGGGGCTGGCAAGTTATACTCACCAGATACAGCTTTTTTTTTTTTTTTTTTTTTTTTTTTTTTTTTTTTTTTTTTAATAACTGCAAGACTTACATCTTGATTTTGAGACTCTCTTTTTTGGCCAACTTTTTTGTTAACAATCTTATTTTGAAGTGCCTCAACCAAGGACCTCCTGTTTGAAACTTTATCCCTGTTGTTTTTCCTCTTGCAGGTAGTTGGCAAAAAAGGACAGAGCCAGTAGGAAGCAAAGCTGCTGGAAGGCCTTATCCCAGTCCAGCTGTTGTTTTGTATTCTTTAAAAGATTTTATATTTATTTTTAATTTTTAACTTTATTTTACATTACTTTTAGGTTTTTATTTTTATCTTTTTATTTCCATGTTTTTCTTTTTTGTGTTTTTAATTTTTTAAAACTTTGTATTAATTTTTATTCAAATTTTTATTTTTTTCATGTTTTCTTTGTTCCTTTTTAAAATACTATTTATTACCCAGAGTATGTGGAAGTTTGGCCCTAAAGGAGAGAAAAACCAGGAAAAGACTGACATGAAAGAACAATAAATTCATTTGTGCCATGCATGCTTTAATATAAAAAGGATAAAGGATGGGATGAAAAAAGACCAAGCATTCTCTGTTTTCCAGGAGACTCACATTCTGTGCACACTGACCACCCTTCTGGTGGACTTCTACACAGAAACCATTAACTTGTTAATCCTATTTCTCCCTCTACATATTTATGTTTTCTTTTCCTTTTTTCCCATACTCTTTCTTACCCCGAGTATGTGGAAGTTTGGCCATTGGCCAGAAAGAAGTTGAAAAATGACCTCCATGTCCATTGGATGTCTGGATATAATTGAGAGTGCAGTTAGTGAAAAACCTCTGTATTTTCTGCTGAATTAAAAGACCTGAATGGAGAAAGCTGTGAACAGTGTGGTGCCTTTTTTTCACTTTCAACCCCTTAACAGGTCTCATTCTCCCCATGCACAGTATTACCAGCAGTAACTTGATGTTGAGATGTATTTCAGAGGCAGCGATAAAACAAAGTAGACATTTTATTTTGTTACTCTCTTAACCTCCATGTTTATTCAGAAACTGACTTCTGGCTGCTAGAGACATGGAAAAACAGCAGCTGTGGCAGAATGTGTTCCAAAGCATCTGGAGCTACCACCGGCTCCTGACAGGCTTATTTTCACTTGGAGAACACAGAAAACACACCAAGGTGCTGCTGCAAGCAAAGCTACAGAACCCCCCCTCAGGGGCCCCAAGCTCTGTGTGCAGAGTTGCTTTTCTCGGCAAAAGAGAGCTTGCAGCTGCTGCTAGCTCTGCCATGGAAAAGAAGCAGGGAGGCAGCAGAAACTGGCTTCTGGCTGCTGCAGACATGGAAAAACAGCAAGTGTGACAGAATGTGTTCCAAACCAGGGGCTGCAGCTGCAGGAGCTGTCCAGGGGGCTGGCGGGAGCACCTGGCCCTGAGACCGTGAGGACAGAGGGTCCTCACGATTTAATCACTTGGGGACGGGGCTATGCCTGCATCTCAACACTAGAAGGACTTAAATGGGTGCTGGCCAAGTGGGTGAAACCCTATGTTCCCAAGGTCTCAAGAGGCAAAAACCGTCAGGTGGCTGAAGCGTCCTGGAAGAGAAAAAAGAAGGTCCCATGTCCAGACAGTGAGAGGTTTCCTCCCTCCTTCCAGATCCCTCTGTGTCGTCCCTGAATTTCTTGCCTTCAAGTGTTTGAGTCTTTGCAGCAGCTTTCTCACGCTGCTTCATGTAAACAATATTATATTCTTAGAATTTATCTCTATGTTTTGCATTCTTGTTCTCTGAGAGAGAACTTGACTGATGGTCATATTGACCAATGGAGTCAGGAGGTTGTAACCTCCTTGGGCCAATCTTGGCCCTCTGTACAAAATGTATATAAGCCTTCGGAGTCAGATAATAAAGAGCTTTCCATATTTCACCAAGCTGCTGCCTGCTGTCCTCTGTCAAGGTCCACTCCCACGTCACAACGTGTTGCCCCTCTAAAGGCGTGGGGTAACACCTCTGTGGTTCTTTTCTAATTAATTTATTTTGCTTTTTAGTTACAGTTCCTGTCCAACCAAAATGTTACACCTGAGAGCCCCGTCGCTGTCCCGCGTCTTTCAAATCGCGGTTGTCCTTGGTCTCTTTGGATGCACCATCCCGTAGATTGTTCCTCAGCTGAAGGCATCATCTCGGGCTGAGGACGTCCGTCAGTCCATCAAAAAAATCTGAGGCATAGTGCATGACATAAAAGAAGAGACCAAGGACTGGTTTGGTAAAATCTTTGACAACTAGGGACTCACAGGTTGGATAAGGTCTGCTGTTAAGACTAGTTTGTTAATTTTATTTTTGCTTTTAATTGTTGGGATAGCCTTTAGACTCATCAGAAAGTCCACAAACAGACTTGTTGCCAAAGCCACCTCCAAGCTAAGAGTGAACCATGTTTGGACAACTTTTCCTGCTCCTGAGGAGATTGAAATGCAAGACTTGCACCCAGAAGAAGAGGATGAAGAAGAACTGAGCTTTGAAGACTTTGTGCCCGAGGCTGAAAGGCAATGGCCTGTTCCCTTTGAAGAATAGCCTTCCGATCAGCAGTGCTTCGAGGACCCCAAATCAGAAGGTGACACCTCCCAAGCCCAGTTCCACTCATTCTAAAATCCGTTCTTCAAATAAAACTCAAAGGAGAAATTGTGGCAGCGGGTTGATGAGCACTGATGGTTATCCTTTGCTGATATGCTATGTGTTAATGTTGCATAGTTCATGCCTTGTTACCCCTTATTCTTCCTATTCTTAAAACCAAATGGCAGTTATCTGTCAATCTTGTTGTTTACATGGCCCCTGCTCCTGCCAGTCAACCAGAGACCTCTCCCAGTGTCTGGAAACTTCTAAGAAGAGTCCTGGGTGATTGGTTGGAGCCAGGGTTTCCCCCTCCTACAAGTTAAATTATGTACCCTGAATTCCTGTCATTGGTCCCCATGCTCTGCTGTCCCAGGTGTTCTTTTTCTCCCTTTAAAAACTAAACCCTTCAGGTGCTTGAGGTCTCTCCGTCTCTTCTGCTCTCCATCTCTCAATCTTGGAGCCTCGGCCCTGGGTTGGAATAAAACCTCAGTTGCTGTTTCATCGGAGGGTCCCGTCTCGCATTTCATCTGCGCCTTAGCTGTGCCTCTGTTTCACTGACTCAAAGACGCACAAGTTGCGGTGGTGCCAAGGCTGGCCGGAGCCAGCAACACCAGGAAAACCACAGCAGAAGAGAACACTGTGATTTGCACTTTTCCAATGGGTTTCTTTAGCTGAAGTTGCTAGCAAGGACCAGACTTGACAGCCCAGAATGAGTTGGTAGATGTTTTATTTTTGGGACTCTCAGTCCTGTGTGGGACTCGGTAAGTGGGCTGTAGGAGCATCCGTGGCTTACAGGGACAAGGAACTCTGCTGACCTGTGATATTCTAGAATATGTGGTTTTATTGCAAGGGTCATGGGTAGAAAGGGCCTTGCCTTCAGCCACCAGCCTCGGCTGAAGGGAAGTCCCAAAGAGAGAGAGAGAAAGAACAAGAGGGGATGGGCTAAGAAGAGGGGAGCGAAGGAGCAAGGTGGCAGGGGTCAGAGTGCAGGGGGAAGAGAGCAGAGGTAAGAGAGCAGGGAAAAGAGTGAGAGCGAGATCTTGGTTACAATCCATTGTATCTCCTTTTGTGATGAATATTCTAATTTACAGTGACCAATCAATACAAGACACAAAATCCCATAGAATCTACATACAGCCTAGAAAAACTACTACATTACCATACGTTATATTTTAAACTCTAAAAACTACTCTTTAGATTTTCCTATTTTGCTACATTGACCTTTGGATCCCTTAGCCAGCAGAAAGGTATTGCTGAATCAAAAGGGATTCTCCTTCAGCTGGCCAGGCTATTGTCTTCAGGTTATATACTAACTAAGACTTGGTATCCTACAACTCAAAGTAAGCTCCCATTTCTATTTCAATTCCAGGTTTCATATTTTCAGAATCTTCTCCTAAGCAATCATATTTATAAGGTTTCCCTGTTTCATCTTCCCCAACAGTGGGTGCTGCAGAGGCTCCGCCAAGGCATCAAAGCCTCCCGCCACACACCCAAGGGTGGCACAGGATCTCCTCCAGCTCTGGCCGGTCCACGTAGTGCTTGGACAAGCACCAGTGGATCAGATGTTGGCACTCTGGGGAGAGAAGGCAGAAAGCGCCGGTCACTTGCAGAAGGCTCCTGCCCAGCTGCTGCCGGCGCCTGCAGAACCCGGGCCACGCTGCGTGTGCTCAGAGCTGCCCTTGGCGGGACAGCGGCACGGCAGGACAAGCGCCACCTCCTTCAGCCAGCGGGCCACAGCCAGCCCGTCACGGGCCACCTCCTGCAGCCAGCCCTGGAGGGCACACTGACCTCCCGCCCAGCTGCCTGAGGGCCGTGCTGGGCCGCTGGGCCGCTGGGCCATCTGCCAAAGCCTGCCTTCTTGAGGCCGGACACCCACCTGGAGAGACCTGCCGCCTGAAGGAGAGCTGCCCCGACACGATGTCATGGTCCTCCCGGAAGGGGAGGCTGCCACAGACCATGACATAGAGCAGCAGACCCAGGGACCAGATGGTGGCTGAATGGCCGTGGTAGAAGCCAAGGCTGATCCACTCGGGTGGGCTGAAGATGTGTGTTCCTAGGGGACAGAGGCAGCGCTGTCCAGGTGCAGGCTGCTGGCTTCCAGAGCCTGGTGCCGGCCTCCTGGCAGAGGCAGGCCCTGCACCACAGGCCACAACTTCCCCCCAGGCCACCCTGCACCCCCCAGATCACAGGGCAAAGCCAAGAACCCATCGTGCAAGGCAGAGCAGGCCAGCAGAGCAGCCCAAGCCCTGGCGGGCCTGCCAAGCCCCGGGGCCGCGGCCTGGCTTTTGCAGCCGCCCTCTGTGGGCAGGGCCGGCAGCCGCTCCTGGGGCACAGCATCTGCCCCGGGCCACAGGGCAGCCGGCAGCCGGCTGAATGCCGCAGCCGCAGCCCAGGAGGGAACGGGGCCCGGCAGTGCCTGGCACTGGGAGCAGGGCCCGGCCTGGGGCTCACCCGCAAATGTCCTGAAGACCTGCTCCTGGAGGAAGGTGCCGCAACCGAAGTCGATCAGCTTCAGCTCGCCGGTCTCCGGGTCCACGAGGAGGTTGTTTGGCTTGATGTCCCGGTGCAGGACGCCGCAGGCGGTGCAGTGCCGCACGGCCTCCAGCACCTGGCAGAAAAGCCAGCGCGCCGCCTCCTCGGACAGGAACTCTTGCTCCAGCAGGATGGCCAAGAGATCCTGGGACCGCTCCGGACGCTCCATGACGAGCAGGAAGCTGTCTGGCTGCTCAAACCAGTCGAGGAGCTGGATGATGTTGTGGCAGCCAGAGCCCACCTTCTCCAGCAGGACAATCTCCAGGGGAACACGGGTGCCGTCGGGCTGTCAGGACAAGACAATGCCTCCAGCAGGCCTGATGCTGCCCTGTGGCCACGCTGCCCCCTGCCTGCCATGCCCCAGTGACTGCCCCTTTGGGCAGCCTCCCTGGTGCCTGGGATTCCTCCCGAAGCAGGGAGTGCTTGGGAGGTGCCCCCCTGCCTGGAGCCAGCACCGGTGTTTGGCATCCCCGGGCCCGCCACGCTCGGCCTCGCACGCTGAGCTCACGCCCGCTGCCCCCGCCAGCCCCGCCCTCGGGCCCGGGCTCATCCCTGCCCGCCACGGCCCGCTCTGGCCCGCTGGGCCCGCTCACTCACCAGCTCGTCCCACTGCAGGACGTCCTCGCGGGCCACGCGCTTGATGGCCACCTGCAAGCCATCGAGACAGGGGGGCTGAGCTCCAGCCCTGCCCCGTCCCGCCCCTGACCCTTGGCCCGTGCCCGGCCCTCCCGGCCACTTACCGGGCTCCCATCACACAGGCGGGTTCCCGAGAAAACGGTGCCGAAGCCACCGCTCCCCAGCTGCGGGCCCAGCTCGTACAGCTCCTGCAGCTGCTTCTTCTTTTGCCCTGCGGCCAAGAGCGAGCCATCAGCCCTGCGCCCGCCAGCCCCCCAAGTGCCCGCCAGCGAAGCGGGCCACCTTGCTCTGACCTGCTTCCTGCTGCGCGCCGGGCAGCGGCCCCCGCCCTGCAGCCCTGGGGCTGGCGAGCGGCACAGCTGGGCCGGGGCAGCGCGCACAGGCGGCTGCAGGAGCCGCGGGGCAGCGGGGCAGGGCGGCACCGTCGCTCTCCCCGGCGTCCTGAGCAGCACTCCCGTGCTCTGGACAGCCGGGGCTACAGCCCGACACTTCGCACAGGGGGGTCCCAGGAGCAGCTGCAAACCAGAGAGGGGTTTTCTCAAGCCCTGGCATCAGAGGCACTGAAAGTAGCCAGGGACTGGGCTGCTCTCAGAGGCCCTGGCCTGGCCTGGGATTGCCCCTCAAGAACCCCAGGGGAGCCTCAGATAGCTCCTCAGATCTCACCTTCCACTAGAGAGTAGTTACTGCTCGGTGGTGGCTGTCTCGCAGCAGCTTCCTGGAGATGGAGGAAGCTCCTTGGTGTCTCGAGGATCACCTCCATCTCCAGGCATGGGCTGTTGCCAGCTGGCACAGCCGGCACAATGTCCTGGGAGCTCTGGGCTGCCAACTCCTGGCTCCAGGACACTTGCTGCTCCACCACCGGCTCCTGGGATGGCTCCCCTGGCTCGGGCTGGGCTCCCACCTGGACCTGCGGGCCTTCCCCGGCCATGTCAATGCTCGGGGTTGTGCCCGTGTTGCTGGAGTCCAGCAGTCCATGGGAGCTGGGAGACCTGTCCACGGGCTGTGCACCTTCTGCAGGCTGACAGGTCTCACTGAGCCTCTCTGAGGGATGGAGGCTGTCAGAGATGCTGGAGGCTCCAGGCAGGATGGACGTTCTCTGACAGCCTGAGGTCCCTGCATGGATGGCGGGTCTCTGCTGGAGTGCCATCCTTGCAGGGCTAGAGGCTCTCCCAGAGATGGAGAATCTTGTTGGGAGCAGCCTCTTTCTGGGATGGAGGCTTCTGGAGGAGCTGGATGAGCCACAGCAGGGCAGGTGGCCTCGCTTCCCCAGCTCCTCCAGCTCTTTCCACAACGCCTGCCACATCCCAGCGTAGAGCGGCACAGATGTCCCAGTGCCAGCCCAGAGCAAGATCATCAGCTCCTGCAGCTCTTGGGCCACAGCCACACAGGGGTCGCAGCTGCAGGATCTGTCCACGGGGCTGGCGGGAGCACCTGGCCGCTTGTGAGGGGTCACCCGAGGCCTGGAGGACCTGGGAGCCGCAGGGGCTCCCCGCTTCCTCCATGAGCCTCTGGGCCGGACCCCGGGGCGCTTGCGCCTCTTTGCTGGTCCTGTCTGCCGCCTCCGTGGTGTCCAGTGGCCAAGGGCCCAGCAGACAGCCACAGCGGCCAGCAGCAGGACAAGCACAGTCGCCAGGACAGCTCCGTCACACATGGCTACGGCACGTCCCATGGCGACTGCACTGGCAGCTGTTGATGCTGGCCCGGCTTCTCTGGGCCTGGCGCGGTGATGTCACAGTGCTGTGGCCAGGACAGCCGTGTGACATCACAGCCCTGCCTCACACCAGCGCTCGGCCCCTTTGTGCCATCACGGCCCCGCCTCACCCAGCGCTCTCCTGTGCCGCAGGAGGGAGAAAGGGGCTCCCTGTGGGCACTTGAGGGCCCTCTGGAGCAGAGAGGATGGAAGATCTTTTGTCTAAGTAGGGCAGAGGGATGAGGAGGGGAATGGTGATGGTGTCACCTCCTTGCTGGCAGAGCATGGGACATGGATTGTCCAGCAGGACACTGCAAAGGCCTTGAATCGGGCAAGCCCTGCTTGGCAACATCCAAACCATCCGTGCGCTATCCACTACACTCCCATCCTGAATCCACACCCTGTGCTGGGCCACTTACTGGGAAGAAAATGGATCCTATCCCATTGAAAACCAGTACATCAGCCCGTTCTTCACCCGGCACACCCTGTCCCTGCTCATCTCACACCTGGACTCCTGCTCCAGAAGGATTCTCTCAGGGACAGGATCAAAACTCCTCTTAATATCCTGAAATAGAACCTGCATTGCCTTCCCATCACCCATGAGCCAGGTGACCATATGGCAGTGGGATAATCAATCAGGTAGACAGGAGTTTCCCTCTCTTATCTCATGCTGCCCATGGCTGACTCTGGCGTGTCCTTCCATCACTTCCCAGTAGGGCCAAGTGTGACCTTCTCCACCATTTTTCCTGCTGTCAAGATTAGATGAACAGGCATGGACGTTCCTGGAAAGTTCTAAGCCCTTCCTATCAAGTCAGATACAGCTGGAGAACATTGAGCCAGCACGGACCTCCTGGGGCTTTCAGGACTTTGAGGAGATGATGTAGGGCATTCATGCTGTGGAGAAGACAGCTGAGGAATGGGTAGAGGATAAGGGACACAATGGCTCTTAGACTAATATTGTAACTAGAAGCTAGGACAAGGCCAGCGTGAGGATGAGGGAGAGAAACCGAGATCATGAGAAAAGAAGAACTCAACATTACAAGGCCATACAACTGTTGCAATCTGCTGCTATAGCGTGAAGTCAGCTATTGTGTAGTCACTACCAATCAGGAGCTTGGCTTTTGCAATATGTATGAACTAATTATTTAGAATATAAATGTAAGCGAGAAAACAAATAAAATCGAGCCTGATTGATCAACATCGGTTGAGTCAGTCTCCCTCTTTCCAACAAAGGAGCATTTATTTGGGGTTTTTATGGAGAAATATGAGGGAAGTCTGCTAAAGAATCATGGAGGTCAGAGTGACAGAGTGATTTTCACTGCACAGGCCAGGCATGTATGGATGAAATAATTCAATTGCATATCCTGGCCAGAATAAAAGGACGCCTGCTTTTCTGACACTGAAAAGATGTTGTTGGAGAGTTTCATTTTTTTTCTGCAGTTTTGGTAACAAAGCAACTCCAATGCCGTGTTCATGGGCTGCGTCCAAAGGCTGCCCTCTTGGGAACAGAGCCAGAGACTTCCATCAACATCCTGATTTACTGCTACAGAAATATAAAAGAAATTTGAAAAAGGAAAAAAAAAAAAAATAAAAGGAAAAAAAAAGTCTCTATGCTGCTCCCTTCTGAACAGGGGGGTCTCCATTCTCCTCTTCCCTATGGGGGTCCACGTGGTCTCCATTCTCATCTGCCCTATGGAGGACCAGGGAACCTTTATCCACTCGCCCCTTTTGAGCACCTCGGGGGTCCCCAATCTCCTCCCCTTTTAGGACAGGGACAGAGTAGGTCTGTGTTTATCCTAACTTTGACCAAAGCATTGTGGGAGCCATGGACAGGGAACTGGCACCTCCAGGACACCCGCTGCTGAGCCTCTGGGACCATCTTGGAGGAAGCTGGGCTCCCTTTTTACTTCTGGCATTTCCTGGCCATCTGCATCCTCAGGGATGAGCAGCTTCTGCAGACAGCGGTGGCTCTAAGGGAGCAGGCAGTCCTGCCCTAAGGGCTTCTTCCATCTCCAGCAGCTTTCACGCAGGCGCTGGGAGTGATGCAGGCACTTGCCCTGAGTAACCCAACTGTGGAGATCTTCCTCTTCCTGCTCCTCCACTGCCTAATCCACATAGTTAGCTGGACATGACAAGATCTGCTTTGCTGCTGGAAGATCTTGTCCAGCACCACACCAAGGGTCTTCTCCTATGCCACAGCTGCATTTTCCTCAGCTCCATGGACTGGAAAGTGGCAGCACCAGGATATTCTCTCCTGGGACACACCCTTCTCCCATTGCTGTACATCTGTGGGCTGGGCCCACATCTTTGATTTCAGGCTTTGCTTGGCCATCTGCATCCTCAGGGATGAGCAGGTCCTGCTGACACCCATGGCTCTGAGGGAGCAGGCAGTCCTGCACTAAGGGCTCCCTCTGTCTGCACTCTGGCAGACAGATCTACCGATCAGGAGGAAAGGCCTCAAAAGCGTGACAGAGGCTGAAGGGAACACTGTGATTTGCACTTTTCCAATGGGTTTCTTTAGCTGAAGTTGCTAACAAGGACCAGACTTGACAGCCCAGAATGGGTTGGTAGATGTTTTATTTTTGGGACCCTCAGTCCTGTGTGGGACTCGGTAAGAGGGCTGTAGGAGCATCCGTGGCTTGCAGGGGCAAGGAACTCTGCTGACCTGAGATATTCTAGAATATGTGGTTTTATTGCAAGGGTCATGGGTAGAAAGGGCCTTGCCTTCAGCCACCAGCCTCGGCTGAAGGGAAGTCCCAAAGAGAGAGAGAGAAAGAACAAGAGGGGATGGGCTAAGAAGAGGGGAGCGAAGGAGCAAGGTGGCAGGGGTCAGAGTGCAGGGGGAAGAGAGCAGAGGTAAGAGAGCAGGGAAAAGAGTGAGAGCGAGATCTTTGTTACAATACATTGTATCTCCTTTTGTGATGCATATTCTAATTTACAGTGACCAATCAATACAAGACACAAAATCCCATAGAATCTACATACAGCCTAGAAAAACTACTACATTACCATACGTTATATTTTAAACTCTAAAAACTACTCTTTAGATTTTCCTATTTTGCTACATTGACCTTTGGATCCCTTAGCCAGCAGAAAGGTATTGCTGAATCAAAAGGGATTCTCCTTCAGCTGGCCAGGCTATTGTCTTCAGGTTATATACGAACTAAGACTTGGTATCCTACAACTCAAAGTAAGCTCCCATTTCTATTTCGATTCCAGGTTTCATATTTTCAGAATCTTCTCCTAAGCAATCATATTTATAAGGTTTCCCTGTTTCATCTTCCCCAACAGTGGGTGCTGCAGAGGCTCCGCCAAGGCATCAAAGCCTCCCGCCACACACCCAAGGGTGGCACAGGATCTCCTCCAGCTCTGGCCGGTCCACGTAGTGCTTGGACAAGCACCAGTGGATCAGATGTTGGCACTCTGGGGAGAGAAGGCAGAAAGCGCCGGTCACTTGCAGAAGGCTCCTGCCCAGCTGCTGCCGGCGCCTGCAGAACCCGGGCCACGCTGCGTGTGCTCAGGGCTGCCCTTGGCGGGACAGCGGCACGGCAGGACAAGCGCCACCTCCTTCAGCCAGCGGGCCACAGCCGGCCCGTCACGGGCCACCTCCTGCAGCCGGCCCTGGAGGGCACACTGACCTCCCGCCCAGCTGCCTGAGGGCCGTGCTGGGCCGCTGGGCCGCTGAGCCATCTGCCAAAGCCTGCCTTCTTGAGGCCGGACACCCACCTGGAGAGACCTGCCGCCTGAAGGAGAGCTGCCCCGACACGATGTCATGGTCCTCCCGGAAGGGGAGGCTGCCACAGACCATGACGTAGAGCAGCACACCCAGGGACCAGATGGTGGCTGAATGGCCGTGGTAGAAGCCAAGGCTGATCCACTCGGGTGGGCTGAAGATGTGTGTTCCTAGGGGACAGAGGCAGCGCTGTCCAGGTGCAGGCTGCTGGCTTCCAGAGCCTGGTGCCGGCCTCCCGGCAGAGGCAGGCCCTGCACCACAGGCCACAACTTCCCCCCAGGCCACCCTGCACCCCCCAGATCACAGGGCAAAGCCAAGAACCCATCGTGCAAGGCAGAGCAGGCCAGCAGAGCAGCCCAAGCCCTGGCGGGCCTGCCAAGCCCAGGGGCCGCGGCCTGGCTTTTGCAGCCGCCCTCTGTGGGCAGGGCCGGCAGCCGCTCCTGGGGCACAGCATCTGCCCCGGGCCACAGGGCAGCCGGCAGCCGGCTGAATGCCGCAGCCACAGCCCAGGAGGGAACGGGGCCCTGCAGTGCCTGGCACTGGGAGCAGGGCCCGGCCTGGGGCTCACCCGCAAATGTCCTGAAGACCTGCTCCTGGAGGAAGGTGCCGCAACCGAAGTCGATCAGCTTCAGCTCGCCGGTCTCCGGGTCCACGAGGAGGTTGTTTGGCTTGATGTCCCGGTGCAGGACGCCGCAGGCGGTGCAGTGCCGCACGGCCTCCAGCACCTGGCAGAAAAGCCAGCGCGCCGCCTCCTCGGACAGGAACTCTTGCTCCAGCAGGATGGCCAAGAGATCCTGGGACCGCTCCGGACGCTCCATGACGAGCAGGAAGCTGTCTGGCTGCTCAAACCAGTCGAGGAGCTGGATGATGTTGTGGCAGCCAGAGCCCACCTTCTCCAACAGGACAATCTCCAGGGGAACACGGGTGCCGTCGGGCTGTCAGGACAAGACAATGCCTCCAGCAGGCCTGATGCTGCCCTGTGGCCGCGCTGCCCCCTGCCTGCCATGCCCCAGTGACTGCCCCTTTGGGCAGCCTCCCTGGTGCCTGGGATTCCTCCCGAAGCAGGGAGTGCTTGGGAGGTGCCCCCCTGCCTGGAGCCAGCACCGGTGTTTGGCATCCCCGGGCCCGCCACGCTCGGCCTCGCACGCTGAGCTCACGCCCGCTGCCCCCGCCAGCCCCGCCCTCGGGCCCGGGCTCATCCCTGCCCGCCACGGCCCGCTCTGGCCCGCTGGGCCCGCTCACTCACCAGCTCGTCCCACTGCAGGACGTCCTCGCGGGCCACGCGCTTGATGGCCACCTGCAAGCCATCGAGACAGGGGGGCTGAGCTCCAGCCCTGCCCCGTCCCGCCCCTGACCCTTGGCCCGTGCCCGGCCCTCCCGGCCACTTACCGGGCTCCCATCACACAGGCGGGTTCCCGAGAAAACGGTGCCGAAGCCACCGCTCCCCAGCTGCGGGCCCAGCTCGTACAGCTCCTGCAGCTGCTTCTTCTTTTGCCCTGCGGCCAAGAGCGAGCCATCAGCCCTGCGCCCGCCAGCCCCCCAAGTGCCCGCCAGCGAAGCGGGCCGAGCCCCCGCGGGCCACCTTGCTCTGACCTGCTTCCTGCTGCGCGCCGGGCAGCGGCCCCCGCCCTGCAGCCCTGGGGCTGGCGAGCGGCACAGCTGGGCCGGGGCAGCGCGCACAGGCGGCTGCAGGAGCCGCGGGGCAGCGGGGCAGGGCGGCACCGTCGCTCTCCCCGGCGTCCTGAGCAGCACTCCCGTGCTCTGGACAGCCGGGGCTACAGCCCGACACTTCGCACGGGGGGGTCCCAGGAGCAGCTGCAAACCAGAGAGGGGTTTTCTCAAGCCCTGGCATCAGAGGCACTGAAAGTAGCCAGGGACTGGGCTGCTCTCAGAGGCCCTGGCCTGGCCTGGGATTGCCCCTCAAGAACCCCAGGGGAGCCTCAGATAGCTCCTCAGATCTCACCTTCTACTAGAGAGTAGTTACTGCTCGGTGGTGGCTGTCTCACAGCAGCTTCCTGGAGATGGAGGAAGCTCCTTGGTGTCTCGAGGATCACCTCCATCTCCAGGCATGGGCTGTTGCCAGCTGGCACAGCCGGCACAATGTCCTGGGAGCTCTGGGCTGCCAACTCCTGGCTCCAGGACACTTGCTGCTCCACCACCGGCTCCTGGGATGGCTCCCCTGGCTCGGGCTGGGCTCCCACCTGGACCTGCGGGCCTTCCCCGGCCATGTCAATGCTCGGGGTTGTGCCCGTGTTGCTGGAGTCCAGCAGTCCATGGGAGCTGGGAGACCTGTCCACGGGCTGTGCACCTTCTGCAGGCTGACAGGTCTCACTGAGCCTCTCTGAGGGATGGAGGCTGTCAGAGATGCTGGAGGCTCCAGGCAGGATGGACGTTCTCTGACAGCCTGAGGTCCCTGCATGGATGGCGGGTCTCTGCTGGAGTGCCATCCTTGCAGGGCTAGAGGCTCTCCCAGAGATGGAGAATCTTGTTGGGAGCAGCCTCTTTCTGGGATGGAGGCTTCTGGAGGAGCTGGATGAGCCACAGCAGGGCAGGTGGCCTCGCTTCCCCAGCTCCTCCAGCTCTTTCCACAACGCCTGCCACATCCCAGCGTAGAGCGGCACAGATGTCCCAGTGCCAGCCCAGAGCAAGATCATCAGCTCCTGCAGCTCTTGGGCCACAGCCACACAGGGGCTGCAGCTGCAGGAGCTGTCCACGGGGCTGGCGGGAGCACCTGGCCGCTTGTGAGGGGTCACCCGAGGCCTGGAGGACCTGGGAGCCGCAGGGGCTCCCCGCTTCCTCCATGAGCCTCTGGGCCGGACCCCGGGGCGCTTGCGCCTCTTTGCTGGTCCTGTCTGCCGCCTCCGTGGTGTCCAGTGGCCAAGGGCCCAGCAGACAGCCACAGCGGCCAGCAGCAGGACAAGCACAGTCGCCAGGACAGCTCCGTCACACATGGCTACGGCACGTCCCATGGCGACTGCACTGGCAGCTGTTGATGCTGGCCCGGCTTCTCTGGGCCTGGCGCGGTGATGTCACAGTGCTGTGGCCAGGACAGCCGTGTGACATCACAGCCCTGCCTCACACCAGCGCTCGGCCCCTTTGTGCCATCACGGCCCCGCCTCACCCAGCGCTCTCCTGTGCCACAGGAGGGAGAAAGGGGCTCCCTGTGGGCACTTGAGGGCCCTCTGGAGCAGAGAGGATGGAAGATCTTTTGTCTAAGTAGGGCAGAGGGATGAGGAGGGGAATGGTGATGGTGTCACCTCCTTGCTGGCAGAGCATGGGACATGGATTGTCCAGCAGGACACTGCAAAGGCCTTGAATCGGGCAAGCCCTGCTTGGCAACATCCAAACCATCTGTGCGCTATCCACTACACTCCCATCCTGAATCCACACCCTGTGCTGGGCCACTTACTGGGAAGAAAATGGATCCTATCCCATTGAAAACCAGTACATCAGCCCGTTCTTCACCCGGCACACCCTGTCCCTGCTCATCTCACACCTGGACTCCCGCTCCAGAAGGATTCTCTCAGGGACAGGATCAAAACTCCTCTTAATATCCTGAAATAGAACCTGCATTGCCTTCCCATCACCCATGAGCCAGGTGACCATATGGCAGTGGGATAATCAATCAGGTAGACAGGAGTTTCCCTCTCTTATCTCATGCTGCCCATGGCTGACTCTGGCGGGTCCTTCCATCACTTCCCAGTAGGGCCAAGTGTGACCTTCTCCACCATTTTTCCTGCTATCAAGATTAGATGAACAGGCATGGACGTTCCTGGAAAGTTCTAAGCCCTTCCTATCAAGTCAGATACAGCTGGAGAACATTGAGCCAGCATGGACCTCCTGGGGCTTTCAGGACTTTGGGGAGATGATGTAGGGCATTCATGCTGTGGAGAAGATAGCTGAGGAATGGGTAGAGGATAAGGGACACAATAGCTCTTAGACTAATATTGTAACTAGAAGCTAGGACAAGGCCAGCGTGAGGATGAGGGAGAGAAACTGAGATCATGAGAAAAGAAGAACTGAACATTACAAGGCGATACAACGGTTGCAATCTGCTGCTATAGCGTGAAGTCAGCTATTGTGTAGTCACTACCAATCAGGAGCTTGGCTTTTGCAATATGTATGAACTAATTATTTAGAATATAAATGTAAGCGAGAAAACAAATAAAATCGAGCCTGATTGATCAACATCGGTTGAGTCAGTCTCCCTCTTTCCAACAAAGGAGCATTTATTTGGGGTTTTTATGGAGAAATATGAGGGAAGTCTGCTAAAGAATCATGGAGGTCAGAGTGACAGAGTGATTTTCACTGCACAGGCCAGGCATGTATGGATGAAATAATTCAATTGCATATCCTGGCCAGAATAAAAGGACGCCTGCTTCTCTGACACTGAAAAGATGTTGTTGGAGAGTTTCATTTTTTTTTCTGCAGTTTTGGTAACAAAGCAACTCCAATGCCGTGTTCATGGGCTGCGTCCAAAGGCTGCCCTCTTGGGAACAGAGCCAGAGACTTCCATCAACATCCTGATTTACTGCTACAGAAATATAAAAGAAATTTTAAAAAGGAAAAAAAAAAATTAAAAGGAAAAAAAAAGTCTCTATGCTGCTCCCTTCTGAACAGGGTCAGGGGGGTCTCCATTCTCCTCTTCCCTATGGGGGTCCACGTGGTCTCCATTCTCATCTGCCCTATGGAGGACCAGGGAACCTTTATCCACTCGCCCCTTTTGAGCACCTCGGGGGTCTCCAATCTCCTCCCCTTTTAGGACAGGGACAGAGTAGGTCTGTGTTTATCCTAACTTTGACCAAAGCATTGTGGGAGCCATGGACAGGGAACTGGCACCTCCAGGACACCCGCTGCTGAGCCTCTGGGACCATCTTGGAGGAAGCTGGGCTCCCTTTTTACTTCTGGCATTTCCTGGCCATCTGCATCCTCAGGGATGAGCAGCTTCTGCAGACAGCGGTGGCTCTAAGGGAGCAGGCAGTCCTGCCCTAAGGGCTTCTTCCATCTCCAGTCCAGCAGCTTTCACGCAGGCACTGGGAGTGATGCAGGCACTTGCCCTGAGTAACCCAACTGTGGAGATCTTCCTCTTCCTGCTCCTCCACTGCCTAATCCACATAGTTAGCTGGACATGACAAGATCTGCTTTGCTGCTGGAAGATCTTGTCCAGCACCACACCAAGGGTCTTCTCCTATGCCACAGCTGCATTTTCCTCAGCTCCATGGACTGGAAAGTGGCAGCACCAGGATATTCTCTCCTGGGACACACCCTTCTCCCATTGCTGTACATCTGTGGGCTGGGCCCACATCTTTGATTTCAGGCTTTGCTTGGCCATCTGCATCCTCAGGGATGAGCAGGTCCTGCTGACACCCATGGCTCTGAGGGAGCAGGCAGTCCTGCACTGAGGGCTCCCTCTGTCTGCACTCTGGCAGACAGATCTACCGATCAGGAGGAAAGGCCTCAAAAGCGTGACAGAGGCTGAAGGGAACACTGTGATTTGCACTTTTCCAACGGGTTTCTTTAGCGGAAGTTGCTAACAAGGACCAGGCTTGACAGCCCAGAATGGGTTGGTAGATGTTTTATTTTTGGGACCCTCAGTCCTGTGTGGGACTCGGTAAGTGGGCTGTAGGAGCATCCGTGGCTTACAGGGACAAGGAACTCTGCTGACCTGTGATATTCTAGAATATGTGGTTTTATTGCAAGGGTCATGGGTAGAAAGGGCCTTGCCTTCAGCCACCAGCCTCGGCTGAAGGGAAGTCCCAAAGAGAGAGAGAGAAAGAACAAGAGGGGATGGGCTAAGAAGAGGGGAGCGAAGGAGCAAGGTGGCAGGGGTCAGAGTGCAGGGGGAAGAGAGCAGAGGTAAGAGAGCAGGGAAAAGAGTGAGAGCGAGATCTTGGTTACAATCCATTGTATCTCCTTTTGTGATGAATATTCTAATTTACAGTGACCAATCAATACAAGACACAAAATGCCATAGAATCTACATACAGCCTAGAAAAACTACTACATTACCATACGTTATATTTTAAACTCTAAAAACTACTCTTTAGATTTTCCTATTTTGCTACATTGACCTTTGGATCCCTTAGCCAGCAGAAAGGTATTGCTGAATCAAAAGGGATTCTCCTTCAGCTGGCCAGGCTATTGTCTTCAGGTTATATACTAACTAAGACTTGGTATCCTACAACTCAAAGTAAGCTCCCATTTCTATTTCAATTCCAGGTTTCATATTTTCAGAATCTTCTCCTAAGCAATCATATTTATAAGGTTTCCCTGTTTCATCTTCCCCAACAGTGGGTGCTGCAGAGGCTCCGCCAAGGCATCAAAGCCTCCCGCCACACACCCAAGGGTGGCACAGGATCTCCTCCAGCTCTGGCCGGTCCACGTAGTGCTTGGACAAGCACCAGTGGATCAGATGTTGGCACTCTGGGGAGAGAAGGCAGAAAGCGCCGGTCACTTGCAGAAGGCTCCTGCCCAGCTGCTGCCGGCGCCTGCAGAACCCGGGCCACGCTGCGTGTGCTCAGGGCTGCCCTTGGCGGGACAGCGGCACGGCAGGACAAGCGCCACCTCCTTCAGCCAGCGGGCCACAGCCAGGCCGTCACGGGCCACCTCCTGCAGCCGGCCCTGGAGGGCACATTGACCTCCCGCCCAGCTGCCTGAGGGCCGTGCTGGGCCGCTGGGCCGCTGAGCCATCTGCCAAAGCCTGCCTTCTTGAGGCCGGACACCCACCTGGAGAGACCTGCCGCCTGAAGGAGAGCTGCCCCGACACGATGTCATGGTCCTCCCGGAAGGGGAGGCTGCCACAGACCATGACATAGAGCAGCAGACCCAGGGACCAGATGGTGGCTGAATGGCCGTGGTAGAAGCCAAGGCTGATCCACTCGGGTGGGCTGAAGATGTGTGTTCCTAGGGGACAGAGGCAGCGCTGTCCAGGTGCAGGCTGCTGGCTTCCAGAGCCTGGTGCCGGCCTCCTGGCAGAGGCAGGCCCTGCACCACAGGCCACAACTTCCCCCCAGGCCACCCTGCACCCCCCAGATCACAGGGCAAAGCCAAGAACCCATCGTGCAAGGCAGAGCAGGCCAGCAGAGCAGCCCAAGCCCTGGCGGGCCTGCCAAGCCCCGGGGCCGCGGCCTGGCTTTTGCAGCCGCCCTCTGTGGGCAGGGCCGGCAGCCGCTCCTGGGGCACAGCATCTGCCCCGGGCCACAGGGCAGCCGGCAGCCGGCTGAATGCCGCAGCCACAGCCCAGGAGGGAACGGGGCCCTGCAGTGCCTGGCACTGGGAGCAGGGCCCGGCCTGGGGCTCACCCGCAAATGTCCTGAAGACCTGCTCCTGGAGGAAGGTGCCGCAACCGAAGTCGATCAGCTTCAGCTCGCCAGTCTCCGGGTCCACGAGGAGGTTGTTTGGCTTGATGTCCCGGTGCAGGACGCCGCAGGCGGTGCAGTGCCGCACGGCCTCCAGCACCTGGCAGAAAAGCCAGCGCGCCGCCTCCTCGGACAGGAACTCTTGCTCCAGCAGGATGGCCAAGAGATCCTGGGACCGCTCCGGACGCTCCATGACGAGCAGGAAGCTGTCTGGCTGCTCAAACCAGTCGAGGAGCTGGATGATGTTGTGGCAGCCAGAGCCCACCTTCTCCAGCAGGACAATCTCCAGGGGAACACGGGTGCCGTCGGGCTGTCAGGACAAGACAATGCCTCCAGCAGGCCTGATGCTGCCCTGTGGCCGCGCTGCCCCCTGCCTGCCATGCCCCAGTGACTGCCCCTTTGGGCAGCCTCCCTGGTGCCTGGCATTCCTCCCGAAGCAGGGAGTGCTTGGGAGGTGCCCCCCTGCCTGGAGCCAGCACCGGTGTTTGGCATCCCCGGGCCCGCCACGCTCGGCCTCGCACGCTGAGCTCACGCCCGCTGCCCCCGCCAGCCCCGCCCTCGGGCCCGGGCTCATCCCTGCCCGCCACGGCCCGCTCTGGCCCGCTGGGCCCGCTCACTCACCAGCTCGTCCCACTGCAGGACGTCCTCGCGGGCCACGCGCTTGATGGCCACCTGCAAGCCATCGAGACAGGGGGGCTGAGCTCCAGCCCTGCCCCGTCCCGCCCCTGACCCTTGGCCCGTGCCCGGCCCTCCCGGCCACTTACCGGGCTCCCATCACACAGGCGGGTTCCCGAGAAAACGGTGCCGAAGCCACCGCTCCCCAGCTGCGGGCCCAGCTCGTACAGCTCCTGCAGCTGCTTCTTCTTTTGCCCTGCGGCCAAGAGCGAGCCATCAGCCCTGCGCCCACCAGCCCCCCAAGTGCCCGCCAGCGAAGCGGGCCACCTTGCTCTGACCTGCTTCCTGCTGCGCGCCGGGCAGCGGCCCCCGCCCTGCAGCCCTGGGGCTGGCGAGCGGCACAGCTGGGCCGGGGCAGCGCGCACAGGCGGCTGCAGGAGCCGCGGGGCAGCGGGGCAGGGCGGCACCGTCGCTCTCCCCGGCGTCCTGAGCAGCACTCCCGTGCTCTGGACAGCCGGGGCTACAGCCCGACACTTCGCACAGGGGGGTCCCAGGAGCAGCTGCAAACCAGAGAGGGGTTTTCTCAAGCCCTGGCATCAGAGGCACTGAAAGTAGCCAGGGACTGGGCTGCTCTCAGAGGCCCTGGCCTGGCCTGGGATTGCCCCTCAAGAACCCCAGGGGAGCCTCAGATAGCTCCTCAGATCTCACCTTCCACTAGAGAGTAGTTACTGCTCGGTGGTGGCTGTCTCGCAGCAGCTTCCTGGAGATGGAGGAAGCTCCTTGGTGTCTCGAGGATCACCTCCATCTCCAGGCATGGGCTGTTGCCAGCTGGCACAGCCGGCACAATGTCCTGGGAGCTCTGGGCTGCCAACTCCTGGCTCCAGGACACTTGCTGCTCCACCACCGGCTCCTGGGATGGCTCCCCTGGCTCGGGCTGGGCTCCCACCTGGACCTGCGGGCCTTCCCCGGCCATGTCAATGCTCGGGGTTGTGCCCGTGTTGCTGGAGTCCAGCAGTCCATGGGAGCTGGGAGACCTGTCCACGGGCTGTGCACCTTCTGCAGGCTGACAGGTCTCACTGAGCCTCTCTGAGGGATGGAGGCTGTCAGAGGTGGTGGAGGCTCCAGGCAGGATGGACGTTCTCTGACAGCCTGAGGTCCCTGCATGGATGGCGGGTCTCTGCTGGAGTGCCATCCTTGCAGGGCTAGAGGCTCTCCCAGAGATGGAGAATCTTGTTGGGAGCAGCCTCTTTCTGGGATGGAGGCTTCTGGAGGAGCTGGATGAGCCACAGCAGGGCAGGTGGCCTCGCTTCCCCAGCTCCTCCAGCTCTTTCCACAACGCCTGCCACATCCCAGCGTAGAGCGGCACAGATGTCCCAGTGCCAGCCCAGTGCAAGATCATCAGCTCCTGCAGCTCTTGGGCCACAGCCACACAGGGGCTGCAGCTGCAGGAGCTGTCCACGGGGCTGGCGGGAGCACCTGGCCGCTTGTGAGGGGTCACCCGAGGCCTGGAGGACCTGGGAGCCGCAGGGGCTCCCCGCTTCCTCCATGAGCCTCTGGGCCGGACCCCGGGGCGCTTGCGCCTCTTTGCTGGTCCTGTCTGCCGCCTCCGTGGTGTCCAGTGGCCAAGGGCCCAGCAGACAGCCACAGCGGCCAGCAGCAGGACAAGCACAGTCGCCAGGACAGCTCCGTCACACATGGCTACGGCACGTCCCATGGCGACTGCACTGGCAGCTGTTGATGCTGGCCCGGCTTCTCTGGGCCTGGCGCGGTGATGTCACAGTGCTGTGGCCAGGACAGCCGTGTGACATCACAGCCCTGCCTCACACCAGCGCTCGGCCCCTTTGTGCCATCACGGCCCCGCCTCACCCAGCGCTCTCCTGTGCCACAGGAGGGAGAAAGGGGCTCCCTGTGGGCACTTGAGGGCCCTCTGGAGCAGAGAGGATGGAAGATCTTTTGTCTAAGTAGGGCAGAGGGATGAGGAGGGGAATGGTGATGGTGTCACCTCCTTGCTGGCAGAGCATGGGACATGGATTGTCCAGCAGGACACTGCAAAGGCCTTGAATCGGGCAAGCCCTGCTTGGCAACATCCAAACCATCCGTGCGCTATCCACTACACTCCCATCCTGAATCCACACCCTGTGCTGGGCCACTTACTGGGAAGAAAATGGATCCTATCCCATTGAAAACCAGTACATCAGCCCGTTCTTCACCCAGCACACCCTGTCCCTGCTCATCTCACACCTGGACTCCTGCTCCAGAAGGATTCTCTCAGGGACAGGATCAAAACTCCTCTTAATATCCTGAAATAGAACCTGCATTGCCTTCCCATCACCCATGAGCCAGGTGACCATATGGCAGTGGGATAATCAATCAGGTAGACAGGAGTTTCCCTCTCTTATCTCATGCTGCCCATGGCTGACTCTGGCGGGTCCTTCCATCACTTCCCAGTAGGGCCAAGTGTGACCTTCTCCACCATTTTTCCTGCTATCAAGATTAGATGAACAGGCATGGACGTTCCTGGAAAGTTCTAAGCCCTTCCTATCAAGTCAGATACAGCTGGAGAACATTGAGCCAGCATGGACCTCCTGGGGCTTTCAGGACTTTGGGGAGATGATGTAGGGCATTCATGCTGTGGAGAAGATAGCTGAGGACTGGGTAGAGGATAAGGGACACAATAGCTCTTAGACTAATATTGTAACTAGAAGCTAGGACAAGGCCAGCGTGAGGATGAGGGAGAGAAACTGAGATCATGAGAAAAGAAGAACTGAACATTACAAGGCGATACAACGGTTGCAATCTGCTGCTATAGCGTGAAGTAAGCTATTGTGTAGTCACTACCAATCAGGAGCTTGGCTTTTGCAATATGTATGAACTAATTATTTAGAATATAAATGTAAGCGAGAAAACAAATAAAATCGAGCCTGATTGATCAACATCGGTTGAGTCAGTCTCCCTCTTTCCAACAAAGGAGCATTTATTTGGGGTTTTTATGGAGAAATATGAGGGAAGTCGGCTAAAGAATCATGGAGGTCAGAGTGACAGAGTGATTTTCACTGCACAGGCCAGGCATGTATGGATGAAATAATTCAATTGCATATCCTGGCCAGAATAAAAGGACGCCTGCTTTTCTGACACTGAAAAGATGTTGTTGGAGAGTTTCATTTTTTTTTCTGCAGTTTTGGTAACAAAGCAACTCCAATGCCGTGTTCATGGGCTGCGTCCAAAGGCTGCCCTCTTGGGAACAGAGCCAGAGACTTCCATCAACATCCTGATTTACTGCTACAGAAATATAAAAGAAATTTTAAAAAGGAAAAAAAAAAAAATTAAAAGGAAAAAAAAAGTCTCTATGCTGCTCCCTTCTGAACAGGGTCAGGGGGGTCTCCATTCTCCTCTTCCCTATGGGGGTCCACGTGGTCTCCATTCTCATCTGCCCTATGGAGGACCAGGGAACCTTTATCCACTCACCCCTTTTGAGCACCTCGGGGGTCTCCAATCTCCTCCCCTTTTAGGACAGGGACAGAGTAGGTCTGTGTTTATCCTAACTTTGACCAAAGCATTGTGGGAGCCATGGACAGGGAACTGGCACCTCCAGGACACCCGCTGCTGAGCCTCTGGGACCATCTTGGAGGAAGCTGGGCTCCCTTTTTACTTCTGGCATTTCCTGGCCATCTGCATCCTCAGGGATGAGCAGCTTCTGCAGACAGCGGTGGCTCTAAGGGAGCAGGCAGTCCTGCCCTAAGGGCTTCTTCCATCTCCAGTCCAGCAGCTTTCACGCAGGCGCTGGGAGTGATGCAGGCACTTGCCCTGAGTAACCCAACTGTGGAGATCTTCCTCTTCCTGCTCCTCCACTGCCTAATCCACATAGTTAGCTGGACATGACAAGATCTGCTTTGCTGCTGGAAGATCTTGTCCAGCACCACACCAAGGGTCTTCTCCTATGCCACAGCTGCATTTTCCTCAGCTCCATGGACTGGAAAGTGGCAGCACCAGGATATTCTCTCCTGGGACACACCCTTCTCCCATTGCTGTACATCTGTGGGCTGGGCCCACATCTTTGATTTCAGGCTTTGCTTGGCCATCTGCATCCTCAGGGATGAGCAGGTCCTGCTGACACCCATGGCTCTGAGGGAGCAGGCAGTCCTGCACTAAGGGCTCCCTCTGTCTGCACTCTGGCAGACAGATCTACCGATCAGGAGGAAAGGCCTCAAAAGCGTGACAGAGGCTGAAGGGAACACTGTGATTTGCACTTTTCCAACGGGTTTCTTTAGCGGAAGTTGCTAACAAGGACCAGGCTTGACAGCCCAGAATGGGTTGGTAGATGTTTTATTTTTGGGACCCTCAGTCCTGTGTGGGACTCGGTAAGTGGGCTGTAGGAGCATCCGTGGCTTACAGGGACAAGGAACTCTGCTGACCTGTGATATTCTAGAATATGTGGTTTTATTGCAAGGGTCATGGGTAGAAAGGGCCTTGCCTTCAGCCACCAGCCTCGGCTGAAGGGAAGTCCCAAAGAGAGAGAGAGAAAGAACAAGAGGGGATGGGCTAAGAAGAGGGGAGCGAAGGAGCAAGGTGGCAGGGGTCAGAGTGCAGGGGGAAGAGAGCAGAGGTAAGAGAGCAGGGAAAAGAGTGAGAGCGAGATCTTTGTTACAATCCATTGTATCTCCTTTTGTGATGAATATTCTAATTTACAGTGACCAATCAATACAAGACACAAAATGCCATAGAATCTACATACAGCCTAGAAAAACTACTACATTACCATACGTTATATTTTAAACTCTAAAAACTACTCTTTAGATTTTCCTATTTTGCTACATTGACCTTTGGATCCCTTAGCCAGCAGAAAGGTATTGCTGAATCAAAAGGGATTCTCCTTCAGCTGGCCAGGCTATTGTCTTCAGGTTATATACTAACTAAGACTTGGTATCCTACAACTCAAAGTAAGCTCCCATTTCTATTTCAATTCCAGGTTTCATATTTTCAGAATCTTCTCCTAAGCAATCATATTTATAAGGTTTCCCTGTTTCATCTTCCCCAACAGTGGGTGCTGCAGAGGCTCCGCCAAGGCATCAAAGCCTCCCGCCACACACCCAAGGGTGGCACAGGATCTCCTCCAGCTCTGGCCGGTCCACGTAGTGCTTGGACAAGCACCAGTGGATCAGATGTTGGCACTCTGGGGAGAGAAGGCAGAAAGCGCCGGTCACTTGCAGAAGGCTCCTGCCCAGCTGCTGCCGGCGCCTGCAGAACCCGGGCCACGCTGCGTGTGCTCAGGGCTGCCCTTGGCGGGACAGCGGCACGGCAGGACAAGCGCCACCTCCTTCAGCCAGCGGGCCACAGCCAGCCCGTCACGGGCCACCTCCTGCAGCCGGCCCTGGAGGGCACACTGACCTCCCGCCCAGCTGCCTGAGGGCCGTGCTGGGCCGCTGGGCCGCTGAGCCATCTGCCAAAGCCTGCCTTCTTGAGGCCGGACACCCACCTGGAGAGACCTGCCGCCTGAAGGAGAGCTGCCCCGACACGATGTCATGGTCCTCCCGGAAGGGGAGGCTGCCACAGACCATGACATAGAGCAGCACACCCAGGGACCAGATGGTGGCTGAATGGCCGTGGTAGAAGCCAAGGCTGATCCACTCGGGTGGGCTGAAGATGTGTGTTCCTAGGGGACAGAGGCAGCGCTGTCCAGGTGCAGGCTGCTGGCTTAGAGAGCCTGGTGCCGGCCTCCTGGCAGAGGCAGGCCCTGCACCACAGGCCACAACTTCCCCCCAGGCCACCGTGCACCCCCCAGATCACAGGGCAAAGCCAAGAACCCATCGTGCAAGGCAGAGCAGGCCAGCAGAGCAGCCCAAGCCCTGGCGGGCCTGCCAAGCCCCGGGGCCGCGGCCTGGCTTTTGCAGCCGCCCTCTGTGGGCAGGGCCGGCAGCCGCTCCTGGGGCACAGCATCTGCCCCGGGCCACAGGGCAGCCGGCAGCCGGCTGAATGCCGCAGCCACAGCCCAGGAGGGAACGGGGCCCTGCAGTGCCTGGCACTGGGAGCAGGGCCCGGCCTGGGGCTCACCCGCAAATGTCCTGAAGACCTGCTCCTGGAGGAAGGTGCCGCAACCGAAGTCGATCAGCTTCAGCTCGCCGGTCTCCGGGTCCACGAGGAGGTTGTTTGGCTTGATGTCCCGGTGCAGGACGCCGCAGGCGGTGCAGTGCCGCACGGCCTCCAGCACCTGGCAGAAAAGCCAGCGCGCCGCCTCCTCGGACAGGAACTCTTGCTCCAGCAGGATGGCCAAGAGATCCTGGGACCGCTCCGGACGCTCCATGACGAGCAGGAAGCTGTCTGGCTGCTCAAACCAGTCGAGGAGCTGGATGATGTTGTGGCAGCCAGAGCCCACCTTCTCCAGCAGGACAATCTCCAGGGGAACACGGGTGCCGTCGGGCTGTCAGGACAAGACAATGCCTCCAGCAGGCCTGATGCTGCCCTGTGGCCGCGCTGCCCCCTGCCTGCCATGCCCCAGTGACTGCCCCTTTGGGCAGCCTCCCTGGTGCCTGGGATTCCTCCCGAAGCAGGGAGTGCTTGGGAGGTGCCCCCCTGCCTGGAGCCAGCACCGGTGTTTGGCATCCCCGGGCCCGCCACGCTCGGCCTCGCACGCTGAGCTCACGCCCGCTGCCCCCGCCAGCCCCGCCCTCGGGCCCGGGCTCATCCCTGCCCGCCACGGCCCGCTCTGGCCCGCTGGGCCCGCTCACTCACCAGCTCGTCCCACTGCAGGACGTCCTCGCGGGCCACGTGCTTGATGGCCACCTGCAAGCCATCGAGACAGGGGGGCTGAGCTCCAGCCCTGCCCCGTCCCGCCCCTGACCCTTGGCCCGTGCCCGGCCCTCCCGGCCACTTACCGGGCTCCCATCACACAGGCGGGTTCCCGAGAAAACGGTGCCGAAGCCACCGCTCCCCAGCTGCGGGCCCAGCTCGTACAGCTCCTGCAGCTGCTTCTTCTTTTGCCCTGCGGCCAAGAGCGAGCCATCAGCCCTGCGCCCACCAGCCCCCCAAGTGCCCGCCAGCGAAGCGGGCCACCTTGCTCTGACCTGCTTCCTGCTGCGCGCCGGGCAGCGGCCCCCGCCCTGCAGCCCTGGGGCTGGCGAGCGGCACAGCTGGGCCGGGGCAGCGCGCACAGGCGGCTGCAGGAGCCGCGGGGCAGCGGGGCAGGGCGGCACCGTCGCTCTCCCCGGCGTCCTGAGCAGCACTCCCGTGCTCTGGACAGCCGGGGCTACAGCCCGACACTTCGCACGGGGGGGTCCCAGGAGCAGCTGCAAACCAGAGAGGGGTTTTCTCAAGCCCTGGCATCAGAGGCACTGAAAGTAGCCAGGGACTGGGCTGCTCTCAGAGGCCCTGGCCTGGCCTGGGATTGCCCCTCAAGAACCCCAGGGGAGCCTCAGATAGCTCCTCAGATCTCACCTTCTACTAGAGAGTAGTTACTGCTCGGTGGTGGCTGTCTCACAGCAGCTTCCTGGAGATGGAGGAAGCTCCTTGGTGTCTCGAGGATCACCTCCATCTCCAGGCATGGGCTGTTGCCAGCTGGCACAGCCGGCACAATGTCCTGGGAGCTCTGGGCTGCCAACTCCTGGCTCCAGGACACTTGCTGCTCCACCACCGGCTCCTGGGATGGCTCCCCTGGCTCGGGCTGGGCTCCCACCTGGACCTGCGGGCCTTCCCCGGCCATGTCAATGCTCGGGGTTGTGCCCGTGTTGCTGGAGTCCAGCAGTCCATGGGAGCTGGGAGACCTGTCCACGGGCTGTGCACCTTCTGCAGGCTGACAGGTCTCACTGAGCCTCTCTGAGGGATGGAGGCTGTCAGAGATGCTGGAGGCTCCAGGCAGGATGGACGTTCTCTGACAGCCTGAGGTCCCTGCATGGATGGCGGGTCTCTGCTGGAGTGCCATCCTTGCAGGGCTAGAGGCTCTCCCAGAGATGGAGAATCTTGTTGGGAGCAGCCTCTTTCTGGGATGGAGGCTTCTGGAGGAGCTGGATGAGCCACAGCAGGGCAGGTGGCCTCGCTTCCCCAGCTCCTCCAGCTCTTTCCACAACGCCTGCCACATCCCAGCGTAGAGCGGCACAGATGTCCCAGTGCCAGCCCAGAGCAAGATCATCAGCTCCTGCAGCTCTTGGGCCACTGCCACACAGGGGTCGCAGCTGCAGGAGCTGTCCACGGGGCTGGCGGGAGCACCTGGCTGCTTGTGAGGGGTCACCCGAGGCCTGGAGGACCTGGGAGCCGCAGGGGCTCCCCGCTTCCTCCATGAGCCTCTGGGCCGGACCCCGGGGCGCTTGCGCCTCTTTGCTGGTCCTGTCTGCCGCCTCCGTGGTGTCCAGTGGCCAAGGGCCCAGCAGACAGCCACAGCGGCCAGCAGCAGGACAAGCACAGTCGCCAGGACAGCTCCGTCACACATGGCTACGGCACGTCCCATGGCGACTGCACTGGCAGCTGTTGATGCTGGCCCGGCTTCTCTGGGCCTGGCGCGGTGATGTCACAGTGCTGTGGCCAGGACAGCCGTGTGACATCACAGCCCTGCCTCACACCAGCGCTCGGCCCCTTTGTGCCATCACGGCCCCGCCTCACCCAGCGCTCTCCTGTGCCACAGGAGGGAGAAAGGGGCTCCCTGTGGGCACTTGAGGGCCCTCTGGAGCAGAGAGGATGGAAGATCTTTTGTCTAAGTAGGGCAGAGGGATGAGGAGGGGAATGGTGATGGTGTCACCTCCTTGCTGGCAGAGCATGGGACATGGATTGTCCAGCAGGACACTGCAAAGGCCTTGAATCGGGCAAGCCCTGCTTGGCAACATCCAAACCATCCGTGCGCTATCCCCTACACTCCCATCCTGAATCCACACCCTGTGCTGGGCCACTTACTGGGAAGAAAATGGATCCTATCCCATTGAAAACCAGTACATCAGCCCGTTCTTCACCCGGCACACCCTGTCCCTGCTCATCTCACACCCGGACTCCCGCTCCAGAAGGATTCTCTCAGGGACAGGATCAAAACTCCTCTTAATATCCTGAAATAGAACCTGCATTGCCTTCCCATCACCCATGAGCCAGGTGACCGTATGGCAGTGGGATAATCAATCAGGTAGACAGGAGTTTCCCTCTCTTATCTCATGCTGCCCATGGCTGACTCTGGCGTGTCCTTCCATCACTTCCCAGCAGGGCCAAGTGTGACCTTCTCCACCATTTTTCCTGCTGTCAAGATTAGATGAACAGGCATGGACGTTCCTGGAAAGTTCTAAGCCCTTCCTATCAAGTCAGATACAGCTGGAGAACATTGAGCCAGCATGGACCTCCTGGGGCTTTCAGGACTTTGGGGTGATGATGTAGGGCATTCATGCTGTGGAGAAGACAGCTGAGAAATGGGTAGAGGATAAGGGACACAATAGCTCTTAGACTAATATTGTAACTAGAAGCTAGGACAAGGCCAGCATGAGGATGAGGGAGAGAAACTGAGATCATGAGAAAAGAAGAACTGAACATTACAAGGCGATACAACTGTTGCAATCTGCTGCTATAGCGTGAAGTAAGCTATTGTGTAGTCACTACCAATCAGGAGCTTGGCTTTTGCAATATGTATGAACTAATTATTTAGAATATAAATGTAAGCGAGAAAACAAATAAAATCGAGCCTGATTGATCAACATCGGTTGAGTCAGTCTCCCTCTTTCCAACAAAGGAGCATTTATTTGGGGTTTTTATGGAGAAATATGAGGGAAGTCTGCTAAAGAATCATGGAGGTCAGAGTGACAGAGTGATTTTCACTGCACAGGCCAGGCATGTATGGATGAAATAATTCAATTGCATATCCTGGCCAGAATAAAAGGATGCCTGCTTCTCTGACACTGAAAAGATGTTGTTGGAGAGTTTCATTTTTTTTCTGCAGTTTTGGTAACAAAGCAACTCCAATGCCGTGTTCATGGGCTGTGTCCAAAGGCTGCCCTCTTGGGAACAGAGCCAGAGACTTCCATCAACATCCTGATTTACTGCTACAGAAATATAAAAGAAATTTTAAAAAGGAAAAAAAAAAAAAATTAAAAGGAAAAAAAAAGTCTCTATGCTGCTCCCTTCTGAACAGGGTCCGGGGGGGTCTCCATTCTCCTCTTCCCTATGGGGGTCCACGTGGTCTCCATTCTCATCTGCCCTATGGAGGACCAGGGAACCTTTATCCACTCGCCCCTTTTGAGCACCTCGGGGGTCTCCAATCTCCTCCCCTTTTAGGACAGGGACAGAGTAGGTCTGTGTTTATCCTAACTTTGACCAAAGCATTGTGGGAGCCATGGACAGGGAACTGGCACCTCCAGGACACCCGCTGCTGAGCCTCTGGGACCATCTTGGAGGAAGCTGGGCTCCCTTTTTACTTCTGGCATTTCCTGGCCATCTGCATCCTCAGGGATGAGCAGCTTCTGCAGACAGCGGTGGCTCTAAGGGAGCAGGCAGTCCTGCCCTAAGGGCTTCTTCCATCTCCAGTCCAGCAGCTTTCACGCAGGTGCTGGGAGTGATGCAGGCACTTGCCCTGAGTAACCCAACTGTGGAGATTTTCCTCTTCCTTTCCTCCACTGCCTAATCCACATAGTTAGCTGGACATGACAAGATCTGCTTTGCTGCTGGAAGATCTTGTCCAGCACCACACCAAGGGTCTTCTCCTATGCCACAGCCGCATTTTCCTCAGCTCCATGGACTGGAAAGTGGCAGCACCAGGATATTCTCTCCTGGGACACACCCTTCTCCCATTGCTGTACATCTGTGGGCTGGGCCCCACATCTTTGATTTCAGGCTTTGCTTGGCCATCTGCATCCTCAGGGATGAGCAGGTCCTGCTGACACCCATGGCTCTGAGGGAGCAGGCAGTCCTGCACTGAGGGCTCCCTCTGTCTGCACTCTGGCAGACAGATCTACCGATCAGGAGGAAAGGCCTCAAAAGCGTGACAGAGGCTGAAGGGAACACTGTGATTTGCACTTTTCCAATGGGTTTCTTTAGCTGAAGTTGCTAACAAGGACCAGACTTGACAGCCCAGAATGGGTTGGTAGATGTTTTATTTTTGGGACCCTCAGTCCTGTGTGGGACTCGGTAAGTGGGCTGTAGGAGCATCCGTGGCTTACAGGGACAAGGAACTCTGCTGACCTGTGATATTCTAGAATATGTGGTTTTATTGCAAGGGTCATGGGTAGAAAGGGCCTTGCCTTCAGCCACCAGCCTCGGCTGAAGGGAAGTCCCAAAGAGAGAGAGAGAAAGAACAAGAGGGGATGGGCTAAGAAGAGGGGAGCGAAGGAGCAAGGTGGCAGGGGTCAGAGTGCAGGGGGAAGAGAGCAGAGGTAAGAGAGCAGGGAAAAGAGTGAGAGCGAGATCTTTGTTACAATCCATTGTATCTCCTTTTGTGATGAATATTCTAATTTACAGTGACCAATCAATACAAGACACAAAATGCCATAGAATCTACATACAGCCTAGAAAAACTACTACATTACCATACGTTATATTTTAAACTCTAAAAACTACTCTTTAGATTTTCCTATTTTGCTACATTGACCTTTGGATCCCTTAGCCAGCAGAAAGGTATTGCTGAATCAAAAGGGATTCTCCTTCAGCTGGCCAGGCTATTGTCTTCAGGTTATATACTAACTAAGACTTGGTATCCTACAACTCAAAGTAAGCTCCCATTTCTATTTCAATTCCAGGTTTCATATTTTCAGAATCTTCTCCTAAGCAATCATATTAAGGTTTCCTTGTTTCATCTTCCCCAACAGTGGGTGCTGCAGAGGCTCCGCCAAGGCATCAAAGGCCTCCCGCCACACACCCAAGGGTGGCACAGGATCTCCTCCAGCTCTGGCCGGTCCACGTAGTGCTTGGACAAGCACCAGTGGATCAGATGTTGGCACTCTGGGGAGAGAAGGCAGAAAGCGCCGGTCACTTGCAGAAGGCTCCTGCCCAGCTGCTGCCCGGCGCCTGCAGAACCCGGGCCACGCTGCGTGTGCTCAGGGCTGCCCTTGGCCGGGACAGCGGCACGGCAGGACAAGCGCCACCTCCTTCAGCCAGCGGGCCACAGCCAGCCCGTCACGGGCCACCTCCTGCAGCCGGCCCTGGAGGGCACACTGACCTCCCGCCCAGCTGCCTGAGGGCCGTGCTGGGCCGCTGGGCCGCTGAGCCATCTGCCAAAGCCTGCCTTCTTGAGGCCGGACACCCACCTGGAGAGACCTGCCGCCTGAAGGAGAGCTGCCCCGACACGATGTCATGGTCCTCCCGGAAGGGGAGGCTGCCACAGACCATGACATAGAGCAGCACACCCAGGGACCAGATGGTGGCTGAATGGCCGTGGTAGAAGCCAAGGCTGATCCACTCGGGTGGGCTGAAGATGTGTGTTCCTAGGGGACAGAGGCAGCGCTGTCCAGGTGCAGGCTGCTGGCTTAGAGAGCCTGGTGCCGGCCTCCTGGCAGAGGCAGGCCCTGCACCACAGGCCACAACTTCCCCCCAGCCACCCTGCACCCCCCAGATCACAGGGCAAAGCCAAGAACCCATCGTGCAAGGCAGAGCAGGCCAGCAGAGCAGCCCAAGCCCTGGCGGGCCTGCCAAGCCCAGGGGCCGCGGCCTGGCTTTTGCAGCCGCCCTCTGTGGGCAGGGCCGGCAGCCGCTCCTGGGGCACAGCATCTGCCCCGGGCCACAGGGCAGCCGGCAGCCGGCTGAATGCCGCAGCCACAGCCCAGGAAGGGAACGGGGCCCTGCAGTGCCTGGCACTGGGAGCAGGGCCCGGCCTGGGGCTCACCCGCAAATGTCCTGAAGACCTGCTCCTGGAGGAAGGTGCCGCAACCGAAGTCGATCAGCTTCAGCTCGCCGGTCTCCGGGTCCACGAGGAGGTGTTTGGGCTTGATGTCCCGGTGCAGGACGCCGCAGGCGGTGCAGTGCCGCACGGCCTCCAGCACCTGGCAGAAAAGCCAGCGCGCCGCCTCCTCGGACAGGAACTCTTGCTCCAGCAGGATGGCCAAGAGATCCTGGGACCGCTCCGGACGCTCCATGACGAGCAGGAAGCTGTCTGGCTGCTCAAACAGTCGAGGAGCTGGATGATGTTGTGGCAGCCAGAGCCCACCTTCTCCAGCAGGACAATCTCCAGGGGAACACGGGTGCCGTCGGGCTGTCAGGACAAGACAATGCCTCCAGCAGGCCTGATGCTGCCCTGTGGCCGCGCTGCCCCCTGCCTGCCATGCCCCAGTGACTGCCCCTTTGGGCAGCCTCCCTGGTGCCTGGGATTCCTCCCGAAGCAGGGAGTGCTTGGGAGGTGCCCCCTGCCTGGAGCCAGCACCAGTGTTTGGCATCCCCGGGCCCGCCACGCTCGGCCTCGCACGCTGAGCTCACGCCCGCTGCCCCCGCCAGCCCCGCCCTCGGGCCCGGGCTCATCCCTGCCCGCCACGGCCCGCTCTGGCCCGCTGGGCCCGCTCACTCACCAGCTCGTCCCACTGCAGGACGTCCTCGCGGGCCACGCGCTTGATGGCCACCTGCAAGCCATCGAGACAGGGGGGCTGAGCTCCAGCCCTGCCCCGTCCCGCCCCTGACCCTTGGCCCGTGCCCGGCCCTCCCGGCCACTTACCGGGCTCCCATCACACAGGCGGGTTCCCGAGAAAACGGTGCCGAAGCCACCGCTCCCCAGCTGCGGGCCCAGCTCGTACAGCTCCTGCAGCTGCTTCTTCTTTTGCCCTGCGGCCAAGAGCGAGCCATCAGCCCTGCGCCCACCAGCCCCCCAAGTGCCCGCCAGCGAAGCGGGCCACCTTGCTCTGACCTGCTTCCTGCTGCGCGCCGGGCAGCGGCCCCCGCCCTGCAGCCCTGGGGCTGGCGAGCGGCACAGCTGGGCCGGGGCAGCGCGCACAGGCGGCTGCAGGAGCCGCGGGGCAGCGGGGCAGGGCGGCACCGTCGCTCTCCCCGGCGTCCTGAGCAGCACTCCCGTGCTCTGGACAGCCGGGGCTACAGCCCGACACTTCGCACGGGGGGGTCCCAGGAGCAGCTGCAAACCAGAGAGGGGTTTTCTCAAGCCCTGGCATCAGAGGCACTGAAAGTAGCCAGGGACTGGGCTGCTCTCAGAGGCCCTGGCCTGGCCTGGGATTGCCCCTCAAGAACCCCAGGGGAGCCTCAGATAGCTCCTCAGATCTCACCTTCTACTAGAGAGTAGTTACTGCTCGGTGGTGGCTGTCTCACAGCAGCTTCCTGGAGATGGAGGAAGCTCCTTGGTGTCTCGAGGATCACCTCCATCTCCAGGCATGGGCTGTTGCCAGCTGGCACAGCCGGCACAATGTCCTGGGAGCTCTGGGCTGCCAACTCCTGGCTCCAGGACACTTGCTGCTCCACCACCGGCTCCTGGGATGGCTCCCCTGGCTCGGGCTGGGCTCCCACCTGGACCTGCGGGCCTTCCCCGGCCATGTCAATGCTCGGGGTTGTGCCCGTGTTGCTGGAGTCCAGCAGTCCATGGGAGCTGGGAGACCTGTCCACGGGCTGTGCACCTTCTGCAGGCTGACAGGTCTCACTGAGCCTCTCTGAGGGATGGAGGCTGTCAGAGATGCTGGAGGCTCCAGGCAGGATGGACGTTCTCTGACAGCCTGAGGTCCCTGCATGGATGGCGGGTCTCTGCTGGAGTGCCATCCTTGCAGGGCTAGAGGCTCTCCCAGAGATGGAGAATCTTGTTGGGAGCAGCCTCTTTCTGGGATGGAGGCTTCTGGAGGAGCTGGATGAGCCACAGCAGGGCAGGTGGCCTCGCTTCCCCAGCTCCTCCAGCTCTTTCCACAACGCCTGCCACATCCCAGCGTAGAGCGGCACAGATGTCCCAGTGCCAGCCCAGTGCAAGATCATCAGCTCCTGCAGCTCTTGGGCCACAGCCACACAGGGGCTGCAGCTGCAGGAGCTGTCCACGGGGCTGGCGGGAGCACCTGGCCGCTTGTGAGGGGTCGCCCGAGGCCTGGAGGACCTGGGAGCCGCAGGGGCTCCCCGCTTCCTCCATGAGCCTCTGGGCCGGACCCCGGGGCGCTTGCGCCTCTTTGCTGGTCCTGTCTGCCGCCTCCGTGGTGTCCAGTGGCCAAGGGCCCAGCAGACAGCCACAGCGGCCAGCAGCAGGACAAGCACAGTCGCCAGGACAGCTCCGTCACACATGGCTACGGCACGTCCCATGGCGACTGCACTGGCAGCTGTTGATGCTGGCCCGGCTTCTCTGGGCCTGGCGCGGTGATGTCACAGTGCTGTGGCCAGGACAGCCGTGTGACATCACAGCCCTGCCTCACACCAGCGCTCGGCCCCTTTGTGCCATCACGGCCCCGCCTCACCCAGCGCTCTCCTGTGCCACAGGAGGGAGAAAGGGGCTCCCTGTGGGCACTTGAGGGCCCTCTGGAGCAGAGAGGATGGAAGATCTTTTGTCTAAGTAGGGCAGAGGGATGAGGAGGGGAATGGTGATGGTGTCACCTCCTTGCTGGCAGAGCATGGGACATGGATTGTCCAGCAGGACACTGCAAAGGCCTTGAATCGGGCAAGCCCTGCTTGGCAACATCCAAACCATCCGTGCGCTATCCACTACACTCCCATCCTGAATCCACACCCTGTGCTGGGCCACTTACTGGGAAGAAAATGGATCCTATCCCATTGAAAACCAGTACATCAGCCCGTTCTTCACCCGGCACACCCTGTCCCTGCTCATCTCACACCCGGACTCCCGCTCCAGAAGGATTCTCTCAGGGACAGGATCAAAACTCCTCTTAATATCCTGAAATAGAACCTGCATTGCCTTCCCATCACCCATGAGCCAGGTGACCATATGGCAGTGGGATAATCAATCAGGTAGACAGGAGTTTCCCTCTCTTATCTCCATGCTGCCCATGGCTGACACTGGCGGGTCCTTCCATCACTTCCCAGCAGGGCCAAGTGTGACCTTCTCCACCATTTTTCCTGCTATCAAGATTAGATGAACAGGCATGGACGTTCCTGGAAAGTTCTAAGCCCTTCCTATCAAGTCAGATACAGCTGGAGAACATTGAGCCAGCATGGACCTCCTGGGGCTTTCAGGACTTTGGGGAGATGATGTAGGGCATTCATGCTGTGGAGAAGATAGCTGAGGAATGGGTAGAGGATAAGGGACACAATAGCTCTTAGACTAATATTGTAACTAGAAGCTAGGACAAGGCCAGCATGAGGATGAGGGAGAGAAACCGAGATCATGAGAAAAGAAGAACTGAACATTACAAGGCGATACAACTGTTGCAATCTGCTGCTATAGCGTGAAGTAAGCTATTGTGTAGTCACTACCAATCAGGAGCTTGGCTTTTGCAATATGTATGAACTAATTATTTAGAATATAAATGTAAGCGAGAAAACAAATAAAATCGAGCCTGATTGATCAACATCGGTTGAGTCAGTCTCCCTCTTTCCAACAAAGGAGCATTTATTTGGGGTTTTTATGGAGAAATATGAGGGAAGTCTGCTAAAGAATCATGGAGGTCAGAGTGACAGAGTGATTTTCACTGCACAGGCCAGGCATGTATGGATGAAATAATTCAATTGCATATCCTGGCCAGAATAAAAGGATGCCTGCTTCTCTGACACTGAAAAGATGTTGTTGGAGAGTTTCATTTTTTTTCTGCAGTTTTGGTAACAAAGCAACTCCAATGCCGTGTTCATGGGCTGTGTCCAAAGGCTGCCCTCTTGGGAACAGAGCCAGAGACTTCCATCAACATCCTGATTTACTGCTACAGAAATATAAAAGAAATTTTAAAAAGGAAAAAAAAAATTAAAAGGAAAAAAAAAGTCTCTATGCTGCTCCCTTCTGAACAGGGTCAGGGGGGTCTCCATTCTCCTCTTCCCTATGGGGGTCCACGTGGTCTCCATTCTCATCTGCCCTATGGAGGACCAGGGAACCTTTATCCACTCGCCCCTTTTGAGCACCTCGGGGGTCTCCAATCTCCTCCCCTTTTAGGACAGGGACAGAGTAGGTCTGTGTTTATCCTAACTTTGACCAAAGCATTGTGGGAGCCATGGACAGGGAACTGGCACCTCCAGGACACCCGCTGCTGAGCCTCTGGGACCATCTTGGAGGAAGCTGGGCTCCCTTTTTACTTCTGGCATTTCCTGGCCATCTGCATCCTCAGGGATGAGCAGCTTCTGCAGACAGCGGCGGCTCTAAGGGAGCAGGCAGTCCTGCCCTAAGGGCTTCTTCCATCTCCAGTCCAGCAGCTTTCACGCAGGTGCTGGGAGTGATGCAGGCACTTGCCCTGAGTAACCCAACTGTGGAGATTTTCCTCTTCCTGCTCCTCCACTGCCTAATCCACATAGTTAGCTGGACATGACAAGATCTGCTTTGCTGCTGGAAGATCTTGTCCAGCACCACACCAAGGGTCTTCTCCTATGCCACAGCCGCATTTTCCTCAGCTCCATGGACTGGAAAGTGGCAGCACCAGGATATTCTCTCCTGGGACACACCCTTCTCCCATTGCTGTACATCTGTGGGCTGGGCCCACATCTTTGATTTCAGGCTTTGCTTGGCCATCTGCATCCTCAGGGATGAGCAGGTCCTGCTGACACCCATGGCTCTGAGGGAGCAGGCAGTCCTGCACTGAGGGCTCCCTCTGTCTGCACTCTGGCAGACAGATCTACCGATCAGGAGGAAAGGCCTCAAAAGCGTGACAGAGGCTGAAGGGAACACTGTGATTTGCACTTTTCCAATGGGTTTCTTTAGCTGAAGTTGCTAACAAGGACCAGACTTGACAGCCCAGAATGGGTTGGTAGATGTTTTATTTTTGGGACCCTCAGTCCTGTGTGGGACTCGGTAAGTGGGCTGTAGGAGCATCCGTGGCTTGCAGGGGCAAGGAACTCTGCTGACCTGTGATATTCTAGAATATGTGGTTTTATTGCAAGGGTCATGGGTAGAAAGGGCCTTGCCTTCAGCCACCAGCCTCGGCTGAAGGGAAGTCCCAAAGAGAGAGAGAGAAAGAACAAGAGGGGATGGGCTAAGAAGAGGGGAGCGAAGGAGCAAGGTGGCAGGGGTCAGAGTGCAGGGGGAAGAGAGCAGAGGTAAGAGAGCAGGGAAAAGAGTGAGAGCGAGATCTTTGTTACAATACATTGTATCTCCTTTTGTGATGAATATTCTAATTTACAGTGACCAATCAATACAAGACACAAAATCCCATAGAATCTACATACAGCCTAGAAAAACTACTACATTACCATACGTTATATTTTAAACTCTAAAAACTACTCTTTAGATTTTCCTATTTTGCTACACTGACCTTTGGATCCCTTAGCCAGCAGAAAGGTATTGCTGAATCAAAAGGGATTCTCCTTCAGCTGGCCAGGCTATTGTCTTCAGGTTATATACTAACTAAGACTTGGTATCCTACAACTCAAAGTAAGCTCCCATTTCTATTTCAATTCCAGGTTTCATATTTTCAGAATCTTCTCCTAAGCAATCATATTTATAAGGTTTCCTTGTTTCATCTTCCCCAACAGTGGGTGCTGCAGAGGCTCCGCCAAGGCATCAAAGCCTCCCGCCACACACCCAAGGGTGGCACAGGATCTCCTCCAGCTCTGGCCGGTCCACGTAGTGCTTGGACAAGCACCAGTGGATCAGATGTTGGCACTCTGGGGAGAGAAGGCAGAAAGCGCCGGTCACTTGCAGAAGGCTCCTGCCCAGCTGCTGCCGGCGCCTGCAGAACCCGGGCCACGCTGCGTGTGCTCAGGGCTGCCCTTGGCGGGACAGCGGCACGGCAGGACAAGCGCCACCTCCTTCAGCCAGCGGGCCACAGCCAGCCCGTCACGGGCCACCTCCTGCAGCCGGCCCTGGAGGGCACACTGACCTCCCGCCCAGCTGCCTGAGGGCCGTGCTGGGCCGCTGGGCCGCTGAGCCATCTGCCAAAGCCTGCCTTCTTGAGGCCGGACACCCACCTGGAGAGACCTGCCGCCTGAAGGAGAGCTGCCCCGACACGATGTCATGGTCCTCCCGGAAGGGGAGGCTGCCACAGACCATGACATAGAGCAGCACACCCAGGGACCAGATGGTGGCTGAATGGCCGTGGTAGAAGCCAAGGCTGATCCACTCGGGTGGGCTGAAGATGTGTGTTCCTAGGGGACAGAGGCAGCGCTGTCCAGGTGCAGGCTGCTGGCTTAGAGAGCCTGGTGCCGGCCTCCTGGCAGAGGCAGGCCCTGCACCACAGGCCACAACTTCCCCCCAGGCCACCGTGCACCCCCCAGATCACAGGGCAAAGCCAAGAACCCATCGTGCAAGGCAGAGCAGGCCAGCAGAGCAGCCCAAGCCCTGGCGGGCCTGCCAAGCCCCGGGGCCGCGGCCTGGCTTTTGCAGCCGCCCTCTGTGGGCAGGGCCGGCAGCCGCTCCTGGGGCACAGCATCTGCCCCGGGCCACAGGGCAGCCGGCAGCCGGCTGAATGCCGCAGCCACAGCCCAGGAGGGAACGGGGCCCTGCAGTGCCTGGCACTGGGAGCAGGGCCCGGCCTGGGGCTCACCCGCAAATGTCCTGAAGACCTGCTCCTGGAGGAAGGTGCCGCAACCGAAGTCGATCAGCTTCAGCTCGCCGGTCTCCGGGTCCACGAGGAGGTTGTTTGGCTTGATGTCCCGGTGCAGGACGCCGCAGGCGGTGCAGTGCCGCACGGCCTCCAGCACCTGGCAGAAAAGCCAGCGCGCCGCCTCCTCGGACAGGAACTCTTGCTCCAGCAGGATGGCCAAGAGATCCTGGGACCGCTCCGGACGCTCCATGACGAGCAGGAAGCTGTCTGGCTGCTCAAACCAGTCGAGGAGCTGGATGATGTTGTGGCAGCCAGAGCCCACCTTCTCCAGCAGGACAATCTCCAGGGGAACACGGGTGCCGTCGGGCTGTCAGGACAAGACAATGCCTCCAGCAGGCCTGATGCTGCCCTGTGGCCGCGCTGCCCCCTGCCTGCCATGCCCCAGTGACTGCCCCTTTGGGCAGCCTCCCTGGTGCCTGGGATTCCTCCCGAAGCAGGGAGTGCTTGGGAGGTGCCCCCCTGCCTGGAGCCAGCACCGGTGTTTGGCATCCCCGGGCCCGCCACGCTCGGCCTCGCACGCTGAGCTCACGCCCGCTGCCCCCGCCAGCCCCGCCCTCGGGCCCGGGCTCATCCCTGCCCGCCACGGCCCGCTCTGGCCCGCTGGGCCCGCTCACTCACCAGCTCGTCCCACTGCAGGACGTCCTCGCGGGCCACGTGCTTGATGGCCACCTGCAAGCCATCGAGACAGGGGGGCTGAGCTCCAGCCCTGCCCCGTCCCGCCCCTGACCCTTGGCCCGTGCCCGGCCCTCCCGGCCACTTACCGGGCTCCCATCACACAGGCGGGTTCCCGAGAAAACGGTGCCGAAGCCACCGCTCCCCAGCTGCGGGCCCAGCTCGTACAGCTCCTGCAGCTGCTTCTTCTTTTGCCCTGCGGCCAAGAGCGAGCCATCAGCCCTGCGCCCACCAGCCCCCCAAGTGCCCGCCAGCGAAGCGGGCCACCTTGCTCTGACCTGCTTCCTGCTGCGCGCCGGGCAGCGGCCCCCGCCCTGCAGCCCTGGGGCTGGCGAGCGGCACAGCTGGGCCGGGGCAGCGCGCACAGGCGGCTGCAGGAGCCGCGGGGCAGCGGGGCAGGGCGGCACCGTCGCTCTCCCCGGCGTCCTGAGCAGCACTCCCGTGCTCTGGACAGCCGGGGCTACAGCCCGACACTTCGCACGGGGGGGTCCCAGGAGCAGCTGCAAACCAGAGAGGGGTTTTCTCAAGCCCTGGCATCAGAGGCACTGAAAGTAGCCAGGGACTGGGCTGCTCTCAGAGGCCCTGGCCTGGCCTGGGATTGCCCCTCAAGAACCCCAGGGGAGCCTCAGATAGCTCCTCAGATCTCACCTTCTACTAGAGAGTAGTTACTGCTCGGTGGTGGCTGTCTCACAGCAGCTTCCTGGAGATGGAGGAAGCTCCTTGGTGTCTCGAGGATCACCTCCATCTCCAGGCATGGGCTGTTGCCAGCTGGCACAGCCGGCACAATGTCCTGGGAGCTCTGGGCTGCCAACTCCTGGCTCCAGGACACTTGCTGCTCCCCCACCGGCTCCTGGGATGGCTCCCCTGGCTCGGGCTGGGCTCCCACCTGGACCTGCGGGCCTTCCCCGGCCATGTCAATGCTCGGGGTTGTGCCCGTGTTGCTGGAGTCCAGCAGTCCATGGGAGCTGGGAGACCTGTCCACGGGCTGTGCACCTTCTGCAGGCTGACAGGTCTCACTGAGCCTCTCTGAGGGATGGAGGCTGTCAGAGATGCTGGAGGCTCCAGGCAGGATGGACGTTCTCTGACAGCCTGAGGTCCCTGCATGGATGGCGGGTCTCTGCTGGAGTGCCATCCTTGCAGGGCTAGAGGCTCTCCCAGAGATGGAGAATCTTGTTGGGAGCAGCCTCTTTCTGGGATGGAGGCTTCTGGAGGAGCTGGACGAGCCACAGCAGGGCAGGTGGCCTCGCTTCCCCAGCTCCTCCAGCTCTTTCCACAACGCCTGCCACATCCCAGCGTAGAGCGGCACAGATGTCCCAGTGCCAGCCCAGTGCAAGATCATCAGCTCCTGCAGCTCTTGGGCCACAGCCACACAGGGGCTGCAGCTGCAGGAGCTGTCCACGGGGCTGGCGGGAGCACCTGGCCGCTTGTGAGGGGTCGCCCGAGGCCTGGAGGACCTGGGAGCCGCAGGGGCTCCCCGCTTCCTCCATGAGCCTCTGGGCCGGACCCCGGGGCGCTTGCGCCTCTTTGCTGGTCCTGTCTGCCGCCTCCGTGGTGTCCAGTGGCCAAGGGCCCAGCAGACAGCCACAGCGGCCAGCAGCAGGACAAGCACAGTCGCCAGGACAGCTCCGTCACACATGGCTACGGCACGTCCCATGGCGACTGCACTGGCAGCTGTTGATGCTGGCCCGGCTTCTCTGGGCCTGGCGCGGTGATGTCACAGTGCTGTGGCCAGGACAGCCGTGTGACATCACAGCCCTGCCTCACACCAGCGCTCGGCCCCTTTGTGCCATCACGGCCCCGCCTCACCCAGCGCTCTCCTGTGCCACAGGAGGGAGAAAGGGGCTCCCTGTGGGCACTTGAGGGCCCTCTGGAGCAGAGAGGATGGAAGATCTTTTGTCTAAGTAGGGCAGAGGGATGAGGAGGGGAATGGTGATGGTGTCACCTCCTTGCTGGCAGAGCATGGGACATGGATTGTCCAGCAGGACACTGCAAAGGCCTTGAATCGGGCAAGCCCTGCTTGGCAACATCCAAACCATCCGTGCGCTATCCACTACACTCCCATCCTGAATCCACACCCTGTGCTGTGCCACTTACTGGGAAGAAAATGGATCCTATCCCATTGAAAACCAGTACATCAGCCCGTTCTTCACCCGGCACACCCTGTCCCTGCTCATCTCACACCCGGACTCCCGCTCCAGAAGGATTCTCTCAGGGACAGGATCAAAACTCCTCTTAATATCCTGAAATAGAACCTGCATTGCCTTCCCATCACCCATGAGCCAGGTGACCATATGGCAGTGGGATAATCAATCAGGTAGACAGGAGTTTCCCTCTCTTATCTCCATGCTGCCCATGGCTGACACTGGCGGGTCCTTCCATCACTTCCCAGCAGGGCCAAGTGTGACCTTCTCCACCATTTTTCCTGCTATCAAGATTAGATGAACAGGCATGGACGTTCCTGGAAAGTTCTAAGCCCTTCCTATCAAGTCAGATACAGCTGGAGAACATTGAGCCAGCATGGACCTCCTGGGGCTTTCAGGACTTTGGGGAGATGATGTAGGGCATTCATGCTGTGGAGAAGATAGCTGAGGAATGGGTAGAGGATAAGGGACACAATAGCTCTTAGACTAATATTGTAACTAGAAGCTAGGACAAGGCCAGCATGAGGATGAGGGAGAGAAACCGAGATCATGAGAAAAGAAGAACTGAACATTACAAGGCGATACAACTGTTGCAATCTGCTGCTATAGCGTGAAGTAAGCTATTGTGTAGTCACTACCAATCAGGAGCTTGGCTTTTGCAATATGTATGAACTAATTATTTAGAATATAAATGTAAGCGAGAAAACAAATAAAATCGAGCCTGATTGATCAACATCGGTTGAGTCAGTCTCCCTCTTTCCAACAAAGGAGCATTTATTTGGGGTTTTTATGGAGAAATATGAGGGAAGTCTGCTAAAGAATCATGGAGGTCAGAGTGACAGAGTGATTTTCACTGCACAGGCCAGGCATGTATGGATGAAATAATTCAATTGCATATCCTGGCCAGAATAAAAGGATGCCTGCTTCTCTGACACTGAAAAGATGTTGTTGGAGAGTTTCATTTTTTTTCTGCAGTTTTGGTAACAAAGCAACTCCAATGCCGTGTTCATGGGCTGTGTCCAAAGGCTGCCCTCTTGGGAACAGAGCCAGAGACTTCCATCAACATCCTGATTTACTGCTACAGAAATATAAAAGAAATTTTAAAAAGGAAAAAAAAAATTAAAAGGAAAAAAAAAGTCTCTATGCTGCTCCCTTCTGAACAGGGTCAGGGGGGTCTCCATTCTCCTCTTCCCTATGGGGGTCCACGTGGTCTCCATTCTCATCTGCCCTATGGAGGACCAGGGAACCTTTATCCACTCGCCCCTTTTGAGCACCTCGGGGGTCTCCAATCTCCTCCCCTTTTAGGACAGGGACAGAGTAGGTCTGTGTTTATCCTAACTTTGACCAAAGCATTGTGGGAGCCATGGACAGGGAACTGGCACCTCCAGGACACCCGCTGCTGAGCCTCTGGGACCATCTTGGAGGAAGCTGGGCTCCCTTTTTACTTCTGGCATTTCCTGGCCATCTGCATCCTCAGGGATGAGCAGCTTCT